>NC_142435.1:39455714-40718571 GCF_059453495.1 Arachis ipaensis | reverse complement strand
GAAACAAAGGAATCTGAGGCTCATCTAGAGACCATAGAGATTCCATTGAACCTCCTTATGCATTTCATGAGCTCTGATGAGTATTCTTCTTCTGAAGAGAATGAAGATGTTACTGGAGAGCAAGTTGCCAAGTACCTTGGTGCAATCATGAAGTTGAATGCCAAATTATTTGGTAATGAGACTTGGGAAGATGAACCTCCCTTGCTCACCAATGAACTGAATGATCTGGATCAACTGACATTGCCTCAGAAGAAACAGGATCCTGGAAAGTTCTTAATACCTTGTACCATAGGCACCATGACCTTTGAGAAGGCTCTATGTGACCTTGGGTCAGGGATAAACCTCATGCCACTCTCTGTAATGGAGAAACTGGGAATCTTTGAGGTGCAAGCTGCCAAAATCTCATTAGAGATGGCAGACAACTCAAGAAAATAGGCTTATGGACAAGTAGAGGACGTGTTAGTAAAGGTTGAAGGCCTTTACATCCCTGCTGATTTCATAATCCTAGACACTGGGAATGATGAGGATGAATCCATCATCCTTGGAAGACCCTTCCTAGCCACAGCAAAAGCTATGATTGATGTGGACAGAGGAGAGTTGATCTTTCAACTGAATAAGGACAACCTTGTGTTTAAAACTCAAGGATCTCCTTCTGTAACCATGGAGAGGAAGCATGAAAAGCTTCTCTCACTGCAGAGTCAACAAAAGCCCCCATAGTTAAACTCTAAGTTTGGTGTTGGGAGGCCACAACCAAACTCTAAGTTTGGTATTGAACCCCCACATTCAAACTCTAAGTTTGGTGTTGGGAGGTCCCAACAATGCTCTGAACATCTGTGAGGCTCCATGAGAGCTCACTGTCAAGCTATTGACATTAAAGAAGCGCTTATTGGGAGGCAACCCAATGTTATTTAATCATATCTATTTTATTTTCTTTTTTGTTGTTCCGTGTTTTATTAGGTTGATGATCATGTGAAGTCACAAAAACTACTGAAAAATCAAAAACAGAATGAAAAACAGCATTGAAAAGAGCACACCCTAGAGGAGAGCTGTCTGGCATTTAAACGCCAGAAACAAGCATCTGTCTGGCGTTTAACGCCAGAAACAGGCACCAAGCTGGCGTTTAACACCAGAAACAAGCATCTGCATGGCGTTAAACGCTAGAAACAAGCTACATTTGGGCGTTTAACGCCAGAAACAGGCAGTAGTCTGGCGTTAAACGCCAGGATTGCACAGCAAGGGCATTTTACACGCCTAATTGGAGTAGGGATGTTAAGTCCTTGGCCCCACTGGATCTGTGGATCCCACAGGATTCCTACAACTTCTTCTCTCATCTTCACACCTTTTCATAACATTCTTCCTCAATTAACTTCCACCAATCACCTCCATCACTCCTCCAAAACCATCATACAACCCACCTACACCCACCCACTTAAATTCAAACCATCACTCCTTCCTTTTCACACATCATAACCACCTAAACCTCCTTGACCAGACCATTCACACACCTCCATCTCCTCCATTTTCTTCTTCTTCTACTCATTTCTTTCTTCTTTTGCTCGGGGACGAGCAAACCTTCTAAGTTTGGTGTGGTAAAAGCATTGCTTTTTGTTTTTCCATAACCATCTAGGGCACATAGAGGGAGACATCCTCATTGAAGAGGACAAGCCCGTCACTTTGAAAAGGATGGAGCAAATAAGAGATCATGGACCTCAACATGAGCATGAGGAAATTCCTCACCATGAAATCCCTGAGATGCCTCAGGGGATGCACTTTCCTCCACAGAATTATTGGGAGCAAATCAATACTTCCCTAGGAGAATTAAGTTCCAACATGGGACAACTAAGGGTGGAGCATCAAGAGCACTCCATCATCCTCCATGAAATTAGAGAAGATCAAAGAGCTATGAGGGAGGAGCAAGAAAGACAAGGAAGACATATAGAGGAGCTCAAGAGCACCATTGGTTCTTCAAGGAGAGGAAGACACCACCCTCACTAAGGTGGACTCATTCCTTAATCTCCTTGTCTATTTATTTTTTATTTTTCAGTTTTTGAGCCTTATCTGTTATTTATGTTTGTGCCTTTACTACATGATCATTAGTGTCTAAGTGTCTATGCCTTAAAGTTATGAATATGAATCCATCACCTCTCTTGAATGAAAAATGTTTTAACTACAAAAGAACAAGAAGTACATGGTTTCGAATTTATCCTTGAGACTAGTTTAATTATTTTGATGTGGTGACAATACTTTTTGTTTTCTGAATGAATGATTGAACAGTGCATATGTCTTTTGAAGTTGACGTTTATGAATGTTAAATATGTTGGCTCTTGAAAAATAAGGAAAAAGGAGACATGTTATTTGATAATCTGAAAAATCATAAAATGATTCTTGAAGCAAGAAAAAGCAGTGAATACAAAATCTTGCAGAAAAAAAAGCAAAAAAAAAAAGAGAAAAAGAAAAAGAAAAAGCAAGCAGAAAAAGCCAAAAGCTCTTTAAATCAAAAGGCAAGAGCAAAAAGCCAGTAGCCCTTAAAACCAAAAGGCAAGGGTAATAAAAAGGATCCAAGGCTTTGAGCATCAGTGGATAGGAGGGCCTAAAGGAATAAAATCCTGGCCTAAGCGGCTAAACCAAGTTGTCCCTAACCATGTGCTTGTGGCGTGAAGGTGTCAAGTGAAAACTTGAGATTGAGCGGTTAAAGTCGAGGTCCAAAGCAAAAACAGAGTGTGCTTAAGAACCCTGGACACCTCTAATTGGGGACTTCAGCAAAGCTGAGTCATAATCTGAAAAGGTTCACCCTGTTATGTGTCTGTGGCATTTATGTATTCGGTGGTAATACTGGAAAACAAAGTGCTTAGGGCCACGGCCAAGACACATAAAGTAGCTGTGTTCAAGAATCAACATACTGAACTAGGAGAATCAGTAACACTATCTGAATTCTAAGTTCCTATAGATGCCAATCATTCTGAACTTCAATGGATAAAGTGAGATGCCAAAACTATTCAAGAGGCAAAAAGCTACAAGTCCCGCTCATCTGATTGGAGCTAAGTTTTATTGATATTTTAGAATTTATAGTATATTCTCTTCTTTTTATCCTATTTGATTTTCAGTTGCTTAGGGACAAGCAACAATTTAAGTTTGGTGTTGTGATGAGCGGATAATTTATACGCTTTTTGGCATTGTTTTTACATAGTTTTTAGTATAATTTAGTTAGTTTTTAGTATATTTTTATTAGTTTTTAAATAAAAATCACATTTCTGAACTTTACTATGAGTTTGTGTGTTTTTCTATGATTTCAGGTAATTTCTGGCTGAAATTGAGGGACCTGAGCAAAAATCTGATTCAGGCTGAAAAAGGACTGCAGATGTTGTTGGATTTTGACCTCTCTGCATTCAAAGTGAATTTTCTGGAGCTACAGAACTCCAAATGGCGCGCTCTCAATTGAGTTGGAAATTAGACATCCAGGACTTTCCAGAAATATATAATAGTCCATACTTTTTCTGAGTTTAGATGACGCAAACTGGTGTTCAACGCCAGTTCCATGCTGCATTCTAAAGTTAAACACCGGAAATAGGTTGCAAAGTGGAGTTAAACGCCAGAAACAGGTTACAAACTAGCGTTCAACTCCAAGAGAAGCCTCTACACATGTAAAGCTTAATGCTCAGCCCAAGCACACACCAAGTGGGCCCCAGAAGTGAATTTCTGCATCATTTACTCATTTCTGTAAACCCTAGTAACTAGTTTAGTATAAATAAGACTTTTTACTATTGTATTTACATCTTTAGTTTTATCTTTAGATCACGTTTGGGGGCTGGCCTCTCGGCCATGCCTGGACCTTCATCACTTATGTATTTTCAACGGTAGAGTTTCTACACACCATAGATTAAGGTGTGGAGCTCTGCTGTTCCTCATGAATTAATGCAAAGTACTACTGTTTTTCTATTCAATACAAACTTATTCCGCTTCTAAGATATTCATTCGCACTTCAATGTGAATGTGATGATCGTGACAATCATCATCATTCCCAACTTATGAACACGTGCCTGACAACCACTTCCGTTCTACCTTAGATTGAATGGGTATCTCTCGGATATTTAATACAAGGGACCGAGTCCGAGATATTAGAATTTTCGTGGTATAAGTTAGAACCCATGGATGGCCATTCTTGAGATCTGAAAAGTCTAAACCTTGTCTGTGGTATTCCGACTAGGATCTGGGAAGGGATGGCTATGACAAGCTTCAAACTCGCGAGTGCTGGGCGTAGTGACAGACGCAAAAGGATCAATGGATCCTATTCCAGTATGATCGAGAACCGACAGATGAATAGCCGTGCTGTGACAGAGCATCTTGGACCATTTTCACTGAGAGGACGGGAAGTAGCCATTGACAATGGTGATGCCCAACATACAGCTTGCCATGGAAAGGAGTAGGAATGATTGGATGAAGACAGCAGGAAAGCAGAGGGTCAGGAGGAATGAAAGCATCTCTATACACTTATCTGAAATTCTCACCAATGAATTACATAAGTATCTCTATCCCAGTTTATATTTTATTTATGTTTTTATTATCAATTCACCATACCCATTTGAATCCGCCTGACTGAGATTTATAAGGTGACCATAGCTTGCTTCAGGCCGACAATCTCCGTGGGATCGACTCTTACTCATGTAAGGTTTATTACTTGGACGACCCAGTGCACTTGCTGGTAAGTTGTGTGAAGTTGTGATAAAGAGTTGAGATTACAATTGTGCGTACCAAGTTGTTGGCGCCATTGTTGAAGATCACGATTTCGCATACCATGCCTCAAGGGATGCACTTCCCTCCATAAAACTATTGGGAGCAAATCAACCTCTCCTTAGGAGAATTAAGCTCCAACATGGGACAATTAAGGGTGGAGCACCAAGAGCATTCCATCCCCCTCCATGAAATTAGAGAAGACCAAAGAACCATGAGGGAGGAGCAACAAAGACAAGGAAGAGACATAGAGGAGCTTAAGAGCACTATTGGTTCTTCAAGAAGAGGAAGACGCCACCCTTACTAAGGTGGACCCGTTCCTTAATCTCCTTGTTCTTATTTTCCTGTTTTTCGGTTCTTAAGCCTTATGTTTTATTTATGTTTGTGTCTTTACTATATGATCATTAGTGTTTAAGTGTCTATGTCTTAAAGCTATGAATGTCCTATGAACCCATCACCTCTCTTAAATGAAAAATGCTTTTAATCACAAAAGAACAAGAAGTACATGATTTCGAATTCATCAGTGAAACTAGTTTAATTATTTTGATGTGGTGACAATACTTTTTGTTTTCTGAATAAATGCTTGAACAGTGCATATGTCTTTTGAATTTGTTGTTTATGAATGTTAAAATTGTTGCCTCTTGAAAGAATGATGAAAAGGGAGAAATGTTATTTGATGATCTGAATAATCATAAAAATGATTCTTGAAGCAAGAAAAAGCAGTGAATAGAGAAAAGCTTGCGAAAAAAAAAGAAGAAGGCGAAAAAAAAGAAAGAAAAAGAAAAAAAAGCAAGCAGAAAAAGCCAATAACCCTTTAAACCAAAAGGCAAGGGTAAAAAAGATCCAAGGCTTTGAGCATCAGTGGATAGGAGGGCCCACAGGAATAAAATCCTGGCCTAAGCGGCTAAACCAAGCTGTCCCTAACCATGTGCTTGTGGCGTGAAGGTGTCAAGTGAAAAGCTTGAGATTGAGCGGTTAAAGTCGAGGTCCAAATAAAAAAAAAAGAGTGTGCTTAAGAACCCTGGACACCTCTAATTGGGGACTTTAGCAAAGCTGAGTCACAATCTGAAAATGTTCACCCAGTTATGTGTCTATGGCATTTATGTATCCGGTGGTAATACTGGAAAACAAAATGCTTAGGGTCACTGCCAAGACTCATAAAGTAGCTGTGTTCAAGAATCAACATACTGAACTAGGAGAATCAATAACACTATCTGAATTCAGAGTTCCTATAGATGCCAATCATTCTGAACTTCAAGGGATAAAGTGAGATGCCAAAACTGTTCAGAGGCAAAAAGCTACTAGTCCCGCTCATCTAATTGGAGCTAAGTTTCATTGATATTTTGGGATTTATAGTATATTCTCTTCTTTTTATCCTATTTGATTCTCAGTTGCTTGGGGACAAGCAACAATTTAAGTTTGGTGTTGTGATGAGCGGATAATTTATACGCTTTTTGGCATTATTTTTACATAGTTTTTTAGTATGATTTAGTTAGTTTTTAATATAATTTTATTAGTTTTTAAATAAAAATCACATTTCTGGACTTTACTAGGAGTTTGTGTGTTTTTCTGTGATTTCAGGTAATTTCTGGCTGAAATTGAGGGACTTGATCAAAAATTTGATTCAGAGGCTGAAGAAGGACTGCAGATGCTGTTGGATTCTGACCTCCCTGCACTCGAAGTGAATTTTCTAGAGCTACAGAAACCCAATTGGCACGTCCTCAATTGCGTTGGAAATTAGACATCCAGGGCTTTCCAGCAATATATAATAGTCCATACTTTGCTCGAGTTTTGATGACGCAAACTGGCGTTTAACGCCAGCTTTCTGCCCTATTCTGGCGTTAAACGCCAGAAACAAGTTGCAAAGCAGAGTTAAACGCCAGAAACAAGTTACAAACTGGCGTTTAACTCCAAGGAAGACCTCTACACGGGAAAGCTTCAATGCTCAGCCCAAGCACACACCAAGTCGGCCCAGAAGTGGATTTCTGCATCATTTACTTATCTCTGTAAACCCTAGTAACTATTTTGGTATAAATAGGACTTTTTACTATTGTATTTACATCTTTGGATCATTTTTAGATCTTTGGAATGTTTTTCCTTAGACTTGGGGGCTGGCCATTCGGCCATGCCTGGACCATTATCACTTATGTATTTTCAACGGTAGAGTTTCTACACGCCATAGATTAAGGTGTGGAGCTCTGCTGTTCCTCATGAATTAATGCAAAGTACTATTGTTTTTCTATTCAACTCAAGCCTATTTCTTCTCTAAGATATTCATTCACACACAAGAACATGATGAATGTGATGATTATGTGACGCTCATCACCATTCTCACTTATGAACGCGTGCCTGACAAACACTTCCATTCTACATGAAAGCAAGCTTGAATGCATATCTCTTAGCCTCCTGATTTACGATCAGAGTCTTCGTGGTATAGGCTAGAATTATTGGCAGCCATTCTTGAGATCTGAAAAGTCTAAACCTTGTCTGTGGTATTCCGAGTAGGATCTGGGAAGGGATGGCTGTGACGAGCTTCAAACTCGCGAGTGCTGGGCGTAGTAACAGACGCAAAAGGATCACTGGATCCTATTCCAGCATGTTCGAGAACCGACAGATGATTAGCCATGCGGTGACAGCGCAGTTGGACCATTTTCACTGAGAGGACGGGATGTAGCCATTGACAACGGTGATGCCCAACATACAGCTTACCATGGAAAGGAGTATGAGTGATTGGATGAAAGTAGTAGGAAAGCAGAGGTTCAGAAGGAACAAAAGCATCTCCATACGCTTATCTGAAACTCTCACCAATGAATTGCATAAGTATCTCTATCCCATTATATATTTTAATTATATTTTAACTATCAATTCACCATAACCATTTGAATCCGCCTGACTGAGATTTGCAAGATGACCATAGCTTGCTTCAAGCCGACAATCTCCATGGGATCGACCCTTACTCACGTAAGGTTTATTACTTGGACGACCCAGTGCACTTGCTGGTTAGTTGTGCGAAGTTGTGAAAAAGAAATAAGATTATGAACGTGTGTATTAAGTTTTTGGCGCCGTTACCAAGGAAGGAACAATCACGATTTCGTGCACCAATGCGCTTATTTAAGAAACTCGTTCACAGCGCCCCTTTGGTCCCTTTCCTCTTCCATTTCCTTCATTTTTCCCTTTCTCGAATGTTTCTCTTGATATTTGTGAGATACTCAGACTTCATGATGCGCGCGGACGCATGGACGGAGACATCAATCGTTTGAACGCAACTTGGCACATTGCGGGAGTGATCGATTTCGAGATTAGTTTTGATCCTTTTCCTCTTTTAAACAATTGAGCATGTAATTATAGTTAGAGTACTTTTATAGATTCAGTGTTGTTATAGATGTAGATTAGGTTGTTATGTTATTAATATTTGTTAGGTTGTGTGGAGTAAATGTTAATTAATTAATTTAATTATGATTCTTAATTAATTTATTGTAATGATTAGTTTTAATTTGTTTATTAATGTTTATTCTATTTTTGCATGTATTTAAATCGAATATTATACTGTCAATTTTAATTTTCAATATGTTGCATTGACGTTTGATAAATTAATTACTAATTGGATTTTTATAGTTAATTATTTTGAAATGTGAAATAATGGAATAATGGTTTATCATTAATTTTTATCTTTTTATGTCAAAATAAAATTCTTTACAATTGAAATAGATTTGTTATTGAAATACATTTATCTTTTAACAGAGGCCACGCCTACTACTCCCTATGTGAGTGAGCCACACTCTTGCACACCAGACGCCATTATCCCTTACTTAAGGGAGGCTGGCTTTGGTGACACGGTGCAGCTCAGGAACTTTGTCTTTGACAATTCCCTGGTTATTGCATTCGTGGAGCGGTGGTGTCCAGAGATCCATACTTTCCACCTGTCTTGGGGTGAGAACATGATCACCCTATAGGACGTTACGTACCACCTAGGGTTACACATGCACAGAGAGCCTATGGGTGAGTGCTTGCATGACTTTTAGGCGTGGTACCAGCACCCGACCTGGGAGTGGTTAGAGGAGCTCCTAGGTGTCATGCCCCTTCATGCTTAGCAGCAGGGTACACAGAGAAAGGAATCTTTTTCCATCAAGATGACATAGTTGTGAGATTGGGTCCGGCATATGCCAGCTACTGCCGATGCATCCACCCTCCAACAGTACACGAGGTGTTATTTCATGTTGCTGATTGGTGGTTACCTGATGATCGACAAGTCAAACAATCAGGTGCATATCAGATGGCTACCACTTTTTGGCAGACTTCGAGTGGTGCCGTAGTATTTCTTGGGGATCCGCTGTGCTTGTATGAACATACTAGTCTTTATACCATGCAGCACATTAAGATACCACGGACATTGTTGGTTGCACTTCACTCCTCGTCTCGTGGATATAACATAGGTTTCCTCGTTGGTGTTCACTCGATAGACAGGTTCTAACGCTTCCTTTAGTCGTGAGTTAACTATTTTTAGTTACGGTTTTTGTGCTTTCTATTTATGTAATTCATCCATTTATTGCATAAAGTGAGAAAATGTGGTTGTTTCATATGTGGACATGTTGATAGGTATGGCCTAGCAGAATAGGGACTAGTACAAACAGAGGGTCCTCCGATGCCATGGTGCATTAGATCGCTTGTAATTGCATGAGGTACGCGATTTACTTTTATTTAGTTTTCTATAAATGATTAATTATCCTATTTAATGAACTAAACCTGATGGTTATATAACAATTTACTTATGTAGTTCCTATGGACGCCATACGATGACCTAGCCCTACAGGCCCTGTGCTCGGACTGGTTGAGAGATGAGGCAGAGCAGGGGACATAGATGACGGTTGTTCGCCTCATCTGCTTCAACATTGTCGAGTTTTACCATGTTGATCGGGTGAAATGCCAGTTTGGTGGTGAGCAACTAGTTCCTGGAGACCCAGTGAATGTCAACAGGTTCCTGAAGACCATAGGACGAGGGGAAGATGTATGGTGGCCCACGCATCATGAGCAATGGTACGAGGGATGGAGGCATAGGTTTGATGAGGATCACAGGATCTCTATTCAGCCTTCACATATTATCGGCCTATGCAGAAGTACTGGGATTGGTACCAGCGTGCTTGCCACATTAGGCATCTGTCTGGCGAGGACCACTTGATGATCCCAGGCTTTCGACACTACCAGATGACGTGCAGCCAATCAGCCCAGGAACGTGCTTGACTTTTTCCGGGATGTTCCTAATCGTTGCAGGCATGCCAAGGAGGTTCGAGCAGATATACGGAGGCCGACTTGGAGGAAGAGGGGTGCAAGGGATCGTAGAGCATCTACGGAGCCTTGCAGGGAGCAGATCAACCCCGCAAAGAGTGACTAGATGTTGAGTTCGAAGAAGAGGCAGAGTATGCAAGACAGGAAGACCATGGTGACATAGCAGCCAGAGTAGAGGACTCACCACCACCACTATCTCTAGGCTCAAAAACGCATGAGGTTTGAGATAATCCTTTTACCTACCTACCTGGCTGGGTGGATTTGAGTGCATCACCGAGTGGTCATAAGAGATCCATGATAGAGGATATCTAATTCAACGAGGTATTCCAGGTTCACACGACAGACCAGTAGACCATGCAGTGTATTGTGGAGCAGTTCTGCACAGCCAAAGAGCGGAGTGTTGCCCAAGAGCCTCATTTTTCATCAGCTCCTGCATATACATCGATGTGTGCTCCTTTAGTGTCACCGAGAGCCAACACCTCTTATGGCACTGGTCCCCTCGGGTTCTCAATATGTGATACCCCCATCAATCGATTACGGTCGAATGATGACTGCTCTCCCCCCAAGACCTGCGCCACCACAGTATCCACCCACATAACCTCAGTACTACTCATAGTCATATACTCTTGGCTCACTGGTGTGCGAAATTGTGATCATTCCTTCCTTGGTAACGGCGCTAAAAACTCAATACACACGTTCATGTTCTTAATTCCGTTTCACAACTTCGTACAACTAACCAGCAAGTGCACTGGGTCGTCCAAGTAATAAACCTTACGTGAGTAAGGGTCGATCCCACGGAGATTGTCGGCTTGAAGCAAGCTATGGTCACCTTGTAAATCTCAGTCAAGCGGATTCAAATGTATTAAGAGATTATAGTGTACTAAAAGATAATTAAAATAGGATAGAGATACTTATGTAATTCATTGGTGAGAATTTCAGATAAGCGTATAGAGATGCTTTCGTCCCTCTGAACCTCTGCTTTCCTGCTGTCTTCATCCAATCATTCCTACTCCTTTCCATGGCAAGCTGTATGTTGGGCATCACCATTGTCAATGGCTACTTCCCGTCCTCTCAGTGAAAATGGTCCAAGATGCTCTGTCATGGCACGGCTATTCATCTGTCGGTTCTCGATCATACTGGAATAGGATCCATTGATCCTTTTGCGTCTGTCACTACGCCCAGCACTCGCGAGTTTTAAGCTCGTCACAGCCATCCATTCCTAGATCCTACTCGAAATACCATAGACAAGGTTTAGACTTTCCGGATCTCAGGAATAGCCATCCATGGGTTCTAACTTATACCACGAAGACACTACTAACTCGGACTCGGTCCCCTGTATTAGATATCCAAGAGATATCCATTAAATCTAAGGTAGAACGGAAGTGGTTGTCAGGCACGCGTTCATAAGTTGAGAATGATGATGACTGTCACGATCATCACATTCATCATATTGAAGTGCGAATGAATATCTTAGAAGCGGAATAAGCTGAATTGAATAGAAAAACAGTAGTACTTTGTATTAATTCATGAGGAACAGCAGAGCTCCACACCTTAATCTATGGTGTGTAAAAACTCTACCGTTGAAAATACATAAGTAATGAAGGTTCAGGCATGGCCAAATGGCCAGCCCCCAAACATGATCTAAAGATGAAACTATAGATGTAAATACAATAGTGAAAAGTCCTATTTATACTAAACTAGTTACTAGGGTTTACAGAATGAGTAAATGATGTAGAAATCCACTTCCGGGGCCCACTTGGTGTGTGCTTGGGATGAGCATTGAGATTTACACGTGTAGAGGCTTCTCTTGGAGTTGAACGCCAATTTGTAACCTGTTTCTGGCGTTGAACTCCACTTTGCAACCTGTTTTTGGCGTTTGACTCTAGAATGCAGCATGGAACTGGCGTTGAACGCCAGTTTACGTCATCTATCCTTATTCAAAGTATGGACTATTATATATTTCTGGAAAGCCCTGGATGTCTACTTTCCATAGCAATTGAGAACGCGCCATTTGGAGTTTAGTAGCTCCAGAAAATCCACTTTGAGTGCAGAGAGGTCAGAATCCAACAGCATCAGCAGTCCTTTTTCAGCCTGAATCAGATTTTTGCTCAAGTCCCTCAATTTCAGCTAGAAATTACCTGAAATCACAGAAAAATATACAAACTCATAGTAAAGTCTAGAAATGTAAATTTTAATTAAAAACTAATAAAAATATACTAAAAACTAACTAAATCATACTAAAAACTATGTAAAAACAATGCCAAAAAGCGTATAAATTATCCGCTCATCACAACACCAAACTTAAATTGTTGCTTGTCCTCAAACAACTGAAAATCAAATAGGATAAAAAGAAGAGAATATACTATAAATTCTAAAATATCAATGAAACTTAGCTCCAATCAGATGAGCGGGACTTGTAGCTTTTTGCCTCTTGAATAGTTTTGGCATCTCACTTTATCCTTTGAAGTTCAAAATGATTGGCATCTATAGGAACTCAGAGTTTAGATAGTGTTATTGATTCTCCTAGTTCAGTATGTTGATTCTTGAACACAGCTACTTTATGAGTCTTGGTCGTGGCCCTAAGCACTTTGTTTTTCAGTATTACCACCGGATACATAAATGCCATAGACACATAACTGGGTGAACCTTTTCAGATTGTGACTCAGCTTTGCTAAAGTCCCCAATTAGAGGTGTCCAGGGTTCTTAAGCACACTCTGTTTTTGCTTTGGACCTTGACCTTAACCGCTCAGTCTCAAGTTTTCACTTGACACCTTCACGACACAAGCACATGGTTAGGGACAGCTTGGTTTAGCCGCTTAGGCCAGGATTTAATTCCTTTAGGCCCTCCTATCCACTGATGCCCAAAGCCTTGGATCCTTTTTATTACCCTTGCCTTTTGGTTTTAAGGGCTACTGGCTTTTTGCTCTTGCCTTTTGGTTTAAAGAGCTTTTGGCTTTTTCTGCTTGCTTTTTCTTTTTTTTTCTTTCTATATTTTTTTTTGCCAATTTTTTTTTCTTTTCTGCAAGCTTTTGTATTCACTGATTTTTCTTGCTTCAAGAATCATTTTTATGATTTTTCAGATTATCAAATAACATTTCTCCTTTTTCCTTATTCTTCAAGAGCCAACATATTTAGCATTCATAAACATCAACTTCAAAAGACATATGCACTGTTCAAGCATACATTCAGAAAACAAAAAGTATTGCCACCACATCAAAATAATTAAACTAGTTTTAAGGATGAATTCGAAACCATGTACTTCTTGTTCTTTTTTTTTTTAGACCAGTTTTCATTTAAGAGAGGTGATGGATTCATATTCATAACTTTAAGGCATAGACACTTAGACACTAATGATCATGTAATAAGACACAAATATAAATAATCATAAAGCTTAAAAATCGAAAAATAGGAAAATAAATAAACAAGGAGATTAAGGAATGAGTCCACCTTAGTGAGGGTGGCGTCTTCCTCTTCTTGAAGAACCAATGGTGCTCTTGAGCTCCTCTATGTCTCTTCCTTGTCTTTCTTGCTCCTCCCTCATAGCTCTTTGATCTTCTCTAATTTCATAGAGGATGATGGAGTGCTCTTGGTGCTCCACCCTCAGTTGTCCGATGTTGGAACTTAATTCTCCTAGGAAAGTGTTGATTTGTTCCCAATAATTCTGTGGAGGAAAGTGCATCCCCTGAGGCATCTCAGGGATTTTATGGTGAGGAATCTCCTCATGCTCATGTTGAGGTCCATGATCTCTTGTTTATTCCATCCTTTTCCTAGTGATGGGCTTATCCTCTTCAATGAGGATATCTCCCTCTATGTCAATTTCAGCCGAATTACAGAGGTGGCAAATGAGGTGAGGAAAGGCTAACCTTGCCAAATTAGAGGACTTGTCAGCCACCTTGTAAAGTTCTTGAGATATGATCTCATGAACTTCCACTTCCTCCCCAATCATGATACTATGGATCATGATGGCTCGGTCTACAGTAACTTCAGACCGGTTGCTAGTAGGAATAATTGAGCGTTGAATGAACTCTAGCCATCCCCTAGCCACTGGTTTGAGGTCAAGCCTTCTTAGTTGAACCGGCTTGCCCTTTGAGTCAATTTTCCATTGAGCTCCTTCCACACATATGTCCATGAGGACTTGGTCCAACCTTTGATCAAAGTTGACTCTTCTAGTGTAGGGGCGTGCGTTTTCTTCCATCATTGGCAAGTTGAATGCCAACCTTACATTTTCCGGACTGAAATCTAAGTATTTTCTCCGAACCATAGTAAGCCAATGCTTTGGATTCGGGTTCACACTTTGATCATGGTTCCTTGTGATCCATGCATTTGCATAGAACTCTTGAACCATTAAGATCCCGACTTGTTGAATGGGGTTGGTGAGAACTTCCCAACCTCTTCTTTGAATCTCAAGTCGAATCTTCGGATACTCATTCCTTTTGAGTTTGAAAGGAACCTCAGGGATCACTTTCTTCTTGGCCACAACTTCATAAAAGTGGTCTTGATAGACCTTAGAGATGAATCTCTCCATCTCCCATGACTCAGAGGTGGAAGCAATTGCCTTCCCTTTTCTCTTTCTAGAGGTTTCTCTGGCCTTAGGTGCCATTAATGGTTATGGAAAAACAAAAAGCTATGTTTTTTACCACACCAAACTTAAAATGGTTGCTCGTCCCTGAGCAAAAGAAGAAAGAAAGAAGTAGAAGAAGAAGAAAAATGGAGGAGAGAGAGAGAGAGATGGTTTCGGCCAAGGGGAAGAAGAGAGGGTTTTGTTGTGTGAAAAGGAATAGGGAATGAGGGGTTTATATATGAGTGGGGAGGGGTTTAGGGTTCGGCCATTTAAGGTTGGGTTTAGGAGGGAAATTAATTTGAATTCAAAGGTAGGTGGAGTTTTTGGGGAAGAGAGGGTGGATGTGATTGGTGAAGAGGTGATGGGGAAGAGTGATTGAGTTGATTGGTGAGGGGTATTTGGGGAAGAGAGTTGTGGGAAGGTGTGAAGAGGAGAGAAGAAGTAGGTGGGGATCCTGTGGGGTGCACAGATCCTGAGGGAATCTTGTGGGATCCACAGATCCTGAGGTGTTTGAGGATTTCTCATCCCTGCACCTTTTAGACGTATAAAACGCCCTATATATGCAATCCTGGCATTTAACGCCAGACTGCAGCATGTTTCTGGTGTTAAACGCCACTTCCTTGCTTGTTTTGGGCGTTCAACGCCAGTCTATAGCATGTTTCTGGCGTTGAACGCCAGTATGATGCATGTTTCTGGCGTTAAACGCCAGTCTGATGCTTGTTTCTAGCGTTTAACGCCAGCTTTCCTCTGGGTGCAATCCTGGCGTTTAAACGTCAGACCGCTGCTTGTTTCTGGCGTTTAACGCCAGTTTCATACTCTGTTCTGGCGTTAAACACCAGCCAGATGCTCCTTACTGGCGTTTAAACGCTAATAAGCCCTTCCTTCAGGGTGTTCTATTTTCAGTGCTATTTTCCATTCTGTTTTCGATTTTTCAGTAGTTTTTGTGACTTCACATGATCATCAAACTAATAAAACATGGAATAACAAAGAGAAAATAATATAAAAATGATTAAATAACATTGGGTTGCCTCCCAACAAGCGCTTCTTTAATGTCAATAGCTTGACAGTGAGCTCTCATGGAGCCTCACAGATAATCAGAGCAAGGTTGGGACCTCCCAACACCAAACTTAGAGTTTGGTTGTGGGGGTTCAACACCAAACTTAGAGTTTGGTTGTGGCCTCCCAACACCAAACTTAGAGTTTGACTGTGGGGGCTTTGGTTGACTCTGCAATGAGAGAAGCTTTTCATGCTTCCTCTCCATGGTTACAGAAGGAGATCCTTGAGTTTTAAACACAAGGTAGTCCTCATTCAGTTGAAGGACCAACTCTCCTCTATCCACATCAATCATAGCTCTTGCTGTGGCTAGGAAGAGTCTTCCAAGGATGATTGATTCATCCTCATCCTTCCCAGTGTCTAGGATTATGAAATCAGCAGGGATGTAAAGGCCTTCAACCTTTATTAACACGTCCTCTACTAGTCCATAAGCCTATTTTCTGGAGTTGTCTGCCATCTCTAATGAGATTCTGGCAGCTTGCACCTCAAAGATTCCCAGTTTCTCCATTACAGAGAGTGGCATGAGGTTTATCCCTGACCCAAGGTCACATAGAGCCTTCTCAAAGGTCATAGTGCCTATGGTACAAGGTATTAAGAACTTTCCAGGATCCTGCTTCTTCTGAGGCAATGTCAGTTGATCCAGATCACTTAGTTCATTGATGAGTAAGGGAGGTTCATCTTCCCAAGTCTCATTACCAAATAATTTGGCATTCAGCTTCATGATTACACCAAGGTACTTGGCAACTTACTCTTCAGTAATATCTTCATTCTCTTCAGAAGAAGAATATTCATCAGAGCTCATAAGGGGGTTTAATGGAATCTCTATGGTCTCCAGATGAGCCTCAGAGTCCTTTGGTTCCTCAGAGGGAAACTCCTTATTGATTACTGGACGTCCTAGGAGGTCTTCCTCACTGGGATTCATGTCCTCTTCCTCCCTTGTAGGTTCGGCCATGATGGTCAATTCAATGGCCTTGCACTCTCCTTTTGAATTTTCTTCTGTATTGCTTGGGAGAGTTCTAGGAGGAGTTTCAGTGACCCTTTTACTCAGCTGGCCCACTTGTGCCTCCAGATTTCTAATGGAGGACCTTGTTTCATTCATAAAACTTAAAGTGGCCTTAGATAGATCAGAGACTATATTTGCTAAGTTAGATGGATTCTGCTCAGAGTTTTCTGTCTGTTGCTGAGTGGACGATGGAAAAGGCTTACTATTGCTAAACCTGTTTCTTTCACCATTATTAAAGCCTTGTTAAGGCTTTTGTTGATCCTTCCATGAGAGATTTGGGTGATTTTTCCATGAGGGGTTATAGGTGTTTCCATAGGGTTCACCCATGTAATTTACCTCTGCTATTGCAGGGTTCTCAGGATCATAAGCTTCTTCCTCAGAAGATGCCTCTTGAGTACTGTTGGATGATTCCTTCAATCCATTCAGACTCTGAGAGATCATATTAACTTGCTGAGTCAATATTTTGTTCTGAGCCAATATGGCATTCAGAGTATCAATTTCAAGAACTCCCTTCTTCTGAGGCGTCCCATTACTTACAGGATTCCTCTCAGAAGTGTACATGAACTGGTTATTAGCAACCATGTCAATGAGCTTTTGAGCTTCTGTAGGTGTTTTCTTTAGGTGAATGGATCCACCTGCAGAATGGTCCAATGACATCTTTGATAGCTCAGATAGACCATCATAGAATATATCCAGAATGGTCCATTTGGAAAGCATGTCAGAGGGGCACTTTTTGGTCAGTTGCTTATATCTCTCCTAAGCTTCATAGAGGGATTCACCTTCTTTCTGTCTGAAGGTTTGAACATCCACTCTAAGCTTGCTAAGCTTTTGAGGAGGAAAGAACTTGGCTAAGAAAGTCGTGACCAGCTTATCCCAAGAGTTCAAGCTATCTTTAGGTTGAGAGTCCAACCACACTCTAGCTCTGTCTCTTACAGCAAACGGGAAAAGCATAAGCCTGTAGACCTTGGGATCAACACCATTGGTCTTAACAGTATCACAGATCTGCAAGAATTCAGTCAAGAACTAAAAAGGATCTTCAGATGGAAGTCCATGAAACTTGCAGTTCTGTTGCATCAGAGAAACTAATGGAGGTTTAAGCTCAAAATTGTTTGCTCCAATGGTAGGGATTGAGATGCTTCTTCCATGTAAATTGGAATTTGGTGCAGTAAAATTACCAAGCATCTTCCTTGCATTGTTATTATTTTCAGCCATGTTGTCTTCTTTTTCAAAAATTTTTGTCAGATTTTCTCCAGAGAGTTGTGCTTTAGGTTCCTTTAGCTTCCTCTTCAGAGTCCTTTCAGGTTCAGGATCAGCTTCAACAAGAATGCCCTTTTCCTTGTTCCTGCTCATATGAAAAAGAAGAAAACAGAAAAGAAGATATGAAATCCTCTATGTCACAGTATAGAGATTCCTGTATGTGAGTATAAGAATAAAAGAATAGAAGAAGAGAAATTCGAACACCAAAAGGAAGAGAGGGTTCGAATTTTTAGATGAAGAGGAGTGTTAGTAAATAAATAAAATAATTAGAAAGAGATGAGGGGGGAGAGAATTTCGAAAATTAAATAAAAAGAAAAGAAAAATATTTTTGTTTTTAATTAAAATTAAAATTCAAAAATTAAAAAGAAAAATTAAATTAAATTAAATTTAAAACAATTAATTAATTAAAAAGGAATTTTAAAAAAGAGGAAGGTGATTTTCGAAAATTAGAGATAGAGAGTTAGTTAGGTAGTTTTGAAAAAGATATGATTGAAACAAAAAGATAGGATTGGTTTGAAAAAGATTTGAAAATTAAATTTTGAAAAGATAGGAAGTTAGAAAAGAAGTTAGAATATATTTTGAAATTAATTTTGAAAAAGATATGATTGAAACTTAATTTGAAAAAGATTTGAAAAAGAAATTTAAAAAGATTTGATTTTAAAAATTAAAGTTGATTACTTGACTAACAAGAAACTAAAAAGATATGATTTAAAATTTAAAGATTGAACCTTTTTTACTAGGCAAGTAACAAACTTAAAAACTTTTTGAATCAATCACATTAATGGTTAGTATTAATTTTGAAAATATGAAATAAAAATAAGAAAAAGATTTTGAAAATAATTTTTGAAATTTTTGAAAATCATAAAAGAAAAATGAAAAAGATTTGATTTTTGAAAAAAAAGATTTGAAAAAGATAGAATTTTTAAATTGAAAATTTGATTTCACTTATAAGAAGCAACTAAATTTTTAAAACTTTTGACTAAATCAAATCAAATTTTCGAAAATTATGAGTGAAATAAGGGAAAGATATTTTTTTATTTTTAAATTTTTAATGTAGAAAGAGAAAAACATAAAAAAGACTCAATGCATGAAAATTTTGGATCAAAACATGTGATGTATGCAAGAACACTATGAATGTCAAGATGAACACCAAGAACTTATTTTTGAAAAATTTTCAAGAAAAGAAAACATGCAAGACACCAAACTTAAAAATTTTTATTCTTTAGACATTAACAAATTGAAAATGCACATGAAAAACAAGAAAAGACACAAAATAAGAAAATATGAAGATCAAACAAGAAGACTGGCCAAGAACAACTTGAAGATCATGAAGAATGCAATGCATGAAATTTTCGAAAATAATTTTTAGAAAATTAAAAAGATGCAATTGACACCAAACTTAAAAGTTGACTCTAGACTCAAGCAAGAAACATAAAAATATTTTTGATTTTATGATTTTGTAAATTTTTTTTATTTTCGAAAATTTATTTTTTTTTTTGAAAAACGAAAACAAAGAAAAATTTTTGAAAAATTTTTGAAAACTTTTTGAAAAGAAAATTACCTAATCTGAGCAACAAGATGAACCGTCAGTTGTCCAAACTCGAACAATCCCCGGCAACGGCGCCAAAAACTTGGTGTGCGAAATCGTGATCATTCCTTCCTTGGTAACGGTGCTAAAAACTCAATACGCACGTTCATGTTCTTAATTCCGTTTCACAACTTCGTACAACTAACCAGCAAGTGCACTGGGTCGTCCAAGTAATAAACCTTACGTGATTAAGGGTCGATCCCACGGAGATTGTCGGCTTGAAGCAAGCTATGGTCACCTTGTAAATCTCAATCAGGCGGATTCAAATGTATTAAAAGATTATAGTGTACTAAAAGATAATTAAAATAGGATAGAGATACTTATGTAATTCATTGGTGAAAATTTCGGATAAGCGTATAGAGATGCTTTCGTCCCTCTGAACCTCTGCTTTTCTGCTGTCTTCATCCAATCATTCCTAATCCTTTCCATGGCAAGCTGTATGTTGGGCATCATCGTTGTAAATGGCTACTTCCCGTCCTCTCATTGAAAATGGTCCAAGATGCTCTGTCACGGCACGGCTATTCATCTGTCGGTTCTCGATCATACTGAAATAGGATCCATTGATCCTTTTCCGTCTGTCACTATGCCCAGCACTCGCGAGTTTTAAGCTCGTCACAGCCATCCCTTCCCAGATCCTACTCGGAATACCACAGACAAGGTTTAGACTTTCTGGATCTCAGGAATGGCCATCCATGGGTTCTAACTTATACCACGAAGATACTAATAACTCGGACTCGGTCCCCTGTATTAGATATCCAAGAGATATCCATTCAATCTAAGGTAGAACAGAAGTGGTTGTCAGGCATGCGTTCATAAGTTGAGAATGATGATGACTGTCACGATCATCACATTCATCATATTGAAGTGCGAATGAATATCTTAGAAGCAGAATAAGCTGAATTGAATAGAAAAACAGTAGTACTTTGTATTAATTCATGAGGAACAGCAGAGCTCCACACCTTAATCTATGGTGTGTAGAAACTCTACTTTTGAAAATACATAAGTGATGAAGGTTCAGGCATGGCCGAATGGCCAGCCCCCAAACATGATCTAAAGATGAAACTAAAGATGTAAATACAACAGTAAAAAGTCCTATTTATACTAAACTAGTTACTAGGGTTTACAGAATGAGTAAATGATGCAGAAATCCACTTCCAGGGCCCACTTGGTGTGTGCTTGGGCTGAGCATTGAGATTTACACGTGTAGAGGCTTCTCTTGGAGTTGAACGCCAGTTTGTAATCTGTTTCTGGCGTTGAACTCCACTTTGCAACCTGTTTCTGGCGTTTGACTACAGAATGCAGCATAGAACTGGCATTGAACGCCAGTTTACATTGTCTATCCTTATTCAAAGTATGGACTATTATATATTTCTGGAAAGCCGTGGATGTCTACTTTCCAACGCAATTGAGATCGCGCCATTTAGAGTTCTGTAGCTCCAGAAAATTCACTTTGAGTGCAGAGAGGTCAGAATCCAACAGCATCAGCAGTCCTTTTTCAGCCTGAATAAGATTTTTGCTCAAGTTCCTCAATTTCAACCAGAAATTACCTGAAATCACAGAAAAACACACAAACTCATAGTAAAGTCTAGAAATGTAAATTTTAATTAAAAACTAATAAAAATATACTAAAAACTAACTAAATCATACTAAAAACTATGTAAAAACAATGCCAAAAAGCGTATAAATTATCCGCTCATCACCCACACGATCCTTCTTAGGTGTATCCACATCATCCACCACCATTTCCATTAGGACTATCACACACACAGACTCCTGTGGCTCCACAACCTGCAGACCACCTCATTGGCCACAGCTTTCAGGTTGTGACACTGGGCATCGGTTGCATTATCCGCCTGACAAGCACTGATGATTTATTTTAAATGCATTTTGTATTATTTAGTTGTACTCTATAATATTTCTACCAGTTATTTGTACTTTATTTAAATTGAGAAATGATTTTTTTATTTATGATGTTTTTTGTATGTTACTTACTAGCTTTGTGAGCTTTATGCAGTTTATGTACTGAACTTTATTTAGATTATGTGATGTTGTTTACTTTAGTACAGTACCTCATTTTTAGTATATTATAAAGAAAGAAATAAACATTGCATTCGATATGTGATAAACAAAATCAATAACACAATTGTGATAACTAAACCATATGACTACATGACACACCTATAACAAACACCATACACCAACAAAAAAGACACTTCTAATTATCCTTTGTTGGCTAATTGGGACAGCCTCTCCGGGTATGTCCGGTCTGCCTGCAGATCCCATACCGCTTCTCTTGGTGCTCGATCTCGTTCATATCATTATGAAACCTTGTGGAGACTGGCAGCCTGTGCTTTCTTGCACATGACGGGATTAGGACATAAACATGTCCCGAACCACTCCGCCCATAGCTTTTCATTCTGGATCAGGGAAAACTCCACCTCGTACACCTAGAACATGACCTCCTGTGTGTATACTGAATCCACATATGTACTCCACTCGACACCTACGGTGGCACAGGCAGCAAGTGCATGACGACAGAAAAAATGAAGTGACTAGAAAGACCACAGTCACATGTGCCTCCACTCAACCGCACGCGGAACGACCCTTGACTCTAACTCTTAAAAGGCTCTAACTCCTCCACCATAAAGGCTGAGGCCCTCCTATCGTAGTGTGTTACACACATCTTCAGGATTTCCTCTATGTTCTTCTCAACAGCTACCTACAGACATTGTGAAAGTTGATTACCGACTGCCATTTGGGTATGTGCCTCCCGAACCTTCTTGACAACTGTTGCAGCCTCTTGTACGTGCATCTAATAATGGTTGAAATCGGCAAATATCGGGTACCTTTCAGAACTGCATTAATGCACTCGGATAAGTTGGTGATCATGTGCCTGAACCTTCGACCACTATCGCAATATTGTAACCTATTTCCTTGTTAAATTTTCTAGCCCAGTCTGCCATCTCTCATGGTAGTGTCCTCAAAGCATCCATGTACCATTCGTACCTAGCCTTACTTGGACTATAAGTAGCATTCATCAGATATCGCTTTTCCTCGGTAGATTTGAAATGAGACATGAAGTTTGTAGCTATGTGCCTCACACAATATGCATGGAACATACTAGGAGGCAGCCACCCGCTCTCATCGGCTTTTAGTGTAGCCTTGATCGCTTGTGATCTGTTAGATATAATCAAAAGCCCTTCTTCTAGTGGTATATGACGCCTCAGGTTGGTAAGGAAGAACGAATAGGACTCTGTAGTTTCAGACACAACAATTGTAAAGGCCAAAGGAAGGATGTTATTGTTATCGTCTTGTGCCACTGCAATTAGCAACACTCTACCATATTTGTCATACAGATGCATCCCATTAACGGAGACAAACGTCTTGCAATGCTTGAATGCCTCCACAAATGGAGGAAAAGACTAGAACATCTTATCAAATTGGTTGACATCACGAACCAGCAAGTGCCTCCCATACTACCGTACCGCCCTGACATCACATATTGTTCCGGGACAACAACTCTGCAAAGCTTGAAGCAACCTCGGAACCTTTTATATGACTCATCCCAATCCCTGTCTATCTGTGCAATTGCCTTTTGCTTCGCCATCTAGGCCTTTCTGTATAAAAGTTTGAAGTGATAGCTTTGCCTAACTATACCTTATAGAACAGGAATAGTAACTGACGGGCTGGACTGTATCATGTAACACCCATTATTTTGAAAAAATTTAATTATGAATTAGTTATGTTTTATCTTATTAAATTGAATTTTTTATTATAGAAAATTAATTGATTTATCTCTAATTTTTAAATTAGATTATTTATTTAAAAATAATTTGTGAGTTTATAAATGAATAGTATTTTTCAAACAATTATATTGAATTATATTTGATTTTGAATTACTACTCTACCCCATAATTTTATTAAAATTCTTACACTACCCTTATTTCTTTTAAACCCTAACCCTAATACACACTCATCACTCACACACTCCCTCACTTACCGCTGCCACCTTCACTCATGCTATGCACACACACACGCACAACTATAGGAAAGAACGGGAAGAAGAAAAAAGAAGAGAAGAGAGGGGGAAAAAAGGAGAGAATGACACCGGCTAGGACTCTGCCACCGTCATCATCAAGCACCAGTAAGAGAGAACTCAAGAAAGAGAGAAAACACGATCTGAGAGGGGAAGGACATTGCCATCACTATTTTGCATCCGTCGGGCTGTTGTGCCACTGCCAAGGGATTGAGGGAGGAAGAAGGGATGTCTCGCGACTGAGCTGTTGCACCATCTCCAAGCTGTTGCGCAACCATAGATGCTGACCTAAGCAGCCACCGCCGCTGTTTTGTCTTGCCCTAGCCCTCCGTGGTTTCTATCAGGTTTTGTTCTTGTCAGTGAGGGCTGTCGAAGTTGCTGCTGCTCTATCTTTTTGTTCCTCTTTAATACAGGTTGAGTTATCATGATTGCATGCTGCGTTTGTGGCTGTCACTGCTGTGGGGAGTCATCATAATTGCTGGAACTGCCGCTTTTGTTGTGTTGTTGGTTTTTGACTAATCGAGGTAGGAGCTTTTTCTTAAACCTACTTTTCTTCAAGGAATTGCTATAAATCGATATTGATGTGGAAAAAAGCATTTGTGTGATTGTGCGAGTCTTATGGATTAAGCTGGACTGTTTGAATGAACGTGATTTGTTTAAATGCTTAAATAATAAGATTAAATGAGTAACTGCAAATAGATTATGGCTGCTTTGTGAGAATAATGGATGAAGTCGGTTATTTGTGGTTATGAACTGTGATTGATTTGATTGGTTATTGGAATTCTGGATTATGTTGATTTCTTTGAGTTGATGATTATATTAGTTTCTTTGATTTGGTGATTATGTTGAATTGTATATTGAGAAATGATTCGATATTTGAAATCAATTTGTGTATATTGAGAAATGGTTGAGAAGGGTTTGAGAGATGTCAGGTTTGGATGGAACCCTTGAAGGGTGGAAAAGACCTAGTTTTAGGGGAGGTTTTGTCGAAATTTTTATAAGAAATAACTTATTCTGGTTTGATTAATTATGAACAGAATATATTTTTTGGGCGCTTTAGCGAAATTTAAAGTAATGAAATTGATTATTTAGGAATAAATGATGTTTGTTTCAATTAAGATGATTAGGAAATAAAATGATTTCTTAGTCTTTTAGAAATGTTTTGAGCTTGAAAATGAAGTTGAAATCAGTTTTGGAAACTTGGTGAAACAAAAATGAATTTTATTTGATTAATTATAATTGTAGGGTTATATTTTGAGAAGTTTTAGTGAATTTAAATTATTTAAATTTGATTGGTGAAATGAAATAATTTTTGAGCCTTTTTGGGCAACTCTTAAACTTAAAAATTATTTGAGTATTAGAGAAGTTTTAGTTTTGGAAACTTTTTTTGAGATATAAATGTTGTAGGGATGGTGGTTCATCCCACTCACGGTGAGGATGGTAGCGTTGTCCCATTCACGAATAGGCAAGTTAGAGATGTAGGATATCCTCTCTTGCTGCGATAGATAAGTTGAGGATGAAGGACTCTCTCTCTTGTTGCTGTAGACAAGTTTGAGGTCTCTTGTTGCCTTGGAAAATTGGATAGAAGGTTGAGGATTCCCTTCGGTTTAATCTCCAACTATGGTGAGGATGGTGATTTTATCCCGCTCACGACTTGAGGATAATTATTCTTGTAACAAATGTGAACATAAAGAATGACGATTTTGATTTTGATTTTTGGTTTTGATTATGATTATCTTTGGTTGAAATATGATTATGAAGAATTGTGGTTCTGATTATGATCTTGGTTATGTTTGATTGCAATTTTGATTGAAATGAGATTATGATTGATGTTTTGGGATGGTGGACAAGTGGGGTTGAGGATTTCCTATCGTTGCATCACAGCCTATCTTTGATTGCAAGGTGAAAGGACACTCTCCCTCTGAGATAGATGATAGGGCACTCTTCCTTTCAGACAGAATGATATCCCTAGTGAGAAGGTGACAAGGCACTCTCCCTCTAAGACCAGCTTGTAATAAGCCCTGATATTTTTCCTCCTGGGGATGCACAAAAGAAAGACAATGTCCGGGTTAGATACTGAATGTGTCGGATTTGACAGTTTAACTAACACATGAGCTCATGACCAACAGGATAGGCATGCATTATACTATATTTTTTTGAAATTTCTTGGGTCTCCATAATTACTTGGTCTGCCTAATTAATATTCTATTAACCGCTAATTGTACTACTTGTCATAATTATTCTCTATGTGTGATTGTTTGATTGGCTGTCTGATTACTTGTGTTTTTGACTTGTTGGTTTAGATTATGGTGGAGTGTGGTGGCTTGTAAGAGAACAATTTTATGATTGTTTGAATATTGAATGAGTTTTGGGTTGGAAGTAATGATTGAATAATTTAGTTTTATGGTGTATTTTGGGATGGAGGTCGTGATCATTTGAATGTAAAGGAGTTTTGGACCGGAGGCAGTGATTGGATGAATCCTTGGTAAGTTTGGTGAAAATTGATATGTATTGACATGTTGTAGTGTGATTGATGATTGGTGTTTGTATGAGAAATACACATGATTGAATTTGGGGTGGATATTGTGGTTGGCTTGAATGTGGGAAATTGGGTGGCCTATTGTTGGGTTGTATGTTTGATTAGTATGTTGTATATTATTGAGGAAAAGATTGATGTTTGGTGAATCAATGATTAAAGAACTAGATTGGGTTAAGAATAAGACAAATGGTTAGAGAAAAGATCTATAGAAAGAGCAATGATCACTGCTGTTAAATGAATTTTCTTTATATATATCCTTTTATAACAATTCTGAAACCCTTTATTGAGACCGTGTGGATAGGATCTCACCCCCTACAACCCTATATTTTTCAGGAAACAAATGAGGAAGCCTATGAAGATTTTATTGAACATTTGGTCGTACTTTAATTGTTTTATTATCTTAGATATTTTCTCTCGCATTTGTTATTGTTATTTACATTTTGTAAAGAAGGATAGGAATTGTAATTTTATGACATGACTTTGTATATATGTTTGAATAATTATTCTTGTAGATGTAATAGTATTATGATAATTTGTATGTATGTAAGTATGTATAAAAGAAAAATATTTCTGATTTTTTAAACAAAAGTTGATAAAGTTTTCAGGTAAAGGCTCCTACTTAATATTATATATACAGAACTCGTCGTAATATCCTTGTTATCGGAGTGGCGCAGTAGGAAGCGTGACATTCTGGTGGTGAGGGTGTTACATATCATAGGCATGATGACTCTATAAATGAGGTTGTTGTCCAACTGTCGATGATCCTGAGACATGGTGGGGGCTAAACAGGTATGCGGTCCACTGAATTTAGGCACCTCCCTAAGAAATTAAAATACAATAGGTTGACACTCTAACCAAAATAAGCACGATAAATAAGATAATATATCACAATATAAAGTATGGCTTACCAATATCTGAGATTCTGCCGGAGGGCAACATGGAGACTCCAAGGACATCCATCAGTGAATTGACTACAACGCACATGGTACTTTAGCTTATCCGACTCTGACTCGGTACTCAGCACTTCTCTGAATGCTATAATTCTTCACACCTTGCATGACTGCCTCTCTGCTCCTAAATCTATGACCAACCCGAAACTCCACTCCACTGTTTGTGGTGTAGTCGTTCTCACCCATATTGAAAAATAGAGTTACCTCATGTATCATGTCCAGGTCCAATGTGTAATAGTGGCTGGGTACAACTGATAGCTCTGAAATCGGGTGTGGGGCAGGCAGAAGTTACTAAAATGATCTACCTATCGGCATCTCTGGTACGAAGTCCTCATCCTTATCATCATCGAAAGAACCACCCTCATTGATATCAACAATATACTCTTCGTCAGACTCCTCATTGTCCACGTCCGTATGCACCTCCGAAATAGCACGGTGCAGGGGAAATGGTGCAAGAAGTGGGTCATCCTGGATGAAATTTGAGCTGCCGAACCACCACCACCAGCATCACTGACCTTCACAGAAAGCTCCATCACTTGTTCCGCCATTATTCTCCCGTGGACATCAAACATGAGCTGAGCATGCTCATTGCCATCGAGCTAAAACAGACGAAACCAAAATACTCTATTTTCCATCAGTGCTAGCATCTGATAACCAACTCTTCCAACCTCTTTTCTCCCATGACCACCAACATGTATCAATATCAGACTCTTTAACTCAAACAAAGAACATTCTCTCTGACTACATAATAGAATAAGATTTTAACACTCAAATACAATGCCAGCATCACTGTTTCTCATGTGACAGTTGGGATACATCGTCACAACAAACACTACAACACACACGAAAAATTGCGATGAAAAATTGTCGGCCATTTCCTGAAATGCCACGAATTGCTGGGATACCGGCGGTTCTGATAGCATTTTGAGTTCAAATTGATCAAGATAGTGGTAGTTTAGTATTCCAACCACCGCAAATAGCATTTTGTTGATCTCAATAAAAAAAACCCTTGCCTTTAACATTCGAGAGCTAGTCTTCTCGTTTTCGTGCGAACCCAAAGGGAGCAAAGACGTGAATCACACTCTCTATAAACATCCTTTAGGTTTACGATTTTCTGTTTCACTTTTCAATCTATTGCCTCCAGCCATTCAAACTACCACAGTCCAGAGAGTCAAAGACTAGAGTCTTCTTTTCCAATGCTTGAGAAAACCCACCAAACTCTGTCATCCTAAACTCGCCGACCTTTTGTAATGCATCTTTTCTCCGCTCACCATTGATGTGAGCCTGTCGTCGTTGTACCTTTCTCTAAACTAGTCACCATTGCCCCTTTCCTCTAACCGCATCACTATCTTCCTTTGAGCCTGACGCCACGTCATCATATGCAGGTAAGTCCCCCCCCTCTCTCTCTCTTTGCTGACTCACTGCATGTTCTTATTCTTCTTCTTCCATAGACTCGTCACCATCACTGTGAGCCCGTCACCGTTGAAGCTTCCTATGTGCCTGTCACTAGAGCCCCTTTCCTCTGAGTGTGTTGCTATCTTCCTCAAGCCCGTCGCAACCCCATGATTTGTACGTCTCTCTCTCTCTCTCTCTCTCTCTCTCTCTCTCTCTCTCTCTCTCTCTCTCTCTCTCTCTCTCTCTCTCTCCGCGCACGCGCGCGCCTGTGTCTTGGGGTGTTATTGTGGCGAGTGGAAAGTGTCTTTGCCGTTCATGTTGGGTTTTCAACCAAAGACATAATTAAGTTTGTGGTGTTTAGTTATAGCACTTGCTTTCATTCTATCTCTTAACTATATATGTTTTATGACAATAGAAGTACTAGAACTTTGATTCTTAAATAGGGGTTCATTTATTAGTTGAAGTGGGAAAGTATATATAGTAATTAGTAATTCAAGGCTTGTTGAGTTTTTCTGGTTTTGGTTTGTTAAATTTTGACATGTGAAATTGTATATTATGCTACTACCTAATAATGATACAGCCACTGTGAGTCAATAAACCTTTCAATACCATTATTGATTGAGTCCTAATCAAGAAAAATAAAAAGTACTTTAGCTTTGAATTTGTCAAGCTGTGAATTTGTGCTACAATTTTTTTTTTTTGTAACTGAATCTTATTCTCATCATAAATTAGAATTTGTGTTTTAATTTAGATATATTTGCTTATTATCATTTACTCTATAACTGCAACCTATGTTAGGATGCAAGAACCGTGATGAATTCGACTTACAGGTTTTGTATTTTGTTTTAGTTTTGATATAGACAAGCCGTAAAATCAGCTCTAGTACTCTCTTGAAAAATAAAAGAATAGAATACAAATTTAACTTGTTAAAATTTAAAACTTAAACTAGTTAGAAATAATATTGAAATAGAAGTTTGTTGTTGTCTAGATTTGAATCCTTAATGCCTAAAGTGTGTCTGTTTTAATTGATTGGAGCTGTTAGTATGTTTATTTAACTAGTTTGTAGTATGCCATTTGCAGCCTTATGGTGGGTTCGTTGAATAAGATCCCACTTTTAGTTGTAGACATCCTTCTCTTTCATGTTCCAACTTGTTTGCAAAATTCTTCTAGCATTTTCTTTGGTTAGTTCTTGTTAATTACTACCCCATTTGATTTTCAGATATAAATCTTTACCGTCAAGCTTTTAATGATGATGAAAAGTCAGAAAGTGACCAAGAATAATGAATTGAAGACTCATTTATATCTAATGTGATTTATTTGTAAGATTTGTTGTAATTACATAATTACGATGTTAAATTTATTTAGTGATCATACATTAATTTTTTTTAATTTTATGTTATTTGATATTGTATTAATCTTATATTTTAATTTTAATTTATGTATGGATATATAGTTTGTATTAATCCTATTGCATTGGAGTATTGCTGATGTTCTGTTGCATTATAGTTTGTTCATTGTTACTCTGAGGATTATCTATTAGGAATTAGAATGAGCTTTCAGATCTACCTTGATTCTGTTGCAACTCAAACTATTTGAACTCTTGAGTTGAAGTGTTGCATTCAAGATTGGTTTCTATATCCATACATTAGAACTAAATGGTGGTATTTGATTTTTTAACAGCTTCATATAGAATTCCATCAATGCCCGCCAAGACACCATGCAAAAAAATGGAGGCTAGTTTGAATTCATCTCTAAGGCCATGGAGTTTGTTCTCAAGGTAATATAATAATGTTCACTAGTCACTACTTTGTTAGAAAGATAATTAGTTAAATATATATTTAGTTAAAGTTGATTAAATATTTATTAATATATCTGTATGTTATGTAGAGTTTGATTATAAAAAATTATAAGAGTGGCATTATTGTCTTTTGGATTTTAAAAAATGAGGTCTAAGTGACATGATATTTCGTAAGAAAAAGTGCATATTTAGTTTTAGTTTTTTACTGTAACCTTTCAACTTTGAATTTGATGGGAAATTAAAGATTAGGTTGGATTATTTACCAATTATCATTGATTATTCTATATTCAATTCCAAAGCTCGGACACTCGATGACAATTCTTGAACCTTGGTTTCATTATATTTGGAAAGCGTTGAAAGCTATACGTGGAAGACAAAAGAGTAGTTCTACTATTAACTATAATGGCTTATTGTTTTCAACTTGCAAAGTGAACAAATTTTTGGCAAAGCTTGTGTTTGAATCTAATGCTATTTGAAGGTGTATATATCAAAACCTATACATAATTGTATGTCAAATTTACAATGTGTACAGTATTCTTGAATAGATTCTTACTAATATTTTATTTTTACTTTAATTATAAGAAAAAAGTTAAATTGTTTACTAGACCGAGAATTTTTTAAATATATGAAGAGATTATAAGTATAAAAGATTTTTCTATACACACCAAGTTTAATGGTAATAATTATACTTGATTCTTAAAGTTGAACTATATATTATGATTCCTTATGTTTTAATTGGATTTCTTGTGAGGAGAGAAGAATAGTAGTTGATTTTGATTTTATTTTTTTCTTCTGTTTTACCATTTTCAAGTTCATGCTACGCAGTAGTGAGTAAGTAATGAACATTTTATTTTATGTCTTTTTTAAATTAATATTTTAAAATGTGGAGTATTTTTGTTTTGTTTAATATATCCATTTTTACGTACTTTAGTACTTTAAGTAAATGCCTTGTTGATTTCACAACCTATTTAGATATCGTTTTGTATTGTTCAATATTTTTTGAGTAAATAATTTACAAATAAATTTTTTTTTAGTTAACATTTTGGAATTATCTACGAGTTTAATATTGTTTATTTAGTATTTTTTATGTTAATATCTCAAGTTTAATAAATATGATGTAAAGAAAAATTGTATAAATTATTGTACTTAGTCAATTTTTTTTAAGCTCGTGTATAAAATTACAGTGGTTTAAAACTGTTGCAATTTTTCTTAAAAACGTACACAAATTTACAGAAGTTGTGTAACCATTTGTAATTATTTTTTAGATTCACTTATCATCAACCTGATTAGTGGCGGTTATACAAAAGGTTCTTAAAAATCGTCGCAGAATCAAATGCCCACGCTCTAAACCGCAACGGTTACCGAACCGCTAGTATGTTGTTTGCGGTGGTTAAACACCGCCACAATTTTACAAAAAACCGCCGCTATTCGGCGTATCCCTTATAGTGAAAATAACCACTGATACTAGACATTCCTATTAAATTAATCAAAAAAACGGATGAGAAGAATGATTGAGATGTTTATGGAGAATACTAATGGTTTGTAGATCCTTTTATAACTGACTAACTTTTGTCGTACTGTATCTTGTTTATAGTGAAAACTTTTTAATTCATCAGCATGTATCTCGTTTACACTATAAACGATTTCACTTTGAGCATATATCGATTACAGTGTAAACGAGATACGTAGATCTCATTATTTCCCACGTATCCCACGTTTATAAACATGATACGTGCAATCCGAGATGTGTCCTATCTTATTTACACTGTAAACGAGATATGCTCAAAGTGAAATCATTTATAGTGTAAATGAGATAAGTAAAGAGATAGATTTCGGTAAAAATACTACAAATTACCTATTCCAATATTTTATTTATTTAAAAAAATCCTAGATTTAGCTTAAACATTAAATGATGATAAAATTAAGAGGCCTACTACACATACAAGTCTTCTTGGCATACAATTTCATACAAGTTGGCCCAAACTCAATAAAAACAATCCTCAGTTTAGATTGCGTGTAAACACGTGCAAACACGTGCTTCAACTCTTGAATAGCGCAAAAACTATTATGACAAACAGTTCTTCTCCCTCAATCAAATCCGTAACACTCAAAATTTAGACAAGGATCAAAATCTCTCAAAACTCTCTCAAAATCATCGCAAAAAGTGAAAGAAGTTTCGAAACTGAATATGAAAATAATTATGAGAAAATAAAATAAGAAGATGAAGCAGAAGAAGCAGCAGACCATGAGGAGGAGGAAGAGGAAGAGTTTTAAATTATGTAGAACTTATCAGTACAAAAATACCAAAAATTATTAAACAATACACATAAATATCTTCGTTTTACACCGAAATTTGCTGCAAATATAAAAAAAATATTTCCTTTAATGCTGCATTTTTTTCTTCTTTTTTCCTTATTTCTTTCTTTCTTTTAGTTGAATGAATGTAACTTCATTCTCTTTCAAGTAATTTTGCTGTATTATGTGTTTTTTTTTCTTCTTTGTTTGATTTTTTTGTTTATATTTTTGTTAAGAGAGTAAAACAAGAAGAAACTTAAGAAGGTAAAACAAGAAAAAGGTAAATAAGAAAAAAAAAGAAAAAGAAGATGGTGATGATGATGATGATGAAAAAAAGAAGAAGTAGTAGTAGAAAATGAGGAGGAGAAAGAGAAAGAGTTTTGAATTATGTAGAACTTATCAATACAAAAACACCAAAAATTCTTAAACAATACACATAAATATCTTCATTTTACACCAAAATTTGAGAATCTAGGCTTTCTATCCTAGTCACTAATCATATTACAATAATGATCAAGAGCTAATCCTATTTAGTCATCTTCAACATCGGAAGAAGGTACAATGTTATCTTCAACATAGGAAGAAAGTCAAATCGGCCTAGTTAATCTCAATCCAAAAGTCCTAATCAACTCACTAATTGTATTAGCAAGAGATTAGAGTCAATGGCAACAATATTAACTAACAACTCTAGATCACCAACATAAGTTGGGTATCAATGACTCAAGATTTCCTAATTTCTCTTTCCAAGTCAAGAATGCTCAAAAAGCTACTCTAACATCCAACCAAGTATTTTATCAAACACTTGGAAGGCATAAAAGGAAATCATCATAAAATTACAAGAATAATAAATCTACAACTACCCAATGCAAGAAATAACAATAATAACTAAAGAAAGCAACATTAAACATGAAATACCTCAAGTTGCATTAAAAAAATTGAAATTGACAAGAGTGTTCATAAATATAAAAATGACATAAAAGAGAAATTAACAAAAGGAACTAAGAGAACAAGGATGTAGAAGCAAGAAATTGCAAAGAAAACAAGATGAAAACAAGAATTAAACCCTAGATCTAAGAGAAATTAACCTAATTCTAACCTAATTCTAGAGAGAATAGGGAGCTTCCCTCTCTAGAAAACTACCTAAAGCATGATCCTAAGCTAATCTAATTTCTCCCCCCTTGTTCCCTCTTGAATTCTGCATCAAATAGCCTCAGAAATGAGTTGGATTTGGGCTTGGAAAGCTCGGAAATTGCCCCAGCGTATTCACTTTAATGAGGTCACGTGATCAGCGTCACGCGTGCGCGTGGTCGACGCGTGCCCGTCGCTTGCAAATTTCCTCCTCATGCGTACACGTGGGTGACACGTGCGCGTGGCCATTAATGTCCTCCACACGCGTACGCATGGATGATGTGTGCGCGTGGCCTTGAGTCGTCCAAATGCTCATTTTTTTCATGATTTCTCCACTTTGCATGCTTTTCTCTTCACTTCTTCCATCCATTCCTTGCCTTATGAACCTAAAATCACTCAACAAACATATCAAGGCATGCATTGAATGGAATTAAAGTGAATTAGATTTGGCTATTTTAAGGCCTAAAAAAGCATGTTTTCACTCTTAAGCACAAATTTAGGGAGAATTACAAAAGCATGCTATTTCATTGAATAAATGTGAGATAAATGGATAAAATTCCCTAAATTCAACACAAGATAAACCAAGCAGCTTACTTACTAGCTTTGTTCAAGTGGCTGTCATCACCATGAAGAATCAGAAACTTTGTGTTCCTGATTCAAACTTTGATCAGTATTATCAAGGCAATGACAAAGAGCTGGTGTTTTCAACGGATAGCCTAAGGTATTTTATTGATAATTTTTTTCTTCATAATTCTCTTCTTTTCATTTCACGGTGAATACTTCTTTCATTAAAGAAGATGCAAATTTTGTCTCCATTCGATTAACTTTTTTCATTATATATTGATTAATGAAATCTTTTGCTAACATTTTCAAAGGCAATTTGTTAGTGCCTTAAGTAAAGGTTCACTTTGACTTTTGAGAATGTAGCCAAATTTAAATTAGTCCTCAATATTTCAAAAATAGCAATTCACTTCTTGAAGTTAAACTTTCTAATTTATGACTAAGATAAAGAGTCAAACCGAATCACACAAACCGTAATTTTAAGGACTAAATTGCTAGTATTCGAATCTCAAGGACCAATTTAAAACATGGTCGCAATCTCGAGGACCGAAATGAACATTTACTCAGTTGATCTCTTTTTGCAACATTCTACTTTTGTAAGAATGCAGAGTAATTTTGTAATTTATTAGTACTTGTCCTAAATTTGAACAAAAATTATCATATTATTATTTCTTTCTAGGTTTTTGAACAAAGCTTCCATAATAAAAAATCCAGAAAATGACATAAATCCAGAATGTTCAATCAAAGATCCATGGAGCCTATGCATCGTAGGACAAGTCGAGTCGCTGAAATCGTTGCTTTGAGTCCTTTCCATATGGACTATCGGCATCTTCTTGATGGTTTTTCTGAGCTCATTCTCCACTCTCCAAGCAAACATCATAGATACAGTTGAGGCTTCAAGTTTTCATTAATTTTTTTTTCATTGTTTTATTTTATGATTTGTATGTTGATATTGAATGAGGAGTGAACTAAGACATGTTGATAAATACATTTTTTTAGGATTAGTATAAGGACCAAATTTTTTATGTACTATTTATCACTTTTTTTTTTTATGTATGAAATGTCTATAGAGATTAAGTGTTAAAAGTATTTTTTTTCTTTTCTTATTTTATTTGCATCACGAAGCAAATTTGTACAATGATTATTGATTAATGAAAGAGGCTATAAAAATTTCATTTTGTGAATTTGTAAATTTAATGAAATATTTCATGTTGTAGTAATTAATTTTATTATATATATATATATATATATATATATATATATATTGTGTATAATATAAAATAAAAATAGTATAATATAACTAAAAAATGTTACTAAAGATCTTTTGTAACATTTTTTTATTGTTATAAAAAATATCTATGATAATATTTTTTAAGTGTTACATAAAATATCTATTGTAACATTTTTTAAATGTTACAAAAAATATTTATGGTAACATTTTTCTAAGTGTTACAAAATATATTTATTGTAATATTTCTTTATGTGTTACCAAAAAAGGTCTATTGTAATATTTTTTATAATATTTTTATAGAAGATCTATTGTAACATTTTTACTAAATGTTATTAAATCTTTAGAAAAATATTAGTAAAATTCTTTAGTAATATAGGATATATTTAACATTCGTTAAAATATTACTAATGCACATAAGTAACATTTTAATATAATTTAGTAATATTTTTTAAATGTTAATAAAAGTCAAGTATATAGTAGTGTAGAAAATTGGTTAAATAGTAGTACGTAAGGTGAATTAGATTAAAGAAATTTGTATAAATTTATATTAAAAAATGATTTATATGTGAAAAATATTTGTAAAATTAATTGTCAAATAAAGGCTTAAAATTTATAATGTTTACGTCCGACAGTGCAGTTTAATAATACACAAAGGAAAAATGATCGGACAATAATGGAAGAACCTTTCGTATTTTATTAGGCCTCTTCTTGCGAATACAAGGAAACTTGGATTTCCAATTAAAGTCAAGACTCCAATGATAAAATGGTAAATCAAATATAATATTTGTTCCGAATAATTCTTTCTTTTTTCTACATTATTTGATACTATAGTAAATTGAGTTTGTTTTAAAATGTTTTGAGTTTGTTGATACTATAGTAAATTAGTAATGCATTTATTATTATCTGTAATTTCACCAACACCAAAGAAAAACATTGGTTTCATAGAAACTAATTTTCACTTCATAATAATAATAATAATAATAATAATAATAATAATAATAATAATAATAACTTTTAAAAAAAAGATGTGTATTTTAGTTAAGAAAAATGTTAAGTGATGATCAACATTTTCACCTTATAATTTATTTTATTTTTAAATTAATATAAATAATTAATTCACTATTTATTTATATTAAAAATATTGACCTCTTAGCATTCTCCATTCACCAATATTGTTGCATTAGATTAAGGACATCAGAGCCTCACAGTGAAAAAAGAGAACAATAGCCTCCCTAAATTTTAATTTTTTTTTATATAAATTATATATTAATTTTAGTTTAGTTACACCTAAAATTTTAATTTTAATTTAATTTTATCATAAAAATAATTTTTAGTTCTTTTCTAATATTTCATCTAACTTCTTTCGTGCATTGGATATAACCCAAGGATAGAAAATTTGTTAACAAATTAATAATTTTTTACGGGGACATTGTTAATTTTAAGTTTTGAACTATCATACTAGGAGTCTCTCTAGGTGTTGTTATATATTTTATTGAAAAAAAAAATCATATAAAGAAAGATCTTTTCAAATTTTTTGATAACTTTAGAAATTTTTTTTATAACATCACTTGAAAAATTAGAAAAATATCTTTTTCTGAGAAATTATATTGTTATCTTCTAAAAACTGAAGTTGTTGATAATTATGACGTGTAAGGAAGTTCAAAGATAAAATATCTTTTTTTAATATTACATTCTAATTAAACATTAACAAAAAAATACCGATAGATATATATCCAAACATATAAACTTTGTTAATGAAGATTTACTGATTTAACAAACCTTATATATGCACGCACGGCTCGCGACACTGATGAAAATAATGTGTGCTTGTGAATTCAATGAATTAACATGCATATTTATCATATCAATTTATTCATGGTCTGAAGCAGTTAAGTTCTACACGTCAAGATTTGCAAATTGCAATGGGATTCATTTTACCATGCTAACAATTCCATCATTTCTCAAAATCAGATACTTCAAAGTTCAGAACTAGTGCATGCATGCAAGGTGATTGGTCTTTTATCTAGCTCCTTGTTATTGGATTCAAGTGCTTGGAGGTTTTTTGGACTTAGGAACTTTAATTTATTTAAGCATTATCGTATATACTTTAAAATAAAAATCTATATTAGGACACCTGAAAATTATTAAAATGGCATCCATGTCAATCAACAGTTTATACACATATATATCCCACGAAGAAAAAGAAATGTATCCTAAATATTTTTTATTAAACCATCATATATATATATATATATATATATATATATATATATATATATATATATATATATATATATGATGGTTTAATAAAAAATATTTAGGATATATATATATATATATATATATATATATATATATATATATATATATATATTTGTGCAAGCAATCAAATTACTAATCAAAATAACCTCTTGACAACATCTGAATATTATGAATCAGATTAAATTCTATTAAATAATGGTACATGTGTAGTTCAATGTTCTATCTTAGTTATTCATATTGGTTATTAATCTTAAATTTCACAAATTACTGCATGCACTTTACATTACACAAAACTTAATCAGTGTTAAAAGATTTGCAGTTAATAACCATTGTTATTTTGAGTTTTATGCTAATTACGAAATGTCTTATATTTCAATTGAAGTATAATTAATTAAAACTATTGTATCATTACTACTCTTATATATATAATAATATAAAATTTGAAAATATTTGTATAACCTTTGACTGTATTTAAAATATGATCTCGTCGCCAAAAAATATGATCTAAAAATTTATTTTTGTCCAAACTTAACTTTAATTATAAATTTAATTAGTTTATATATGTTATTATTTAATTTACTAAAAATACAAAAAATCAAAATAATAAATCTATTATATAATAAGTACATGATAAAAAAATATCTTTAATTTTCAAAATATATAAGAATAATTACTCAAATAATATCAGATGAATATTTACATAAAAATATTATGTGAAGAAGATAAACATAATATAAACATATGTTATATTTCAATCATCATTTTTCCATAAAAACATATAGTATATATATTATATAGTCACCATAATACTATACTAAAAGAGAGTGTGAATTCATACATCATTAGTCTGTATTCAAATAAGTTTCGCACCTCCTCTCCCATCTTATCAATGTGCGCGTGCGTGCAGTTGAGTACTATACAACGTACCAAATAATGAGAGGACGGAGCACTTTGAAGAAGAAAGTGCATGAACCAGACTCCAATACCTGGCTTATATAAACCCCATGCCCCTAATCCCTTTTCACGCATCAATTTTATCATTTTTAATTAGCTTCCTCTGAATTATTTACTTGTTCCAAAATGCCTTCTTCGTCTACACCAATTACTATAATCTCAAGATGCACCGTTGTCCCTCACAAACCCTCAACACTCAACGACCTCAAGCTTTCAATCTCAGACCTCAACATGCTCTCTTGTCACTACATCCAAAAGGGATGTATCTACGCTGCACCCTCACTCCCTCAAACCACTCTAATCCAATCCCTTAAAACCTCACTCTCACAAACCCTCTCCATCTTTCCTCCCCTCGCCGGAACCTTCCGAACCTCAGGTTCCGGCCATGTCTACGTCCATTCTAATGACTCCGGCGTCCATTTCATCCACGCCGCGGCTTCTGCAGTTTCTGTCTCCGACCTCTTGTCCTCAAAGGACGTCCCCAACACCTTCCAACAACTCTTCCCCTTCCACAAGAAACTAAACTACACCGCTCATTTCTCTCCGATCATGGCCGTTCAGGTCACCGAGCTCGCCGATGGTGTCTTCATCGGCGTCGCCGTCAACCATGCCGTCACCGACGGAGCCTCCCTCTGGCACTTCTTCAACACCTTCGCTGAATTCTCCAGGGGAGCCGCATCGCCGTCGAGGCTCCCGGACTTCCGCCGGGACTCAATTCTGGTCTCCGAAGCCGTCCTCCGGCTCCCGGACGGCGACCTTAAGGTCTCCTTCAATGCCAACGAGCCCTTGCGCGAGAGGATCTTCGGCTTCAGCCGTGAATCCATTCGGAGGCTGAAAGCAGAAGCAAATCGCCGCGCACCGCCGGAGAATCAAATCTGCAGCGAAGACGGCTGCTCCGCCGTTGAGTTGATGGCGAAGATGAGCAACGACACGAAATTGAAAACGGTTGCTGAAAACAAACCACATAGTGAAATCGTTGAGATCTCGTCCTTTCAGTCCCTCTGCGCGCTGACTTGGCGTGCCGTTACGCGCGCGAGGAAGATTCCGTTATCCAAAACGACGACGTTTAGAATGGCGGTTAACGTTCGCAGCAGAATGGAGCCGAAGCTTGGGGATAACTACTTTGGGAACGCGATTCAGAGCTTTGCCACGTGTGCGACCGCGGAAGAAGTAGTGTGCAGGGACCTTTCGTGGAGCGCAAAGCAGCTGAACAAGAGCGTGAGGGCGTACGATAGCGATGCGGTGAAGCGCGCCATAGAGGATTGGGAGTGCGAGCCACAGTGCTTCGCTTTGGGGAACCACGACGGCGCCACGGTGCAGATGGGGAGCTCTCCGCGGTTTCCTATGTACGATAATGATTTCGGGTGGGGGAAACCAGTGGCTGTGAGGAGCGGCGCCGCCAATAAGTTCGACGGAAAGATGTCGGCGTTTCCTGGGAGGGATGGCGGCGGTTCCGTGGACTTGGAGGTGGTCTTGGCGCCCGATGCTATGGCGGCTCTTGAGTGTGACGACGAGTTCATGCTCTATGCATCTGGGTGATGTGGACACGTGTCAGTATCTTGTGGAATTTAGCAGTTAGTGATGCTGTCGTGTCGTACAATATACCGTTGGATCGTGTTTGAGTCATGTAACGCATGCAATAAGAGTAGCATGTAGTGGCTGCGGCTTGAATGAATAGTTAAATGGTTGGGAGTTGGAATGCAGTACTTAAATAAGGTTAAGCATTTTAATAAATGCAATGTGTATTATAATCACAATAATTAATGAGTTATAAATAGTCATTATTTAACGTTTAATACCCCTCCGCCTCTGCTAATTCAATGTATTTGTGCTAAAGCTGGATTATAAAACACGGTAGCGAAATACAAGCTATTATTAAGCCCAGAGTTCTAGGGCGTTAGTAGTCATTAATTAATCATTAATAATATTTTTAATATTATAAAATTTTATTTAAAAATAAAAAAATATTCAATTTTTTTATTAATCAAATTTTAATAAAATATTAATTTCCTAAACCAAAAAATGTTAGAAGACTGTTTTTGACTAATATTTAATTAATAATATTTAAAAATATAATTAAAAATATGTGATTGAATTGTTAAATTAAAAAAATTAAATTAATAATTAAAAATACTGATAAAAAATAACAAATTCTACTGCTACCTAAATTTTTCACTTTCTTATTAAGTTATGTATCTTATTATCTATTAACCATCTATGATTTAAGTTGATAAATCTGTCAAACCAAAAAAACAAAGAAATTTGCTAAAGAAAAAAAAAAGGGTACTTATTAACAATAAATCTCTTGACATTTAAAATACAATAATATTTAAAAGATGATAGAAAAATAGTTTAAATTATTTAAAATTATTTTATTTAATATTTATTAGTTATTTTTAAAATAATTATATAATTTTAGATATAATAAATATATAATAATAAATAGTATATAAATAAAATTATAAATTCTATTTTAAATTAAGTAAATGTAGTTAATCTAAAATAATGGATGCAGGGGGAGCCCAACAAGATGCATTCATGGTGATAAAAATGAGGCTGAAGTGAAAGGTCGTGGGTCTAGGGCTCTAGGCGGAAGAATTTAAGAGTGGCACGCAGGAATAAAGTAAGAAAAATGATTCTACGTACCAATAATAATATAATAATTAACAATTTATAATTTGTTAGAAAAATTTCTTTTTTTTTGGCACACAAATTTTTTAATCCGAAAATTCATCTTTGACTTCAAAAAAAGTATTTACACAAAAATTGTTAAAGTTGGTAAGTTCCAGAGAATTAGTGAAGAGCCACCAGTCACATAAACATCACAAAAACAACTTTTTCTAAAGATACTTACGTGGTAAAACTTAAATCATACATTCTAAAACCACACTTTTCACTACAAAACACTTAAAATCGTAGCTTTTTATAAGAAAAAGTGTTACCTAATGAAAAAAAAGTAAATTAGAAGATTTAAGAGAAAAAATTATTAAACTATCAAAATTAATAGATCAAAAACTAATGATTTTAACTAATGTTAATTGTAATGATACCGAATTCCTAAAATCAATACAAAATGATTTTTCTCAAAATCTTTATTTTACTATAAGTTTTATTGAAGGACTTCAAAAACCTGAAAAAACTTATATTTCACACGGAATTTCTAAAAAATGTTACCATGGAAATGATTCCCCACATCTTTATCATACTTTTAACCCACAATTAAATTCTATAGTAGATATGTTTGAAGAAATTTTAGTATCCATAAAATTTCAAAGAAATAAGGAAAAAGAGGAACCTAATATAAACGAAATCAAACAAATATTAAATAAATACTTTCAGAAAGAGAATCCCAAAGAAGAAAATTTTCAAAATATAATCAACATAGCAGAATTAAAAGTAAAACCACCATTGAAATTATGAATATTGAAGAAAAATTAGAAGAAGTTACAATGCTTTTTAAACAATTAAAAATGGCTCAGGAAGATAATATTATGGAACAGGGATTTCAAATAGAAGAAGAATTAGTAAATTATGAAAATATAGAAAATGAAGAACACATCCTAGATTATTCAAGTGACGAAGAACCAGCAGTTCCAATACAAGTAAAAAACGAAGCTGGAACATCTAAGGATAGTCAATCTCAATTTAAATGGGAAACAGGTTTTGATAATTATGCTTTTAAAAAAGGGTTTATAAATAAAGATTCAAAATATATAAAAATACCATCAAAATACGTTCCTAAAATCTAGGAAATGGAAGGAGAAAGAATGCTCGATTTAGACTGTAAAAAGAATGAAAAAGAAATTTTCGAAAATTGGTTGAATTCCTTCCTATTAGAAGCCTTTACTAATCCAAAACTTAGTGAATTATCTGGAAGAGATATTTGGAATTACATAGGGTTTCATACTAAAAGAACTATAAGAGATTATATGACATCAATAGAAAACCAAATAATAGAAGAATTAGCAACAAAAACAACAGCTTATGATAAGATATTACATATAATGATGATTCTATATAAAGAATTTTTTGGAAAAAAATATTATAGATCATAGACAAGAAATCTATAATAAAGAATATCAAGAAGCAAAAAACCATTTAGCTAATATTCAGATATATGATTTATGTAATGTGGAGTCTTATATATGTGAATATAGAATACATTATTACAAATTAAAAGAAGAAGATAAAAATCATTATCTTAGTATGTATATAACAAAACTTTCATATCCTGCTAATGAATTTATAATGGGAAGATTTATAAGAGAAATAAATAGGGGGACAATTGAAAATAATTTTGGTGGAGCAACCTTTACAATAAGAGAGGAAATAAAAGAACGTTGTATGCAAGAAGCGACTCAAAAAAGATTTGTAAATATTATTAGAATTTGCTGTCAGGATAATGAAGAGATACCCCAAAAATATGGTCTTAATAAAAATTTTCAAAGAAAAATAAAATATCAATTTAGAAAAAAAAAATACTATCCAAACTGGAGAAAAAAGAGGTATTTTAGAAAAAGAAATAACAATAAAAACAAAAGATAAAAAAGTGACTATTGCCCAAATAAAAAAGAAAATTGTAAGTGTTGGTATTGCCAAGAAGAAGGACACTATGCAAATGAATGTCCAAAAAAGAAGGATAAAAAAGATCTTACCAAACAAATAGAAATTGTTAAGTGTTGTTTCATGGAACCATTAGAAGAATCTGATGATAACCTAGACTATATTTTTGAATATGTCTCAGAAACAGACTCAGAGACTGAGTAATAATGCCACATTTATTACTATAAAAATAACAGAAAAATTTGTAAATGCTTTCATAGATACTGGAGCAACACAATATTTTGCTAGTACAAATATAAAACTTGATTGGAAAAAATTAAAGAAACCATTAAGAGTTAGAATAGCTGACAAATCAATACATAAAATTGACCAAAAAGCAGAGATGGCTGAAATTTTTATTCAAAATTATAGGTTCATTGTTCCATCTATATATATGTTAGATTCTGGAATGGATTTTATCATAGGAAATAACTTTTTAAAGCTATATCATCCATTCATTCAAGAATTAACATATATAGTTTTAAAAGCTCCACACGATTCTTCAATAAATCAAAAATCAAAACGTATAAAAGTACCTACTACTACTATAGATAAGATCTTAAAATTTAAAATATTTTCTATATTAGAGACATGTTATTTAAATTTATACTTTCAGATAAATATTCTAAAAAATAATCTTGAAATAAAGATAGAAGAACTTTTGGATGAAATTTGTGTTGAAAATCCTTTAGATATTAAAAATACAAATAACGAATTAGTAAGCATTAAATTAAAAGATCCTACAAAAGAGATAAATGTTCCAAATAAAATTCCTTATTCCGCAAGAAATAGAGAAGAGTTCTCATTAGAATGTAGAGATCTTTTGGAAAAAGGAATTATAAGATTAAGTAAAAGTCCTCATGCGGCTCCAGCCTTTTATGTCGAAAACAATAATGAAATTAAAAGGGGAAAACGAAGAATGGTTATTAACTATAAGAAGATGAATGAAGCAACTATTGGTGATGCTCATAAACTTCCAAGAAAAGATTCTATTTTAGAAAAAATCAAAGGAGCAACTTGGTTTTCATCTCTTGATGCAAAATCAGGATATTGGCAACTTCGTTTAGACGAAGAAACAAAGAAATTAACTGCTTTTACTTGCCCAACAAAAGAATCAACAAGTGTGTTGCTCTATGAATAGAATGTATTACCATTCGGATTAAAACAAGCCCCAGGTATTTATCAAAGATTTATGGAAGAAAATCTAAAAGAGTTAAATGAATTTGTTTTAGTGTACATTGATGATATACTAATTTTTACAAAATAGGATAAAGAAGATCATCTTCAAAAATTATTAATAGTTTTAGAAAGATGTAAAGAAAAATGATTAGTTCTTAGCAAAAAGAAAGCAAGAATAGAAAAACAAGAAATAGAGTTTCTTGGATTAATTCTATCCACTCAAGGAAAGCTAAAACTTCAACCAAATGTTCTAGAAAAGGTAAATTTATTTCCTAATAAAATAGAAGATAGAAAACAATTACAAAGATTTTTAGGGTGTATAAATTATATTTCTGATCAAGGATTTTTAAAGAATATAGCAGAATACACTAAAAGCTTATTTTCAAAAATAAGTACTAAAAAAGAATGGAAATGGGATGAAAAAGATAGTATGCAAATTCAAAGAGTTAAAGAATTATGTGAAAAACTTCCAGAACTTTATATTCCAGAAGAAAACGACTACTTAATAGTAGAAACAGATGCTTCAGACATAACCTGGTCAGGATGTCTAAAAGCTAAGAAAGCTATAAAAGTTTGGAACAAGAAAAAGAATCACTAGATTCTAAATATTCCCCAAAGGAATTACTTTGCAGGTATATTTCAGGGACTTTTACTCCAACAGAACAGAGATATACCACTCATGAAAAGGAAACTCTAGCAGCAATTAAATCTCTTAAGAAATGGAAAATTGATTTACTATCCAGAGAATTTACATTAAGGACAGATTCAAGTTACCTAACAGGTTTCATACGATATAATTTAAAAGTTGATTATAATCATGGACGATTGGTAAGATGGCAATTATTTTTGTTACACCAATAAAAATTGAATATATTAAGGGTGACAAAAATATTATTGCAGATACATTAACAAGAGAATGGAATTCATCTACAACGCATTAGATCAAGAAATTCAAAAATATGAGCAAGAACTCGAAAAATGCAAGCATTGTCAGCAAATAAGGACACAGATCCAATCCCTCAAGAAGGCCATTGAAGCAATGAAATCAACACAACAAGCAAAACCATCAGAGTTCAGCCAGCTAAGCATGGTGGACAAATCAGGTGAAGAAAAAATTTCAGAAAATAAAACAATTGCTGAAATTATTAAAAAATCCACCCAAGATAAAAAATATTATGTAATTTATAATGGCCCTATGAAAGGAGTATATGATGCCTGGGAAAAAGCGGCACCATTCACACATCAATCAAGGATAATTCATAAAGGAGGGTTTTTAACACTGGAAGAGGCAAAGGAATCCTTCAGAGAATATGAAGCTCTCCATCCAGAGCAAACCCTAAAAAGAGCAGATAAAGCTCCAATTCAAACCTAGAGAACAGGGATAATTAGAAACATTCCTACAAGGGCTGAAATCAAGGAAAAGAAAAGGATATGTATATCAAATCTCAGAGAAACCCTTAACATAGTCCTGAATTGGACTGAAGAAAAAAGGGCAATTTCGGGATATTATCCTATTGCCAAAGAACAGCTAACAAAGCTGGTTATATTTCCAGATGCTTCCCCATCTGACACCTATCAGTTTTTCTAGTATGGATTAATTGATACAATTTTAATTTTTAATGATCTAACAATTATTAATGAGTTTTCTGCAGGATTCGTTAATGCAGTAAAGAGATTTAAAAATATGATTGACAATGTAAATCCAAGGGATATATCCCTAAAATTTACAAACAGTCAACCTATTTTTAATGAAGAAGAAGAATGCTTGGTTCCAGCACACCAAGTAATATTCATGTCCGTCTTCCCAGGAAATTTTCAACCAATTGATCAGATTCAAGATTTAACAATTTACAGTCATGAAGGAAGGCTAGCCAGCACATTAGCAAGGGTCTTTGAAAGAACTCAAAAAATAACGAAGGAATCTCACACAAGGATTAATTATAAAAGTAGAAATACTCTGCTTGTGTCCAGTAAAAGAAATGAAATTGAAGAAAGAGAGATGAGACTCTTGGTGGAATTTGAATCAGCATTCTACAACTTATCTGGACTTTTAGAAAAGCTCCCTGAAGGGATAAAGAGGAATCTCTGCTATTTGATAAAAGACAGAGAAGACCACAAGTGCCAGCTATGTGCCTCAGAGATATCTGAAGAAAGCAATAATGAAACGGAATCAACCCACATCATAAAGGAAGAAGACAATGCATCTGAAGGTCACATGATAAAAGAGGAGGACAGTGCATCTGAAGCATCTCTCAACATTATTGCATAGTGACATAAGCACTTAGGTCATAAAGCACCAACAATGTAACTGGTGTAAGATAACAAACAATGACGTAAACAATGACGTCATAAGAAGGGTAAGGATGGAAATTGTCCATCAAACCCAACTATTATAAATAGGTTGCTTAGGCAATTGTAGAAGGCATCAGACAATAGAAAGCAGAAGGCTAAGAGTACTCATATGCTAGGAGAGCAAGGAGGAAGCTGCCGAGGCGATTCTATAGTCTGAGGAAGAATTCCCTTAGGGAAAAATAATTCTAAACTCCCCTCTGGAGTTAGTATCTACAATCTCCCCTCTGGAGATAAAAACACCTTATGTAAAATATACTAAATAAAGGAAGTTTTTCTCCAGAAAGGTACATCTTCATCCTAGTCTTTAAATTATGAATTATTTAGAAAGTTTAGAATTAATAGAAGAATCTGATTATTTTAGATTAACTGCTTTATTAGATAATGAAAAACAGGCTGTGCTAAAAACAAAATTAAATCTCAAATCAAATAAAAACTTTAATAAACAAAATCTTTTAAAAGAAGTTTTTAATAGAAAAAATATAATATACTATGGAAAAATTCAACTTGAAGCCCCTATAAAGATAAAATCCGCCAATGGAGAACTTGAAATAGCTTTGATAAATGATGAAGAATTGAGTAAACAGATTGAGAAAATTAAGGATCAACAAAAAAGATCTAAAATTGGATGGATTCATATTAGTACTATACAAGTCTTAATCAAATCTACATATATGAAAGGAATTAATTCACCAATAAGCTTAGCAATCTGTGACAAAAGAATTACTGATGACCCAATAGATCAAATAATCGGAATTGTTCATGGAAACTTGGCAAACGTAAATATTAAATTCAATGCCCATCTTGGATATGCTATACCTTTATCAACTGAAAATCTTGGAAGATCTATAAGTTTGGCTTATAAATTTCACAGAAAGAATCTAATGGAACAAGATGATGAACCATTTTCAATTACATATGCAATAAATTATGCTTTAACAAATAGCCATCATAGTATAATATTTAAAAACAGAGAAAGAATTTATGTCGATGAATTATTTCAGAAAATTGTAAAAACAGAAATACCAAAATATAAAGCTATTGAAAACCCGGTTCTATTATTAAAAGAACCATCAGGAAAATTAGTTTCATCAAATTTTCAAATAAGAGAATCTAAAATTAATAGCCCTTTAAGTTTATCTAAGTTAAATATTAAAGAAGAAAATTCTGAAATAAAAGAATTAACAAAAAAGGTCGAAAAATTAAATGAAACCCTAAACACTAAATTATGACAATAAATAAAGAAGAAATATATGTAACTTATCAAGACAAGAAACAAGAGCTCTTTGAAAGAGAAAATTGTTTGAATTATTTACAGTTCTTTGAAATAAATCAAAGAGCATTTGAAGCTCTAAAGATAATCTATGACAAGTTGAAAAGAGAAGTTGAAGAGTTAGAAAAATTAATAGAATCTCTAGAAAATAGTGATGAATCGATGATAGAGTTCGCGGAAATTCTAAAATAAATAATGAAGCATAAAAAGATTGAAAAACCAGAAAATAAAATAAAAAGAAAAAGGGCGGAAAAATTAAAAAGTAAAATAAAGGAGTATAAAAGGGAATTAAATAATCTTTAGATCGAAATTGATGACCTTTTAATAAAAAGGATAGAAATAAGAATAAATATAAATAAGTTAGAATTGAACTTAAAAAATTTATAAATGCCTGGAAAACCATATTATGACTTAAAAGAATTAAAGTTGTTGAAAGAAAAAATGGAGAATGAAGTCGAAAAATTAAAAAGATATTTAGAAACAACAGAAAGTGTAGAAATAAAAGAAGTTTTTGAGGATTTGAGAAATTATATTAAAGAAAAAGACAAACAGATAAAAGATTTTATATACCATAATCCATGCAAAAAAGAATATTATAAACTAAAACAAGATTGAAAAATTATAAAAATGAAATCAGAATTAAATATACATCAAGGACTAGTAATAAATGATCATATAACAAATACAAGAGAAATAGTAGAAATGGTTAATACTTTAGATTATGAATTTGCAAATTATTTTTATAAAAATCATTTAAATATAAATTTATTCGAAATAAAATATGAAGAGTTAATAGAAATTTCGAAAAAGAAATTAAAAGAAAATTCGACTATAAAAAATTGGTATCAGAGCCAAGTTAACGATTAAGGGTAACACTTTCTCTTTAAGCAACACTTTTAGTGACACGCTTTTAAATCAATAACAACCACAAAATGAAAAACATCTTTAGAAAAAGTTGAAATTGGCAACTTTATCAGAGTGGCCCCCTTAGTGAAGAAGAAATTTACAAAGAACATTATTGAAAAAAATTATGCCTGAAGAGAGAAGCTTTAGAGCAACTCCAATGGGAGGAGCTTTCAAGGTTTCATTTTCTCTTTGGTGGCCACTCTGATAAAGTTGCCAATTTCAACTTTTTCTAAAGATGTTTTTCATTTTGTGGTTGTTATTGATTTAAAAGCGTGTCACTAAAAGTGTTGCTTAAAGAGAAAGTGTTACCCTTAATCGTTAACTTGGCTCTGATACCAATCTTTTATAGTCGACTTTTCTTTTAATTTCTTTTTCGAAATTTCTATTAACTCTTCATATTTTACTTTATAATTTGTATAGATTCAATTGGTGGTGCTTTATTTAAAGGATTTTGATAAAAATAATTTGCAAATTCATAATCTAAAGTATTGACCATTTCTACTATTTTTCTTGTATTTGTTATATGATCATTTATTACTAGTCCTTGATGTATATTTATAATTCTGATTTCATTTTTATAATTTTTCAATCTTGTTTTAGTTTATAATATTCTTTTTTGCATGGATTATTGTATATAAAATCTTTTATCTGTTTGTCTTTTTCTTTAATATAATTTCTCAAATCCTCAAAAACTTCTTTTATTTCTACACTTTCTGTTGTTTCTAAATATCTTTTTAATTTTTCGACTTCATTCTCCATTTTTTCTTTCAACAGCTTTAATTCTTTTAAGTCATAATATGGTTTTCCAGGCATTTATAAATTTTTTAAGTTTAATTCTAACTTATTTATATTTATTCTTATTTATATCCTTTTTATTAAAAGGTCATCAATTTCGATCTTAAGATTATTTAATTCCCTTTTATACTCCTTTATTTTACTTTTTAATTTTTTCCGCCCTTTTTCTTTTTATTTTGTTTTCTGGTTTTTCAATCTTTTTATGCTTCATTATTTATTTTAGAATTTCCGCGAACTCTATCATTGATTCATCACTATTTTCTAGAGATTCTATTAATTTTTCTAACTCTTCAACTTCTGTTTTCAACTTGTCATAGATTATCTTTAGAGCTTCAAATGCTCTTTGATTTATTTCAAAGAACTGTAAATAATTCAAACGATTTTCTCTTTCAAAGAGCTCTTGTTTCTTGTCTTGATAAGTTACATATATTTCTTCTTTATTTATTGTCATAATTTAGTGTTTAGGGTTTCATTTAATTTTTCGACCTTTTTTGTTAATTCTTTTATTTCAGAATTTTCTTCTTTAATCTTTAACTTAGATAAACTTAAAGGGCTATTAATTTTAGATTCTCTTATTTGAAAATTTGATGAAACTAATTTTCCTGATGGTTCTTTTAATAATAGAACCGGGTTTTTAATAGCTTTATATTTTGGTATTTTTGTTTTTACAATTTTCTGAAATAATTCATCGACATAAATTCTTTCGCTGTTTTTAAATATTATACTATGATGGCTATTTGTTAAAGCATAATTTATTGCATATGTAATTGAAAATGGTTCATCATCTTGTTCCATTAGATTCTTTCTATGAAATTTATAAGCCAAACTTATAGATCTTCCAAGATTTTCAGTTGATAAAGGTATAGCATATCCAAGATGGGCATTGAATTTAACATTTACGTTTGCCAAGTTTCCATGAACAATTCCGATTATTTGATCTATTGGGTCATCAGTAATTCTTTTGTCACAGATTGCTAAGCTTATTGGTGAATTAATTCCTTTCATATATGTAGATTTGATTAAGACTTGTATAGTTCTAATATGAATCCATCCAATTTTAGATCTTTTTTGTTGATCCTTAATTTTTTTAATCTGTTTACTCAATTCTTCATCATTTATCAAAGCTATTTCAAGTTCTCCATTGGCGGATTTTATCTTTATAGGGGCTTCAAGTTGAATTTTTCCATAGTATATTATATTTTTTCTATTAAAAACTTCTTTTAAAAGATTTTGTTTATTAAAGTTTTCATTTGATTTGAGATTTAATTCTGTTTTTAGAACAGCCTGTTTTTCATTATCTAATAAAGCAGTTAATCTATAATAATCAGATTCTTCTGTTAATTCTAAACTTTCTAAATAATTTATAATTTAAAGACTAGGATGAAGATGTACCTTTCTGGAGAAAAACTTTCTTTATTTAGTATATTTTACATAAGGTGTTTTTATCTCCAGAGGGGAGATTATAGATACTAACTCTAGAGGGGAGTTTAGAATTATTTTTTCCTAAGGGAATTCTTTCTCAGACTATAGAATTGCCTCGGCAGCTTCCTCCTTGCTCTCCTAGCATATGAGTACTCTTAGCCTTCTGCTTTCTATTGTCTGATGCCTTCTACAATTGCCTAAGCAACCTATTTATAATAGTTGGGTTTGATGGACAATTCCCATCCTTACCCTTCTTATGACGTCATTGCTTACGTCATTGTTTGTTATCTTGCACCAGCTACATTGTTGGTGCTTTATGACCTAAGTGCTTACGTCAGTATGCAATAATGTTGAGAGATGCTTCAGATGCACTGTCCTCCTCTTTTATCATGTGACCTTCAGATGTTTTGTCTTCTTCCTTTATCATGTGGGTTGATTCTGTTTCATTATTGCTTTCTTCAGATATCTCTGAGGCACATAGTTGGCACTTGTGGTCTTCTCTGTCTTTTATCAAATAGCAGAGATTCCTCTTTATCCCTTCAGGGAGCTTTTCTAAAAGTCCAGATAAGTTGTAGAATGCTGATTCAAATTCCACCAAGAGTCTCATCTTTCTTTCTTCAATTTCATTTCTTTTACTGGACATAAGAAGAGTATTTCTACTTTTATAATTAATCCTTGTGTGAGATTCCTTCGTTATTTTTTGAGTTCTTTCAAAGACCCTTTTCTTTTCCTTGATTTCAGCCCTTGTAGGAATGTTTCTAATTATCCTTGTTCTCTGGGTTTGAATTGGAGTTTTATCTGCTCTTTTTAGGGTTTGCTCTGGATGGAGAGCTTCATATTCCCTGAAGGATTCCTTTGCCTCTTCCAGTGTTAAAAATCCTCCTTTATGAATTATCCTTGATTGATGTGTGAATGGTGCCGCTTTTTCTCAGGCATCATATACTCCTTTCATAGGGCCATTATAAATTACATAATATTTTTTATCTTGGGTGGATTTTTTAATAATTTCAGCAATTGTTTTATTTTCTGAAATTTTTTCTTCACCTGATTTGTCCACCATGCTTAGCTGGCTGAACTCTGATGGTTTTGCTTGTTGTGTTGATTTCATTGCTTCAATGGCCTTCTTGAGGGATTGGATCTGTGTCCTTATTTGCTGACAATGCTTGCATTTTTCGAGTTCTTGCTCATATTTTTGAATTTCTTGATCTAATACGTTGTAGACAAACTCCATTCTCTTGTTAATGTATCTGCAATAACATTTTTGTCACCCTTAATATATTCAATTTTTATTGGATACTGTAACAAAAATAATTGCCATCTTACCAATCGTCCATGATTATAATCAACCTTTAAATTATATCGTATGAAACCTGTTAGGTAACTTGAATCTGTCCTTAGTGTAAATTCTCTGGGTAGTAAATTAATTTTCCATTTTTTAAGAGATTTAATTGCTGCTAGAGTTTCCTTTTCATGAGTAGTATATCTCTGTTCTGTTGGAGTAAAAGTCCCTGAAATATACCTGCAAAGTAATTCCTTTGGGGAATATTTAGAATCTAGTGATTCTTTTTCTTGTTCCAAATTTTTTATAGCTTTCTTAGCTTTTAGACATCCTGACCAGGTTATGTCTGAAGCATCTGTTTCTACTATTAAGTAGTCGTTTTCTTCTGGAATATAAAGTTCTGGAAGCTTTTCACATAATTCTTTGACTCTTTGAATTTGCATACTATCTTTTTCTTCCCATTTCCATTCTTTTTTAGTACTTATTTTTGGAAATAAGTTTTTAGTATATTCTGTTATATTCTTTAAAAATCTTTGATCAGAAATATAATTTATACACCCTAAAAATCTTTGTAATTGTTTTCTATCTTCTATTTTATTAGGAAATAAATTTACCTTTTCTAAAACATTTGGTTGAAGTTTTAGCTTTCCTTGGGTGGATAGAATTAATCCAAGAAACTCTATTTCTTGTGTTGCTATTCTTGCTTTCTTTTTGCTAAGAACTAATCCTTTTTCTTTACATCTTTCTAAAACTATTAATAATTTTTGAAGATGTTCTTCTTTATCTTGTTTTGTAAAAATTAATATATCATCAATGTAAACTAAAACAAATTCATTTAACTCTTTTAGATTTTCTTCCTTAAATCTTTGATAAATACCTGGGGCTTGTTTTAATCCGAATGGTAATACATTCCATTCATAGAGCAACACACTTGTTGATTCTTTTGTTGGGCAAGTAAAAGCAGTTAATTTCTTTGTTTCTTCGTCTAAACGAAGTTGCCAATATCCTGATTTTTCATCAAGAGATGAAAACCAAGTTGCTCCTTTGATTTTTTCTAAAATAGAATCTTTTCTTGGAAGTTTATGAGCATCACCAACAGTTGCTTCATTCATCTTCTTATAATTAATTACCATTCTTTGTTTTCCCCTTTTAATTTCATTATTGTTTTCGACATAAAAGGCCGGAGCCGCATGAGGACTTTTACTAAATCTTATAATTCCTTTTTCCAAAAGATCTTTACATTCTAATGAGAAATCTTCTCTATCTCTTGCAGAATAAGGAATTTTATTTGGAACATTTATTTCTTTTGTAGGATCTTTTAATTTAATGTTTACTAATTCTTTATTTGTATTTTTAATATCTAAAGGATTTTCAGCACAAATTTCATCCAAAAGTTCTTCTATCTTTATTTCAAGATTGTTTTTTGGAATATTTATCTGAAAATATAAATTTAAATAACATGTTTCTAATATAGAAAATATTTTGAATTTTAAGATCTTATCTATAGTAGTAGTTGGTATTTTTATACGTTTTGATTTTTGATTTATTGAAGAATCGTGTGGAGCTTTTAAAACTATATATGTTAATTCTTGAATGAATGGATGATATAACTTTAAGAAGTTATTTCCTATGATAAAATCCATTCCAAAATCTAGCATATATATGGATGGAACAATGAATCTAGAATTTTGAATAAATATTTCAGCCATTTCAGCTTTTTGGTCAATTTTATGTATTGATTTGTCAGCTATTCTAACTCTTAATGGTTTCTTTAATTTTTTCCAATCAAGTTTTATATTTGAACTAGCAAAGCATTGTGTCGCTCCAGTATCTATGAAAGCATTTAAAAACTTTTCTGTTATTTTTATAGTAATAAATGTAGCATTATTACTCAGTCTCTGAGTCTGTTTCTGAGACATATTCAAAAATATAGTCTAAGTTATCATCTGATTCCTCTAATGGTTCCATAAAACAAGACTTAGCAATTTCTAATTGTTTGGTAAGGTCCTTTTTATCCTTCTTTTTTGGACATTCATTTGCATAGTGTCCTTCTTCTTGGCAATACCAACACTTACAATTTTCTTTTTTATTTGGGTAATAGTCATTTTTTTGTCTTTTGTTTTTATTGTTATTTCTTTTTCTAAAATACCTCTTTTTTCTCCAGTTTGGATCGTATTTTCTTTTTCTAAATTGATATTTTCTTTTTCTTTGAAAATTTTTATTAAGACCATATTTTTGAGGTATCTCTTCATTATCCTGACAGCAAATTCTAATTATATTTGCAAATCTTTTTTGAGTTGCTTCTTGCATACAACATTCTTTTATTTCCTCTCTTATTGCAGAGGTTGCTCCACCAAAATTATTTTCAATTGTCCCTCTATTTATTTCTCTTATAAATCTTCCCATTATAAATTCATTAGCATATGGAAGTTTTGTTATATACATACTAAGATAATGGTCTTTATCTTCTTCTTTTAATTTATAATAATGTATTCTATATTCACATATATAAGATTCCACATTACATAAATCATATATCTGAATATTAGCTAAATGGTTTTTTTCTTCGTGATATTCTTTATTATAGACTTCTTGTCTATGATCTATAATATTTTTTCCAAAAAATTCTTTATATAGAATCATCATTATATGTAATATCTTATCATAAGCTGTTGTTTTTGTTGCTAATTCTTCTATTATTTGGTTTTCTATTGATGTCATATAATCTCTTATAGTTCCTTTAGTATGAAACCCTATGTAATTCCAAATATCTCTTCCAGATAATTCACTAAGTTTTGGATTAGTAAAGGCTTCTAATAAGAAGAAATTCAACTAATTTTCGAAAAAAATTTTTTCATTCTTTTTATAGTCTAAATCGAGCATTCTTTCTCCTTCCATTTCCTGGGTTTTAGGAACGTATTTTGATGGTATTTTTGTATATTTTGAATCTTTATTTATAAACCCCTTTTTAAAAGCATAATTATCAAAACCTGTTTCCCATTTAAATTGAGATTGACTATCCTTAGATGTTCCAGCTTCGTTTTTTACTTGTATTGGAATTGCTGGTTCTTCGTCACTTGAATAATCTAGAATGTGTTCTTCATTTTCTATACTTTCAGAATTTACTAATTCTTCTTCTATTTGAAATCCCTGTTCCATAATATTATTTTCCTGAGCCATTTTTAATTGTTTAAAAAGCATTGTAACTTCTTCTAATTTTTCTTCAATATTCATAATTTCAATGGTGGTTTTACTTTTAATTCTGCTATGTTGATTATATTTTGAAAATTTTCTTCTTTGGGATTCTCTTTCTGAAAGTATTTATTTAATATCTGTTTGATTTCGTTTATATTAAGTTCCTCTTTTTCCTTATTTCTTTGAAATTTTATGGATACTAAAATTTCTTCAAGCATATCTACTATAGAATTTAATTGTGGGTTAAAAGTATAATAAAGATGTGGGGAATCATTTCCATGGTAGCATTTTTTAGAAATTCCGTGTGAAATATAAGTTTTTTCAGGTTTTTGAAGTCCTTCAATAAAATTTATAGTAAAATAAAGATTTTGAGAAAAATCATTTTGTATTGATTTTAGGAATTCGGTGTCATTACAATTAACATTAGTTAAAATCATTAGTTTTTGATCTATTAATTTTGATAGTTTAATAATTTCTTCTCTTAAATCTTCTAATTTACTTTTTTCCATTAGGTAACACTTTTTCTTATAAAAAGCTACGGTTTTAAGTGTTTTGTAGAAAAAGTGTAGTTTTAGAATGTATGGTTTAGATTTTGCCACGTAGGCGTCTTTAGAAAAAGTTGTTTTTGTGATGTTTATGTGAGTGGTGGCTTTTCTTTTTTTCTGACATAACACAGCATTACCCATTGGAAAAAAAAAATTAAGTTCCTGCTTATGTTATGAGGAGAAAGAGTCTCTTCTCAAAAAGACATGTAAATGCCAATGATAACTTATTGGTTATCTTTAAAAAAAATAATTATATTAACTATACTTAATTAATTAATAATAATTTAATATATTATAATTAATTATAATTTAATTATTTAATTAATTATTATAAAAATAAATGTTTATATAAAATCATAATTAATTAAATAATTATATTAAATAATTAAATTATAATTAATTTATTAATAATTATCATAATTTATTATATTAAATAATTATATATCTATTTAATTAATTATTTATATTAATTATTTAATAATTAGTTATAATAAATTATAATTAATATAACTAATTGTATTTAATCAATATCAAATATTATTTATATTGTTATATTAGATCATAATTAATTAAATTTATTAATTGAACACATATAACAATTTTCACAATATTTTATCGTTAACTATAGAGCTTAATTATATTTTTTTTATATTAAGTAATTTTACAAATTAGTGTCATCTCGAATTATGAATTATATAGTGTATTATTTTTATATATAATTTTTTTAATATTAATATTTTTTAACAATGAATTATTTTTGAATTTATAAATATAAATAATATTATTGTAAAAAAATAGTAATTATATTAATTTTAATTATTTTAATTAATTAATTAAGTGGGACCACAATAGGGACTAAAGTTAGTTCTTTCTAATGGAGAAGAGAAAGATGTTTTGAGTTCCTATTTACTGTTTTTGACACAAAAACTGATGTGGAGTTACTTTTTATGACAGGTGGGCCATAAATAGGGACTGAGATGAGTTCCCTACTAGAGATGCTCTTAACTCACTAAACTTTATTTTTGTGAATCTTTTCTTACACCATTTAGTTATAATTACCTTTTACTATAAATAGTGTCTAATGCTAGCTAACTTTCTAGAAGCACAGCTCTAACTAACTCTTTTTTTTTTGTGATACAATAACTAATTTTGCCACATCAGTTCCTCTAACTAACTATATAACTACTCAACTACTATAGCAGAGGTTTTACCTCATCCAATATCCCCTCTTAAGCCAAAATTTTTCATGTTTTTTATTCTGAGCTTGCTATGACATTGTTGAAATAAGGTGGGAGCTAAAACTTTAGTTAAAATATCTGTTGTCTAGTTTGTAATTGAAATCGACAGTAGCTTAGCTTGGTGACTTGATCTTGTCATTTGTCTCTTACAACATGACAATCCATTTCTATGTGTTTGGTCTCCTTATGGAATTTTGGATTAGCTGCAACATGAAGAGATGATTGACTGTCACAATAAATTACATTTGGCTTACTTAGTTCAATTTATAGATCATTCAATATGTATGTGATTCATTGGGCATCTCTAGTTTTCATGACAAGTGCCCTATACTCAGCTTCACATGATGAGTTTGTCACTGTCCCTTGCTTCTTACTTTTCCAAGAAACTATTGAGATTTTTGTTGAATTTAAAGAATTAACAACATTTTATAGATGATGACTAAACATTATTATTAGGTTAAAAGTCAATTATATGTGATTTGTTTGTTAAGTGTGCAAGAGATTAAACAAATCAAAATTGGCCCAAGGAGTAAAAAATCAGGCCCAACAAACTAACAAAGCCCAAAGAGAAGAGAATCCTGAATGGCTAGTGTGAAGAAATAAAATTGGATCAAACACAAGCTTAAGGCCCAACTAGGTGATCTAAGTCCATTCAGTTACTCACTTAGTTGCTAACTAAGAAATTCAGTTTCATTTGTATCTAAACCAAAACTCCACATCGCCGAACCAAAACTCTCTCTTTTCTCTTTTCTCTTTTCCATTACCCACGTGACTTTTCAGAAGAAAAAGAAAAAAATGGAGAAGTTCTGAACTAGGGCAAAATCAAGGAACCAAAAGGTGAGTTACCAAAACTAAGCAAGAAGAGAAAGTCAAATAAGTTAGGGCTAAAGACAAACATCACATCCAAAGCACCTTCAAGGACATCTTTTCATTTTATGAAACATTGAAGCTTGTGGAAGAAAAACTTCTCTCTCTGCAGACACCAAATTGGAAAGCTCAAGGATTTAAAGGACATGGAGCCTTGCAAAGAATCAACGGACAAGAAAGTAACTTGGGGTCAAAGTTCAAATGCATGGCTAAGATTCAAGAAGCAATTTGAAAAAGGATGAAAGAGAATATAGAAGGTATGGATGCATGTATGTTTCAGCCATTGCTTCTACTCTATCTCTCCTCTGTAATGCCGCTACTGCTACTGATTTTTTGGGAGAAGAAGTCAAATGTGCTTAAGCAAAGTTTTAACCTTTGGAAGTTTTACTCCTCTATTAAAGGGGTAAACGGGCAAGGATTGGAGCAAAGAGTGAGAGAACAAAAGCTTGGGTTCTCATAGCTTATAGAGCTATTACATTCTTCTCATTCATGGTTTTTATTCAATATTCTGATTTCTCAGTTTAATCTTTCTTTGTTTCAATGGAAAAAGGCAATACAGTGAGAAATGTATGAAAAAGTCATTGAGTTGAAAAAGGCAAAGAGAGTTAGACTTGGAGAAAAAGTCAAATGTTTATTTTAGAAATCCTTTGTAAGTTTTTTTTGTTTTGTTGTCATGATCCTGAGGGGATTCCTCTACAAGTTGGGTGAGCACTTTGCTATTGAAAGTTAGGGTGAGTTCCTAGTCAAATCTAACTTGGGTAGAAGCTGGAGTTTTCCCAGATAGGATTGGGTAGAATTCTAGGGAAATTGGTGAATGTAATCTTGTTCAAAGATAGTGAAATTTCATCATTGTTATGACAGAGACTGGATGTAGGCTACATTGCACTGAGTAGCTGAACCAGGATATATGGCTGTGTCACTTCTCTTTCTCTTCTCTGTTTCTAATTTTTCATGTTAGGAGATAAAACAAAATAATCTCCTACTTATTCTGTCCAGCGAGACTACACAGCTATATGCCTTACACATACATCTATTTTGGCTCCTCCTTCGACAAGAGACAAAATTAAAGTATCTCCTACATTTCACCTGAAGCAACTCTGCAAAATATAAAAGTTTCATCCTATTCTAAGATTACTCAAGCAAAGTTAAAGAGGCCTAGATTCAATCCCCTCTTATCTAAGCCACTGATATCCATCAGTGTCTATAAAAAACAGTAACCAGATATTAATCTTCGTGTGTCTGGAAAGGTCCCCCAATCACTGTTCGAGAATCTTGTTAGTTCCATGTTAGTTTGAGCAAAAAACATTAGCCCCAAGGATGGTATCCCAAAATAATTCCATTGCAAGTATAGTTCCAAACCAACCAATGACCCGAATCAAAGTTAATTTGTTTGTCATAATGCAAACCAATAAAAACCGAGAGTATTTAAACCTCGGGTCATCTCTCAAAGGAATTGCATTGAGGTATGCATGTTATCGGTTATGAGTATAAAGGGGATGGTGTGCGGATAAAGAAGTTAGAAACTAGATGACAAGAAAACAAAGCAAACAACTAAAGAAGTATAAATGCTAAAAGACACTCCTGGCAAGGATTGAGAATCAAAGCTCTCTTTTCAAATCATTGACTACGAACATGGTAATTTTCCAGAGTTAATCCCATTTAGTCATCTCCAACATCGGGAAAAAGTCAAATAGGCATAGTCAGTCTTAATGCATATGTCTTACTCATTAATAGAAACAAGAACAACTAACAACCCTCAATCACCAATCAATATTAGACATCAAGGATATCAAGGTCACCTTCATTACTCCATTCCAAGCTAAGAGTGTAGATATCTACTCTAAAGCTAAAAGAGACATTTGTACAAATACTTGGAAGGCATAAAAATAAAGCATGGTAAAATTACAATAATAATAAAATCTAAAACTACTAAATGCAAGATAACAATAATAACAACTCAATTAAATATCAATAAACATGAAAACATCAAATTGCATTAAAAGAAATCCAAATTAACAAGAGTTCATAAAACTAGAAGTAAAAAATAGATAAATTAACAAGAGAACTAAGAGAATTAAGGCAATTCAACAAGAAAAAGTAGATGAAACTAGATCAAAACAAGAATCAAAACCTAAATCTAAGATGGATTTAACCTAAATATATCTTAATTCTAGAGAGAAGAGAGAGCTTCTCTCTCTAGAATATAACCTAAAACATGTTACTAAACTAAACCTAATTGCTCTCTCCTTGATCCACCTTGAGAATTGTATGAAATACTTTAGAAATGAGTTAGATTAGGCCCAAAAATGGACTGAAATCACGACCCACATGTTTACTTAAGTAAATCATGTGTTGGCAGTCATGCATACACATGAGGCATGAGGCATGTGTACGCGCAAAGTGGCAAAATTCCAGGTCATGCGTACGCATAAGGCATGCGTACGCGCAATGAGGCAGATTTCCAAACTTCATTTCTTCACGATTTCTCCACTTTTACATGCTTTTTCTTCATTTCTTCAAGCCATCGTTGCCTTCTAGCTTGAAATCACTCAACAAACATATTAAGGGATCGAATGGAATTAAAATAAATTAAATTTAGCAATTTTAGGGCCTAAAAATAATGTTTTTAATCATTAAGCACAATTAGGGAAAATTCACAAAACCATGCTTTTTCAGTGAATAAATGTAGAAAAAGTTATAAAATCCATTCATTTCAATACAAGATAAACCATAAAGTTGTGGTTTATCAATCTTCCCACACTTAAAGAATAGCATGTCCTCATGCTAAACCCAAGGAAGACAAGAAAGGGGTATCAATTTTTATTCAATGTAAACTATCTATATGCAATCTATCTAAATGCATGTAATTACTTGGTCAAAATAAATCAATTTCCAAGAATACACATATAAACATAAGGGCTAAAGCAATCACAACCAAGTTAAATCCTCAATTGAATTGAGTCATAGAAAAGAATTTTCAAACTTTCAAGATAAGAGATGATCATAGGTAGAAACATAGAATTGAGCAATCGAACCTCTCACTGGATGTTATACGCTATAATTGCTCAAGTGTTTAGGATTGATTCACTCAATTCTCCTCTAATCATACTTTCTAAGATTTGTTCATCTTCTAACAATCAACAATTATTTAATGCATGCATACAAATATCATGAGGACTTATCCAAAGGTTGTAATGGGGGTAGGGTAAGGGTAAGGATGTATATGGTCAAGTGTGCTTGAAATTTGAATCTTTGATTAACTTAAGCTCTCACCTAATATACATAACAACCTATACAATTCAAATGCAAACCTAACTACCCATTCTTCACTTTTTCACACACTCATGCATTCTTTTCAATCCACATCCTATATGCATTATTTTTATTACTTTACTTTGGGGTTAACATTTGTCCCCTTTTTATTGCTTTCTTTTTCTTTTTCTCTTCTTTTTTTCTTCTTCTTATTTTTTTTCTTTCTCTTCTTTTTTTTTTCAAAGTAAAATATGTACAAAAGTATCAATGCAAATGGTTTAAACATTTAATGCATGAGTATGTATCCAATTTCCAAGATTTTCAAAAAATAAAAAGCTACAAAATATACTTTTATCTCAACCAATATTCTCAAAGTTTTCCACACTTGAATGATACACACTCTCACTAGCCTAAGCTAATCAAAGATCCAAATGAAGGATATTTATTATTTTCACTTAGGGATAGTGATGTGCTAAAATAAAGAACAAAAGGGGATAAAAATAGGGTCAAAATTGGTTAACAAAGGTGGATAAAATGGTAAGGCCATTTGGGTAAGTGATCTCAAATCAAATAAAGGCCTCAATCATATAAATACATATATACATCAAACAATGGACATAAATAATCAAACAAATCAAATATTACAATCATAGAAAGAGAATAACACAGAAGAATAAAATAGTGGTTGAAATGATGCACCCACACAATTAGGCTCAAAACTCACAAGGTTGTGTGTTATTAGCTAAAAAACCATGTTCTACAATATATAGTTGATGAGCGGATATTTTATACGCTTTTTGGCATTATTTTTATATAGTTTTTAGTATGTTTTATTTAAGATTTATTAAGTTTTCATAGGTTTTAGTGTAAAATTCACATTTTTGGATTCTACTATGAGTTTGTGTATTTTTATACAATTTCAGGTATTTTCTAGCTGAAATTAAGGAGCTGGAGCAAAATTCTGATTCAGAGGCAGAGAAAGCATTGCAGATGCTGTCCGGATCTGACCTCCTTGCACTCGAAAGAGCTTTTTTGGAGCTATAGAAGTCCAAATGGAGCGTTCTCAACAGTTATAGAAATCTAACATCCAGAGCTTTCCAGCAAGGTATAATAGTCCATACTTTGCTTCAGGATAGAAGGCCCAAAACTGGCGTTCAACGCCAGTCTCCTACCCTATTCTGGCGTCCAGTGTCCACAAGGAGGTAGCCAATGTCCAAACGCCCAAGGAGAACCGCCTAGCCAGCGTTCAACACCCTAGAGGCCTCCTAGCATGTGGATCTCAATCAAGCTGAGCCCAAACACTCACCAAGTGGGCCCCGATGTAAAACCCAGTTAACTAATAAATAATTAACCGATAAATTAAGATCTATTCTAGAAAATAAAAAATGTGATTTTTATGGTTTAATATGATAGAGAAAATTTAAATGAAAAATTTGACACTAATTTTGAAGAATTTGACTAAAAATTGGGTCGAACGGGCCAAACCGGGCCCGTATTGGGCCCTTGGCCCAACCCAATGGGTGATTAAATATTTAAATGAAGGGCACATCCCTTTCCTTCCCCACCACAACATCAAACACGCTGAGAAGGGAAGGGGAGCATGAAACCCTTTTTCCTAATTCAATCCAATCTTCGTTGCTTGATAACTTTTGATCCGGAGCTCCGATCGCCGCACCGTTTGCGGCCATGTGACCACGATGCCGAGCTTTACAAAGCCCATAACTTTATTCAAAAGGTAAGCTATGAATCCCTTCCAGTTTTCTCAGCTTTGATTTTGAAATTATTGGATTAAAGTGTTAAAATTTTAGGCTCTTTGATGTTATAGGATCCAATTAGCTTGAAGGGGAAGCTTAATCTTGCCTCTTTCATCCTTAGGTATGGTAAGATCCTTAACCCTAAGTGAAACACTTAAGATTTTGTGATTAGTGATTGAGTTTGTATGTGTGGGTGTATGTTATGTGTAATAGGAAGTATATATATGTATATTGGAGCTTAACTAAGGTCTTGGAAAGCTTGGAGTGGGCTTGTGGTGCTAGAAATCTGACCTTGGAGGTGTTGGAGCCTTGAAAATTAAGGAAAAAGTGAAATTGAGAGTGTTCCGGGTTGACCGGGGAATCGGCCAAGGTATGGTTTCGGTTTTCTGTATTTAAAATGTAATATAAAGTGAAAACTTAGGCTAGAGACCCTAGGATAGGCATAGAATTTGAGATGTTGTTGATTGGTTATAACAGATTATGTGGATTATGTGATTATTGATTTTGAAGGTGGGATTGATGTTTTTGTTGATGATGTATATGATTTGCATATGATGATACTTGGAATGTATAAAGGTTGAATTGAAGTTGAAAATTATGCTTGATATGGTTTGTTGGTTTGTGTGTTGCATAAGGTGGAATTGGAAGTCTTGGTTTGAGGTTTGATAAAAATGGGAGGTTGGTATTTGATGATGTATGTTGTGAATTGTGAACTTGGATTGTTGAGTTAAAGTTGATGAAATGGAGAATTGCTGTATTGTAGAATGAATATGGAAGTTGGAAATGTGGTTGAGGTTGAAATGGTAAGGTTTTGGTTGATTTTAAAAGGATTGAGATGAGTATGTTTGAAAATTGAGGCTCATTGGTTTTGGTTGAAAATTGTGGAAAGTTGAGAATTTAGTAACTTTTGTAAAAATGAATTTTTGATGAACTTCAATGGATCATATCTTGAGCTACCGATTTTGAAAATTAATCTATTTTATATCCAATGAAAGATAATTTAACAAGCCTTAAAATGGTTTAAATTTTATGGAAATCTGAATTTTTTAGAAAGAGATATGATCATTGAAAGTTGGTATATGAAATTTGAATTCTGTGGATGCTACAAAATTTGTGATTTCTGGTTTGTGTGTGCACGCATAGCCTTGTGCACACGCACACCCTGTGGATTTTTGAAATTGTGAGCGCTAGCACGCTCTGTTCACACACACAACCAATAAAGTTTTGCAACCTGTGCGCGCGCACACATTGGGAGGTGTATTTTGTTGAGGGCGTTCACACGCCTTGTGCGAGCAAATAGAATTGGAAAATTTTACTTCTGTGCGTACTCACACCTCTATGCATATGGACACATCTTGAAAATTCTTCTGGGCGTGCACACGCACACCCCTGTGTGTATGCACACTGCCTTGTTTTCTTATAAAAATCTTGTTTTTAAATGTTTCACCTTCCCGGCAAGCTTGTAATCTTCCGTGACCTTGTTTTTAGCAAATATGACTCTTGTATTTTTAAAACCGAATTTCAAAGTTCCAGGCCTCCATTTTCATCCTTTTAGTCCTGAATCCTCATAGTATGCTTGGGAATGAGAAGGGGTTAGGAAGGGTGGTAGCTTGAGGGTGAAGTAAGGGGAGAGTTAATGATGAATTATGATTAATGATGATTGTATGAGTTGCTGAGGGTGATGATGGAAGTGCAGTGTATGCCGTGAGCCGAAGGGCGCTATTTAATAATGATTATTGGTTGGTTATGGGTAATGTTATGAGCCGGATGGCTATGATAAATATTGATTTATGGCTGGAAATGAAAATATGAATTTCAATGATTGTTTTATCTTGAGCTCTCTTTCTCGAAAGTGTGACCCCAAAGAGATGAAGGAAGGTGAGGATCCTGTTCCTTGTTCCTCCTGGTATTGTAAAATCGCCTTTAGCGAGATGGTGGGAGGCTAGGATTCCCTCCTTAGTTCCTCCTGGACATATGAGAATGTACCTTCTGGGTGGATGCAAGGGTGTGGTGTCACCCCACTTGCTCCAGGTTGGTTAGTATAGAGGCTCCCCGAGTGGACACAAGGGTTGTGGTATCGCCCCACTTGCCCCGGGTTATGATGAGTGATGTATGAAAAGTGCATTTATACGATGTATAATTGATGATATGGTCATAAGAAAGTGTTATGGAATGTTTATGAATGAATATGAAATTATTATCTGAGATACGAGTTTCCCTGGATGAAAGCAGTGACTAGCCACCACGTGCTCCAGGTCAAGACTCGATAATCTACTGACCCTATGTCGTGGCCGGATACTGTGAAAGTTCCGGATGAGCTCGCCCTCGTGGATAAACACTAATGTGGGTGTTGTATGATTATGATTATGATTATGTTTATGAGTGTGAATGACTCGAGTTGGGGATGCGCGACAGAGGGACAGTCCAATAGTTAGCTACCCGGACTTGTTGGGTTGGCTTTATAACCGACAGATGAGACTCATCAGCCACTAGGACAGGCATGCATCATATGTATCTATATGTCTTGTTTGGATTGCCTAAGTGATTGCATAACTAAATGCTACTTGATTATCTGCTATATTTGAATCCTATTTGTGATTTCTCTATTTGTAATAATTGTGGTTGTTGCATTTGGTTCCGTTGGTGGTTGGGAGGTTCAGAGGAGTTAGAAAGGAGAATTTTAGATAGCTCTGAAGACTCTTAGCTAGTTGCCTATTTTTAATTTCATGGTTTAATTATGTTTTAAGCTTTAATTATCTGTTGGAAGTTCTAGGAATGCCTTTAGCTTTCCCAGGACATTATATGTTTGATATGGGGGCACTATTACGATGCTGAGAACCTCCAGTTCTCACCCATGTGAATTTTGTGGTTTTCAGATGCAAGACAGGCGGCACCTCGCTGAAGCATGCTGGAAGCTTCTGATCTAGCGAAGATTGTTATCTCTCGGGGCTATATTTTGGTTATCTGTACCTATTTAGATACTTATTATCTCTACTTATTATATATATGCTGTATAAAATCCTCTTAGAGGTCATTTTGGAGAAATAGGTTCTGTAACTCTATATTTTGGGTGTATTTCGGGTCCTCTAATATATATATATATATATACACTTATTTCGCTTGGGACGGTTTATCTTTGCGAACCAAGTTCTTGAGTTTTGTTATATGTATTTTGGAACTCTTGTTATATTAACTCCTTAGCTTGTTCTATCTTGCTTCGTTTGCTTTATCGCTTCGTGAGCGTTACGCTTTTTGAGTTAACGATTTTTGCTTTACCCCTTTCTTCAAGGGCTCCTAGTTATAAACCTTTTTCACTATATTTAATATGTAATTTTTCTTTTAGAGGTCGTAGCACCTCGCCACCTCTATTTTACATCCTAGGTGCAAAACTCTGTGTGGTAGGGTGTTACATTATGGTATCAGAGCAGTTCGTTCCTATAGAGCCTGAGGGACGGACTGACTATGCTTCTGGGTATACTCTGAGTGTCTATACATGCTAACTAGGATATCTAATTGATATATATATGACATGAATGTTCATGAGCATGCATTTGGAACTTTGAAGCACTAGACTTGCGATATTGAGACTGATCACCTTGATATCACTTGTTTAGTTTGAATAGGAACCAAATGGCACCTCGTGGACACGGTCGTAGGCGTAACTGGGGTCGAGGACGGAGAGGTAACGATGTAACCATATTGGTAGGCAGTTTGACCAATTTCATGACCGTGATGACGAGTGTTGTTGCTGCCATTAGTGCTGTTGCTGCTGCGACCCGTCGAGCGATGGATAGGATGGAAACATAAGCTAGAATTGGCAATAACGGTGGTAATAAAAATGAAGGCAGAAATAATGTCTCAAATACACTGGTACCAGTGCATGTAATGGGCTGCCTGGAGTTAATTAACATAGGTCAAGCAACGGGAGAAAGCTCAAGAAGGACCGAGGTGATAGGGAGTAATCGCCGGGAATTCTTCACAGAGATAAAGGGAAAGAAGATGAAGATTACACCAAGGGGCCAAAGTTTTAAGAGGGGTTGTTATGTCACTTCACGTTCTCAACGCCAAAATAATGACCGAAGGAACGATAACTGTCCGAATCCGAATTCACAAGGGCAAACTAGTACTCAACCGGAAGAATTAAGGTGCCTAAGATGCAAGAAGTACCATCCAAACAGACCATGCAGGGCCAGACTAGGTGTATGTTACGAGTGCAGGAAGCGAGGGCATATAGCTCGAGATTGTCCATATAGGAAACACTGGGATGCAGCCGAATCCGATTCTCAGACCCGAGATAATCGCGAATTAGCAGTTGGATTTCTAACTTCCTTGCATATCATTAATATGTGATATTCATTCGTAATTCATGACAAGCGTCGATAATCGTAAAGTCCAAGTTGATGATTAGTCGAAGACTATTAGTTGTTAAGATGGAGCGATATTTAGTTAACTTAGAGGAGTGGCTAGGCTCTTGAAGGTTAAAGAATCATAGTGATGCAGTAGAAGCGGGTTGGATTATATCTAAGGGATCGAAGTGTGAGAACTACGCGAAGTTAGTATTTGAAATCCAGTGACGGTGAACTACGAGGAAGAGGAATGGAACTGATTCAACCTTTAGTTGCTAATCGTTTGAGAGGCGAGTGGAGATGAGACCAAATTGCTATTGCGAGAGAGTTTTCGAGACAATCTTAAAGGTGTACCAGAACCTCCATGTCGTAGAGAAAGTGAGTTTGTGATAGACTTAGTGCCAGAAGCCGGTTTAGTATTGGTTGTACCGCAACCGAAGACACCATTATAATCGGTAGAACCTAGGATCGAGTTGAAGGGAGTATTAGAAGAGAAAACTGTCCAACTAAGTGCTTTCCAATGAGGAGCGCCGATTATGCCAGTGAGAAAGGAAGAGAACAGCAGAAGGCTTTATGCGATGGGGAGTGTGCCAACGGAGTCTTCGCGACCCGATCTAATCTTCTTTTGACACCTGCATTGAAACTCTATATGGAGTTCTTCTTAAATTACTTGAGCATCTTTCTAGTTTTACTCCTTACGCACATAAATCTTGATTCTTCCAGCATTAGTTTGAGCTTGTCTTGGTATAATCATGTAATCCTTGAATCCTGGAGACTTGCTGTGAGTATAGTTGCTCTCATTCACAAATCGTATTCTTCAAAATTAGCTGAGACTTCGTTGACTCTAACGCTCTACTCTTTCTACCAAAAGTTCTTGATTTGAGCTCTTTTCTTGAAATGCACATTGATTCCTCTTCTTATGCATTTTATTATTTTGGTATAACTCTGTTTGATCGTATACGAAACTTTCTTTTGATTTCTTGTGAATATCCTTCGCGTTGCTTGTTCGTCAATTTGAACATAACATCTTTTTGAAAATTAACTCGTACTGAATTTTCGTCGTGCACAACTCCTAGATGAAACCATTAAAATGTTAAATCCCTAGAGCGAGACTTTTGAACATGAAAAATATGCCTGTTGCACTACAAAGAATTTTGGAACCTTAATTCTTGACAACCATATTACCTCCGGTTAAGTTAACACTTTAGAATGTACCTTTTGTTGGATACCTAGATACGACGAAGGCTTTCAAACCTTGAAAGGAAGATTAACATCAGTGCCAGTATTCATGATACCCGAACTTAATTAAACTACGTGGAATGATTGCGATGCATTACAAAAAGGGGATTTAGGATGCATGCGAACACAACTTCGTGAAGCAGTGACGGATGCTTGGACAGGAAATCTCTGAGTATTACTTGTATGACCAAGGAGGATAAGGAGCAATCAAGGATATTGAAGTTTGTTAAACAAGAAAATCAAGAAGAGATCGAGGAAGACAATAAAGAAATTTGGAGGAATGAAGAGACGAAATTGAAGGTATAGGAAGAGGTTAGTGTGCCCAATGTCAAAAGTTGACACATGAACTGTTGTCGGAAGCTCACGAGAACGGATTTTTTATTCACCCTGTAATACTGAAATGTATCATGAATTTAAAGAAGATATTTTGGGCGGCTCGATGAGATGACTTGGCGGTGCGTTTGATTAAGTAGTTGACATATTAGAAAGTAAAAAGTGACCAACAGAAGCCATTCGAAATGCCGCAACCATTGAAGGTTTTACACTAAAAGTGAGAAAGGATAGCCATTGATTTCAAAATAGATTACCGTGGTCTAGGACAGAAGGTGATGTTGTTAGATAATCGTGGAACAAGTGACCAAGTCCATTCCGTCCATCGGAGCAAACTAATTATTGGAGATATTAACGAGACTATACACCAAGGAGAAGGTGGGATTTCACAGTGTGCTAGACGCCTTTGATTGATCTAAAACTGGAAGTATCAAGCATCGTAGTTCCTGAGTTTGATAGTCGAGACAATGAAAAATCCGATTTAATATTCTCACTACGAAAAGTCGACAAAAGAGTTATGCGGACCTAAGGAGAAAATTTCTCAAGTTTGAAGAAGGGAGATATGCACTGGTGAAGATTGTTTCAACAAACTAGCATTTCTGAACCTATTCGATGTACTCCACATTTCGTAACTTCTGAAGCACGCTTCTGAAACAAACGCATATCTTACAACTTAAATTAGTTTAACTGAAGGGAGATCGACGTTTCGAGTATGAGGTCAGCTTCAAGAAATTCTAAGTAAGAGAAGTCTCATTAGTAAGGGTTATTTGGAATCGAACCAGAGACAAGGATGCACCCGGGAACTTGAATTAGAAACGGGGACAGACTACCCTCACCTATTTTCAGATAACTGAATCCGAATTTTGTGGGTAAAATTCCTATTTAGCTGGGTAGAATGTAAAACCCGGTTAATTAATAAATAATTAACCGATAAATTAAGATCTATTCTTGAAAATAAGAAATCTGATTTTATGGTTTAATATGATAGAGAAAATTAAAACGATAAATTTGACACTCATTTTAAAGAATTCGACCCAAGATTGGGCCGAACGGGCCAAACTAGGCCAATCGGGCCCGTATTGGGCCCTTGGCCCAACCCATGGGTGATTAAATGAAGGGCAAAGCCCTTTCCTTCCCCACCACAACATCAAACACGCTGAGAAGGGAAGGGGAGCATGAAACCCTTTTTCCTAATTCAATCTAATCTTCAACCTTGATAACTTTTTATCTGAAGCTCCGATTACCGCACCGTTTGCGGCCACACGACCACGTAGCCGAGCTCTACAAATCTCACAACTTTATTCAAGAGGTAAGCCACGAATCCCTACAAGTTTTCTTAGCTTTGATTTCGAAATTATTGGATGAAAGTGTTGAGATTTTGGGCTCTTTGATGTTATAGGATCCAATTAGCTTGAAGGGGAAGCTTAATCTTGCCTCTTTGATCCTTGGGTATGGTAAGATCCTTAACCCTAAGTGAAACACTTAAGATTTTGTGATTAGTGATTGAGTTTGTATATGTGGGTGTATGTTATGTGTATTAGAAAGTGTATATATATATGTTGGAGCTTAACTAAGGTTTTGGAAAGCTTAGAGTGGGCTTGTGGTGCTGGAAATTTGACCTTGGAGGTGTTGGAGCCTTGAAAATTAAGGAAAAAGTAAAATTGGAAGTGTTTTGGGTTGAGCGGGGAATCGACAAGGTATGGTTTTGGTTTTCTATATCTAAAATGTAATGTAATGTGAAAACTTAGGCTAGAGACGCCAGGATAAGAATTGAATTTGAGATGTTGTTGATTAGTTATAACAGATTATGTGGATTATGTGATTATTGATTTTGAAGGTGGGATTGATGTTTTTGTTGATGATGTATATGATTTGCGTATGATGATACTTGGAATGTATAAAGGTTGAATTGAAGTTGAAAATTATGCTTGATATGGTTTGTTGGTTTGTGTGTTGCATAAGGTGGAATTGGAAGTCTTGGTTTGAGGTTTGATAAAAATGGGAGGTTGGTATTTGATGATGTATGTTGTGAATTGTGAACTTGGATTGTTGAGTTAAAGTTGATGAAATGGAGAATTGCTGTATTGTAGAATGAATATGGAAGTTGGAAATGTGGTTGAGGTTGAAATCGTAAGGTTTTGGTTGATTTTAAAAGGATTGAGATGAGTAAGTCTGAAAATTGAGGCTCGTTGGTTTTGGTTGAAAATTGGGGAAAGTTGAGAATTTAGTAACTTTTGTAAAAATGAATTTTTGATGAACTTCAATGGATCATATGTTGAGCTACCGTTTATTGATAATTTAATGCATTTTATATCAAATGAAAGATAATTTAACAAGATTTAAAATTGTTTAAATTTTGTGGAAATCTGAATTCTGTAGAAAGAGATATGATCGTTGAAAGTTGGTGTCTGAAATTTGAATTCTGTGAATGCTGCAGAATTTGTGATTTCTGGTTTGGGTGCACACGCACAGCCTTGTGCGCACACACACCTTGTGGATTTTTGAAACTGTGCGCATGTACACACGGGGATATGGCTACTGCTGGGAGCGCTAGCACGCTCTGTGCGCACACACAACCAATGAAGTTTTGCAAGCTGTGCGCACGCACAGCCTTGTGCGTTGTGCGTGTGCACACGTTAGGAGGTGTATTATGTTGAGGGCGTTCACAGACCTTGTGCGAGCAAACAAAATTAGAAAATTTTACTTCTGTGCGTACGCATACCTCTATGCGTACACACATATCTTGAAAATTCTTCTGGGCGTACAGACGAACACCTCTGTGCGTATGCACACTACTCTGTTTTCTTATAAAAACCTTGTTTTTAAATGTTTTACCTTCCCGGCAAGCTTGTAATCTTCCGTGACCTTGTTTTCAGCAAATATGACTCTTGTGTTTTTAAAACCAAATTTCAAACTTCTAGGCCTCCATTTTCATCATTTTAGTCCTAAATCCTCATAGTATGCCTAGGAATGAGAAGGGGCTAGGAAGGATGGTAGCTTGAGGGTGAAGTAAGGGGAGAATTAATGATGAATTATGATTAATGATGATTGTATGAGTTGCTGAGGGTGACGATGGAAGTACGTTATATACCGTGAGCCGAAGAGCTCTATTTAATAATGATTATTGGCTGGTTATGGGTTAATGTTATGAGCCGGATGGCTATGATAAATATTGATTAATGGCTGGAAATGAAAATATGAATTTGAATGGTTGTTTTATCTTGATCTCTCTTTCTCGAAAGTGCGACCCCAGAGAGATGAAGGAAGGTGAGGATCCCCTTCTTTGTTCCTCCTGGTATTGTAAAATCGCCTTTAGCGAGATGGGGGGAGGCTAGGATCCCCTCCTTAGTTCCTCCTAGACATATGAGAACGTACCTCCTGGGTGGACGCAAGGGTGTGGTGTCGCCCCACTTGCTCCAGGTTGGTTAGTATAGAGGCTCCCCGGGTGGACGCAAGGATTGTGGTTTCACCCCACTTTCCCCGGTTTATGATGAGTGATGTATGAAAAGTGCATTTATACGATGTATAATTGATGATATGGTCATAAGGAATTATTATGGAATGTGTATGAATGAATGTGAAATGATTATCTGAGATACGAGTTTCTCTGGATGAAAGCAGTGACTAGCCACCACGTGCTCCAGGTCGAGACTCGATACTCTGCTGATCCTATGTCGTAAGTGTGGCCAGACATTGTGAAAGTTCTGGATGAGCTCGCCCCTGTGGATAAGCACCACTGTGGGTGTTGTATGATTATGATTATGATTATGTTTATGAGTGTGAATAACTCGAGTTGGGGATGTGCGACAGAGGGACAGTCCAATGGTTAGCTACCAAGACTTGTCGGGTTGGCTTTATAACTGACAGATGAGACTCATCATTCACTAGGACAGGCATGCATCATATGCATCTATATGACTTGTTTGGATTGCCTAAGTGATTGCATAACTAAATGCTACTTGATTATATGCTATATTTGAATCCTATTTGTGATTTCTCTGTTTGTAATAATTGTGGTTGTTGCATTTGGTTCCGCTGGTGGTTGGGAGGTTCAGAGGAGTTGGGAAGGGGAGTTTTAGATAGCTCTGAAGACCCTTAGCTAGTTGCCTATTTTTAATTTCATGGTTTAGTTATGTTTTAAGCTTTAATTATCTGTTGGAAGTTCTAGGAATGCCTTCGGCTTTCCCAGAACATTATATGTTAGATATGTGGGCACTGTTACCATGCTGAGAACCTCCGATTCTCACCGTGCGGATTTTGTGATTTTCAGATGCAGGACAGGCTGCACCTCGGTGAAGCATGCTGGAAGCTTCTGATCTAGCAAAGATTCTTATCTCTTGGGGCTATATTTTGGTTATCTGTACCTATTTAGATACTTATTATCTCCACTTATTATATATATGTTGTATGAAATCCTCTTAGAGGTCATTTTGGAGAAATAGGTTCTGTAACTCTATATTTTGGGTGTATTTCGGGACCTCTAATATATATATATATATATATATATATATATATCTCTGTGTGTGTGTGTGTGTGTGTTTATTCACTCGGGCCAGTTTATCTTCGCGAGCCGAGTTCTTGAGTTTTGTTATATGTATTTTGGAACTATTGGTATATTAACTCCTTAGCTTGTTCTATCTTTCTTCGTCTGCTTTATCACTTCGTGAGCATTACGCTTTTCGAGTTAACGATTTTTGCTTTACCCCTTTCTTCAAGGGCTCCTAGTTATAAACTTTTTTCACTATATTTAATATGTAATTTTTCTTTTAGAGGTCGTAACGCCTCGCCACCTCTGTTTTACATCCTAGGTGTAAAAATCTGTGTGGTAGGGTGTTTCACCCTGAAGTGGATTTTAGCACTAAAAGACTGTTTTACCCTTTTTATATAATCCTTAGTTATTATATTAGTATTTAAGGGAGAAGATCACCGATGTTTATCTTCTTCTAGACCTTTTGACACTTTACACGTTTATCATTTTTTTTCTTTCAGTATGAGTTTCTAAACCTCCTAGGTTGAGGGGAGGAGCTCTACTGAGTTTTATGGATTAATAAAGTACTATTATTCTTTCTCAATTTGTGTTTGATTCTTTATTCTAAGATATATCTTCGTTCTTCATTCTAAGACTGCGTGCTTGACAACCACCCGTGTTTTTCTTGGGTTCGTGTGAATACGTAACTGGAAAGCATTGAACCACTAGCTTGATTATACATTTCTTAGACGGCTAATCCACGACTTCATTGGGGACTTCTCGAGACACTAGTTCAGTCGAGGTATGGGGAGATTAGAGTCTTTGTGGTAGGGGTTAGAACCAAAGGCGCAGCATTCTCTGATCCAGAAGATTCGACCTTGTCTGTGGCGTTTTGAGTAGGATCACTAAGGAGAATGAACTGTAGGAGCTTCACCCTCAATCAGAATGGATCCACACTAACCCTGGGGGATCTGGTGGAGCATGGGTGACCTCTCAATCGGCGTTGATCACCTACAACCTGCCATAGAAGAAATCATTCACAGTTGAAGAAGACAGTAAGACCGGATTAATCCAGAAGAATAAAGCATCTCCAAGCCTTAACCATCTTCTTATCATTGGTTATAATCAAACATAGTAATTCCATCTTCTTTTATTTTTATGCATTTAAACAAATCCAACAACTCTTCTATCTGCCTGACTAAGATATACAAGATAACTATAGCTTGCTTCAAAGGACAATCATTGTGGGATCGACCCTGACTCGGTCAAGTACTACTTGGATGACCCAGTGCACTTGCTGGTTCAGTTGTACGAAGTGTGGGAATTTGTGCACCAAGTTTTTGGTACCGTTGCTAGAGATTGTTCAAGTTTGGACAACTGACGGATTATCTTGTTGCTTAGATTAGGTATTGTCTTTAATTTTATTAGAGTCTTTTATTTTCTTCTCTTTTTTTCAAAAAAATAAAAAAATCTTTTCAAAAATAAAAAATTTTCTTTATTTAATCTTTGTTTTTGGTTTGAGTCTTTTGTTTTTGTTCTTGTTGAATTTTTGAATTTTCTTGAGTCTTTTTTCTAAAATTTTTCAAAAATAGTGTCTTTTGTTTGAATCTTATGTCAATCTTTAAGTTTAGTGTCTTCTTGTGTCTTTTCTTTTAAAATTTTCAAAAAGTGTCTTTAGTTTTCAAAATTTTTAAGTTTGGTGTCCTTTGCATGTTCTTGTTTTCTTTGAATTCTTTGAGTTTTGTTCTTGGTGTTCTTCTTGATCTTCAAAGTGTTATTGTTTTCTTCTTATTTTGATCTTAAAATTTTTAAGTTTGGTGTCTCTTTGTGTTTTTCTTTCCAATTTTCGAATTCTAGGTGTCTTAGATCTAAAAATTTTAAGTTTGGTGTCTTTTTGTTGTTTTTCTCTTTCTTCATTAAATTAAAAAAAATAAAAAAATATATTTTCTATCTTTATTTCAATTAATTTTCGAAAATTACAACAAGTTTTTCAAATTTTAATTACGAAATCATTATCTTATCTTAGTTTTAAAATTTCAAACTCAAATCTTTTCAAAATCATATCTTTTTCAAAAATCTCTATCTTATCTTTCTATCTCTTTTTAAAATTCAAAAATCTTATCTTATCTTATTTCAAATTCAAATTTTAAAATTCAATTTCAAAATTCAAAATTTAAAATTTCAAATTTCAAATCTCAAAACCAAATATTTTTCAAAATCTTATCTTATCTTAATTCAAATTAAATTTTCAAAATTTAAATTTTAAAATAAAATATTTTTCAAAAATTAAATTTCAAATTTTATCTTTTGCTCTTTCCTTTTGCTATAAGAGACAGAGCTAGATTGTGGTTAGATTTTCAACCTAAAGAGAGTCTTGACACATGGGAGAAGGTGGTCAATGCATTCTTGACCAAGTTCTTCCCACTTCAAAAGTTGAGCAGACTTAGGGTGGAAGTTCAAACCTTCAGACAAAAAGAGGGTGAATCCCTCTATGAAGCTTGAGAGAGATATGATAAATTCCAATTTTGTGGTTTATCTTGTGCTTAATTTAGGGGATTTTATCACCCTTTTTCCACATTTATTCAATGAAATGGCATGATTTTTTAATTCTCCCTCAATTTGTGATTAAATGTGAAAATATACTTTTTAGGCCCTTAAATTGGTGATTTTAACTCACCTTAAGTCCATTTGATGCCTTGATGTGTTTGTTAGTGATTTCAGGTTCATAAGGCAAGTATTGGATGGAAGAAGTGAAGAGAAAAGCATACAAAGTGGAGAATGCATGAGGAAACAAGGATTTGGGGTACATCAATGGACATCACGCGCAGCAGACGCGCGCGCGTGGAAGTGCAGTTGCATGGCGACGCGTACGCATGGATAGGAAATTGCTAAGTGACACGTACGCATGACCCATGCGTACGTGTCGATGTTCGCACGTGACTCACTTAAAGGCAAAACGCTGGGGCAATTTCTGAGCGACCCAGGCCCAAATCCAACTGATTCCTGAAGCTATTTCATGCAGAATTTAAGCTTGAGCAAAGGGGGGAGCACTTAGTTAGTGATGATGAGCCTTTAGTTAGTTTTCTAGAGAGAGAAGCTCCCTCATCTCTCTTGAATTAGGTTAGGGTTAGGTCAAATTCTCTTAGATCTAAGTTTAATTGCTTGATTTCATCTTGTTTCCCTCACAATTCCTTGTTTTAATGCCTTAATTCTCTTGATCTCTTGTTAATTTCTTGTTTTGCTCTCTTTTATGTTGATGAAACATTGTTGGATTTTAATTTCTTCTAATGCAATTTTATGTTTCCATGTCTCTTTTTATGTTCACCTTAATTGCTATTGTTGATTTCTTGCTTGTATTAGTTATGGGTTTCATTAATTCTTGCCTTTTGTGATGTTTAATTTTCTCGCACTCTAGTTGTTTGATAGAATGTTTCCTTTAGTTTTTGAGTAGTTTTCTTTACTCTTGGCCTAGGCTAAGGGAATTGAGTGACCTTGAGTCATTGGGTCTCAATGAATCGGTGATTTGAGAACCCTATGTGGTCAATTTGATAACCATTGACTCTAGCCTACTACTAAGTCAATTAGTAGTTAGGTTAGGACTTATGGATTGATGTTGATCAAGCCTATTTGACGTACCTCAAGCTTAGGAGTAGATAATACGTACTTAAAGCTTTTGGAGGTAGACTTAATAGGTTGGCCTCTCATAATTATCAATGTATGGTTTGTAGACAAGGATGGTGATCTCAATTACCTATGCCTACCCAAGAGTATTTTTCCTTCCTTTTATTAGTTAATTGTTCATTTACTTTTCTTGCCATTTATTTTCTTGCCAAATATAAATCAAACCCCTTATTCTTCATAGCCAATAATTGAGCATTTCATTGCAATTCCTTATTTGGGATTTGTTATTTGTGACAACCAAATTTTTGATTGAGGATTGTTTGTTGGTTAGAAACTATACTTGCAACGAGAATTAATTTGTGTGAAATTCTATACCGACACGACAATTGCTTTACATCAAGATACAAGCAACTTATCAGAAGATGTCCTCCCAACATGATCTCAGAATGGACCACACTAGACATCTTCTATGATGGCCTTTCTGAGATATCCAAGATGTCACTGGACAACTCTGCTGGTGGATCACTCCGCTGGAAGAAAACGCCTGAAGAGGCAAGAGAACTCATTGACATGGTTGCAAATAACCAGTTTATGTACACTTCTAAAAGAAACCCTGTAAGTAATAGGGTACTTCAGAAGAAAGGAGTTCCTGAAGTTGACACTCTGAATGCCATATTGGCTAAGAACAAGATCTTGACCTAGCATGTCAATATGATCTCTCAGCATTTAACTGGAATGCAAGCTGCATCTGGCAGCACTCACGAAGCTTCTTCTGAAGCTTATGATCCTGACCAACCCACCATGGAAGAGGTGAATTACATGGGAGAACCCTATGGAAACACCTACAATCCCTCATGGAGGAATCATCCTAACCTTTCATGGAAGGATCAACAGAAGCCTCAGCAGGCTTCAACACTAATCAAGGTGGAAGAACCCAGAATAGGTTCAACAATAGACCACCATTTCCATCTTCTTAGGAACGTATGGAGACCTCTAAGCAGAGCCTTTCTGACTTAGTCACTCTAATCGCCAACCTCTCTAAGACCACTCACAGTTTCATTACTAAAACAAGGTCCTCCATCAGAAATTTGGAGGTACAAGTTGGTCAACTGAGCAAGAGAATCCCTGAGACTCCTCCTGACACTCTTCCTAGTAACATTGAAGTAAATCCAAGAGAAGAGTACAAGACTATCACCACTGAGGCTAAGGCCGAACCTACAGAGAATGGGATGGCATTGAACTCCAGTGAGGAAGACCTCACTGGGCGTTCAACGCCCAAACAGACAGCAAAGCTGGCGTTAAACACTAGGAAGGATGTTCCTTCTAGGCATTCAACGCCCAACTTGGTAAGGGAACTCGCGTTTAACGCAAGTGAGGGGATGCATGATGGGCGTTCAATGCCCAAAGAGCCACCAGAGCTGGCGTTGAACGCCAGTAATGGCACACCCTCTGAATGCTCAATACCCACTCAAGAAATCCCTATCCAAGAATTAAAGGAAGCCAAGGCTCATACAGAGATCATAGAGGTTCCTTTGCATGCATTCCTGCAGTGCATAAGTTCTGATGAACACTCATCCTATGATGAGGATGAGGATACTAGGGAAGAGCAAGTTACTCGGTACCTAGGAGCTCTCAGGAAGCTAAATGCCAAGTCATTTGGTACAAAACCTTTGAAGGAAGAATCTCTAGTGCTTACCAAAGAACTAACTGCTTTGGTTCAGCAGAGGTTACCTCAGAAGCTTCCGGATCCCGAACGCTTCCTAATTCCTTGCACCATAGGCACCATGACCTTTGAGAAAGCTCTGTGTGACCTAGGGTCAAGCATAAACCTCATACCACTCTCTGTAATGGAGAAGCTGGGAATCTTTGAGGTACAAGATGCAAACATCTCATTAGAGATGGAAGACAAGTCCATGAAGAGGCCATATGGCTTAGTAGAGGTTGTCTTGGTGAATGTTGAAGACCATTACATCCCTGCAAACTTTGTAGTCTTGGATACTGGGGAAGATGAGGATGAATCCATCATCCTTGGAAGACCTTTCCTAGCCACTGCCAATGATATCATTGATGTAGCTAAGGGAGAACTGACTCTACAACTAGGGGAGGATCACATCTTGTTCAAGATGCCTCACCCCAACTCTCCCTCTAAAAAAAGGGAGATATCTATACAACACTTAGTGTTCCAACCACCTCTTTCCGTGCAGAGCTATACTAAGCCCCCAAACATCAATTCTAAGTTTGGTGTTGGGCAGCCATTAACAAGCACTGAGAACAAAGGTACTAGGAAGAAAGTACCTAAAGGCTGGAGGGACAAGAAAGTCCCCACTGAAGGCCTCTCACCTGGCATGAGAGTTGTCTTTACCAAGAAACCAGTCATACCACATACAGTAAATCGTGTTCTATCTCTAGAGCATGTGGAGCTCATTCATGAGAAGACAGGTAGAAAGTTCACTGTAAGGGGCAAAATTCTGAGCCCATACTCACCTCTGTAAGGAGCTAACCGTCAAGCTAATGACGTTAAAGAAGCGCTTGTTGGGAGGCAACCCAACCCTAATTAGTTATTTCTATTTCCTTTAATTTGTTTTTCTTAAGTTATTTCTTTAGGATCATGATCATGTGTAACAGTCAGAACAGAGACAGAAAGGTTCAGCAATGAAAACAGATCACTCTGGATGGAGTGTCTTACTGGCGCTGAACGCCAGCAATGGACATAATGCTGGGCGTTCAATGCCCATGAAGTAGGGCAGGGAATCTGAATTCCCTAGCCTCTCAGGACCAGTAGGTCCCACAACATCTCTACCTACCCCACTTATTCTCTCTTCTTTTCACACTTCCCCATACACTCTTCCCTATAAACTTTAGCCCAATCACATCCATATCACTTTTCCAAAACCATTATAACTCCCACCAACTCCTACCTACTTCAAAATCAAATTTTCCACCCATTTACCCCACCCATGACCGAATCTTAACCCTAGCCCACTGGTGGCACGAATCCCTGCACTTCATACAACTGTACCAGCAAGTGCACTGGGTTGTCCAAGTAATACCTGAGCGAGTCAGGGTCGATCCCACGAGGGTTGTGGCTTGAAGCAAGCTATGGTTATCTTGCAGGTCTTAAAATACTTTGTGAATTTAAATGGAATCAGTAATAGGAATAGATTTAAGGATTGGAGTTGCTTTGTCTTTCTAAGTTAACTCTGGTATTACTGTCTCCTTTGCTTGTGAATGATTTCTTCTATGACAGGCTGTATGTGATCAACACTGTATGGCCGCAGTCATCAATCTCCTCTGCTTCAGATCAAATGCCGTATGGCGGCGGTCATCTAATCTGAATGGGGGGTGAAGCTCTAGCAGTTCATTCTCTTTGGTGATCCTACTCAAAATGCCACAGACAAGGTCGAATCTTCCGGATCAAAAAATACTGCTCCTTTGGGTTCTAGCCTTTACCACAGAGACCCCTAATCTCCCCATAAATCGGCTGAACTGGTGTCTCAAAAAGTCCCCAACGAAGGTGTGGATTAGCCATATGAGTGATGTATAATTAAGCTGGCGGTTCGCGCTTTCCAGCCACGTATTCACACAAACCCAAGTAGACACGGGTGGTTGTCAGGCACGCGGTCTTGGTATGATGAACGGAGCTGACTCTCACGGATCATCCCATCCACCATGTTGAAGAACGAGTATACATCATAGAATTAAATCCAACACGGATTGAAGGAAAATAGTAATACATTTATTAATTCATAGAACTCAGCAGGGCTCCTCCCCTCAACCTAGGAGGTTTAGAAACTCATACTGATATGAAAAACACAATGATAAATGAAATTATGGTAAAAATGGTTAAAAATCCTTAATAAAGAGTGATCTTCTACTTAAAATACTAAACTAATGATTAGTCATGGTAAAACAGTCTTTTTAGTGCTAAAATCCACTTCTGGGGCCCACTTGGTGAGTGTTTGGACTGAGCTTTGATGAGATTCATGTGCTAGAAGGCCTCTAGGGTATTGAACGCTGGCTAGGGGGTCCTCTTTGGGCATTTGGATGCTGGTCTCTTCCCCTTGGGCGTTAGACACCTGAAAGAGGGCAAGAGGCTGGTGTTGGACGCCAGTTTTGGGCCTTTTATTTTGAAGCAAAGTACAAACTATTATACATTGCTAGAAAGCTATGGAAGTCAGATTTACATATCCATTAAGAATGCTCCATTTAGATTTCTGTAACTCCAGAAAAGCTCTTCCGAGTGCAAGGAGGTCAGATCCGGACAGCATCTGCAGTGCTTTCTCTGTTTCTGAATCAGGCTTTTGCTCCAGCTCCTGAATTTCAGCCAGAAAATACCTGAAATTATACAAAAACACATAAACTCAAAGTAGAATTCAAAAATGTGAATTTAATACAAAAACCTATGAAAAATTAATAAAAACTAAACAAAACATACTAAAAACTATATGAAAATAATACCAGAAAGCGTATAAAATATCCACTCATCACAACACCAAAATTAAACTGTTGCTTGTCCTCAAGCAACTAAAAATAAAATAAGATGAAAAGAAGAGTAAGATACAATAAAGCTCAGAGTTTTCAATGAAGCTTAGTTTCAATTAGATGAGCAGAACTTAGTAGCTTTTTGCTCCTGAATAGTTTTGGCATCTCACTATCCATTGAAACTCAGAAGTGTTGGCATCTTTAGGAACTTAGAATCCAGATAATATTATTGACTTTCTTAGTTTAGCTCTTTTTTATTCTTGAACACAGGTTTTTAGAGTCTTGGCTATGACCCTAAGCACTTTGTTTTCCAGTATTACCACCGGATACATAAATGCCACAGACACGTAACTGGGTGAACCCTTTCGGATTGTGATTCAGCTTTGCTAGAATCCCCAGATAGAGGTACCCAGAGTTCTTAAGCACACTCTTTTTGATTTGGATTAGGACTTTAACTGCTTAGTCTCAAGCTTTTCACTTGACACATTCACGCCACAAGCACATGGTTAGGGACAGCTTGGTTGAGCCACTTAGGCCAGGATTTTATTCTTTTAGGCCCTTCTAACCACTGATGCTCAAAATATTGGATGCTTTTACCCCTGCCTTTTGGTTTTAAGGGTTATTGGCTTTTTTTTGCTGCTTTTTCTTGCTTCAAGAATCAATTTTTAGATTTTTCAGATTACCAATAATACTTCTCCTTTTCCCTTGTTCTTTCAAGAGCCAACATTCTAAAATTCTAACTTCAAATATGCACTGTTTATTCATGCATTTAGAAAACAAAAGCAATGCCACCACATCAAAATAATTACACTATTCTTTATCATAGAACTAAAAAGTTATGCATCTTTAATTCTTTTAAAAAAACCCACTATTTTATTCATGTTTAATGATGATAAGAGGAAAAAAAATTAATTGGAAAAAAATTAATTAATACTAATGCTTATTTAATTCAAAAAAATTAAAAGACAGAAAAATAAAATAAACTTAAATACTATTAGTGATCATGTAACTCTAAATTAGGATGGAAATACTTGAAACAGAAATTGGAATAATCACAGAATTGAAACTCAACAACCTTCAGTTTGAGGGGTACTGGGCTCTTCAACTTGAGGGGTGCTAGGCTCTTCATGGGAGAGCTTCTGGCGCTTCAACTCCTTAATTTCACGCCCCTGCTTCTCTTGCTCCTTGATCAGTTTGCAAATCATGCTAGTCTGATCTTTCTGCTCCTCTCTGAGTTGATCCAAGGTGTTTTGTAAGTGCATCACAGATGCCTTCAGTTGGTCCCAATACTCAATTGGAGGGATATCTTAGGGAGGCTCAGGTGCCTTCCTTTTGGGATGATCCTCTTCTATCGTAGAATTCTCCATCACCTGCTTGGTGATTGGACTTACCACTGGAATAAAGTTATCCACGTGGATTAGGACCTTAGCCTCTTGGCATAGGCAAAAGATGAGATTTGGATAAGCTAGCATTGCATTAGTAGACATTCTGTTTGCCAGCTTGTAGATCTCACGGGGAATTATTTGGTGGACTTCTACCTCATTCCCCATCATAATGCAGTGAATCATCACAGCTCTTGGAATAGTGACTTCAGAGCATTTACTTGTGGGGAGTATAGAACGCCCAACGAAGTCTAGCCATCCTCTAGCAATTGGCTTGAGGTTCGCCATTTATAGTTGGTTTGGTTGCCCTTTTGCATTCTCAATCCGTTGAGTTCCAGGTAAGCATATGTCCTCTAGGACTTGATTCAGCTTAGGCTTGGCTACCACCCTCCTGTTGTAGGATTCAGGGTCATCCCTCTGTAAGGGTAATTTAAAGATCTCTCTCACCCTATCCAGATGAAAATAGATGATCTTCCCCCTAACCATGGTGCGAAAAGTATGGAATGTTGTTCCATCTTTCTTTTGCTTATCTGTCATCCACAGATTTACATAGAATTCATGGATCATGCATGTTGTATCCAACAGTGATCTCGAGATTAGCTAGAATCTCCCAGCCTCTCCTTTGAATTTTCTCTTAGATCTCTGGGTATTTTTCTTCTCATAATTAAATCCCAGCTCAAGGATTATTGGTCTTTTACTCATTATCTTGTGATAATGTTTTTCATGTTGCTTGGTAAGGAATAGAACAGGTTTGAAAATAACTGTTGAGTTATCTTCTTTCTTATTCTTTGGGGTGGTCTTGCCACTTCTTGGAGCCATGGAATTGAATTCTTGATGAGAGAACATGGCTCCTTCCACACCAAAATTAGAAGAATTGCTCGTCCTCGAGCAAAAGGTAAGAAAGGAGGAAGAAAAAAGGTGAAGTAGAAGAGAAGAGGAGAATAGAATTCAAATGAGAGGTGGTAAGTGAGGGAGAGGGGCATGGTCACATATATATAGGGGGGAGGGATTTTCGAAAATAATCTTTGAAGAAATATAAAGAAATTTTGAAAAAGATAGAAAAGATAAGTTTTTAAACTTTGAAAGATATGAACAAGATATAAAAGATAAGATAAGAAGTAGGAAAAAGATTAATAAAAGATATGAACAAGAATTACTAAAGATAAGAAGAGATTTTTAAAGGAATTTAAAAACAAGTTAAAAAAGATATGAGATTTTAAAAAAGAATTGAAAAGATTTAAAAATATGTTAAATTTAAAATTAAATTGAAATTGAAATATTTGAACAAGATTTGTTAAAAATATTTCCATCCTGTCTTGCTGGCATCTAAACGCCCAGAGTGCCTGCATTCTGGCGTTTAACACCATATTGCTCCTCCTTCGTGGGCGTTAAACACCTAGCCAGAGCTCCCTGGCTGGCGTTTAACGCCAGGCCTGTACTCCCTATTGGGCGTTAAACGCCCAGCCAGGGCCTCTTGGCTGGCGTTCAATGCCAGGCTTGTGCTCCCCTTTGGGCGTTAAACGCCCAGCCAGAGCCTCCTGGCTGGCATTTAACGCCAGGTGATAAACCACTATTTTATGGTTTATCTTGTGTTCAATTGAGTGGTTTTATCAAGTCTTTGCCCACTTATTCATATAATTTGCATGATTTGACAATTCCTTCCTAGTTTTGTTCTATGGTTGAAAACTTGCTTCCTAGAAATCTTTAATTTGTGTATTTTAATTCTCCTGTATACCATTCGATGCCGTGATCCGTGTGTTAAGTGTTTAAGGGTTTATAGGGCAGGAATGGCTTAGAGAATAGAGAGGAAGCTTGCAAAAATGGAAGGAATACAAGAAACTAAAGAGATAACCAGCAAGCATCGACGTGCACGCATGGCTCACGCGTGCGCGATATGGAGAAATTTGCAGCGACCCATATGCATACCTGACGCGTACGCGTGGATTGGAGTTTGCACAAAGACGCGTGCGCGTGGATAAGGTGTATGCGTGACACACGAAAATGACCAGTGACGCGTACGCGTGACTGACGCGTACGCATGACATGCGCGATCTGCAGAAATAATAAAAAATATTGGGGGCGATTTTGGGCCGAGTTTTGACCCAGTTTCCGGCCCAGAAACATGGACTAGGGCCAGGGAACATGCAGAGGTTTCCTCTAGCAGTGAGACTACTGTCGTCACACAAGCTATATGTGAAATGACCAACATACTAAAGCAGATGTAGTTGAATCAACAACAACCTCAGCCTCCCCCACCACAACAAAGTCAACAGTTGGTGCCCCAAAGAGTATGCAGAATTTGTGCTGATTATAGTCATTACACTGATGAGTGCCCACAGATCCAACAAGAAGGCAACACCGTGGCAGCTACTCATAACTTCTATGACTGCCCGAATCAAGGATACAATCAACAAGGCGGCAACTACAACCAAGGTGGGAACTATAACCAAGGGAGGTAGGACAACTCCAACCAGGGTTGGAGAGATAATTCCAACCATGGCTGGAGGGACAACTATAACAGAGGAGGCAGAGACAACAATGGAAATTAGAGGAGGAATAATAACAACCGATAGCAGAATCTGAACCAGCCTTACAGAGCACCTCACCTAAGGTAGTCCCAAGGACCCCAGCACAACCAACAACAGGTCTTTCAGATCACTTATCCTCCTACCTCATCGAATGACGAGATGCTTCGTTCTCTTGCACAAGGACAACAAGACATGCAGACTACACTGAACTCTACTTTAAATGGTTTGAATGCCACTTTACAAGCTCTCGTCTCTCGGATAGACTCATTACCTACTCCCACCAACCAGCCTTCAAGATCCAGTGGAATTCCTTCTCAACCCTTACCTAATCCCAAAGGTGGCATCAATGCCATCACTTTGAGGTCTGGAACCACACTGCAAGAAAGAAATCAGGAGGAGCCAAGCCCACAAGAACACGCCCTAGTTGAAGACTTGGTTGAAGTGGAAGATGCTGAAGAGGAAGAGGAAGTACAAGACATGGTTGAAGAAGAAGTAGCTCAACCAAGGAATAGAGCACCAAAGGATGCAGAAGCTGCAAGTGGCACCATTCCTATTCCATTTCCACACCTTGCACGGAAGTCTAGGAAGCAGATGGAACTTGATCCCAAAATGGTAGAAATTTTCAAAATGGTTAAGGTAACTTTTCCCCATTTTGATGTTATTCAACAAGTACCTAAATATGCAAAGTTTCTGAAAGATTTATGCATACATAAAGATAAAATTAATGAATTAGAAACTATTCCTTTAGGTAGTTCTATATCTGCTTTAATGGGAGGTATACCTGAAAAATGTAGTGATCCAGGTCCATGCATGGTTAACTGTACCATTGGGGGTGTAATATTTTCTGACTGCATGTGTGATTTAGGAGCGTGCGTGAGTATAATGCCATTGTTTATATATGATGCTTTGAGGCTCCCTCTCTTAAAAAGGTCGGCAGCTCGTTTTGTTTTAGCAGATAAAAGCATTATTACAGTGGTTGGAATTGCTGAAGACATGCTGGTGAGCATTAAGGGGCTCACATTTTCCATTGACTTCTATATCTTGGAAATGCCCCCTAATGACTCAGGAAGACCATCATCAATCCTGCATGGAAGACCTTTCCTGAAGACTTCAAAGTTTAAGCTGGATGCCTTCTCAGGAACTTACTCCTTTGAGATAGATGGCAGAGCAGTAAGTTTCAATTTGAATGAAGCTATGAAGCACCCTTCGGAAGATCATTCCATCTTCCAGTGCGACATCATTGATGAAACTGTAGCTGCAGTTCACCAAGAAGAACTAGGCACATGGAGCAAGGTCCAAGTGTGGGGACACCCTCTGAACACAATGAGGACACTTTGCCATTATCACTAGTCCCAGATGATCCAGACCCCAGCCATGAGCAGATAGTGGAATTAAAGCCCCTTCCACCCCACCTCAAGTATGCATACCTTGAGGATAATCAGAAGCTCCCAGTTATCATTGCAAGGGAACTCACTTCCCAACAGGAGGAGCAGCTGCTCAGCATACTGAGAAGACACAAGAAAGCAATTGGGTGGAGCTTGGCGGATATAGTAGGCATCAGCCCTCAAGTTTGTGAGCACAGAATATTCTTAGAAGAAGGAGCAAGGCCTGTCCATCAACCCCAAAGAAGATTGAATCCCACCATCTTAGAGGTTGTCAAGAAAGAAGTGACCAGGCTACTTGAAGCAGATATCATCTACCCCATCTCAGACAGCGAATGGGTCAGTCCAGTACAAGTGGTGCCCAAGAAGTATGGAGTCACAATAGTAAAGAATGAGCATGGAGAGCTCCTGACAACTAGAGTGCAGAATTCATGAAGAGTTTGCATTGATTACAGGCGTCTCAACCAAGCTACTCGCAAGGATCATTACCCCTTGCCATTTATTGATCAAATGCTTGATCGCCTATCAGGTAAATCCCATTACTGCTTTTTAGATGGTTATACATGCTATTTTCAAATTCATATAGCTCCTGAAGATCAGGAGAAGACTACTTTTACATGTCCCTTTGGAACGTATGCATACAAAAGGATGCCTTTTGGCTTATGTAATACACCGGCTACTTTCTAAAGATGCATGATGAGTATCTTTTCAGATCTTATTGAAAGCTGTATGGAAGTTTTTATGGACGATTTTAGCGGATATGGTGATTCATTTAGCCTTTGCTTGGATAGTTTAGCTAGAGTATTAGACAGGTGTGTTAGCTCAAACCTTGTTTTGAATTTTGAAAAATGTCACTTTATGGTAAAACAAGGGATTGTTCTAGGACATGTTGTCTCTAATACTGGTATTTCTGTAGATCCAGGAAAGGTAGATATCATTTCTAGTTTACCTTACCCCTCCTCCGTAAGGTAAGTCCGCTCGTTCCTTAGCCATGCAGGTTTCTACAGGAGATTTGTTAAGGACTTCAGTAAGGTAGCATTGCCTTTATCCAGACTATTGCAGAAAGATATTGAGTTCGAATTCAGTGAGGATTGCATGCAAGCATTTGATAAGCTGAAGATCGTCCTGACTCAAGCTCCAATTGTGAGAGGACCAGACTGGAGCCAGCCATTTGAGATTATGTATGATGCCTCCAACCATGCAGTAGGAGCGGTGCTGGCTCAGCGCGAAGGTAAGGATCCTTTCGTAATTGCTTATGCGTCTAAGACCTTAGACGCTGCACAGTCTAATTACACTACCACTAAAAAAGAGCTTCTGGCTATTGTTTTTGCTCTGGATAAATTCCGAGCCTATTTACTTGGTACTAAGGTGGTAGTGTACTCAGACCATGCAGCTCTAAGATATTTATTAGCTAAAAAAGAGTCCAAACCAAGGTTGATACGTTGGATACTGTTACTGCAAGAATTTGATTTAGAAATTAAGGATAGGAGTGGTAACCAGAATTTAGTGGCGGACCACTTGAGTCGCCTTGAGCACATTAAGGATGACTCCACTCCTATCAATGATGCTTTTCCATTTGATATCTTGCATGTAGTATCTAAAGTAGTTCCTTGGTATGCACCTGTAGCTAATTATCTAGTTAGCCATACTTTCCTTCCTAATTTTACTAAGCTTCAAAGAGACAAGCTGAAAAGCGAGTCTAAGTATTATATATGGGATGACCCATATTTATGGAGGTATGGTGCTGACCAGATAATTAGAAGGTGTGTGCCTCAATTAGAATTTCAATCCATTTTAGAGGCCTGCCACTCTTCTGAGAGTGGAGGACATTTTGGCCCTCAAAGAACAGCTAGAAAAATTTTAGACTGTGGATTCTGGTGGCCTACTCTTTTCAAAGATGTTGCTGCCTTTTGTAAATCTTGTTCCTCATGCCAAAGGTTTGGTAATATCCAAGAGGGATGAGATGCCCCAACAGATTATGCTATTCTGTGAAATTTTTGATGTTTGGGGCATTGACTTCATGGGTCCATTTCCAAACTCTAGTGGTTACCTTTATATACTGTTAGCTGTAGATTATGTTTCTAAATGGGTGGAAGCAATTCCTACCCGCACTGATGATGTTAACACTGTTGTCTCTTTTGTGTTAGAAACCATATTATCTGTCGCTTTGGATCACCACGAGCAATCGTGAGTGATCAAGGCACTCACTTTTGTAATAGGAGATTAGCAGGATTACCGAAGAAGCATGGGATTGCTAAGAAAGTGGCAACAACTTACCATCCCAGACTAATGGGCAAGTAGAGGTATCTAACAGAGAAATCAAGCGCATTCTGGAGAAGATAGTAAAGCCTCATAGGAAGGACTGGAGCACCAGACTTGTTGATGCGCTCTGGGGATATCGAACAGCGTACAAGACACCCATCGGGATGAGCCCCTTCCGCTTAGTGTACGGAAAGGCTTGCCACCTTCCAGTAGAGGTGGAACACAAGGCTTTCTGGGCTGTGAGGGAGTGCAACATGGGATTTGAGGAAGCTGGCTAGCGCTAAAAGGAAGCTGCAACTAGCAGAATTAGAAAACCTTCGCCAAGAAGCATATGACAACTCCAGGCGATACAAAGAGAAGATGAAGGCTGTGCATGGCAGGCACATAAAAAGGAGAGAGTTCAGACCAGGGGAGCTGGTTCTCCTTTATAACTCCAGGCTGAGACTCATGTCAGGAAAGTTGAGATCAAGATGGGAAGGTCCCTACAGAATAGAAAAGGCAGAGCCATACGGAGTTTTTCACCTGCGTCATCCTTCTAGTTCCAAATTCATCAAGGTCAATGGACATCGCCTAAAGCTTTATCATGGTGAGAAGATGAAGAAACACAAAGAGCTAGAGGTCTTCCTCTTGGAGGACCTACCAACAGAAGCAGAATGAGCCTGAAGACAGTCCAACTTAAGGACGTAAAAGCAAAGTGCTAGGTGGGAGACAACCCACCATGGTATGATCATTCTGTTTCAGTTTTAGTTTTATTTTATTTTATTCTACTTTATTTTTCTTAGTGACTCTTCTCATAATTTCTGCATATTCATCTGCATGCTGCATTTTGCATTCTGCATTAAAAAAATGCAAGCGACGCGTATGCGTCCTACGTGCATTCAAAACAAAGAAAAGACATAGAGAGTTACGCGGGAGCATGGCTGGAGGCGTGCCTTAGGCACAAACATGCCCACTCGTACGCGTCGCTTGCGAAACACCCAGCCCACATGTACGGTTGTTTACGCGTACGCGTGACCCTGCAAAAATCGGCGTAAATAAGGTTTGGGCAGAGAGTTGTGATGGCTTGATGCTGGAATGGTGCTAGGAGCGCAATCAACGTCACGCGTGTGCGTCCATGATGCGTATGCATCATTTTCCCCTCCAGACCATCCACGCGTGCGCGTCCCTCACACGCACGTGTCAGTTGAATTTTTGGCAATAGTGCGAATGGGACAGAGAGTTGTACGTGCGCGCGGCTGCCTCCACGCCAACCGCACAACCCAGTCACATACGCGTCCCTGACGCGCATGCGTCGGTTAAAATTAGTGCGATCCACGCGTCCGCGTGTTCCACGCGCACGCGTCGCATGCAACGCACAGTTTTACTAGATCTGCGGCCAAAAATCTTATCTTTTCTCCCCCAATCCTAATTCTTTCTACTCCCTTCTTAATTCTTTCTTCTCCTTTCTTTCTTCTTTATTTCTTTTTACTTTTTCTTACTTTCTTCCTTCCCTCTTTATCTTCTTCACCAAGGTTCTTTTCTTCTTCCACTTTTACTTTTCCATTATCACTTTAATTTATATTCCCTTTTTCTTTTTTCTTTTCAATTTCATTATCTATGTTTTCTTTGTCTTTCTTTTTCTTTTTACATCCTTTTAATTAGTTTTAGAAATTTAATTGGGTGATTGTTTTCTTCTATATTTTGCTTGTGAATATATAGAGGGGTTAATTGACAATTAATATTAAATTTTTGAGTTGCTTGCATGTTCAAATTTAATACTTTCAATAACATCTTTACCGTGCATACTAAGTGTTTGTGAAAAAGCCCGTATGGCAGTGTGCATTTTTAATTATTCTATCCTTCTACTCTAATGCCTGTTTTTCACAAAACCCTTTAAATATTTTATTAATTGAATATAACTGTCAATACAAACATGATGGTTAGTTTGTTACAAGTGATAATACATTTTAGTTATTGATGCTTGATCTATGCTACTCATGCCTTTTGCCGGCATGTCAATAAACATCTTGCATCTACTTGCCATACTATGCACTTGCTATATTTCCATTGATGAACTGATCACATGTAGTCGCGACCATGTGTTAAGACATCTCTCTTTACCTTGGCATTGATTATCACTTGTACTGCCCTCTTCCTTGCTTTAACCCTTGGCTTTACATGTTACTTTCCTTTTCCCTTTTTCAGGATGGCCATCAAGAAGGGCAAAGAGAAAGCTACTCCCAAACGACCGGCAAGGAGAGGAAAAAAAAGAGCACTAGCCGCGGAACCATCCTCAACAGCAGTCAAACCAACAATAAAGAGGGTCAAGAGGATCATCAATGTCAATGAAATAGAGAAAGCCTTTCCAGCAAGGGACACTGCGTGGTTCACTAACTGCTACTGTGAGCAGATGTTCCCCATCTTGGCTGAGTGGAACTATAACAATGAGCACCTACTCATCCTCCCAACCCACATTGTTAATTTTGTTGAGCCCCGGATTGAGCGCAGACAATGAGAATTCTTACGGAGATAGCCACGGCAGGTTAATCTCTCATGGGTAGTTGAATTCTACTCCAATTTTCACATGCCAACCATGCAGTCTGTCTATGTCCGTCAAAAGTAAGTCCTTATATCCGAAGGGGCCATTCATCGAGCTTTAGATCTTCCCCCTGCTCCAGAAGGATTGGACGCATTTCAAGAAGCCTCTTTCAAGCGCCAGATATACGAATTTAACTGGGACGCCGCCCTCAGAGTTATAGCACAACCTGGCAACAGATGGATCTATGGATACCATCGATCCCGACCTAAGGGCATATTGGCTTTAACATTCACCTTGGAGGCTCGAGTATGGGCACAGATTATGTCCCATTATGTCTTTCCGAGCACTCACGAGTCCTCCTTCACTGCAGATATGGCTGTTCTCCTCTGGTGCATCCTTACAGACCAGCCCCTCAATTTACCAAGACACCTCCGGTATGCCATGGGACACGTACAGATTGCGGACAACCTATCTTTTCCTGCCTTGGTTTCAGATCTAGTCTTAGTAGCCAGAGTCTCCTACAGAGCTAGGGACACCAAGGCCATACTTCCACGAGATGATCAGTACGTCCCCAACGGGAAATACATCAGATCCCCAGCAGCCACTACTAGCGAGCCTGCAGAACTGGCCGGAGATATTCCTTCTCCTTCCACATCACAAGCACCTTCAACAAATCAACTGGTCCTTCAAATACTTGAGAGGTTGGACCGGCTTGACCGGCAGGAAAAGCGAAGAGAGCGTCGCAACAAGCCCCAATTTACATACCTCAAGGAGTTGATTGTTGGCAACCACCCACCTGAAGAAGAACCAGACACTCCAGACTCCGCTTCATCTACTAGCACAGGGAGCCATGACAATCCTGACTGTAGAGATGCTGCTACCAGCCCCCTTTGTTCCTGACTGATGAAACCGAGGACGGTGCCAAGCTTTAAGTGTGGGGAGGTCGGTCAGTACCTGACTTCCGGAGGTAATTTCTTTCTCTTAACACCAATAGGTTATTTTTCTTTTGTTAGGATAGGATAAATTGCATAGTAATAGGTATTTGTATGCATGTTCTAATTGGTTGAAAAATAATAAGTTTCTTTTTAAGACCCTATTTTGAAAAAAATTTTACTAATTTAAATAAAAACTTTTGTGTTAAAACTTGTTTAAAGACTGTAAATTGGAACATAAATTATAGCTAAGAACACACAACCAGTGAGTTTTTGAGCTTAATTACATGGTTACACTATTTAACCATAATATTTTATTCGTGTGTGTTTTCTTCTCTATGATTGTAATTTTTATTTTGTTCCATCCTATATGTCCAATGTTTAATGTATTTACATGCTTGCATATGATTGAGGCCATTATTTGATTATTAGCTCACTTATCCCAAATAGCCTACCCTTCCATTTACCTTTGTTAGCCACTTTGAGCCTTTTAATCCCATTTGTTCTATACTTTACCACATCACTAGCCTTAAACAGAAAAACAATTAAATACCCCAAATTGAATCTTTGGTTAGCTTAAGATAGAGATTGTGTGAATTAAGTGTGGAAAAACTGTGGGAACATAGGTTAATAAGGAAATGTGTTATGTTTTTACTTTGATAAAATATTAGGAATTTGGGTACCTACTCATGTAAGACCAGAAAAATTAAATATCCATGTGCATTGATAATGTTATGTTTACTTTTACTTTTACTTTTAAAAAAAATTCAAAAATATTCAATAAATAAATAAATAAATAAGGGGACAAAATTACCCCAAATGCTAAGTTTAATAAAAGATCAATGCATATGTGATAAAATTAAAAGAAAAGTTAATGCATGAGTATGTGAAATATGCAAAAGTGGAAATTTTGGGTAGCTAGGCATGATTTTAAAGGTATAAAGAGTGTATGTAGAGGTAAGAGCTTAGGTTAATCAAGGATTTAATTTATAGCTCACTTAGCCATATATATACCCTCACCTTTACCTTGGCCCCATTACAACCTTGAAAAGACCTCATGATGTTTGCATTGGTACATTAAATACTTGTTGATTGGTTAGGTGAAGAACAAAGTTTAGAAAGCATGACTAGAGAAGAGTAGAGAGATTACCCTATACACTTGAGTGATTGGAGTGCACATATACTATCAGTGAGGGTTCAATGCTTGATTCTATGTTCCCTGCTTTCATGAGCTGTCTTCTTACAAGTTTACTTGTCTTTACTGTATGATTTTAATTAGTGATATCTGATTTATATTTGTCATGAAGAACTTATTTATTTTTAACCAAGTAGGCAGATTAGCATATAGTTGCATTCATACATAGGTTGCATTTCATGAGTCTTACTTTCCCTTATTTAGTCTTTTGATCTCCTTGAGCTAAGCATGAGGACATGCTGATGTTTAAGTGTGGGGAGGTTGATAAACTACTATTTTATGGTTTATCTTGTGTTCAATTGAGTGGTTTCATCAAGTCTTTGCCCACTTATTCATATGATTTGCATGATTTGACAATTCCTTCCTAGTTTTGTTCTATGGTTGAAAACTTGCTTCCTAGAAATCGTTAATTTGTGTATTTTAATTCTCCTGTATACCATTCAATGCCATGATCCGTGTGTTAAGTGTTTCAGGCTTTATAGGGCAGGAATGGCTTAGAGAATGGAGAGGAAGCTTGCAAAAATGGAAGGAACACAAGAAACTAAGGAGATAACCAGCGAGCATCGACGCGCACGCATGGCTCACGCGTGCGCGCGATATGAAGAAATTTGCAGCGACGCGTGTGCGTACCTGACACGTACGCGTGGATTAGAGTTTGCACAAAGACACGTGCACGTGGATGACACGTACGTGTGACACGCGAAAATGACCAGTGACGCGTACGCGTGACATGGCGATCTGCAGAAATAACAGAAAATGCTGGGGGCAATTTTGGGCCGAGTTTTGACCCAGTTTTCGGCCCAGAAACACAGACTAGAGCCAGGGAACATGCGGAGACTCAACACACATTCTCATTAGCATAGTTTTAGTTTTAGATCTGAATCTAGAGAGAAATTACTCTTCCTCTAGGTTTTCTTTACATTCATAGTTTATTAGTTTTATGCTTTTGCTTTGGATATTGAGAAGAGTCATCACCTCCGTTGAGGATACTATTCTAGTTTGTTTTCTTATTCCCTTATTATTCCATATTCTTAATTCTTGTTTAGAGTTACAATTAGATTGTTTTTGGAATTTATTAATGCAAATGATTACTTTTACTTTTAATTAATTTGTAGTTATTGTCTATCATGTCTTCCTTTTATTCCATTTTTAATTTTGTGCAAGTAATTGTCATGTCAATGGAGTAGATTCCCAACTTGACATGGGGGTTGATTAAAAGGAGACACTTGAGTTGGAGTGCTCAAGTGATTAGTTAAATTGGAAGCTGTTGGCTAATTCTCTATTTACTAACGCTAGACCTTCCCAAGGGAGAGGACTAGGATTTACGAATAAGAGTTAGCTCAATCACTTGACTTTCCTTTATTTAGTAAGGGTTAACTAAGTGAAAATAACAACTTCTTTATACTACACTTGAGAAAATCCCAACAAGGACAGAACTTCCAATTAATCATTCCCCCAGTCAAGGCTTTTTATTTTGAATAATATAAATCTTTTTTAATTTTCATTGCTCTAATTTACAATTATTTATTTTCTGTCATTCAACTCTCAAAAATTTCTCAGAAACTCTTGATTAATAAGATAGCACTCTTTTTCTAAACTCGTTGGGAGACGACCTGGGATTCATACTCCCAGTATTTTTATTCTAATTTTGTGACAACCTTTCTAAATTGATGAGCGGATTTTAGCTGGTTAAGAACTATACTCGCAACGTGTTTCTTATATTAATTTCTTAATTGGCTGACTTCCGTCCTACCATCACCAGGCTCACTGCCTCCATGGGCGTTTGAACGCCCAATTGCTACCCCGTTTTGGCATTTAATGCTAGGGAGATCCTTTCTCTAAGGTATTCTGTTTGCTGTTCTACATCATTCTGTCTCTGTTTAAGCGCTGTTCATGATCACTAACATTAAAATCAACCTAATTAAAACATAATTAACTAATTAGAAAAATAGAAATAATTAGAAATTTAATAATATATGAATAATCATTGGGTTGCCTCCCAACAAGTGCTTCTTTAATGTTTTTAGCTGGACTTCACTGTACTTAACATTGTAATAGTGTTGAACCTCCTGGCTCTATATCTCCTTCAAGGTGATGCTTAACCCTCTGTTCATTGATAGTGAACCTGTTTTATTTACCTTGAAGTTCTATGTGCCCGTAAGGTGATACACTAGTAATCACAAACGGTCCCGTCCAATGGGATTCGAGTTTCCCAGGGATTAGTTTGAGTCTTGAATTGAAGAGCAGTACTTTCTGTCCTGGTTCAAAGACTCTGGAAGATATCTTCCTATCATGCCACCTTTTTCCCTTTTCCTTATAGATCTTTGCATTTTCAAATGCATCTAAGCGGAATTCATCCAACTCATTTAGTTGGAGAAGCCATTTCTCTCCTGCTGCTTTAGCATCAAGGTTAGGGAATCTAGTAGCCCAATAGACCTTATGTTCTAGTTCCACTGGAAAATGATAGGACTTCCCATATACCAACTGATATGGTGAAGTTCCAATAGGAGTTTTAAAAGCTATTCTATATGCCCACAGAACATCATCAAGCTTTCTAGCCCAATCCTTTCTTGAGGTGCTTACTGTCCTCTCTAGGATTCACTTTAGTTCTCTATTTGAGACTTCAGCTTGCCCATTTGTTTGGGGATGATACGGTGTTGCTACTTTGTGGCGAACTCCGTAGCGGCTTAAGACAAAATCCAGCTGTCTGTTGCTGAAATGAGTACCTCCGTCACTAATTAGTGTCCTAGGGACACCAAATCTATTGAAGATGTTCTTTTGGAGAAATTTCATTACTATTCTGGTGTCATTAGTGTGTTGCTATTGCTTCAACCCATTTTGATACATAGTCTACTGCCACCAAGATGTAGGTGTTTGAGTATGAAGGTGGGAAGGGTCCCATAAAATCTATACCCCATTGGTGTACAAAATTGTGATCCCTGGTAATAGCTCCAAAAACTTGGTGCTCTAATCTTAATTTATAATTTGTCACAACTTTGATACAACTAACCAGCAAGTGCACTGGGTCGTCCAAGTAATAAAACCTTACGTGAGTAAGGGTCGATCCCACGGAGATTGTCGGTATGAAGCAAGCTATGGTCATCTTGTAAATCTCAGTCAGGCGGATATTAAATGGTTATGGAGTTTTCGAATAATAATAGTAAATAAACAGAAAATAAAGATAGAAATACTTATGTAATTCATTGGTGAGAATTTCAGATAAGCGTATAGAGATGCTTTCGTTCCTCTGAACCTCTGCTTTCCTGCTGTCTTCATCCAACCAGTTCTACTCCTTTCCATGGCAAGCTTTATATAGGGCATCACTATTGTCAATGGCTACATCCCATCCTCTCTGTGAAAAAGGTCCAAATGCTCTGTCACGGCACGGCTAATCATCTGAGGTTCTCGATCATACTGGAATAGGATTCACCCTCCTTTTGCGTCTGTCACTACGTCCAGCACTCGCGAGTTTGAAGTTCGTCACAGCCATCCCTTCCCAGATCCTACTCGAAATACCACAGACAAGGTTTAGACTTTCTGGATCTCAAGAATGGCCATCCATGGGTTCTAACTTATACCACGAAGATTCTAATATCTCGGACTCGGTCCTCTGTATTAGATATCTAAGAGATACTCATTCTAGCTTGTTTGCATGTAGAACGAAAGTGTTTGTCAGGCACGCGTTCATAAGTGAGAATGATGATGAACGTCACATAATCATCACATTCATCATGTTCTTGGGTGTGAATGGATATCTTAGAAGCGGAATAAGTTGAATTGAATAGAAAACAGTAGTACTTTGCATTAAATCATGAGGAACAGCAGAGCTCCACACCTTAATCTATGGAGTGCAGAAACTCTACCATTGAAAATAAATAAGTGATAATGGAGTTCATTGGTCTCGGCCCCAGAGGGGAACCGGAGTAACCAAGATTGCGAATACAATGATAAAAATTTCTATATATACTAGACTAGCTACTAGGGTTTACAGAAGTAAGTAATTGATGCATAAATCCACTTCTGGGGTCCACTTGGTGTGTGTTTGGGCGGAGCTTGAAGTTTACACGTGCAGAGGCTTCTTTTGGAGTTGAACGCCAAGTTGTAACGTGTTTTTGGTGTTCAACTCTGGTTTGTGACGTGTTTCTGGCGTTTAACTCCAGACTGCAGCGTAGAACTGGCGTTCAACGCCCTTTTGCATCGTCTAAACTCGGCCAAAGTATGGACTATTATATATTTATGGAAAGCCCTGGATGTCTACTTTCCAACGCCGTTGAGAGCGCGCCATTTAGAGTTTTGTAGCTCCAGAAAATCCACTTTGAGTGCAGGGAGGTCAGAATCCAACAGCATCAGCAGTCCTTCTTCAATCTCTGAATCTGATTTTTGCTCAAGTCCTTCAATTTCAGCCAGAAAATACCTGAAATCACAGAAAAACACACAAACTCATAGTAAAGTCCAGAAATGTGAATTTAACATAAAAATTAATAAAAACATCCCTAAAAGTAACTAAATCATACTGAAAACTATGTAAAAACAATGCCCAAAAGCGTATAAATTATCCGCTCATCACAACACCAAACTTAAATTGTTGCTTGTCCCCAAGAAACTGAAAATCAAATAGGATAAAAAGAAGAGAATATACTATAAATTCCAAACTATCAATGAAACATAGCTCCAATCAGATGAGCGGGACTTGTAGCTTTTTGCCTCTTGAATAGTTTTGGCATCTCACTTTATCCATTGAAGTTCAGAATGATTGACATCTATAAGAACTCAGAGTTCAGATAGTGTTATTGATTCTCCTAGTTCAGTATGTTAATTCTTGAACACAGCTACTTTATGAGTCTTGGTTGTGGCCCTAAGCACTTTGTTTTCCAGTATTCCCACCGGATACATAAATGCCACAGACACATAACTGGGTGAACCTTTTCAGATTGTGACTCAGCTTTGCTAAAGTCCCCAATTAGAGGTGTCCAGGGTTCTTAAGCACACTCTTTTTTTGCTTTGGACTTTGACTTTAACCGCTCAGTCTCAAGTTTTCACTTGACACCTTCACGCCACAAGCACATGGTTAGGGACAGCTTGGTTTAGCCGCTTAGGCCAGGATTTTATTCCTTTAGGCCCTCCTATCCACTGATGCTCAAAGCCTTGGATCCTTTTTATTACCCTTGCCTTTTGGTTTTAAGGGTTACTGGCTTTTTGCTCTTGCCTCTTGGTTTTAAGAGCTTTTGGCTTTTTCTGCTTGCTTGTTCTTTTTCTATTTTTTTTTCGCCACATTTTTTTTTCTGCAAGCTTTTGTATTCACTGCTTTTTCTTGTTTCAAGAATCATTTTGATGATTTTTTAGATTATCAAATAACATGTCTCCTTGTCATCATTCTTTCAAGAGCCAACATATTGAACATTCTAAAACACCAACTTCAAAATGACATATGCACTGTTCAAGCATTCATTCAGAAAACAAAAAGTATTGTCACCACATCAATATAATTAAACTAAGTTCAAGGATAAATTCAAAACTCATGTACTTCTTGTTCTTTTGAATTAAAAACATTTTTCATTTAAGAGAGGTGATGGATTCATAGGACATCCACAACTTTAAGACAAAGTTACTAAATACTAATGATCATGTAATAAGACACTAACATAGATAAGCACTTAACATAAAAAAATGAAAAACAGAGAATGTAAGAACAAGGAATGAGTCCACCTTAGTGATGATGGCATTTTCTTCTTGAAGAACTAATGATGTCCTTGAGCTCTTCTATGTCTCTTCCTTGTCTTTGTTGTTCCTCCCTCATAGCTCTTTGATCTTCTCTAATTTCATGGAGGATGATGGAATGCTCTTGATGTTCCACCATTAGTTGCTCCCAATAATTGTGTGGAGGAAAATGTATCCCCTGAGGTATCTTAGGGATCTCTTGATTTGCAGTCAAATGTTCTACCACTGAGCTATAGACCCTTGAGATGAATCTCTCCATTTCCTATAACTCGGAGGTGGAAGCTTTTGTCTTCTCTTTCCTCTTTCTAGAGGTTTCTCTGGCCTTAGGTGCCATCAATGGTTATGGAAAAACAAAAAAAACTATGCTTTTACCACACCAAACTTAGAATGTTGCTCACCCTCGAGCAAAAGAAGAAAGAATAGTAGAAGAAGAAGAAGATATGGAGGAGATAGAGGGATGTGTGTATTCGGCTATATGGGTGGGCTTGGGTGGGAAAGAGATTTTGAATTTTGAAGGTAGGTGGGGTGTATGTTGGTTTTGGAGGTGATTGGTGAAGGGTTCTTGGGAAAGGGTTATATAGGATTATGAGGAGGTAAGGTGAGTGGAGGTATGTGGGGATCCTGTGGTGTCCACAGATCCTGAGGTGTCAAGGATTTACATCCCTGCACCAATTAGGCGTGTAAAATGCCTTTGCATACAATTCTGGCGTTTAAACGCTGAACTGATGCTTGTTCTGGGCATTCAACGCCCAGATGCAGCATGTTTCTGGCGTTGAACGCCAGTTCTATGCTTGTTTCTGGCGTTTAGCACCAGCTCTATGCTCTGTTCTGGCGTTGAACGCCAGCCAGATGCTCCTTACTGGCGTTTAAACGCCAGTAAGTCCTTCCTCCAGGGTGTGATTTTTTTTCTGCTATTTTTGATTCTGTTTTTAATTTTTTGATTTATTTTGTGACTCCACATGATCATGAACCTAATAAAACATGAAAGAATAATAAAAATAAAATTAGATAAATAAAAATTGGGTTGCCTCCCAACAAGCGCTTCTTTAATGTCAATAGCTTGACAGTGGGCTCTCATGGAGCCTCACAGATGTTCAGAGCATTGTTATAGATTCCCAACACCAAACTTAGAGTTTGGATGTGGGGATTCAACACCAAACTTAGAGTTTGGCTGAGGCCTCCCAACACCAAACTTAGAGTTTAATTGTGGGGGCTTTGTTTGACTCTGTACTGAGAGAAGCTTTTCATGCTTCCTCTTCATGGTTACAGAAGGAGGACCTTGAGTTGTAAGCACAAGGTAGTCCTCATTCAGTTGAAGGACCAACTCTCCTCTGTCCACATCAATCACAGCTCTTGCTGTGGCTAGGAAGGGTCTTCCAAGGATGATGGATTCATCCTCTTCCTTCCCAGTGTCTAGGATTATGAAATCAGTAGGGATGTAAAGGCCTTCAACCTTTACTAACATGTCCTCTACTTGTCTATAAGCCTGTTTCATGGATTTGTCTGCCATCTCTAATGAGAATTTGGCAGCTTGCACCTCAAAGATTCCAAGTTTCTCCATTACAGAGAGTGGCATGAGGTTTATTCCTGACCCAAGGTCACATAGAACCTTCTCAAAGGTCAAGGTGCCTATGGTACAAGGTATTAGGAACTTTCCAGGATCCTGTTTCTTCTGAGGCAATCTCAGTTGATCCAATGCATTTAGTTCATTGGTTAACAGGGGAGGTTCATCTCCCCAAGTCTCATTACCAAATAAATTGGCATTCAGCTTCATGATTGCACCAAGGAACTTGGCAACTTGCTCTTCAGTAACATCCTCATTCTCTTCAGAAGAGGAATACTCATCATAGCTCATGAAGGGCGTAAGGAGGACTAATGAAATCTCTATGGTCTCTAAATGAGCCTCAGAGTCCTCTGGTTCCTCAGAAGGAAACTCCTTATTGATCTCTGGACGTCCCAGGAGGTCTTCCTCCTTGGGATTCACGTCCTTCTCCTTTCTTGTGGGTTCGGCCATGATGGTCAATTCAATGGCCTTGCACTTTCTCTTTGGATTCTCTTCTGTATTGCTTGGGAGAGTACTAGGAGGAGTTTCAGTGATCTTCTTACTCAGCTGGCCTGCTTGTGCCTCCAAATTGCTAATGGAGGACCTTGTTTCATTCATGAAACTCAGAGTGGCCTTAGATAGATCAGAGACTAAATTTTCTAAGCTAGATGAATTCTGCTTAGAATTCTCTGTATGTTGCTGAGTGGATGATAGAAAAGGTTTACTACTATTAAACCTATTTCTTCCACCATTATTAAAGCCTTGTTGAGGCTTCTGTTGATCCTTCCATGAGAAATTTGGGTGATTTCTCCATGAGGGGTTATAGGTGTTTCCATAAGGTTCACCCATATAATTTACTTCTGCTATTGCAGGGTTCTCAGGATCATAAGCTTCTTCTTCAGAAGATGCCTCTTGAGTACTGTTGGATGCAGCTTGCATTCCATTCAGACTCTGAGAAATCATATTGACTTGCTGAGTCAATAGTTTCTTCTGAGCCAATATGGCATTCAGAGCATCAATTTCAAGAACTCCTTTCTTCTGAGGCGTCCCATTACTCACAGGATTCCTCTCAGAAGTGTACATAAACTGGTTATTAGCAACCATGTCAATAAGTTCTTGAGCTTTTGCAGGCGTTTTCTTTAGGTGAATGGATCCACCTGCAGAAGTATCCAATGACATCTTAGCTAATTCAGATAGACCATCATAGAATATATCCAGGATGGTCCATTCTGAAAGCATGTCAGAAGGACACTTTTTGGTCAGTTGCTTGTATCTCTCCCAAGCTTCATAGAGGGATTCACCTTCCTTTTGTCTGAAGGTTTGAACATCCACTCTGAGCTTACTAAGCTTTTGAGGAGGGAAGAACTTGGCTAAGAAAGCCGTGACTAGCTTATCCCAAGAGTTCAGGCTATCTTTAGGTTGAGAATCCAACCATATTCTAGCTCTGTCTCTCACAGCAAAAGGGAAAAGCATGAGCCTGTTGACTTCGGGATCTACTCCATTAGTCTTAACAGTATCACATATCTGCAAGAATTCAGTTAAGAACTGAAAAGGATCTTCAGATGGAAGTCCATGAAACTTGCAGTTTTGTTGCATCAGAGAAACTAATTGAGGTTTAAGCTCAAAATTGTTTGCTCCAATTGTAGGGATAGAGATGCTTCTTCCATGTAAATTGGAATTAGGTGCAGTAAAGTCACCAAGCATCCTCCTTGCATTATTATTATTTTCGGCTGCCATCTCCTCTTCCTGTTCGAAAATTCCTGTAAGGTTGTCTCTGGATTGTTGTATTTTAGCTTCTCTCAGTTTCTTCTTCAGAGTCCTTTCAGGTTCAGGGTTTGCTTCAACAAGAATGTTCTTGTCATTGCTCCTGCTCATGTGAAAAAGAAGAGGACTAAAGATACCGGGGATCCTCTTTACCACAGTATAGAGGTTCCCTTGTGTGAGTAGAAGAAAAGAAGAATAAGATTGTAGAAGAGAAGAATTCGAACTCAGAGGAGAGGGAGGGGTTCGAATTTTGGGTGAAAAGAAGTGTTAGTAGATGAATAAATAAATAGAAGGATATGAGAGAGAGAATTTCGAAAATTAAATTTTAAAAAAGAGTTAATGATTTTCAAAAATTAAAGGAGAATTAAAATTAAAATTAAAATTAAAATTTAAACAATTAATTAATTAAAAAAAATTTTGAAAAAGAGGGAGGTATTTTCGAAAATTAGAGAGGGATAGTTAGTTAGGTAGTTTTGAAAGAGATAAGAAACAAACAAAAGGTTAATTAGTTAGTTGAAACAAATTTTGAAAATCAATTTTTAAAAGATAAGAAGATAAGAAGTTAGAAAAGATATTTTAAAATCAAATTTTTGAAAAAGATATGATTTTGAAAAAGATAAGAAAAAAAGATATTTTTGAAAAGATATGATTGAAATTAGTTTTGAAAAAGATTTGATTTTTAAAATCACAATTAATGACTTGATTCACAAGAAATCACAAAATATGATTCTAGAACTTAAAGTTTGAATCTTTCTTAACAAGCAAGTAACAAACTTGAAATTTTTGAATCAAAACATTAATTGTTGATGATATTTTCAAAAATATGATATAAAATTAAGAAAAAGATTTTTGAAAAATATTTTTTTAAAATTTTCGAAAATAAATAGGAAAAATGAAAAAGATTTGAATTTTTTTTGAAAAAGATTTTGAAAAAGATAAGATTTTTAAATTGAAAATTTGATTTGACTCATAAGAAACAACTAAATTTTTTAAAAAATTTTGAAAAAGTCAACTCAAATTTTTGAAAATTTATGAGTGAAAAAGGGAAAGATATTTTTTTGATTTTTAAATTTTTAATGAAGAAAGAGAAAAACATGAAAAAGACTCAATGCATGAGAATTTTTAGATCAAAACAATGAATGCATGCAAGAACACTATGAATGTCAAGATGAATACCAAGAACACTTTGAATGTCAAGATGAACACCAAGAACTTATTTTTGAAAAATTTTAAGAAAAGAAAAACATGCAAGACACCAAACTTAGAAATTTTTTTTATATTTAGACACTAAGAATTCAATAATGCATATGAAAAACACCATACAACACAAAACAATATAATATGAAGATCAATCAAGAAGGTTTATCAAGAACAACTTGAAGATCATGATGAATGCAATGCATGAATGCAATTTTCAAAAAAATGCAAGATGAGTATGCAATTGACACCAAACTTAAAATTTGACACAAGACTCAAACAAACAACATATATTTTTTTATTTTTATGATTTTATTAATTTTTTTTTGGATTTTTGTATATTTTTTTCGAAAAACATATAGGAAAAAGAAAATAAGAAATTCAAAATTTTTAATAAGAATTCCAGGAATCTTTCAATGTTAGCCTAAAGCTCCAATCCAAGGGTTAGACATGGCTTAATAGCCAGCCAAGCTTTAGAAGATACAAATCAGTCATACAATAACAAATTTGATTAGCAACAACTAGCTTGCTCTTGTAATGATGACTTGGAAGCCTCAGTCTAAATGAATTTAGACATGGCTTTACGGCCAGCCAGGCTTCAACATGCTTCATGAAACTCTAGCATTCATTCTTAAAAATTCTGAAATAATTTTCGAAAACAGATGAGAAATTTTTGAAAGATTTTTGAAAAATTTTTGAAAATAAAACAAAAAGAAAATTACCTAATCTGAGCAACAAGATGAACCGTCAGTTGTCCAAACTTGAACAATCCCCGGCAACGGTGCCAAAAACTTGGTGTACAAAATTTTGATCCCTGGTAATGGCTCAAAAAACTTGGTGCTCTAATCTTAATTTATAATTTGTCACAACTTCGATACAACTAACCAGCAAGTGCACTGGGTCGTCCAAGTAATAAAACCTTACGTAAGTAAGGGTCGATCCCACGGAGATTGTCGATATGAAGCAAGTTATGGTCATCTTGTAAATCTCAGTCAGGCGGATATTAAATGGTTATGGAGTTTTCGAATAATAATAGTAAATAAACAGAAAATAAAGATAGAAATACTTATGTAATTCATTGGTGAGAATTTCAAATAAGCGTATAGAGATGCTTTCGTTCCTCTGAACCTCTGCTTTCCTGTTGTCTTCATCCAACCAGTCCTACTCCTTTCCATGGCAAGCTTTATATAGGGCATCACCGTTGTCAATGGCTACATCCCATCCTCTCTGTGAAAAAGGTCCAAATGCTCTGTCACGGCACGGCTAATCATCTGAGGTTCTCGATCATACTGGAATAGGATTCACCCTCCTTTTGCGTCTGTCACTACGCCCAGCACTCGCGAATTTGAAGTTCGTCACAGCCATCCCTTCCCAGATCCTACTCAGAATACCACAGACAAGGTTTAGACTTTTCGGATCTCAAGAATGGCCATCCATGGGTTCTAACTTATACCACGAAGATTCTAATATCTCAGACTCGGTCCTCTGTATTAGATATCTAAGAGATACTCATTCTAGCTTGTTTGCATGTAGAACGGAAGTGTTTGTCAGGCACACATTCATAAGTGAGAATGATGATGAGCGTCACATAATCATCACATTCATCATGTTCTTGGGTGCGAATGGATATCTTAGAAGCGGAATAAGTTGAATTGAATAGAAAACAGTAGTACTTTGCATTAAATCATGAGGAACAGCAGAGCTCCACACCTTAATCTATGGAGTGCAGAAACTCTACTGTTGAAAATACATAAGTGATAATGGAGTTCATTGGTCTCGGCCCCAGAGGTGAACCGGAGTAACCAAGACTGCGAATACAATGATAAAAAGTTCTATATATACTAGACTAGCTACTAGGGTTTACAGAAGTAAGTAATTGATGCATAATTCCACTTCCGGGGCCCACTTGGTGTGTGCTTGGGCTGAGCTTGAAGTTTACATGTGCAGAGGCTTCTTTTGGAGTTGAACGCCAAGTTGTAATGTGTTTTTGGTGTTCAACTCTGGTTTGTGACGTGTTTCTGGCATTTAACTCCAGACTGCAGTGTAGAACTAGTGTTCAACGCCCTTTTGCATCGTCTAAACTCGGCCAAAGTATGGAATATTATATATTTCTGGAAAGCCCTGGATGTCTACTTTCCAACGCTGTTGAGAGCACACCATTTGAGTTCTGTAGCTCTAGAAAATCCACTTTGAGTGCAGGGAGGTCAGAATCCAACAGCATCAGCAGTCCTTCTTCAACCTCTGAATCTGATTTTTGCTCAAGTCCCTCAATTTCAGCCAAAAAATACCTGAAATCACAGAAAAACAAACAAACTCATAGTAAAGTACAGAAATGTGAATTTAACATAAAAACTAATAAAAACATCCCTAAAAGTAACTAAATCATACTGAAAACTATGTAAAAACAATGCCAAAAAGCGTATAAATTATCCGCTCATCACCCATACGTCAAACAACTCAATCTCTAGTATTCCTTGCTGAGGCATGTCGTGACCATGAGGGAGATTTCCAGACCTTTGGCAACTATCATAGTTACGGACAAACTCTCTAGAGTCCTTAAAGAGAGTAGGCTAGTAAAAGCCACTTTGGAGAACCTTGGTGGCTGTCCGCTCACCTCCAAATTGTCCTCCAAAGTCTGAGCCATGGCAATTCTATAGGATTCTCTGTGCCTCTTCTTCAGACACACATCATTGGATTATTCCATCCGAGCATCTCTTAAAGAGATATGGTTCATCCTACAAGTAGTAATTTGCATCATGCTTGAGTTTCCGGGCTTGCTGCTTGGTAAACTCCTTGGGAATGAACCTAATGGCCTTGTAGTTTGCAATGTCTGCAAACCAAGGTGCTGTCCGAATGGTATAGAGTTGCTCATCTGGAAAGGATTCGGATATGTCAGTGGAAAGAGGAGAATTCCCCGCCACTGGCTCAATCCGGGACAAGTGGTCAGCCACCTGATTTTTTGTCCCCTTTTCTGTCTCTAATTTCTATATCAAACTCTTGCAGGAGTAATACCCATCTTATAAGTCTGGGCTTAGAATCCTACTTGGTGAGTAGATACTTTAAAGCATCATGGTCAGTATAGATAATGACCTTAGATCTTACTAGGTAGGATCTGAACTTGTCAATGGCATAAACCACTGCAAGTAGCTCCTTTTCTTTAGTAGTGTAATTTTTCTACACATTATTTAATACACGACTAGCATAGTAAATGACATGCCGGAGGTTGTCATGTCTCTGCCCCAGAACTGTGCCAATGGCATGATCATTGGCATCACACATTAGTTCGAATGGCGAATCCCAATTGGGTGCAGAAATGATAGGAGCAGTGACAAGCTTGGCCTTCAGAGTTTCAAAGGCATGCAGACATTCTTGGTCAAAGACAAATGCGACGTCAATGGCCAAGAGATTACACAGGGTTTTTACAATTTTCGAAAAATCTTTTATAAACCTCCTGTAGAATCCTGCATGTCCCAGAAAACTTCTGATCGCCTTGACATTAGAAGGTGGTGGTAATTTTTTAATCACTTCCACCTTAGCTTGATCTACCCCTTGCTTGATATCCAATGCCCAAGAACAATGCCTTCAGTCACCATGAAGTGGCATTTTTCCCAATTTAGAACTAGGTTTGTTTTTTGACATCTTTTCAGAACTAAGGCTAGATGATCAAGGCAGGAATCAAATGAGTCTCTAAAAATAGAGAAGTCATCCCTGAACACTTCAAGGAACTTCTCTACCATATCAGAAAAGATAGATAGCATACATCTCTGAAAAGTGGCAGGTGCATTGCACAGGCCAAATGGTATTCGTCTGCAGGCGAACACGCCAGATGGACATGTGAATGCTGTCTTTGCTTGATCCTGTGGATCCACTACTATTTGATTGTACTCAGAATATTCATCCAGGAAATAATAAAAAGCATGGCTTGCTAGCCTTTCTAGCATTTGGTCAATGAAGGGTAAAGGAAAGTGATCTTTCCTGGTGGCGTCATTGAGTGTTCTATAGTCAATGCACATACGCCACCCTGTACCTGCCCTTGTAAAAATCAGTTCATTCTTTTCATTGTGAACTACTATCATGCCTCCTTTCTTGGGAATAACTTGGACAGGGATCACCTAGGGGCTATCAAAAATGGGATAAATAATCCCAGCCTCCCAGAGCTTAGTGACTTCCTTCTGCACTACTTCCTTCATGACCGGATTTAGTCACCTTTGTGGTTGCACCACTGGTTTGGCATTATCCTCCAACAGGATTTTGTACATGCATTGGGCCGGCTAATTCCCTTAAGGTCACTTATAGACCACCCAAGGGGCGGCCTTGTGTATTTTGAGCACTCGAATTAGTGATTCTTCTTCCTGTGGCTCTAAGGCAGAGCTTATGATTACAGGATAAGTGTCTCCATCTCCCAGAAATGTGTACTTCAGGGAGGATGGTAATGGCTTGAGCTCAAGCTTTGGAGGTTTCTCTTTTTCCTCAGGGGTTTCCAGAGGTTCCTCTGAATCAGGCTAGGCATCAGTAAGGATGTCATTAAGCCCTTCCTTAAGACTTTCGGCCATGTTGACTTCTTCCACCAGGGAATCAATAAGGTCAATGCTCATGCATTCCTCAGAGGTGTCTGGATGTTGCATAGCCTTGATAGCATTCAGTACGAACTTTTCCTCATTGACTCTCAACGTTACTTCCCCTTTTTCAACATCAATGAGGGTTCGTCCTGTAACTAGGAAGGGTCTCCCTAGAATTAGGGATGCACTCTTGTGCCCTTCCATGTCCAACACCACAAAATCAGTGGGAAAAGTAAAGGGTCCAACCCTAACAATCATGTCTTCAATTACGCCAGATGGTATCCTAATAGAACCATCAACAAGTTAAAGGCATACGCGGGTTGGTTTGACTTCATCAGTCAAATAAAGCTCCTTTATTAATGAAGCAGGTATTAGCTTGATGCTTGCTCCAAGGTCACATAGAGCTGTCCTTGTACAAGCATCACCTAGAGTGCATGGTATCATAAAGCTTCCAGGATCCTTAAGTTTTTCTGGTAAGCTGTTCTGAATGATTGCACTGCACTCTTCAGTAAGGAAGACTGTTTCTGTCTCTCTCTGATCCTTCTTATGACTTAAGATGTACGTCATCAACTTGGCATAAGAAGGTATCTGTTAAAGAGCCTCTACAAAATGTGTAAGAACTAGAGTTTTCACTAATAAAATAACTTAAATGCCCAAATTAGGTTCTGGAAAGATGGAATGAGAATTTAGGGATTTAAATATGATTTTTGGACTCAATGGATTTTTCCGAGTCGAAAAATGTGTTTTCAGCGAAAAACCGTGAAAAACTGTAAACCGGCAGTTGAACCGGTCAAACCGATTTACGTCTGGCTGGTACTGTGCGAGAAAAAGTGAAAATAGTCGAAAACCTTAGAAAAATATTAGAAATGAAAAATCGGGAGTTAATTTTAAAGTTTTGGCCCAAAGTTAGGTCAAACGGGCTAAAAACGCTAACGGGTTGGACCGGGCCAAAGTTCAAAATATATAAGGGCTCATTAATGAACACATTCATCATTAAACACACACACACAATAGAATTGAGAAGAGAGGAGGGAAGAAGAAGAAAACCCCCATTGACACTATTCACTCCTCACTTCAACTTGCGATATCTCGAGTTACGGTGCTCCGATTTGCGTGCCGTCAGCGGCTACGCGTTCCTTGTGAAAAGCTCTACAAAATCTATGTAAGAAGATGGTATGGCAAGCTCGAAATCTTCTCATTTCTTCTCTCCAAAATTTAGGGTTTTTTTTAGGGCTTTGGGTTAAATGAGTTTTTGTGATTTTGGATGTTTAAGTTTACTCTAATCCTTGCTTAGCATTGGATTTTGGCTATTAAATCTGTTGGAAAAGGTAAGAGATATTAAACTCTTGTGATATTATGTTTAAACAGAATTCTAGGTTGATTTGTGATGGTTTATGCATATATAGTTTGATTATTGTGAGTTTGGAGCTTGTAGGTGCTTGTTGGAGTTACTTTGGTGGCTTGCTTGTGGCTGGAAGCTCATTTGGTGCTCAATTTTAAATTTTGGTTCATATAAGGAATTGGCCAAGGTATGATTTTGATTTCCTTTATGTAATATGTAAGACCCAGAACTTTGAAAAGTCTTATTATAATCAAGTCTCAAATCATATAGTTATTTATAGCCTTAATTTCAGAAATTACTTTCTTAAGGATAATTAAGGCAAGTTGTGATTTATTGAATTTGAGATGAGTTATGATTATTATCCAATTTTATAATTATTAGATTATTTTCTATATTTAAATTATAAAGTTGATAGTTATGAAATAATAAGGATTTTATATGATTTGGATTAGATAAGTAATATTTTAAATATTAATACTGCTACTTTGAAAAATAAAGAGTTTAATTATATTATCTCTAGTTATCTTGATTTGGGCATTTTACAGAAAATAATTTGTGAAATTGATGAGCAAATAGTATTTTCTATATATAATTAGTGTTGGATTTAATTTGGAATTCAATTACTATGTTGTCCACAATTTTATCAAAAATTACTAAAATGTCCCTAACCCTAATTTTCCTCAAAAGACCCTAACTTTGAAAACCCTACCCAGTAACCCATTGCTTCCCCATGCCCCAGCTGCAGCCGAAATCCCCTTTTTTCTAACTCAGCAGCAGCGTTTCTTTTCCATGAAAGAAAGAAAGGAGAAACAGAAGGTGGGAGAAGAGAAACGGGGAGGAGAGGGGGAGAACGACGCCGATAGGCGTCACTGCCGCCGCGCCGTCGCGTTGCGCAGGGACAAGAGGAGTGAGATCCGAGAATGAGGCAAGGATCTGCGCCGGTGGCACTGGGGTTTGCCGTCGTCGCTTGATGCCGCTGAGGGGAGGAAGGTCAACCACCGGAAGGAGCTGTCGATGTCATCCTCGCGAGTCACCATCCCCGAGTTGCAGCACCATGGTGCCAGCCTCTTCGCGCCGCCGTGGCTGCCTGCGCTATCGTCGTCGCCGTTGGTCCACCGGGAGTCGCTGTCGAAGTTGAGACACAGAGAGAGAGGGTACGCGAGTGAGAAGGGGCTGAGGGTCTGAAACCGCCGTGCCTGGTCTCATCTGTGAAGCCATTGCCTCCGTCACTATCGCCGGCAAGGAGAGAGCACCGTGGGAAGAACAGAACGCGGTGGAGGGGAAGCCGGTCCGCCATTGAGTTGCCGCGTCAGAAAAGGGATTCATGCCGCCGGAATTCCTCTGCTGCCGCCAGAGTTTCTGGTCGCTGCCGTTTTGGTGAGCTTGCCCTGTTTCTGACTGCCAAGAGTGGTTCTATGACTTCCGGGACCACCGCTGAAGCTCCGACTGAGCTTCTGCCACTTGAGACCTTGCTGCCGTCGCCGGAAAAGTCTATCGATAAGGGTCTTAAGTTGGTTCCCCTTTCTGTTGAGTTTCTGGAAACCTCACTGTCACTGCATATGGTTCAGGTCATCGCTGCCGCTTGAGGTGGCTGCCGGGCTGCCGCCAAACCGGTTCGGAGACCGCCGCTGCTTCGGTTTAGCCGTTCCTTCTTCGGTTCGGTAAGCGTTTAGATTTGAAAGCCTTTTAGTTACCATTCTGTTATCATACACTGAGGTTTGTGGCGTTAATTACTATAGGATTGAGTTTCGGTTGTTGTATGTTGCGATCCGAGTTGTTGAGACTGTTGCGAAAGTGGCTTGGAGCTGAGGTTTTGGTTGCCGTCAGTTCGGGTTGAGGCGGAAAGAACTTGATGAGGCATTTGGGTTATGGAATTGCGTTTTGAAGTAGGGGCGCTTTCCAAAAACTATATTCTTATATATTGGAATTATTACATATGGATACTGTTGTGAGATATTGTGTATTTGGTGATTGTATCTGCCTTATGTGTCATTTGATTGACTCGAGTGATTATGGATGTTGGTTTGGTTGAATTATTGTGCGGCTTTGTGAAATGTAATGTTTTGAAGTTGATTCTTTAAAAGATTTGAAATCTGAGTTTAATCCGTTGAGGATTGGTTTGAATTGAGTCAATTATTTTGATGATGTGAAAAATAGAATACACTCTTGAATTCAGCCTGGCATGCTTTAAATGACCTGGTTTTTGATAAATGATTGTTACTGAACCGTTTCTTTAAAGCTTTGGAAATGAGTTTATTCGGCTGATAACGATTTGATTTTTGAAACGGTTTCCTTGAAATATGGAATTGAGATGACTGTTGGATTTGTCTTGCCTTGAACTGATTTTGGAATTTGGGCTGTTGGAAAAGGATTGTGGAATGGTTTTGTTGGGACTCGAACCGGGTGGCAAAGTCCAAGTTTTAGGGGAGATGCTGCCGGAATTTCTATAAAATCTGAGCCTTTATTAAAATGTTGTTTGGAAAAATGATGAGTTAAAGACTTCTACTATTTTAATTGAATTATCAAGAAAAGGATGATTCATGCTTTTGAAATGAATTATTAAAGAGGAAATTATGATTTAGTCTTGCTTCGTAAGAAAGGCATTGTATCTCTTTCAGGAGAATGTTAATTAGGTGAAACTTATATTTTAAAGCTGTTTTAATTGTAACAAGGATAATGCCTTTGAATTTGACTCGAGGGTTTCAATTAGAGGAGTTTCAATGACTTTGAAAGAACCTAATGTCTATTGACAAGTTTCATTTTGAAATGTTTTGAGAAAGGTTTTAAGTACTCTTTGAATCCTGAACTTTTGCAAGACAAACAATTTTGAACAGTTGAAACGCTTTAGAATTTGTCATGGGGGTTGAAGCTGGTTTTGCCTAAGTAAAGGAAACGGCTTTGAAGGAAATAAATGATTACGTGACTCAGTTTGGCTCAGATCTTATTTAATTACTCAAATCGGAAAGCCAAGGTTTTAATGATTTTAAATGAATTTGGCGAAATGAGTTATGCTATTCTCCCCTAAGGACTTGGGACTCTGCCGAGAGACTTTTGTTATAAAAATCCCATTGTTGGATGGGCGATTTTGAATGTTTCAAAAGGAATCTTTAACTTTCTATGGTTTTGGAAGTTTTAGAAAGAGGAAGCCGAGAGTGGCTTGTTTTAAAAAGGGAATTTTCCTTGAGTAAAAGTGGCTTATGAGCCTGAGATAATTTGAGAAATGAGATCTTTAAAGCTAAGGCTGAAAAGAGTTGAAACTTGATTTCAAAGTGAAATGAATTGAGAAAAATGATTTATGGCTTAAATGCCGATTTCACAAATTTGATGATTTTGAATGTGGAAGTGCTGTTTTGTTGAGAGCCGGAATGGCTGTGTATGATTAAACATATTAATTGGTTCTGGATTGAACCGTGAGCCGGAATGGCTGTGTAAGATATGAATATTGGCTGGTTCTGAAATAAACCGTGAGCCGGATGACTGACATGGATGTTGATCCATGGATGAGATTGAATGCATGTTTATGCTGAATCATTGATAAATGTGAATGTTGCACTTCCACTATCGGAGATAAGAGTTTCCCTGGGAGAAAGCAGTGGCTAGCCACCACGTGCTCCAAGTTGAGACTCGAAGCTCTTGTGACCCTATGTCGTAAGTGTGGCCGGGCACTGTGAAAGGCCCGAATGAGCTCGCCCCCGTGAATACACACCAGTGAGGGTGTTGGATATGGATCATGATTATGATCAAGTTTATATTGAGTATAACTCGAGTTGGGGATGCGCGACAGAGGGACAGTCCAATGGTTAGCTACCAGGACTTGTCGGGTTGGCTCTATAACCGACAGATGATATCATCAGCCACTAGGGACAGGCATGCATCATATACATCTATGTGACATTACTTGGGTGTGCATATTATACTTGGTTTGCCTATGTGATTAATTGCTAATTGTTCTACTTGCAATAACTGTTTGTTTGTGCTTGCATCTTCCTATTTGTGTTTGCTACTGGGACTCTGTTGGAATGTGTGATTGGTTGATGGTTGGATTATTTGGGCCTAGGGCCGTGGTTGGAATGAGATGAACTGAGGGTTGATTTCGGTTTTGTGTTTCTGGTTTGGAATAAAATATGAAAGGCTATTTTGTTTCAGTATAGATAAATCATTTTGAAAGGCTTTTGAGTTTTTGAGAATTGAACGGTTCCTCTTTCAGAAAAGATTTCCGACTTTACTTTTATTGTAAACCGTTGTTTTTGAAAAGAGGCATAAGACGGTTATTAATCACTGGTACGGTTTATCTTCATGTATCCTATTACAGTAATTCCCAAAAACCCTCTACTGAGAGCCCTTTCGAGGATGATGTTCTCACCCACCTACATTTTTCCCCTTTCTGGATATGGGCGCTGAAGTCTCGAAGAGTTTATTTAGTTGTTGTTGTGATGCTCTGTATTGCTTTAGATTATTTATTGTACCCTCGCCTTTATCTTGATATATTCTATAAGAAGGTTAGGAATTGTATTGGGTAATGCTTGTAATATTATTTATATATATGTGTATATATATATGGATGTACTCTTTATGAGTTTTGTAAGTTGCATGGTATCTATGGATGTATGTTATCGGATGAAAGTATTTTTGGGAGTGGTTTTGCGGTTTAAAGTTTTAAACAGGCTCATATTTTAGTATTAAATAGTATAAGTGTCGTCATAATGTCCGAGCTATCAGAGTCGCGCAGTCGGAAGCATGAGCTTTGGTAGTTAGGGTGTTACATTATGGTATCAGAGTAGTCCTTCCTATAGAGCCTGAGGAATGGACCGACTATGCTTCAATTGCATACTCTGAGTGTTTGTCATGTATTAGGTCTTGTCGAATGACGAGAATTAGAGCTTTATGTACATGACGGTCTATTGATTAACGCTGTTAGTCTTGCATTGCATAATTCCTGATATTAAGTTTGGCCGGCTTAATACTAGTGAATTATGTATATGAGAGCACTAATGGGTTATCATAGATGGTATACGAGTTTTGAGTAAAGCAAATCGGGGGTTTTGGGAACGCTAGAAACTATTTCTCGAGGCTATTCAGTTGTGTGTCTTGAATTCTGTTCGAGTCGACATGTTCTTTCGTATCCTAACTTGAAGTTCTTGGCTGTTAATCCTTTTGAAAAGTAGTTTGATTTTTCAACTTTATTCCTCTATTCATATGCATTCTTGTTTGATCTTAATTGCATATGCTTGTTTGGAATCCTTGTTGCATCTATCTTCCTCTGTTTGAGTTTTTCTTGATTCACGTGTTCCTTGATATAGCTTTGAACTTGTCTTAATGCGCTGTGCCTTTTAACTCCGGGTTCCGAGCCCACTCCTTGAGAAATTGTGGATTCAGTTTTTTTTTTCTCTTATTTGACAGTGATTACAGCCAATTTTAAGATTTTTATAAAGTTGCTGTTGATTAGATATGTACTTATCTATATATGAATCTTTGAAGATTTCTTATACAGTTTAATAACTATTTATCTCTAATACCTTGCATGTACTTTTACTGGTTTACGGAACTGCACTTACTTTAAAAGTAAATTGACTTTCTAGTAATTCTACTATAGCTCCAGTGCACATCTTCATTTGATTATGTATTTGGATATTTTTCAAAATTTTGAAAAGAAAGGATTTACCACTTTTGTCCCGGTTGAGTTTCGTTTGATAAACTTTACTTAATTCATTTTGATTTGAGTTTGATTTAGCATACTACATGGTTTATGCTATTGTTGTTCTTTTGAAAATGTTGGACTCATAGCTTTCTTCTTATGATCAGACTCGCTCCTTCTTAAGCTTTTCACCTCTATGAATGTCATACATGATTCTGTTTTTAACTAATCTTTTACATCTTGTAAAATTACCACTGATCTTGGTTTGTCCTCTCTTGTGAATCTCATCCGTATGTGAGTCAGTTTGATTCGTTTCAAATTAGTGCATTGTTTATTCTCTTATTTTCTCTACAAGAGTTTTTAGTTAAAGATTTACCTTTGAGAAATTACTAATGATTGAGTTGTCTTTTCCTATGACTTTTGTATTCTTTTGGATCAATTGAAAGCTTGTTCGATGACTCATGCCTAGTGAATCTTGTTTGGACTACTTTGGTTTAAGATCCTTTCTTGCAAGGCTGGACTCCTTTTTAGTACATCTTAAACTTCTTGAATGTTCTTCTGAGATGGTGATTTCAAGAGCACTTTTGGAGTCTTGTTTTGAACTTTTAAAGATGTTTTGAATTCTCTTTGAAGAAATATTAAACGGAATTTGCTTTCGGTTGCTTGATTGAGATTGAAACCATTGCTCGATTTTGACGAAGTTAATTTAAAGTTGGCATGCGCTATTTTAAATGAAGTTTTGAAAAGCTTCCTTGTTTAGTGGAAACCGGTTCGTTGGTAACGCACCACTTATTTCCCTTACCAATTTATAAGCAAACTTTTACCTCGGATTTTCTTTTTCTAAAAAGAGTTTAACTTTCTCTTTAGTCCTTGTTATAATTTTTATACACGCTTGTTTGAATATGGACTTTGGGAAATTTTGAACAAGCATTTGATTTCTCTTCCGAGTTTTATGATTGCTTTTGGTTAGGTTGTGCACCTAATTATCTTTCTAAAATATTTGAGGAAATATTTTAGCTCTTAGCCAAACTTGTGTGAATTTTGTTTTTAAAACTCCACATGATCTACTTCAGCATGAAATTGTATTGAAGTAAAGCCACATTTATGCTTTTGCTACTCTCTTGAAGAATTTTTGTTGCTCAACTTTTCTTCTAGACTGTAAAGTGGTTTTTTTCGAAAGTTTTTGACTTTTTCATGAACAGTATATTCGAAAGTATTTGTAATCGTGCTCTTGAGTTCTGTGAGCCTTGTCTTGGGTTTGATATTCTTTTCTGTAAACCTCCTATTTCTTCGACTCAGCTTGAGTTTGTTTCAAATTGATGCGCTGGTTTTCTTCTTATTGATCCTATTGAACTTCTTTGATCTAAAGGTTATCTTTGAAGTTGTCAATTGAATTGTGTCTAGCAAACTTCATTGCTTGAACATCCTTTTTATCTGGAATTAGATATATTCTTTCAAATCTATGAGTATTGTCTTTGACAATTGTCTCTCCTTTCTAAGATCTCGTATTCTTCTGAGTAGACTCGAGAATTATTTTGATATCACGTGCGACTTGTAGACGTAGTAACGTGATGCATTAGTTCTTTAAGACGTGATATGTGTATACGGAAGTTGAAGCGGTAGGTGTGCAACATTATGAGTTGTGGGTGTCTTGTTCCTTGCGAACGGGTTTGCGGTCGTTAGGCTTATGATCGGTTATGGGATTGTAAAGTGCTTGATGGAGTTGGAAAGTTAAAACTTTGAGGTCGATATGAGATTAGTGTGCGGATGTTAAGCACGTCGTTTTAACCCCATCATGTTTTATAGCCTTTGATGCTTCGCCCTACTATCACATGATTGACCCATGTTATCTTTTGCATTGAGCCTACCTTGTAACGTTTGCTTTGCAATCACACTCCTACCTTTGCACCCTTATGCATATGACGATCAAAGTATTTGAAAATCGTATATATATGATTATATTTTGAGATATTTTTGCTTCTTCTTTAAATGTGTTCAAGGGTGAACTGTTATGAAATTTCCTTCGTTTTGTATCAATTTTCGATGGCAAAAATTTTTATAAGGTGGGTAGGATGTAAGACCCAGAACTTTGAAAAGTCTTATTATGATCAAGTCTCAAATCATATAGTTATTTATAGCCTTAATTTCAGAGATTACTTTCTTAAGGATAATTAAGGCAAGTTGTGATTTATTGAATTTGAGATGAGTTATGATTATTATCCAATTTTATAATTATTGGATTATTTTCTATATTTAAATTATAAAGTTGATAGTTATGAAATAATAAGGATTTTATATGATTTGGATTAGATAAGTAATATTTTAAATATTAATACTGCTACTTTGAAAAATAAAGAGTTTAATTATATTATCTCTAGTTATCTTGATTTGGGCATTTTATAGAAAATAATTTCTGAAATTGATGAGCAAATAGTATTTTCTATATATAATTAGTGTTGGATTTAATTTGGGTTTCAATTACTATGTTGTCCACAATTTTATCAAAAATTACTAAAATGCCCCTAACCCTAATTTTCCTCAAAAGACCCTAACTTTGAAAACCCTACCCGGTAACCCATTGCTTCCCTATGCCCCAGCTGCAGCCGAAATCCCCTTTTTTCTAACTCAGCAGCAGCGTTTCTTTTCCATGAAAGAAAGAAAGGAGAAACAGAAGGTGGGAGAAGAGAAACGGGGAGGAGAGGGGGAGAACGACGCCGACAGGTGTCACTGCCGCCGCGCCGTCGCGTTGCGCAGGGACAAGAGGAGTGAGATCCAAGAATGAGGCAAGGATCTACGCCGGTGGCACTGGGGTTTGCCGTCGTCGCTTGATGCCGCTGAGGGGAGGAGGGTCAACCACCGGAAGGAGCCGTCGATGTCATCCTCGCGAGTCACCATCCCCGAGTTGCAGCACCATGGTGCCAGCCTCTTCGCGCTGCCATGGCTGCCTGTGCTATCGTCGTCGCCGTTGGTCCTCCGGGAGTCGCCGTCGAAGTTGAGACACGGAGAGAGAGGGTACGCGAGTGAGAAGGGGCTGAGGGTCTGAAATCGCCACGCCTGGTCTCGTCTGTGAAGCCATTGCCTCCGTCACTGTCGCCGGCGAGGAGAAAGCACTGTGGGAAGAACAGAACGCAGTGGAGGGGAAGCTGGTCCACCATTGAGTTGCCGTGTCAGAAAAGGGATTCATGCCGCCGGAATTCCTCTGCTGCCACCAGAGTTTCTGGTCGCTGCCGTTTTGGTGAGCTTGCCCTGTTTCTGACTGCCAGGAGTGGTTCTATGACTTCCGGGACCACCGCTGAAGCTCCGGGCTGAGCTTCTGCCACTTGAGACCTAGCTGCCGTCGCCAGAAAAGTCTATCGGTAAGGGTCTTAAGTTGGTTCCCCTTTCCGTTGAGTTTCTGGAAACCTCACTGTTATTGCATATGGTTCAGGTCATCGCTGCCGCTTGAGGTGGCTGCCGGGCTGCCGCCAAACCGGTTCGGAGACCACCGCTGCTTCGGTTTAGCCGTTCCTTCTTTGGTTCGATAAGCGTTTAGATTTGAAAGCCTTTTAGTTACCGTTTTGTTATCATACGCTGAGGTTTGTGGCGTTAATTGCTATAGGATTGAGTTTTGATTGTTGTATGTTGCGATTCGAGTTGTTGAGACTGTTGCGAAAGTGGCTTGGAGCTGAGGTTTTGGTTGCCGTCAGTTCGGGTTGAGGCGGAAAGGACTTGATGAGGCGTTTGGGTTATGGAATTGCATTTTGAGGTAGGGGCGCTTTCCAAAAACTATTTTCTTATATATTAGAATTATTACATATGGATACTGTTGTGAGATATTGTGTATTTGGTGATTGTATCTACCTTATGTGTCATTTGATTGACTCGAGTGATTATGGATGTTGGTTTGGTTGAATTGTTGTGCGGCTTTGTGAAATGTAATATTTTGAAGTTGATTCTTTAAAAGATTTGAAATCTGAGTTTAATCCGTTGAGGATTGGTTTGAATTGAGTCAATTATTTTGTTGATGTGAAAAATAGAATACACTCTTGAATTCAGCCTGGCTTGCTTTAAATGACTTGGTTTTTGATAAATGATTGTTACTGAACCGTATCTTTAAAGCTTTGGAAATGAGTTTATTCGGCTGATAACGATTTGATTTTTGAAACGGTTTCCTTGAAATATGGAATTGAGATGACTGTTGGATTTGTCTTGCCTTGAACTGATTTTGGAATTCGGGCTGTTGGAAAAGGATTGTGGAATGGTTTTGTTGGGACCCGAACCGGGTGGCAAAGTCCAAGTTTTAGGGGAGATGCTACCGGAATTTCTATAAAATCTGAGCCTTTATTAAAATATTGTTTGGAAAAATGATGAGTTAAAGACTTATACTATTTTAATTGAATTATCAAGAAAAGGATGATTCATGCTTTTGAAATGAATTATTAAAGAGGAAATTGTGATTTAGTCTTGCTTCGTAAGAAAGGCATTGTATCTCTTTCAGGAGAAAGTTAATTAGGTGAAACTTATGTTTTAAAGCTGTTTTAAATGTGACAAGGTAATGCCTTTGAATTTGAATCGAGGGTTTCAATTAGAGGAGTTTCAATGACTTTGAAAGAACCTAATGTCTATTGACAAGTTTCATTTTGAAATATTTTGAGAAAGGTTTTAAGTATTCTTTGAATCCTGAACTTTTGCAAGACAAACAATTTTGAACAGTTGAAACGCTTTAGAATTTGTCATGGGGGTTGAAGCTGGTTTTGCCTAAGTAAAGGAAACGGCTTTGAAGGAAATAAATGATTACGTGACTCGGTTTGGCTCATATCTTATTTTATTACTCAAATCGGAAAGCCAAGGTTTTAATGATTTTAAATGAATTTGGCGAAATGAGTTATGCTATTCTCCCCTAAGGACTTGGGACTCTACCGAGAAACTTTTGTTACAAAAATCCCATTGTTGGATGGGTGATTTTGAATGTTTCAAAAGGAATCTTTAACTTTCCATGGTTTTGGAAGTTTTGGAAAGAGGAAGCCGAGAGTGGCTTGTTTTAAAAAGGAAATTTTCCTTGAGTAAAAGTGGCTTATGAGCCTGAGATAATTTGAGAAATGAGATCTTTAAAGCCAAGGCTGAAAAGAGTTGAAACTTGATTTCAAAGTGAAATGAATTGAGAAAAATGATTTATGGCTTAAATGCCGATTTCACGAATTTGATGATTTTGAATGTGGAAGTGCTGTTTTGTTGAGAGCCGGAATGGCTGTGTTTGATTATACATATTGATTAGTTCTGGATTGAACCGTGAGCCGGAATGGCTGTGTAAGATATGAATATTGGCTGGTTCTAGAATGAACCGTGAGCCGGATGGCTGAGATGGATGTTGATCCATGGATGAGATTGAATGCATGTTTATGCTGAATCATTGATAAATGTGAATGTTGCACTTCCACTATCGGAGATAAGAGTTTCCCTGGGAGAAAGCAGTGGCTAGCCACCACGTGCTCCAGGTTGATACTCGAAGCTCTTGTGACCCTATGTCGTAAGTGTGGCCGGGCACTGTGAAAGGCCCGGATGAGCTCGCCCCCGTGAATACACACCAGTGAGGGTGTTGGATATGGATCATGATTATGATCATGTTTATATTGAGTATAACTCGAGTTGGGGATGCGCGACAGAGGGACAGTCCAAGGGTTAGCTACCAGGACTTGTCGGGTTGGCTCTATAACCGACAGATGATATCATCAGCCACTAGGGACAGGCATGCATCATATACATCTATGTGACATTGCTTGGGTGTGCATATTATACTTGGTTTGCCTATGTGATTAATTGCTAATTGTTCTACTTGTAATAACTGTTTGTTTGTGCTTGCATCTTCCTATTTGTGTTTGCTACTGGGACTCTGTTGGACTGTGTGATTGGTTGATGGTTGGATTGTTTGGGCCTAGGGCCGTGGTTGGAATGAGATGAACCGATGGTTGATTTCGGTTTTGTGTTTATGGTTTGGAATAAAATATGAAAGGCTATTTTGTTTCAGCATAGATAAATCATTTTGAAAGGCTTTTGAGTTTTTGAGAATTGAACGGTTCCTCTTTCAGAAAAGATTTCCGACTTTACTTTTATTGTAAACCGTTGTTTTTGAAAAGAGGCATAAGACGGTTATTAATCACTGGTACGGTTTATCTTCATGTATCCTATTACAGTTATTCTCAAAAACCCTCTACTGAGAACCCTTTCGAGGATGATGTTCTCACCCCCTACATTTTTCCCCTTTCAGGATATGGGCACTGAAGTCTCGAAGAGTTTATTTAGTTGTTGTTGTGATGCTCTGTATTGCTTTAGATTATTTATTGTACCCTCGCCTTTATCTTGATATATTCTTTAAGAGGGTTAGGAATTATATTGGGTAATGCTTGTAATATTATTTATATATATGTGTATATATATATATGGATGTACTCTTTATGAGTTTTGTAAGTTGCATGGTATCAATGGATGTATGTTATCGGATGAAAGTATTTTTGGGAGCGGTTTTGCGGTTTAAAGTTTTAAACAGGCTCATATTTTAGTATTAAATAGTATAAGTGTCGTCGTAATGTCCGAGCTATCAGAGTCGCGCAGCCGGAAGCGTGAGCTTTGGTAGTTAGGGTGTTACATAATATATAATATTTCTGGACACTTAGGCTAGTGACCCATAGGATAGGATTGAATTAAATTGGTTGTTGGAATTGTTGTATGATGATGTATGATGATTTGATGATTTGGGTTGTTGATGAATTGAAATGTTGATGTTGATAGTATGGTATTGAGGATTGAGATTGAAATTGATTATGATGATTGTTGGAAATGGTAGAATGGAATTTGATTAATGTGTTGATTTAAAAAATGAATGTATTGTTATGTATTTGATAATGGAAATTGATGAATGTGGTTAGTGGAGGAATGATTATAGTGTTATATATTTGATATTTGAGGTTGATAATATTGAAGGGTGAATGAAAAATTTGGTATGAATGGTAGGTTGTGACAAAAGGGTGAGTTATGAGGTAAATTGGAGTTGGTATGGTTTTGATTTGATTTTGGTTGAAATATTTTTAAAGTTGAGGTTTGGCAAAATTCTGCATAATCTGTTTTTTGGCAGCAGCTTTGGACACTTTTTGGGAACGATCTAAACATCATAATTGAATGGGATTAATTTTTCTCGAATCTTTGTGATGTGTATAAAATCCTGAAAAATTTGGTTAAAGTTTAACGGTTGGATTAGGAGATATAAATTTTTGAAGTTTGTTATTTTATTACTGATTTTCTGCTGCTACATAATCAAACTAGCAACTTTCCAAGCCTATATCTCCCAATCTTGACCATAATTTTGAGTGGGACCAAAAGGATATTGAGACTTGGACTATTTTCTTCTTTGTGTCAAAATTTTAGACTATTATAAATTTTTTAGGAGGAGTTGTACTCGTTTTAAAAATAGAGCTCTTAGCTATTTTGACAGCAAAACTAGTTTTTGAAAGTAAACTTGTAATCAGTATAACTCTCTCCAGAAAAATGATTTTTCTATGAAACTTTGACTGATTTAAAGCTCTATGAGTCTAGTTTATTTCTGAAAAATTTCAGATACATCAAATGAAAATATGATTTTTGGTGGATTTTCTAAGAACAGGGTAGCTTGCTGTCTTGGCGTAGAGATTTCAAACTTAAAATCAGTTTTTGCAAGAGAAATGGTTTTCCTTTTTATTTTATTCAACTAAACTATTTTAACTGGGTTCGAATCTATAGGATACTTCCTTTTTGAGTCTAGAGATGGAGAATTAGGATTGTAAACTTTTGTGACACCTATTTAAGACTTTTGGCTTGTTTTTGGATATCAAAACGTAGAGAAGGTCCTAGGTGATTTTAACTTGGTAATTTGATAAAAAGTTAGAAAATGGAGGTTTAAGTTTCTGGTGTATTGAGGATGAGTTTGGTTGAGAGAGGAGGAAGAGTAGTGAACTTGATGATTACGGACATCGAATTGAGAAATTGATGGACTAATAATTTGGAATGGAAATCATGGATTGATGATGGTTGTGATGAGTTGAGGACTCAATATGGGATGAGGATCTTGATGAATGTTGAGAGTGTGCCAGGCACTATATCCTTGGAATGTTAAGAGTTGATAATTAAAAGTTGATTGGGATAAGAAATGGTGATGACCGGTGATGATTTGAGGTAGATGGACTTGTTGGATGTGAAAAGTGTGCCAGGAACTATATCCTTGGAATGATAGTGTGTCAGCCACAATATCCTTGGAATGATTTGTGTTGAGTTATATGTTATTGTTGTTGTTTTCTTTTTCTGCTGCAAGAGTGTGCCAGGCACTATATCGTCGGAATGAGCATGCAAGTGTGCCAGGCACTATATCCTAGGAACGATAGTGTGCCAAGCACTATATCCTCGGAACAAAAGCATGCCAGGCGCTATATCCTCGAACGTGGCAGAAAGGCAACACCCGAAAGGATGTGTCGGGTTAGCATTTATAGACCGACAAGTGATATCACGAGCCAATAGGATAGACATTCATCATGTGCATTTTCTATGTGTCTTGTTTGCTTTGCCTAATTGTATTTGTTGTCTAAATGAATAATATGCTTAAATGCTAGTTGTCCTACTTGCTGTATATGTAAACTACTTGTGTTTTACTTGCTTGTATTAATTGTGGTTGTCTGGTGCAGAGGAGGTTAGGTAGGCGGTGGTGATGGGATCGTATGGAGGGTAGGTTGGTGAAGGCTGTGGGACAGCGGTGTTTGGTTAGAATAGAAATCCCCTAAGATAGAGTACCTTGTTTATTTATGTTAAGATTTATACACATATGCTTTATTGTTTTAGTATGCCTTAAGATGAATCCTGTGGTGGATATGAAGTCTAGGATTGCCTCTGGCATCTCAGGGTCTTATATCTTACATCACTGGGCATTGTTACCATACTGAGAACCTCCGGTTCTCATACCATATTTCTGTTGTGTTTTTCAAATGCAGGTCGTAACCCACCTCGGTTAGTTGCTTTGATGGTGACAGGAGCGGAGGATATCTATTTGTTTTGAAGTCTTTTGATCTCGTTTGTATATTGATGCACGAAATTGTGATCTCTGGTAATGGCTTTTCAGGCCAGATACTCTGATCTAGTTTTATTGTCTGTCACAACTTCGATACAACTAACCAGCAAGTGCACTGGGTCGTCCAAGTAATACCTTACATGAGTAAGGGTCGAATCCCACGGAGATTGTTGGTATGAAGCAAGCTATAGTCACCTTGTAAATCTCAGTCAGGCAAATATAAATGGATAATGGTGTTTTCGAATATTAATTAATAAAATAGGGATAGAAATACTTATGTAATTCATTGGTAGGAGTTTCAGATAAGCGAATGGAGATGCTTTCGTTTCTCTGAACCTCTGCTTTCCTGCTATCCTCATCCAATCAGTCTTACTCCGTTCCATGGCTGGCTTTATGCAGGGGCATCACCGTTGTCAGTGGCTACATCCCCTCCTCTTAGTGAATAATATGCTCACGCACCCTGTCACGGCACGGCTATTCATCTGTCGGTTCCCGATCATGCTGGAATAGGATTCACCCTCCTTTTGCGTCTGTCACTAACGCCCAGCACTCGCGAGTTTGAAGCTCGTCACAGTCATTCAATCATTGAATCCTACTCAGAATACCACAGACAAGGTTTAGACCTTCCGGATTCTCTTGAATGCCGCCATCATTCTAGCTTACGCCACGAAGATTCTGGTTAGGAGATCTAAGAGATATTCATTCTAGCTTATTTCATGTAGAACGGAAGTGTTTGTCAGGCACGTGTTCATAGGGGAGATGGTGATGAGCGTCACACATAATCATCACCTTCATCACGTTCTTGGGTGCGAATGGATATCTTAGAAGCGAAATAAGATGAATTGAATAGAAAACAATAGTACTTTCATTAATCTTTGAGGAACAGCAGAGCTCCACACCTTAATCTATGGAGTGTAGAAACTCTACCGTTGAAAATACATAAGTGAAAGGTCCAGGCATGGCCAAGATGGCCAGCCCCCTAAACGAGATCAATAGTCTCCTAAGATGAACAATGGAATAAAACTGAGACCAAAGATGCCTAATACAATAGTAAGAGGTCCTATTTATAATAAACTAGCTACTAGGGTTTACATGAGTAAGTAATTGATGCATAAATCCACTTCCTGGGCCCACTTGGTGTGTGTTTGGGCTGAGCTTGAGTGTAGCACGTGCAGAGGCCATTTGTGGAGTTGAACGCCAGTTTCTGTGCCAGTTTGGGCGTTCAACTCTGGTTTTGGATCCTTTTCTGGCGCTGGACGCCAGATTTGGGCAGAAGGCTGGCGTTGAACGCCAGTTTACGTCGTCAATTCTTGGCCAAAGTATGGACTATTATATATTGCTGGAAAGCCCTGGATGTCTACTTTCCAACGCAATTGGAAGCGCGCCATTTCGAGTTCTGTAGCTCCAGCAAATCCACTTTGAGTGCAGGGAGGTCAGAATCCAACAGCATCAGCAGTCCTTTTTCAACCTCTGAATCTGATTTCTGCTCAAGTCCCTCAATTTCAGCCAGAAAATGCCTGAAATCACAGAAAAACACACAAACTCGTAGTAAAGTCCAGAAATGTGAATTTAACATAAAAACTAATGAAAACATCCCTAAAAGTAACTAGATCCTACTAAAAACATACTAAAAACAATGCCAAAAAGCGTATAAATTATCCGCTCATCACAACACCAAACTTAAATTGTTGCTTGTCCCCAAGCAACTGAAAATCAAAATAGGATAAAAAGAATAGAATATACTATAAATTCCAAACTATCAATGAAACATAGCTTCAATCATATGAGCGGGACTTATAGCTTTTTGCCTCTTGAATAGTTTTGGCATCTCACTTTATCCATTGAGGTTCAGAATGATTGGCATCTATAGGAACTCAGAGTTCGAATAGTGTCATTGACTCTCCTAGTTCAGTATGATGATTCTTGAACACAGCTTCTTTATGAGTCTTGGCCGTGGCCCTAAGCACTTTATTTTCCAGTATTACCACCAGATACATAAATGCCACAGACACATAATTGGGTGAACCTTTTCAGATTGTGACTCAACTTTGCTAAAGTCCCCAATTAGAGGTATCCAGGGTTCTTAAGCACACTCTTCTTTTGCTTTGGACCTAGACTTTACCCGCTCAGTCTCAAGTTTTCACTTGACACCTACACGCCACAAGCACATGGTTAGGGACAGCTTGGTTTAGCCGCTTAGACCGGGATTTCATTCCTTTAGGCCCTCCTATCCACTGATGCTCAAAGCCTTGGGATCCTTTTTATTGCCCTTACCTTTTGGTTTTAAGGGTTATTGGCTTTTTCTGCTTGCTTTTTCTTTTTCTTTCTATTTTTTTTCGCCTATTTTTTTTTTTTCTGCAAGCTTTGTTCTTTGCTGCTTTTTCTTGCTTCAAGAATCATTTTTATGATTTTTCAGATTATCAAATAACATGTCTCCTAGTCATCATTCTTTCAAGAGCCAACATATTTAACATTCTTAAACAACAACTTCAAAAGACATATGCACTGTTCAAGCATACATTCAGAAAACAAGAAGCATTGTCACCACATCAATATAATTAAACTAAGTTCAAGGATAAATTCGAAACTCATGTACTTCTTGTTCTTTTGAATTAAAACAGTTTTTATTTAAGAGAGGTGATGGATTCATAGGACATTCATAACTTTAAGACAAAGTTACTAACTACTAATGATCATGTAATGAAGACACAAACATGGATAAGCACATAACATATAAAACGAAAAAACAGAGAAAGTAAGAACAAGGAATGAGTCCACCTTAGTGATGTCCTTGAGCTCTTCTATGTCTCTTCCTTGTCTTTGCTGCTCCTCCTTCATTACTTTTAGATCTTCTCTGATTTCATGAAGGATGATGGAGTGCTCCTGATGTTCCACCCTTAGTTGCTTCCAATAATTGTGTGGGAGAAAATGAATCCCCTGAGGTATCTCAGGGATCTCTTGATTTGCAGTCAAATGTTCTACCACTGAGCTATAGACCCTTGATGGAAGCTTTTGTCTTCCCTTTCCTCTTTCTAGAGGTTTCTCTGGCCTTAGGTGCCATCAATGGTTATGGAAAAAACAAAAAAGCTATGCTTTTACCACACCAAACTTAGAATGTTGCTCGCCCTCGAGCAAAAGAAGAAAGAATAGAAGAATAGGAAGAAGATATGGAGGAGATGGATGGGAGTGTGTATTCGGCCATATGGGTGGGATTGGGTGAGAGAGAGATGTTGAATTTTTGAAGGTAGTGGGTGTATGGATGTGAGTGGTAAATGAAAAAAAAGAAGGGATGATCATGAATGGAAAGAGAGATGATGAGGTAGGTGGGGATCCTGTGGGGTCCACAGATCCTGAGATGATCCTGTGGGGTCCACAGATCCTGAGGTGTCAAGGCATTTACATCCCTGCACCAATTTAGGCATGTAAAATGCCCTTGCACACAACTCTGGGCGTTCAGCGCCAGGTTGGTGCCCATTTTGGGCGTTCAACGCCCCTTTGCTGCCATTTCTGGCGTTGAACGCCAGAACCATGCTTGTTCTGGGCGTTCAGCGCCAGGATGCTCCCATTCTGGGCGTTCAGCGCCAGAACTATGCTCTGTTCTGGCGTTTGAACGCCAAACAGATGCTCCTCCAGGGTGTGATTTTTTCTTCTGCTGTTTTTGATTCCGTTTTCAGTTTTTCTATTTATTTTGTGACTCCACATGATCATGAACCTAAGAAAATATGAAAAACAATGAAAATAAAAGTTAGATAAACATTGGGTTGCCTCCCAACAAGCGCTTCTTTAATGTCAATAGCTTGACAGTGGGCTCTCATGGAGCCTCACAGATGTGCAGAGCTTTGTTGAGACTCTCCAACACCAAACTTAGAGTTTGGATATGGGAGTTCAACACCAAACTTAGAGTTTGGTTGTGGCCTCTCAACACCAAACTTAGAGTTTGACTGTGGGGGCTCTGGTTGACTCTGCTTTGAGAGAAGCTTTTCAAGCTTCCTCTCCATGGTTGCAGAGGGAGATCCTTGAGTTTTGAATACAAGGGAGTTCTCATTCCATTGAAGGACTATTTCACCTCTGTCAACATCAATCACAGCTCTTGCTGTGGCCAGGAAAGGTCTTCCTAGGATGATGGATTCATCCTCTTCCTTTCCAGTATCCAGGACTATGAAATCAGTAGGTATGTAAAGGCCCTCAACCTTTACTAATACATCTTCTACTTGTCCATAAGCCTGTCTTCTTGAGCTGTCTGCCATCTCTAGTGAGATTTTAGCAGCTTGCACCCCATAGATTCCCAGTTTCTCTATGACAGAGAGGGGCATGAGGTTTATACCTGAACCAAGGTCACACAGAGCTTTAAAGATCATGGTGCCTATGGTACAAGGTAATATGAACTTTCCAAGATCCTGTCTCTTCTGAGGCAATGTCAGTTGATCCAGATCACTTAGTTCATTGATGAACAAGGGAGATTCAACTTCCCAAGTATCAATGCCAAATAATTTGGCATTCAGCTTCATGATTGCACCAAGAAACTTGGCAGTTTGCTCTTCGGTAACATCCTCATTCTCTTCAGAAGAGGAATACTCATCAGAGCTCATGAAGGGTATAAGGAGGTTCAATGGAATCTCTATGGTCTCTAGATGAGTCTCAGATTCCTTTGGTTCCTCAGAGGGAAGCTCCTTATTGATCACTGGACGTCCCAGGAGGTCTTCCTCCTTGGGATTCACGTCCTCTCCTCTCCTCACGGGTTCGGCCATGGCGCTTATGTCAATGGCCTTGCACTCTCCTTTTGGATTCTCTTCTGTATTGCTTGGGAGAGTACTAGGAGGGATTTCAGTGATCCTTTTACTCAGCTGGCCCACTTGTGCTTCCAGATTTCTAATGGAAGACCTTGTTTCATTCATGAAACTTACAGTGGCCTTAGATAGATCAGAGACTAGATTTGCTAAATTAGAAGCATTTTGTTCAGAGTTCTCTGTCTGTTGCTGAGTTGATGATGGAAAAGGTTTGCCATTGCTAAACCTGTTTCTTCCACCATTATTAAAGCCTTGTTGAGGCTTTTGATCCTTCCATGAGAAATTTGGATGATTTCTCCATGTTGAGTTATAGGTGTTTCCATAAGGTTCACCTAAGTAATTTACCTCTGCTATTGCAGGGTTCTCAGGATCATAGGCTTCTTCTTCAGGAGAAGCCTCTTGAGTACTGTTGGATGCAGCTTGCATTCCATGCAGACTCTGAGAGATCATATTGACTTGCTGAGTCAATATTTTATTCTGAGCCAATATGGCATTCAGATTATCAACTTCAAGAACTCCCTTCTTCATAGGCGTCCCATTACTCACAGGATTCTTCTCAGAAGTGTACATGAACTGGTTATTAGCAACCATGTCAATGAGTTCTTGAGCTTCTGCAGGCGTTTTCTTTAGGTGAATGGATCCACCTGCAGAAGTGTCCAGTGACATCTTTGATAGCTCAGATAAACCATCATAGAATATATCCAGGATGGTCCATTCTGAAAGCATGTCAGAAGGACACTTTTTGGTCAACTGTTTGTATCTTTCCCAAGCTTCATAGAGGGATTCACCTTCTTTCTGTCTGAAGGTTTGAACATCAGCTCTAAGCTTGCTCAGCTTTTGAGGAGGAAAGTACTTGGCTAAGAAAGCCGTGACCAGCTTATCCCAAGAGTTCAGGCTGTCTTTGGGTTGAGAATCCAACCATAATCTAGCTCTGTCTCTTACAGCAAAAGGGAAAAGCATGAGCCTGTAGACTTCAGGATCTACTCCATTAGTCTTAACAGTATCACATATCTGCAAGAATTCAGTTAAGAACTGAAAAGGATCTTCAGATGGAAGTCCATGAAACTTGCAGTTCTGCTGCATCAGAGAAACTAATTGAGGTTTCAGCTCAAATTTGTTTGCTCCAATGGCAGGAATGGAGATGCTTCTTCCATGTAAATTGGAATTAGGTGCAGTAAAGTCACCAAGCATCCTCCTTGCATTATTATTATTTTCGGCTGCCATCTCCTCTTCTTGTTTGAAAATTCCTAACAGGTGCTTACTGGTTAGTTGTAATTCAGAGTCCTTTCAGGTTCTGGATCTGCTTCAACAAGAATATTCTTGTCCTTGCTCCTGCTCATATGACAAAGAAGAAGGCACAGAAAAATAATAATAATAGAGATCCTTTTTTTTTTGAATGAGGGAGAGATGTTAGTAGATGAATAAATAAAAAAAAATAGAAGGAGATGAGAGAGAAGAGAATTTTCGAAAATAATTTTTGAAAAAGAGTTAGTGATTTTTGAAAATAGTTTTTGAAAAATGTTAGTAATTTTCGAAAATTAAGATTTAAAAATTAAAATAATTAATAAATTAAAAAGAAATTTTGAAAAAGGGGGAAGATATTTTCGAAAAATGAGAGAGAGAGAATTAATTAGGTAGTTTTGAAAAAGTTAAGGAACAAACAAAAAGTTAGTTAGTTAGTTGAAACAAATTTTGAAAAGATAAGAAGTTAGGAAGTTAGAAAAGATATTTTGAGAAGATATTTTTTTGAAAAAGATAAGATAAGTAGATATTTTTGAAAAGATATGATAGAAATTAGTTTTTGAAACAGATTTAATTTTAAAATCACAATTAATGACTTGATTCACAAGAAATCACAAGATATGATTCTAGAACTTAAAGTTTGAATCTTTCTTAACAAGTAAGTAACAAACTTGAAATTTTTGAATCAAAACATTAATTGATTAGTTATTTTCGAAAATTTTATATAAAAATAAGAAAAAGATTTTTGAAAAATATTTTTGAAATTTTCGAAAATAACTAAGAATTTTGAAAAAGATTTGATTTTTGAAAAAGATTTTGAAAAAGATAAGATTTTCAAATTGAAATTTTGATTTGACTCATAAGAAACAATTTGATTTTAAAAACTTTTGAAAAAGTCAACTCAAATTTTCGAATTTGATGAGAGAAAAAGGGAAAGATATTTTTTTTTTTGAAATTTTTATGAAAAACATGAAAATTATGCAATGCATGAAATTTTTAGATCAAAACAATGAATGCATGCAAGAATGCTATGAATGTCAAGATGAACACCAAGAACACCATGAATGTCAAGATGAACATCATAGACACAATTTTGAAAAAATTTTAATGCAAAGAAAACATGCAAGACACCAAACTTAGAATTCTTTAATGCTTACGCACTAAGAATTCAAGAATGCATATGATAAACATGAAAAGACACAAAACAAAAAATCATCAAGATCAAACAAGAAGACTTACTAAGAACAACTTGAAGATCATGAAGAACACTATGAATGCATGATATTTTCGAAAAAATGCAAGATGCATATGCAATTGACACCAAACTTATGATATGACTCAAGACTCAAACAAGAGCACAAAAAAATGTTTTTGATTTTTATGATTTTCTAATTTTTTTGGATTTTTTCGAAAATTATATGAAAAAGAAAAATAAGGATTCCAAAATTTTTAATATGAATTCCAGGAATCTTGCCATGTTAGTCTAAAGCTCCAATCTGAGGGTTAGACATGGCTTAACAGCCAGTCAAGCTTTAGCATGTAAGTTTTTTCATGTATAGAACAACTAAGTGTGTGAGAATCTCTTGTGATGATAAGTTGAAATCCCAATCCAAAAGATTGGACATGGCTTACAGCCAGCCAGGATTCAACAAATCACCATGAAACACTAGAATTCATTCTTAAAAATTTTGAAGAAAAATATATTTTTTTGAAAACACAAATTTTTTTTTTTCGAAAACAAAAGAGAAATTTTGAAAGATTTTTTTGAAAGATTTTTGAAAAGAAAACGAAAAGAAAATTACCTAATCTGAGCAACAAGATGAGCCGTCAGTTGTCCAAACTCAAACAATCCCCGGCAATGGCGCCAAAAACTTGATGCACGAAATTGTGATCTCTGGTAATGGCTTCTCAAGCCAGATACTCTGATCTAGTTTTATTGTCTGTCACAACTTCGATACAACTAACCAGCAAGTGCACTGGGTCGTCCAAGTAATACCTTACATGAGTAAGGGTCGAATCCCACGGAGATTGTTGGTATGAAGCAAGCTATAGTCACCTTGTAAATCTCAGTCAGGCGAATATAAATGGATAATGGTGTTTTTGAATATTAATTAATAAAATAGGGATAGAAATACTTATGTAATTCATTGGTAGGAGTTTCAGATAAGCGAATGGAGATGCTTTCGTTCCTCTGAACCTCTGCTTTCCTGCTATCCTCATCCAATCAGTCTTACTCCGTTCCATGGCTGGCTTTATGCAGGGGCATCACCGTTGTCAGTGGCTACATCCCCTCCTCTCAGTGAATAATATGCTCACGCACCCTGTCACGGCACGGCTATTCATCTGTCGGTTCCCGATCATGCTGGAATAGGATTCACCCTCCTTTTGCGTCTGTCACTAACGCCCAGCACTCGCGAGTTTGAAGCTCGTCACAGTCATTCAATCATTGAATCCTACTCAGAATACCACAGACAAGGTTTAGACCTTCCGGATTCTCTTGAATGCCGCCATCATTCTAGCTTACGCCACGAAGATTCTGGTTAGGAGATCTAAGAGATATTCATTCTAGCTTATTTCATGTAGAACGGAAGTGTTTGTCAGGCACGTGTTCATAGGGGAGATGGTGATGAGCGTCACACATAATCATCACCTTCATCACGTTCTTGGGTGCGAATGGATATCTTAGAAGCGAAATAAGATGAATTGAATAGAAAACAGTAGTACTTTCATTAATCTTTGAGGAACAGCAGAGCTCCACACCTTAATCTATGGAGTGTAGAAACTCTACCGTTGAAAATACATAAGTGAAAGGTCCAGGCATGGCCGAGATGGCCAGCCCCCTAAACGAGATCAATAGTCTCCTAAGATGAACAATGGAATAAAACTCAGACCAAAGATGCCTAATACAATAGTAAGAGGTCCTATTTATAATAAACTAGCTACTAGGGTTTACATGAGTAAGTAATTGATGCATAAATCCACTTCCTGGGCCCACTTGGTGTGTGTTTGGGCTGAGCTTGAGTGTAGCACGTGCAGAGGCCATTTGTGGAGTTGAACGCCAGTTTCTGTGCCAGTTTGGGCGTTCAACTCTGGTTTTGGATCCTTTTCTGGCGCTGGACGCCAGATTTGGGCAGAAGGCTGGCGTTTAACGCCAGTTTACATCGTCAATTCTTAGCCAAAGTATGGACTATTATATATTGCTGGAAAGCCCTGGATGTCTACTTTCCAACGCAATTGGAAGCGCGCCATTTCGAGTTCTGTAGCTCCAGAAAATCCACTTTGAGTGCAGGGAGGTCAGAATCCAACAGCATCAGCAGTCCTTTTTCAACCTCTGAATCTGATTTCTGCTCAAGTCCCTCAATTTCAGCCAGAAAATACCTGAAATCACAGAAAAACACACAAACTCGTAGTAAAGTCCAGAAATGTGAATTTAACATAAAAACTAATGAAAACATCCCTAAAAGTAACTAGATCCTACTAAAAACATACTAAAAACAATGCCAAAAAGCGTATAAATTATCCGCTCATCATATATGTCTCTCATCTTTTGTATTTTGCTTGGCCTAGAGGCTTGAATTTGAGAGAACAAAACTTGTATAAGTTGTTTTTACTGTCTGGTTTCATGTATGGTTTGTATATGGCTAGCCGGCTTAAACTCCGCGAGCCGTGACTAGCGTCTTATGATATTATACTATTATATTATTATATTTTGTTATTTTATACCTGTTTCGTGTGCCTTAAGTCCGTAGCTTCGTTAGCACATTTTTTAGGCTTTTGAAATCCTGTTTTTGAGTTGTATCCTTCATCGCGCTTCTAGATTATACTATTCTTTCTATATATATTATATTTATGAGCTTAGAACTGTCGTAATCTTTGATTAACCTTTGCTTTACGATGCGAGGTAAAGCTTAGGCTAATTAAGGTGTTACATTTAGTGGTATCAGAGTGGTTTATCCTCGTAAGCCTGAGGGATGGACCGATTGCACTTCATTGCATACACTGTGTGTCTTTTCTTTAATGCTATTAGGCTATCTACTTGATATTGCATAGCATGCTTGTTTGCGAGTGCCTGTTTGGGATAATTGAAGCACTAGACTTTTGATATTAAGACTGATCACCTTGATATCGATTGTTTGGTGTAGACAGGAACCCTAATGGCCAGTCACGGACGAGGTCGTATGCGTTCACGAGGAGAGAGTAGCAATGAGCAACCGGCCGATAACCATGCCGAGTTCATGGCGGCAATGGCGAATCTTGCAAACACCATGGAGGCTAATGCTGCTGCGACTCTGCAAGCTATGCAGAGGTTAGGCCAACTGGTCGAAAACGAAAACAGAAATGGTGAGGGAAAAGGGAATGAGAATACGGAAGGAAACGGAGATAACATGGGAGGTGCTCCGATGACCTTAGCTACGTTTCTCAAGGTTCATCCGCCAAGTTTTAGAGGTTCAACAAATCCTACAAAAGCGGACAATTAGTTCCAAGCTATGGAGCGCGCGCTGCAAGCCCAGCATGTCCCGAATAACCAATATGTAGAATTTGCTGTTTATCGGCTTAAGGGAGAGGCCCAGCATTGGTGGCAAGCAGAGTGCCGCTTGTTACAGCTGTAGAACACCGACATTCCTTGGGATGTATTCCAGACGGCCTTCTACAAGAAGTTCTTTCCTGAGTCTGCATGGAAAGCGAAGGAAATGGAACTTATGCAGCTGAAGCAAGGTTCTTTATCTGTGGTGGACTACACCAGCCAATTTGAGGAGCTCTGTAGGTTCTCTAAGGCATGTCAGGGTGCCCCAGCAACCTATGAGAGTTGGAAGTGTGTCAAGTATCAAAGGGGACATCATGACTGTTGTGGCTCCTATGGAGATCCATATCTTCTCCAATCTAGTGAATAAGGTAAGAGTGGTTGAAAAATACGCAAAGACGGTAGCCTTGTCAAAGGAGACTTCTGGAGGAAATACCAGTAGGGAGCGTGACGATCACCTTGGACCAAGGGGACAAAGTTTCAAGAAAGATGGATACGCTCCTCAGCATCTGTTAGGTCAAGGAAACTTCAGAAGGGACAACACCCAACTTCACCATATGAAGGGGAGTTGTCTGTGTTATGCTTGTGGACTACCTGGGCACCTAGCCAAGAACAGCCGTCGTAAGAAAAACCAAAACACGGGTCAGAATCAACAGTCTGGCTATGTGCTTAATTTGGGTGCATGTGATGCGACGGGGTCAGATCTTCCGACGAGAGGTAAGCGTATGCTTTGAGTACTTTATTTCGTGGACCTGAGGGTAGCTTAGTTCTACCTTTTGTAAAGTTGTCGTTAGGATTACAAGAGTTTAGAGTTTTGTTGGAAGTGAACCATGGGAAAGGAGGATTCTAGCGGTGGTAGCCGAAGGTTTCGGACGTGTGATGACGAGCGATCAGAGTGGACGTGCCGAAACTATTACCAGGCATGACTAGAAGTCTTGTCGATTCCCTGTATGGGTGATGGGTGCGGTTCAGCACTAGTGTCAACGGAAGTACTAACTAACGCCTTTGCGGTTTTTAACTATGATTTTTGCGGTTTTAAGGTTTAGAAAGATTTTCCAATCTGGTTTGGAGCTTTGGTTTAAATGATTTAGTTTTGAAACTAGGATTGAAACTTTTGATCAGATGATACGATTTAAAAGGGAAGCGGGTTCTATGATTTTGTTAACTTGTGACTTTGGGTTTGTAATTTTACTTATCAAAAAGGATTTAAATGGAAAGGTTTTGATTTAAGGGTTTCAATGAATTAGGAAAATCATGCTTTAAACTGATTACTTTACACATAAATAATTGTTTGACCCTTTTGAAAGAGTTTTAACAATGAACCCATTTATATTGAACTTCTTTTAAAGGTTTTGAAAAGTATTACAAAATCGGTATTTGGTTTAAATGAAAGAATTTTGGATTCTTAACAACGATAATCAGAGTGACGCAGCGAAAGCATGCTGATTAGTATTTTTTAGGGCGAAAATATTTTCAAGGAGGGGGAGGATGTAAGAACCAGAGTTTTCACCAATAAAATAACTTAAATGCCCAAATTAGGTTCTAGAGAGTTGGAATGAGAATTTGGGAATTTAAATATGATTTTTGGACTCAGTGGATTTTTTCGAGTCAGAAAATGTGTTTTCTGTGAAAAACCGTGAACCAGAAGTTGAACCGATCGAACCGGTTTACATCTACCCGGTACTGTGCAAGAAAAAGTGAAAACAGTCGAAAACCTTAGAAAAATATTAGAAATGGAAAACCGGGAGTTAATTTTAAAAGTTTGGCCCAAAGTTGGGCCAAACGGGCTAAAAACGCTAACATGTTGGACTTGGGCCCAAGTCCAACATATATAAGGGCTCATTAATGAACCCATTCATCAAAACACACACACACACACACAACAAATTTGAGAAGAGAGGGGGGAAGAAGAAGAAAACCCCCATTGACACTATTTACTCCTCACTTCAACTTGTGATATCTTGAGTTACGGTGCTCCGATTTACGTGCCATCAGTGGCTATGCATTTTTTGTGAAGAGCTCTACAAAACCCATATAAGAAACTGGTATGGCAAGCTCGAAATCCTCTCAGTTATTCTCTCCAAACTTTTGGGTTTTTTAGGACTTTGGGTTAAATGAGTTTTTGTGATTTTGGATGTTTAGGTTTGCTCTAATCCTTGCTTAGCAATAGATTTTGGCTATTAAATCTGTTGAAAAAGGTAAGAGACATTAAACCCTTGTGATATTATGTTTAAATGGAATCCTAGGTTGGTTTGTGATGGTTTATGCATATTTAGTTTGATTATTGTGAGTTTGGAGCTTGTTGGTGCTTGTTGGAGTTACTTTGGTGGCTTGCTTGTGGTTGAAAGCTCATTTGGTGCTCAATTTTGAGTTTTGGTTCATATAGGGAATTGGCCAAGGTATGGTTTTGGTTTTCTCTATGTAATATATAATATTTCTAGACATTTAGGCTAGTGACCCATAAGATAGGATTGAATTAAATTGGTTGTTGGAATTGTTGTATGATGATGTATGATGATTTGATGATTTGGGTTGTTGATGCATTGAAATGTTGATGTTGATAGTGTGGTATTGAGGATTGAGATTGAAATTGATTATGGTGATTGTTGGAAATGATGGAATGGAATTTGATTAATGTGTTGATTTAAAAAATGAATGTATTGTTATGTATTTGATAATAGAAATTGATGAATGTGGTTGGTGGAGGAATGATTATAGTGTTATATATTTGATATTTGAGGTTGAGAATATTGAAGGGTGAATGAAAAATTTGATATGAATGGTAGGTTGTGACACAAAGGGGAGTTATGAGGTAAATTGGAGTTGGTATGGTTTTGGTTTGATTTTGGTTGAAATATTTTGAAAGTTGACATTTTTTGCAAAATTTTGCATAATCTAATTTCTGGCTGCAGCTTCGGACGCTTTTTGGGAACGATCAAACCATCACAAATGAATTGGATTAATTTTTCTCGAATCTTTGTGATGTGTAAAAAAATCCTGGAAACTTTGGTTAAAGTTTAACGGTTGGATTAGGAGATATAAAGTTTTGAAGTTTGTTACTTTAAAACTGATTTTCTGCTGCTACATAATCAAACCAGGAACTTTCCAAGCCTATATCTCCCAATCTTGACCATAATTTGAGTGGGGCTAAAAAGAAATTGAGACTTGGACTATTTTCTTGTTTGTGTTAAAATTTTAGACTATTATAAATTTTGTAGGAGTTGTGCTCGTTTTAAAAATAGAGCTCTTAGCTATTTTGACAGCAAAACTAGTTTTTGAAAGTAAACTTGTAATCAGTATAACTCTCTCCAGAAAAATGATTTTTCTATGAGACTTTGACTGATTTAAAGCTCTATGAGTCTAGTTTATTTCTGGAAAATTTTAGATACATCAAATGAAAATATGAGTTCTGGTGGATTTTCTAAGAACAGGGTAGCTTGCTGTTTTGGCACAGAGATTTCAAACTTAAAATCAGTTTTTGCAAGAAAAATGATTTTTCTTTTTATTTTATTCAACTAAACTATTTCAACTGGGTTCAAATCTATAGGATACTTCCGTTTTGAGTCTAGAGACGAAGAATTAGGCTTGTAAACTTTTGTGACACCTATTTAAGACTTTTGGCTCGTTTTTGGATATCAAAACGTGGAGAAGGTCCTAGGTGATTTTAACTTGGTAATTTGATAAAAAGTTAGAAAACAGAGGGTTAGATTTCTGGTGTATTGAGAATGAGTTTGGTTGAGAGAGGAGGAAGAGTAGTGAACTTGATGATTACGGACAACGAATTGAGAAACTGATGGACTAATGATTTGGAATGGAAATCATGAATTGATGATGGTTGTGATGAGTTGAGGACTCAATATAGGATGAGGATCTTGATGAATGTTGAGAGTGTGCCAAACACTATATCCTTGGAATGTTAAGAGTTGATAATTGAAAGTTGATTGGGATAAGAAATGGTGATGACCGGTGATAATTTGAGGTAGATGGACTTGTTGGATGTGAAAAGTGTGCCAGGCACTATATCCTTAGAATGATAGTGTGCTAGCCACTATATCCTTGGAATAATTTGTGCTGAGTTATATGTTGTTGTTGTTATTTTCCTTTTCTACCGCAAGAGTGTGCCAAGCAATATATCCTCGGAATGAGCATGCAAGTGTGCCAAGCACTATATCCTAGGAATGATAGTGTGCCAGGCACTATATCCTCGGAACAAAAGCGTGCCAGGCGCTATATCCTCGGACGTGGCAGAAAGGCGACATCCGAAAGGATGTGTCGAGCTGGCATTTATAGACCGACAAGTGATATCATGAGCCCATAGGATTGACATTCATCATGTGCATTTTCTATGTGTCTTGTTTGCTTTGCCTAATTGTATTTCTTGTCTAAATGAATAATATGCTTAAATGCTAGTTGTCCTACTTGCTGTATATGTAAACTACTTGTGTTTTACTTGCTTGTATTAATTGTGGTTGTCTGGTGCGGAGGAGGTTAGGTAGGCGGTGGCGATGGGATCGCATGGAGGGTAGGTTGGTGAAGGCTGTGGGACAGCGGTGTTTGGTTAGAATAGAAATCTCCTAAGATAGAGTACCTTGTTTATTTATGTTAAGATTTATACACATATGCTTTATTGTTTTAGTATGCCTTAAGATGAATCTTGTGGTGGATATGAAGTCTAGCATTACCTCTGGAGTGCCGGGGTCTTATATCTTATATCACTGAGCACTGTTACCATACTGAGAACCTCTGGTTCTCATACCATATTTCTGTTGTATTTTTTAGATGCAGGTCGTAACCCACCTCGGTGAGTTCCTTTGATGGTGACAGGAGCGGAAGATATCTATCTGTTTTGAAGTCTTTTGATCTCTTTTATATATGTCTCTCATATTTTGTATTTTGCTTGGCCTAGATGCTTGAATTTGAGAGAACAAAACTTGTATAAGTTGTTTTTACTGTCTGGTTTCATGTATGGTTTGTATATGGCTAGCCAGGTTAAACTCCGTGAGCCGTGACTAGCGTCTTATGATATTATACTATTATACTATGATATTTTGTTATTTTATAACTGTTTCTTGTGCATTAAGTTAGTAGCTTCGTTAGCACGTTTTAGGATATTGAAATCCTATTTTTGAGCTGTATCCTTCATCGGGCTTCTAGATTATACTATTCTTTTTATATGTATTATATGTATGAGCTTAGAACTGTCGTAATCCTTGATTAACCTTTTCTTTACGTCGCGAGGTAAAGCTTAGGCTAATTAGGGTGTTACAAAAGGGATCTTGATCTCTAATGTTCTGAGATAATCCGCAAAGTGGGCAAATTATTTATCCTTTTCCTCTTTACAGAGCTTCTGAGGAAATGGCATTTTAGCCTTATACTCATCAATCTTAGTTGATGAGGGCCGAGTGCCTTGTGTATTGGAAGGGGGTTACTGGCTTGCTTAGGAGGGTTGCCGTCAGTATGTGACTGGCCTCCCTTGCTTGGGCGTTCAACGCCCATATTGCTACCCCCTTCCTGGCATTCAACGCCAGGGACACTGCCCCCTGTTGGGCGTTCAATGCCAGGGATGGATTATTCTCCTTCTTGGCATTGAATGCCAATGACATTCTTCTTTGGGCATTCAATGCCTTTAGAGATGTCTTGGACATCAGTCTGGTGTCTTTCTGTTTGCTTTTCTTTCTTGTTGCACTAAGTTGGGTGTTTAAGGATTTCCCACTCCTTAGTTGAATGGCCTGGCATTCCTCTGTTATCCGGTTAGATAACTGCTGCCTTGTTTGACTTAACTGGGCTTCTACATTCCTGTTAGAAGCTTGAGTTTCTCGCAAAGCCTCTTGCAATTCTAGTAGTTACTGGGCAAGGGCTTACAGTTGCTGAGTCAATGGACCATCCTGTTTTGGAGGGTTAGGTTCAATAGATATTGCCTTAACCTCTCTTTTCATAGAAGTCTCAGCAGACGAGTACAGATGCTGATTAATGACAACTGTCTCAATGAGCTCTTGAGCTTCTTCAATGGTCTTTCTCATGTGTATGGAACACTAGCAGAGTGGTCCAAAGACATTCTAGCCATGTCTGAAAGTCCATAGTAGAAAATGTCTAACTGTACCTGTTCATACCCTGGGTCGAGCTGTCCGACCCAAGATGTTCTACTGACAAGTCAAACAACCTCTTCAGGTTTGGACAATTGGTGCACGAAATCACAATCACACTTTTGCAATTCTGCAAAACTAACCAGCAAGTGCACTGGGTCGTCCAAGTAATACCTTACGTGAGTAAGGGTCGATCCCACGGAGATTGTCGGCTTGAAGCAAGCTATGGTTATCTTGTAATTCTTAGTTTTAATTGTAAAAAGTAAAAGAACATGAAATAAATACTTGTTATGTAGTAATGGAGAACAGGTTGAGGTTTTGGAGATGCTCTGTCTTCTGAATCTCTGCTTTCCTACTGTCTTCTTCTTCACGCACGCAAGGTTCCTTCCATGGCAAGCTGTATGTTGGTGGATCACCGTTGTCAATGGCTACCATCCGTCCTCTCAGTGAAAATGGTCCAAATGCTCTGTCACCGCACGGCTAATCATCTGTCGGTTCTCACTCATGTTGGAATAGGATCCATTGATCCTTTTGCGTCTGTCACTACGCCCAACACTCGCGAGTTTGAAGCTCGTCACAGTCATCCCTTCCCAGATCCTACTCGGAATACCACAGACAAGGTTTAGACTTTTCGGATCTCAGGAATGGCCGCCAATTGATTCTAGCTTATACCACAAAGACTCCGATCATTCGGAATGGAGGCTAAGAGATACACACTCAAGCTATTGCAGATAGAACAGAAGTGGTTGTTAGGCATGCGTTCATAGGTGAGAATGATGATGAGTGTCACGGATCATCACATTCATCAGGTTGAAGTGCGAGTGAATATCTTAGAATAGAAACAAGCGTGATTGAATAGAAAACAGTAGTAATTGCATTAATTCGTCGAGACACAGCAGAGCTCCTCACCCCCAACCATGGAGTTGAGAGACTCATGCCGTCAAAGATACAATATGAAACGTGTAAAGTGTCATGAGGTACAAAATAAATCACTAAAAGTGGTTTTTATAATAAACTAGTGACCTAGGGTTACAAAAAATGAGTAAGCTAGGATAGTTAGTGTAGAAATCCACTTCCGGGGCCCACTTGGTGTGTGCTTGGGCTGAGCATTGAAGCTTTCACATGTAGAGACTTTTCTTGGAGTTAAACACCAGCTTTTGTGCCAGTTTGGGCGTTTAACTCCAGCTTTTATGCCAGTTCTGGCGTTTTGATGCCAGAATAGGGTAGAAAGTTGGCGTTTAAATGCCAGTTTGCGTCATCAAAACTCAGGAAAAATATGGACTATTATATATTGCTGGAAAGCCCAGGATATTTACTTTCCAACACAATTGAGAGCGCGCCAATTGGGCTTCTGTAGCTCGAGAAAATCCATTTCGAGTGCAGGAGGGTCAAAATCCAACAGCATCTGCAGTCCTTTTTCAGCCTCTGAATCAGATTTTTGCTCAGGTCCCTCAATTTCAGCCAGAAAATACATGAAATCACAGAAAAACACACAAACTCATAGTAAAGTCCAGAAATGTGATTTTTGAATAAAAACTAATAAAAACATAATGAAAACTAACTAAAATATACTAAAAACATACTAAAAATAATGCCAAAAAGCATATAAATTATCCGCTCATCACAACACCAAACTTAAATTGTTGCTTGTCCCCAAGCAACTAAAAACAAGATAGGATAAAAAGAAGATAATATACAATAAATTCTGAAAACATCTATGAAGACCAGTCTTAATTGGATGAGCGGGGCTCTTAGCTTTTTGCTTCTGAACAGTTTTGGCATCTCACTTTATCCTTTGAAGTTCAGAATGATGGGCATCTATAGGAACTCGGAATTCATATAGTGTTATTGATTCTCCTAGTACAGTATGTTGATTCTTGAACACAGTTACTTTATGAGTCTTGGCCGTGGCCCTAAGCACTTTGTTTTCTAGTATTACCACCGGATACATAAATGCCACAGACACATAACTGGGTGAACCTTTTTAGATTGTGACTCAGCTTTGCTAGAGTCCCCAATTAGAGGTGTCCAAAGCTCTTAAGCACACTCTTTTATTTTTTACCACGACTTTAACTGCTCAGTCTCAAGCTTTTCACTTGACACATTCACGCTACAAGCACATGGTTAGGGACAGCTTGATTTAGCCGCTTAGGCAAGGATTTTATTCCTTTAGGCCCTCCTATCCATTAATGCTCAAAGCCTTGGGCCCTTTTTATCCTTGCCTTTTGGTTTAAAGGGCTATTGGCTTTTTCTGCTTGCTTTTTCTTTTTCTTTCTTCTTCTTTTTTTTTTCGCTATATTTTTTTTACTGCTTTTTCTTGCTTCAAGAATTAATTTTATGATTTTTCAGATTATCAATAGCATTTCTCCTTTTTTATTATTCTTTCAAGAGCCAACAATTTTAACATTCATAAACAACAATATAAAAAATATGCACTGTTCTAGCATTCATTCAGAAAACAAAAGTATTGCCACCACATCAAAATAATTAAACTATTTTAAAATTTGAAATTCATGTACTTCTTTTTCTTTTTCAGAAAACATTTTTTTTTCTTTAAGAGAGGTGAAGGATTCATAGGACATTTATAACTTTAAAGCATAGGTACTAGACACTAATGATCATGTAATAAAGACACAAACATAGATAAACATAAAGCATAGAAAATAAAAAAATAGAAAAATAAGAACAAGGAAATTAAAGAACGGGTCCACCTTAGTGATGGCGGCTTATTCTTCCTCTTGAAGATTTTATGAAGTGCTTTAGCTCCTCTATGTATCTTCTTTGCCTTTGTTGCTTCTCTCTCATGGCCATTTGGTCCTCTCTAATTTCATGGAGGATAGTGGAATGCTCTTGTTGAGGTCCATGAGTGAGCTCTCTTGTTTGCTCCATCCTTTTCTTAGTGATGGGCTTTTGAGATGAATCTCTCTATTTTCCATGACTTGGAGGTGGAAGCTTTTGCCTTCCCTTTCCTCTTTCTAGAGGTTTCTCCAGCCTTAGGTGCCATAAATGGTTATGAAAACACAAAAAGTAATGCTTTTTCCACACCAAACTTAGAAGGTTTGCTCGTCCTTGAGCAAAAGAAGAAAGAAGGGAGGAGAAGAAGAAGAAAATGGAAGAGATGGAGAGGTGTGAGTGGTTAAGAGGTGATGGGGAAGAGTATTTGGGGAAGGGTGTTATTGGAATGTGTGAAGAAGAGAGAGATTGAGTTGAGGTAGGTGGGGATTCTGTGGGGTCCACAGATCCTGAGGTGCCAAGAATTTCTCATCCCTGCACCATTCTGACGTGTAACCACCCCTTTGAGTGCCAATCCTCGCGTTAAACGCCAGCTTGCTGCCCAATTCTGGCGTTTAACGCCAGCTTTTCTTCCCTTTCTAGCGTTTAACGCCAGCTTGGTGCCCTTTTCTGGCGTTAAACGCCAGTCTGGTGCCCATTTCTTGCGTTAAACGCCCAGAATGGTGCCAGACTGGGCGTTTAACGCCCATTCTGCTACTCCTCCAGGGTGTGCTATTTTTAATGCTGTTTTTGAATTTGCTTTGATTTTTGTAGTTGTTTTTGTGACTCCACATGATCATCAACCTAAAGAAGACATAAAATAACAATGGAAAATGGAAAATTAACATAGATAAATAAAAATTGGGTTGCCTCCCAATAAGCGCTTCTTTAATGTCAATAGCTTGACTTTTTACTAAGCTTTAGTTTAGTCTCAGTTTTGAGCATTCTTGCTCAACATCGCTTTCAAGATAATGTTTGATTCTCTGTCCATTAACAATGAACTTTTTGTCAGAGTCAATATCCTGAAGCTCTACATATCCATATAGTGACACGCTTGTAATCACATATGGTCCCCTCCACCGGGATTTTAATTTCCCAGGGAACAATTTGAGCCTAGAGTTAAATACCAGAACCTTCTACCCTGGCTCGAAGACTCTGGATGACAGCTTCTTGTCATGCCACCTTTTTGCTTTCTCCTTGTAGATTTTTGCATTTTCGAAAGCATTGAGTCTGAATTCTTCTAGCTCATTCAACTGGAGCAATCTTTTCTCTCCAGCTAATTTGGCATCAAGGTTTAGGAATCTGGTTGCCCAGTAGGCCTTGTGTTCTAGTTCCACGGGCAGGTGACAGGCTTTTCCATACACAAGCTGGTATGGAGAGGTCCTTATATGAGTCTTGAGTGCTGTTCTGTATGCCCACAGAGCATCATCCAAGCTTCTTGCCCAATCCCTTCTACGGGTACTTACAGTCCATTCCAGGATTCTTTTTAGTTCTCTATTAGAGACTTCAGCCTGCCCATTTGTCTGTGAATGATATGGAGTTGCTACTTTGTGGCTAATTCCATATCAGACCATAGCAGAGTAAAGCTATTTATTGCAGAAGTGAGTGCCCCCATCACTGATTATTGCCCTATGGACACCAAATCTGCTGAAGATATGTTTCTGGAGGAACTTCAGCACTGTCTTAGTATCATTAGTGGGTGTGACAATTGCTTCTACCCATTTAGATACGTAGTCTACTGCCACCAGAATGTAAGTGTTTGAGTATGATGGTGGAAAAGGACCCATGAAGTCAATACCCTATACATCAAACAACTCAATCTCTAAGATCCCTTGTTGAGGCATGTCATAACCATGAGGCAAATTACCAGCTCTCTGGCAACTATCACAGTTACGCACAAACTCTCGAGAATCTCTATAGAGAGTAGGCCAGTAGAAACCACATTGGAGGACCTTAGTGGCTGTTTGCTCACCTCTGAATTGTCCTCCATATTGTGATCCATGACAATGCCATAGGATCTTTTGTGCCTCTTCTCTAGGCACGCATCTATGGATCATTCTGTCTGCACATCTCTTGAAGAGATATGGTTCATCCCATAAGTAGTACTTTGCATCAGAAATTAGTTTTTTCATTTGCTGCCTGCTGTACTCCTTGGGTATGAATCTCACAGCTTTTCTGTGGTTGTGTAATTTTTTTGTGCGTCATTTAAAACACGACTGGCATAATAAATGACGTGCAAAAGTTTGTTATACCTCTATCCTAATACTGCACCAATGGCCTGGTCACTGGCAACACACAATAGTTCGAATGGTAATGTCCAGTCTGGTGCAGAAATAACTTGTGTTGTGACCAGCTTAGCTTTCAGAGTTTCAAACGCCTGCAGACAATCTGTGTTAAATACAAATGGCCTGTCAGCAACTAGCAGATTGCTCAGAGGTTTTGCAATTTTCGAAAAATCCTTTATAAACCTCCTATAGAATCCTGCATGCCCTAGAAAGCTTCTGATTGCCTTAACATTGGCAGGTGGTGGTAATTTTTCAATTACCTCCACTTTAGCTTGATCCACCTCTATTCCCTTGTTTGAAATTTTACGCCCAAGGACAATTCCTTTAGTCACCATAAAGTGACATTTTTCCCAGTTTAAAACTAGGTTGGTCTCTTGGCATCTTTTCAGAACAAGTGCTAAATGGTCAAGACAGGAGCTGAATGAGTCTCCAAATACTGAAAAGTCATCCATGAAGACTTCGAAAAATTTCTCTACCATATCAGAGAAGATAGAGAGCATGCACCTCTGAAAGGTTGCAGGTGCATTGCATAGACCAAAGGGCATCCTTCTGTAGGCAAATACTCCAGAAGGACATGTGAATGCTGTTTTCTCTTGGTCTTGAGGATCCACTGCAATTTGGTTGTAACCTGAATAGCCATCCAAAAAACAGTAATATTCATAACCTGCTAGTCTCTCTAGCATTTGGTCTATGAATGGTGAAGGAAAGTGATCCTTCTTGGTGGCTGTATTGAGCCTTTTGTAGTCAATACACATATGCCACCCTGTAACTGTTCTTGTAGGAACCAGTTCATTCTTTTCATTATGAACCACTGTCATGCCTCCCTTCTTGGGGACAACGTGGACAGGGCTCACCTAGGGGCTATCAGAAATAGGATAAATAATCCCAGCCTCTAGTAACTTAGTGAGCTCTTTCTGCACCACCTCCTTTATGGCTGGATTTAGCCGCCTCTGTGGTTGAACCACTGGCTTAGCATCATCCTCCAATAGGATCTTGTGCATGCATCTTGCTGGGCTAATGCCCTTAAGATCACTTATGGACCACCCAAGAGCTGTCTTGTGTGTCCTCAGCACCTGAATTAGTGCTTTCTCTTCATGTGGATTTAAAGCAGAGCTTATGATCACCGGAAAAGTGTCACATTCTCCCAGAAATGCATATTTCAGGGATGGTGGTAGTGGTTTGAGCTCGGGTTTAGGAGGCTTATCCTCTTTCTGAAGAATTTTCAGAGGTTCTTTTATTTCCTCTGGTTCCTCCAGATCAGGCTGAACATCTTTAAAGATGTCCTCTATCTCTGATTCGAGACTCTCAATCATATTGATCTCTTCCACCAAGGAGTCAATAATATCAACGCTCATGCAATCATTTGATGTGTCTGGATGCTGTATAGCTTTGACAACATTTAACTTGAACTCATCCTCATTAACTCTCAGGGTCACTTTCCCTTTTTGGACATCAATGAGAGTTTGTCCAGTTGCTAGGAAGGGTCTTCCTAGAATGAGAGTTGCACTCTTGTGCTCCTCCATTTCTAGCACTACAAAGTCAGTGAGAAAAGAAAATGGCCCAACCTTGACAATCATGTCCTTAATTATGCCTGATGGGTATTTAATGGAGCTATCAGCAAGTTGAAGACATATCCGGGTTGGTTTGACCTCTTCAGTCAAGCCAAGCTTTTTGATAGTGGATGCAGGGATTAGATTGATACTTGCCCTAAGGTCACATAGAGCTGTCTTGGTACAAATACCCTCTAATGTGCATGTTATCATAAAGCTTCCTGGATCTTTAAGCTTCTCTGGTAAGCTTTTCAAAATGACTGCACTGCATTCTTCAGTGAGAAAAACTTTTTCAGTTTTTCTCCAATCCTTCTTATGACTTAAGATCTCTTTCATGAACTTAGCATAAGAGGGTATTTGCTCAAGTGCCTCTGCAAACGGGATTTTTATTTCAAGAGTCCTGAGATAGTCTGCAAAGTGGGCAAATTGTTTATCCCGTTCCGCTTGGCGGAGTTTCTGAGGATAAGGCATCTTGGCTTTATATTCTTCAACCTTAGTTGCTGCAGGTTTATTCCCTACAGTGGTGGTTGGAGAAGCCTTCTTAGAGGGGTTACTATCAGCACTTGCAGGTGTCTGATCCCTCATTGGCATTTGATTGCTAGGATTGGGTGCTGGATGGGCGTTTAACGCCAGCTTCCCACCCTTTTCTGGTGTTTGAACGCCAGAATTATTCCTCTCTGGGCTCTTGCTGTCCTCAGAGGGGTTTTGGGCAGTGGTTTAGTCATCCTCTGCCAGTTGTTCTTTTCTTGGCTTTCTGCTACTTTGAGCTGAATTATTCAATGTCTTCCCGCTCCTTAGTTGAACAGCTTGGCATTCTTCTGTTATCTGTTTAGATAGCTGCTGTCTTGTCTGATTCAATTGTGCTTTCATATTCTTGTTAGCATTTTTAGTGTCTTGGAGCATCTCTTTAAATTCTGCTAATTGTTTTGTCATAAGGAGTAATTGCTGATTAAGTTCAACAATCTGTTCTTGAGGATTAGGATTAGTAGTTACTGCCCTGGCCTCTTCTTTTATGGAGGACTCACTGCTTGAGTACAAATGTTAATTTCTAGCAACCGTATCTATGAGTTCTTGAGCCTCTTCAATCGTCTTTCTCATGTGTATAGATCCACCAGCTAAGTAGTCTAGAGACATTTGAGCTCTTTTTGTAAGCCCATATTAGAAGATGTCTAACTGTACCCACTCTGTGAATATTTTGGAGGGGCATTTTCTCAGCATCCCTCTGTACCTCTCCCAGGCATTATAAAAGGATTCATTATCCTCTTGTTTAAAGCCCTGGATATCCAGCCTTAGCTGTGTCATCCTCTTTGGAGGGAAAAATTGATTCAGGAATTTGTCTGATAACTGTTTTCATGTTCTTATGCTTGCTGTGGGTTGGTTATTTAACCACCTTTTAGCTTGATCATTTACAGCAAATGGAAACAGTATTAATCTGTAGACATCCTGATCTACGTCCTTATCATATACGGTGTCAGCAATTTGTAAAAACTATGCCAGAAACTCAGTAGGTTCTTCCTGTGGAAGACCAGAATACTGGCAATTTTCCTGCACCATGATAATGAGCTGAGGGTTTAGCTCAAAACTGCTGGCTCTAATGGGAGGTATACAGATACTACTTCCATATGAAGCAGTAGTAGGGTTAGCATATGACCCCAGAGTCCTTCTGGACTGTTCATTTGCACTTAAGTCCATGATGGAGAAAGGGAGATGATGTGGATAAAAAAATTTATCCTTTTATTATTATTATTATTATTTATTTTTTTTAATACCGAAATTAAAATAAAATAAAAAAAATAAAATAAAATAAAATAATTGAAAAATTGAATATAAGTTCAAAAATTAGAAGAAAATGAAATAAAAGAAAATTGAAAACTAAATTAATTAATTAATTAAAAAGATTTTGGAAAAAGAATGCTTAGTTAATTTCGAAATATAAAAGAGAAAAGTAGTTAGGTGATTTTTTTGAAAAAGATTTTGAAATTAGCAATAAAAAAGATATGATTGAAAATTATTTTGAAAAAGATATGATCGAGAAGATATGATTGCAATTTATTAAAAAAAAGTTTGATTTTTGAAAAAGATTTGAAAAGATCAATTTTTTGAAATTAGAATTTTGACTTGACTAAAAAAAGATATGATTTTGAAAATCTTTGACTAATTTAATGCAAAATTTCGAAATTTATGAGTAAAGTAAGGAAAAGATATTTTTTTAATTTTTGAATTTTAATGAGGAAAGAGAAAAACAACAAAATGACACTAAACTTAGAAATTTTAGATCAAAACAAAGAGAACAAACAAGAAAACTTTGAATGTCAACATGAACACCAAGAACACTTTGAAGATCAAGATGAACACCAAACTTAGAATTTTTAAAGATCAAACACAAATTTTCGAAACCAAACTTAAAATTTTTAGAAAATCAAACACAAATTTTCGAAATTTTAAAGGAAAACACAAAGAAGACACCAAACTTAGAATTTTTAAAGATCAAGAAAGAACTAAGAGCATGCAAATTCGAAAAATTAAAAGAAAATAAAAGCATGCAATTGACACCAAACTTAAAATATGAAACTAAACTCAAATAAAAGACTCAAATTCATTGACTCTAAACCAACAAAAATATATAATTCCTAATCTAAGCAACAAGATAAACCGTCATTTGTCCAAGCTCGAACAATCCCCGGCAACGGCGCCAAAAACTTGGTGCACAAAATCACAATCACACTTTTGCAATTCCGCACAACTAACCAGCAAGTGCACTGGGTCGTCCAAGTAATACCTTACGTGAGTAAGGGTCGATCCCACGGAGATTGTCGGCTTGAAGCAAGCTATGGTTATCTTGTAATTCTTAGTCAGGATATCAGTAATGATTCTTAGTTTTAATTGTAAAAAGTAAAAGAACATGAAACAAATACTTGTTATGCAGTAATTGAGAAGATGTTGAGGTTTTGGAGATGCTCTGTCTTCTAAATCTCTGCTTTCCTTCTATCTTCTTCTTCATGCACGCAATGTTCCTTCCATGGCAAGTTGTATGTTGGTGGATCACCGTTGTCAATGGCTACCATCCGTCCTCTCAGTGAAAATGGTCCAAATGTGCTATCACCGCACGGCTAATCATCTGTCGGTTCTCACTCATGTTGGAATAGGATCCAGTGATCCTTTTGCGTCTGTCACTACGCCCAGCACTCGCGAGTTTGAAGCTCGTCACAGTCATCCCTTCCCAGATCCTACTCAGAATACCACAGACAAGGTTTAGACTTTCTGGATCTCAGGAATAGCTGCCAATTGATTCTAGCTTATACCATGAAGACTCCGATCTTTCAAAATGGAGGCTAAGAGATACACACTCAAGCTATTGCAGATAGAACAGAAGTGGTTGTCAGGCATGCGTTCATAGGTGAGAATGATGATGAGTGTCACGGATCATCACATTTATCAGGTTGAAGTGTGAGTGAATATCTTAGAATAGAAATAAGCGTGATTGAATGGAAAACAGTAGTAATTGCATTAATTCATCGAGACACAGCAGAGCTCCTCACCCCCAACCATGGAGTTTAGAGACTCATGCCGTCAAAGATACAATATGAAACGTGTAAAGTGTCATGAGGTACAAAATGAATCACTAAAAGTGGTTTTTATAATAAACTAGTGACCTAGGGTTATAAAAAATGAGTAAGCTAGGATAGTTAGTGTAGAAATCCACTTCCGGGGCCCACTTGGTGTGTGCTTGGGCTGAGCATTGAAGCTTTCACATGTAGAGACTTTTCTTGGAGTTAAACGCCAGCTTTTGTGCCAGTTTGGGCATTTAACTCTAGCTTTTATGCCAGTGCCGGCATTTTGACGCCAGAATAAGGTAGAAAATTGGCGTTTAAACGACAGTTTGCGTCATCAAAACTCGGGCAAAGTATGAACTATTATATATTTCTGAAAAGCCCAGGATGTCTACTTTCCAACACAATTGAGAGTGCGCCAATTGGGCTTCTGTAGCTCGAGAAAATCCATTTCGAGTGCAGAAGGGTCAGAATCCAACAACATCTGCAGTCCTTTTTCAGCCTCTGAATCAGATTTTTGCTCAGGTCCCTCAATTTTAGCCAGAAAATAACTGAAATCACAGAAAAACAAAAAAACTCATAGTAAAGTCTAGAAATGTGATTTTTGAATAAAAACTAACAAAAACATAATAAAAACTAACTAAAATATACTAAAAGCATACTAAAAATAATGCCAAAAAGCGTATAAATTATCCGCTCATCAACAATCCGACCTCTTCTCAAAGAGCTCAGCCAAATCACTAGGAAAGCCCACTAAGGGCCCAAATGGAGGACCACACCCCAAATCCTAAGGCAGCCTAAGCCTACAGAGAGAAGGGCGGTTCCCTTGAAGATAAGATGACCTCACTCGAAGATAAGATAAGATAAGATAAGATAACTAACTTATCTTATCTAAAAAAGTCACTCTAAACCATTATAAATACACTGGAGCACCCAGGTATAACTCATACTCTGATTCTACTAAAAACCTGCTTAATACCCTTGCTAACTTAAGCATCCGAGTCCCTTGCAGGTACCACCACCCTCCGGTGACAAAGGATCAGTAGCATAGCCAGTCCAACAAGTCAGACACGGCCGCTCCGGCCACCATCCACCAGCCGGACACGTCAGTTTCGACCAGCACAGAAGATCTCGTCCGAGATCAACCTACAGTTTCAGGTAACCCTCGGAACATTGGCGCCGTTGCCGGGGAATCCGGAAGTCATCCCACCACCATGGCAGATGACCATGACAACGACCACGACTCGGATCTAGAAGATAGAACGTCGCACAAAAATGCGGACACTACACCAAAAGATATCCCGCAACCTAACGGAGATAAGAGTTCACCAAACCTGGGAGCCCTGGAGGCGCTTCAAGACCGTTTAAAACAACTTGAAAAAGAAGCCCAACATCAACGAGAAGCTGGGAAAGACCTACAAAGGGAAATAAGGCGACGCCGGGAATTGGAGGACAAACTTCTAAAACTCGAAGCCGATCTCAAGGCCAAAGCTACTCGATCCGCTCATGAGGATAGCTCCCGCAAGGACCAAGATCCATTCACCAAGGAGACCATGAAGACCAAAATTCCAAAAGACTTTAAACTCCCGAATATGACTTTATACGATGGCACGGCAGATCCTAGCCATCACCTCAGTAATTTCAGGAGTCGAATGTACCTCACCGACGCCTCAGACGCAGTCCACTATAAAGCCTTCCCGACCACCTTAACAAAAACGGCGATTAGGTGGTTCGACAATCTACCTCCTAGGTCCATCTCAAGCTTCGACGACCTAGCCAAGAAGTTTCTAGCCAGATTCTCTATCCAGAAAGACAAAACCAAGCATGCCCCAAGCCTACTAGGGATCAAACAAGCAGATCAGGAGAGTCTCCGTAGCTACATGGAAAGATTCAACAAAGCATGTCTCGACATACAAAGTCTACCAATAGAGGCCGCCATTATGGGTTTCATCAATGGATTGCAAGAGGGACCTTTTAGCCACTCTATATCGAAAAAATATCCCACGTCTTTGAACAAAGTGCAAGAACGAGCAGAGAAGTACATCAACATGGAGGAAAACTCTCGACTAGGAGAGACCTCAAAATCTGGATTCTCCAACTCCTCCCGAAATAAGGACAAAGAATTCAAGAAAAAAGAGGATCAACATGGGGAAAAGATCAAAAAATTCCACAATTATACCCCTCTTCGGGTGTCTCTCGTGGATGTCTACAGAGAAGTATGCCATACTAAAAAGATACCTCCAGCTCGACCACTCAAAAGCAAAAAAGGAGGAGGAAACCGGGCTGAATATTGTGAATATCATCGAATCTATGGACATTCCACCAACGAATGTTTCGACCTAAAAAATATCATAGAAAAACTGGTAAGAGAAGGAAAGTTAGATCAGTATTTAGCCAGTTGAGCAGACGATCCAAGAAAATGAAGAAGGGACGAAGATGTCGGACAGGCTGAATGACCACCTTGTTCGCCCGAGAGACATGTTCACATGATACACGGAGGATTTGCAGGAGGAGGTGTGATGCGGGCAGAAATTAGCGAATCAAAAATTATTAAAATATATACGTTGCAAGTATAGTTCTTAATTCGCCAAAAATCTGCCTATCAATCTAGAAAGGTGTCACAAAAAATTGAATTTAAAATACTGGGATTATGAATCCCAGGTCGTCTCCCAACGAGTTGCAGAAAAGTGTGCTATTTTATTAATCAGAGGTTTTCAAAAAGGTTTGAATTGGGCAACAGGAAATTAAATTGGTGAATTTGAATAATGTAAATAAAAGCCTTGACTGGGAATTGATTAGTTGGAATCCCTATTATTGTTGGAATGCTCTTAGGATTAATTGACAATTAAAGGTTATCCTGTTTAGTTATCCTTCACTAGGTAAAGGAAAGTTAAACAAGTTGGAATGCTACGTCCGTTCACAAGTTGCAATCCACTTAATTAAAAGGGATTGGTGTTAGTGATTAGAAGGCAATCCAACCATAAACCCAATTACAATTTTTTTTTCAAGCCTTCCAACTCAAAGGTTCCTTTCAATCAATTCCTCATCAAGTTAAAGAACTACTCACTCATTGTAAAGGTAAAATTCATAGCATATAAAAAGGAATTAAAGAAAGACATTGTAAATAAAAATTAAAATAGTCAATTAAAAATAAAAGTGATCCTTGTATTAAATAATCCTAAGAATATTCCAATGGTAAAATTAAACAAAGCAAAGAACATGGAAGAGTAAGACCAAGTAAAGAAAACGAACTAGAATGACGAAGTCTTGATGAGGTAATAACTCTTCTCAATATCCCAAACTATGAATGTAAAATAATAATCCTAGAAACTATGAATATGTAGAGAGAAAACCTAGGGGAGGAGCAAAACTAGATCTAAAAACTGTGTAGAATGAATGTTGTCTCTGATTTCTGCATGTTCTCTTGCTCTAGTCTGCTGTTCTGGGCCGAAAATTGGGTCAAAATAGGGTCCAGAATCGCCCCCAGCTATTCTGCAAATTATGCAGATCGCGCATGCCACGCGATCGTGTCGCTCATGCGGACGCGTCATTCGCGTTTCGCTTCACCACATGGGCGCATCGTCCACGCCTCTGCGTCACTCGTGTTTTTCCGTTTCGCACAGTCGCGTTATCCATGCGGCCATGTCACTGCGATTTGATCTTCTCCGCGCGGTCGCATCGTCCATGCGGCCGCGTCGCTTCTCGCTGGTCATCTCCTCAATTTCTTGTGTTCCTTCCATTTTTGCTAGCTTCCTTTCCAATCTCCAACTCATTCTTGCCCTATAAAGCCTGAAACGCTTAACACACAGATCACGGCATCGAATGAAATAAAGGAGAAGTAAAATTTATAATTAAAAGTCTCTAGGAAGCAATTTTCACTCATGTAATAATTTCAGGAAGGAAATATAAATGCATGCTATTTTAATGAATAAGTGGGTCAGGATCATGATAAAACCACACAATTAAACACAATATAAACCATAAAATAGTGGTTTATCAACCTCCCCACACTTAAACATTAGCATGTCCTCATGCTTAATTGAAGGAGATAAAGTAAATAAGTATGAACATGCAGAAACTCATGCAATGCAATGCAATCCTATATATATGAATGCAACTATATGATTCTTGCCCGCTTGATCAAAAGTAAATAAACTCTTCAAAACAATTACAAATCAAATTCCACTAATTCTATCATTATACAGTAAGACAGATAAAAGTGCAAGAAGATAGCTCATGAAAGCAGGAAACATGGAAATTCAAGCATTGAACCCTCACTGATGATGTATGTACGCTCTAATCTCTCTAGTGTATAGGGTAATCACTCTATCCTTCTCTAATCATGCTCTCTAACTTTTGTTCTTCTCCTAACCAATCAACAACAGTTAATATACCCATGCAAACATTATGAGGTCTTTTCAAGGTTGTAATGGGGCCAAGGTAGGTAGGGATACATGTATGGTCAAGTGAGCTGATAAATTGAATCTTTAATTAACCCAAGCTTCAACCCAACCTATATAACTTGCATAACCTTAGAATTCATACCTAGCTACCCAGAATTCCCCTTTTACATTCCATACTCATGTATCAACTTTTTATTTTGATTTTTATCATATGTGCATTGATCTTTGAATTATTAATTCAGCATTGGGGTAATTTTGTCCCCTTATTTATTATATATATATATATATATAGAAATGAACATAAATTATCAATGCACATAGATTTTTAATTCTTATAGTTTCACATGAGTAGGTATCCAAATTCCCATTAAATTATCATGACATATTCCCTTAATAACTTTTGTTCCCACAATTTCCCATACTTAACTAGCACACACAATTCTATCTTAAGCTAACCAAAGATTCAATTTGGGATATACAATTGTTTTTCCGCTTAAGGCTAGTAATGTGGTGAAATATAGAACAAATGAAATTTAAGGCTCAAAGTGGTTAACAAAGGTAATTGAAAATGGTAGGCTTAATTTGGATAAGTGAGTTTAAACAAATAATGGCCTCAATCATATGCAAGCATACAAATATAATAAATATTGGACATATAAGATAAAATAAAATATAGATTACAATCATAGAGAAGTAAACACACAAGAATAAATTAATTATGGTTAAATAATGTAGCCATGCATAAAGGCTCAAATCCTCATAGGTTGTGTGTTCTTTAGCTCAAACATCATGTTCCAAATATAACTTCAAGCAAATTTATCATAAAAATTTTTAAAATTAGTGAAATTTTGTTCCAAAGATAAAGTCTTAGAAGAAATTTATTGTCATTTCAATCAAGTAGAACATGCATGCAACTAACCTATTACTATGCAATTTATCCTATTCCATAAAAGAAAGAAAATCTAACTAAAATCCTAATTTATTGGTGCTAGGGAAGAGAAATTACCTCCGGAAGTCAGGTACCGACCGACCTCCCCACACTTAAGGCTTTGCACCGTCCTCGGTGCCATCTGTCAGGAACAGGGGTGGGCTGGTAGCAGTATCTCCACAGTTGGGACCATCATGGCTCCCTGTGCTGATAAAAGAAGTGGAGTCCGGGGTGTCTGAGTCCTTGAAGTGTCCCTTGAGTAGCTCCTTGAGGTGTTTGAATCGGCGCTCGTTACAGCGCTCTCTTAACTTCGCTTTCTGTTCTTGCCGATCCAATCTTTTGATTATCTGCTGGAGCAGTTCATCAGTTGTAGGTGCTTGTGGTGTTGAAGGAGGGATATCTTCAACCGGAGCAGTGGAAAGGCTTGTAGTGGCTGCTGGAAGTCGGAGGTACTTCCCATTGGGGACATACTGATCATCCCGTGGAAGCATGGCTTTCGTGTCTCCAGCTCTGTAGGAAACACCGGCTGCTGAGACAAGATCTGAGACCAAGGCGGGAAAAGGTAAGTTGCTCGCAATTTGTACGTATCTGATAAACCACTATTTCATGGTTTATCTTGTGCTCAATTGAGTGGTTTTTATCTACACTTTGCCCACTTATTCATACTATTTGCATGGTTTTACATTTGTCTTCCTAATTATGTGCTTTGATTGAAAACATGCTTATTTGATCTTATATTTGCTTATTATTAATCCTCTCTTATTACCATTAGATGCCTTGATATGTGTGTTAAGTGTTTTTCAGATATTATAAGGCAGGAATGGCTTGGAGGATGGAAAGAAAGCATGCAAAAGTGGAAGGAATGCAAGAAGTTGGAGAAATTGCTAAGCTGTCCAGCCTGACCTCTCTGCACTCAAACGGCTATAACTTTAGCTACAGAGGTCTAAACGACGCGGTTCTAGTTGCGTTGGAAAGTTAACGTCCGGGGCTTCGATTTGATATATAATATGTTATAGTTCCTCTGATGCTAGGCGACGCGACCGCGTGATTCATGCGACCGCGTCGCAGTGACGGAAATCTAACGTGGCAAAATTCGAAACCAGCGAATTTTGGACTGTTTCTGACCTAATTTGCGGCCCAGAAAACACAGATTAGAGGCTATAAAGTGGGGGAATGTATCCATTCATAAGGAGGCTCTCATAATTCATAATTTTTAGGAGTAGATGTAGTTTTTAGAGAGAGAGGTTCTCTCCTCTCTCTTAGGATTAGGATTTAGGATTTCTCTTAGTTTTAGAGTGACTCTCAAATCCCAGGTTCAATGTTCCTTTAATTTATGTTTCTCTTTTATTTTGATACTTTTATTTTCATTTGATTTATGTTGCCTAATTGGCTTACGAACTTTTCATGATTAAGATTTGAATGTTCTATTTATTATAATTCAAGGTATTTCAGATTCAAGATTTCTCTCTTTAATTTATGTTACTATTGCTTTCCATCTGAAGGCATTTTTATTCCAGCAAATTTACTTTTCCTCTTTTGGTCTTGGTTAAGGAATCAGTAACCCAGAAGTTATCCAACTCAATAGCATAATTGTTATCTTGTCAATTGGTTTGAACTTCAATAATCCCAATCTTTTCTTAGGAAATAAACAGGATTCGAAGATCAAACCAATTTGTCCCTTGACCTTCCTTTGCTTTAGTAAAGGTTAACTAAGTGGAATCAAGAGTCAATTTTCATTATTGTTGATAAGGATAACTGGGCTAGGACTTCCAATTTCTCATACCTTGCCAAAAGTTTATTTTACAGTTATTTATTTATTTTAATTGCAATTTAAATTACTTGCTCCCTATTCTCAAAACCCCAAGTTTACAATCTCCATAACCAATAATAAGAACATACCTCCCTGCAATTCCTTGAGAAGACAACCCGATGTTTGAATACTCGGTTATCAATTTCAAAGGGGTTTGTTACTTGTGACAACCAAAACGTTTGTACGAAGGGATTTTTGTCGGTTTAGAGACTATATCTACAACGCGACTGTTTTTATGACATTCTTTAGTGGCAAAAATCCTAACGTCAAAATGGCGCCGTTGCCGGGGAATTGCAAACGTGTGCCTTATTATTGGTTATTGTAAATATTTTTCTTTTTGATTTCTTTTTATTTTTGTTTTTATTTTTTGCTTTTTCATAAATTAAGAGGTTATTTGTTTTTATTTAGTTATTAAAAAAAATATTTTTTCAAAAATTTGTTCTTAGTGTTCATCTTGATCTTCAAGTTGTTCTTCACGTTCATCTTGACCTTCAAGCTGTTCTTAGTTGTTTTCTTCGTTTTGATCTAAAAATTTGAAATTTGGTGTCATTTTATTGTTTTTCTCTTTCTTCATTAAATTCAGAAATATTTTTAATTAATTTTTTTCGAAAAAAAAAATTCAGATTTTTATTTTTAAAATTTTTATCTTATCTTATCTTATTTCAAAAATCAAATTTCAAAATTCAAATTTGAAAATTTTCAAAATTTAAATTTAAAAATTTTCAAATTTCAAATTTCAAATTTCAAATATTCAAATTTCAAAAATTTAAAATTCAAATTTCAAAATTTCAAAATTCAAATTTCAAAATTTAATTTTCAAATTCAAAATTTAAATAACCTTTTAATTTAAATTTATTTTTATTTTTATTTTTAATTTTTTATTTACTACTATGAACTCTCACCCCTTTGGCTATGAGTCTGGTTACAATTATGTTGCAGGAAGAAGGAATTACAATGAGAACAGGCATCAAGGTTAGAACAATCAAAGATGGGAGGAGCCACAAGGACTTGATCAATCCTCATGGCAACAACCACCTCCAATAGACTATCAACAACCACCACCATATGCCTATAAACCCTTTCCTCAACATAACTTTGGACCACCAAACTCACAAGCCCCTTTCCGCCATTCACCTCCATATGACCCTAACCCACATCCACCATACCAACCACCTTATGAACCAAATGAACCATACATAGAACCACCCCAATTCCAATCTAATCACTCCCAATCACCACCACTTTCTTTTGTATAATGTCCAAGTCCGGAAACCCGAGAAGCAGAGGATCGCCTAAGGGAAACAGTAATTAAATTTCAGGCAACCGTTCAACAACTGGGGCAAGTATTAATTCAATGGGCTTCTAGACGCTTAAATACACAAGGATCAGCCACAGCCCCATGTGGACAGTCTGGTGCACGAAATTGTGATGTCCAGGCTCAAACAATCCCTGGCAACATGAGCAACTTGGTACGCGTAATCGTGATTACACTTTAATTATGTAAAATTCATGGCTCTTTCTTTCCCTGGTAATGGCGCCAAGAACATGGTGTCAATACCATGGTTCACAACTTCGATACAACTAACCAGCAAGTGCACTGGGTCGTCCAAGTAATACCTTACATGAGTAAGGGTCGAATCTCACGGAGATTGTTGGTATGAAGCAAGCTATTGTCACCTTGTAAATCTCAGTCAGGCGGATATAAAATAGTAATGGTGTTTTCGAAAGTAAATAATAAAAGGGATAGTAATGGAGATGCTTTCGTTCCTCTGAACCTCTGCTTTCCTGCTATCTTCATCCAATCAGTCTTACTCCTTTCCATGGCTGGCTTTATGCAAGGGCATCACCGTTGTCAGTGGCTACATCCCCTCCTCTCAGTGAAAGATATGCTCACATGCTCTGTCACAGCACGGCCAATCATCTGTCGGTTCTCGATCATGCTGGAATAGGATTCACCCTCCTTTTGCGTCTGTCACTAACGCCCAGCACTCGCGAGTTTGAAGCTCGTCACAGTCATTCAATCATTGAATCCTACTCGGAATACCACAGACAAGGTTTAGACTTTCCGGATTCTCTTGAATGCCCCATCATTCTAGCTTACGCCACGAAGATTCCGGTTAAGAGATCTAAGAGATATTCATTCTAGCTTATTTCATGTAGAACGAAAGTGTTTGTCAGGCACGTGTTCATAGGGGAGATGGTGATGAGCGTCACACATAATCATCACCTTCATCACGTTCTTGGGTGCGAATGGATATCTTAGAAGCGAAATAAGATGAATTGAATAGAAAACAATAGTACTTTCATTAATCTTTGAGGAACAGCAGAGCTCCACACCTTAATCTATGGAGTGTAGAAACTCTACCGTCGAAAATACATAAGTGAAAGGTCCAGGCATGGCCAAGATGGCCAGCCCCCTAAACGAGATCAATTGTCTCCTAAGATGAACAATGGAATAAAACTGAGACCAAAGATGCCTAATACAATAGTAAGAGGTCCTATTTATAATAAACTAGCTACTAGGGTTTACATGAGTAAGTAATTGATGCATAAATCCACTTCCTGGGCCCACTTGGTGTGTGTTTGGGCTGAGCTTGAGTGTAGCACGTGCAGAGGCCATTTGTGGAGTTGAACGCCAGTTTCTGTGCCAGTTTGGGCGTTCAACTCTGGTTTTGGATCCTTTTCTGGCGCTGGACGCCAGATTTGGGCAGAAGGCTGGCGTTGAACGCCAGTTTACGTCGGCAATTCTTGGCCAAAGTATGGACTATTATATATTGCTGGAAAGCCCTGGATGTCTACTTTCCAACGCAATTGGAAGCGCGCCATTTCAAGTTCTGTAGCTCCAGAAAATCCACTTTGAGTGCAGGGAGGTCAGAATCCAACAGCATCAGCAGTCCTTCTTCAACCTCTGAATCTGATTTCTGCTCAAGTCCCTCAATTTCAGCCAGAAAATACCTGAAATCACAGAAAAACACACAAACTCATAGTAAAGTCCAGAAATGTGAATTTAACATAAAAACTAATGAAAACATCCCTAAAAGTAACTAGATCCTACTAAAAACATACTAAAAACAATGCCAAAAAGCGTATAAATTATCCGCTCATCACAACACCAAACTTAAATTGTTGCTTGTCCCCAAGCAACTGAAAATCAAATAGGATAAAAAGAAGAGAATATACTATAAATTCCAAACTATCAATGAAACATAGCTCCAATCATATGAGCGGGACTTATAGCTTTTTGCCTCTTGAATAGTTTTGGCATCTCACTTTATCCATTGAGGTTCAGAATGATTGGCATCTATAGGAACTTCAGATTTCGAATAGTGTTATTGACTCTCCTAGTTTAGTATGATGATTCTTGAACATAGCTTCTTTATGAGTCTTGGCCGTGGCCCTAAGCACTTTGTTTTCCAGTATTACCACCGGATACATAAATGCCACAGACACATAATTGGGTGAACCTTTTCAGATTGTGACTCAACTTTGCTAAAGTCCCCAATTAGAGGTATCCAGGGTTCTTAAGCACACTCTTTTTTTTTTGCTTTGGACCTTGACTTTAACCGCTCAGTCTTAAGTTTTCACTTGACACCTACACGCCACAAGCACATGGTTAGGGACAGCTTGGTTTAGCCGCTTAGACCAGGATTTTATTCCTTTAGGCCCTCCTATCCACTGATGCTCAAAGCCTTGGGATCCTTTTTATTTGCCCTTGCCTTTTGGTTTTAAGGGTTATTGGCTTTTTCTGCTTGCTTTTTCTTTTTCTTTCTATTTTTTTTGCCCCTTTTTTTTTCTTTTTTTTTTCTGCAAGCTTTGTTCTTTGCTGCTTTTTCTTGCTTCAAGAATCATTTTTATGATTTTTCAGATTATCAAATAACATGTCTCCTAGTCATCATTCTTTCAAGAGCCAACATATTTAACATTCTTAAACAACAACTTCAAAAGACATATGCACTGTTCAAGCATACATTCAGAAAACAAGAAGCATTGTCACCACATCAATATAATTAAGTTAAGTTCAAGGATAAATTCGAAACTCATGTACTTCTTGTTCTTTTGAATTAAAACAGTTTTTATTTAAGAGAGGTGATGGATTCATAGGACATTCATAACTTTAAGACATAGTTACTACTACTAATGATCATGTAATGAAGACACAAACACAGATAAGCACATATCATAGAAAACGAAAAACAGAAGAAATAAGAACAAGGAATGAATCCACCTTAGTGACGGTGGTGTTTCCTTCTTGAGGAACCAATGATGTCCTTGAGCTCTTCTATGTCTCTTCCTTGTCTTTGTTGCTCCTCCTTCATTGCTTTTAGATCTTCTCTGATTTCATGAAGGATGATGGAGTGCTCTTGATGTTCCACCCTTAGTTGCTTCCAATAATTGTGTGGAAGAAAATGTATCCCCTGAGGTATCTCAGGGATCTCTTGATTTGCAGTCAAATGTTCTACCACTGAGCTATAGACCCTTGATGGAAGCTTTTGTCTTCCCTTTCCTCTTTCTAGAGGTTTCTCTGGCCTTAGGTGCCATCAATAGTTATGGAAAAAACAAAAAAGCTATGCTTTTACCACACTAAACTTAGAATGTTGCTCGCCCTCGAGCAAAAGAAGAAGGAATAGAAGAAGAAGAAGATATGGAGGAGAGGGAGATGTGGTTTCGGCCAAGGAGAGTGTAGAGGGGTGTGTTGTGTGAATTTGATGAAGAATGGAGGTCTTTATATAGGGAAGGGAGGGGGGGTTAAGGTTCGGCCATATGGGTGGGTTTGGGTGGGAAATTGGTTTTGAATTTTGAAGGTAGGTGGAGTTTATGAGGTAGGTTTATAGGGAAGAGTGGATGGATGTGAGTGGTGAAGAGGTGATGGGGAAGAGAGTTTGAGGTGATTGGTGAAGGGTTTTTAGGAAAGAGTGTTTATGGGGTTGTGTGAAAGAGAGTGGTGAGAAGAAGTGAGTGGAGGTAGGTGGGGATCCTGTGGGGTCCACAGATCCTGAGATGATTCTGTGGGGTCCACAGATCCTGAGGTGTTCAAGGAATTACATCCCTGCACCTATTAGGCATGTAAAAATGCCTTTGTACCCAACTCTGGGCGTTCAGCGCCAGGTTGGTGGCCATTTTGGGCGTTCAGCGCCCATTTGTGTGCCATTTCTGGCGTTGAACGCCAGAACCATGCCTGTTCTGGCATTCAGCGCCCAGAAGCTGCCCATTTTGGGCGTTTAGCGCCAGAACCATGCTCTGTTCTGGCGCTGAACGCCAGACAGATGCTCCTCCAGGGTGTGATTTTTCTTCTGCTGTTTTTGATTCCGTTTTTGATTTTTTTGTTTATTTTGTGACTCCACATGATCATGAACCTATAAAGACATATAACTAAGAAAAATATAGTTAGATAAATAAACATTGGGTTGCCTCCCAACAAGCGCTTCTTTAATGTCAATAGCTTGATAGTGGGCTCTCATGGAGCCTCACGGATGTTCAGAGCATTGTTGAGACTCTCCAACACCAAACTTAGAGTTTGGATATGGGAGTTCAACACCAAACTTAGAGTTTGGTTGTGGCCTCCCAACACCAAACTTAGAGTTTGACTGTGGGGGCTTGGGTTGACTCTGCTTTGAGAGAAGCTTTTCATGCTTCCTCTCTATGGTTGCAGAGGGAGATCCTTGAGTTTTAAACACAAGGGAGTCCTCATTCCATTGAAGGATTAGTTCACCTCTGTCAACATCAATCACAGCTCTTGCTGTGGCCAGGAAAGGTCTTCCTAGGATGATGGATTCATCCTCTTCCTTTCCAGTATCCAGGACTATGAAATCAGCAGGGATGTAAAGGCCTTCAACCTTTACTAACACGTCCTCTACTTGTCCATAAGCCTATTTTCTTGAGCTATCTGCCATCTCTAATGAGATTTTAGCAGCTTGCACCCCATAGATTCCCAATTTCTCTATTACAGAGAGGGGCATGAGGTTTATTCCTGAACCAAGGTCACATAGAGCCTTAAAGATCATGGTGCCTATAGTACATGGTATTATAAACTTTCCAGGATCCTGTCTCTTCTGAGGCAATGTCAGTTGATCCAGATCACTTAGTTCATTGATGAACAAGGGAGGTTCAACTTCCCAAGTATCAATGCCAAATAACTTGGCATTCAGCTTCATGATTGCACCAAGAAACTTGGCAGTTTGCTCTTCAGTAACATCCTCATTCTCTTCAGAAGAGGAATACTCATCAGAGCTCATGAAGGGCATAAGGAGGTTCAATGGAATCTCTATGGTCTCTAGATGAGCCTCAGAGTCCTTTGGTTCCTCAGAGGGAAGCTCCTTATTGATCACTGGACGTCCCAAGAGGTCTTCCTCCTTGGGATTCACGTCCTCCTCTCCCTCTTTGGGTTCGGCCATTGTGCTTATGTCAATGGCCTTGCACTCTCCTTTTAGATTCTCTTCTGTATTGCTTGGGAGAGTAGTGGGAGGGATTTCAGTGATCCTTTTACTCAGCTGGCCCACTTGTGCTTCCAAATTTCTGATGGAAGACCTTGTTTCATTCATGAAGCTCACAGTGGCCTTGGATAGATCAGAGACTATATTTGCTAAACTAGAAGCATTTTGTTCAGAGTTCTCTGTCTGTTGCTGAGTGGATGATGGAAAAGGTTTATTATTGTTAAACCTGTTTCTTCCACCATTATTAAAGCCTTGTTGAGGCTTTTGATCCTTCCATGAGAAATTTGGATGATTTCTCCATGTTGAGTTATAGATGTTTCCATAAGGTTCACCTAAGTAATTTACCTCTGCTATTGCAGGGTTCTCAGGATCATAAGCTTCTTCTTCATAAGAAGCCTCTTGAGTACTGTTGGATGCAGCTTGCATTCCATGCAGACTCTGAGAGATCATATTGACTTGCTGAGTCAATATTTTATTCTGAGCCAATATGGCATTCAGAGTATCAACTTCAAGAACTCCCTTCTTCATAGGCGTCCCATTATTCATAGGATTCCTTTCAGAAGTGTACATAAATTGGTTATTAGCAACCATGTCAATGAGTTCTTGAGCTTCTGCAGGCGTTTTCTTTAGGTGAATGGATCCACCTGCAGAAGTGTCCAGTGACATCTTTGATAGCTCAGATAAACCATCATAGAATATATCCAGGATGGTCCATTCTGAAAGCATGTCAGAAGGACACTTTTTGGTCAACTGTTTGTATCTTTCCCAAGCTTCATAGAGGGATTCACCTTCTTTCTGTCTGAAGGTTTGAACATCAGCTCTAAGCTTGCTCAGTTTTTGAGGAGGAAAGTACTTGGCTAAGAAAGCTGTGACCAGCTTATCCCACGAGTTCAGGCTGTCTTTGGGTTGAGAATCCAACCATAATCTAGCTCTGTCTCTTACAGCAAAAGGGAAAAGCATGAGCCTGTAGACTTCAGGATCTACTCCATTAGTCTTAACAGTATCACATATCTGTAAGAACTCAGTTAAGAACTGAAAAGGATCTTCAGATGGAAGTCCATGAAACTTGCAGTTCTGCTGCATCAGAGAAACTAATTGAGGTTTCAGCTCAAAGTTGTTTGCTCCAATGGCAGGAATGGAGATTCTTCTTCCATGTAAATTGGAATTAGGTGCAGTAAAGTCACCAAGCATCTTCCTTACATTATTATTATTTTCGGCTGCCATTTCCTCTGCCTGTTCAAAAATTTCTGAAAGGTTTTCTCTGGATTGTTGTATTTTAGCTTCTCTTAATTTTCTCTTCAGAGTCCTTTCAGGTTCTGGATCTGCTTCTACAAGAATGTTCTTATCCTTGCTCCTGCTCATATGACAAAGAAGAAGGCACAGAATAATAATAATAATAATGGAGATCCTTTATACCACAGTATAGGGATCCCTGTGTGAGTGGAAGAAGAGGGGGAGACAAAGAATGTAATATAATGGAAGAAACACAACTGTGAGGATGGAAGAGAGGTGAGATAAGATGTTAGGATATGAATGAATAAATAGAATGAGATGGGGGAGGGATAATTTTCGAAAATTATTTTGAAAAAGAGTTAGTGATTTTCGAAAATGGTTTTTGAAAAATGTTAGTTTTTTCGAAAATTAGGATTTAAAAATTAAAATAATTAATAAATTAAAAAGAAATTTTGAAAAAGGGGGAAGATATTTTTGAAAATGAGAGAGAGAGAGTTAGTTAGGTAGTTTTGAAAAAGTTAAGAAACAAACAAAAAGTTAGTTAGTTAGTTGAAACAAATTTTGAAAAGATAAGAAGTTAGGAAGTTAGAAAAGATATTTTGAAATCAAATTTTTGAAAAAGATAAGATAAGAAGATATTTTGAAAAGATATGATAGAAATTAGTTTTTTTGAAAACGATTTGGTTTTTAAAATCTCAATTAATGACTTGCTTCATAAGAAATCACAAGATATGATTTTAGAACTTAAAGTTTGAATCTTTCTTAACAAGCAAGTAACAAACTTCAAATTTTTGAATCAAAACATTAATTGATTATGTTATTTTCGAAAATTTGGTATAAAAATAAGAAAAAGATTTTTGAAAAATATTTTTGGAATTTTCGAAAATAACTAAGAATTTTGAAAAAGATTTGATTTTTGAAAAAGATTTTGAAAAAGATAAGATTTTCAAATTGAAAATTTGATTTGACTCATGAGAAATAATTTGATTTTAAAAATTTTTGAAAAAGTCAATCCAAATTTTCGAATTTGATGAGAGAAAAAGGGAAAGATATATAATTTTTTTTTTTTTGAAAATTTTTTTTTTGATGCAAGAGAAAAACACTAAAATGATGCAATGCATGAAATTTTTAGATCAAAACATGTGATGCATGCAAGAATGCTATGAATGTCAAGATGAACACCAAGAACACTATTTTTGAAAAAAATTTTAATGCAAAGAAAACATGCAAGACACCAAACTTAGAATTCTTTAATGCTTAGACACTAAGAATTCAAGAATGCATATGAAAAACATGGAAAGACACAAAACAAAAAATCATCAAGATCAAACAAGAAGACTTACCAAGAACAACTTGAAGATCATGAAGAACACTATGAATGCATGATATTTTCGAAAAATGTAAGATGCATATGCAATTGACACCAAACTTATAACATGACTCAAGACTCAAACAAGAAACACAAAATATTTTTTTGCTTTTTATGATTTTCTAATTTTTTTTTGGATTTTTTTCGAAAATTAATTGAAAAAGGAAAATAAGGATTCCAAAATTTTTAACATGAATTCTAGGAATCTTGCATTCTTAGTCTAAAGCTTCAGTCCAGGAATTAGACATGGCTCACTAGCCAGCCAAGCTTTCAAAGAAAGCTCCAGTCCAAAACACTAGACATGGCCAATGGCCAGCCAAGCTTCAGCATTTAACACGAGAGTATATTGCTCTTGATAACAAATTACAAGCCTCAGTCCAAATAAATTTAGACATGGCTTTACAGCCAGCCAGGCTTTACATGCTTCATGAAACACTAGAATTCATTCTTAAAAATAGAAGCCTCATCCAAGGAAGCCTCATCCAAGAAATGCTGCAGAACCCGTCAATCTTGGAAGAAAAAAAAGTCCTAGCCATAACAGATCTGGATCAAGGATGGATGACTCCCATAATTAACTACCTCAAAACAGAAACACTCCCTACAGATGAAAAGGAGGCAAAGAGGTTAAAACGGGAGGCACAATACTACACTATCATAAATAATACTCTATACAAAAAAGGGATTTCAATACCATTGTTAAAATGTGTGTCGACTTCCAACACAAAGGAAGTTTTAGAAGAAGTACACAGTGGCATCTATGGCAATCATCTCGGAGTGCAGACACTTACCAAAAAAGTACTCCAGGAAGGATTTTATTGGCCAACTCTACAAAAGGAAGCCACAGAGTTCGTAAAGACATGTCCACCATGTCAGAAACACGCCAATTTTCACATCTCCTCGCCAGAGGAACTCATCAGCGTAACCTCACCTTGGCCATTCGTAAAATGGGGACTCGACCTTCTCGGACCCTTCTCGCAGGGATCAGGACAAGTCAAATTCCTCATAGTAGGAGTAGACTATTTCACAAAATGGATCGAGGCAGAACCCCTAGCCAATGCCATTTCTCAAAGAAGTCAAAAATTCCTATATAGAAACATTGTCACAAGGTTTGGGGTTCCACACTCCATCACCACGGACAATGGCACTCAATTTACAGATACAGGCTTCAGAAAATTGGTGGCTGATCTGAACATAAAACACCAACTTACATCCGTAGAACACCCCCAAGCCAATGGACAAGCGGAAGCTGCTAACAAAGTCATATTGGCCGGGTTAAAATGGAGATTACAGGATGCAAAGGGAGCTTGGGCCGAAGATCTCCCACAAGTCCTATGGGCATATCGAACAACGCCACATTCCACCACAAAGGAATCACCTTTCCGACTAGCCTACGGAACGGAGGCAATGATCCCAGTGGAGGTCGAAGAAGGGTCGCCCAGAGTGATCCACTATAATGAAGAAGCCAACTCCCAACTTCAAAGGGAAGAACTCGACCTACTTCCAGAAATCCGAGAAAGAGCTCGAATCAGGGAAGAGGCATTAAAATGTCGAATGGATTCAAGATACAATCAAAAGGTAGTGCCGCGAGGTTTCGCTGAGAACGACCTCATCCTAATCCGAAATGATATCGGAACAACTCGACCTGGAGAAGGAAAGCTGGCAGCAATCTGGAAAGGACCCTACCGAGTTATAGAAGTACTTGGAAAGGGCTACTACAGACTATCCGAACTCGAAGGGCGAGAGCTTCCTAGGTCGTGGCACGCCTACAAGCTAAGAAGGTACTATAGTTAAAGGTAATAAAGATCTTAGGATAAGGCGCACTCTTTTTCCTGAAAAGGTTTTTTAATGAGGTGTCAAGCCAAGATCTACAAATTGCCCAACTTAGAGGGATAAAACTCCCACATGTATATATCTGCATTTTCTTTTGAATAAAGTTTTTAGATTTTCTACAAACTCTCAAGACGCATTAATCTGAAACGCTAAAAAATTCATCACCCGATTATAAAGATACAAGATCGGCAGAAAGTGAAGATCAAATTCACTGTCTGATTACAATAAAGGCCAAAGAAGATGAAAACTAAATTCATCAAAAGGTCGACCAGGCAAGGATCAAACCTAACTTCGACAAAATCAGCAAAGATGAAAAAACGACAAAAATAAAATAATGCAAGAAGTTATCGAAAGTGATCCATAGAAAGGACCTGACGAGGTCTTAATAAAATAGGTTGCTAAAAATAACTTAAAAAGACAGGCCGACATAAAGAAGTTGGACCAGTCGACCACAATAACCAAAGTTATAAAAAGTCAATCCCTGGAAAGAGGCCTGGCCAGCCCTAAAAAAGAGGATTACTAGAAATAACTTAGAAGAGACCGACATGATGAAGTCGGCCTCCCACAAACAAGTTATAAAAAGTAATCCCTAAAAGAGACCTGACAAAGGTCCAAAAAGAGGATTACTAGAAATAACTTAGAAGAGACCGACATGATGAAGTCGGCCTCACACAAACAAATTATAAAAAGTAATCCCTAAAAGAGACCTGACAAAGGTCCAAAAAGAGGATTACTAGAAATAACTTAGAAGAGATCGACATGATGAAGTCGGCCTCCCACAAACAAGTTATAAAAAATAATCCCTAAAAAAGACCTGAGAAAGGTCCAAAAAGAGGACTACTAGAAATAACTTAGAAGGGACCGACGTAAAGAAGTCGGCCCAAAAACCTTAACGTTATAAAAAGTAATTCCTAACAGAGACCTAACAAAGGTCCAAACAAAATGGATTACTAGAAATATCTTCAGGCAGAAGCGAGGAAATCGACATACAAGTTGGACCCAAACATCCACAACCTCAAAAGAATAAAGCCACAAGTATGAAAATACAAAGGCAATCAACAGAGGTCGGACAACAAGGCTCCAACACTCCCAAAAACCTAAAAAGGTACCAGACAGATGCAGACAAACATGTTATGAAAAGCACAAGTTATAATAATAACAAACCCAAGAGGCTACCAAAGTCAGCCCCAAGAGCTCGAGAAACTACTTTGTTTTTCAAAATAAAGTTGCTAAAAGAGCAATTATAAGAGTATCAAGAAGTCAGAACTACCAATTAACAAAATATAAAAGTTCAAAGCCCACAAGCTGGGCTATATACACAAACATCTAGAATAATCATTGAGGATCTGAAGACTTCTCAGCTGCATCAACACGGGGTGAAGGAGGACGAGTCTGAAGAGGCACCGCATCCACCGTCCCATCATCCCGGTTCAGGATTTGACAATCAGGATCCGACTCGAGACGAATATTTGCAGGGGTTGAAGAAGTCGGCACAACTGAGACCTTGGCGGAAGCCACATGAGGAGGATCAACATCTTCATCATCATCAGGGTCATCAGGGACAATTTTACCGTCTCTCACAATGTTGTCTAAACTGAAGAGAGCAAGGTCAAGCTCGGGCGCAAGAACTCGAACCTGCTCCTTCAGGTTCTCATAAGCAGCATTTACGCTGCCTACAAGGTGACCCTAGAGCGCGGCATAATTAGCTCAGGCAGACTCCAAATCCTCCCTAAGATGCATCATTTTCCTATAGGTCGTGACATAGCTCTCCTTGTGCTTCAATGCCGTGTCTTCAGCCAACTTAGCAGAAACCGCCAAAGCAACAGCAGTAGTCTTCTCACCCTCCAACTCCTTCTCCAATTTGGTCATCTTCACCTCGAGCTCCTCTTTTAAACCCTTCATCCGGTCGAACTCCAACTTAGCCTCCTCCACAAAGGCCTTAGTAGCATGAATAGGAAGATCCTGGGCAGTCCGATATAAAGCCGCCCCCATGTGTGCCATCTTGACGCTACTTCGAGTAATATAGTCCAGATGGCGAAGAAGAAAAACATCGTCAGTAGGGACAATACCATAAGGACCAATTTATTGGTCCATAAACTCGACAGCATCAAAATTAGGGGCATCAAGGTTAAAGGGCTCAGCTGTTTTTTGTTTTTTCGAAGGAGGAGCGACATGTGGAAGAGAAGTAGTAATAGAAGTCTGGGGAGGATCAACCAGGTAAACCTGAGGAGTAGGGATCATCCTCCTCGAGCCAGGAGTGCTCGGCATAGGCGATTTAGTAGGAACCCGGGAAGACCCTTCCCCAATGACCTTGGCTGAAATATTCTGGGCTGCCGTAGCTTTTCTTGCCTTTTTAAAGGCCTTCATAGAGTCGTTATTCTTCGCCATCTCTGAAAAATAAAAGAAACCATAGAAGTATATTACAAACCAGAAAACAAAGAAAGCAAAGTAAAATGTAGCAAAATATAATACCCAGCACAGTTCGGATTAGGGATGGATCCCCCAAAAATTTCTTGGTATCAAGATGGGGAGGCTCCCCCCAAATATCCTCCAAGACAATTACAAAAGCCTGCTCAACCTCGTTCAACATTTCCCAAGTATACCTAGACACCACTACGTTCTTCTGCCATTCTAAGGGAAAGCAGGGCTCACCATTCTCATCCAAAAAGAAAGGACGAGCTCCTTCAACAGCTCGAATCTTAAAAAAGTAATTCTTAAAATCCCGGAAGGACTCATCATACATAGAAAAAACTTTATGTCCCTGGGCTGACCTAAAAGAAATCCAAGAATCCTTCTTTTTGGTAGTCCCAGGCTTGGTCAACACAAAGAGATACAGAAAAAGAGTTTGAGAAGTCTTAACACCAAATTCTTGACAAACCAACTGAAAAATCTTAATGAAATCCCAAAAATTAGGATGAAGCTGAGATGGGGCTACGTTACAAGACCATAACAGGTCGGTCTCAAAAGAAGTGAAGGGAAGGGTGATGTTCATCTGGCTAAAGAAGAAATCGTATGCTTAAAAAAGGGATGCTCCCCCTGGGTCAGAACAGGGAAGCAGACCCTTTCGTCAGAATCAGGTGCTACCAATTCATAGTTGTTTTCTTGATCCACACAGAATTCCGAATTAGCTAGAGATACACACAACAACACAAGGCAGTCCAACCAGTCGGACATCCCATCAGGAACCTTAGAAGACGCCTCGACAATATTTTTGCCAGAAGACATGGCCAACTAATCCTACAAACAAGAAAAGAAAATGGATTACTAACCAAAAACTAACTCGGGTGATATCAAAACAACTCGGACAACATGATCCAGAGCAATACAAACAGTAAAAGGAAAGCCCTAAGACCCACCACAAGGTCCAGGGGCATCTTTTGGAGGCAGTGACACAGAGCGAAAGACTCAGGAAAACCTACAGAAGCTAAAACAACCTAGCAAAAAACTCTAAGAAAAAAGATGCAAATCAGAGCAAGATAACCAAGAAAACCATCGTTCTCTACAAAGCTATCATAACAGAAAAGAAACCTTCTTTCAATCAACACCCTGAAGAGAAAAATGGATTGTTAAAGCCACCTCTCAACTACAGTTTCAGTCTACAAAAACTACCAAGCAACAAAATATACCAAGAAAAAATCATCAAAGACGCAACCTTTCCCAGAATCAAACAAGCCATTATCCTAACAATCTACAAAATCTACAGAAACAGTAGACAAACATGCAAAGCCTTAAAACCCCAGCCATCAGTAGAAACACCAAAATACACATAAGTTTGAAAGAAAGCCAGAAAAGTACATCACAATGAATGGACAGGCATAGAAATACAAAAAGGTTCAAGATTTTCGACAATGCGTTCAAAGCAAAATTTAAACTTTTCCAAGAAACGAAGAAGCAACGAGAAAAGTAAAGAAACGAAGAAGCCAACCTGAAAGAAGAAAGCTCTGAAGAAGTTAAAAGACGGAAGAACGAAATTGCCCTTCAAACAAAGCACCAACAATCACCAAACAGCGTCACGAGGAAAAACGTGTATGTACAAAGTCTCAGGCAAAGAGATAGAAAGAAAAGGGGAAGTTACAGAGAAGAGAAAAAACCGTTTTCTGTGTGTAAAGTTCAAAATAGAAGAAGCAAGAGAAACGGGGCATTAAAAACCAATTAATGAGGGTATTAAACCCTCGCACATTTCCAAGACAAAAAGGTTAAAAGCGTGCGCTTCTAAAGAGAAGCGAAGGAGAAACGCTTCACATTCAAAAGCTACAGCAAAGTGGACAAAATTCTCGAGTTCGGCTTCACCATAAAAGGATCGAAGTCCTAAAACTGAAGATTCGACCTCAAAATAGAAGACCGAGCTCGAGTAGGGGCACTGCTCATACCCTGGGTCGAGCTGTTCGACCCGGGATGTTCTACTGACAAGTCAAACGACCTCTTTAGGTCAGGACAATCCGACCGCTTCTCAAAGAGCTCGGCCAAATCACCAGAAAAGCCCAAAAAGGGCCCAAATGGAGGACCACGTCCCAAATCCTAAGGCAGTCCAAGCCTACAGAGAGAAGGGCATTTTCCTTGAAGATAAGATGACCTCACTCGAAGATAAGATAAGATAAGATAAGATAAGATCAGATAAGATAACTAACTTATCTTATCTAAAAAGGTCACTCTACACCATTATAAATACACTGGAGCACCCAGGTAAAACTCATACTCTGATTCTACTAAAAACCTGCTTAATACCCTTGCTAACTTAAGCATTGGAGTCCCTTGCAGGTACCACCACCCTCCAGTGACAAAGGATCAGCAGCATAGCCAGTCCAACAAGTCAGACACGGCCGCTCCGGCCACCATCCACCAGCCGGACATGTCAATTCCAACCAGCATAGAAGATATCGTCCGAGATCGACCTACAGTTTCAGGTAACCCTCGAAATAGTACCTATTCTGAAAACATTTCAGTGGGACATTTTCTTAGCATCCTTCTATACCTCTCCTAGCCATCATAAAGAGATTCACCATCTCCTTGTTTGAAGCCTTTGATGTCCAGCCTCAGTTGGGTCATCTTCCTTGGAGGGAAGTGTTGATTTAAAAACTTGTCTACTAAATATTTCCAAGTTTTCAAGCTAGATCTGGGCTGGTTATCTAACCACATCTTTGCTTGGTCCTTTACAGCAAAAGAAAAGAGCAATAGTCTGTAGACATCTTGGTCTACTCCCTCATTGTGTACTGTGTCAGCAATCTTTAAGATATCTGCCAGAAACTCAATAGGTTCTTCCTGTGGGAGTCCAGAGTACTGGCAGTTTTACTGTACTAGGGTAATGAGTTGAGGGTTTAGTTCAAAGTTACTTGCTCTGATGTGAGGTATGCTAATACTTCTTCCATAGAAGTCAGTAGTGGGGTTTGTATAGGACCCTAGAGTTCTTCTGAACTCTTCATTCCCATTTGGATTCATGATGAAGAATGGTAGAAGAATAGAAGGAATGAAGATAGAAAGAGTAGAAGAGGAAATAGAAGTAGAAAAGATAAACAAGAATTAAAGTATTTTTGTTTTTATTTTATTTATTTATTTATTTCAAAAATTAAGGTTAATTAATTAAAAGGAATTGAAAATTAGTTAATGAATTTCGAAAATAGAAGAGAGAGAAGAAGAAGAGAATTTTTGAAAATTAGAAGAGAGAAGAATTAGTTAGAAAATTTTGAAAGAGAAGAGAGAGAAGATAAGTAACTAATTAAGAAAGATACGATAAAGAAGTTAAGAAAAGATAAGTTTTAAAATTAAAAAGATTTGAAATTAAAATTTGAATTTTAAATTTTGAATTTTGAAATTGAAATTTGAATTTTAAATTTTAAATTTTGAATTTGAATTTTAAGTTTTGAAATTTTAAATTTTGAAAATTGAATTTTGAAATTTGAAATGAGAAAAGATAAGATTTTTGAAAAAGATATGATTTTGAAAAGATTTGATTTTTTAAATTTTAAAGCTAAGATAAGATAAGATAAAAATTTAAAATTAAAATCTTAATTTTTATTGTTAATTTTAAAAAATTAATTAAAAGATAAGATAGAAAAGATATTTTTTTATTTTTGAATTTAAAGAGGAGAGAGAAAAACAACAAAAATGACACCAAGCTTAAAATGTTTAGATCTAAAAGAAAAACACAAAGGGACACCAAACTTAAAAATTTTAAGATCAAAACAAAAAGAAGACACAAGAACACCTTGAAGATTAAGAAGAACACAAAGAACAAAATTCAAAGAAATCAAAGAACACAAGAACATGCAAAAGACACCAAACTTAAAATTTTTGAAAACCAAATATAAAATTTTCGAAACGTTTAAAGAAAAGACACAAGAAGACACCAAACTTAAAGATTGACACAAGACTCAAACAAAAAGACACTAATTTTAAAACTTTTTAGAAAAAAGACTCAAAGAAATCGAAAAATTACCAAGAACACAAACAAAAGACTCAAACCAAGAACAAAGATTAAACAAAGAAAATAAAAATTTTTGAAAAAGATTTTTGATTTTTTCGAAAATAGGGAAAGGAAAAGAAAATAAAAGAAAAGCTAACAAAATTAAAGATGATACCTGATCTAGGGAACAAGATAATCCGTCAGTTGTCCAAACTCGAACAATCATCGGCAACGACGACAAAAACTTGTTGGCACGAATCTCCACACTTCGTACAACTGTACCAGCAAGTGCACTGGGTCGTCCAAGTAATACCTGAGCGAGTCAGGGTCGATCCTACGAGGATTATAGCTTGAAACAAGCTATGGTTATCTTGTAGGTTTGACTGTTTGATAGAGTAAAAGGAATAATAAAAATGGTATAAAATACTTTGTGAATTTAAATGGAATCAGTAATAGGAATAGAGTTAAGGATTGGAGTTGCTTTGTCTTTCTGAATTAACTCTGGTATTACTGTCTCTTTTGCTTGTGAATGATTTCTTCTATTGCAGGCTGTATGTGATCAACGCCGTATGGCCGCGGTCATCAATCTCCTCTGCTTCAGATCAAACGCCGTATGGCGGCGATCATCTAATCTGAACGGGGGGTGAAGCTCTAGCTGTTCATTCTATTTGGTGATCCTACTCAAAACGCCACAGACAAGGTCGAATCTTCTGGATCAGAAAATGCTGCTCCTTTGGGTTCTAGCCTTTACCACAGAGACCCCTAATCTCTGCATAAATCGGCTAAACTGGTGTCTCGAGAAGTCCCCAACGAAGTCGTGGATTAGCCGTCTGAGAGATGTATAATCAAGTTGGCGGTTCGTGCTTTCCAGCCACGTATTCACACGAACCGAAGTAGACACGGGTGGTTGTCAGGCACGCAGTCTTGCTATGATGAATGGAGCTAATTGTCACGGATCATCCCATCCACCATGTTGAAGAACGAGTATACATCTTAGAATTAAACCAAACACGGATTGAAGGAAAACAATAATACTTTTATTAATTCATAGAACTCAGCAAGGCTCCGCCCCTCAACCTAGGAGGTTTAAAAACTGATACTGATATGAAAAACACAATGATAAAACAAATTATGGTAAAAGTGGCTGAAAATCCTTAACAAAGAGGTTTGGACGCTGGTCTCTGCTCCTTCGGTGCTGGACGCCGGAAAGGGGGCAGGAGGCTGGCATTGGACGCCAGTTTTGGGCCTTCTATTCTAAAGTAAAGTATGGACTGTTAACATTGCTAAAAAACTCTAGAAGTCGGCCTTCCATAGCCGTTAAGAATGCTCCATTTGGATATCTGTAGCTCTAGAAAAGCTCTTCTGAGTGCAAGGAGGTTAGATCCAGACAGCATCTGCAGTGCTTTCTCTGTCTCTGAATCAGGCTATTTCTCCAGCTCTTCAATTTCAGCCAAAAAATACCTAAAATTGTACAAAAACACACAAACTTAAAGTAGAATCCAAAAATGTGAATTTAATACAAAAATGTATGAAAACTTAATAAAAACTAAACGAAACATACTAAAAACTATATGAAAACGATACTCTCTCATCTTCCATCTTCACTTTTCTATCTTCTTCTTCTTTCTTCACATCTCACAGGGAGTCTTTTGTTCTTGAACATAGAACTCCCATTTGGATTCTTTTTTGTCATCTTTCTTCTTTTCTTGTTTATGACCAGGAACAGGAATAAAGAACCTATCTTTAATCCTAATCTTGAACTTTAGAAAACTCTAAGGAGGCGTTTGCAACAAACAAAGGAACAACACTCCGAAAGAAACCTCTCAGAAAACTTTAAACAAGAAAGAGAAGACATGGCTGAACCTCAAAAGGAAGCAAGAAAGGTTCTTGGTGACTACACCATACCTACCTTTGACTTTTATGGCAGGAGTATCTCTGTACCTGTCATTGGAGCTAACAATTTTGAGCTTGAGCCTCAATTAGTCTCTCTTCTGCAATAGAATTACAAGTTCCATTGACTTCCAATGGAAGATCTACATCAATTCTTAGCTGAATTCTTGCTAATCTGTGACACAGTCAAGACCAATGGAGTAAATCCTGAGGTCTATAAACTTATGCTCTTTCCCTTTGCTGTAAGAGACAAAGCTAAGACATGGTTGGATTCTCAACCAAAGAAGAGCCTAGACTCTTGAGAAAAGTTGGTTAATGCTTTTCTTGCTAAACTCTTTCCCCCTCAGAGAATGAGCAAAATTAGAGTGGAAATTCAAACCTTCAGACAAAGAGAAGGTGAATCCCTCTATGAATCTTGGAAAAGATACAAGTAACTGATCAGGAGACGTCCTCCTAACATGCTCTCATAATGGGCTATCATAGGTGTGTTCTATGATGGTTTATCTGAGATGTCTAAGATTTTATTGGACAGCTCTGCAGGTAGATCACTCCACTTGAAGAAAACACCTGCAGAAGCTAGAGAACTCATTGAGATAGTTACAAACAACCAATTCATGTACACTTCTGAAAGAAATCATTTGAACCATGGGATCTCCCAGAAGAAATGAGTTCTTGAAGTTGATACCCTGAATGCCATATTAGCTCAGAATAAGATCTTGACCCAACAGGTCAATATAATCTCCCAGCATTTGACTGGAATGCAAACTACACCTGGCAGTACTCAGGAAGCTTCTTCTAATGTAGATGCTTATGATCCTGATTAACCCACCATGGAGGAGGTAAATTACATGGGAGAACCCTATGGAAACACCTACAATCCTTCATGGAGGAATCATCCTAACCTTTCATGGAAAGATCAACAGAAACCTCAGCAAGGTTTCAACAATAATCAAGGTGGAAGGAACCAGAATAGGTTCAATAACAGACCACCATTCCCATCTTCTCAAGGGAATATGGAAACCTCTAAGCAGAACCTTTCTGACTTAGTCACTTTAGTTTCCAACCTCTCTAAGACCACTCATAGTTTCATGAATGAAACAAGGTCCTCCATTAGAAATCTGGAGGTACAAGTTGGTCAACTGAGAAAAATGATCCCTGAGACTCCTCCTGACACTCTTCCAAGCAACACTGAGGTGAACCCAAGAGAAGAGTGCAAGGCCATCACCCCAAAGGTAGAGGCCGAATCTGAAGATATTGGAAAGGCATTGAACGCCAGTGAAGAAAGTTTCACTAGGCGTTCAATGCCCATAACGACAGCAAGCCTGGCGCTGAACGCCAGTGAGGAACCTCTCACTAGGCATTCAACGCCCATCCTGGCAGCAGAACTGGCATTGAACGACGGCCAGAGAGCACTGGCTGGGTGCTCAATGCCTAAACATACAGGCATTCTGGCCCTGAACGCCAGTGAGGAACCCCTCACTGGGCGTTCAACGCCCAAACATGCATGCATCTTAGCGCTGAACGCTAGTGAGGAGTCCCTCACTGGGCGTTCAACGCCTAACCAGCTAGGGAAGCTGGCGTTGAACACCAGCAAGGATACCCCTGCTGGGCGTTCAACGCCCAAAATGACAGAGGGACTGGTGTTTAACGCCAGTAAGGTGCACAAAAAGGACGTTTAATGCTCAATAAGCTAACAGAGCTGATGTTAAATGCCAGTAAAAGCCCACCTTCTGAATGCTTGATTCCTAGAACTAAAGGAAGCCAAGGCACACATAAAGACCATAGAGGTTCCTTTAAATGCACTTCTACAGTGCATCAGTTCTGATGAATACTCATCCTCTGATGAGGATGAAGACACTAGGGAAGAGCAAGTTGCTCGGTACTTAAGAGCTCTTATGAAGCTGAATGCCAAGCTATTTGGTACAAGCCTCTGGAGGAAGAACTTCCACTGCTTACCAAAGAACTCCATGCTTGGGTTCAGCACTGGCTACCTCAGAAGCTTCTAGATCCTGGGCGCTTTCTGATTCCTTGCACCATAGGCACCATGACCTTTGAAAAAGCCGTGTGACCTAGGGTCAAGTATTAACCTTATGCCACTCTATGTAATGGAGAAGCTAGGAATTCTTAAGGTATAAGCTGCAAATATCTCATTAGAGATGATAGACAAGACCATGAAGAAGCCATATGGCTTAGTAGAGGATGTCTTGGTAAAGGTTGAAAACCACTACATCCCTGCAAACTTCATAGTCTTGGACATAGGAGAGGATGAGGATGACTCTGTCATCCTTGGAAGACCTTTCCTAGCTACTGCAAAAGTCATGATTAATGTGGCAAAATGAGAAATGGTTCTCCAACTAGGAGAGGACTACATCTTGTTCATGATGTCCAATCCCAATTCTCCCTCTAAAAAGAAAGAAACCATAGTGCAACACCTAATGTTCCAAGAAGCCAGTCTTACCACATACAGTGAGTCGTATCCTGTCTTTAGAGTATGTAGAGCTTATTCATGAGAGGACAGGAAGAAAGTTCACTATAAGGGACAAAAATCTGAGCCTATACTCACCTCCGTAAGGAGCTAACCGTTAAGCTAGTGATGTTAAATGAGCACTTGTTGGGAGGCAACCCAACTTTAATTAATTAATTTTTATCATTTTATTTTTAGAGTCATGATCATGTGCATCAATCAGAACAGAGACAAAATTGTTAAGCAGTAAAAACAGAACACTCCAGATGGAGTGTTGCTGGCGTTGAATGCCAAACAGGGAGCAGACCTTGGGCGTTCAAACGCCAGTGCAAAGGACAGGGAATCTGAATTCCCTAGCCTCTCAAGACCAGTGGGTCCCACAACATCTTCACCTACCCCACTTACCTTCACACTTCCCCATACACACTTTCCTATAAACCTTAGTCCTATCACATCCATACCACTTCTCCAAGACCATCATAACTCCCACCAACCCCCACCCACTTCAAAATCAAAATTTCCACCCAAAACCCGACCTATGACCGAACCCACCCCTAACCCACTCCTATGAATACCCTTCTTCATACCCCTTCATACACACACCTCTCATACACTCATAAACCCCACTGGCCGAGCCCTCTCTCTCCCTCCATCTCTTTCTATTTTCTTCTTCTTCTACTCCTTTCATCTCCTTTCTTTATTTTTGCTTGAGGACGAGCAAAGTTTTAAGTTTGATGTTGAAAAATCATAGCTTTTTTCTTTCCATTACCATTTATGGCACCCAAGATTGGAGAATCCTCTAGAAAGAGGAATAGGAAGGTGGTAGCTACCTCCTCTGAATCTTGGGAGATGGAGAGATTCATCACCAAAGCTCACCAAGTCCACTTCTATGAAGTAGTGGCAGAGAAGAAAGTAATCCCTGAGGTTCCTTTCAAGCTCAAGAAGAATGAGTATCCGAAAATCCAAAGAGAGATCCGGAGAAGAGGTTGGGAAGTCCTAACCAATCCCCTTCAGGATGTTGGGATTCTAATGGTGCAAGAGTTCTATGCTAATACATGGGTTACTAAAAACCATGACACTAGTGTGAACCCATATCCCAAGAATTAGATCACCATGGTCCGAGGGAGAATCTTGGACTTTAGTCCGGAAAGTGTGAGATTGGCATTCAACTTTCCTTTGATGCAAGGAGACCCACATCCTTACACTAGAAGAGTCAACTTTGATCAAAGATTAGATCAATTACTCTCAGATATCTGTGTGGAAAGAGCACAGGGGAAAAAGGATTCTCAAGGCAAGCCCATTCAAGTAAGAAGGGTTGACCTAAAGCCCATGGCTAGAGGATGGTTGGAATTCATCCAAAGATCCATCATCCCCACTAGCAATCGGTCAGAAGTGACTGTTGACAGAGCCATCATGATCCATTGCATCATGATTGAAAGTGAGGTGGAAGTACATGATGTGATTCCTCAAGAATTGTACAAGATAGCTAAGAAGCCTTCCACCAAAGCAAGGTTGGCATTCCTACACCTTATTTATCATCTATACAATTCAGCTGGAATGCTCATAAATGGAGACATCTCCATTGGGGATGACAAGGCCATCACTAAGAAGAGGATGGAGCAAACTAGAGAGCATGCACAAGAGCCTGTGCAGCCGCCTCAATATGAGATCCCTGAGATGCCTCAAGGGATGTATTTTTCTTATCAAAACTATTGGAATCAATGGCAAACTTCTCTTAGAGAACTAAGCACTAACATGGAGCAATTGAGGGTGGAGCATCAAGAGCACTCCATCACCCTCAATGAAATAAGAGAAGATCAAAGAGCCATTAAAGAAGATCAAAGGGCTATGAGGGAAGAAAAACAAAGGCAAAGGAGTGAAATTGAAGAGATCAAGCATCACATTAGATCCTCAAGGAGGAGCACTAGCTGCCACCATTAAAGGTGGATTCGTTCTCTTTTACTTCCTTTCCCTTTTTTTATTTTTCTATTTTCTGTCTGTTATGTTATCTGTTGCATGATCATTTGCATTAATGTCTTAAAATTGTAAAATGTTCCATATATCTCTCACCTTACTTAAAAGAAAAATTTTATTTGAAAAGAATTGAGAGATACATGAATTTCTAATTTATAATAAGAATAGTTTAATTATTTTGATGTGGTGGCATTGCTTGTGTTTTCTGAATGTATGAATAAACAGTGCATATTTGAAGTTGGAATTTTAGAATGTTGGCTCTTTAAAGAATAATGATGAAAGTTAAGTATTATTGGTAATCTAAAAAATCTAAATAAATTGATTCTTGTAGCAAGAAAAAGCAACAAAAAGAAAAAGAAAAAGCATGTTGCAAAAAAAAAAAGAAAGAAAGCATGTGGAAAAAAAAAGAAGCAAGCAGAAAAAGCCAATAATCCTTTAAACCAAAAGGCAAGGGTAAAAGGATCCAAGGCTTTGAGCATCAGTGGATGGGAGGGCCCAAAGGAATAAAATCCTGGCCTAAGCAGCTCAACCAAGCTGTCCCTAACCATGTGCTTGTGGCATGAAGGTGTCAAGTGAAAAGCTTGAGACTGAGCGGTTAAAGTCATGATCCAAAGCAAAAAGAGTGTGCTTAAGAACTCTAGACACCTCTATCTGAGGATTCTAGCAAAGCTGAATCACAATCCTAAAAGGTTCACCCAGTTAAAGTGTTTGTGGCATTTATATATCCGGTGGTAATACTGAAAAAAAAAGTGCTTAGAGCCACGGCGAAGACTCTAAAAAGCTATGTTCAAGAATAAAAAAGAACTTAACTAGGAGGGTCAATAATATCATCTGGATTCTAAGTTCCTAAGGATGCCAACATCTCTGAGTTTCAACACATAGTGAGATGCCAAAACTATTCAAAGGCAAAAAGCTACTAAGTCCTGCTCATCTAAATTGAAACTGAGCTTCATTGAAAACTTTGAAATTTATTGTATCTTAATTTTCTTTTTATCCTACTATGTTTTTAGTTGCTTAGGGACAAGCAACAGTTTAAGTTTGGTGTTGTGATGAACGGATATTTTATACGCTTTTTGGCATCATTTTCATATAGTTTTTAACATGTTTTGTTTAGTTTTATTAAGTTTTTATAGGTTTTAGTTTTAAATTCACACTTTTGGATTCTAATTTGAGTTTGTGTGTTTTTGTACAATTTCAGGTAATTTCTGGCGGAAATTGGGGAGCTAGAGTAAAAGTCCGATTCAGAGACAGAGAAAGCACTGTAAATGCTGTCTAGATCTGACCTACCTGCACTCGGAAGATCTTTTCTGGAGCTACAAAAGTCTAAATGGAGCATTCTCAACGGCTATGGGAAGCTGACTTCTAGAGCTTTCTATAAATTTATAATAGTTCATACTTTTCTTCAGATTTGAAGGCCTAAAACTGGCGTTCAACGCCAGCCTCCTGACCCCTTCCAGGCGTCCAGCGCCCAAAGTGCAGGGACCAGCATCCAAACACCCAGGGAGGACCCCCTAGCCAGTGTTTAACACCCTAGAGGTCCCCCAAAAGTGGATTTTAGCACTAAACAGACTATTTTACCCTTACTAGTCATTAGTATAGTATTTAAGTGTTATTTTACATAATCATACAAACAACATCTAGACTTTACACATTATTTTCGTTTACCATTGTATTTTCCTTTCAGTATGAGTTTCTAAACCTCCTAGGTTGAGGGGAGGAGCCCTGCTGAGTCCTATGAATTAATAAAAGTATTACTATTTCTCTTCAATCTATGTTTGATTTATTTCTAAGATGTATACTCGTTCTTCAACATGGTGAATAGGATGATCAGTGACAATCAGCTCTATTCATCATACTAAGATGAATGTGCCTGACTAACACCCGCGTCTACTTTGGTTCGTGTGAATACGTGATTGGAAAGCATGAACCAACATCTATGTTTATACATCTCTCAGATGGCTAATCCATGACTTCGTTGGGAACTTCTCGAGACACTAGTTCAGTCAATTTCCGGGGAGATTAGGATCTTTGTGGTATAAGCTAGAACCCAAAATTCGACCTTGTCTGTGGCATTTTGAGTAAGATCGCCAAGAGAATGAGTTGCTAGAGCTTCACCCTCCATCAGATTAGATGACCACAGCCAATGGCATTTGATCTGGAGCAGAGAAGATTGATGACCACGACCCATGGCGTCAATCACATACAGCCTGCCATTGAAGAAATCACTCACAAGCAAAGAAGACAGTAATACCAGAGTTAATCCAGAGAGGCAAAGCAACTCTAATCCTCAACTATATTCCTATTACTGATTTTAATATATACAATTAATATTCCTTTAATGCAATTAAGCCTCAATCGATCAACCTTCTGATTTGCCTGACAAAGACCTGCAAGATAACCATATCTTACTTCAAACCACAATCCTCGTGGGATCGACCCTGACTCGCTCAGGTATTACTTGGATGACCAAGTACACTTGCTGGTACAGCTGTACAAAAGTGTGGGGATTTGTGCACCGATCTCGGAGAGGAGGTGGAAGTACATGAGGTGATACCTCAAGAGTTGTACAAAGTGGCAGACAAGCTCTCCACCAAAGCGACGTTAGCTTTCCCTCATCTTATATGTCACCTATGAAATTCAACTGGAATTTTCATAGAAGGCAACATTCCTATTGAGGAGGACAAGCCCATCACTAAAAGTAGGATGGAGCACACTAGAGAGCAGACACATGAACCACAACATGAGCGTGTGGAGCCGCCTCAACAAGAGATCCCTGAGATTCCTCAAGGGATGTATTTTCCTCCTCAAAGCTATTGGGATCAATGACATACTTCTCTTGAAGAACTAATAAACCGCTATTTTATGGTTTATCTTGTGCTTAATTCAGTAGATTTTACCCATTATTCTCACACTTATTCATAGAAATTGCATGTTTTATATTTTCCTTCCTGATTTTGTGCTATGATTGAAAACATGTTTCTTTAGCCTTAACTTTGCTATTTTTAATCCTCTCTTATTACCATTCGATGCTGTGATATGGTTGTTAAGTGTTTTCAGGGTTTATAGGGTAGGAATGGCTTAGAGGATGGAAAGGAAGCATGCAAAAGTGGAAGGAATACAAGAAATTGAAGGAATTGCAAAGCTGTCAAGCCTGACCTCTTCGTACTTAATTGAGCATAACTTGAGCTACAGAGGTCCAAATGAGGTAATTTCAGTCGTGTTGAAAATCTAACATCCAGGGCTTCAAAATAATATAAAATTTGCCATAGTTTCCTTGCTGTTAGGCGACACCTACGCGTGCATGATGCGCACGCGTGGATAGTGCGGCAGACAAGCGACGCGTATGCGTGGGTGACGCATATGCGTGACGGAGCCACGTGCTGTACGTATCAGAAATCACTCGGGGTGATTTCTGGGCTATTTTTGGCCCAGTTTCAAGCCCGAAAATACTGATTAGAGGCTGCAGAGTGGAGCAGAAGAGGAATCATTCAATCATTATTCACTTTTCATAATGTTAGGTTTTAGATGTAGTTTTCTAGAGAGAGAGGCTTTCTCCTCTCTCTAGGTTTTTCTTATTTCTTCTTAATTTTAGATTTCTACTTCACTTCAATTTAGGTTTCTTCTACTATTATTGTTTTAGCACTTTAGTTATCTATTCCTCATTGTGATTTCCTTATTTTGCTAATTTAGTTTATGAACTCTTCATGTTAGATTCAATTTCTTATTAATAAATTTTGAGGTATTTTATATTTATTGCTTCTTCCTTCAATTGTCCTCATTTATATTTACAATTGGTTTTTTAGATTTATTGTTCTCCTATTACTTTTCTATGCTTTTATTTTATGCCTTCTAAGTGTTTGATAAAATGCTTGGAAGGATGTTAGAGTAGGATTTTATGTTCTTGGCTTGGGATGGTAACTTAGGAACTCTTGAGTTACTAATGTCCAAGTAATTGATGATTGGTAGCCATTGACTCCAGTTCTCACTAATTGAATTGGTGGAGAGTTAGGACTTATGGACTTGGATTGATATAGCTCATTTGACTTTCCTTTACTTGTTAGAGGATGATTTAAGGGATTGATCCTTGCCAATTCTCATGTTGTGGTTAGTGATAAGGATAGAGATCCTTGACCTCTAAACCTTGCCAAGACCTCTTTATCATTTGATTTTCATTACCATTTACTTTTTCTTATTCTCTTATCCAAAACCCCCCAAAATATACAACTCATAACCAATAACAAGAACACTTCCCTGCAATTCCTTTGAGAGACGACCCGAGGTTTGAATACTTCAGTTATTATTTTTATGGGGTTTGTTACTTGTGACAACCAAATTTTTGTATGAAAGGATTATTGTTGGTTTAGAAACTATACTTTCAACGAGAATATATTTGTGAAATTCTATACTTGCCAAGGGCACGCGTACGCATGCCAGACGCTTACACGTCGCCTTCATTTTTTCGCAACCCATGCGTGCGCGTCGCATGCGCTGCTTCACTAAACCAGCGCACTGCCCAGTTTCAATTATTCCCTCCTCCCAAATCCTAATTCTTTCTCAATCCTAATTCTTTCTTCTCTCCTATCTCCTTCTTTCTTCCTCCCTTCATACTTTCTTCTCCTCTCTTCTCATCCTTTTTCTCTTTCTTTTTCTTTTGTTTATTACATTTGCATACTCGCATTCATGGCATTTTAACTTTGTTGTTTCTTCTCTTTTTCTCTTTTATATTTCTTATTTTCACATTGGTGTTAAATTTTTTTACTCATCTGCTGCATATTTCCTACATTGTAATGGGTGCTTCTTGACTTGTTTGCTATTTAGTTGACATGCCCTGTGCTTCTATTACTTTTTCACTTGCATGTTGTAGCTACCATGTAGTTGAGAACTTATTATTATTTGGCATTAGCCAACCTAGATTTATTTGTTTGCATATTTTTGTTTGTGGGTTATTCTTTTTCCTTTTTCTCTTCTTTCAGGATGGCCACCAAGAAGGGGAACAGAAGACTTCTAAATGGGGCGACAAACAAGTCCCTTCGCACATTCTTTGGAGGATGAGCAGCAGTTGTAGCTCACAACCCTCGTCCACTTGCACATCTTTGCATGCACAGAGGACGGTGCAATCTTTAAGTGTGGAGAGGTTGATACCAACTTCCGTGGGTTAGTTACCTTCTTTTCAACACCAATGGTTAATTATTCAGTTCTTGCATTTGCATGTTTGATTGCATGTTTGTTAGATTTCATGCATATTTTAGGTACTACTTGGTTGAAGTGATAAATTCTTTTTCAAAGAAACTATTTTATAGTATTTCACTAATTCGAATTAAAATTTTTGTTAAACTTGTTTGAAGAATTTTAATTTGGAACATGGTTTTAGAGCTCGAACACACAAAACTAGTGAGATTTTAAGCTTAATTATATGGTTACATTATTTAACCATGATTTCTATTCTTGTGTGTTTTCTCTCCTCTATGATTGAAATCTATGCTATGTTCCATTCTATATGTCCATTGTTTAGTGTATATTCATGCATACATATGACTGAGGCCATCATTTGTTATTAGCTCACTCATCCCAAATAGCGTACCATTTCATCTGCCTTTGTTTGCCACTTTGAGCCTTTTAACCCCCAATTATTCTTTATGTTACCACATCACTAGCCTTAAGCGGAAAAACAAGTAATTACCCTTATTGAATCTTTGGTTAGCTAAAGATACAGATTGTGTGTCAATTAAGTGTGGGGAAATGTGGAAACTGTGGTTGATAAAAATGTGCATTGTTCTATTGACAAATATTGAGAATTTGGGTGCTACTTGATGAATGGAAAAATTGACGGTTTAGAATTTCACTAATGAAATCTTGTCGAGGTATAGTTTCTAAACCAACACTAATCCATTCATACCAAAATTTGTTTGTCACTAAAATAAACCCCTAAATTTATAAACCGAATTATTGGAACCTCGGGTCGTTCTCCCTAGGAATTGCAATAAAGTGTCCTTGTTATTGGTTATGAGTTATGTTTGGGGTTTTGATAAGAGACATGAAAGATAAATGGCAAGGAAGTAGACTAATAGCTACAAAGGTCTTGGCAAGGTTTGGTGGTCAAGGATCTCTATCCCTATCACTAACCACAACATGAGGATTGGCAAGAATCAATCCCATTAAGTCATCCTCTAACTAGGTAAAGGAAAGTCAAATGAGCTATATCAATCCAAGTCCATAAGTCATAGCTCTCCACCAATTCAATTAGTGAGACCTAGAGTTAATGGCTCCCAATCATTAATCAATTGGACATTAGTAACTCAAGAGTTCCTAAGTTACCTTCCCAAGCCAAGAGCATAAAATTCTACTCTAACATCCCTCCAAGTATTTCATCAAACACTTGGAAGGCATAAAAGGAAAGCATACTAAAATTACAAGAAAAGTAAATCTACACTACTCAATTGCAATGAATTAAACAATAACAAATCAAATCAACAATAAAGGAACATGAATCATAAATTGCATTAAAGGAAAATGGAAGAACAAAAGTGCATCAACATGAAAGTAGAGAATTACAAGAATTGAAATACAAAACTAGAGAGAGGAGAAGTAGAGGAAGAAGAATTGATAAAGGAAAAGTAAATCTAAGCATGAAATTAACCTAGACCTAAGAAATTATAATCTAGATCCAACCTAATCCTCATCCTAGAGAGAAGTGGGAGCTTCTCTCTCTAAAACTAACTTTTCCTCCAAAACTAATCTAAACTAAATTAATGGTAACTAGGTGTCTAAAAGTATGTTGATTCCTCTTTATTCCTTGGGTTAGATAGCATAAGAAGTGAGTTGGATTTGGGCCTGGGAAGCCCAGAATTCGCCCCCAGCGAATTCACTTTAGGTGGGTGAAAGAGCGGATTTCTGCTAGTAAAGAAATTTTATTAAAAGTAATCGCGTTTTAAGTATAGTTTCTAAACCAACAGAGAATCCTTTCGTACAAAAATTTGGTTGTCACAAGTAACAAAACCTAATAAAATTTATAACCGAAGTATTTAAACCTCGGGTCGTATCTCAAGTGGAAAAGTAAAGATAAATGCTAAGGATTTTACCCACTTAAATTTGGTATTGGGTGGTAATGGCCTTGGGATATGTGTTTCCAGTGGTTTTGCAAGCTCCATTCCCTTGTATTCTTCTGTGAATTCCTCCACTTCTTTCCAAACTTCTTTAATTTCAACCACGTCTTGATCCAAGTCTTCGATATCTTCCTCATCACTCAAGTCATAAGTTGGAGGTTGCGAAAAATCTACCTTCGCATCATCTTCGTATTCACTTGGGGAATACTCTTTCATCTCAAAGAGTTCACTTGCGGATGCAAGTTCATTACTAGGAGAACTTGGTTCGGGATTATCATTATAAAGGAAACTTGCTTGTTGAGTTATTCCGTCCAATTTTTCATAAGATACCTGCTTCGGGGGTTGTGCACTATCCTCCTTAGCATCAACTGCACTTTTCTTGACGGACTTCTCCACAATTTTGGATTCCCATAGAGGTTCAGCATCTCCTAAGTCTTGAACCAATTCTTCTTCTTCGATAATTTTAGCTTCCTCTACTTGTTCCAGTACAAAATCATGCTCCTTACTGTCCAGTGGAGTTTCTAGTATCTCCTTCATGTTGCGTTCTTTATTAGATTGCCCACATGAAGCCTTGGGGATTCCTTGAGTGTCCGAACGTCGGGAAGGCAGTCGATTTATCGCTTGATTCAATTGGTGAAGTGTGGCATTAAATTTTTCAAATGTTTCCTTGAGTTGCTCCCTTGACTCTTGGGGTGATGGATATGGACATGGTGCATAGGGAAGTGGCGGTTCTTAGGAGTAATTGGGTTGGAATTGGGGTGGATAAGGGTTAGGGTCATATGGAGGTGAATGGGGGTAGTTGGCTTGTGAGTGTGGTGGTTCAAAGTTGTGTTGAGGAGGTGGTTCATAGGCATATGATGGGACTTATCGATAATTACAAAGGGGTCCACCATATCTATCATCTTGGTATGCACCTCGGAATGGTTCTTGACTGTAGTAAATTGGTGGGTGATGGTTGTCACGAAAGGATCCACCATAACTATTGTCTTGACATGCATTATGGAATGGTCGTGGTTCATGGTATCTTGGAGGGTGTTGTTGCCTAAAGGGTTGATCAGATCCTCGTGGCTCTGTCCATCTCTGATTGTTTTGACCTTGATGCATGTTCCTGTTATAGCTTCCATTCCTTTCAACATTATTAGAACCAAACTCAAAGCGACGGGGGTGAGAACTCATAGTAACCAATAAAAATTAAAAACAAAAATAAAAACAAATAAACAAGCAAAATAAAATATTTACAATAACCAATAATAAGGCACACAGTTGCAATTCCCCAGCAACAGCGCCATTTTGAAAGAGTAGATTTCTGCTAGTAAAGAAATTTTATTAAAAGTAATCGCGTTGTAAGTATAGTTTCTAAACCAACAAAGAATCCTTTCGTACAAAAATTTGGTTGTCACAAGTAACAAAACCCAATAAAATTTATAACCGAAGTATTTAAACCTCGGGTCGTATCTCAAGGAATTGTAGGGAAGTATGATTTATTATTGGTTATGAAAAAGGTGTATTTGTGGGTTTTTGAAATAGAGAATAAGTAATTTAAACAGCAAGAAAATAAATTAATAATTATAAAGAAAAATCTCTTAGCAAGGTATAAGAACTGGAAATCCTATCCTAGTTATCCTTATTAGGTGTGATGAGAATTATTGTTGCTCCTACTTAGTTAACCTTTACTAAATAAAGGAAAGTCAAGCGGACTAATTAATTTGATCCTCAAGTCCTAGCCAACTCCTATGGAGAGACTAGCTTTAGAGCGATCCAAATCCATCAGCAACTTCAATTTCAATCAATAGCTGAGTTTGATAACTCAAGTGTTACCAATCACTTAACCAAAGCCAAAAGGGAAAATAAATCTAAATTAAATTGAAAGCAATCATAAATATAATAGAATAATCATTAATCTGAAATACCTCAAATTGCATTTAAACATAAATTTAAGTCCTAACATGGAAAGGTTCATAAGCCAAATTGAAAAGATAAATAATAATTAAAGTAATAGAATAAATAAAACTAGAAAGTGATTTAAAGGAACATTGAACCTGTAATTGAAGAGAAGTAGCCTAAAGATAATAGAAATCCTAAATCCTAATCCTAAGAGAAAGGAGAGAGCCTCTCTCTCTAAAAAATACATTTAATCCTAAAATTATATCTGTTACTCAGTTGTTAAGTTTTTTCTTTCATTCTCTGGCTTTTATTCTGTGTTTCTAACATTGATTTGGGCCGAAAAATGGTCCAGAAATCGCTCGGGGCGTTTTCTGCAGATTCTTGTACGTGGCGTCTGTCACGCGTACGCGTCGGTCATGCGTACGCGTCATTTGCGTTCTGCTACAAGGCGCGCATTCGTGTCGTCCACACATTCGCGTCGCTGCCATTTCGCGCTAGGCACGCATTCGCGTCGTCCATATGTTCGCGTTGCTGCCTTTTCTTCAAAACTCTATCTTTTGTGCTTTCCTTCCATTTTTGTATGTTTCCTTTCTGTCCTTTAAGCCATTCCTGCCCTATGAGATCTGACAATACTTAACACATAAATCACGGCATCGAATGGTAATAAAGGATAATTAAAATTAATATTTTTAAAGCATAGGAAACATGTTTTTCACATATATCATAAAATAAGGAAGGAATAGTAAAACCATGCAATTTACATGAATAAGTGGGTGAAGAATTGATAGAAACACTCAATTAGAGCACAAAATATATCATAAAATATGGGTTTATCAACCTCCCCACGCTTAAACAATAGCATGTCCTCATGCTAAATCCAAGAGAAAGAGTGAATGTAGAATGGTGGAATCTCATGCAATGCAATCTATTCTAAATGAAAGCTACCTAAATGAACATGCAATTTTAACTATCATCCACCTATATATATAGAGCTTACATGTGGTTAATTTGGTTCATATTTCCAAAGAATCATATAGCCAAGCCTAAATCATGTTAAAGCACTTTCACAATTGAGTTGGGTAAAAATATTTCACAAACTTGCAAGACAATTAACAATTAAGCAGAGATATATGGAGATGAGCTATTGAACCCTCACTGGACTTTATGTTTACTCTCTAGTCAGGCACGCGAGCGCGTCACTGCAATTTCCTCTATTTTGCGCAGTCGCGTGAGCCATGCGTTCGCATCACTTCTCGCTGGTCATCTCCTTCATTTCTTGTGTTCCTTCCATCTTTGCAAGCTTTCTCTCCATTCTCTAAGCCATTCCTGCCCTATGAAGCCTGAAACACTTAACACAGATCACGGCATCGAATGGTATGAAGGAGAATAAAAAAATATTCAATTAAAAGATCTTTAGGAAGCAAGTTTTCAATCATAGAACAATTTTAGGAAGGAATTGTGAATACATGCAAATCATATGAATAAGTGGGTAAAAGACTTGATAAAACCACTCAATTAAACACAATATAAATCATAAAATAATGATTTATCAACCTCCCCACACTTAAACATTAGCATGTCCTCATGCTTAGTTGAAGGAGGTAAAAATGAATGAATAGGGGTATGTAAGACTCATGTAATGCAATGCAACCTATATACATGAATGCAAATATATGATTTTGTCTATCTGATTAAAATAAATAAGTTCTCTAAGACAGAACATAGATCAGATTCCACTAGTTTAAATCATACAGTAAAAGCGAGTAAATTTGTAAGAAGACAGCTTGTGAAAGCAGGGGACATGGAGTTGAGCATTGAACCCTCACTGATGGCGTGTGTGCACTCTAATCTCTCTAGTGTATAGGGTAATCACTCTATCCTTCTCTAATCATGCTTTCTAATTTTTGTTCTTCACCTAACCAATCAACAACATTTAATGTACTAATGCAAACATCATGAGGTCTTTTCAAGGTTGTAATGGGGCTAAGGTAAAGGTAAGGGTATATATGGCTAAGTGAGCTTATAAATTGAATCTTTAATTAACCCAAGCTTTCACCTGATCATATATGTATATTCTATATAACTTTAAATTTTATACCTAGCTACCCAGAATTTTCCTTTCACATTTCATACTCATGCATCAACCTTTATTTTGATTTTATCACATGTGCATTGATTGTTGAACTTTAACTTATTATTGGGGTAATTTTATCCCCTTATTTACTAAAATATTATAAAAAAATTTTTAACATAAAAATAAACATAGCTTATCAATGCACATAGATTTTCAATTTTCTTTTATAGTTTCACATGAGTAGGTACCCAAATTCCCTTTATCTTATCATGACACATTCCTTTATTAACCTTTGTTCCCACAATCTTCCCAAACTCAATTAATACACAATTTCTATCTTAAGCTAACCAAAGATTCAATAGGAATATTTAATTTTTTTTCTGCTTAAGGCTAGTAATGTGGTAAAATGTAGAACAAATGGGATTAAAACGGCTCAAAGTGGCTAACAAAGGTGATTAAAAAGGGTAGGCTAATTTGGGATAAGTGAGCTAAATAAATAATGGCCTCAATCATATGCAAGCACGTAAATACACTAAATAATGGACATATAGGATAAAAAAAATTCAAATTACAATCATAGAGAAATAAAAACACAAAAATAAAATAGTTATGGTTAAATAATGTAACCATGTATTTAGGCTCAAAGTTTCACAGGTTGTGTGTTCTTTAGCTCAAAAACCATGTTCCAATTACAACTTCAAATAATTTTAACATAAGGGTTTTGATTTAAATTAGTGAAAGATTCAGGTTTTAGGAGAGACTTATTATCCTTTCAATCAAGTAGAACATGCATGCAGTTAACCTATTACTATGCAATCTATCATATTCTAAAAAAAAAATTGAAAAACTAACTATTTTATTCGTGTTAAGGAAGAAAAATTACCTCCGGAAGTCAGGCACTGACCGACCTCCCCACACTTAAGGCTTTGCACCGTCCTCGGTGCCATCTGTTAGGAACAAAGGGGGGCTGCTAGCAGTATCTCCACAATCGGGATCGTGATGGCTCCCTGTGCTGGTAAATGAAGTGGAGTTCGGGGTGTTTGGGTCCTTGTCAGGCCTGTGGTTGCCTGTGAGTAGCTCCTTGAGGTATTTGAATCGGCGCTGGTTGCGGCGCTCTCGTAGCTTCACTTTCTGTTCTTGCCAGTCCAACCTCTCCAGTATTTGATGGAGCAGCTGACTTATTGAAGGTGCTGGTGGTGTGGAAGGGGAATTTCTGCAGCTTGTTTTGTGGACTGGCTGGTAGTGGCTGTTGGTGGCCTGAGATATTTCCCGTTAGGGACGTACTGATCATCCCGTGGAAGCATGGCTTTGGTGTCCCCAGCTCTGTAGGAGACTCCGGCTACTGCGACAAGATCTGAGACCAAGGCGGAAAAAGGTAGGTTGCCCACAATTTGTACGTGACCCATGGCATTCCGGATGTGTCTTGGTAGGTATAGCGGCTGGTCTGTGAGGATGCACCATAGTAGAACGGCCATGTCTGCAGTGAAGGAGGACTCATGAGTGCTCGGAAAGACGTAGTGGAACGTAATCTGTGCCCATACGCGAGCCTCCAAGGTAAGTGCGGAAGCCGATATTCCCTTAGGTCGGGAACGATGGTATCCATAAATCCATCTGCTGCCAGGTTGTGCGATAACTCTGAGAACAGCATCCCAATCAAATTGATACGTCTGGTGCTTGAGTGCGGCCTCTTGGAATGCGTCCAGTCCTTCTAGAGTAGGGGGAGATCCAAAGCTCGTTGAATGGCCTCTTCTGTAATAGGGATTTGCTTCTGACGGATATAGACAGACTGCAGGGTTGGCAAGTGGAAATTAGAGTAGAACTCGACTACCCATGAGAGATTAACCTGTCGTGGCTGTCATTGTAGGAATCCCCAGTGTCTGTGTTCGATTCGCAGCTCAACAAATTCAGCAATACGGGTCGGGAGGATAAGCAGGTATTCGTTGTTGTAATTCCTTGCTGCCAGGATGGAGAACATCTGCTCACAGTAGCGGTTGGGAAATTGCGCAGTGTGCTTTGCTGGGAAGGCTTTCTCTTTTTCATCGACCTTGATAATCCTCTTAATTCGTTTTGTTGAGGGCTTAACTGCAGTGAAGAGGGCTCTGCCACTAATGCTCTTTTTGTTCCTCTCCTTGCTGGTGGTTTGGGAGTAGCTTTCTCTTTTCCTTTCTTGGTGGCCATCTTGAAAGGGAAAGAACAAGGATGTTAAGAATTCAAGGGTTAGAGCAAGGAAGAGAACGGAAAAGGTGGTAATCAATGCACATTAAAACGAATGATGTTAACACATGGTCATGACTACATGTGAAAAATCATCAATGAAAATATAGCAAGTGCATATGAAGACAGCTAAATGCAAGGAGTTTATTAGCATGCCGGCAAAGGCATGAGTAGCATAGATCAAGCATTCAAAGTCCAAGTTAGATTACCAAGTCTGTCAAACTAACAATCTCTTTGTAATAACAATTATATTTAATTAATGAAATATAAAAAGTATTTTGTGAAAAGCAAGCATTTAGAGTAGTAGATTAAAAGAAATCTAAAAATAGTGCACAATGCCATACGGGCGTTTTCACAAACGCATAGCATGCATGGTAAATAAGCTATTGAAAGTATTAAATTGAACATGCAAGCAACCCTATAAAATTAATATATAATTGTCAAACAATTCCTTAACAATCCACAAGTAAATCATTAGAAATAATGACCCAAATAAATTTCCAACACCAATTAAAAGAAAAAGAAAGAAAAAGAAAACATGGATAATGAAAGTAAAAATAAGAAAAAAGAAAAGAAGAAGAAAACATAAAAATAAGAAGAAGAATAGAAAAGTAAGGAGGGAAGAAGAAAAAAAAACTTGACAATGGTAGTGAGAGAGAGAAAGTAGAAAGTGAGAAAGAAGGAAGAAGGAAGAAAAAAGGGGGGGGGGGAAGAAAGAAGAAGGGAAAAAGAAAAATTAGGATTTGGGGAAGAAAAAGATAAGATATTTTGGCAGATTTGGATAAGTTGTGCAGCGCAAGCGACGCGGACGCGTGGGATACGCGTTCGCGCGAATGGCGCCTAGATGAACCGACGCGGACGCGTCGTTCACGCGGACGCGTGGTGGTGCACGAAATTGTGATCTCAGGCAACGGCGCCAGAAACTCTGTACGCACGTCTTAATAAATTGTTTTCATTCACAACTTCGATACAACTAACCAGCAAGTGCACTGGGTCGTCCAAGTAATAAACCTTACGTGAGTAAGGGTCGATCCCACGGAGATTGTTGGTATGAAGCAAGCTATGGTCACCTTGTAAATCTCAGTCAGGCGGATATAAAATAGTTATGGAGTTTTCGAACATAAATAATAAATAGATAGAAAATACGGATAGAAATACTTATGTAATTCATTGGTTAGAATTTCAGATAAACGTATGGAGATGCATTCGTTCCTCTGAACCTCTGCTTTCCTGCTTAAGGTAAAACGGAAGTGGTTGTCAGGCACGCGTTCATAGGGAATGGTGATGATTGTCACGTTCATCACATTCAGGTTGAAGTGCGAATGAATATCTTAGAAGCGGAATAAGTTGAATTAAATAGAAAAACAGTAGTACTTTGCATTAATCTTTGAGGAACAGCAGAGCTCCACACCTTAATCTATGGAGTGCAGAAACTCTACCGTATGAAAATACGTAAGTGAAAGGTCCAGGCATGGCCGAATGGCCAGCCCCCAAAACGTGATCACAGGATCAAAAATACAATCCAGGATGTCAAATTCAATAGTAAAAAGTCTTATTTATACTAAACTAGTTACTAGGGTTTACAGAAGTAAGTAATTGATGCATAAATCCACTTCTGGGGCCCACTTGGTGTGTGCTTGGGCTGAGCTTGAATGTTACACGTGTAGAGGTCAATCTTGGAGTTGAACGCCAGTTTGTAACGTATTTCTGGCGTTCAACTCTGGCTTGTGACGTGTTTCTAGCGTTTAACTCCAGACAGCAGCGTAGAATTGGCGTTCAACACCCTTTTACGTCATCTAAACTCAGCCAAAGTATGGACTATTATATATTTCTGGAAAGCCCTGGATGTCTACTTTCCAACGGAATTGGAAGCGCACCATTTTGAGTTCTGTAGCTCCAGAAAATCTACTTTGAGTGCAGGGAGGTCAGAATCCAACAGCATCAGCAGTCCTTCTTCAACCTCTGAATCTGATTTTTGCTCAAGTCCCTCAATTTCAGCCAGAAAATACCTGAAATCACAGAAAAATACACAAACTCATAGTAAAGTCCAGAAATGTGAATTTAACATAAAAACTAATGAAAACATCCCTAAAAGTAACCAGATTCTACTAAAAACATACTAAAAATAGTGCCAAAAAGCGTATAAATTATCCGCTCATCACAACACCAAACTTAAATTGTTGCTTGTCCCCAAGCAACTGAAAATCAAATAGGATAAAAAAAAGAGAATATACTATAAATTTCAAACTATCAATGAAACATAGCTCCAATTAAATGAGCGGGACTTGTAGCTTTTTGCCTCTTGAATAGTTTTGGCATCTCACTTTATCCATTGAAGTTCAGAATGATTGGCATCTATAGGAACTCAGAGTTCAGATAGTGTTATTGATTCTCCTAGTTCAGTATGATGATTCTTGAACACAGCTATTTTATGAGTCTTGGCCGTGGCCCTAAGCACTTTGTTTTCCAGTATTACCACCGAATACATAAATGCCACAGACACATAATTGGGTGAACCTTTTCAGATTGTGACTCAGCTTTGCTAAAGTCCCCAATTAGAGGTGTCCAGGGTTCTTAAGCACACTCTTCTTTTGCTTTGGACCTTGACTTTAACCGCTTAGTCTCAAGTTTTCACTTGACACCTTCACGCCACAAGCACATGGTTAGGGATAGCTTGGTTTAGCCGCTTAGGCCAGGATTTTATTCCTTTAGGCCCTCCTATCCACTGATGCTCAAAGCCTTGGGATCCTTTTTATTTACCCTTGCCTTTTGGTTTTAAGGGTTATTGGCTTTTTGCTCTTGCCTCTTGGTTTTAAGAGCTTTTGGCTTTTTCTGCTTGCTTTTTCTTTTTATTTATTTTTTTTCGCCTATATTTTTTTTCTTTTTTTTTTTTCTGCAAGCTTTGTTCTTTGCTGCTTTTTCTTGCTTCAAGAATCACTTTTATGATTTTTCAGATTATCAAATAACATGTCTCCTTATCATCATTCTTTCAAGAGCCAACATATTTAACATTCTTAAACAACAACTTCAAAAGACATATGCACTGTTCAAGCATTCATTCAGAAAACAAAAAGTATTGTCACCACATCAATATAATTAAACTAAGTTCAAGGATAAATTCGAAACTCATGTACTTCTTGTTCTTTTGAATTAAAACATTTTTCATTTAAGAGAGGTGATGGATTCATAGGACATTCATAACTTTAAGACATAGTTACTAACTACTAATGATCATGTAATAAGACACAAACATAGATAAGCACTTAACATAGAGAGAACGAAAAACAGAGAATGTAAGAACAAGGAATGAGTCCACCTTAGTGATGGTGGTGTTTCCTTCTTGAGGAACCAATGATGTCCTTGAGCTCTTCTATGTCTCTTCCTTGTCTTTGTTGCTCTTCCCTTATTGCTTTTTGATCTTCTCTTATTTCATGAAGGATGATGGAGTGCTCTTGATGTTCCACCCTTAGTTGTCCCATGTTGGAACTTAATTCTCCTAGGGAGGTGTTGATTTGCTCCCAATAGTTCTATGGAGGAAAATGCATTTGAGGCATCTCCGGGATCTCATGGTGAAGAGCTTCATACGTCTCTTGAGATCCATGAATGGGCTCTCTTGCTTGCTCCATCCTTTTCTTAGTGATGGGCTTCTCTTCCTCAATGGGAATGTCTCCTTCTATGAAAGCTCCAGCTGAGTAACATAGATGGCAAATAAGATGAGGAAAAGCTAGCCTTACCCCAGGAGAGGGCTTTTCGGCTATTTTGTAGAGTTCAAGGGAGATGACTTCATGAACTTTTACTTCTTCTCTAATCATGATTCTATGAATCATGATGGCCCGATCCACAGTAACTTCAGATCGGTTGCTAATGGGGATGATGGAGCGTTGGATGAACTCCAACCATCCTCTAGCCACAGGCTTGAGGTCCAGTCTTCTTAATTGAACTGGCTTGCCTTTGGAGTCAATCTTCCATTGAGCTCTTTCCACACATATGTCCCTGAGGACTTAGTCTAACCTTTGATTAAAGTTGACCCTTCTAGTGTAGGGGCGTGCATCTCCTTGCATCATAGGCAAGTTAAACGCCAACCTCACATTTTCCGGACTAAAATCTAAGTATTTCCCCCGAACCATTGTAATATAATTCTTTGGGTTTGGGTTCTTACTTTGATCATGGTTCCTAGTGATCCATGCATTGTCATAGAACTCTTGAACCATTAGGATGCCGACTTGTTGGATGGGTTTTGTTAGAAATTCCCAGCTTCTTCTTTGGATTTCATGTCGAATCTCCGGATACTCATTTCTCTTGAGTTTGAAAGGGACCTCAGGGATCACCTTTTTCTTGACCACAACATCATAGAAGTGGTCTTGATGGGCTTTGGAGATGAATCTTTCCTTCTCCCATGACTCGGAGGTGGAAGCTTTTGTCTTCCCTTTCCCTTTTCTAGAGGATTCTCCGGTCTTAGGTGCCATCAATGGTAATGGAAAAACAAAAAGCTTATGCTTTTACCACACCAAACTTAGAATTTTGCTCGTCCTCGAGCAAGAGAGGAAAGAATAGATGAAAAAGAAGAAGAAAATATGGAGGAGAAGAGGGAGTGGTGTATTCGGCCAAGAAGAGAAGAGAGGGTTGTGTTGTGTGAAAATGAGGAAGAATGGAGGGCTATATATAGGGAAGGGAGGGGGGTAAGGTTCGGCCATAAGGGTGGGTTTTGGGTGGAAAAGTGATTTTGAATTTTGAAGGTAGGTGGAGTTTATGAGGTAGATTTATGGGGAAGAGTGGATGGATGTGAGTGGTGAAGTGGTGATAGGGAAGAGGGATTGAGGTGATTGGTGAAGAGTTTTGGGGAAGAGTGTTTATGGGATTGTGTGAAGGAGGGGTGAGAAGAAGTGAGTGGAGGTAGTGGGGATCCTGTGGGGTCCACAGATCCTGAGGTGATCCTCTGGGGTCCACAGATCCTGAGGTGTTCAAGGATTTACAACCTTGCACCAAATTAGGCATGCAAAATGCCCTTGCACACAACTCTGGGCATTCAGCGCCAGATTGGTGCTTGTTCTGGGCATTGAACGCCCATTTGTTCCCCATTTCTGGCGTTGAACGCGAGAACCATGCTTGTTCTGGGCATTCAGCGCCAGCTCTTCTCCAGGGTACAATTCTGGCATTCAAACGCCCAGATGCTTCCCATTTTGGGCGTTCAGCGCCAGAACCATGCTCTGTTCTGGCGTTGAATGCCAGCCAGATGCTTCTTACTGGCGTTTAAACGCCAGTAAGGTCTTCCTCCAGGGTGTGATTTTTCTTCTGCTGTTTTTGATTCCGTTTTCAATTTTTATATTTATTTTGTGACTCCACATGATCATGAACCTAATAAAACATGAAAGAACAAGAAAAATAAAATTAGATAAATAAAAATTGGGTTGCCTCCCAACAAGTGCTTCTTTAATGTCAATAGCTTGACAGTGGGCTCTCATGGAGCCTCACAGATGTTCAAAGCATTATTGAGACTCCCCAACACCAAACTTAGAGTTTGGTTGTGGCCTCCCAACACCAAACTTAGAGTTTGACTGTGGGGGCTCTGGTTGACTCTGTTTTGAGAGAAGCTTACTGTGCCTCTTTTTCATGTTTACAGAAAGGTAACCTTGAGTTGTAAACACAAGGGAGTCCTCATTCAATTGAAGGACTAATTCACCTCTGTCAACATCAATCACAGCTCTTGCTGTGGCTAGGAAAGGTCTTCCAAGGATGATGGATTCATCCTCATCCTTCCCAGTATCAAGGATTATGAAATCAGCAGGGATGTAAAGGCCTTCAACCTTTACTAACACGTCCTCTACTTGTCCATAAGCCTGTTTTCTTGAATTGTCTGCCATCTCTAATGAGATTTTAGCAGCTTGTACCCCATAGATTCTCAGTCTCTCTATTACAGAGAGGGGCATGAGGTTTATCCCTGAACCAAGGTCACACAGAGCCTTTTCAAAGATCATGTTGCCTATGGTACAAGGTATTACGAACTTTCTAGGATCCTGTTTCTTCTGAGGCAATGCCAGTTGATCCAGATCACTTAGTTCATTGGTGAACAAGGGAGGTTCATCTTCCCAAGTCTCAATACCAAATAACTTGGCATTCAGCTTCATGATTGCACCAAGAAACTTGGCAGCTTGCTCTTCAGTAACATCCTCATTCTCTTCAGAAGAGGAATACTCATCAGAGCTCATGAATGGCATAAGGAGGTTCAATGGAATCTCTATGTTCTCTAGATGAGTCTCAGATTCCTTTGGTTCCTCAGAGGAAAGCTCCTTATTGATCACTGGACGTCCCAGGAGGTCTTCCTCTTTGGGATTCACGTCCTCTCCCTCCCTTACAGGTTCAGCCATGGTAATTAATTCAATGGCCTTGCACTCTCCTTTTGGATTCTCTTCTGTATTGCTTGGGAGAGTACTAGGAGGGATTTCAGTGATCCTTTTACTCAGCTAGCCCACTTGTGCCTCCAAATTTCTAATGGAAGATCTTGTTTCATTCATGAAACTCACAGTGGCCTTAGATAGATCAGAGACTAAATTTGCTAAGCTAGATGGATTCTGCTCAGAATTCTCTGTCTGTTGCTGAGTGGATGATGGAAAAGGTTTACTATTGTTAAACCTATTTCTTCCACCATTATTAAAGCCTTGTTGAGGCTTTTGTTGATCCTTCCATGAGAAATTTGGATGATTTCTCCATGATGGATTATAGGTGTTTCCATAAGGTTCACCTAAGTAATTTACCTCTGCTATTGCAGGGTTCTCAGGATCATAAGCTTCTTCTTCAGAAGATGCCTCTTGAGTACTGTTGGATGCAGCTTGCATTCCATTCAGACTCTGAGAAATCATATTGACTTGCTGAGTCAATATTTTATTCTGAGCCAATATGGCATTCAGAGTATCAATTTCAAGAACTCCCTTCTTCATAGGCGTCCCATTACTCACAGGATTCCTCCCAAAAGTGTACATGAACTGGTTATTAGCAACCATATCAATGAGTTCTTGAGCTTCTGCAGGCGTTTTCTTTAGGTGAATGGATCCACCTGCAGAAGTATCCAATGACATTTTAGCCAATTCAGATAGACCATCATAGAATATATCCAGGATGGTCCATTCTGAAAGCATGTCAGAAGGACACTTTTTGGTCAATCCTTTGTATCTCTCCCAAGCTTCATAGAGGGATTCACCTTCTTTCTGTCTGAAAGTCTGAACATCCACTCTAAGCTTACTTAGCTTTTCAGGAGGAAAGAACTTGGCTAAGAAAGCCTTGACCAGCTTATCCCAAGAGTTCAGGCTATCCTTAGGTTGAGAGTCCAACCATACTCTAGCTCTGTCTCTTACAGAAAAAGGGAAAAGCATGAGCCTGTAGACTTCAGGATCTACTCCATTAGTCTTAACAGTATCACATATCTGCAAGAATTCAGTTAAGAACTGAAAAGGATCTTCAGATGGAAGTCCATGAAACTTGCAGTTCTGCTGCATCAGAGAAACTAACTGAGGTTTAAGCTCAAAATTGTTTGCTCCAATGGCAGGAATGGAGATGTTTCTTCCATGTAAATTGGAATTAGGTGCAGTAAAGTCACCAAGCATCCTCCTTGCATTATTATTATTTTCGGCTGCCATCTCCTCTTCTTGTTCGAAAATTTCTGAAAGGTGCTTGCTGGATTGTTGTAATTTAGCTTCTCTTAGTTTCCTCTTCAGAGTCCTTTCAGGTTCTGGATCTGCTTCAACAAGAATATTCTTGTCCTTGTTCCTGCTCATATGAAAAAGAGGGAATAGAAAAATAATAATAGGGATCCTTTTTACCACAGTATAGAGGTCCTTGTGTGAGTAGAAGAAAAGAAGGAGATGAGAGAGAAAGAGAATTTTCGAAAATAATTTTTGAAAAAGAGTTAGTGATTTTCGAAAATTGTTTTTGAAAAAGGTTAGTAATTTTTCGAAAATTAAAATCAAAAATTAAAATAATTAATTAATTAAAAAGAAATTTAGAAAAAGAGGGAAGATATTTTCGAAAATTAGAGAGAGAGAGAGTTAGTTAGGTAGTTTTGAAAAAGATAAGAAACAAACAAAAAGTTAGTTAGTTAGTTGAAACAAATTTTGAAAATCAATTTTGAAAAGATAAGAAGATAGGAAGTTAGAAAAGATATTTTAAAATCAAATTTTTGAAAAAGATAAGATAAGAAGATATTTTTGAAAAGATATGATTGAAATTAGTTTTGAAAAAAGATTTGATTTTTAAAATCACAATTAATGACTTGATTCACAAGAAATCATAAGATATGATTCTAGAACTTAAAGTTTGAATCTTTCTTAACAAGCAAGTAACAAACTTAAAATTTTTGAATCAAAACATTAATTGATGATGTTATTTTCGAAAATTAGGAGATAAAGATAAGAAAAAGATTTTTGAAAAATATTTTTAAGATTTTCAAAAATAAATCAGAAAAATGAAAAAGATTTGATTTTTGAAAAAGATTTTGAAAAAGATGAGATTTTTAAATTGAAAATTTGATTTGACTCATAAAAACAACTAGATTTTAAAAATTTTTGAAAAAGTCAAATCTAATTTTCAAATTTATGAGAAGAAAAAGGAGAAGATATTTTTTTTATTTTTTGAATTTTTATGATGAGAGAGAAAAATTTAAAACATCATTTTCATGTTTTTCTCTTTTCTTTTTGGATCAAAACAAGGAATGCATGCAAGAACACTATGAATGTCAAGATGAACACCAAGAACACTTTGAATGTCATGATGAACATCAAGACTTATTTTTGAAAATTTTTTATATGCAAAGAAAACATGCAAGACACCAAACTTAGAAATCTTTCATGTTTAGACTCTATGGATGCAAAAATGCACATGTAAAACAAGAAAAGATGCAAAACAAGAAAACATCAAGATCAAACAAGAAGACTTACCAAGAACAACTTGAAGATCATGAAGAACACTATGAATGCTTGAATTTTCGAAAAATGCAAGATGAATATGCAATTGACACCAAACTTTCAACTTGACTCAAGACTCAAACAAGAAACATGAAATATTTTTTTTTTATTTTTATGATTTTATGATTTTTTTTTCTTTTAATTTTTTCGAAAATCATTTGAAAAAGAAAAATAAGGATTCCAAAATTTTTAATATGAATTCCAGGAATCTTGCACTCTTATTCTAAAGCTCCAATCTGAGGGTTAGACATGGCTTAATAGCCAGTCAAGCTTTAGCATGAATATGTGAGTAATTCATTCAATTTTAGGCCAAAACCTCAGTCCAAAAGAATTTAGACATGGCTTTATAGCCAGCCATGCTTCAACATGCTTCATGAAACACTAGAATTCATTCTTAAAAATTCTGAAGAAAAAAATATTTTTTGAAAAGAAGTTTTATTTTTTTGAAAATAAGGGAGAAATTTTTGAAAGATTTTTAAAAAATTTTGAAAATAAAACAAAAGGAAAATTACCTAATCTGAGCAACAAGATGAATCGTCAGTTGTCCAAACTCGAACAATCCCTGGCAACGGCGCCAAAAACTTGGTGCACGAAATTGTGATCTCAGGCAACGGCGCCAGAAACTCTGTACGCACATCTTAATAAATTGTTTTTCATTCACAACTTCGATACAACTAACCAGCAAGTGCACTGGGTTGTCCAAGTAATAAACCTTACGTGAGTAAGGGTCGATCCCACGGAGATTGTTGGTATGAAGCAAGCTATGGTCACCTTGTAAATCTCAGTCAGGCGGATATAAAATAGTTATGGAGTTTTCGAACATAAATAATAAATAGATAGAAAATACGGATAGAAATACTTATGTAATTCATTGGTTAGAATTTCAGATAAACGTATAGAGATGCATTCATTCCTCTGAACCTCTGCTTTCCTGCTGTCTTCACCCAATCAATCTTACTCCTTTCCATGGCTAGCTTTATGTAAGGACATCACCTTTGTCAACGGCTACTTTTTATCCTCTCTGGAAAATGGTCCGATGCGCTGTCACTGCATGGCTAATCGTCTGGAGGCATCACCCTTGTCAATGGCTGCATCCTATCCTCTTGTGAAAATGGTCCAAATGCTCTGTCACAGCACGGCTAATCATCTGAGGTTCTCGATCATACTGGAATAGGATTCACCCTCCTTTTGCGTCTGTCACTACGCCCAGCACTCGCGAGTTGGAAGTTCGTCACAATCATTCAATCCCAGAGTCCTACTCGGAATACCACAGACAAGGTTTAGACTTTCTGGACTCTCATGAATGTCGCCATCAATCTAGCTTATACCACGAAGATTCTGATTAAGAGATCCAAGAGATACTCATTCAATCTAAGGCAGAACGGAAGTGGTTGTCAGGCACGCCTTCATAGGGAATGGTGATGATTGTCACGTTCATCACATTTAGGTTGAAGTGCGAATGAATATCTTAGAAGCGGAATAAGTTGAATTGAATAGAAAAACAGTAGTACTTTGCATTAATCTTTGAGGAATAGCAAAGCTCCACACCTTAATCTATGGAGTGTAGAAACTCTACCGTATGAAACTACATAAGTGAAAGGTCCAGGCATGGCCGAATGGCCAGGCCCCAAAACGTGATCACAGGATCAAAAATACAATCCAGGATGTCAAATTCAATAGTAAAAAGTCTTATTTATACTAAACTAGTTACTAGGGTTTACAGAAGTAAGTAATTGATGCATAAATCCACTTCCGGGGCCCACTTGGTGTGTGCTTGGGCTGAGCTTGAAAGTTACACGTGTAGAGGTCAATCTTGGAGTTGAACGCCAGTTTTTAACATATTTCTGGCGTTCAACTCTGGCTTGTGACGTGTTTCTGGCGTTTAACTCCAGACAGCAGCGTAGAACTGGCGTTCAACGCCCTTTTACGTCATCTAAACTCGGCCAAAGTATGAACTATTATATATTTCTGGAAAGCCCTGGATGTCTACTTTCCAACGCAATTGGAAGCGCGCCATTTTGAGTTCTGTAGCTCCAGAAAATCCACTTTGAGTGCAGGGAGGTCAGAATCCAACAGCATCAGCAGTCCTTCTTCAACCTCTGAATCTGATTTTTGCTCAAGTCCCTCAATTTCAGCCAGAAAATACCTGAAATCACAGAAAATCACACAAACTCGTAGTAAAGTCCAGAAATGTGAATTTAACATAAAAACTAATGAAAACATCCCTAAAAGTAACCAGATTCTACTAAAAACATACTAAAAACAGTGCCAAAAAGCGTATAAATTATCCACTCATCACGTGGCATGATCGGTACTAGTGGCGCGAGGGCAGCCTCGCGCTCGCATAACTCTCTGTCCGAAACTCATTGTTGCCAAATTTTAGGGTGACACGTTCGCGTGGTGGACGCGATCGCGTGAATGGCCAAGATTGGAAAACGATGCGGACGCGTGGGTCACGCGTTCGCGTGGTAGGGCTTGTGCGTCTAGCACCATTCCAGCCCCGGTCCAGCGTGACATTCTGCCAGACACCCTTTCTTACGTCAATTTTCAGGACACGCGTTCGCGTACTTGACGCGGACGCGTGGGAGGCATTTTCCCACATGACGCGGAGGCGTCAGCGACACAGTCGCGTGGGTCAAGTTGTGCCAAAGGCACGCCTCCAGCCACACTCTCGCATGACTCTCTGTAAAATCTCTTTTCTTCCTTGAGGCATATATGACGCGGACGCGTCGGCGACGCTGTCGCGTCGCGTGCCAAAATTTTTTTTATGCAATATGCAAATGCAGATGCAGACTATAGGCACTAGTACTGAGAAGAGTTATTGAAAAAGGAAATTAAGGAGAGGGGGAGGAACGATCATACCATGGTGGGTTGTCTCCCACCCAGCACTTTGCTTTTGTAATACTCGGTCTAACCGAAATTAATTAAATAATAAGTTAAATAGGAGCGAATATGGTTGGAAGGTTTGGCAATTGGAATTTGATAATTTAAATATGATATTTGGATTCAGTGAATTTTTTCAAGTCGAAAAACATAGTTTTTTGCGTAAAAGCGCGCAGTGGAATTTTGACTGGCAGTACCGGCTGAGATCTGTTTGGTACTACAGCTGAGGAAATTGATTATGAGTAAATAAGATTAGGAAATGAGGAATTATAATTAGGGAAGGTAGAAATATTTAAAGTGCAATTTAGAGCGCTAATCTTAAAGGTTTTGGCCCAAAATTGGGCCAACGGGCAAAAATAAGTGAACCGGGCCTAAGTGGGCCCAAGACCCAACATATATAAACATTAGTTATGAGCATTTCAGCTCATTTTACCCTAAAAAGAAGGGTTGGGGCGCTGAAATTGAGAAGAGAGAAGAGAAGAGAGAAAACCTAACTCTCCTTGATCTTCAAACCACAATAACTTGAGCTACGGAGCTCCGATTGACGAGCCGTTTGTGGCCACGCGTCGCTCTTCTCATCCTCTACAATTCTATCTAAGTTTTATGGTGAGTATTCTATTCATCTCTGCCCAGTTTTCGAGATTCCCCACTGTTACACGGTTTTGGGTAGCTAGTGTTGAAATCTTGTGATTTTGGGTGTTTAGGGATACTCCAACATGGATTCTAAGTGGGTTCTATCCCTACTTCATATGGGCTGAGGTAAGAAGTGCTCAAACCCTTGTGATTTGTCATTTTTATGAGCCCTAGGTTGATGTATGTATGTGATATTGGTTATGTTAGTGTATTTGGTGATGTTGGTGCACAATTGGGAGATTGGTATTGCTTGAAGAGCTTTGGTAAGGCTTGGAGCTAAGGTTGGTGAAGACTTCCAAAGAAGAGGCTCAATTGGTTTGGCTACAAGAGGTACGGTTTAAGTTTCATTTAAGTACCGTGTGTTGTGATGAGAATTCCTAGGCTAGATGCCCCTAGGATTAAGTTTGGATTGTGTAAATGGTTGGTGCTAATATGCATAGTTGGTATGTAATGTGAATTAATGATTGGGTTGAGAATTGTGTGGCCTTGTATGCTTGGTGTATTGAGAATTTGATGTACTGGGTAATGAGTATTGATTTGTGGTATATGCATTTAAATTGTGAAAATTGGGCCGGAGGCCGGAAAGAGGTAAGAAAGGTAAGTCGATGTGTGCATTGTATGATGGCACAAGTGATTGGATGAATTTCAGATAATGAATATATGAATGATTAGGTTGGTTATTGAATAATAAAGTTTGAGAAGTTGAAGTGTGGAGTTTGGTAATTTTGGGTGAAATTATGTAGATGAGGTATGTTTGGTTCGGTTGAGATATATTATGTGATCATATATGTGATTATGATTATTGATGCCTTGATGGTATGATGATGCATTAGAGATATGTATGTTGTGATATATTCTTGGGGAATGATTAAGGTTGATTTGTGGGTGAAACCACGTGATAGTGAGTATGATATTAATTGTGTAAAATGATGGTTGATTGGAAATGGTATTATTGGAAATTGGGATGAGGAAGGATGTATGACATGATATTGTGTTTGTCCTTTAGCCATTTGATTAAGAAGTGTTAAAATGGTTGGATGTGGTTTGGAAATTTTGGTAAAGTGTCAATGTGTGAGTTGAGGATGGCTTGATGTTGATTTTGGTACACTTTGACTGATTTCAAAAAGGGTTGAAATTGGCATGTTTTGGTTGAGTTGGAAAATAGTTGAAAATGGCTTGTTTTGAAAATGGCACCTTGTGGTTTTGTATGAAAATATAGTTTTTGGGCATATTTTGACGGGACATAACTTGGAATACGGATCTCTGTTTTGTGCCAAATTTGTTTAAAATTGAAATTGGATCCGGGATGTCCGTGCCATTCGAAGAACGGGTGAAAAACGATTTAAAATGGGAGAGTTATGTCCGTCGGAAGATTGGGGGTTGAATTTGTAAATTCTGCAGCTTTTAACTTAGAAAATTTTTAGCAGAACGACCCTCCGCGCGTAGGCGCACTTGGCGCGTACACGCCGTTCTTTAAGAAAGCACCATCCACGCGTGCGCGTGGTGTGCGCGGGCGCGTCGATGCGCTGCACCAAATGCCAGCCATTTTCCCGAGAGTTGTGCCAGTTTTGTGCCTGGGGCACAAATGTATCCGCGCGTACGCGTGGCTGACGCGTGCGCGTCGTTTAGCTATTTTTCAACCCGCGCGTCCGCGCGTATGACACTTGCGCGTCGATGAGTTTTGTGGCCATCCATGCGTACGCATAGAGTGCGCGTACGCGTGGTCCTGTTTTCATGCCAAAGTTGATTTTTGAGTTTTTAAAGCCAAATCTCATACTTCTAAGCATCCGATCTCACCCCTTATGTATTAAATCATTATGATATGCCTAGCAATGAGAAAGGAGCTAGGAGATGTGGTAACTTGCGAGTGAAGCAAGGGGAAAAGTTATGATCAATGATGATCAAAGATGATTATATGAGATATGGAGAATGACGGTGGAAGTACCGTGTATGTCATAAGCCGAAGGGCTATATTTATTGATAAATGGTTGGTTCTTGATTGAACCATGAGCCAGATGGCTGAGTATAAAAGCATATATAATTAATGAATGAATGTGTTAAATGAATAATAATGGAGAATGTTGAAATGTGATGTGTGACCCCGGGTAGTAGGCAGTGGCGATGTCCACTTGCTCCGGGTAGGAGACGGAAAAGGATGTTTATGATAAATGAGTTAAATTATGGATTTTTGAATAAATGAGTATTTGTGATACCTGGGTAGTAGTAAGAGTGGTGGTTCATCACGCTTGCTCCAGGTTAATGTTTAAGATTTGATAACAATGATGATTGCTTTCAAACTGAACGAATATATGTTTTGAGATCCTGGGCAGTAGCAAGGGTTGTGGTTCGTCCCACTTGCTCCAGGTCAGAGATTGTGACGCCTGGGTAGTAGCGGTAGTAGTGGTGAATCCACTCGCTCCAGGTTGAGCTTTTAGACAGCTGCCTGGGTAGTAGCCGCAGTAGTGATTATTTCACTGGCTCTGGGTTGAGCGGGCAGTAGCAAGGGGGTTGTAGCTCAAACCTACTTGCTCCGCAAGGGGTGTTTCTGTCCAATGGTTAGCTACCAGGACATGTCGGGTTGGCTATATAATCGACAGATGATATCATCAGCCATAGGGCAGGCATTCATCATTTGCATATGTTTGAATTGTTTGGGTTTGCCATTTGTTTTGGAATTCTACATCATATATGCCATGTTACCTGACTATATGCTACTTGTTCTACTTGTACCATATTTGTGTATTACTTGCCTGTATTGCTTGTGTTTGTACAACTGAGAGGCCCCTCATGCTGGTGTCGGTGGGTGTGAGGGCTGTTCTTGATGGGATGAATTGATGATACGATTGCATGATGATGATGATTATTGAATGAGATAGTTGGGGCTCCCTAGGTAGACGCAGTGATGTGGCTTCACTAGCTCCAGGCGAGGGTATGATGTATTGATATAGAATTGCTGAGGCAGAACAACTGGTGATGGTTTTGCTTATGATTCTGAGTCTGATTCGTGGAAGAGTCAGCGAGTTGGGAAACATGTGAAACATGAATTAAATTTAGCACTCCCTTATGACAGTTGCCTATTCATGGATTAGCGAGAACCTAGGATGAATAATTGGTGAAGAAGTTTAGGATGCTTAGTGAGTTTTTATTGCAGTACATTGAATTTATTTGGCACTTTTACCGTACTAGGAACACATGGGCCCGGGGTTCTCATTCCGTATATATCTCTTGTTTTTCAGATACAGGTCCAGGTGCTCAGAAGTGAGTTGTGGGTCATCTGAGAGACGGCGAAGATCTTTATTTTCCCTACTTTGTGTTTTGCTTAGAATCTCTCCACCTTTGTTTTGGAAAGATTATATTATGTATTGAACTCTTTGAATTTTCCTATAGAGGCTCTCATGTTTCCTTCGGGAGAGATTAGGATATACTGTTGTCAACTACTTTCATACTGTACCCTAGCCGACCTAAACTTCGCGGGTCGTGACTAGTGGCTATTTACTTATGTTATATATATCTATCTGTTATCTATCTCTTAATCTCCTCTACGCCTTGTCCGTATATCGTTTTCAGCTTCACGGTTTATCTTTTGTTGTCGAAACGTGAGTGATACATCTTCGTGATTTTATTTCTACTCTTTTCAGGCTTCTCGATTAATACTCCTTTCGAAATTACCTATATTTATTTATTAAAAATCCACCTGAGAGTCGTACCACCGTAATATCATTGACTTATGACTCGAGCATAAGGATTTGAATATTAGGATGTTACATTATGGTATCAGAGCAGTTCGTCCTCGTGAGCCTGAGGGATGGAACTGCTTATGCTTCAATGCATACTCTGAGTCTGTGCCTGTGCTAGTTAGGGTATCTAACTAATACATTTAGCATAAAGTCCATGAGTGTACCTTTGGTACTTTGAAGCACTATACTTCCGATATTGAGACTGATCAACTTGATATCGATTGTTTGGTGTGTATAGGAACCAGATGGCACCTCATGGACCCAGTCGGGGACGTGAAAGAGATCGTACTAATACGTAGGAACCGGAAATCAACCCGAATAACCCGGTAAACCTTATGGCAGTATTGGAGAATATGGCTGCTGCTATGCAGGCCACTACGGAGGCTCTTGGGCAACAGATAAACAATAATGGCAATGGCGGAAGGGAAGCTCAGGGCCCGATGACACTGGCAACCTTCTTAAAGGTTAATCCACCTAAGTTCAAGGGAACCACCAATCCGACTGAAGCTGATACTTAGTTTCAAGCCATGGAGCGAGCACTGCAAGCGCAGTTGGTGCCTGAAGAGCAGTGTGTTGAATTTGCTACCTATCTACTCACGGGGGAAGCATCGTATTGGTGGCAAGGGGCTCGACGCCTCCTGCAACAGGGGAATGATCTTATCACTTGGGATGCCTTCCAGGTGGAATTCTATAAGAAGTATTTTCCAAATTCTGCCAGGACAGCCAAGGAATTGGAGTTACTGCAGCTGAAGCAAGGTGCTATGTCCGTGTTTGAGTATACAGACAAATTTGAGGAGCTATTCAGGTTTTCCCGCATGTGTCAAGGAGCTCTGGGAGACTTCGAGGAATGGAAATGCATTAAGTATGAAGAAGGGCTCCGGAGCGACATCCTAAGTTCAGTGGGACCAATGGAGATCCGAACTTTTTCAGAGTTAGTGAATAAGAGCAGAATTGCTGAAGAGTGTGTGAAAAGGAGGGTTGCAGAGAAAGGAAGTCATAGAGAGCACAACCAAGGATTCGCACCAAGGGGTCGAGAGTTTAAGGAGAGAGGATACGTACAACACTTTCCCCAAGGACAGAATAACTTTGCGACGAGTGAGGAGTCCCAAAGAAATGGTAAGGGAAAACGGGCAGCGGCTGCTTCTAATATTTTGAGCTGTCAGAGATGTGGGAGTCATCACCCAAATAGGCCGTGCCGATTGGGGTTAGGTATATGTTACAAGTGCGGGTTACCAGGGCATGTATCAAGAAATTGCCAACAAGGAGAGAGTCAGGATGCGGGCCGATTGCAACAGTAAGATTGAGGTAATTGCAATAATCAGGCTTAAAGGACAGTGCGTGATTTTATAATACCACCTGTACAATAAAACTGGGAATGTCGAGTTTAATATTAGATTAAGGAGCAAACCGGATGGTCCGAGTAAGGATTTGCCTTAATACAAATGGATAAATGCCTGTGATGTAAACAATTTTTTTTGTTGAGAATGATGTGTTGTGTTTGTTGTGTAGTTGGTTGATTTCTGGATTTTTGGTGAAACAAATTGAACCCGTGACTTTTAGTTCCTTTGATTTAAATAGATAAGGAATGGTCCTAAATGAGGGATTTGGAAACGTTGATTTGAAATGCTAGTCATGCTAAGTTGTGGTTGAGTACTTGAGGAAGTAAGTGATAGGGCTCGTACTAGACGAGAGATCAGAATAAAGCAATAGAAGCTTGCGGAAGCAGTAACACAGGATAGCTACGAATAGGAGCTGTGAAAGTTTACTATAATATCTTAAGTTTGAATACTAGAAAGGTTAAGTGGGTTACTGCAAGTAATGATCCCCAAATAGTTGGAATTGATTGCGGCTGCGAGCTTTGATGGTTCTAAAGCGGATGAGGAAATTATCATTGATGCATAATTGGATTTAGGTGATGAGAGAGTGCAAGTTGTCGTGTTTGAGAGATGAGTACCATGATGTTTCGTCATAGTGACCTTGGAATTATATTGAGATTTATAATGATTGGTTTTGAAAGACGAATGTGAAAACCACTAAATTGAAATGCTGATGCGGTACTGAGATTGGTTTGAGGGAACCCGTGACGGGTGGTAAACTCCAATTTTTGGGGAGGTACTGTTGAAAATTATTCCCCAAAAAATTTGAAAGAGCGTTGGTTATGGTTTTGAGGATGATTTTTGATATGAGTGACTTTAACAAAAGAGATGTGTCTCGAATGCTTTTATAGATTATTAAAGGAAAGCGGATTCTTATGATTTTTGTTAAATTGTTATTTCAAACTCATTTGCTTTCTAGAAATGAAAGGGGTTTTTAATTGATGAGTCAGAGACTTTATAACAGCAAGTCATGTAGAAATCCGAGGGTGTGAGAATAAGGAAGTAAGTTTGGAGGTTATGCTTGGAGTTGAGCTGTGATTAGTGGTAATTGGCTTGGCAGAGAGAGAAGATGGTGATGGATGGAATTTTCGAGGGCGAAAATTTCTGTTAGGGGGGTAGAATGTAATACCCGGTCTAACCAAAATTAATTAAATAATAAGTTAAATAGGAGCGAATATGGTTGGAAGGTTTGGCAATTGGAATTTGATAATTTAAATATGATATTTGGATTCAGTGAATTTTTCTAAGTCGAAAAACATAGTTTTCTGCGTAAAAGCGCGCAGTGGAATTTTGACCGGCAGTACCGGTTGAGATCTGTCTGGTACTACAGCTGAGGAAATTGATTATGAGTAAATAAGATTAGGAATGAGGAATTATAATTAGGGAAGGTAGAAATATTTAAAGTGCAATTTAGAGCGCTAATCTTAAAGGTTTTGGCCCAAAATTGGGCCAACGGACAAAAATAAGTGAACCGCGCCTAAGTGGGCCCAAGACCCAACATATATAAACATTAGTTATGAGCATTTCAGCTCATTTTACCCTAAAAAGAAGGGTTGGGGTGCTGAAATTGAGAAGAGAGAAGAGAAGAGAGAAAACCTAACTCTCCTTGATCTTCAAACCACCATAACTTGAGCTACGGAGCTCCGATTGACGAGCCGTTTACGGCCACGCGTCGCTCTTTTCATCCTCTACAATTTTATCTAAGTTTTGTGGTGAGTATTATATTCATCTCTGCCCAGTTTTAGAAATTCCCCACTGTTACACGTTTTTGGGTAGCTAGTGTTGAAATCTTATGATTTTGGGTGTTTAGGGATACTCCAACATGGATTCTAAGTGGGTTCTATCCCTACTTCATATGGGCTGAGGTAAGAAGTGCTCAAACCCTTGTGATTTGTCATTTTTATGAGCCCTAGGTTGATGTATGTATGTGATATTGGTTATGTTAGTGTATTTGGTGATGTTGGTGCACAATTGGAAGATTGGTATTGCTTGAGGAGCTTTGGTAAGGCTTGGAGCTAAGGTTGGTGAAGAATTCCAAAGAAGAGGCTCAATTGGTTTGGCTACAAGAGGTACGGTTTAAGTTTCATTTAAGTACCGTGTGTTGTGATGAGAATTCCTAGGCTAGATGCCCCTAGGATTAAGTTTGGATTGTGTAAATGGTTGGTGCTAATATGCATAGTTGGTATGTAATGTGAATTAATGATTGGGTTGAGAATTGTGTCGCCTTGTATGCTTGGTGTATTGAGAATTTGATGTACTGGGTAATGAGTATTGATTTGTGGTATATGCATTTAAATTGTGAAAGTTGGGCCGGAGGCCGGAAAGAGGTAAGAAAGGTAAGTCGATGTGTGCATTGTATGATGGCACAAGTGATTGGATGAATTTCAGATAATGAATATATGAATGATTAGGTTGGTTATTGAATAATAAAGTTTGAGAAGTTGAAGTGTGGAATTTGGTAATTTTGGGTGAAATTATGTAGATGAGGTATGTTTGGTTCGGTTGAGATATATTATGTGATCATATATGTGATTATTATTGATGCCTTGATGGTATGATGATGCATTAGAGATATGTATGTTGTGATATATGCTTGGGGAATGATTAAGGTTGATTTGTGGGTGAAACCACGTGATAGTGAGTATGATATTGATTGTGTAAAATGATGGTTGATTGGAAATGGTATTATTGGAAATTGGGATGAGGAAGGATGTATGACATGATATTGTGTTTGTCCTTTAGCCATTTGATTAAGAAGTGTTAAAATGGTTGGATGTGGTTTGTAAATTTTGGTAAAGTGTCAATGTGTGAGTTGAGGATGGCTTGATGTTGATTTTGGTACACTTTGATTGATTTCAAAAAGGGTTGAAATTGGCATGTTTTGGTTGAGTTGGAAAATAGTTGAAAATGGCTTGTTTTGAAAATGGCACCTTGTGGTTTTGTATGAAAATATGGTTTTTGGGCATATTTTGACGGGACATAACTTGGACTACGGATCTCTGTTTTGTGCCAAATTTGTTTAAAATTGAAATTGGATCCGGGATATCCATGCCGTTCGAAGAACGGGTGAAAAACGATTTAAAATGGGAGAGTTATGTCCGTTGGAAGATTGGGGGTTGAATTTGTAAATTCTGCAGCTTTTAACTTAGAAAATTTTTAGCAAAACGACCCTCCGCGCGTAGGCGCACTTGGCGCGTATGCGCCGTTCTTTAAGAAAGCACCATCCACACGTGCATGTGGTGTGCGCGGGCGCGTCGATGCGCTGCACCAAATGCCCAGCCATTTTCCCGAGAGTTGTGCCAGTTTTGTGCCTAGGGCACAAATGTATCCGCGCGTACGCGTGGCTGACTCGTGCGCGTCTGATGCGCATAAACGTGTTATGCTACGATTTAGGAAATTGCACGATCGGCAAAATTCCTTCCGGCAAGTGCACCGGTTATCGTCAAGTAAAAACTCACAATAGAGTGAGGTCGAATCCCACAAGGATTGGTTGAGTGAGCAATTCGGATTAGAAGTGTGTTCTAGTTGAGCGGAATCAAGATTGAGATGAGTATTGCGGAATGTAAAAGTGGCGGGAAAAGTAAATGACAAGAAATTGAAATGGCGGAATCTTAAATTGCATGAATTAAAGAGCAGAAACTAAATTGCTGAAATTAAAAGGGAATGGGGGTGATTGCATGAATTGAGTAGCAGAATGTAAAGAGAAAGTGGAAATCAGAATTGGGAATTCATTGGGTTATAGGAGATATTGAGATCTCCGAATCAAAACATGTTTATCTCTTCCTCAACCAATGCGTTCATTAAATTTTGCTTGGCAATCTTATATGATTGGATCCCAATTCCTTGGCTCACCAATGCTCTCTAAAAACAAACAAATTCCCAATCCCTTGGTTTAAATGTTCATAAGAAGAGATGATGCTTGATCACTGATTATACCACACAATTTCATGAACCACAATTTGGTAGGATTACATGTCACAATATCCATCCAAACCCCAATCCAATCCACTGTGAGAAAGCTTCTCTAGCATGAATCCTCCATTCCTTTCCCAAGGCTCCGAAGGATTCCAAGTATGAGTAGTTTCTTTCCCAAGACAACTACTCAATGGAATTAGATCGAGAAGCTTTCTAACAAAATTCAAGAGAAAAGATTGAAGAAGAAGATAAACTATTATTGATTCATTGAATTACAATAGAGCTCCCTAACCCAATGAAAGGGGGTTTAGTGAATCATAGCTCTGAATTCAATTACAAAGAAAAGGAAAACTAGCTAAAAGTGAAAAGTAAAAGTCCCCCTCAGGGGCTGGATTCCCCTTCAATCCCCCCTCTCTAAATGCAGAAACTAAGGCCTTTAAATAGGCTCCCTAAATTACAAAATGAAAATGAAATTCAAAGCAAATTACAATCAAATGAAAATAAACTATTCTAGATGATTCTTGTGGCCTTGATTTGGTGTTGTTGATGGGCCTTGCTTGCTTGAAGGGCTGAGTGACATAATTGATCCAAAAAGGATAATGATCCATTAAACTACACTCAAATGTTGCACCCCCTTTCTTGAGTCGTCACTTTGTTCTCTTGTCAACCTTGCCAATTTGATGCCAAATATAGACTATTATACCTCGTTGGAAAGCTATGGATGTCAGCTTTCTAACGCAACTGGAAGCACCTCAATTGGATCTCTACAACTCGAGTTATATTCCATGGAAGGTGAAGAGGTCAGCTGGCCTGATTGCATGTTGGTACTATGCTCTTCTATGCACATTACGGGGCTGTTTTCTCCCTCAATTTTTAGTATCCACCATGCATGCCATATATGCTTGGAAAGCTCTAGATGTCTTCTTTCCAATGCATTTTGAATCACCTCATTTGGAGTTTTGTAGCTCAAGTTATTTATGTTTGAAGAAGGCATGGTCAAGCTGTTCCATATAACACGTTTAAGCTTCAGTTTAAGGTTAAACTGAAGCTTAAACGTGGATAAAGGAAGGGCAGCCCTGGAGGTCGAACACGTTTAACCTCCAGTTTGAGGTCAAACTGGAGGTTAAACGTGGAAGCTTAGAATGGTAGCCCTGGAGGTGTCGAACACGTTTAACCTCCAGTTTGAGGTCAAACTGGAGGTTAAACGTGGAACTCCTTCCTGAGTGGCATTATTATTCTGGCGTTTAACCTCCAGTTTGAGGTCAAACTGGAGGTTAAACGTGGAATGCTTCTTTGGTGAGGCTTTTCATTCTGGCGTTTAACCTCCAGTTTGAGGTCAAACTGGAGGTTAAACTTCAATTCCAGCATTTCTTATCCTTCATGATTTTGGCGTTTAAGCTCCAGTTTAGGCTTAAACTGGAACTTTAAACTCCACATGTGATATTCAAGCTTCCTTTATTGATTTTGTTGCTTCCTTGCCTAGCCTCTTCTTCCCTGAAATCATCCAAACAATTGCATCAAAGTCTCAAAAATTCATGAGAATTCTTCCATTCATAGCTTTCAAGGAATATAACTAAAAACTCATGGAATTTGCATCAAAATCTTCATGTTGAATGATTTAAGACAAGCATGACTATTTGGCCCAAAATGATTACTTAAGGCTCAAGAAAATGCATAAAACAACTAAAAATAAAAGAAAAAGGCTAGTGAAACTAGCCTAAGATGCCTTGGCATCACAACACCAAACTTAATCCTTGCTTGTCCCCAAGCAAGTTCTGAATTATTGAGAAGAAAGAATGAAACAGAAAGTAAATTCATTAGCCATATCGGTAAGTAATTGACATTGATTAATGGGGTGTTCATGCAGAAAGTTGTTGCAGCATCACTTTATTGTTTCTTAGGTAAGAATGTCACTTTTTATGTTTCCACTAAAACACTGCTTATGGCCTCTTGTTATTCACATATCCTTGGCAGTTTCTTTTCTTTGTTTTTCTTTTTCTTTGAGCTTATTTGCTCCTTGTTGCTCAGTGTCATGTGTTGCTCAAGCCTTTGGCATTTTCTTTTTCTTATTAGTGCACCCCACATATCCACTACAGGCATTTTAGTTCACATTTCTTCTTGAGACATTGGTGCCCAGCACCTCTTTGTGTGACTAAATGTTTTGTATTTAGGTTGCTCTTGATAATGGACTTTTGGTTGATAATCCCGGGTTAGTTAACCCAAGTTACCAAGTGTTGAAACACTCCTCAGAACCTATTCATCCAAGCATATCCTTAATACATAAACACCACAGGCATTTGTCTCAGAAGTTCAAACCATTGGTGCCTAGCTTATTTTCTCAATTTTTTTGCTTTTTGGTTGCCCTTTTTCAGTGGCTTTTTCTTCTTCTTTTTCTTTCTTTTTCATGGCCAAAGACATTTATTCATCAAGATCCATAGACAGCATCCTAATTTCCACTAAAAGTGACAATTCTAACTTTATTTCTTAGTGAGCTGACTATTCAATCAAACATGCATACCACCACTTAATCTTATTTGATTTCTTACCAAATGGAATTGAGTTACTTTTGTTCAAACTTTTCTTTTATTTTTGGAAACAGAACAAGCATGGCAAGCATACATTTAAGCAAGTGAAGTTTATCCAGACACTTAGACTATCACTTATTTGGAAATTAAACAAACAGACAAACAAAAACTTCAATGACTCAAACTTAAAGCAGGGGTGCATGCAAACTTCCAATATCAGCAATTCAAAGTACAAGCAATTAAGTGACAATACAACCTTTTAGCATCTTCTTTGTTGTTCATCATCCTTCCTAGCCTTGGTGTTCTCTTTGATGATGATGTATATTCCTTCCATGAGATTGATTGTCTTCCTGCAAAGCTATTAGAAGTTGCTTGTTCCCCAAGCACTTTGAGAATTGGTTAGCATGCATGTATGTTTGTAGGCCTCTGAACTTAGATTGGTGTGTGAACACCAAACTTAGTTCCTTGCCATATGCAGCAATTTGGATCATATGCAGAAAACCTCATGTGCTTTTATTAAGAAAATAACTATGAACTAGAAAAAGAAACTATGAACTAGAAATTAAACTATTGTTTAAGTAGTTTCCCTGATTGGTTGGAGCTAGTGACTAGTCATGCTGAGGTAGAAATGTGCTTTTAATGAAGTTTTTGGTGGAACACCAAACTTAGAATCTCACATTCACCCTTGAATTGTTTTGGTGTGCAACACCAAACTTAGCTCCTTGCAATACAGATAAATCTACTTAACTCTTTTATTGAAATAACTAGAAAAGAAAAACTACCTTTGGTTGGGTTGCCTCCCAACAAGCGCTTCTTTAACGTCATTAGCTTGACATGCTGTTCCTGACTTTCTTCCTCTTCTTCCAGTTTGTTAAGAGGAATGACTTCAAGTGGATAAAGGAGCTAGTTAGTGCCCCTTGTTGTGAATGCTTCTTTCCAGCAAGCTTTCCCTTGTGATTGGCTTGAGTGAACTTGCTTGTTGGCTCAGGAGTTGGATTGTTCTTCGACCTTCTCTTCTTCATGGATATGATCCTTTGTTTCTCGGTCACAATCCTCATTTTGGTGCTTGTTTCTACTGCCTTCACATCCTTGATCTCAGAACTTGGTTGTTGTTGGACAGTTGGAGTATCCTGTTCATCAAAAGCTTCCTGAATTTGTGGTTCAATGAACCTTTCCTCTTTGCAACTTTCTGTGTCATTGGAGTGTGATCTCCCTTGATTGACTTTCTCCCTTTCTTGTTCTTCTGATTCCTCCCTTGGGTTTGCCATGGTATCACTAGAAGAATTGTGGGTAGGGATTTGCTTTGATAGATATCCAATTTGTGCTTCTAGCTTTTGAATGGCAGCACCATGATTTTGTAAGTTGGATATCAATTCTTCCTTAAAGCCTTTCAAATCTGCCACATCTCTGCCCATAGTTGCAAGCATTCCTTCTATCCTGTTTAATTGATCTTGAAATTGTTGGTTCGGATTGGGTTGATGAGGTTGATTATCTTGGCTGTGATATGGTGGTTGGGAGTATGTGTTTTGTGTGGGCTGATAGAGTCTTTGGTTGGAGTGTTGGTAGTGGTATGACTCTTGTGTGTAGTGGAATGAGTCTTGTGGAAAGTGAAATGAATTGTATGAATTTGAGAAGGAATTTTGTGCTGAGAAATGCTCAAGTGATGAAGAATTTGGATATGTAAAACTAGGAGGTGAGGTTGGATAATTCAGAGGTGATGGCCCTTGATGAATGGGGTGTGAATAAGTGAAATCTCTTTGATTTTGATCTTCCCAGCCACAACTTGAGTAGTGATCAAATTCACCAAAACATTGACCATTTTGTGGCTCTGGGAAGTACCCCGTTTCCTGTCCCTGATACTCCCACCCACCATGAGCATAATAACATGAATCATTCTGTGGTGGTGGAGAGTTTCTCATGGATTTTGATTGACCAAAAGATGATGGATACTCCTTTCTTTTTTGCAATGTGCCCAGTCTCAAACAATACTCATCCAAAGATAGTGGAAATCCCATAGTGAGGCAATATCACAAACAGCTAGTGGTTAGTATGCTAACAAGTGAATAAGCAAAGAAAACAAATTAAAATTTGCAGAAATTAGCAGTAATAAACTGAAACAAAAACTATTAACAAAAGAAAAGAAAAATTGCTCAATCTAGTTAACTTCCAATTGGAGAATTGTCAATCGAAAACCAATCCCCGGCAACGGCGCCATAAACTTGATGCGCATAAACGTGTTATGCTACGATTTAGGAAATTGCACGATCGGCAAAATTCCTTCCGGCAAGTGCACCGGTTATCGTCAAGTAAAAACTCACAATAGAGTGAGGTCGAATCCCACAAGGATTGGTTGAGTGAGCAATTCGGATTAGAAGTGTGTTCTAGTTGAGCGGAATCAAGATTGAGATGAGTATTGCGGAATGTAAAAGTGGCGGGAAAAGTAAATGACAAGAAATTGAAATGGCGGAATCTTAAATTGCATGAATTAAAGAGCAGAAACTAAATTGCTGAAATTAAAAGGGAATGGGGGTGATTGCATGAATTGAGTAGCAGAATGTAAAGAGAAAGTGGAAATCAGAATTGGGAATTCATTGGGTTATAGGAGATATTGAGATCTCCGAATCAAAACATGTTTATCTCTTCCTCAACCAATGCGTTCATTAAATTTTGCTTGGCAATCTTATATGATTGGATCCTAATTCCTTGGCTCACCAATGCTCTCTAAAAACAAACAAATTCCCAATCCCTTGGTTTAAATGTTCATAAGAAGAGATGATGCTTGATCACTGATTATACCACACAATTTCATGAACCACAATTTGGTAGGATTACATGTCACAATATCCATCCAAACCCCAATCCAATCCACTGTGAGAAAGCTTCTCTAGCATGAATCCTCCATTCCTTTCCCAAGGCTCCGAAGGATTCCAAGTATGAGTAGTTTCTTTCCCAAGACAACTACTCAATGGAATTAGATCGAGAAGCTTTCTAACAAAATTCAAGAGAAAAGATTGAAGAAGAAGATAAACTATTATTGATTCATTGAATTACAATAGAGCTCCCTAACCCAATGAAAGGGGGTTTAGTGAATCATAGCTCTGAATTCAATTACAAAGAAAAGGAAAACTAGCTAAAAGTGAAAAGTAAAAGTCCCCCTCAGGGGCTGGATTCCCCTTCAATCCCCCCTCTCTAAATGCAGAAACTAAGGCCTTTAAATAGGCTCCCTAAATTACAAAATGAAAATGAAATTCAAAGAAAATTACAATCAAATGAAAATAAACTATTCTAGATGATTCTTGTGGCCTTGATTTGGTGTTGTTGATGGGCCTTGCTTGCTTGAAGGGCTGAGTGACATAATTGATCCAAAAAGGATAATGATCCATTAAACTACACTCAAATGTTGCACCCCCTTTCTTGAGTCGTCACTTTGTTCTCTTGTCAACCTTGCCAATTTGATGCCAAATATAGACTATTATACCTCGTTGGAAAGCTATGGATGTCAGCTTTCTAACGCAACTGGAAGCACCTCAATTGGATCTCTACAACTCGAGTTATACTCCATGGAAGGTGAAGAGGTCAGCTGGCCTGATTGCATGTTGGTACTATGCTCTTCTATGCACATTACGGGGCTGTTTTCTCCCTCAATTTTTAGTATCCACCATGCATGCCATATATGCTTGGAAAGCTCTAGATGTCTTCTTTCCAATGCATTTTGAATCACCTCATTTGGAGTTTTGTAGCTCAAGTTATTTATGTTTGAAGAAGGCATGGTCAAGCTGTTCCATATAACACGTTTAAGCTTCAGTTTAAGGTTAAACTGAAGCTTAAACGTGGATAAAGGAAGGGCAGCCCTGGAGGTCGAACACGTTTAACCTCCAGTTTGAGGTCAAACTGGAGGTTAAACGTGGAAGCTTAGAATGGTAGCCCTGGAGGTGTCGAACACGTTTAACCTCCAGTTTGAGGTCAAACTGGAGGTTAAACGTGGAACTCCTTCCTGAGTGGCATTATTATTCTGGCGTTTAACCTCCAGTTTGAGGTCAAACTGGAGGTTAAACGTGGAATGCTTCTTTGGTGAGGCTTTTCATTCTGGCGTTTAACCTCCAGTTTGAGGTCAAACTGGAGGTTAAACTTCAATTCCAGCATTTCTTATCCTTCATGATTTTGGCGTTTAAGCTCCAGTTTAGGCTTAAACTGGAACTTTAAACTCCACATGTGATATTCAAGCTTCCTTTATTGATTTTGTTGCTTCCTTGCCTAGCCTCTTCTTCCCTGAAATCATCCAAACAATTGCATCAAAGTCTCAAAAATTCATGAGAATTCTTCCATTCATAGCTTTCAAGGAATATAACTAAAAACTCATGGAATTTGCATCAAAATCTTCATGTTGAATGATTTAAGACAAGCATGACTATTTGGCCCAAAATGATTACTTAAGGCTCAAGAAAATGCATAAAACAACTAAAAATAAAAGAAAAAGGCTAGTGAAACTAGCCTAAGATACCTTGGCATCAGCGTCGTTTAGCTATTTTTCAACCCGCGCGTCCGCGCGTATGACGCTTGCGTGTCGATGAGTTTTGTGGCCATCCACGCGTACGCATGGAGTGCGCGTACGCGTGGCTCTGTTTTTATGCCAAAGTTGATTTTTGAGTTTTTAAAGCCAAATCTCATACTTCTAAGCCTCCGATCTCACCCCTTATGTATTAAATCATTATGATATCCCTAGCAATGAGAAAGGAGCTAGGAGATGTGGTAACTTGCGAGTGAAGCAAGGGGAAAAGTTATGATCAATGATGATCAAAGATGATTATAGGAGATATGGAGAATGACGGTAGAAGTACCGTGTATGTCATGAGCCGAAGGGCTATATTTATTGATAAATGGCTGGTTCTTGATTGAACCATGAGCCAGATGGCTGAGTTATTGCCGGGTTATGGCAAAGCCATTATTGGTTATGGCTGAGTATAGAAGCATATATAATTAATGAATGAATGTGTTAAATGAATAATAATGGAGAATATTGAAATGTGATGTGTGACCCCGGGTAGTAGGCAGTGGCGTTGTCCACTTGCTCCGGGTAGGAGACGAAAAAGGATGTTTATGATAAATGAGTTAAATTATGGATTTTTGAATAAATGAGTATTTGTGATACCTGGGTAGTAGTAAGAGTGGTGGTTCATCACGCTTGCTCCAGGTTAATGTTTAAGATTTGATAACAATGATGATTGCTTTTAAACTGAACGAATATATGTTTTGAGATCCTGGGCAGTAGCAAGGGTTGTGGTTTGTCCCACTTGCTCCAGGTCAGAGATTGTGACGCCTGCGTAGTACCGGTAGTAGTGGTGAATCCACTCGCTCCAGGTTGAGCTTTTAGACACTCGCCTGGGTAGTAGCCGCAGTAGTGATTATTTCACTGGCTTTGGGTTGAGCGGGCAGTAGCAAGGGGGTTGTAGCTCAAACCTACTTGCTCCGCAAGGGGTGTTTCTATCCAATGGTTAGCTACCAGGACATGTCGGGTTGGCTATATAACCGACAGATGATATCATCAGCCATAGGGCAGGCATTCATCATTTGCATATGTTTGAATTGTTTGGGTTTGCCATTTGTTTTGGACTTCTACATCATATATGCCATGTTACCTGACTATATGTTACTTGTTCTTCTTGTACCATATTTGTGTATTACTTGCCTGTATTGCTTGTGTTTGTACAACTGAGAGGCCCCTCATGCTGGTGTCGGTGGGTGTGAGGGCTATTCTTGATGGGATGAATTGATGATGCGATTGCATGATGATGATGATTATTGAATGAGATAGTTGGGGCTCCCTAGGTAGACGCAGTGATGTGGTTTCACTAGCTCCAGGCGAGGGTATGATGTATTGATATAGAATTGCTGAGGCAGAACAACTGGTGATGGTTTTGCTTATGATTCTGAGTCTGATTCGTGGAAGAGTCAGCGAGTTGGGAAACATGTGAAACATGAATTAAATTTAGCACTCCCTTATGACAGTTGCCTATTCATGGATTAGCGAGAACCTAGGATGAATAATTGGTGAAGAAGTTTAGGATGCTTAGTGAGTTTTTATTGCAGTACATTGAATTTATTTGGCACTTTTACCGTACTGGGAACCCATGGGCCCGGGGTTCTCATTCCGTATATATCTCTTGTTTTTCAGATACAGGTCCAGATGCTTAGAAGTGAGTTGTGGGTCATCTGAGAGACGGCGAAGATCTTTATTTTCCCTACTTTGTGTTTTGTTTAGAATCTCTCCACCTTTGTTTTGGAAAGATTATATTATGTATTAAACTCTTTGAATTTGCCTATAGAGGCTCTCATGTTTCCTTCGGGAGAGATTAGGATATACTGTTGTCAACTACTTTCATACTGTACCCTAGCCGACCTAAACTTCGCGGGTCGCGACTAGTGGCTATTTACTTATGTTATATATATCTATCTGTTATCTATCTCTTAATCTCCTCTACGCCTTGTCCGTATATCGTTTTCGGCTTCACGGTTTATCTTTTGTTGTCGAAACGTGAGTGATACATCTTCGCGATTTTATTTCTACTCTTTTCAGGCTTCTCGATTAATACTCCTTTCGAAATTACCTATATTTATTTATTAAAAATCCACCTGAGAGTCGTACCACCGTAATATCATTGACTTATGACTCGAGCATAAGGATTTGAATATTAGGGTGTTACAGCTTTAACGTCCTTAAGTTGGACGCTCCACTAGCTCAGTCTTCTACTGTGGGTGGATCTTTCAAGAGGATGATCTCAAGCTCCTGGTTTTTTGCCATCTTTTCGCCATGAAATAACTTCAAGCGATGTCCATTTACCTTTATAAGTATGGAGCTTGAAGGATGGCTCAGGTGAAATACTCCGGATGGCTCCGCCCTCTCCACTCGATAGGGACCGTCCCATCTGGATCTCAGCTTGCCTGGCATGAGCCGCAATCTGGAGTTGTAAAGGAGGACTAAGTCTCCAGGTTGAAACTCTTTTCTCTTGATGTTCTTATCATGCACAACTTTCACCTTCTCTTTATACAGCCTGGAGTTTTCATAAGCTTCTAGGCAAAGGTTCTCTAATTCTTGCAGTTGCAACTTCCGTTCAGCTCTGACTTTCTCATAATCCATGTTGATCTCTCTCACCACCCAGAATGCTTTGTGTTCTATCTCTACTGGGAGGTGACAAGCTTTTTCATAAACCAAGTGGAAGGGACTCATTCCTATAGGTGTCTTGTATGCAGTCTGATATGCCCAAAGCACGTCTTGTAGCCTGGCGCTCCAGTCCTTCCCATGAGGCTTGACTATTTTCTCCAAGATACGCTTTATTTCTCTATTTGACACTTCCGCTTGTTCATTAGTTTGCGGGTGGTATGCTGTGGCTACTTTGTGAATAACGCCATGCTTCTTCAATAGGGTGTTCAGTCTCCTGTTACAGAAATGGGTACCTTGATCGCTCACGATTGCTCGTGGTGATCCAAAGCGACAGATAATATGGTTTTGACGTTAGAGATTTTTGCCAGTAAAGAATGTCATAAAAATAGTCGCGTTGTAGATATAGTCTCTAAACCGACAAAAATCCCTTCGCACAAACGTTTTGGGTGTCACAAGTAACAAACCCCTTTAGAAATTGTTAACCGAGTATTCAAACCTCGGGTCGTCTTCTCAAGGAACTGCGAAGAAGTATGTTCTTATTATTGGCTATAAAGGTTGTAATCGGGGTTTAGAAGATGAGAAGCAAGTAAAGTAAATGGCAGTTAAAATAAATAAATACTGTAAAGCAGACTTTTGGCAAGGTAAGAGAAATTAGAGGTCTAACGTAGTTATCTCTCCCAACTATAATGAAAGTTGAATCTAAACTCCACTTGGTCAACCTTTACTAGGGCAAAGGAAAGTCAAGGGACTAATTAATCTGGCCCTTGAATCCTATTTATTTCCTAAGAAAAGGTTGGGATTACTTAAGTTCAGCTCAATTAGCAAGATAACGATTATCAATTGTGTTGAGTTAGATAACTGTTGAGTTACTGAATTCTTAACCAGGACCAAAAGGGGAAAAAGTAAAATTGCTGGAATAATAAAAATATCCTTAGATGGAAAGCAATGGTAACTTAAATCAAAGAGAACAATCATAAACTGAAAATACCTCAAATATCATTAATTCAAATAACAGTCTGCAACATGGAAGAGATTCATAAATTCAATTATAAAGATAAATAGCCAACTCAGATACTGAAATAAATAAATAAAGTGAAAGGGAAGTTTAAAACAAAGAAATATAAAACCTGGATTGAGAGTCACTCTTAAAACAAGAAGAAATCCTAAATCCTAAGAGAGAGAGAGAGAGAAGATCTCCCTCTCAACTAAATCTAAATCATTGAAAACTAAAAATATGCGAGCTCTGCTTGAATGGGTGCATTCCCACACTTTATAACCTCTGGTCTATGCTGTCTGTACTTGGATCTGGGCCAAAAAGGGCTTCAGAATTTGCTGGGGGCATATTCTGTAATTTCTGGTGCATTGCCTCTGTCACGCGTCCGCGTGGGTCACGCGATCGCGTCATTCGAAGCTTTTCCTTGCCACGCGGTCGCGTCAGTCATGCGACCGTGTCATGTGCGTTCTGCTTAAGGCGTGCGGTCGCGTCAGTCATGCGGCCGCGTCGCTGCTGATTCGTGCTTGGCACGCGTTCGCATCGTCCATGCGATCGCGTGAATACCAGTTTCCTTAAAAGCTCTGTTTTGCTTTCTCCTTCCATTTTAGTATGTTTCCTTTTCCATCCTTTAAGTCATTCTGCCTTAGAAAATCTGAAACTACTCAACACACTAATCACGGCATCGAATGGAAATAAAGGTAATTAAATTAATTAATTTTAAAGCTTAGGAAACATGTTTTTCATTTACATCACATAATAAGGAAGGAAAGGTAAAATCATGCAATTAATGTGAATAAGTAGGTGAAGGATTGTATAATTCACTCAAATTAAGCACAAAAGAACTCATGAAATATGGGTTTATCAACCTCCCCACACTTAAACACTAGCATGTCCTCATGCTAAATCCAAGGTAAATAATTAAGGTTAAAGTGATGGAATGTCATGCAATGCAACCTAATTTAAATGTAACTACCTAAATGAATGATGCATTATGCAACTCTAACTGATTCACTTATATATAAAGCTTACATGTAGTCAAGTTAATTCACATTCTCAAGGAGTCATGTATATGTATAGCCAACCCTTAAATAATAAAGCATTTTAGCAAATGAGATGGGAAAGAAAACATTGTACAAACTTGCAAAACAATCAGTAAATATAAGCACAGATATATGTTGATGAGTTATAGAATCCTCACTGAATTTTGTGTTTACTCTCTAGTCACTCAGTAATTGTTGGGTTTATTCACTCTATTTTTCTTTTTATTCCTACTTTCTATAACTTTGTTCTTCATCTAACCAATCAACAATTATAGAATATAGTCATACCAAAAAGTCATGAGGTCTTTAATTAAGGTTGTAATGGGGCCAAGGTAAAGGTAAGGATTTATGTATAGGGTCAAGTGAGCTAATAAGTGAATCCTTAATTAGACTAAGATTTCACCTAACATACATATTTAGTAAAACAAAACTTCTTTGCCTCTTCTCCCATATTATCCCACTTATTGTTACATGCTCATGTTTCACTTTTTATCTTTATCCCATGTGCATTGTTTTTATTTTAATTTATTATTATTATTATTATTTTTATTGCATTGGGGAATTTCTTTTGTATCCCCTTTTATTTAAATGCTGAAAAACAACTCTTTTTTTTCTTAATGCACATGGTAATTGAATCACTTAGATTTTCTCATGAGCATGCTCCCCAAATTTATTTTGTTTCTTTTAACTTTTCTGCCTTTTTGTTTCTATCATCCATGTTCCCAAAAGGTTTCCCACATTTAACTCTATTTGTAATTTTCTATCTTAAGCTAACCAAGGATTCACTTGGGATTTTCTTTTGTTTTTCTGCTTAAGGCTAGTAATTTGGCTAAATAGAATAAAGGGGTTTTAAAAAGGCTCAAGGGGGCTGACAAGGGTGATGTAAAAGGTAGGCTAATTTGGGGTAAGTGAGCTAAAATCAAATGATGGCCTCAATCATTCTCTTGGTATGTATCTATTTTCTATAATTGGACATATAGATTAAAGCAAAGTAAAGAACATCAGAATAAAAAGAAATGAAACACACAGAAATGAAATTATGGTTTGAATGCAACCATACAATTAAGCTCAAAACTCACAGGCTGTGTGTTCTCTAACTCAAGCATCATATATCATTTATATATTGTATGCAGGTTTAGTTAAAAATTCCCATTATTCTCATAAAAAAATTGTTTAGGGTAGCTTTTAAAGTTTTAATGTTCCTCCTTGATGAAATGTTGTCAGCTTAACTACATCATGTAATACTATATATAAGGTTTGTGGATTTAAATCTGATATGTTCAATTTGCTAGCTTACTTCCTTTTTATATTTTTCTATTTAAACTATACTATCTTATGCTAAAAAGGGTAAACTATACTAATTAATCCACTAATAAATCAGAATTGCAAACTAAACTAAATAACTAAAATAAACTAAATGGCTAAAATATGAGCTAGAGATGCAAAATGTAGAAAATAGAGTAAAAATACATAAAAGCAATGTATAAGTACTCAGAAAATAACAATAAAAAGAAAAATATAGAAAAATATCCAAAATAAAAGAAAAAGTATGTAGTGGTTCACCAAAATAAACGCCAGAGATGGTGACCTCCCCACACTTAAAAGGAAGCATCGTCCCTGATGCTCAATCAAGCCGGGTGTGAAGGAGTGTCATCACTGGGAGGGATGGTAGCTGGAGTCTCAGTGGTGGTGGTGGGCTGAGGGTCTGGCTGCTGTGGAGGAGGTGCTGACTGGATCGGGATCTCAAGATCCGCAGCCTCAATCTGATGTGGGACCGCTGCCTGTGGTGCGGCTGGTGCTGCCTCCTGGGGATGGGTCTCTGCCTCGGGCGCATCCGCCTCCTCCTCAGATGCCTCGGATGGTGTGTCGGGCTCGGAGAAGATGTCACCGGATCGTATCATCAGCTTTAGGTGCTCATAGCGCCGCTTGTTGCGACGCTCCATTTGGTCAAGTCGTCGGAACAAGCGGTGCACCAGATGATAGACGGGCTCTGTGGCAGGTGGAGGTGCAGTGGTAGGTGGTGCAGCAGTGGAAGAAGAGGGTCCAGCAGACGGTGGGGCTGACTCATCAGTAGCAGTGAATGGTGGTGGTCTGTGGCCCAAGGCTAAGAAGTTCCGGCTGTGCGGAATGATCTTCCTGCAATCCACCGCTGGTGGTCTCTCATCAGCATCCTCCCATGGCACGTCAGCTCGACGGCCAAGCTGTGTAACTAGATATGGAAAAGGGAGGGTGCCTCGGACGTGGACCCTGGCCATATAGTGCCGAATGAAGCGTGGCAGATAAATGTCCTTACCCTCCAGCACACACCAAAGGAGGGTGATCATAGCAGCCGGGATCTCCGTCTCCTGAGTACTCGGCATCACATAATTACTCAAGATCTGATGCCATAACCGAGCCTCATCGTTTAAGTATGCTCTCTTGATCCCTCTAGGCATGGTAGTGTCCTGACCCATCTCCCAAGGAACTGTCGGGTCGAGAGCTATCCGTGCCTTCACGGCATCCCAATCAAACTGCATCTGACGCATGTCCTCCTCAGCCTTTGAATAACCATCAGGCTGATCGGACTTGGCTGGGAGCCGGAGAATGTCCACTAAGGCCTCTTCAGTGACCAGAATTTGTTTTCCTCTCAGGTGCACTGCATCTAGGGTAGTGAGATAGTAGTTGCAGTAGAATTCCCGTACCCAAGAGGAATTGACCTCTGTCAGTGTTCTTTCCAGAAAGAACCAGCCCCTTTGCTTGATTTGCTCAGTGGTGTACTGTTGAAGGGCTTCTGGAATCTTCAGAGTTCGTTCTAGGTAAAGATTTCTGGAGTTTGCAAAAGCTGGGTACTTCAGTTCACAGTACCGATTTGCAAATTTGATAGGATCATTTGCAGGGAGCAGCTGGTCAGCTTTCTCCTGCTGTGTGTTCTTCTCCCGCCATGAAGAATCGTGCATTAGAGCAATGATGGACTGGGAGGAATCTCCTCTCTTCCGCTTGCCAGTAGCTTTGCCTTTGCCTTTCCTCTGTGAGGCAGACATCCTGAAAAACAGAAAACGAGGATATGATAAAAATAGTAAAGAAAATAGGCAATTAAATAAAGGAAACTCAAAGCGGCAAAGGAGAAATAAAATAAGGAAAATGAGTATAAGAAATATGATGAATGTATGCTAATTGGAAAAAAAATAATCAATATGCCATGGTTATAAAGTTAGAGGAAAGTGAAAATAATCAGAAAAGAGATCAAAAGGGTTAGTATGGTTAGAAATTGAAAATAAAGTTAGGAAATTAAAGTTAGTGAGTTAGGAAAGTGCGGGTTAAAGTAAGTGGCATAGAGAAGAAAAAATCCATATAACAAAGATTCACAGGTAAGAATAGAAGTACTCATAATCAAACAAGGAAAACAGGGTGATGCTGATTCGAATAGAAATAAAGAAAGCAAAAATTGGAATCAGTGAATCACAAATGCAGTTTATGAACCAGGAAATCAAAGAGGGTAAGAAAGTCTGCCATAACATTCATGAAACGGTTTGGGTAAAGCAGAGTAAAACAGAGTGCAAAAATGCCAAACCAAAACATGAATGAAAATAATTTACAAAAAATTTGGACAGCATTCCGGCTAAAATTGGATTGTCCCGAAAAATAAACAGCAATCATAGCAGTTCATATGAATAGAAACAGGGAAATTTAGAGTAACAAGCAGCAATTGCAAGAAATCATAGCATATGAACGAGGTCACAGGAACAGCAGAATTGCAGTTATAATAAAACATAAACAGGAACAGTGCAAGTAAACAGACCTAGATCCACTAACCACAGCCTAAGATACCTAACAACCTAAAAATTCCACTACAACATGCAAATTTATCTATCCTAATGATGAACAGAAATGGAAAAAAAAATTAAAGAAAAACGACGAACGGATGAAAGGGGGTTGCGTTTTGCGGAACCTGGTAGGCGGGAGGGGTGGAACGGGGAAGAAGGTGGCTGCGGCGGCGTCCGGCACGGTGGCGGGGCACGGCGTCGCGGTGGCGGCTGAGGGGGCAGTGGCGGAGAGGGTTTAGGGTGAGTGATAGAAGAAGGGGGAGTGGGCGGTTGGGTGACGGAGAAGGGGGGGCGCGGCTGATGGCCGGCGGTGGTTGGCGGTGGGCAGTGGTGGAGAGGGGAGGGGAGAGGAAGAAGGAAGAAGAAGAGAGGGGAGGGGGTTACGGCGGCGGCGTCTGGACGGCGGTGGCGTCCGGGTGGTGGTATTGGTGGCGGCTGGGTGGTGCTGGAGGAAGAAGGAGGAAGGAGGAGCAGAGAGGGGGAAGAGGGTTGGGGGTGGGGGGCTGCGCGACTGATAGGGTTCGCGGGCTGGGGGGGTTATATTTTCGAATCCACGCGGCCGCGTGGGGCATGCGGTCGCGTGGTTGGGATGAAAATGGGAGTGACGCGATCGCATGAGGCGCGCGATCGCATGAGAGGGGGGAAAGAAGGGTGACGCGATCGCGTGGGTCGCGCGATCGCGTCGCTGGAATTCATGCTAAACGCACGACTCCAGCGCCGTTTTAGCGCAACTCTCTGTCTCCCTTTGGGGTGATGTGCAATCCATGCGACGCGATCGCGTCGCTCGCGCGGTCGCGTGAGATTGGTATTGTGTAAGTGACGTGATCGCATGGGGCATGCGATCGCGTGGGCCAATTTGTGCGAAACGCACAAGGGCCGCACGATTCCAGCCTAACTTTCTGTTCGTTGGATCCTTATGTCAATATATATATCACGCGGCCGCGTGGGTCACGCGGTCGCGCGGGTGGTGTTTTTCGCAATATGACGCGATCGCATGGGCATGTGGTCGCGTCGTGCACCCTCTTTTTTTTATGCATGAAAAGTGCAGAATGCAATGATTAACATGAATTCTATGCATGATTCCAGGTTTAATAAATTGAAATTGAAAAAGGAAAAATGAAAGCAATTGACAAGAAATAAATTGAAAAAGAAGTGACCATACCATGGTGGGTTGTCTCCCACCTAGCACTTTTAGTTAAAGTCCTTAAGTTGGACATTGGAGGAGTATCCTGTTATGGTGGTTTATGTTTAAATTCGTCTAAAAATCTCCACCAATGCTTGGAATGCCAATAGCCTCCGGGGTCCCAAACTAGGCATGTGAAGCTTCTGAGCAGCTTCAAATAGATTTCCAGGCTCCCAGGACTACGACTATCAGGATAGAGTCCAGGATTCCAGGCCTTGCTTTTAAATCCGCCTCCGTCTTGATCTACATGTTTCCATCTGGGCGGTTTAAAAAGTAGAATCTCACCGTGGTGACCAAACGTTCTCCGTGATCCATGCAATTGAGCATGATAGCAATCCGTGTACTTCGAGGTAAAGCGTGGAATCTTATTGAACCTTGTGCACCAGCTCTGAGTACGAGCCATTTTCCTCTTACTCTTAAAGCCGCAGAGAGCTCTAAGCTGGCCATCTGTTTCAAGCAAACCATATTCAAGTGAATAAGTAAAATTATAAGTTAAGGATTGTACCCACTTGAAGCTTGTATTAGGTGGTAATGGCCTTGGAGTAGGTGTTTTTGGTGGTTCTGCAAGTTCCGTTTCTTTGTGCTCTTCTGTGAATTCCTCCACTTCTTTGCAAAGATCTTCAATTGTATCTGTGTTCTGGTCAAGGTCTTCTATGTCTTCCTCATCACTTGAGTCATAGATTGGAGGTTGAGAGAAATCTACCTCTGCATCATCTTCATATTCACTTGGGGAAGATTCTTCGATCTCAGAGAATTTACTTGCGGATGCAAGTTCATCACCAAGAGAGCTAGACTTGTGACTATCATCATTAAGGAAATTTGCTTCTTGGGTTATTCCGTCTGATTCCTCATAAACGACTTGCCTTGGAGATTGTACAGCATCCTCTTTAGCATCAACTATAGCATCCTGGACGGAGTTTTCCTCAATTCTGGATTCCCATGGAAGTTCAGCATCTCCTAGGTCTTCAACCAACTCTTCTTCTTGAACAAAGACAGCTTCTTCTAATTATTCTAGTACAAATTCATGCTCTGTCTTGTCCACTGGAGTTTCTGGTATCTCCTTCATGCTACGCTCTTCATTGGGCTGTCCACATGGAGCTGTGGCTGATCCTTGTGTATTTAAGCGCCTAGAAGCCCATTGAATTATCACTTGCTCCAGTTGTTGAATGGTTGTGTGAAATTTTCTTACTGTTTCCTTTAGGCGATCCTCTGCTTCTCTGGTTGCTGGACTTGGACATGATACAAAGGAAAGTGGTGGTGATTGGGAACGATTGGATTGGTATTGGGGTAAGGAAGGATCATATGGTGGCGAATGGTGAAGAGAAGCTTGTGAGTGTAGTGGTTCGAGGTTATGTTGAAAGGATGGTTTATATGCACGAGGTGGGGCTTGTTGGTAGTTACAAGGTTGTCCAGCATGTCTTTCAGCTGGGTATGCGTTGTAGAATGGTCTTTGTCCAGGATATCTCGGAGGCTGTTGCTGCCAAAAGGGTTGATTAGATCCTCTTGATTCCATCCATCCTTGATTGGTCTGACCTTGATGCACATTCCTGCTGTAACTTCTATTTCCTTTAACAATATTAGAACCAAACTCAAAGCGAGAGGGGTGAGAGTTCATAGTAGCAAATAAAGATAAAAAGGAAAAACAACAATAAATAAACAAGCAAAAGAAAAATATTTACAATAACCAATAATAAGGCACACGTTAGCAGTTCCCCGGCAATGGCGCCATTTTGATGTTAGAGATTTTTGCCATTAAAGAATGTCATAAAAATAGTCGCGTTGTAGATATAGTCTCTAAACCGACAAAAATCCCTTCGAACAAACGTTTTGGGTGTCACAAGTAACAAACCCCTTTAGAAATTGTTAACCGAGTATTCAAACCTCGGGTCGTCTTCTCAAGGAACTGCGAAGAAGTATATTCTTATTATTGGCTATAAAGGTTGTAATCGGGGTTTAGAAGATGAGAAGCAAGTAAAGTAAATGGCAGTTAAAATAAATAAATACTGTAAAGCAGACTTTTGGCAAGGTAAGAGAAATTAGAGGTCCAACGTAGTTATCTCTCCCAACTATAATGAAAGTTGAATCTAAACTCCACTTGGTCAACCTTTACTAGGGCAAAGAAAAGTCAAGGGACTAATTAATCTGGCCTTTGAATCCTATTTATTTCCTAAGAGAAGGTTGGGATTACTTAAGTTCAGTTCAATTAGCAAGATAACGATTATCAATTGTGTTGAGTTTAATAACTGTTGAGTTACTGAATTCTTAACCAAGACCAAAAGGGAAAAAGTAAAATTGCTGGAATAATAAAAATATCCTTAGATGGGAAGCAATGGTAACTTAAATCAAAGAGAACAATCATAAACTGAAAATACCTCAAATATCATTAATTCAAATAACAGTCTGCAACATGGAAGAGATTCATAAATTCAATTATAAAGATAAATAGCCAACTCAGATACTGAAATAAATAAATAAAGTGAAAGGGAAGTTTAAAACAAAGAAATATAAAACCTGGATTGAGAGTCACTCTTAAAACAAGAAGAAATCCTAAATCCTAAGAGAGAGAGAGAGAAGATCTCCTTCTCAACTAAATCTAAATCATTGAAAACTAAAAATATGCGAGCTCTGCTTGAATGGGTGCATTCCCACACTTTATAACCTCTGGTCTATGCTGTCTGTACTTGGATCTGGGCCAAAAAGGGCTTCAGAATTCGCTGGGGGCGTATTCTATAATTTCTGGTGCGTAGCCTCTGTCACGCGTCCGCATGGGTCACGCGATCGCGTCATTCGAAGCTTTTCCTTGCCACGCGGTCGCGTTAGTCATGCGACCGCGTCATGTGCGTTCTGCTTAAGGCGCGCGGTCGCGTCAGTCATGCGGCCGCGTCGCTGCTGATTCGTGCTTGGCACGCGATCGCGTCATTTATGCGATCGTGTGAATACCAGTTTCCTTAAAAGCTCCGTTTTGCTTTCTCCTTCCATTTTAGTATGTTTCCTTTTCCATCCTTTAAGTCATTCTGCCTTAGAAAATCTGAAACTACTCAACACACTAATCACGGCATCGAATGGAAATAAAGGTAATTAAAATAATTAATTTTAAAGCTTAGGAAACATGTTTTTCATTTACATCACATAATAAGGAAGGTAAAATCATGCAATTAATGTGAATAAGTAGGTGAAGGATTGTATAATTCACTCAAATTAAGCACAAAAGAACTCATGAAATATGGGTTTATCAGGTTTCTAACAAAAGAGACAACAGTGTTAGCATCATCGGCACGGGTAGGAATTGCTTCCACCCATTTAGAGACATAATCCACAGCTAACAATATGTATGTAAAACTGCTTGAGTTTGGAAACGGTCCCATGAAGTCAATGCCCCAAACATCAAAAATCTCACAGAACAACATAATTTGTTGGGGCATCTCATCCCTCTTGGATATGTTACCAAACCTTTGGCATGGGGAACAAGATTTACAAAAAGCAGTAGCATCTTTAAAAATAGTGGGCCACCAGAATCCACAGTCTAGGATTTTTTTAGCTGTTCTTTGAGGACCAAAATGTCCACCACTCTCAGATGAGTGGCAGGCCTCTAAAATGGACTGGAATTCTGATTGAGGCACACATCTCCTAATTATCTGGTCAGCACCATACCTCCACAGATAGGGGTCATCCCATATATAATATTTGGACTCGCTTTTCAGCTTGTCCCTCTCGTGCTTAGTAAAATTTGGAGGGAAAGTATGGCTAACGAGATAATTAGCTACAGGTGCATACCAAGGAACTACTTCAGATATTGCATGCAAGCTGTCAAAAGGAAAAGCATCATTGATAGGAGTGGAGTCATCCTTGATGTGCTCAAGGCGACTCAAGTGGTCTGCTACTAAATTCTGAGAACCACTCCTATCCTTAATTTTTAAATCAAATTCTTATAGCAGCAATATCCATCGTATTAGCCTTGGTTTGGACTCCTTTTTGGCTAATAAATACTTTAGAGCTGCACGGTTGGAGTACACTACCACCTTAGTACCAAGTAAATAGGCTCGGAATTTATCCAGAGCAAAAACAATAGCCAAAAGCTCTTTCTCAATAGTAGTATAATTAGACTGAGCAGCATCTAATGTCTTGGAAGCATAAGCAATTACGAAAGGATCCTTACCTGCGTGCTGGGCCAGCGCTGCTCCCACAGCATGGTTGGAAGCATTACACATAATCTCAAAGGGCTGGTGATATGTATTTTCGGAAATCGAAAAACGAATCCCAAACATACAAAACTAACCGGCAAGTGCACCGGGTCGCATCAAGTAATAAAACTCACGGGAGTGAGGTCGATCCCACAGGGATTTAAGGATTAAGCAATTTTAGTTTAGTGGTTGATTTAGTCAAGCGAATCAAGAGTTGATTTGAGTGGTTTGTATTCGACAAAAGCTAAATTGCATGAAATTTAAAAGGAAGAGGGACAATTGCAGAAAATTAAAGAGCAGAGAAGGTAAATGTGCTGAATCTTAAAGAGCAAGAAATTAAATGGCAGAAACTTAGAACGCAAGAAATGTAAATTGCAGAATCTTAAAGTGCAAGAAATGTAAATGGCTTGAATTGTAAAGGGAATTGGGAAGTGGATTTGCAGAATTTAAACAAGGAAAAGTAAAATTGCAACAAGCAGGGAAGTAAAAGATGGATTTAATTGCAGTAGATCTCAAACAAAAAATGTAAATCGCTTGAAGAAGCGTTCAACAGAGAAATGAAAAGGGAATTTCAGATCTCAGGACCCAAGAGACTAGATAACCAAGTCTAGATCTCAATGCCTTCCTAGATCCAATCCAGAAATCAATTGCAAGAGAATTTAAAGATCAAGCAGTAGAAGAAGCAAAACCAAATTCAATTTCCAAAAGTTGCAGTAAAGTGAGACAGAGAGATCTCAAGGTGAGATTGAAATAGAATTTCCTCAATTCTTCAACCCAAGATCTAAGACAAATGTAATTGAAATTGAAAACAAGAAAACTAAGAGGAAGAGAATTCAATTCTCCTACTCCGAAGCTCAGAAACTCAAAACAATTCAAAACCAAAAGCTCTCCAAAAAACTACTCAGCCAAACTAAAACGGAAAACTCTCAAAGGAAAAAAACTCTCCACGAAAACTTGAATCCTAAGCTATTTATACACTTTATTCAAATGGTCTTCAAGCCTTGAATTGGGCCTTTGTTCTTGATGGAATTGGGTTGATAAAGGCCTTGGTTGATTGCTCTTGGAGTTGGAGAAAGATCCATTGTGAACCGGGTTGAAATCATAAAAGTTTGAGTAAAAGTTTGAGGCAAACTTTTACTCAAACTTTTTATACCAGATTGCTTAAGCTTGCTGCTACCAACGTTTGAGCCAAAGTTTGAGGTCAAACTTTTGCTCAAACGTTGGCCCCCTTGTAAATGTGTGTGGCGCCAACGTTTGCCAAAAAGCTTGAGGCAAACGTTGGCGCAAACTTTTCTCCTCCAGGGTGTGCAAGTGTGGCGCCAACGTTTGCCAAAAAGTTTGAGGCAAACGTTGGCGCAAGCTTTTCTCCTCCAGGGTGTTGGTTTTGTGATGCCAACGTTTGCCAAAAAGTTTGAGGCAAACGTTGGCTCAAGCTTTTCTCCCAAAAGTTTGAGCTAAAGTTTGAGGCAAACTTTTGCTCAAGCTTTTTTTCCTCTGGAGTGTTTTCAATTCTTCCAAAAGTTTGAGCTAAAGTTTGAGGCAAACTTTGGCTCAAGCTTTTTTTCCTCTGGTATGTTTTCAACTCTTTTAAAAGTTTGAGCTAAAGTTTGAGGCAAACTTTGGCTCAAGCTTTTTGTTCTCTCTTGCTCCTAGCCATTCCTTCTTTCTTCAACCTTCTTCAAAACTCTTTTCACCTATCATCAATCAACCAAACACATCAAAGCTTTGCTCAAAATCATGAGTTTGTTATTCTTTCATAATATGACAATTATAGCATAAAATCTCATGAAATTGCATTAATTCATCCATGGTTGATTAAATCAAAGGAAACCTGGAAATCTACCCAATTGGCTTGCTTATGGCTCAAGAAAGTGCATAAATCAATCGAAAACAAAAGAAAAAGGATAGTGAAACTAGGCTAAGATGACTTGTCATCAGCTGGCTCCAGTCTGGTCCTCTCACAATTGGAGCTTGAGTCAAGGCGATCTTCAGCTTGTTGAACGCCTCTATACAATCCTCACTGAACTCGAATTGAATATCTTTCTGCAAAAGTCTGGATAAGGGCAGTGCTACCTTACTGAAGTCTTTGATGAATCGCCGGTAGAAACCTGCATGGCCAAGGAACGAACAAACTTCCCTCACAGAGGAGGGGTAAGGTAGACTAGAAATGACATTTACCTTTGCCAAATCTACAGAGATACCAGTGTTAGAGACAACATTTCCTAGTACAATACCTTGTTTGACCATAAAATGGCACTTTTCAAAATTTAAAACAAGGTTTGAACTAACACACCTGTCTAACACTCTAGATAGACTATCCAAGCATAGATTAAAGGAATCATCGTATACGCTAAAATCATCCATGAAAACCTCCATACAGTTCTCAATAAGATCAGAGAAAAGACTCATCATACATCTTTGGAAAGTAGCTGGTGCATTGCACAAGCTAAAGGACATGTAAAAGTTGTCTTTTCCTGATCTTCAGGAGCTATATGAATCTGGAAATAGCCTGTGTAATCATCTAAAAAGCAATAATGTGATTTACCTGACAGGCGATCTAGCATTTGATCAATGAATGGCAGGGGGTAGTGATCCTTACAAGTGGCCTGGTTGAGGCACCTGTAATCAATGCAGACCCTCCAGGCGTTCTGTACTCTGGTTGCTATGAGCTCTCCATGCTCATTCTTCACTATAGTGACTCCAGACTTCTTGGGCACCACTTGTACTGGGCTTACCCATTCACTGTCTGAGATGGGGTAGATGATATCTGCCTCAAGTATTCTGGTTACTTCCTTTTTGACAACCTCTAAGATAGTGGGATTCAGTCTTCTCTGGGGTTGACGAACAGGCCTTGCTCCCTCTTCAAAAAATATTCTGTGCTCACAAACTTGAGGGTTGATGCCCACTATGTCTGCCAAGCTCCACCCAATCGCCTTCTCGTGTCTCCTCAGCACACTAAGTAACTGCTCCTCTTGTTGGAAAGTGAGTTCCCTTGCAATTATTACTGGGAGCTTCTGATCATCCTCAAGGTAAGCATACTTGAGGTGGGGTGGTAGAGGCTTTAATTCCAATTTCTGCTCCTGACCGGGCACTAGGTCTTCTGGAGCTGGTGAAAATGGCAAGGTGTCCTCATTGTGTTCAGTGGGTTTCCCCACACTTGGACCTTGCTCCATGTGACTCCCTTATATCTCTTCCTGATGAACTGCAGCTACAGTCTCATCAATGATATCACATTAGAAGACAGAATGATCTTCCGGAGGGTGCTTCATGGCTTCATTCAGATTGAAACTTACTACTCGGTCGTCTATTTCAAAAGAGTAGGTTCCCAAAAAGGCATCCAGCTTGAACTTTGAAGTCTTCAGGAATGGTCTTCCAAGCAGGATTGATGACGGCTTCCCTAAGTCATTTTGGGGCATCTCCAGGATATAAAAGTCAATGGAAAATGTGAGCCCCTTAATGCCCACCAGCACGTCCTCAGCAATTCCAACCACTGTAATAATGCTCTTATCTGCTAACACAAAATGAGCTGCCGACCTTTTTAAAGGAGGGAGACTCAAAGCATCATATATGGACAAAGGCATTATACTAACATACGCACCTAAATCACACATGCAGTCAGAAAATATTACACCCCCAATGGTTAAGTTAACTATGCATGGTCCTGGGTCACTACATTTTTCAGGTATATCCCCCATTAAAGCAGATATGGAACTACCTAAAGGAATAGTTTCTAATTCATTAATCTTATCCTTATGCATGCACAGATCCTTTAGAAATTTTGCATATTTAGGTACTTGCTGAATAACATCAAAAAAGGGAACAGTTACCTCAACCTTTTTGAAGATTTCTACCATTTTAGGATCAAGTTCCATCTGTTTCCTGGATTTCCTTGCAAGGTGTGGAAATGGGATAGGAATAGCGTCTCTTACGACTTCTGCTTCTTTTGGTTCTCCATTCCTTGGTTGAAATACTTCTTCTTCAACCATGTCTTGTATTTCATCTTCCTCTTCCACATTCTCCACTTCAACCATGTCTGCATTTGGGACGTGTTCTTGTGGACTTGGCTCCTCCTGATTCCTCTCTTGTAGTGTGGTTCCGAACCTTAGGGTGATGGCATTGATGCCACCCTTTGGATTGGGTAAGGGTTGAGAAGGAATTCCACTGGAGCTTGTAGGTTGAGTGTTAGAAGTGCTGGATGATCCCATCTGAGAGATGAAAGCTTGTATAGCAGATGTTAGACCATTGAGTGTACCTTCCATGTTCTTTTGTCCTTATGCAATGGACTGAAGCAACTCGTCATTAGAAGAGGAGGGGTAAGTGATTTGAGGGACCTGCTGTTGGTTGTTCTGAGGTACTTGGGCTTGCCTCAGGTGAGGTGCTCTATAAGGCTGGTTCTGGTTCTGCTGTCTGTTGTTGTTATTATTCCACCTCTGATTTCCTTGGTTGTCTTTGCCTCCTCTGTTATAGTTGTCCCTCCAGCCATGGTTGGAATTATCTCTCCAGCTATGGTTGGAATTGTCTTGCCAACTCTGGTTATAGTTCCCACCTTGGTTGTAGTTGCCGCCTTGTTGGTAGGAGCTTTGATTTGGGCGGTCATAAAAATTATGAGTGGCTGCCAAGGTGTTGTCCTCTTGTTGGAGCTATGGACACTCATCAGTATAATGACTATAATCAACGCATATCCCACATACTCCTTGTGGAACCAACTGTTGGCTTTGCTGTGGTGGAGAGGGCTGAGCTTGCTGTTGACTCAACTGCATCTGCTTTAGTAAGTTGGTCATTTCACATATACTCTGAGTTAGAGCAGTAGTCTCTTTGCTAGAAGATACCTCTGCAATAGCTTTTGACCGGCTTTGTTTCTGCCTGTGATTCCGAGTAGATTCAGCTAAGTCGCTGATCAATTGCCATGCCTCATCAGTGGTCTTGTACTTTTTTATAGACCCATTGCTAGCACTTTCCAATGTGGTCTTATCTTGAGGCTTCATGCCCTGTGTGACGTAGCCGAGCAACACTATCTTGTCAATCATATGGTGGGGACATGCTTCCAGAAGATCGTTGAAGTGCTCCCAGTATTTGTAGAGAGTCTCGGATTCCTCCTAAACAATCGTGGAAATGTCTTTCCTCAGTTTATCAGTAACTTCAGCTGGAAAGATTTTTTCCAAAAATTCTCTTCTAAGCGTATCTCAGTTAGAAATAGTTGCTCCGGGTTGAGTGTAGTACAACTCTCTCACCTTTCCCTCAAGAGAGAATGGGAAGGCTTTTAACAAAATAGAAGTTTCATCTGCACCATCACGCCTAACAGAAGAACAGGCTGCCTGGGAATCCCTAAGGTGTTTGATAGGCTCTTGAGCAGGTAAGCCATCAAACTTGGGCATCAAGTTGAGTAGTGCAGTCTTTATTTCAAAATCTACAGCCACCGCTGGGTGATGCACTTGATACAGTTGCAGTGTAAAATCAGGGACTCCAGCTTCCGGGATAGTAACTCTCCTAGGTGCTGCCATGTCACCTGCACGTAAATCAATCGAATCAATAGAAAGGGAGCTTGTTTCTTCCTTAAGTGACGTTTCAGATTCGTCCTCGAAGAGGACTAACCGACGCTGAGCTTGCCTTATACGTGAAATAGTTATTTCAATCTCAGGATCAAATACTGGCAAGCTTGGATCAGGAAGTGAACGCGTCATTCAATGAAGGGAACATGTAGCTCATAGTAGCAAGATAAAATAAAATGTGAATAAATAAATTCCAATCAATAACTTAGCACTCTATTGCAACTCCCCGGCAACGGCACCAAAAATTGACGTGGCGAAAATTGGCAGATTAAGAATTATTAAGAAAAAATGGCATTGCAAGTACAGCTCTTAACTAATAAAAATCCACTTGTCAATTTAGAAAAGAGTTGTCACAAAATTAGAATTAGAATACTGGGAGTATGAGTCCCAGGTCGTCTCCCAACGAGTTGCAGAAAGATGTGCTATTTTATTAATCAGAGGTTTTTCCAAAATGGTTTTGAATTTGATAAACAGAAAATTAATTCAAAGAATTTATGTAATTTAAATAAAAATCTTGACCAGGAGAAGATTAATCGGAAGTTCTATCCTTGTTGGAATTTTCTCAAGATTAATTAATAATTAGTAGTTGTTCCACTTAGTTAACCCTCAATGAATGAAGGAAAGTCAAGTTAAAAGCCAACTTCTATTCACAAGTCCTAATCCTCTCTCTTGGGAAGGATTAGAGTTAGTGACTAATAAGCCACCAACAACGAACCAATTACAATTGAACTCTTGAGTATTCCAACTCAAGGTTCTCCTTTTAATCAACTCCCAATCAAGTTGGGGGACTACTCCATCATCATAAATATAGACTTCACAAAATAAAGAGGGGAAATAAAAAGAGACATGATAAACAATAATCAAAGAGATTAATAAAAAAAATAAAAATAGTCTTTGTATTAAATAATTCTAAAAATAATCCAATTGTACTCTGAACAAATTAAGGATATGGAAGAGTAAGTAAAAAGTAGAGAAAACAAACTAGAGAGATGAAGTCTTGCGGAGGTAACAACTCTTCTCGATATCCCAATCCAAAAAGCAATAAAAATAAAATCCTAAGAACTATGAATGTGTAGAGAGAAAAACCTAGAGGATGAGTAAAATCATATCTAAAACTCAAAATTATGCGGAATGAATGTCGTCCTTTGTCTCTGCATGTTCCCTGGCTCTAATCTGTGTTTCTGGGCTGAAAACTGGGTTAGAATGCGGCCCAGAAATCACGCCAGCGACTTTTGTAAATTCTGCAGATCACGCACGCCACGAGACCGCATCGTCCACGCGTTCGCGTCACTCAATGTTTTCTGTGCCACGTGTGCGCGTCGTCCACGCATTCGCGTCACTCGTGCAGCTTCCAATCCACGCGTTTGCGTCAGGCACGCGAGCGCGTCACTGCAATTTCCTCTATTTCGCGCGGTCGCGTGAGCCATGCGCCCGCGTCACTTCTCGCTGGTCATCTCCTCCATTTCTTGTATTCCTTCCATCTTTCCAAGCTTCCTCTCCATTCTCTAAGCCATTCCTGCCCTATGAAGCCTGAAACACTTAAAACACAGATCACGGCATCGAATGGTATGAAGGAGAATAAAAAAAATATTCAATTAAAAGATCTTTAGGAAGCAAGTTTTCAATCATAGAACAATTTTAGGAAGGAATTATGAATACATGCAAATCATATGAATAAGTGGGTGAAAGACTTGATAAAACCACTCAATTAAACACAATATAAATCATAAAATAATGGTTTATCAGCAAGGTATAAGAACTGGAAATCCTATCTTAGTTATCCTTATCAGGTGTGATGAGAATTGTTGTTGCTCCCACTTAGTTAACCTTTACTAAATAAAGAAAAGTCAAGCGGACTGATACGTGGTCAGGAGGGCATTTTCGTCATCTTAGAGCTAAGAGACGGAATAGTAATCTTGTCATATTCAAGGATCTAGATACTAGAAGAATTGTACCATGCCAATCTTAGACATCAAAAAGACCAAGAGTCTGTCTCAAAAATAGTGGTGCTGAAAGGGCGACAACTCATAAAGCCCATTGGGCTAAGTCAGGACAGCAAGAAGCCCAATAATGCTTTTCAAATTCAATGAGAGGCATAATTTATTATTAATTTTCGAATTTTTAGGCATTTATGTTAGTTTGTTTTGTTGTTAGAGTTTGTTGAAAGATTTGAATTACTCCTGATTTGCTTAGTAGTATTTTTAGGGATTTTAAATTTAAATCAAATCTGATCTAATCTAATAAGATGAAATCTGATTTAAATTAGTTATCATATCTTTAGAATTTTGAAATTTAAATCAAATCTGATCTAATCCAATAAGATCAAATCTGATTTAAATTAGTTATTTTATCTTTTAGTTAGTTTGTTAGGTGCCTATTTAAACACCTTTGGTGAAACAATTTACATAACTTTTGATGAATAAATTTTCAGTTGCTTTTAAGCACGTTTTTATTGTGTGAGGAGTGAGGTGAGTGATTTGCTTCGCTTGTTGCATGGAGAAGATTGAGTGATTCAATTTTCATCCCTTTGATCTAGGTTGTTAAGGACAAGTTCTTTGAAAGTCTAGTAGGAAACCCCTTCCAGTGACCTAGGTTGCTAAGAACAGGTTTCTTAGAGGTCTAGTAGGAAAAACCCTTATCTATCCTTTGTTTTCCTCCTTTATCTATCTTTTTATGTTTCCGTCATGTCTCTTTACGCCAATAAATTCCTCTTCTTAAATGCCATTCTTTTCTTGTCCCCCTTCCATTAGGATTTTATTACTTTGAATGTATTAAACCCTTAATACCCAACATAATTCTTAAAATTAATCCTTATCATCTGGTATCAGTTACAGGTCGTAGGTAGATTCTTATTTATCTACACGTTCTATGGGTCTTGTTTAATCTCTTTGTTTTTTTCTTTAATTCACCTTAGAGTTCCAAAAAAAAAAGTCGCAAAAAAAAATGTTTGCGTATTACGATAGTGACGATGAAGGAAGCTCATATGCGAAAAAGGGTTTTCAGTTGCAAATCCCTGCATTCAAAGGGAGGAATGATCCTGAAGCGTATTTCAGATGGAAAAGGAAGGTAAAATCAATTTTTTGCAAATTGCATCCTTTCAGAGGAAAAGAAGGTTCAACTGGTACAAGCCAATTTTTCCAATGCTGCCCGTATATGGTGGACTGAATTAGAAAGATCTAGAAGACGGTATGGAAAGAGCCCAATTTGCAGTTGGGAGAAGATGAAGAAAATCATGAGGAGGCAGTTTGTGCCATCATCATACCACATGAGGAATCGAGTTGTGCCATCATCATACCATAATAAATTTTTTGGAAGATTTTGTAAGTTGCAACAAGGTTCACAATCAGTAATGGAGTACCACACGAAATTTTTATATTTAATGGGCAAAGCTAATATTAAAAGGAGTCCTGAGGTTCTTATGGAACGATTTTTGTTTGGATTACATGAAAAACTTGCAGATACAGTCCAACATTACCGTTACGCAACCATGGAGGATTTGGTCAAATTGTCCATTGGCTGGGAGCAGGTGCAACAAATGAGAGATCGCCATAACAAGAGAATTTCTTCTACAGCTATCTTTCATTCTTCTTCAAAGTCAGAGATGGAAAAATCTGTTGAATATGCTGTAGATGGTGATGTATTCTTGGAAGATTCAAACATGCAGAATTTCTCAACTGAGTCCTTGGGATATGAGCAATTTGAAAAATATGAGAGAAAAGAAATTGAAAAAGAGAGTGAGTGTTTGAGTGAAAAGAATCCATGTTTGTTTGAAAGCGAGAGTTTTGAGAGAAAAGATGAGAATAGTGAAAGAGAGGAGTCAATGAGTGACAGAGAAACTGAAAGCAATAAACACACTTGTGAGAGAGATCTAGAAAGTTCTAGCTTAGACAAGAGTGCATTAGTATCATTGAATTTCATGGAATCCTTAGTTTCTCATACATCTAACCATGAAATTCCTAGTGTTTTTATATCAACTTTTCCAGGCTTTGTAGATTCACTGATCAATTATGGAAGCATTAATATGGATGAAAAGAAAGGAAGACAAATTGCACACTTTGGACAAGATGGTGAACGTATGGTTGAAAAGATTGAACTGGCACACATGAAGTACATAGCCACAATTCAGTGGATAGAGAAAAGTCATCAAACCATGGTATTTAAACCTGGAGATTGGGTTTGGATTCCTTGGAGGGACGAAGAGCATCTCATGCAAGATTCGAGGACGAATCTTTTTGAAGAGGGAGAGAATGATACATGGTCAGGAGGGCATTTTCGTCATCTTAGAGCTAAGAGACGGAATAGTAATCTTGTCATATTCAAGGATCTGAATACTAGAAGAATTGTACCATGCCAATCTTGGACATCAAAAAGACCAAGAGTCTGTCTCAAAAATAGTGGTGCTGAAAGGGCGACAACTCATAAAGCCCATTGGGCTAAGTCAGGACAGCAAGAAGCCCAATAATGCTTTTCAAATTCAATGAGAAGCATAATTTATTATTAATTTTCGAATTTTTAGGCATTTATGTTAGTTTGTTTTGTTGTTAGAGTTTGTTGAAAGATTTGAATTACTCCTGATTTGCTTAGTAGTATTTTTAGGGATTTTAAATTTAAATTCTAATCCAATAAGATCAAATCTGATTTAAATTAGTTATTTTATCTTTTAGTTAGTTTGTTAGGTGCCTATTTAAACACCTTTGGTGAAACAATTTACATAACTTTTGATGAATAAATTTTCAGTTGCTTTTAAGCACGTTTTTATTGTGTGAGGAGCGAGGTGAGTGATTTGCTTCGCTTGTTGCATGGAGAAGATTGAGTGATTCAATTTTCATCCCTCTGATCTAGGTTGTAAAGGACAAGTTCTTTGAAGGTCTAGTAGGGAACCCCTTCCGGTGACCTAGGTTGCTAAGAACAGGTTTCTTAGAGGTCTAGTAGGGAAAACCCTTATCTAGATTTGCTAAGAACAGGTCTAATTAATTTGATCCTCAAGTCCAAGCCAACTCCTGTGGAGAGACTAGCTTTAGAGCGATCCAAATTAATCAGCAACTTCAATTTCAATCAATAGCTGAGTTTGATAACTCAAGTGTTACTGGTGCACGAAATCACAATCACACTTTTGCAATTCCGCACAACTAACCAGCAAGTGCACTGGGTCGTCCAAGTAATACCTTACGTGAGTAAGGGTCGATCCCACGGAGATTGTCGGCTTGAAGCAAGGTATGGTTATCTTGTAACTCTTAGTCAGGGTATCAATCATTCTCAGATTTAATTGTAAAAAGTAGAAGAACATGAAATAAATACTTGTTATGCAGTAATGGAGAATATGTTGAGGTTTTGGAGATGCTCTGTCCCCTAAATCTCTGCTTTCCTACTATCTTCTTCTTCACACACGCAAGACTCCTTCCATGGCAAGTTTTATGTTGGGCATCACCGTTGTCAATGGCTACTTCCCGTCCTCACAGTGAAAATATTCCATATGTGCTGTCACCACACGGCTAATCATCTGTCGGTTTTCGATCATGTTGGAATAGGATCCATTGATCCTTTTGCGTCTGTCACACGCCCAACACTCGCGAGTTTGAAGCTTGTCACAGTCTTCCCTTCCCAGATCCTACTCAGAATACCACAGACAAGGTTTAGACTTTCCGGACCTCAGGAATGGCCGTCAATAATTCTAGCCTATACCACGAAGGTTCTAATCTTAGACTAGAAACCCAAGAAATACACATTCAAGCTTGATTGCATGTAGAACGGAAGTGGTTTGTTAGGCACACATTCATAGGTGAGAATGATGATGAGTGTCACGGATCATCACATTCATCAGGTTGAAGTGTGAATGAATATCTTAGAATAGAAGCAAGCGTGATAGAATGGAAAACAGTAGTAAATGCATTAATTCATCGAAACACAGCAGAGCTCCTCACCCCCAACAATGGGGTTTAGAGACTCATGCCGTAGAAGATACAATATGAAATGTGTAGAGTGTCATGAGGTACAAGATGAATCACTAAAAGTAGTTTTTATAGTAAACTATTGACCTAGGGTTACAGAAAATAAGTAAGCTAGAATAGTTAGTGTAGAAATCCACTTCTGGGGCCCACTTGGTGTGTGCTTGGGCTGAGCATTGAAGCTTTCACGTGTAGAGACCTTTCTTGGAGTTAAACGCCAGCTTTTGTGCCAGTTTGGACGTTTAACTCCAGCTTTCATGCCAGTTCTGGCATTTTGACGCCAGAATTTCTATGCTGACTTGAGACGCCGATTTGGGCCATCAAATTTAGGGCAAAGTATGGACTATCATATATTGCTGGAAAGCCCAAGATGTTTACTTTCCAACGCAATTAAGAGCACACCAATTGGGCTTCTGTAGCTCTAGAAAATCTACTTCGAGTGCAGAGAGGTCAGAATCCAACAACATCTGCAGTCCTTTTTCAGCCTCTGAATCAGATTTTTGCTCAGGTTCCTCAATTTCAGCCAGAAAATACCTGAAATCACAGAAAAACACAAAACTCATAGTAAATCCAGAAATATGATTTTTGAATAAGAACTAATAAAAACATAATAAAAACTAACTAAAATATACTAAAAACATACTGAAAACAATGCCAAAAAGCGTATAAATTGTCCGCTCATCACAACACCAAACTTAAAATGTTGCTTGTCCTCAAGCAACTAAAAATCAAATAGGATAAAAAGAAGAGAATATACAATGAATTCTAAAAACATCTGTGAAGATCAATCTTAATTAGATGAGCGGGGCTATTAGCTTTTTGCCTCTGAACAGTTTTGGCATCTCACTTTTTCCTTTGAAGTTCAGAATGATTGGCATCTATAGGAACTCAGAATTCAGATAGTGTTATTGATTCTCCTAGTACAGTATGTTGATTCTTGAATACAGTTACTTTATGAGTCTTGGCCATGACCCTAAGCATTTTGTTTTCCAGTATTACCACCGGATACATAGATGCCATAGACACATAACTGGGTGAACCTTTTCATATTGTGACTCAGCTTTGCTAGAGTCCCCAATTAGAGGTGTTCAGAGCTCTTAAGCACACTCTTTTTGCTTTGGACCACAACTTTAACCGCTCAGTCTCAAGTTTTCACTTGACACCTTCATGCCACAAGCACATGGTTAGGGACAGCTTGGTTTAGCCGCTTAGGCCAGGATTTTATTCCTTTAGGCCCTCCTATCCACTAATGCTCAAAGCCTTGGATCCTTTTTATTTTACCCTTGCCTTTTAGTTTAAAGGACTATTGGCTTTTTCTGCTTGCTTTTTCTCTTTTTTTTCGCACATAAAATATATATATATATATATATATATATATTTTTGCTGCAAGCTTTTCACTGCTTTTTCTTGCTTCAAGAATCAATTATATGATTTTTTAAATTATCAATAACATTTCTCCTTTTCCATTATTCTTTCAAGAGCCAACAATTTTAACAATCATGGACAACAAATTCAAAAATATGTACTGTTCAAGCATTCATTCAGAAAAACAAAAAGTATTGCCACCACATCAAAATAATTAATCTGTTTTAAAATTTGAAATTCAGGTATTTCTTTTTCTTTTGCAATTAAAAAACCCTTTTATTTAAGAAAGGTGATGGATTCATAGGACATTCATAACTTTAAGACATAAACTTTAAATTTTATTAATCATGGAATGAAAATAAGACTCAAAAATAAATATAAGAGCAAACCAATAATAATAGAAGACAGAAAATTAATAACAGAAAAATAAATGACTCTTAAAATAGATTTTTAACAATAGAGGTTATCATAGAGTTAGGACTCAACAACCATGATTTTGAGCAATGGATGCTCCTTCAGTCTGTGGGGTGTTTGGTCCTTCAAAGGAGAGCTTCTGGCATTTCAGCTCCTGTAGCTCACGCCCCTGCTTCTCCTATTCCTTGAGCAGCTTGCAGAGCATGCCGTTTTGATTATGCTATTCTTCCTTAAGTTGTTCCATAGCTTCTTGCAGCTTGGTGACAGATGCTTCTAGGTGGGTCTAGTAGTCAATTTCAGGGATTTCTGGGAGGAACTCTTACGCCCTCCTTTTGATGGAGTTGTCTTGCACTTGTTGTCCTTCCATTGACTTCTTGATGATTGGGTGTTCGATTGGGATGAATTCATCTACTCCCATCCTCACCCCAGCATCTTTATATAGCAGAGAAATTAAGCTTGGGTACGCCAGTTTGGCTTCAGTGGAGTTCTTGTTTGCAATTGTGTAAATCTCACAAGAAATCAGATGATGAATCTCCACTTCCTTTCCTAGCATAATGCAATGAATCATCACTGCTCTTTTGACAGTGACCTCAGAGCAGTTGCTAGTGGGCAGTATGGAATGCCCAATGAAGTCCAACAGCCTCTTGCAATTGGTTTGAGATCTCCTCTCTTGAGTTGGTTTGGGACACCTTTTGAATTGGTTATCCACTTAGTTCCAGGGAGGCATATGTCCTCTAGAACTTGGTCCAACCCCTTATCTTCTCTCACCATTCTCCTATTAAAGGATTCTGGATCATCTTGTAGTTGAGGCAATTTGAAGACCTCTCTTATTTTGTCCAGATGGAAGTAAATAATCCTTCCTCTGACCATGGTTCTGTAGGTATGAAAGGCGGTTCCAGTTATTCTCTGCTTATCTGTTAGCCACAGATTTGAATAGAATTCCTGAACCATGTTTCTTTCAACCCTTGTTTCAGGATTAGCTAGAATTTCCCATCCTCTGTTTCGAATTTGCTCTTGGATCTCTGGATATTCATCCTCTTTCAGATTGAATTTAACTTTCGGGATCACTTATCTTAGACCCATTATTTTATGGTAATGGTCTGCATGTTCTTTGGTGAAGAACCTCTCTTGATTCCAAAGATTCTTTGGAGTATTCTCTTTTTTGCCTCTTGAATTGGTTTGTTTTCCCGTAGGAGCCATGATGTTGATGAGTCTTAGCTCAGTGATCACAGAAAAATACACCAAACTTAGAGGTTTGCTTGTCCTCAAGCAAAAGAAAGGAAAAGGGAGAGAGAGGAGGAGAGGCAAATTCGAATGGTGGAGAGGAGGGGAGGGATTTCAAAAATTTTGAAAGAGATATGACATAGAGATGTGATTGATGGAAGAAAATAAAATCATGAAAAAGATGAGATCTTTAATTGAAAAAGATATAAAGAGGTTAAATCTGAAAATTTGTTTATGCATCTAAGAAATAAGAGGTGATATGATGAGTTTGAAAAGATTTGGAAAGAAATTAAAAAGATACTTGAGTTTTTGAAGAAGATTTGGGAAGGATTTGAAAGAAATTTGAAAAGAGATTTAGAAAATTGTTGAATTTTTGAAAATTGAGGGTGAATGATAAAAGTTTGAAACAAGTTTATGCAGAAAATTATGAGTCAAAACATGAAAGTTTGAAAAATTTTGAAGTGGAAAACAAAATCCTCTCCCCCTGTCTTTCTGGCGTTAAACACCCAGAATGGTATCCATTCTGGCGTTTAACGCCCATAAGTTGGCCATTGTGGGCGTTTAACGCCCAGCCAGGTACCCTGGCTGGCGTTAAACGCCAGAAATCCTTTGTTACTGGGCGGTTTTTTGAACGCCCATGATGCTGCAATTCTGGCGTTAAACGCCCAAAAAGGTACCTTTACTGGCGTTAAACTCCAGAATGGGTACCCATTCTGGAGTTTAACGCCCAAAATGCTCCTTACTGGCGTTTTCTTGCCAGTGAGCTCCTTTTCTCTGCTTTTTGCACTGAATCTTTCTGTAACTCTGTGAATTCCTTCAATTTTGATGGTTAATCTTGAAGAGAATTTATATTAAACTTCTCTCAGTATTAAGTAAAACAAATAACCTGCTAATGGCTGCGTTGCCTCCCAGCAAGCGCTTCTTTATTGTCTTTAGCTGGACCTTAACTGAGCTTTATTCAAGCCTCAGTTTTGAGCATTCTTGCTCAAAATTGCTTTCAAGATAATGTTTGATTCTATGTCCATTAACAATGAACTTTTTATCAGAATCAATATCCTGAAGCTCAACATATCCATACGGTGATACACTAGTGATCACATATGGTCTCCTCCATCGGGATTTCAATTTCCCGGGGAATAGTCTGAGCCTAGAGTTAAATAGCAGAACCTTCTGTCCTGGTTCAAAGACTCTAGATGACAGTTTCTTGTCATGCCACTTTTTTGTTTTCTCCTTATATATTTTAGCATTTTCAAAAGCATTGAACCTGAATTCCTCTAGCTCATTCAGCTGGAGCAATCTTTTCTCTCCAGCTAACTTAGCATCCAGGTTTAGGAATCTGGTTGCCCAATAGGCCTTATGTTCCAGTTCCACGGGCAAATGACAGGCCTTGCCATACACAAGCTGGTATGGAGAGGTTCCTATAGGAGTCTTGAATGCTGTTCTGTATGCCCACAGAGCATCATCCAAGCTTTTTGCTCAATCCTTTCTATGGGCAATTACAGTCCGTTCCAAAATTCTTTTTAGTTCTCTATTAGAGACTTCAGCCTGCCCATTTGTCTGTGGGTGATATGGAGTTGCTACTTTATGGCTAATTCCATATCGTACCATAGTAGAGTATAGCTGTTTATTGCAGAAATGAGTGCCCCCGTCACTGTTTAGTACTCTGGGGACGCCAAATCTGCTGAAGATATATTTCTGGAGAAATTTCAGTACGGTCTTAGTATCATTAGTGGGTGTGGCAATTGCTTTTACCCATTTAGATACATAGTCTACTGCCACCAGAATGTAAGTGTTTGAGTATGATGGTGGGAAGGGACCCATGAAGTCAATACCCCATACATCAAATAGCTCAATCTCTAAGATCCCTTGTTGAGGCATGGCATAACCATGAGGCAAGTTGCCAGCTCTTTGGCAACTGTCACAGTTACGCACAAACTCTCGGGTATCTCTATAGAGAGTAGGCCAGTAGAAGCCACATTGGAGGACCTTAGTGGCTGTTCGCTCACCTCCGAAATGTCCTCCATACTGTGATCCATGGCAGTGCCATAGGATCTTCTGTGCCTCTTCTCTGGGTACGCATCTGCGGATCATTCCGTCTGCACATCTCTTAAAGAGACATGGTTCGTCCCATAAGTAGTACTTTGCATCTGAAATTAGTTTTTACGTCTGTACCCTGCTGTACTCTTTGGGTATGAACCTCACAGCTTTATAATTCGTAATGTCTGCAAACCATGGTGCTTCCTGAATGGCGAAAAGTTGCTCATTCGGAAAGGTTTTAGAGATCTCAGTAGGACGGAGGGACGCCCCTGCTACTGGTTCTATCTGGGATAGGTGATCAGCTACCTGGTTCTCTGTCCCTTTTCTGTCTCTTATTTCTATATCAAACTCTTGCAGAAGTAACACCCATCTTATGAGCCTGGGTTTTGAATCCTGCATTGTAAGTAGGTATTTAAGAGCAGCATGGTCAGTATACACAATCACTTTGGAACCTACAAAATAGGATCTAAACTTTTCAATGGCATAAACCACTGCAAGTAACTCTTTTTCTGTGGTTGTGTAATTCTTCTGTGCATCATTTAAAACACGCTTGGCATAGTAAATGACATGCAGAAGCTTGTTATGCCTCTGTCCCAACACTGCACCAATGGCATGGTCACTGGCATCACACATTAGTTTGAATGGTAATGTCCAGTCTGGTGCAGAGATGACTGGTGCTGTGACCAGCTTAGCTTTTAGGGTTTCAAACGCCTGCAGACACTCTGTGTCAAACACAAATGGCGTGTCAGCAGCTAGCAGATTGCTCAGAGGTTTTGCAATTTTTGAAAAATCCTTTATAAACCTCCTGTAGAATCCTGCATGTCCCAGAAAGCTTCTGACTGCTTTTACATTGGCAGGTGGTGGTAATTTTTCAATTACCTCTACCTTAGCTTGATCCACCTCTATCCCTTTGTTCGAAATTTTATGCCCAAGGATAATTCCTTCAGTCACCATAAAGTGACATTTTTCCCAGTTTAAAACCAGGTTAGTCTCTTGGCACCTTTTCAGAACAAGTGCTAGATGATCAAGACAGGAGCTGAATGTGTCTCCAAATACTGAGAAGTCATCCATGAAGACTTCCAGAAATTTTTCTACCATATCAGAGAAGATAGAAAGCTTGCACCTCTGAAAGGATGCAGGTGCATTGCACAGACCAAAAGGCATCCTTCTGTAGGCAAATACTCCAGATGGACACGTGAATGCTGTTTTCTCTTGGTCTTGAGGATTTACTGCAATTTGGTTGTAACCTGAATAGCCATCCAAAAAGCAGTAATAGTCATGACCTGCTAGTCTTTCTAGCATCTGGTCTATGAATGGTAAAGGAAAATGATCCTTTCTGGTGGCTGTATTGAGCCTTCTGTAGTCAATACACATACGCCACCGTGTAACTTTTCTTATAGGAACCAGTTCATTCTTTTCATTGTGAACCACTGTCATGCCTCCCTTTTTGGGTACAACTTGGACAGGGCTTACCCAGGGGCTATCAGAAATAGGATAAATAATCCCAGCCTCTAGTAACTTAGTGACCTCTTTCTGCACCACCTCCTTCATGGCTGGATTTAGCCGCCTCTGTGGTTGAACCACTGGCTTAGCATCATCCTCTAATAGGATCTTGTGCATGCATCTTGCTGGGCTAATGCCTTTAAGATCACTTATGCACCACCTAAGAGCTGTCTTGTGTGTCCTTATCACTTGAATTAGTGCTTTCTCTTCCTGTGGATTTAAAGCAGAGCTTATGATCACTGGAAAAGTGTCACCTTCTCCCAGAAATGCATATTTCAGGGATGATGGTAGTGGTTTAAACTCGGGTTTAGGAGGTTTCTCCTCTTCTTGATGGATTTTCAGAGGTTCTTTTATTTCCTCTGATTCCTCCAGATCAGGCTGAACATCTTTAAAGATGTCCTCTAGCTCTGATTCGAGACTTTCAGTCATATTGATCTCTTCCACCAAAGAGTCAATAATATGAACGCTCATGCAGTCATTTGATGTGTCTGGATGCTGCATAGCTTTGAGAGCATTTAACTTGAACTCATCCTCATTGACTCTCAGGGTCACTTCCCCTTTTTGTACATCAATGAGGGTTTGTCCAGTTGCTAGGAAGGGTCTTTCTAAGATGAGAGTTGCACTCTTGTGCTCCTCCATTTCCAACACTACAAAGTCAGTGGAAAAGGCAAATGGCCCAACCTTGACAATCATGTCCTCAATTATGCCTGATGGGTATTTAATGGAGCCATTAGCAAGTTGAAGACATATCCGGGTTGGTTTGACCTCTTCAGTCAAGCCAAGCTTTCTGATGGTGGATGCAGGTATTAGGTTGATACTTACTCCAAGGTCACATAGAGCTATCTTGGTATAAGTACCCTCTAATGTGCACGGTATCATAAAGCGTCCTGGATCTGTAAGCTTCTCTGGTAAGCTTTTCAGAATGACTGCACTGCATTCCTCAATGAGAAAAACTTTTTCAGTTTCTCTCCAATCCTTCTTATGACTTAAGATATCTTTCATGAACTTAGCATAAGAGGGTATTTGCTCAAGTGCCTCTGCAAATGGGATCTTTATCTCAAGAGTCCTGAGATAGTCTGCAAAGCGGGTAAATTGTTTATCCTGCTCCCCTTGGCAGAGTTTCTGAGGATAAGGCATCCTGGCTTTATATTCTTCAACCTTAGTTGCTGCAGGTTTATTCCCTACAGAGGTCGTTGGAGAAGCCTTCTTAGAGGAGTTACTATCAGCACTTGCAGGTGTCTGATCCCTCATTGGCATTTGAACGCCAGGATTGGGTGCTGGATGGGCGTTTAACGCCAGCTTCCCACCTTTTTCTGGCATTTGAACGCCAGAACTGGGCAAGGAATGGGCGTTTAACACTAACTTTTCCCCCTTTTCTGGCGTTTGAATGCCAGAAGTGGGCATCCACTGGGCGTTTAACACCAATCTTTCACCCTTTTCTGGCGTTTGAACGCCAGAATTATTCCTCTCTAAGCTCTTGCTGTCCTCAGATGGATTTTAGGTAGTGGTTTGGTCATCCTCTGTCAGTTGTTCCTTTCTTGGCTTTCTTCTACTTTGAGCTGATTTATTCAATGTCTTTTCGCTCCTTAATTAGACAGCTTGGCATTCTTCTGTCATCTGTTTAGATAGTTGTTGTCTTGTCTGATTCAATTGTGCTTCCATATTCTTGTTATCATTTTTAGTGTCTTGGAGCATCTCTTTAAATTCTGCTAATTGTTTTGTCACAAGGAGTAATTGTTGATTAAGCTCAATAATCTGTTCTTAAGGATTAGGGTCAGTTGTTACTGCCCTAGCTTCTTCCTTTTTGGAGGACTCACTGCTAGAGTACAAGTGCTGATTTCTAGCAACCGTATCTATAAGCTCTTGAGCCTCTTCAATCGTCTTTCTCATGTGTATAAATCCACCAGCTGAGTGGTCTAGAGACATCTGAGCTTTTTCTATAAGCCCATAGTAGAAGATGTCTAACTGTACCCACTCTGAAAACATTTCAGAGGGGCATTTTCTCAGCATCCCTCTGTACCTCTCCCAGTTATTATAAAGGAATTCATGATCCTCTTGTTTAAAGCCTTGGATGTCCAGCCTCAGTTGTGTCATCCTCTTTGGAGGGTAAAATTGATTCAGAAATTTGTCTGATAACTATCTCCATATTTTTATGCTTGCTGTAGGTTGGTTATTTAACCACCTCTTAGCTTGATCTTTTACAGCAAATGGAAACAGTAATAATCTGTAGACATCTTGATCCACTTCTTTATCACGTACTGTGTCAGCAATTTGTAAGAACTGTGCCAGAAACTCAGTAGGTTCTTCTTGTGGAAGACTAGAATACTGGCAATTTTGCTGCACCATGATAATGAGCTGAGGATTTAGCTCAAAACTGCTTGCTTTGATGGGAGGTATATAGATGCTACTCCCATATGAAGCTGTAATGGGGTTAGCATATGACCCCAGAGTCCTTCTGGACTGTTCATTTCCACTTATGTCCATGATGGAGAAAAGGGAATTGATATGAATTGCAAACAAATTATATTTTTAAAAATTTTTATTTTATTTAATTAAAAGTAACCGAATAAAATAAAATGAAATAAACGAAAAATAAAATAAAAGTTTCAAAAATTAAGAAAAAGTAAAAAGATAAATAAATAATTCGAATGCTAAAATGGCTAATTAATTAAAAAGATTTGAAAAACTTTGGATATGATTTTCGAAAATTAGAAGAAAATGGAATAAAAGCAAATTGAAAAATAAATTAATTAATTAATTAAAAAGATTTTGGAATTAGCAATAAAAAAGATATGATTGAAAATTATTTTGAAAAAGATATGATTGAGAAGATATGATTGCAATTTATGAAAAAAAGATATAATTGAAAAGATATGATTGAAGAAATTAAAAAGATTTGATTTTTGAAAAAGATTTGAAAAGATCAATTTTTGAAATTAGAATTTTGACTTGACTAAATAAAAAGATATGATTTTGAAAATCTTTGACTAATTTAATGCAAACTTTCGAAATTTATGAGTAAAATAAGGAAAAGATATTTTTTTATTTTTAAATTTTAATGAGGAAAGAGAAAAATAACAAAATGACACTAAACTTAGAAATTTTAGATCAAAACAAAGAGAACAAACAAGAAAACTTTGAATGTCAAGATGAACACCAAGAACACTTTGAAGATCAAGATGAACACCAAGAACAAATTTTTGAAAAATTTTTAAGTAAATAAAAGCACAAGGGACACCAAACTTAAAATTTTTAGAAAATCAAACACAAATTTTCGAAATTTTAAAGGAAAAGACAAAGAAGACACCAAACTTAGAATTTTAAAAGATCCAAAAAAGAACTAAGAACATGCAAATTCGAAAAATTGAAAATAAAATTATGCAATTAACACCAAACTTAAAATATGAAACTAAACTCAAATAAAAGACTCTAAACCAACAAAAATAAATTATTCCTAATCTAAGAAACAAGATAAACCGTCAGTTGTCCAAACTCGAACAATCCTCGGCAACGGCGCCAAAAACTTGGTACACGAAATCACAATCACACTTTTGCAATTCCGCACGACTAACCAGCAAGTACACTGGGTCGTCCAAGTAATACCTTACGTGAGTAAGGGTCGATCCCACGAAGATTGCGGCTTGAAGCAAGCTATGGTTATCTTGTAACTCTTAGTCAGGATATCAATAATTCTCAGATTTAATTGTAAAAAGTAGAACATGAAATAAATACTTGTTATGCAGTAACGGAGAATAGGTTGAGGTTTTGGAGATGCTCTGTCCCCTGAATCTCTGCCTTCCTACTATCTTCTTCTTCACACACGCAAGACTCCTTCCATGACAAGCTTTATGTTGGGCATCACCGTTGTCAATGGCTACTTCCCGTCCTCTTAGTGAAAATGTTCCAAATGTGCTGTCACCACACGGCTAATCATCTGTCGGTTTTCGATCATGTTGGAATAGGATCCATTGATCCTTTTACGTCTGTCACACGCCCAACACTCGCGAGTTTGAAGCTCGTCACAGTCATCCCTTCCCAGATCCTACTCGGAATACCACAGACAAGGTTTAGACTTTCTGGACCTCAGGAATGGCCGCCAATAATTCTAGCCTATACCACGAAGGTTCTAATCTTAGATTAGAAACCCAAGAGATACACATTCAAGCTTGATTGCATGTAGAACGGAAGTGGTTTGTCAGGCACGCGTTCATAGGTGAGAATGATGATGAGTGTCACGGATCATCACATTCATCAGGTTGAAGTGCGAATGAATATCTTAGAATAGAAGCAAGCGTGATAGAATGGAAAACAGTAGTAATTGCATTAATTCATCGAAACACAGCAGAGCTCCTCACCGCCAACAATGGGGTTCAGAGACTCATGCCATAGAAGATACAATATGAAACGTGTAGAGTGTCATGAGGTACAAGATGAATCACTAAAAGTAGTTTTTATAGTAAACTATTGACCTAGGGTTACAGAAAATGAGTAAGCTAGAATAGTTAGTGTAGAAATCCACTTCCGAGGCCCACTTGGTGTGTGCTTGGGCTGAGCATTGAAGCTTTCACGTGTAGAGACCTTTCTTAGAGTTAAACGCCAGCTTTTGTGCCAGTTTGGGTGTTTAACTCCAGCTTTCATGCCAGTTCTGGCGTTTTGACGCCAGAATTTCTATGCTGACTTGGGACACCAATTTGGGCCATCAAATCTCGGGTAAAGTATAGACTATTATATATTTCTGGAAAGCCCAGGATGTCTACTTTCCAACGCAATTAAGAGCGCACCAATTGGGATTCTGTAGCTCCAGAAAATCTACTTCGAGTGTAGGGAGGTCAGAATCCAACAACATCTGTAGTCTTTTTTCAGCCTCTGAATCAGATTTTTGCTCAGGTCCCTCAATTTCAGCCAGAAAATACCTGAAATCACAGAAAAACACACAAACTCATAGTAAAGTCCATAAATATGATTTTTGAATAAAAACTAATAAAAACTAACTAAAATATACTAAAAACATACTGAAAATAATGCCAAAAAGCGTATAAATTATCCGCTCATCAGTTACTAATCACTTAACCAAAGCCAAAAGGGAAAATAAATCTAAATTAAATTGAAAGAAATCATAAATATAATAGAATAATCATTAATCTGAAATACCTCAAATTGCATTTAAACATAAATTTAAGTCCTAACATGGAAACGTTCATAAGCCAAATTGAAAAGATAAATAACAATTAAAGTAATAGAATAAATAAAACTAGAATGTGATTTAAAGGAACATTGAACCTGTAATTGAAGAGAAGTAGCCTAAAGATAATAGAAATCCTAAATCCTAATCTTAAGAGAGATGAGAGAGCCTCTCTCTCTAAAAACTACATTTAATCCTAAAATTATATCTGTTACTCAGTTGTCAAGTTGTTTCCTCCATTCTTTAGCTTTTATTCTGTGTTTCTGACTTGGATTTGGGCCGAAAAAGGGTCCAGAAATTGCTGGGGGCATTTTCTGTAGATTTTTGTACGTGGCATCTGTCACGCGTTCGCGTGGGTCACGGTTTCGCGTGGTCTGGGAGTTTTCCTTATCACGTGTATGCGTCGGTCATGCGTACGCGTCATTTGCGTTCTGCTCAAGGCGCACATTCGCGTCGTCCACGCGTTCGTGTCACTGCCATTTCGTGCTAGGCACGCATTCGCGTCGTTCATGCGTTCGCGTCACTGCCTTTTCTTCAAAACTCCGTTTTTTGTGCTTTCCTTCCATTTTTGTATGTTTTCTTTCTGTCCTTTAAGCCATTCTTGCCCTATGAGATCTGACAATACTTAACACACAAATCACGGCATTGAATGGTAATAAAGGATAATTAAAATTAATATTTTTAAAGCATAGGAAACATGTTTTTCACATATATCATAAAATAAGGAAGGAATAGTAAAACCATGCAATTTACATGAATAAGTGGGTGAAGAATTGATAGAAACACTCAATTTGAGCATAAAATACATCATAAAATATGGGTTTATCAACCTCCCCACAATTAAACAATAGCATATCCTCATGCTAAATCCAAGAGAAAGAGTGAATGTAAAATGGTGGAATCTCATGCAATGCAATTTATTCTAAATGAAAGCTACCTAAATGAACATGCAATTTTAACTATCATCCACTAATATATATAGAGCTTACATGTGGTTAATTTGGTTCATATTTCCAAGGAATCATATAGCCAAGCCTAAATTATGTTAAATCACTTTCACAATTGAGTTGGGTAAAAATATTTCACAAACTTGCAAGACAATTAACAATTAAGCAGAGATATATGGAGATGAGCTATTGAACCTTCACTGGATTTTGTGTTTACTCTCTAGTCACTCAGTGTTTGGGGTTAATCACTCTATTCTTTTCTATTCATGCTTTCTAAAACTTTGTTCTTCATCTAACCAATCTACAAATATACAATGTGTACATACAAACATCATGAGGTCTTTTCAAGGTTGTAATGGGGCCAAGGTAAAGGTAAGGGTATATATATAAGGCTAAGTGATCTATAAGTTGAATCCTTAATTAGTCTAAGATCTCACATAACATATACATACCTTATAAAAATTTAAAACTATCCTGGTCTTCCCAATTTTCCCACTTTTGTGTCACATACTCATGTACCAAATTTATTTTTGATATTTACCTTATGTGCATTGATTTCTTCACTAAACTTATTATTGGGATAATTTTGTCCCCTTATTTATTTAATTAAAAAGGATAAAATAAAATTTTTTATTATTATTATTTTTTTAAAACATAAACACAACATATATCAATGCACATGGTAATTTAATTTAAATTTGTTTCACATGAACATGCTCCCAAAAATCCTTATTATTTTATTGATTTAATCCTTTCCTATCAACCCATGTTCTCACGTTTCTCCACACTTAGTAGATACACAATCTCTATCTTAAGCTAATCAAGGATTCAACTTGGAATTTTTGTTTTGTTTTTCTGCTTAAGGCTAGTAATGTGGTTATAGAACAAGAGGGGATTAAAAAGCTCAAGGGGGCTAACAAAGGTGATGTAGGAGGTAGGCTTATTTGGGATATGTAAGGAAAAATTCAAATGATGGCCTCAATCATATGTGTGGGTGTATCTACATTCTATATTGGACATATAGATTAAAACAAAGTAAAGATTACAAGCATAGAAAAGAAGTGCGAAACACACAGGAATGAAATTTATGGTTGAATATAACCATACAATTAAGCTCAAAAACTCACGGGTTGTGTGTTCGTTGGCTCAAAAACCATATATCAGTTATGTATGTCATGCAAGTAGAAATTAAGAGTTCCCATTATTCTCAATGTGAATCTTAGGATGGCTCTTAAAATCTTAGTGTTCTTCCTTGAAGAAATGTTGTTTTAAATTAACCAACATTTATTGCTATATATATACAGTGTGTGGATTGTTGTGATTTTTTTAAACTAAAGTTTCTAGTTTACTCTTTTTATTTTTAATTAATCCAAATTATCTTATGCTAAAAGGGTAAACTAAACTAATTAATCCATATATTCTATATCACAACTTAATAAGCTAAAATTTCAACTAGACTAAACTAAATATCCAAGATAAATATATAAATCTAAGTGCAAAATGTAGAAATATAGTAAAAATACATCAAAATAAAAATATGCAAATATCGGAAGATAAATAAGATAAGGTAAAATAAAAATAAAAATACAGAAAAAATAAGCAAAATAGGATAAAAAAAAGAGTCTGAAAAGTGGTTCACTAAAATAAAGTACGCCAGAGATGGCGACTTCCCCACACTTAAATAATAGCATCGTTCTCGATGCTCAGTCAAGCGGGGTGTGAGAAGTGTCATCTCCGGAAGGGTGTGCAGTAGGTGTCTCTGTGGTGAGCTGAGGATCTGCAGTCTAGATGAGGGTCAAAGAGTCTGCCTGCTGAAGTGGAGGCTTTGTCTGCAGAAGGATCTCTGGATCAGCTGGCTGTATCTGGTAGGGCTCCTCATGTTGTGGTGCAGCCTGCTCAGCTCCTGCCTGCTCAGCCTCTGCATGTGCCTCCTCCTCATGATCGTCCACCTCCGCATCAGATGGCTTAGAAGCAGTGTCAGGCTCGGAGGGGATGTTGTGGTGGCCAGATCGAGTCATCAACTTTAAGTGCTCATAGCGTCACTTGTTGCGACGCTCAGATCTCTCATATCGCCGCTGGTTGCGGTGCTCCATCTGGTCCAACCGGTCAAATAGGTGATACACGTCGTGGAAGATGGGCTCTAAAGCAGGTGAGGGTGCAGTAGTGGTGGCTGGTGCAGCAGTGGATGCAGAAGGGGTAGCAGAAGATGTGGCTGCCTCACCCGAGGCAGTAAGGAATGGAGGTCTGTAGCCCAAAGCCTGAAATTTCCTGCTGTGAGGAATGATCTTCTTGCAGTCTGCAGCAGTTGGCTTTGCATCTGTCGACCCCTAGGGCACCTCAGCTCGGCGGCCTAGTTGAGTAATCAGGTATGGGAATGGGAAGGTGCCTCTGACATGGACTCTGGCCATGTAATACCTGATGAACCGGGGCAGATATAAGTCCTTTCCCTCCATCACACACCAGATGAGGGTAATCATAGCAGCGGGCACCTCTGTCTCATGAGTGCTCGGCATCACGTAGTTACTCAGGATCTGCTACCAGAGTCGAGCCTCATCATTCAGATAAATAATTTTAATTCCTTTGGGGGCCACTGCAGTTGTCTTACCCATGACCCAGGGGACAGTGGGATCAATAGCTATTCTCTGCTTTACTACGTCCTAGTTAAATCTCATAAATCACATATCCTCCTCAGCCTTTTGGTAACCATCTGGCTGATCTGATTTAGGTAGGAGATGGAGGATTTCTTCGATTACTTCCTCAGTAACCAGAATCTGCTTGCCTCTAAGCTGAACTGCATCCAGGGATGTTTTGAAGTAGTTACAATAGAATTCTCTGACCCAGGATGAGTTGATTTCAGTCAAGTTCCTTTCCAGGAAGAACCAGCCTCTCTAATTAATTTGATCTGAAGTGTATTGTTTGAGTTATTCTAAAATTTTGAGTGTTATTTCCAGGTATAGGTTCCTGGAAGTGGCAAAAACTGGGTACTTCAGCTCACAGTATTTGTTTGCAAATTTTTCTGGGTCAGTGGCAGGCACCAACTGATCAGCCTTTTCCTGCGGGGTGAAATTCTTTTCCTGCCAGGAATCGTCGTGGAGGAGATCCAAAATAGAGGTAGAGGTTTCTCCTCTTTTTCTTTTGCCTGTAGTTGCTTTGCCTTTTCCCTTACTTTTGGGATCAGACATCCTGAAAAGCAGAAGTTGCAGGATACAGTTGGTGCACGAAATTGTAATTCACACTTTTCACAACTCCGCACAACTAACCAGCAAGTGCACTGGGTCGTCCAAGTAATACCTTACGTGAGTAAGGGTCGATCCCATGGAGATTGTTGGCTTGAAGCAATCTATGGTTATCTTGTAAATCTTAGTCAGGAAATCAATTATGATTATCAGTTTGAATTGCGAAAAATAAAAGAGCATGAAATAAATACTTGTTATGCAGTAATGGAGAATATGTTGGAGTTTTGGAGATGCTTTGTCTTCTGAATCTCTGCTTTCCCCCTGTCTTCTTCTTCACGCACGCAAGGTTCCTTCTATGGCAAGCTGTGTATTGGTGGATCACCATTGTCAATGGCTACCATCTGTCCTCTCAGTGAAAATGGTCCAGGTGCGCTGTCACCGCACGGCTTATCATCTGTCGGTTCTCACTCCTGCTGGAATAGGATCCATTGATCCTTTTGCATCTGTCACTGACGTTAGGATTTTTGCCAGTAAAAAATTTCATAAAAACAGTCGCATTGTAGATATAGTCTCTAAACCGACAGAAATCCCTTCGTACGAACATTTTGGTTGTCACAAGTAACAAACCCCTTTTAAATTGATAACCGAGTATTCAAACCTCGGGTCGTCTTCTCAAGGAATTGCAGGGAAGTATGTTCTTATTATTGGTTATGAAGATTGTAAATTGGGGATTTTGGAAGTAAGGTGGGAATATGTTATATGACAAGTAAAATAAAATAATAATAATAAAATCTTTTGGCAAGGTATAGGAAATTGGAAGTCCAGACTTAGTTATCCTTATCAATAATAATGAAAGTTGAATCTTAATTCCACTTAGTTAACCTTTACTAAAGCAAAGGAAAGTCAAGGGACAAATTGGTTTGATCTTCGAATCCTATTTATTTCCTAAGAAAAGCTTGGGATTATTGAAGTTCAACTCGATTGGCAAGATAACAATTAACAATTATGCTATTAAGTTGGATAATTCCTGAGTTACTGATTTCTTAACCAAGACCAAAAGGGGAAAAGTAAATCTACTGGAATAAGAATGCCTTCAGATGGGAAGCAATAATCATGTAAATAAAAGAAAGCAATATTAAACTGAAATACCTCAAATCGCATTAACAAAAGAACTTAAATCTGACATAGACATGCATGGAAAAATAAATAAAAGAACATTGAACCTGGATTGAGAGTCACTCCTAAAACTAAGAGAAGTCCTAAATCCTAATCCTAAGAGAGAGGAGAGAAGAGAGAGGAGAGAACCTCTCTCTCTAAAAACTACATCTACTCCTAAAATTTGTGAATGTGAGATCCTTCTCATGAATGGATGTATTCCCCCACTTTATAACCTCTAATCTGTGTTTTCTGGGCCGCAAACTGGGTCAGAAACAGTCCAGAATTCGCTGGTTTCGAATTTTAATGCGCTTATTGCCGTCACTGCGACGTGGCCGCATGGATCACGCGGTCGCTTCACCTAGCATCAAGGTAACCATAGCATATTATATATCAAATCAAAGCCCCGGACGTTAGCTTTCCAACGCAACTAGAACCGCATCGTTTGGACCTCTGTAGCAAAAGTTATAGCTGTTTGAGTGCAGAGAGGTCAGGCTGGACAGCTTAGCAATTTCTCCAACTTCTTGCATTCCTTCTACTTTTGCATGCTTTCTTCCCATCCTCCAAGCTATTCCTGCCTTATAATATCTGAAAACACTTAACACACATATCAAGGCATCTAATGGTAATAAGAGAGGATAAATAATAAGCAAATATAAGATCAAAGAAGCATGTTTTCAATCAAAGCACATAATTAGGAAGGCAAATGTAAAACCATGCAAATAGTATGAATAAGTGGTTAAAGAGTTGATAAAATCCACTCAATTGAGCACAAGATAAACCATAAAATAGTGGTTTATCAGTCACTACGCCCAACCCTTGTGAGTTTGAAGCTCGCCACAGTCATTCAATCCCTGAATCCTACTCGGAATACCACAGACAAGGTTTAGACTTTTCAGATTCTCAAGAATGCTGCCAATGGATTCTAGCTTATACCACGAAGATTCTGATTAAGGAATCCAACAGATACTTATTCAATCTAATGTAGAATGGAGGTGGTTGTCAGGCACGCGTTCATAGGTTGAGAATGGTGATGAGTGTCACGGATCATCACATTCATCATATTGAAGTGCGAATAAATATCTTAGATAGAAACAAGCATGTTTGAATGGAAAACAGAAGTAATTGTATTAATTCATCGAGACACAGCAGAGCTCCTCACCCCCAACAATGGAGTTTAGAGACTCATGCCGTCAAGGAGTACAAAGTTCAAATCTAAAATGTCATAAGATACAAAATAATCCTCTAAAAGTTGTTTAAATAGTAAGCTAGTAATCTAGGTTTGCAGAGAATGAGTAAACTATGATAGATAGTGCAGAAATCCATTTGTCACTGGGCGTTTTTCTGAACGCCCAGGATGCTGTAAATCTGGCGTTAAACGCCCAGAAGCTGCTTCTTTCTGGTGTTTAACGCCCAGATGGTTATCTTTACTGGCGTTAAACGCCCAGTAGATGCTCTTTTTGGGCGTTTAACGCCCAAATGTGCCTCTTACTAGCGTTTTCTTGTCAGTGAGCTCCTTTTTCCTGTTTTGTGCTCTGAATTCTTCTGTAACCCTGTGGACCTATGCAATTGATTCTTTACCTTGTTAATATTAAACTCATATTTTAAAAAATAAATAAAATGAAGAATAAAATAAAATAAAATAACAGAAAAAGTTTTGCTAATGGCTAGGTTGCCTCCCAGCAACCGCTTCTTTATTGTATTTAGCTAGACCTTGCTGAGCTTTTAATCTAGCCTCAGCCTTGAGCACTCTTGCTCAACATTGCCTTCAAGATAGTGCTTGATTCTCTGTCCATTAACAATGAACTTCTTATCAGAATCAATGTCTTGAAGCTCCACATAACCATATGGTGATACACTTGTAATCAGATATGCTCCCCTCCACCGGGATTTCAGTTTCCCTGGGAATAGCCTGAGCCTAGAGTTAAACAACAGAACCTTTTATCCTGGTTCAAAGATTCTAGATGACAGCTTTCTGTCATGCCACCTTTTTGACTTCTCTTTATAAAGCTTGGCATTTTTGAAAGCAGTGAATCTGAATTCCTCTAGCTCATTCAGCTGGAGCAATCTTTTTTCTCCAGCTAATTTGGCATTGAAGTTTAGGAATCGGTTGCCCAGTAGGCCTTATGTTCCAGTTCGACGGGCAGATGACAGGCCTTACCATACACAAGCTGGTATGGAGAGGTCCCTATAGGAGTCCTGAATGCTGTTCTATAAGCCCACAGAGCATCATCCAAGCTTCTTGCCAAATCCTTTCTACGGGTACTTACAGTCTGTTCCAGGATTCTTTTTAGTTCTCTGTTAGAAACTTCAGCTTGCCCATTTGTCTGTGGGTGATATGGAGTCGCCACCTTGTGGCAAATCTCATACCGGACCATGGCAGAGTAAAGTTGTTTGTTGCAGAAGTGAGTGCCCCCATCACTGATTAGTACTCTAGGGACACCAAACCTGCTGAAGATATGTTTTTGGAGGAACTTCAGCACTGTTTTGGTATCATTGGTGGGTGTGGCAACGGCCTCTACCCATTTTGATACATAGTCAACTGCCACCAGAATATAAGTGTTTGAGTATGATGGTGGGAAAGGCCCCATGAAGTCGATTCCCCATAAATCAAACAACTCAATCTCCAAGATTCCCTGTTGAGGCATGGCGTAACCATGAGGCAGATTACCAGCTCTTTGGCAACTGTCACAGTTACGTACAAACTTTCGGGAATCCCTATAGAGTGTAAGGCCAGTAGAAGCCACATTGGAAGACCTTGGTGGCTGTTCGCTCACCTCTGAAATGGCCTCCATATTGTGATCCATGGCAATGCCATAAGATCCTCTGTGCTTCTTCTCTAGGCACACACACCTACGGATTATTCCGTCTGCACATCTCTTAAAGAGATAGGGTTCATCCCACAAGTATTACTTTGCATCAGTAATTAATTTTTTCTTTTGTTTCCTGCTGTACTCCTTGGGTATAAACCTTGCAGCTTTATACTTTGTAATGTCTGCAAACCATGGTGTTTTCTGAATGGCAAACAAATGCTCATTCAGAAAGGTCTGAGAGATCTCAATAGAGGGGGGAAACTCCCCTTCTGCTAGTTCTATCCGGGACAGATGATCAGCCACTTGGTTCTCTGTCCCTTTTCTGTCTCTTATTTCTATATCAAACTCTTGCAGAAGCAACACCCATCTTATGAGCCTGGGTTTTGAATCCTGCTTTGTGAGTAGATATTTAAGAGCAGCATGGTCAGTGTACACAATCACTTTTGATCCTACTAAGTATGATCTAAACTTGTCAATGGCGTAAACCATTGCAAGCAATTCTTTTTCTGTGGTTGTGTAATTTTTCTGGGCATCATTTAAAACACGGCTAGCATAATAAATGACATGCAGAAGCTTGTCATGCCTCTGCCCCAGTACTGCACCAATGGCGTGGTCACTGGCATCACACATTAGTTCAAATGGTAAAGTCCAGTCTGCTGCAAAAATAACTGGTGCTGTGACCAGCTTAGCTTTCAGAGTTTCAAACGCCTGCAGACACTCTGTGTCAAACACGAATGGCGTGTCAGCAGCTAGCAGATTGCTCTGGGGTTTTGCAATTTTTGAAAAATCCGTTATAAACCTCCTGTAGAATCCTGCATGCCCCAGAAAGCTTCTGATTGCCTTAACATTAGCAGGTGGTGGTAATTTTTCAGTTACTTCCACTTTAGCTAGATCCACCTCTATTCCCTTGTTTGAAATTTTATGCCCAAGGACAATTCCTTCAGTCACCATAAAGTGACGTTTTTCCTAGTTTAAAACTAGGTTGGTCTCTTGGCATCTTTTCAGAACAAGTGCTAAATGGTCAAGGCAGGAGCTGAATGAGTTTCCAAATACAGAAAAGCCATCCATGAAGACTTCCAGAAACTTCTCTACCATATCAGAGAAGATAGAGAGCATGCACCTCTGAAAGGTTGCAGGTGCGTTACACAGACCAAAAGGCATTCTTCTGTAAGCAAATACTCCAGAAGGACATGTGAATGCTGTTTTCTCTTGGTCCTGAGGGTCTACTGCAATTTTGTTGTAACTTGAATAGCCATCCAAAAAGCAGTCATATTCATGACCTGCTAGTCTCTCTAGCATCTGGTCTATGAATGGTAAAGGAAAATGATCCTTTTTGGTGGCTGCATTGAGCCTTCTGTAGTCAATACACATGCGCAACCCTGTAACTGTTCTTGTATGAACCAGTTCATTTTTTTCATTATGAACCACTGTCATGCCTCCCTTCTTGGGAACAACTTGAACAGGGCTCACCCAGGGGCTATCAGAAATAGGATAAATAATCCCAGCCTCCAGTGATTTGGTGACCTCTTTCTGCACCACTTCCTTCATGGCTGGATTTAGCCGCCTCTGTGGTTGAACCACTGGCTTAGCATCATCCTCCAATAGGATTTTGTGCATGCATCTAGCTGGGCTTATGCCCTTAAGGTCACTTATGGACCACCCAAGAGCTGTCTTGTGTGTCCTTAGCACTTGAATTAGTGCTTCCTCTTCCAGTGGATTTAAAGCAGAGCTTATGATCACTGAAAAAGTGTCACCTTCTCCCAGAAATGCATATTTCAGGGATGGTGGTAATGGCTTGAGCTCGGGTTTAGGAGGTTTCTCCTCTTCCTGAGGAAGTCTCAGAGGCTCTTTCAATTCCTCTGAATCCTCCAAATCAGGCTGAACATCTTTAAAGATGTCTTCCAGCTCTGATTCGAGACTCTTAGCCATGTTGACCTCCACTACCAAAGAGTCAATGAGATCAACTTTCATGCAGTTTTTTGGTGTGTCTGGATGCTGCATGGCTTTGATAGCATTCAACTTAAACTCATCCTCATTAACTCTCAGGTTACTTCCCCCTTTTGGACATCAATGAGAGTTCATCCAGTTGCTAGGAAAGGTCTTCCTAGAATGAGGATAGCCCTCTTGTGCTCCTCCATTTCCAGCACTACAAAGTCAGTGGGAAAGGTGAATGGCCCAACCCTGATAATCATGTCCTCAATCATGCCTGATGGGTATTTAATGAGCCATCAGCAAGTTGAAGACATATCTGGGTTGGTTTAACTTCTTCAGTTAAACCAAGCTTTCTGATAGTGGATGCAGGTATTACATTGATGCTTGCCCCAAGATCACATAAAACTGTCTTGGTGCAGTTACCCTCTAATATGCATGGTATCCGAAAGCTCCCGGGATCTTTAAGCTTTTCTGAAAAGCTTTTCAGAATGACTGCACTGCATTCTTCAGTGAGGAGAACTCTTTCAATTTCTCTCCAATCCTTTTTATGACTCAAGATCTCTTTCATGAACTTGGCATAAGAAGGTATTTGCTCAAGTGCCTCTGCAAACGGAATCTTTATTTCAAGAGTCCTGAGATAATATGCAAAGCGAGCAAACTGCTTATCCTGCTCCTCTTAGCGGAGTTTTTGAGGATAAGGTATCTTGGCTTTATATTCCTCAACCTTAGTTGCTGCGGGTTTATTTCCTACAAAGGTGGTTGGAGAAGCCTTTTTAGAGGGGTTGTTATCAGCACTTGTGTATGTCTGATCCCTCACTGGCATTTGAATGCCAGGGTTAGAAGCTGGATTGGCGTTGGACGCCAACTCCTTACTTGTTCCTGGCGTTTGAACGCCAGAACTGAGCTTCCATTGGGCGTTTGACGCCAACTCCTTACTTGTTTCTGGCGTTTGAACGCCAGAGTTATTCCTCTCTAGGCTTTTACTGTCCTCAGAGGGATTTTGAATAGTAGTTTGTTCATTTCTTGGCTTCCTGCTACCTTGAAGTGAGGTATTTAATGTTTTCCCACTTCTGAATTGAACTGCTTGGCACTCTTCTATTATTTGTTTTGATAACTGTTGTTCTCTTTACTTCAACTGTACCTCCATATTTATATTAGCCATTCTTGTGTCTTGTAGTATCTCCTTGAATTCGGCCAGCTGTTTTGTTAGAAAGTCTAATTTCTGATTGAATTCAATAATTTGTTCTGCAGGACTAAGTTCAGCAGTTACTGTTTTAGCCTCTTCTTTCATAGAAGATTCACTATTTAGGTACATATGTTGATTTCTGGAAATTGTATCAATAAGCTCTTGAGCTTCTTCAATTGTCTTTCTCATGTGTATAGATCCACCAGCTGAGTGATCTAGAGAAATTTGAGCTTTCTCTGTAAGCCCATAATAGAAGATGTCTAACTGCACCCATTCTGAAAACATTTCAGAGGGGCATTTTCTTAAGATCTCTTTGTATCTCTCCCAGGCATCATAAAGAGATTCATTATCTCCTTGTTTAAAGCCTTGGATGTCCAGCCTTAGCTTTGTCATCCGTTTTGGACCTCTGTAGCAAAAGTTATAGCCATTTGAGTGCAGAGAGGTCAGGCTAGACAGCTTAGCAATTTCTCCAACTTCTTGCATTCCTTCCACTTTTGCATGCTTTCTTCCCATCCTCCAAGCCATTCCTGCCTTATAATATCTGAAAACACTTAACACACATATCAAGGCATCTAATGGTAATAAGAGAGGATAAATAATAAGCAAATATAAGATCAAAGAAGCATGTTTTCAATCAAAGCATATAATTAGGAAGGCAAACGTAAAACCATGCAAATAGTATGAATAAGTGGTTAAAGAGTTGATAAAATCCACTTAATTGAGCACAAGATAAACCATAAAATAATGGTTTATCAGTCACTACGCCCAACCCTTGTGAGTTTGAAGCTCGCCACAGTCATTCAATCCCTGAATCCTACTCGGAATACCACAGACAAGGTTTAGACTTTTCGGATTCTCAAGAATGCTGCCAATGGATTCTAGCTTATACCACGAAGATTCTGATTAAGGAATCCTAGAGATACTTATTCAATCTAATATAGAATAGAGGTGGTTGTCAGGCACGCGTTCATAGGTTGAGAATGGTGATGAGTGTCACGGATCATCACATTCATCATATTGAAGTGCGAATAAATATCTTAGATAGAAACAAGCATGTTTGAATGGAAAACAGAAGTAATTGTATTAATTCATCGAGACACAGCAAAGCTCCTCACCCCCAACAATGGAGTTTAGAGACTCATGCCGTCAAGGAGTACAAAGTTCAATTCTAAAATGTCATGAGATACAAAATAATCCTCTAAAAGTTGTTTAAATAGTAAGCTAGTAATCTAGGTTTGCAGAGAATGAGTAAACTATGATAGATAGTGCAGAAATCCACTTCTGGGGCCCACTTGGTGTGTGCTGGGGCTGAGACTTAAGCTTTACACGTGCTTAGGCTGTTTTTGGAGTTAAACGCCAGGTTGTAACCTGTTTTGGGCGTTTAACTCCAACTTGTAACCTGTTTCTGCCGTTTAACGCCAGACTGCAACATAGAACTGGAGTTGAACGCCAGTTTACATCATCTATCCTTGAGCAAAGTATAGACTATTATATATTGCTGGAAAGCCTTGGATGTCTACTTTCCAACTTAATTAGGAGCGCGCCAATTGGACACCTGTAGCTCCATAAAATCCATTCCACGTGCAGAGAGGTCAGAATCCAACAGCATCAGCAGTCCTTTTTCTGCCTGAATCAGATTTTTGCTCAGCTCCCTCAATTTCAGCTAGAAAAAACCTGAAATTATAGAAAAACACACAAACTCATAGTAAAGTCCAGAAATATGAATTTTGCCTAGAAATTAATAAAAATATACTAAAAACTAACTAAAACATACTAAAAACTACATGAAATTAACCCCAAAAAGCGTATAAAATATCCACTCATCACAACACCAAACTTAATCTGTTGCTTGTTCCCAAGCAACTAGACAAATAAAATAGAATACAAATAAGTCAAGAAGCAATAATATCTCAGAGTTTTTTGAGTAAAGCTTAGATTCTAATTAGATGAGCGGGACTAGTAGCTTTTTGCTTCCGAACAGTTTTGGCATCTCACTTTATCCATTGAAGCTCAGAATGATTGGCATCTATAGAAACTTAGAATTCAGATAGTGTTATTGATTCTTCTAGTTCAGTATGTTGATTCTTGAACACAGCTTCTTTATGAGTCTTGGTCGTGGCCCTAAGCACTTTGTTTTCCAATATTACCACCGGATACATAAATGCCACAGACACATAATTGGGTGAACCTTTTCAGATTGTGACTCAGCTTTGCTAAAGTCCCCAGTTAGAGGTGTCCAGGGTTCTTAAGCACACTCTTCTTTTTGCTTTGGACCTTGACTTTAACCGCTCAGTCTCAAGTTTTCACTTGACACCTTCACGCCACAAGCACATGGTTAGGGACAGCTTGGTTTAGCCGCTTAGGCCAGGATTTGATTCCTTTAGGCCCTCCTATCCACTGATGCTCAAAGCCTTGGATCCTTTTTATTACCCTTGCCTTTTGGTTTTAAGGGCTATTGGCTTTTTCTGCTTGCTTTCTCTTTTTCTTTTTCTTTTTCTTTTATTTTCGCCATTTTTTCTGCAAGCTTTTGTATTCACTGCTTTTTCTTGCTTCAAGAATCATTTTTTAATGATTTTTCAGATTATCAAATAACATTTCTCCTTTTTCATCATTCTTTCAAGAGCCAACATATTTAACATTCATAAACATCAAATTCAAAAGACATATGCACTGTTCAAGCATTCATTCAGAAGACAAAAAGCATTGCCACCACATGTAAATAATTAGAATTTTTCTTATTAAAAACTCGAAAAATATTGCCTCCTTATTCTAAAGAAAATCTGCTATTTTATTTTTGTTTAATGATGATGAGAAAAATAAATTATAGCTTAATTGGAGATAAAATCAAAATATAGATACTAATTACAACTACTCATATATAACTTCTAAGGTAAAACTCAAATAAGAACAATTATCACAGAGTTAAGGCTAAGATTAGAACTCAACAACCTTGAATTTGGGAGGTGGATGCCTCTTTAGTCTGTGGAGTGCTTGGCCCTTCAAGAGATAGTTTTTGATGCTTTAATTCCTTCAGTTCACGCCCTTGCTCTTCTTGTTCTCTAAGCAATTTGCAGAGCCTGCTGTTTTGATTTTTACTGTTCTTCCTTCAGTTGATCCACAGCTTCGTGCAACTTGGTGACAGATGCTTCTAGGCGCTCCCAGTATTCAATTTGAGGGATTTCCGGGAGGAACTCCTCTGCTTTTCTCTTGATGGGGTCGTCCTGCACTTGTTGTCCTTCCATAGACTTTTTGGTGATTGGTTGCTCAACTGAGATATACTTATCTACTCCCATCTTTATCCCAGCATCTTTACATAACAGAGAAACTAAGCTTGGATAGGCCAATTTGGCATCTTTGGAGTTCTTGTTTGCAATTTTGTAAAGCTCACAAGCAATCAGCTGATGAACTTCCACTTCTTTTTCCAGCATAATGCAATGAATCATCACTGCTCTTCTGATGGTGACTTTAGAGCGGTTGCTAGTGGGCAGTATAGAGTGCCCAATGAAGTCTAGCCAGCCTCTGGCGACTGGTTTGAGATCTCCTCTTTTGAGTTGGTTTGGGGCACCCTTTGTGTTGGTTGTCCATTTAGCTCCAGGGAGGCATATGTCCTCTAGGATTTTGTCCAAGCTCAGGTTTGATCTCATCATTCTCCTATTGAAGGAATCTGGGTCATCTTACAGTTGAGGCAGCTTGAAGATCTCCCTTATTTTGTCAGGGTGGGTGTGAACAATCTTCCTTCTGACCAGAGTTCTATAGTCATAGAATGCGATTCCAGCTATTCTCTGCCTGTCCGTCTGCCACAGATTAGCGTAGAATTCCTGAACCATGTTTCTTCCCACCTTTGTTTCAGGATTAGCTAGGACTTTCTAGCTCCTGTTTTGGATTTGCTCTTGGATATCCGGATATTCATCTTCTTTTATATCGAATTTAACTTCCGGGATCACTGACCTTAGACTCATTATTTTGTAAAAATGGTCTGAATGTTCTTTGGTTATGAACTTTCCTTGATTCCAAAGTGGTTTTGGAATATTCTCTTTCTTGCCTCTAGAGTCAGTTTGTTTTCCCTTAGGAGCCATGATCTTAGTGGGTATTGGTTTAGTGATCACGGATAAACACACTAAACTTAGAGGTTTGCTTGTCCTCAAGCAAAAGAAAAGAAAGGAAAGGGAAAGAGGGAGAGCCAAGCGCAACTTGTGGAGGAGAGGGGGAGAGGCCGAACCAATATTTAAAGAGAAGGGGGGTGGGTTTCGAAAATTATTTGAAAAAGATATGATAGAAAAAGTGATTTGGAAAAGATAAGTATGATAGGAAAAGATGTGATTTAAAATTGAAAAGATATGAAAGATATTTGAAAAATATAAATCTGGATTTTGAAAAAGATGATGTGAAGATTTGAAAAAGATATTGATGAGTTGAAAAGATTTTAGAAGGAAAAGAGATAGATTTGTTTTGAAAAGGATTTGAAAATAATTTGAAGAGGATTAAGAAAAAGGGTTTATGAATTAAGAAACATTTGATATCTTTTGAAAAAGGATTTGAAAAATTAGGATTTGTAACATGTTTGTGCAAGAAATCATGAATTGAAACATAAAAAATGGAAAAATTTTGAATTGAAAACGAAATTGCCTACTCCCCACAATCCTGGCCTTAAACGCCCAACTGCTGCATGTTTTGGGTGTTTAACGCCCAGTTTGTGTTTGTTTTGGGCATTTAACGCCCAGCTGTTGCTTCTAGCTGGCGTTAAATGCCAGAAACCCCTTTGTCACTGGGCGTTTTTCTGAACGCCCAGGATGCTGTAAATCTGGCGTTAAACGCCCAGAAGCTGCTTCTTTCTGGCGTTTAACGCCCAGATGGCTATCTTTACTGGCGTTAAACGCCCAGTAGATGCTCCTTTTGGGCGTTTAACGCCCAATTGTGCCTCTTACTAGCGTTTTCTTGCCAGTGAGCTCCTTTTTCCTGTTTTGTGCTCTGAATTCTTCTGTAACCCTGTGGACTTATGCAATTGATTCTTTACCTTGTTAATATTAAGCTCATATATTTTAAAAAATAAATAAAATGAAGAATAAAATAAAATAAAATAACAGAAAAAGTTTTGCTAATGGCTGGGTTGCCTCCCAGCAACCGCTTCTTTATTGTATTTAGCTAGACCTTGCTGAGCTTTTAATCTAGCCTCAGCCTTAAGCACTCTTGCTCAACATTGCCTTCAAGATAGTGCTTGATTCTCTGTCCATTAACAATGAACTTCTTATCAGAATCAATGTCTTGAAGCTCCACATAACCATATGGTGATACACTTGTAATCACATATGCTCCCCTCCACCGGGATTTCAGTTTTCCTGGGAATAGTCTGAGCCTAGAGTTAAACAACAGAACCTTTTGTCCTGGTTCAAAGATTCTAGATGACAGCTTTCTGTCATGCCACCTTTTTTACTTTTCTTTATAAAGCTTGGCATTTTTGAAAGCAGTGAATCTGAATTCCTCTAGCTCATTCAGCTGGAGCAATCTTTTTTCTCCAGCTAATTTGGCATTGAAGTTTAGGAATCGGTTGCCCAGTAGGCCTTATGTTCCAGTTCTACGGGCAGATGACAGGCCTTACCATACACAAGCTGATATGGAGAGGTCCCTATAGGAGTCTTGAATGCTGTTCTGTAAGCCCATAGAGCATTATCCAAGCTTCTTCCCAAATCCTTTCTACGGGTACTTACAGTCTGTTCCAGGATTCTTTTTAGTTCTCTGTTAGAAACTTCAGCTTGCCCATTTGTCTATGGGTGATATGGAGTCGCCACCTTGTGGCGAATCTCATACCGGACCATGGCAGAGTAAAGTTGTTTGTTGCAGAAGTGAGTGTCCCCATCACTGATTAGTACTCTAGGGACACCAAACCTGCTGAAGATATGTTTTTGGAGGAACTTCAGCACTGTTTTAGTATCATTGGTGGGTGTGGCAACGGCCTCTACCCATTTTGATACATAGTCAACTGCCACCAGAATATAAGTGTTTGAGTATGATGGTGGGAAAAGCCCCATGAAGTCGATTCCCCATAAATCAAACAACTCAATCTCCAAGATTCCCTGTTGAGGCATGGCGTAACCATGAGGCAGAGTACCAGCTCTTTGGCAACTGTCACAGTTACGTACAAACTCTCGAGAATCCCTATAGAGTGTAAGGCCAGTAGAAGCCATATTGGAGGACCTTGGTGGCTGTTCGCTCACCTCTGAAATGGCCTCCATATTGTGATCCATGGCAATGCCATAAGATCCTCTGTGCTTCTTCTCTAGGCACACACCTACGGATTATTCCATCTGCACATCTCTTAAAGAGATAGGGTTCATCCCACAAGTAGTACTTTGCATCAGTAATTAATTTTTTCTTTTGTTTCCTGCTGTATTCCTTGGGTATAAACCTTGCAGCTTTATATTTTGTAATGTCTGCAAACCATGGTGTTTCCTGAATGGCAAACAAATGCTCATCCGGAAAGGTCTCAGAGATCTCAATAGAGGGGGGAAACTCCCCTTCTGCTGGTTCTATCCGGGACAGATGATCAGCCACTTGGTTCTCTGTCCCTTTTCTGTCTCTTATTTCTATATCAAACTCTTGCAGAAGCAACACCCATCTTATGAGCCTGGGTTTTGAATCCTACTTTGTGAGTAGATATTTAAGAGCAGCATGGTCAGTGTACACAATCACTTTTGATCCTACTAAGTATGATCTAAACTTGTCAATGGCGTAAACCATTGCAAGCAATTCTTTTTCTGTGGTTGTGTAATTTTTCTGGGCATCATTTAAAACACGGCTAGCATAATAAATAACATGCAGAAGCTTGTCATGCCTCTGCCCCAGTACTGCACCAATGGCGTGGTCACTGGCATCACATATTAGTTCAAATGGTAAAGTCCAGTCTGGTGCAGAAATAACTAGTGCTGTGACCAGCTTAGCTTTTAGAGTTTCAAACTCCTGCAGACACTCTGTGTCAAACATGAATGGCATGTCAGCAGCAAGCAGATTGCTCAGGGGTTTTGCAATTTTTGAAAAATCCTTTGTAAACCTCCTGTAGAATCCTGCATGCCCCAGAAAGCTTCTGATTGCCTTAACATTAGCAGGTGATGGTAATTTTTCAGTTACTTCCACTTTAGCTTGATCCACCTCTATTCCCTTGTTTGAAATTTTATGCCCAAGGACAATTCCTTCAGTCACCATAAAGTGACATTTTTCCTAGTTTAAAACTAGGTTGTTCTCTTGGCATCTTTTCAGAACAAGTGCTAAATGGTCAAGGCAGGAGCTGAATGTGTTTCCAAATACTGAAAATCCATCCATGAAGACTTCCAGAAACTTCTCTACCATATCAGAGAAGATAGAGAGCATGCACCTCTGAAAGGTTGCAGGTGCATTACACAGACCAAAAGGCATTCTTCTGTAAGCAAATACTCCAGAAGGACATGTGAATGATGTTTTCTCTTGGTCCTGAGGGTCTACTTCAATTTGGTTGTAACTTGAATAGCCATCCAAAAAGCAGTCATATTCATGACCTGCTAGTCTCTCTAGCATCTGGTCTATGAATGGTAAAGGAAAATGATCCTTTTTGGTGGCTGCATTGAGCCTTCTGTAGTCAATACACATGCGCCACCCTGTAACTGTTCTTGTAGGAACCAGTTCATTTTTTTCATTATGAACCACTGTCATGCCTCCCTTCTTGGGAACAACTTGAATAGGGCTCACCCAGGGGCTATCAGAAATAGGATAAATAATCCCAGCCTCCAGTGATTTGGTGACCTCTTTCTGCACCACTTCCTTCATGGCTGGATTTAGCCGCCTCTGTGGTTGAACCACTGGCTTAGCATCATCCTCCAATAGGATTTTGTGCATGCATCTAGCTTGGCTTATGCCCTTAAGGTCACTTATGGACCACCCAAGAGCTGTCTTGTGTGTCCTTAGCACTTGAATTAGTGCTTCCTCTTCCAGTGGATTTAAAGCAGAGCTTATGATCACTGAAAAAGTGTCACCTTCTCCCATAAATGCATATTTTAGGGATGGTGGTAATGGCTTGAGCTCGGGTTTAGGAGGTTTCTCCTCTTCCTGAGGAAGTCTCAGAGGCTCTTTCAATTCCTCTGAACCCTCCAAATCAGGCTGAACATCTTTAAAGATGTCTTCCAGCTCTGATTCGAGACTCTCAACCATGTTGACCTCCTCTACCAAAGAGTCAATGAGATCAACTTTCATGCAGTCTTTTGGTGTGTCTGGATGCTGCATGGCTTTGACAGCATTCAACTTAAACTCATCCTCATTAACTCTTAGGGTTACTTCCCCCTTTTGGACATCAATGAGAGTTCATCCAGTTGCTAAGAAAGGTCTTCCTAGAATGAGGATAGCACTCTTGTGCTCCTCCATTTCCAACACTACAAAGTCAGTGGGAAAGGCGAATGGCCCAAGCCTGATAATCATGTCCTCAATCATGCCTGATGGGTATTTAATGGAGCCATCAGCAAGTTGAAGACATATCCGGGTTGGTTTAACTTCTTCAGTTAAACCAAGCTTTCTGATAGTGGATGCAGGTATTACATTGATGCTTGCCCCAAGATCACATAAAGCTGTCTTGGTGCAGTTACCCTCTAATATGCATGGTATCCGAAAGCTCCTGGGATCTTTAAGCTTTTCTGGAAAGCTTTTCAGAATGACTGCACTGCATTCTTCAGTGAGGAGAACTCTTTCAATTTCTCTCCAATCCTTTTTATGACTCAAGATCTCTTTCATGAACTTGGCATAAGAAGGTATTTGCTCAAGTGCCTCTGCAAACGGAATCTTTATTTCAAGATTCCGGAGATAATCTGCAAAGCGAGCAAACTGCTTATCCTGCTCCTCTTGGCGGAGTTTTTGAGGATAAGGTATCTTGGCTTTATATTCCTCAACCTTAGTTGCTGCGGGTTTATTTCCTACAGAGGTGGTTGGAGAAGCCTTTTTAGAGGGGTTGTTATCAGCACTTGTGTATGTCTGATCCCTCACTGGCATTTGATTGCCAGGGTTAGAAGGTGGATTGGTGTTGGACGCCAACTCCTTACTTGTTCCTGGCGTTTGAACGCCAGAACTGAGCTTTCATTGGGCGTTTGACGCCAACTCCTTGCTTGTTTCTGGCATTTGAACGCCAGAGTTATTACTCTCTGGGCTCTTACTGTCCTCAGAGGGATTTTGAATAGCAGTTTGTTCATTTCTTGGCTTCCTGCTACCTTGAAGTGAGGTATTTAATGTTTTCCCACTTCTGAATTGAACTGCTTGGCACTCTTCTATTATTTGTTTTGATAACTGTTGTTCTGTTTGCTTCAACTGTACCTCCAAATTTATATTAGCCATTCTTGTGTCTTGTAGTATCTCCTTGAATTCGGCCAGCTGTTTTGTTAGAAAGTCTAATTGCTGATTGAATTCAGTAATTTATTCTGCAGGACTAAGTTTAGCAGTTACTGTTTTAGCCTCTTCTTTCATAGAAGATTCACTATTTAGGTACAGATGCTGATTTCTGGAAACTGTATCAATAAGCTCTTGAGCTTCTTCAATTGTCTTTCTCATGTGTATAGATCCACCAGCTGAGTGAGCTAGAGAAATTTGAGCTTTCTCTGTAAGCCCATAATAGAAGATGTCTAACTACACCCATTCTGAAAACATTTCAGAGGGGCATTTTCTTAACATCTCTCTGTATCTCTCCCAGGCATCATAAATAGATTCATTATCTCCTTGTTTAAAGCCCTGGATGTCCAGCCTTAGCTGTGTCATCCGTTTTGGAGGGAAGTATTGATTCAAGAATTTTTCTAACAGCTGTTTCCATGTCCTTATGCTAGCCTTAGGTTGGTTATTTAACCACCTCTTAGCTTGGTCTTTTACAGCAAATGGAAACAGTAATAATCTGTAGACATCCTGATCTACTTCCTTATCATGTATTGTGTCAGCAATTTGTAAAAACTGTGCCAGAAACTCTGTAGGTTCTTCCTGTAGAAGACCGGAATACTGGCAACTTTGCTGCACCATGATAATGAGCTGAGGATTCAACTCAAGGCTATTGACTCCAATGGAGGGTATACAGATACTGCTCCCATATGAAGCAGTAGTGGGGTTAGTATATGACCCCAGAGTCCTTTTGGACTGCTCATTTCCACTTAGGTCCATGATGGAGAAAAGGGAATTGATGTGAATTGCAATTAAAAGATATTTTTATTTTTATTTTATAAAAAAAGAACGAATAAAAAAATGAAATAAAATAACTAGAAATTAAATATAGATTTCGAAAATTAAGAATAAAAAAAATTAAAACTAAAATAGTTACTTAATTAAGAAGATTTGAAAAACTGGATATGATTTTTTTGAAAAAGATTTTAAATTTTGAAATAGAAATCTGAATTTTAAAAGCAATTTTCGAAAATTCACTTTAAAATAGAGAGAAAAGATATTTTTTATTTTTGAATTTTATGATAAAAGAGAAAAATACACAAAAGACACACAACTTAAAATTTTTAGATCTAATGTTTCTTATTTTCGAAAATTTTGGAGGAAAACACCAAGGAACACCAAACTTAAAAATTTTAAGATCAAAACACAAGGAAGACTCAAGAACACTTTGAAGACTCACAAGAACAACAAGAACATGAAGATAGAACACCAAACTTAAAATTTTTAGAAAACTAAAATAAAATTTTCGAAAACTAAAGAAAAATCAACAAGAAAACACCAAACTTAAAGTTTGGCACAAGATTTATTCAAAGAAAAATTATTTTTGAAAAAGTTTTTAGAAAGAAAATTTCCAATTACCAAGAACATAAGCACACTGCTCTAGCCAATTGAGCTATAAATTTAAAGTGTTTTAATAAAGGTATTTAATGTATAAATTTTTATTTTTTTGGATATTAATAATTCGAAAATACACAAGAAAAACAAGAAAATTCACAAAACAAGAAAAACTAAAGATCAAACAAGGAAAATAAACAAGAACAACTTGAAGATTAAGAAAGAACAATGAACACAAATTCGAAAATTTAAAAGAAAATAAAAACAAGCAATTGACACCAAACTTAAAATATGAAACTAAACTCAAACATAAAAACTCAATTATCAGTTTATAAAATTTTTAAAAAAAGAGAAAATAAGGATTTAAAAAAAATTTCAACCAAGAACAATAATAGAAAACTCTAAACCAAAAAGAAAAAATTTTTCCTAATCTAAGCAACAAAATAAACCGTCAGTTGTCCAAACTCGAACAATCCCCGGCAACGGCACCAAAAACTTGGTGCACAAAATTGTAATTCACACTTTTCACAACTACGCACAACTAACCAGCAAGTGCACTGGGTCGTCTAAGTAATACCTTACGTGAGTAAGGGTCGATCCCACGGAGATTGTTGGCTTGAAGCAATCTATGGTTATCTTGTAAATCTTAGTCAGGAAATCAATTATGATTATCAGTTTGAATTGCGAAAAATAAAAGAGCACGAAATAAATACTTGTTATGCAGTAATGGAGAATATGTTGGAGTTTTGGAGATGCTTTGTCTTCTGAATCTCTGCTTTCCCCCTGTCTTCTTCTTCACGCACGCAAGGTTCCTCCTATGGCAAGCTGTGTATTGGTGGATCACCGTTGTCAATGGCTACCATCCGTCCTCTCAGTGAAAATGGTCCAGGTGCGCTGTCACCGCACGGCTAATCATCTGTCGGTTCTCACTCCTGCTGGAATAGGATCCATTGATCCTTTTGCGTCTGTCACTACGCCCAACCCTTGTGAGTTTGAAGCTCGTCACAGTCATTCAATCCCTGAATCCTACTCGGAATACCACAGACAAGGTTTAGACTTTCCGGATTCTCAAGAATGCTGCCAATGGATTCTAGCTTATACCACGAAGATTCTGATTAAGGAATCCAAGAGATACTTATTCAATCTAATGTAGAACGGAGGTGGTTGTCAGGCATGCGTTCATAGGTTGAGATTGGTGATGAGTGTCACGGATCATCACATTCATCATATTGAAGTACAAATAAATATCTTAGATAGAAACAAGCGTGTTTGAATGGAAAACAGAAGTAATTGTATTAATTCATCGAGACATAGCAGAGCTCTTCACCCCCAACAATGGAGTTTAGAGACTCATGCCGTCAAGGAGTATAAAGTTCAGATCCAAAATGTCATGAGATACAAAATAATCCTCTAAAAGTTGTTTAAATAGTAAGCTAGTAATCTAGGTTTGCAGAGAATGAGTAAACTATGATAGATAGTGCAGAAATCCACTTCTAGGGCCCACTTGGTGTGTGCTGGGGCTGAGAATTAAGCTTTACACGTGCTTAGGCTGTTTCTGGAGTTAAACGCCAGGTTGTAACCTGTTTTGGGCGTTTAACTCCAACTTGTAACCTGTTTCTGGCGTTTATCGCCAGACTGCAACATGGAATTGGCATTGAACGCCAGTTTACGTCGTCTATCCTTGAGCAAAGTATGAACTATTATATATTTCTGGAAAGCCCTGGATGTCTACTTTCCAAAGCAATTGGGAGCGCGCCAATTGGACTTCTGTAGCTCCAGAAAATCCATTCCGAGTACAGAGAGGTCAGAATCCAACAACATCAGCAGTCCTTTTTCAGCCTGAATCAGATTTTTGCTCAGCTCCCTCAATTTAAGCCAGAAAATACCTGAAATTACAGAAAAACACACAAACACATAGTAAAGTCCAGAAATATTAATTTTGCCTAGAAACTAATGAAAATATACTAAAAAATAACTAAAACATACTAAAAACTACATGAAATTAACCCCAAAAAGCGTATAAAATATCCGCTCATCAACAGTTTAAGAACAAAAGCAGGAAAACATGTAAGAAAATAGGATATAACAATATAAGCATAAAGGCAAAAGAGCAATAGAGGCATGAAATGACTTAAATATAAGTAAATTTTAGAGTGTATGCAATTGAAAAGTCTGAGAGCAAAAATCGCAATCCAAAATAAATGATATGTGGAAATATTGTTAATTAGGAAAAACAGTAATCATGCCTTTGAGTTGGAAAGTTAAAATAGTTATGTAAAAAAAAGAAAAGTTAGAAAGTGAAAGTAGTTAGGTAAATAGAAAAGTTAGAAAGTTAAAGCGGTTAGAAAGTTAAAGTAAGTGGCATGAAAATGCGTTTCCTAGTTAACAATAAAGTCACAAACTTGAAGAATAATCAACTCATATTCAAGCAAAGATTTGTAGTTTATTGATGATAATTTATAAAATTACAAAAGGAAAAGAAAATCATCAATAATGCAGTTTAGTAATCCGGGAATCAGAAAGAGTGAGAATGCAAGCCCATTCATCCATGAATTGGCTAGCTTGAAACCAAATAGCTCAAAACTTGAATTTGCTAAAACCAGTTCATGAATGGGAGTTGTAACAATTTGAAAAAATTTGGACAGCATTCCGGCTAAAATTGGATGTTCCCGGGTAATAAACAGCAAGCAAATTAGTTCATATGAAAGTAAATAGTGATGAAAATAATAACAATTAGCAAGAACATTAAAGAATAGTTTAACAGCAACATCAAACATGAAGAACAACATATGAACAGAATCATCATCACAGCAAATTCAGAATTGTGAATAAGATAAAACAAGTAGCACGAATGGCACAATTATCAGGCCTAAATCCACTAACCACATCCTAGCTACCTAACAACCTAAAATCCACTACGATCATGCATCTCTAACTATCCTAATTTTAAACAAAAACTGAAAAATTAACTAACTAACTAATCAACGGAAAAAAAATTTAGTGTTCGGTGAAACCTGGTGCACAGAGGAATAAATGTATGGATCAGAGAGATGGTGAGAGTATGGTGGGGGTGTTGGTGACGCGACGGCGATGGGTGGCGGCACGGCGGCGGTTCGGTGGCGGGGCAGTGGGCTGTGCGGTGGTTGTGGTTTTAAGGGAAGGATGAGAAGAGGTGAGGAGGGGGGCAGGGGGGCGTGGAGGCTAGTGGGTGGTTCTGGGTGGGGACGGCGGTGGTTTGGTGGCGGTTCGGTGGCAACTGTGGGGTCGGGGTCGTGGAGCGGGGAGGAGAGGGAAGAGGGAAGAAGGAGAGAAGGGGGGTGGCTCCGGCGAGGGTGGTACGGCAGGGGTTGACGGTGACGGTGGGGGCGGCGCGGCGGTGCTGGCGGTGGTGGGTTGTAGAGGGGGGAGGAGAGAGTGCAGAGGAGGAAGGAAGAAGATGAAGTGCGACACGGGCGGGTAGGGTTTCGCGTGGGTTGGGGTTAGTGATTTTGAATCGACGCGAACGCGTGGAGCACGCGATCACGTGATTAGGGCGAAAAGGGATATGACGCGAATGCGTTATTGACATGATCGCATGATTGTAGGATAATAAAAGTGACGCGTACGCGTGGGGCACGCGTACGCGTCGCTCAGAATTGTGCTAAACGCACAATTCCAGCGTCGTTTTGGCGCAACTCTCTGTTTCCAATAGGCTCCCTAAAATCCTTGCGACGCGTACGCGTCGCTCACGCTTTCGTGTGGGATGTGCATAGTGCAAGTGACGCGTTCGCGTCAGGGACGCGAACGCGTGGGCCAATTTGTGCTAAACGCACACCAGCCGCACGATTCCAGCCCAACTTTCTGGGCATTGGATCTTTACGCCGATTTCCAATTGATGCCCACGCGTGGCTTGCGCGCTCGCGTGGGGTGATTTTTTTTTTGATGCAGTATGTAATATGCAATGCTAATGTGGATGCTATGAATAATTCCAGGTTCAATGAAAATAGAATAAAATAAAACTTAAAAACAAACAAAATGAAATAAAATTAAAATCGAAAAAGGGACGATCATACCATGGTGGGTTGTCTCCCACCAAGCATTTTTAGTTAAAGTCTGGTGCACGAATTGTGAATCACACTTTTCATAACTCGTACCACTAACCAGCAACTGCACTGGGGCGTCCAAGTAATACCTTACGTGAGTAAGGGTCGATCCCACAGAGATTTTTGGTTTGAAGCAATCTATGGTTATCTTGTAAATCTTAGTCAGGAAATCAAATATAATTATCAGTATGAATTGCGAAGAATAAAAGAGCATGGATTAAATACTTGTTCTGCAGTAATGGAGAATATCTTGGAGTTTGGAGATGCCTTGTCTTCTGAATCTCTGCTTTCTCCCTGTCTTCTTCTTCACGCACGCAAGGTTCCTTCTATGGCAAGCTGTGTGTTGGTGGATCACCGTTGTCAATGGCTACCATCCGTCCTCTCAGTGAAAAAGGTCCAGGTGCACTGTCACCGCACGGCTAATCATCTGTCGGTTCCCACTCATGCTGGAATAGGGTCCATTGATCCTTTTGCGTCTGTCACTATGCCCAGCCCTTGTGAGTTTGAAGCTCGTCACAGTCATTCAATACCTGAATCCTACTTGGAATACCACAGACAAGGTTTAGACTTTCCGGATTCTCAAGAATGCTGCCAATGGATTCTAGCTTATACCACGAAGATTCTGATTAAGGAATCCAAGAGATATTCATTCAATCGAAGGTAAAACGGAGGTGGTTGTCAGGCACGCGTTCATAGGTTGAGGATGATGATGAGTGTCACAGATCATCACATCCATCATATTGAAGTGCGAATAAACATCTTAGATAGAAACAAGCATGTTTGAATAGAAAACAGAAATAGTTGCATTAATTCATCGAAACACAGCAGAGCTCCTCACCCCCGACAATAGAGTTCAGAGACTCATGCCGTCAAAGAGTACAAAGTTCAGATCTAAAATGTCATGAGTTACAAAATAAATCTCTAAAAGTTATTTAAATACTAAACTAGTAACCTAGAATTACAGAAAATGAATAAAATAAAATAATTGGTGCAGAAATCCACTTTTGCGACCCACTTGGTGTGTGCTGGGGCTGAGACTTAAGCTTCTCACGTGCCTAGGTTGTTTCTAGAGTTGAACTCCAATTTGTAACCTGTTTCTAGTGTTTGACGCCAGACTACAACATGGAACTGGCGTTGAACGCTAGTTTACGTCGTCTATCCTTGAGCAAAGTATGGACTATTATATATTCTGGAAAGCCCTGGATGTCTACTTTCCAATGCAATTAAGAGCGCGCCATTTAAACTCCCGTAGCTCCAGAAAATCTAGTTCGAGTGCAAGGAGGTCAGAATCCAACAGCATCTGCAGTCCTTTTTCAGCCTGAATCAGATTTTTGCTCAGCTCCCTCAATTTCAGCCAGAAAATACCTGAAATTACAGAAAAATACACAAACTCATAGTAAAGTCCAGAAATATGATTTTTATTTAAAAACTAATAAAAATATAATAAAACTAACTAAATCATACTAAAAACATACTAAAAACAATGCCAAAAAGCGTATAAATTATCCGCTCATCACAACACCAAACTTAAATTGTTGCTTGTCTCCAAGCAACTGAAAATAAAAAAGGATAAAAAGAAGAGAATATACAATGAATTCCAAAAATATCTGTGAAGATCAGTATTAATTAGATGAGCGGGGCTATTAGCTTTTTGCTTCTGAACAGTTTTGGCATCTCACTTCATCCTTTGAAGTTCAGAATGATTGGCATCTATAGGAACTTAGAATTTAGATAGTGTTATTGACTTTCCTAGTTCAGTATGTTGATTCTTGAACACAGCTACTTTATGAGTTTTGGCCGTGGCCCTAAGCACTTTGTTTTCAAGTATTACCACCGGATACATAAATGCCACAGACACATGACTGGGTGAAACTTTTCAGATTGTGACTCAGCTTTGCTAGAGTCCCCAATTAGAGGTGTCCAGGGTTCTTAAGTACACTCTTCTTTTTGCTTTGGATCTCGATTTTAACCGCTTAGTCTCAAGTTTTCACTTGACACCTTCATGCCACAAGCACATGGTTAGGGACAACTTGGTTTAGCCGCTTAGGCCAGGATTTTATTCCTTTAGGCCCTCCTATCCACTGATGCTCAAAGCCTTGGATCCTTTTTATTACCCTTGCCTTTTGGTTTTAAGGGCTATTGGCTTTTTCTGCTTGCTTTTTCTTTTTTTTTTCTTTCATTTTCGCTATTTTTTTTTCTGCAAGCTTTTGTATTCATTGCTTTTTCTTGCTTCAAGAATCATTTTTATGATTTTTCAGATTATCAAATAACATTTCTCCTTTTTCATCATTCTTCAAGAGCCAACAATTTTAACATTCATGAATCAACAATATCAAAAATATGCACTGTTCAAGCATTCATTCAGAAAGACAGAAGTATTGCCACCACATCAAAATAATTAAACTGTTTTAAAATTCAAAATTCATGCACTTCTTTTTCTTTGTCAATTAAAAACATTTTTCATTTAAGAAAGGTGATGGATTCATATTCATAACTTTAAGGCATAGACACTTAGACACTAATGATCATGTAACAAGACACAAACATAAACATAAAGCACAGTATATGAAAAATAGAAAAATAAGAACAAGGAGATTAAGGAATGAGTCCACCTTAGTGAGAGTGGCGTCTTCCTCTTCTTGAAGAACCAATGGTGATCTTGAGCTCCTCTATGTCTCTTCCTTGTCTTTGTTGCTCCTCCCTCATAGCTCTTTGATCTTCTCTAGTTTCATGGAGGATGATGGAGTGCTCTTGGTGCTCCACCCTTAGTTGTCCCATGTTGGAACTTAATTCTCCTAGGGAAGTGTTGATTTGCTCCCAATAATTTTGTGGAGGAAAGTGCATCCCTTGAGGCATTAGTGGTTATGGAAAACAAAAAAAAAAGCACTGCTTTTTCCACACCAAACTTAAAATGTTTGCTTGTCCTTGAGAAAAAGAAAGATAGTAGTAGAAGAAGAAGAAAATAGATGAGATGGAGAGGTGTGAGTGGTTTGAATTTGAGTGGGTGGGTGTAGGTGGGTTGTATGATGGTTTTGGAGGAGTAATGGAGGTGATTGGTGGAGTTTAATTTGGGGAAGAGTGTTATGGAAAGGTGTAATAAGGAGAGAAGAAGAGGTGGGGATCCTGTGGGGTCCACAGATCCAGTGGGGTTAAGGACTTAACATTCCTGCTCCAGTTAGGCGTGTAAAACGCCCTTGCTGTGTAATCCTGGCGTTTAACACCAGACTGCTGCCTATTTCTGGCGTTAAATGTCCAAATGTAGCTTGTTTCTGGTGTTTAACGCCAGGTAGATGCTTGCTTCTGGCGTTAAACGCCAGCTTGGTGCCTGTTTCTGGCGTTAAATGCCAGACAGATGCTTGTTTCTGGCGTTTAAACGCCAGACTGTTCCTCCTCCAGGGTATGCTGTTTTTAATGCTGTTTTTCATTCTGTTTTTTATTTTTCAGTTATTTTTGTAACTTCACATGATCATCAACCTAAGGAAAACATAAAATAGCAATAGAAAATAAAGAGATATAGTTAAATAACATTGGGTTGCCTCCCAATAAGCGCTTCTTTATTGTCTTTAGCTGGACCTTTCTGAGCTTTTAATCTAGCTTCAGCCTTGAGCACTCTTGCTCAACATTGCCTTTAAGATAATGCTTGATTCTCTGTCCATTGACGATGAACTTCTTATCAGAATCAATGTCTTGAAGCTCCACATAGCCATATGGTGACACACTTGTAATCACATATGGTCCCCTCCACCGGGATTTCAATTTCCCGGGGAATAGCCTGAGCCTAGAGTTAAAAAACAGAACTTTCTGTCCTGGTTCAAAGACTCTAGATGACAACTTTCTCTCATGCCATCTTTTTGCTTTCTCTTTGTAAAGCTTGGCATTTTCGAAAGCAGTGAATCTGAATTCCTCTAGCTCAATCAGCTGGAGCAATCTTTTTTCTCCAGCTAATTTGGCATCAAAGTTTAGGAATCTGGTTGCCCAGTAGGCCTTATGTTCCAATTCTACAGACAGATGACAGGCCTTACCATACACAAGCTGGTATGGAGAGGTCCCTATAGGAGTCTTGAATGCTGTTCTGTAAGCCCACAGAGCATCATCCAAGCTTCTTGCCCAATCTTTTCTACGGGTACTTACAGTCCGTTCCAGGATTCTTTTTAGTTCTCTGTTAGAAACTTCAGCTTGCCCATTTGTCTGTGGATGATATAGAGTCGCCACCTTGTGGCGAATCCCATACCGGAACATGGCAGAGTAAAGCTGTTTGTTACAAAAGTGAGTGCCCCCATCACTGATTAGTACTCTAGGGACACCAAACCTGTTGAAGATATGTTTCTGGAGGAACTTCAGCACTATTTTAGTATCATTGGGGGGTGTGGCAACGGCCTCTACCCATTTTAATACATAGTCGACTGCCACCAGAATATAAGTGTTTGAGTATGATGGTGGGAAAGGTCCCATGAAGTCAATTACCCATACATCAAACAACTCAATCTCTAAGATTCCCTGTTGAGGCATGGCGTAACCATGAGGCAGATTACCAGCTCTTTGGCAACTGTCACAGTTACGTACAAACTCTCGAGAATCCCTATAGAGTGTAGGCCAGTAGAAGCCACATTGGAGGACCTTGGTGGCTGTTCGCTCACCTTCGAAATGGCCTCCATATTGTGATCCATGGCAATGCCATAAGATCCTCTGTGCTTCTTCTCTAGGCACACACCTACAGATTATTCCGTCTGCACATCTCTTAAAGAGATAGGGTTCATCCCACAAGTAGTACTTTGCATCAGTAATTAATTTTTTCTTTTGTTGCCTGCTATACTCCTTGGGTATGAACCTTGCAGCTTTATAGTTTGCAATGTCTGCAAACCATGGTGTTTCCTAAATGGCAAACAAATGCTCATCTGGAAAGGTCTCAGAGATCTCAATAGAAGGGGGAAACTCCCCTTCTACTGGTTCTATCCGGGACAGATGATCAGCCACTTGGTTCTCTGTCCCTTTTCTATCTCTTATTTCTATATCAAACTCTTGCAGAAGCAACACCCATCTTATGAGCCTGGGTTTTGAATCCTGCTTTGTCAGTAGATATTTAAGAGCAGCATGGTCAGTGTACACAATCACTTTTGATCCTACTAAGTATGATCTAAACTTGTCAATGGCATAAACCACTGCAAGCATTTCTTTTTCTGTGGTTGTGTAATTTTTTTGGGCATCATTTAAAACACGGCTAGCATAATAAATGACATGCAGAAGCTTGTCATGCCTTTGCCCCAGTACTGCACCAATGGCATGGTCACTAGCATCACACATTAATTCAAATGGTAAAGCCCAGTCTGGTGCAGAAATTACTGGTGCTGTGACCAGCTTAGCTTTCAGAGTCTCAAACGCGTGCAGACACTCTGTGTCAAACACAAATGGCGTGTCAGCAGCTAGCAGATTGCTCAGGGGTTTTGCAATTTTTGAAAAATCCTTTATAAACCTCCTGTAGAATCCTACAGGCCCCAGAAAGCTTCGGATTGCCTTAACATTAGCAGGTGGTGGTAATTTTTCAATTACTTCCACTTTAGCTTGATCCACCTCTATTCCCTTGTTTAAAATTTTATGCCCAAGGACAATTCCTTCAGTCACCATAAAGTGACATTTTTTCCATTTTAAAACTAGGTTGGTCTCTTGGCATCTTTTCAGAACAAGTGCTAAATGGTCAAGGCAGGAGCTGAATGAGTCTCCAAATACTGAAAAGTCATCCATGAAGACTTCCAGAAACTTCTCTACCATATCAGAGAAGATAGAAAGCATGCACCTCTGAAAGGTTACAGGTGCATTACACAGACCAAAAGGCATTCTTCTGTAAGCAAATACTCCAGAAGGACATGTGAATGCTGTTTTCTCTTGGTCCTGAAGATCTACTGCAATTTGGTTGTAACCTGAATAGCTATCCAAAAAGCAGTAATATTCATGACCTGCTAGTCTCTCTAGCATCTAGTCTATGAATGGTAAAGGAAAATGATCCTTTCTGGTGGCTGTATTGAGCCTTCTGTAGTCAATACACATGCACCACCCTGTAACTGTTCTTGTAGGAACCAGTTCATTTTTTTCATTATGAACCACTGTCATGCCTCCCTTCTTGGGAACAACTTGAACAGGGCTCACCCAAGGGCTATCAGAAATATGATAAATAATCCCAGCCTCCAGTAATTTGGTAATCTCTTTCTGCACCACTTCCTTCATGGCTGGATTTAGCCGCCTCTGTGGTTGAACCACTGGCTTAGCATCATCCTCCAATAGGATTTTGTGCATGCATCTAGCTGGGCTTATGCCCTTAAGGATACTTATGGACCACCCAAGAGCTGTCTTGTGTGTCCTTAGCACTTGAATTAGTGCTTTCTCTTCCAGTGGATTTAAAGCAGAGCTTATGATCACTGGAAAAGTGTCACCTTCTCCCATAAATACATATTTCAGGGATGGTGGTAATGGCTTGAGCTCGGGTTTAGGAGGTTTCTCCTCTTCCTGAGGAAGTCTCAGAGGCTCTTTCAATTCCTCTGAACCCTCCAAATCAGACTGAACATCTTTAAAGATGTCTTCCAGCTCTGATTCGAGACTCTCAGCCATGTTGACCTCCTCTACCAAAGTGTCAATCAGATCAACTTTCATGCAGTCTTTTGGTGTGTTTGGATGCTGCATGGCTTTGACAGCATTCAACTTAAACTCATCCTCATTGACTCTCAGGGTTACTTCCCCCTTTTGGACATCAATGAGAGTTCGTCCAGTTGCTAGGAAAGGTCTTCCTAGAATGAAAGTAGCACTCTTGTGCTCCTCCATTTCCAGCACTACAAAGTCAGTGGGAAAGGCGAATGGCCCAACCCTGACAATCATGTCCTCAATCACGCCTGATGGGTATTTAATGGAGCCATTAGCAAGTTGGAGACATATCCGGGTTGGTTTAACTTCTTCAGTTAAACCAAGCTTTTTGATAGTGGATGCAGGTATCACGTTGATGCTTGCCCGAAGATCACATAAAGCTGTCTTGGTGCTATTACCCTCCAATATGCATGGTATCAGAAAGCTCCCGGGATCTTTAAGATTTTCTGGAAAGCTTTTCAGAATGACTGCACTACATTCTTCAGTGAGGAGAACTCTTTTAGTTTCTCTTCAATCCTTTTTATGACTCAAGATCTCTTTCATGAACTTGGCATAAGAAGGTATTTTCTCAAGTGCATCTGTAAACGGAATCTTTATTTCAAGAGTCCTGAGATAATCTGCAAAGCAAGCAAATTGCTTATCCTGCTCCTCTTGGCGGAGTTTTTGAGGATAAGGTATCTTGGCTTTATATTCCTCAACCTTAGAAGCTGGATTGGTGTTGGACGCCAACTCCTTACTTGTTCCTGGCATTTGAACGCCAGAATTGAGCTTCCATTGGGTGTTTGACGCCAACTCCTTGCTTGTTTCTGGCGTTTGAACGCCAGAGTTATTCCTCTCTGGGCTCTTACTATCCTCAGAGGGATTTTGAATAGCAGTTTGTTCATTTCTTGGCTTCCTGCTACCTTGAAGTGAGGTATTTAAAAAAGATATGTCTTAAAATTAAAGATACTTGTAAGAAAATAAAATAAAATAAAAGATATGAAAAAGATTTGATTTTAAGATTTGAGATTAGAAAAGATAAGATAAGCTAGGTAAGAGAAGATAAGGAATTTAAATTAAAAAGTCTTGAAATTTGAATTTTGAAATTTGAATTTTGAATTTTGGAAGTTGAAATTTGAAATTTGAAATGAGATAAGATAAGATTTTGAAAAGGATATAAAATTATTTTTTTTTTTGAAAAAGATTTGAATTTTGAAAATTTAAAACTAAGATAAGATAAAATAAAAAATTTTAAAATAAAATCTGAATTTTTAAAAGGAAAATTCGAAAAATCAATTGAAATAAAGGAAAAAGATATTTTTGAATTCAATGAGGAAAGAGAAAAACAATAAAATGACACAAAACTTAAAATTTTTACATCTAATGCTCCTTATTTTCGAAAATTTGGAGGAAAAACACCAAGGAACACCAAACTTAAAAATTTTAAGATCAAAACACAAGAAAGACTCAAGAACACCTTGAAGATTCACAAGAACACGAAGAACAAAAAGTCAAAGACTCAAAAGACTCAAGAACATAAAAAAAAGAACACCAAACTTAAAATTTTTAGAAAACCAAAAACTAATTTTTGAAAATTAATTAAGAACTAACTAGAAAACACCAAACTTAAAACTTGACACAAGATTTAATCAAAGAAAAATTATTTTTGAAAAGATTTTAGAAAGAAAGACTCAAAGGAGCAACTATTCACAAGAACATAGACACAACGCTCTAGCTAATTGAGTTATAAATTTAAAGTGTTTTAACAAGGTGTTTAATGTATAAAAATATTTTATTTTATTTATTTATTTTTTTATTTTTTTTTAGATACCAATAATTCTAGAATGCACAAGAAAAACAAGAAAAATAACAAAACAATAAAAACTAAAGATCAAACAAGGAAAATAAACAAGAACAACTTGAAGATTAAGAAAGAACAATGAACACAAATTCAAAAATTTAAAAGAAAAGAAACACATGCAATTGACACTAAACTTAAAATATGGAACTAAACTCAAACAGAAAAACTCAATTATCAGTTTATAAAATTTTCGAAAAATTTAAAAAGAAAAAATAAGGATTTAAAAAAAGAAATTTCAACAAAAAACAATAATAGAAGACTCTAAACCAAAAAGAAAAATTTTTCCTAATCTAAACAACAAAATAAACCGTCAGCTGTCCAAACTCGAACAATCCCCGGCAACGGCACCAAAAACTTAGTGCACGAATTGTGAATCACACTTTTCACAACTCGTACCACTAACCATCAAGTGCATTAGGTCGTCCAAGTAATACATTACGTGAGTAAGGGTCGATCCCACGGAGATTGTTGGTTTGAAGCAATCTATGGTTATCTTGTAAATCTTAGTCAGGAAATCAATTATAATTATCAGTATGAATTGCAAAGAATAAAAGAGCATGGATTAAATACTTGTTCTGCAGTAATGGAGAATATGTTGGAGTTTTGGAGATGCTTTGTCTTCTGAATCTCTGTTTTCTCCCTGTCTTCTTCTTCACGTACGCAAGGTTCCTCCTATGGCAAGCTGTGTGTTGGTGGATTACCGTTGTCAATTGCTACCATACGTCCTCTCAGTGAAAAAGGTCCAGGTGCGCTGTCACCGCACGGCTAATCATCTGTCGGTTCCCACTCATGCTGGAATAGGGTCCATTGATCCTTTTGCGTCTGTCACTACGCCCATCCCTTGTGAGTTTGAAGCTCATCACAATCATTCAATCCCTAAATCCTACTCGGAATACCACAGACAAGGTTTAGACTTTCCAGATTCTCAAGAATGCTGCCAATGGATTCTAACTTATACCACGAAGATTCTGATTAAGGAATCCAAGAGATATTCATTCAATCGAAGGTAGGTGGTTGTCAGGCATGCGTTCATAGGTTGAGGATGATGATGAGTGTCACGGATCATCACATCCATCATATTGAAGTGCGAATAAACATCTTAGATAGAAACAAGCGTGTTTGAATAGAAAACAGAAATAGTTGCATTAATTCATCGAAACACAGCAAAGCTCCTCACCCCCAAAAATGGAGTTCAGAGACTCATGCCATCAAAGAGTACATAGTTTAGATCTAAAATGTCATGAGTTGCAAAATAAATCTCTAAAAGTTGTTTAAATACTAAACTAGTAACCTAGGTTTATAGAAAATGAATAAAATAAGATAATTGGTGCAGAAATCCACTTCTGGGACCCGCTTGGTGTGTGCTGGGGCTGAGACTTAAGCTTTTCACGTGCCTAGGCTGTTTCTGGAGTTGAACTCCAATTTGTAACCTGTTTCTGGCGTTTGACGCCAGACTACAACATGGAACTGGCGTTGAACGCCAGTTTACGTCATTTATCCTTGAGCAAAGTATGGACTATTATATATTGCTGGAAAGCCCTGGATGTCTACTTTTTAACAAATTTGAGAGTGCGCCATTTGGACTACTGTAGCTCCAGAAAATCCATTTCGAGTGCAGGGAGGTCAGAATCCAACAACATCTGCAGTCCTTTTTCAGCTTGAATCAGATTTTTGCTCAGCTCCCTCAATTTTAGCCAGAAAATACCTGAAATTACAGAAAAATACACAAACTCATAGTAAAGTCCAGAAATATAATTTTTATTTAAAAACTAATAAAAATATAATAAAAACTAACTAAATCATACTAAAAACATACTAAAAATAATGCCAAAAAGCATATAAATTATCCGCTCATCAAAGTCCTTAAGTTGGACAATTGGGGAGTCCTTTGTTATGGTGGCTTGTGCTTGAATTCGTCCAAAAATCTCCACCACTGTTTGGAATGCCAACAGCCTCCGAGGTCCCAAACTAGGCATGTGAAGCCTTTGAGCAAATTCAAACAGGTTTTCAGGCTCCCGAGGTGTTGAATGTCAGAATAGATTCCAGGATCTCAAAACTTGCTTTTATATCCGCCTTTGTCTCGATCTATATTTTTCCAGCCGGGCAGTTTGGAGGTTGTATTCTCACCAAGATGACCAAACATCTTCCGAGACCTATTCACGAACTCGAAACCAATCCTTACACTTCAAAGTGAAGCGTGGAACCTTATTGAGTCTTGCATACCAGCCTTGAGCACGAACTATTTCCCTTTTACTCTTAAAGCCGCAAAGAGCTCTAAGTTGGCCATCTATTTCAAGCAAACCATATTCAAGTGGAAAAGTAAAGATAAAGGCTAAGGATTTTACCCACTTGAATTTGGTATTGGGTGGTAATGGCCTTGGGATATATGTTTCCAGTGGTTTTGCAAGCTCTACTCCCTTGAATAATTCTGTGAATTCCTCCACTTCTTAGCAAAATTCTTTAATTTCAACCACGTCTTGATCCAAGTCTTCGATATCTTCCTCATCACTCAAGTCATAAGTTGGAGGTTGCGAAAAATCTACCTCCACATCATCTTCGTATTCACTTGGGGAATACTCTTTCATCTCAAAGAATTCACTTGCGGATGCAAGTTCATTACTAGGAGAACTTAGTTCGGGATTATCATTATCAAGGAAACTTGCTTGTTGAGTTGTTCCGTCCAGTTTTTCATAAGATACCTGCTTCGGGGGTTGTGCACTATCCTCCTTAGCATCAACTGCACTTTTCCTGACGGACTTCTCCACAATTTTGGATTCCAATGGAGGTTCAGTGATGGGATATTTTCGTGGAAAAACGAATTTCTCCAAAACACCCAAACTTAACCGGCAAGTGCACCGGGTCGCATCAAGTAATAATAACTCACGGGAGTGAGGTCGATCCCACAGGGATTGAAGGATTGAGCAATTTTAGTTTAGTGGTTGATTTAGTCAAGCGAATCAAGATTTGGTTGAGAGATTTGTGATTTACAGAATTTAAATTGCATAGAAAGTAAAGGGAATGGGTAATTGGCATGAAATTAAAGAGAGCTGAAATTTAAAGTGCTGAATCTTAAAGAACAAGAAATTAAATGGCAGAAACTTAGAACGCAAGAAATGCAAATTGCAGAATCTTAAAGTGCAAGAAATGTAAATGGCTTGAATTGTAAAGGGAATTGGGAATTGGGTTTGCAGAAATTAAACAAGGAAAAGTAAAATTTCAACAAACGGAGAAGTAAAGGATGACTTGGATTGAATCGGATCTAAAACAGAAAAGTAAATGAGCATGGAAAGCAGTAAACAGAGGATGTAAAATTGGAATTCAGATCTCAGGACCCAAGAGACTAGAAAACCAAGTCTAGATCTCAATGCCTTCCTAGATCCAACAAGCACAATTGCAAAGGAAATTGTAAATTGCAAAGAAAGTAGATGAAGAAGCAAGTAATCGAAACTGAAATTCAATTAAGCAGAAAATTAAACAAGATCCCAAGGTGAGATTGAAACAGAATTTCTTCAATTCTCCACCCAAAATCCAAGACAAGAAAAGTAAAGAGTGCTGGGCAAGAACAAGGAAGAAGAGAGATCAATTCTCCTCCCAAATTCTCTTGAATTAAAACAACAATGCTAAGAAATGTAAAAGTGAGCTCTAAGCGAACCGAAAAGAAAGCTATTCTCCAAAAACTAAAAGGGAATCCCCTTAAAACTTAAATCATATGCTATTTATACACTTTCTTCAAATGGTCTTCAAGCCTTCAATTGGGCCTTTGCTCTTGATGGAATTGGGTTGATAGAGGCCTTGGTTGATTGCTCTTGGAGTTTGGAGAAGAACCGAATTGAACCGGGTTTGAAATCATGAAAGCTTGAGTAAAAGTTGGAGTAAAAGTTTGAGGCTAACTTTTACTCCAACTTTTCACATCAGCACCCTTCTTTGCTGATACCAACGTTGGGGCAAAAGTTAGGGGTCTAACTTTTGCTCCAACGTTGGCCTCCCCTTGCATACTCATGGCGCCAACGTTAGCCAAAAAGTTAGGGGCTAACGTTGGCGCAAACTTTTGCTCATCCAGGGAGTGTTTTTCATGCGCCAACGTTAGCCAAAAAGTTAGGGGCTAACGTTGGCGCAAACTTTTGCTCTCCAGGGTGTGTTTTGTGATGCCAAAAGTTAGCCAAAAAGTTTGAGGCTAACTTTTGGTCCAGCTTTTTGCTTCCTGGTTCATTTTCAATTAATCCAAAAGTTTGAGCTAAAGTTTGAGGCAAACTTTTGCTCAAACTTTTTGTCCTCTCTTCCTCCTAGCCATTCCTCCTTGCTTTAACCTTTCTCCAAGCTTTCTTCACCTATCATTAATCAACCAAACACATCAAAGCTATGCTCAAAATCATGAGATATTCATTCTTTCATAATATGTGACAGTTATATCATAAAACCTCATGAAATTGCATTAATTCATACATGGTTGCTTAAATCAAAGGAAACATGAAAATCTACCCAATTGGCTTGCTTATGGCTCAAGAAAGTGCATAATTCAATTGAAAACAAAAGAAAAAGGCTAGTGAAACTAGGCTAAGATGACTTGTCATCACAACACCAAACTTAAATCTTGCTTATCCCCAAGCAAGAAATGATTTATTGAGAAGAAAGAATGAAATGGAAGAGGATGTTCATGCTAGTAGAGTGTTATTGGTATTTCATGGAGTTTTATGTGGATATGTAAACACTCACCTCTTATTGACTCTTAAGCCTAGAAAGTCTCCTTCAAGCTTCAAGTAACATACTGCTATGACCTCTCATTATTTCTTTATCCTTGGCTATTATTTTGTTCATAAGCTTTATTTGAGTGTCATGTGTAGCAAGTTCATTTCATTTTCTTTATACTTGACACATTATTCACTATAGACACTTGGCTTACATTCCTTCTTAGAACATTGATGCCCAGCACCTCTTTGGGCTACTAAATGCCTTGTAGTTAGGTTGCTCTTGATAGTGGACTTTCAGCTGATGATCCCGGGTTAGTTAACCCAAGTCATCAAGTGTTGATGCACTCCAAAGAGCTTAATAATCCAAGCAGATCCTAATACAAAGACACCACAGGCATATATTCTAAGGTTCAAGCTATTGGTGTCCAGCTTTGTTTCTTTTTGTTTTTCTTTTGTTCTGCCACTTTTTGGCTATTTCTTTTTCTCCCCTTTTTTCTTTCTTTTTGTTTTTCTTTCTAACCAAGGATTTTTTATTTGATTGAGATTCATAGACAGTAGCTACTTTCTACTTAAGAGAAGACATCCTAGTATTCTTATTCATTAAAGGTGAGCTATTATACAATCACACACATACCACCACTTACTTTTATTTTACTTCTATCTAACAGAGAACTATCTCACTTCACATTCAAACATTTCTTTTATTGAATTGAAAATGCAGGGGGGCAAAGCATGCTTTTTGTTAAGTGAAAGTAAATACACAAGCACACACATAGACTAGCTTACTTATTCTAAGAGAAATTCTACTTGTATTAGATGAACACTTTATCAAAACACAAGTCAAAACATTTTTCAACAGTAAGAGTTAAGTATAAATACAACCTATTGGTTTGCAATTCCTTTGTCCTTCCTTCTGTTGTGCCCTTTTGAGTTATGATGCATAGTGTCTTCAAACAGTGGTGAATTCCCTACATAATTCTCAAAAGTTGCTTGCTTCTCAAGCCCTTAGATGACCAGTTAGTATGCATGAATTGAGTGTGGCTTGTGGATTTAATTTGGTGTGGGAACACCAAACTTGAGTTCTTGCCACTTCTCTGGATACAGCAGGTTAACTCTAGGCAAAATCTTGTGTCCTTGCTAAAGGTTATGAAGTTAAGACTAAAAGGCAGTTAAGTGGTTGAATAATCTGTTCGATTGCTTGGAACTAACAATGTGCAGGAAGTTAGAATGTGCTTTTGAATGAGGTTTTGGTGGAACACCAAACTTAGAATTCTCCATTCTCCCTTAAGTTGTTTTTGGTGTGCAACACCAAACTTAGCTCCTTGCAATACATGTCAATTATTCAACATTTTTATTGAAAAAGCTATGAAAAGAAAACTACCTCAGGTTGGGGTGCCTCCCAACAAGCGCTCTTTTATTGTCACTAGCTTGACATCCTTCAATTCCTTTCAGGAAGGCTGTAGGTTCTGGACCTCTTTTTCCTTATCCCATTGTCCTCCCAAGTACAGCTTTACTCTGTGACCATTTACTGTGAATTGATTCTTTGTTGCTTCATCTAGCAGTTCAATGCTCCCATAAGGAAAAACCTTTGTCACCAAGTATGGGCCAGTCCATTTAGACTTAAGTTTGCTAGGGAAGATCTTAAGCCTTGAGTTATATAGGAGCATTTGCTGCCCTGGCTTGAATTCCTTCTTTGTGATCTTCTTGTCATGCCACCTCTTAGCTCTTTCCTTGTATATCTTAGCACTCTCATAAGCTTCTATCCTGAATTCATCTAACTCATTCAGTTGCAACAACCTTTTTTCTCCTGCAGCTTGGGAATCAAGGTTGAGGAGTTTAGTGGCCCAAAAAGCTCTGTGTTCAAGCTCTACAGGGAGGTGGCAGGATTTGCCATACAATAGCTGAAAGGGTGACTTGCCAATAGGAGTTTTGAAAGCTGTCCTATATGCCCATAATGCATCCTCTAGCTTCCTAGCCCAATCTTTTCTTGTGCTTCCCACTATTTTCTCTAGGATCTTCTTTAATTCCCTATTTGCTAGTTCAGCCTGGCCATTAGTCTGAGGGTGGTAAGGTGTAGCCACTTTATGGATTACTCCATATTTGTGGAGGAGCTTCTCCATCTGTTTGTTGCAAAAGTGACTACCACCATCACTGACAAGACTCTTGGGCACTCCATATCTTGTGAAAATGTGCTTTTTAAGGAATTGGAGGACAATCTGTGCATCACAGGTGGTCGTAGCTATGGCTTCCACCCACTTTGAGACATACTCCACTGCGACTAAGATATATCTGAAAGAATAGGAAGGGGGAAAGGGCCCCATGAAATCAATTCCCCATAGATCAAATAATTCCAGTTTCAAGATGAAGTTTTGAGGCATCTCATTCCTTCTTGTTAATCCTCCTGCTTTCTGGCATTCATTACATTGGTGAACATATTCTCTGGCATCCTTGAAGATAGTTGGCCAATAGAAGCCACTCTGCAATATCTTTGCAGCTGTTTTCTCTGGGCCAAAGTGTCCACCATAAGCTGAACCATGGCAGTGCCACAGGATATCCCTTATTTCACTCTCAGGGATACACCTTCTAATTACTCCATCAGAACATCTCTTGAACAGGAAGGGTTCATCCCATAAGAATTTCTTTCCCTCATTGATTAACTTCTTCACTTGTTGCTTAGAAAAGTCTTGAGGTATCTTTCTTCCCACTTTGTAGTTTGCTATGTCAGCAAACCAAGGTGCTTGTTGGATCTGCAAAAGGTGCTCATCTGGGAAGCTTTCGTTCATGGGCTGAGATGCTTGTTGAATTGTTTCATGTGGTAGCCTCGACAAATGGTCAGCAACCCGGTTTTCAGTGCCCTTCCTGTCTCTTACCTCAATGTCAAACTCTTGTAAGAGCAATATCCACCTGATAAGTCTTGGTTTAGCATCCTGTTTTGACATCAAATACTTAAGTGCAGCATGGTCAGTATAAACCACAACTTTGGATCCTATCAAGTATGATCTAAACTTATCAAAAGCATAAACTACAGCTAGCAACTCCTTCTCCGTTGTGGTGTAATTTCTTTGGGCCTCATTCAACACTTTACTTGCATAATATATGACATGATGTAAGTTTCCCTTCTTTTGCCCAAGTACAGCACCAATTGCAAGGTCACTTGCATCACACATGAGTTCAAAGGGTAACTCCCAATCTGGAGGTGTGATGATTGGTGCTGTTGTGAGTCTATTTTTTAAAGTTTCAAAGGCTTGCTGGCAGTTTTCATCAAAAACAAAAGGGTTATCAAGCATTAATAGATTACTCAAAGGTTTAGCTATTTTTGAAAAATCCTTGATAAACCTTCTGTAGAATCCGGCATGCCCCAAGAAACTTCTAACAGATTTCACATTAATTGGTGGAGGGAGTTTTTCTATGATTTTAACCTTTGCCTTATCAACCTCTATCCCTTTTCTTGAAACTTTATGGCCAAGAACAATCCCTTCGGGTACCATGAAATGGCATTTCTCCCAGTTCAAAACTAAATTAGTTTCTTGGCACCTTTTCAAAACAAGGGTTAAATGGTTTAGGCAAGCATTGAAATTATCACCAAAAACAGAGAAGTCATCCATGAAGACTTCTAAAAACTTTTCGACCATATCAGAGAAAATGGAGAGCATACACCTTTGAAATGTGGCAAGGGCGTTGCAAAGCCCAAAGGGCATCCTCCGGTATGCAAAGACTCCAAATGGACATGTAAAGGCAGTCTTCTCTTGGTCCTTGGGGTCCACCACGATTTGATTATACCCAGAATATCCGTCCAAAAAGCAATAATAGGCATGGCCGGCCAACCTTTCCGGCATCTAATCAATGAATGGGAGAGGGAAATGGTCCTTCCTGGTGGCATCATTCAATCTTCTATAGTCTATGCACATCCTCCACCCAGTCACTGTTCTAGTAGGGATCAACTCATTCTTCTCATTAGTGATGACCGTCATTCCTCTTTTCTTTGGTACAACTTGAACCGGGCTTACCCATGGGCTGTCAGATATTGGGAAGATTATCCCTGCATTCCACAACTTCATTACTTCCTTCTGGACAACTTCCTTCATTGTGGGATTTAGCCTTCTTTGTGGTTGAACCACTGGTTTGGAATTATCTTCCAAGAGGATCTTATGCATACATACTGCAGGGCTGATTCCCTTCAGGTCATCAATGGTCCATCCTAAAGCATCTTTGTGAGCTTTGAGTACATCAAGAAGTTCTCCTTCTTCCTTCTTTGTCAGGGATGAATTAATGATTACTGGGAAGCTCTCTGATTTGCCAAGGAATGCATATTTGAGATGGGTGGGTAATGGTTTCAGTTCTTGTTTTCGTACTTCTTCCTTTTTGTCTTGTTTTTCATCTTGCTCAATAGAAGTCTCAGCTACTTGTTCCTCTGTTGCCCCTTGATTTCCTTCTTGCTCTTGAGGACTTTCTTCCAGCATTTCTTCCACCAAACTCTCTATCATGTCCACTCTCACATAATCCTCTTGCTCAGGAATGTGCTGCATTGACTTGAAGACGTTTATGACCATTTGTTCATTGTGGACCCTGAAGATCATTTCTCCTTTTTCTACATCAATAGTGGCTCTTGCTGTGGCTAGAAATGGCCTTCCCAAAATGATTGAATTGTTTCCTTCCTCTTCAGTATCCAAAATCACAAAATCTGCTGGGAAAATAAACTCCCCAACCTTCACCAACAGATTTTCCACAATTCCAGTGGGTATTTTGATTGATCTGTCAGCCATGACCAATGACATCCTGGTGGGTTTAAGCTCTTCTATAGCAAGTTTTCTCATCATTGAGAGAGGCATTAAGTTGATGCTGGCACCAAGGTCACAGAGAGCTTTGTTGAGAATTATTCTGCCAATGGTGCATGAGACTACAAAGCTTTCTGGATCCTTGAGTTTTGGTGGAATGCCCCTTTGAATCAAAGCACTGCATTCCTCGGTGAGTAACACGGTTTTCTTCTCAAGCCAACTTCTTTTCTTGTTGATAAGCTCCTTCAAAAACTTGGCATACAGAGGCATTTGCTCAAGTGCTTCAACAAAAGGAATATTGATTTCCAGCTTTTTGAAAGTCTCAAGGAACTTGTGAAAATGCTGGTCCTTGGTTTCTTTGTTGAACCTCTGGGGATATGGCAGTGGAGGTGTGATGCTCTTTCCTATTTGCTGCTGTCCCTGAGTCACTTCTGTTGAATCGTGTGGCTGGTTGTCTTTCTCTTTGAGTTTCTCAATTCTCTTGTTTGGCATCACAACTTGATCCTTGGCTTCATCTGCCTTTGTTTGCTCCTCATCTTCTATTGCACTTTTGCTGCTCTCTGCTTGCTTCTTTGTAGTGTCATTATTGCTCATCAATATTCTCCCACTCCTTAATTGTATCGCCTTGCATTCTTCCTTAGGATTTGGAATTGTGTCACTCGACAGAGAGCTTGAGGGTCTCTCAAGAGAAATCTGCTTGGAGATTTGCCCCATCTGTCTCTCTAGGCTCTTCAGGGATGCTTCATGATTCTTGGTTGTCATTTCCTGGTGTTTCAACATTTTGTCTATCACGGCCTCCAAGTTAGTGATTCTTTGGGCTTCAGGTGATACTTGAGGTGGGTTATGAGATGTGGGTGGTGGATGGTAGGCATTTTGGTTGGTGGGTTGGTTATTAGATTGGTACTGGTTGGGGTTGGGGTAGTTGTTTTGAGGTTTTCTATAGGGGTTTTGGTTAGTTTGCTGCTGGTTGTGGTTTTGGTTGCTTTTTGGGTTGTTTTGGTTTGAGTTCCTCTGCCATGGTTGTTGGTTTTGGGTATGATTATCTCCCCATCTGAGGTTTGGGTGGTTCTTCCAGGATGGATTATATGTATCACCATACACTTCATTTGGTCCTTGGTTGTGCATATACTGTACTTGCTCTTGTTGTTGTTCTTCTTGAGTTTCTTCATTCTGTCCCCATGTGGTTGATGGTTGGCTAGTGTTAACTGCTGCAACTTGGAGACTATCAATCCTCTTGGCCATTTGCTCAAATTGTTGTTGAATTTGCTGCTGCATCATCTTGTTTTGAGCCAAGATTGAGTCCACTCCTTCTAGCTCCATTACTCCTCTTCTTTGTGATGGTTGGCGGTTTCTTTGATGAGCAAAGAAATATTGGTTGTTAGCCACCATATCAATGAGATTTTGAGCTTCCTCTGCAGTTTTCATGAGTTGCAAGGAACCTCCAGCTGAATGATCCAAAGCTTCTTGAGATTTCAATGTTAAGCCCTCATAGAAATTCTGCAGCTTATCCCACTCAATGAACATTTCAGGAGGACATTTCCTGATTAGAGCCTTGTATCTCTCCCATTCCTCATGGATGGGTTCAGCCTCCATTTGTGTAAATGTTTGTACCTCAGTCTTCAACCTTATGATCCTTTGAGGTGGGTAAAATTTGGCAAGGAACTTGGTTACCAAATCATCCCAATTGTTGATGCTGTCTCTTGGAAAGGATTCCAACCATTGAGTGGCTTTGTCTCTGAGAGAAAATGGGAATAGCAATAGCTTGTAGCTGTCAGGAGGCACACCATTAGTTTTAACAGTGTTACAAATCCTCAAGAAGGTGGATAAGTGTTGGTTCGGATCTTCAAGTGGTCCTCCACCAAAAGAGCAATTGTTTTGAACCAAAGTGATGAGTTGTGGCTTTAGTTCAAAATTGTTTGCATTGACATTTGGAGTTAAGATGCTACTTCCACAATGTCTAGGATTTGCAAAAGTATAGGAAGCGAAAACTCTCCTCTGGGGCGGATTGTTATTGTTGTTGTCTGCTCCACCTGGTGGATTGGTTGAATGTTCCTCCATATCTTGGAATTCTTCTTCTGATTCCTCTTCTCCAACAATATTTTTCCCTCTTTCAGCTCTTCTTAACCTTCTAAGAGTTCTTTCGTCTTGTTCATGAAAGATGGGTGTATTTCTACTTGTACCTGACATACAAGCAGAACATAAGAAACACACAAACCAGTGACACTTCAATCTATTGCTAGAATGAAGTTTTAGTTAGCTTAAGCAAAAATTCAAACAGTTAGTGGGTTAATTGAAAATTAAAGGAACAAAAAATAAAAATGCTAGATCTAGATCACCACCTCACTTAATCATTGTCAATCTAATCAATCCCCGGCAACGGCGCCAAAAACTTGATGGGATATTTTTGTGGAAAAACGAATTTCTCCAAAACACCCAAACTTAACCGGCAAGTGCACCGGGTCGCATCAAGTAATAATAACTCACGGGAGTGAGGTCGATCCCACAGGGATTGAAGGATTGAGCAATTTTAGTTTAGTGGTTGATTTAGTCAAGCGAATCAAGATTTGGTTGAGAGATTTGTGATTTGCAGAATTTAAATTGCATAGAAAGTAAAGGGAATGGGTAATTGGCATGAAATTAAAGAGAGCTGAAATTTAAAGTGCTGAATCTTAAAGAACAAGAAATTAAATGGCAGAAACTTAGAACGCAAGAAATGTAAATTGCAGAATCTTAAAGTGCAAGAAATGTAAATGGCTTGAATTGTAAAGGGAATTGGGAATTGGGTTTGCAGAAATTAAACAAGGAAAAGTAAAATTTCAACAAACGGAGAAGTAAAGGATGACTTGGATTGAATCGGATCTAAAACAGAAAAGTAAATGAGCATGGAAAGCAGTAAACAGAGGATGTAAAATTGGAATTCAGATCTCAGGACCCAAGAGACTAGAAAACCAAGTCTAGATCTCAATGCCTTCCTAGATCCAACAAGCACAATTGCAAAGGAAATTGTAAATTGCAAAGAAAGTAGATGAAGAAGCAAGTAACCGAAACTGAAATTCAATTAAGCAGAAAATTAAACAAGATCCCAAGGTGAGATTGAAACAGAATTTCTTCAATTCTCCACCCAAAATCCAAGACAAGAAAAGTAAAGAGTGCTGGGCAAGAACAAGGAAGAAGAGAGATCAATTCTCCTCCCAAATTCTCTTGAATTAAAACAACAATGCTAAGAAATGTAAAAGTGAGCTCTAAGCAAACCGAAAAGAAAGCTATTCTCCAAAAACTAAAAAGGAATCCCCTTAAAACTTAAATCCTATGCTATTTATACACTTTCTTCAAATGGTCTTCAAGCCTTCAATTGGGCATTTGCTCTTGATGGAATTGGGTTGATAGAGGCCTTGGTTGATTGCTCTTGGAGTTTGGAGAAGAACCGAATTGAACCGGGTTTGAAATCATGACAGCTTGAGTAAAAGTTGGAGTAAAAGTTTGAGGCTAACTTTTACTCCAACTTTTCACATCAGCACCCTTCTTTGCTGATACCAATGTTGGGGCAAAAGTTAGGGGTCTAACTTTTGCTCCAACGTTGGCCTCCCCTTGCATACTCATGGCGCCAACGTTAGCCAAAAAGTTAGGGGCTAACGTTGGCGCAAACTTTTGCTCATCCAAGGAGTGTTTTTCATGCGCCAACGTTAGCCAAAAAGTTAGGGGCTAACGTTGGCGCAAACTTTTGCTCTCCAGGGTGTGTTTTGTGATGCCAAAAGTTAGCCAAAAAGTTTGAGGCTAACTTTTGCTCCAGCTTTTGCCCAAAAGTTAGCCAAAAAGTTTGAGGCTAACTTTTGGTCCAGCTTTTTGCTTCCTGGTTCATTTTCAATTAATCCAAAAGTTTGAGCTAAAGTTTGAGGCAAACTTTTGCTCAAACTTTTTGTCCTATCTTCCTCCTAGCCATTCCTCCTTGCTTCAACCTTTCTCCAAGCTTTCTTCACCTATCATTAATCAACCAAACACATCAACGCTATGCTCAAAATCATGAGATATTCATTCTTTCATAATATGTGACAGTTATATCATAAAACCTCATGAAATTGCATTAATTCATACATGGTTGCTTAAATCAAAGGAAACATGAAAATCTACCCAATTGGCTTGCTTATGGCTCAAGAAAGTGCATAATTCAATTGAAAACAAAAGAAAAAGGCTAGTGAAACTAGGCTAAGATGACTTGTCATCATTTAGCATCTCCTAAGTCTTCAACCAATTCTTCTTCTTTGATAATTTCAGCTTCCTCTACTTGTTCCAGTACAAAATCATGCTCCTTACTGTCCAGTGGAGTTTCTAGTATCTCCTTCATGCTGCGTTCTTCATTAGATTGCCCACATGAAGCCTTGGGGGTTCCTTGAGTGTCCAAACATCGAGAAAGCAGTCTATTTATCGCTTGATTCAATTGGTGAAGTGTGGCATGAAATTTTTCAAATGTTTCCTTGAGTTGCTCCCTTGATTCTTGGGGTGATGGATATGGACATGGTGCATAGGGAAGTGGCGGTTCTTGGGAGTAATTGGGTTGGAATTGGGGTGGATAAGGGTTAGGGTCATATGGAGGTGAATGGTGGTAGTTGGCTTGTGAGTGTGGTGGTTCAAAGTTGTGTTGAGGAGGTGGTTCATAGGCATATGATGGGACTTGTCGGTAATTACAAGAGGGTCCACCATATCTATCATCTTAGTATGTACCTCGGAATGGTTCTTGACTGTAGTAAATTGGTGGGTGATGGTTGTCACGAAAGGATCCACCATAACTATTGTCTTGACATGCATTATGGAATGGTCGTGGTTCATGGTATCTTGGAGGTTGTTGTTGCCTAAAGGGTTGATCAGATCCTCATGGCTCCGTCCATCTCTAATTGTTTTGACCTTGATGCATGTTCCTGTTATAGCTTCCATTCCTTTCAACATTATTAGAACCAAACTCAAAGCGACGGGGGTGAGAACTCATAGTAACCAATAAAAATTAAAAACAAAAATAAAAACAAATAAACAAGCAAAATAAAATATTTACAATAACCAATAATAAGGTACACAGTTGCAATTCCCCGGCAACAGCGCCATTTTGAAAGAGCGGATTTCTGCTAGTAAAGAAATTTTATTAAAAGTAATCGCGTTGTAAGTATAGTTTCTAAACCAATAGAGAATCCTTTCATACAAAAATTTGGTTGTCACAAGTAACAAAACCCAATAAAATTTATAACCGAAGTATTTAAACCTTGGGTCGTATCTCAAGGAATTGCAGGGAAGTATGATTTATTATTGGTTATAAAAAAGGTGTATTTGTGGGTTTTTTAGATAGAGAATAAGTAATTTAAACAGCAAGAAAATAAATTAATAATTATAAAGAAAAATCTCTTGGCATGGTATAAGAACTGAAAATCCTATCTTAGTTATCCTTATCAGGTGTGATGAGAATTATTGTTGCTCCCACTTAGTTAACCTTTACTAAATAAAGGAAAGTCAAGCAGACTAATTAATTTGATCCTCAAGTCCTAGCCAACTCCTGTGGAGAGACTAGCTTTAGAGCGATCCAAATCAATCAGCAACTTCAATTTCAATCAATAGCTAAGTTTGATAACTCAAGTGTTACCAGTCACTTAACCAAAGCCAAAAGGGAAAATAAATCTAAATTAAATTGAAAGCAATCATAAATATAATAGAATAATCATTAATCTGAAATACCTCAAATTGTATTTAAACATAAATTTAAGTCCTAACATGGAAAGGTTCATAAGCCAAATTGAAAAGATAAATAACAATTAAAGTAATAGAATAAATAAAACAAGAAAGTGATTTAAAGTAACATTGAACCTGTAATTGAAGAGAAGTAGCCTAAACATAATAGAAATCCTCAATCCTAATCCTAAGAGAGAGGAGAGAGCCTCTCTCTCTCTAAAAACTACATTTAATCCTAAAATTATATCTGTTACTCAGTTGTTAAGTTGTTTCCTCCATTCTCTGGCTTTTATTCTGTGTTTCTGACTTAGATTTGGGCCGAAAAAGGGTCCAGAAATTGCTGGGGGCGTTTTCTGCAGATTCTTGTACGTGGCGTCTGTCACGCGTTCGCGTGGGTCACGCGTTCACGTGGTCTGGGAGTTTTCCTTGTCACGCGTACGCGTCGGTCACGCGTACGCGTCATTTGCGTTCTGCTCAAGGCGCGCGTTTGCGTCGTCCACGCGTTCGCGTCGCTACCATTTCGCGCTAGGCACGCGTTCACATCATCCATGCGTTCGTGTCGCTGCCTTTTCTTCAAAACTCCATTTTTTGTGCTTTCATTTCATTTTTGTATGTTTCCTTTCTGTACTTTAAGTCATTCCTGCCCTATGAGATCTGACAATACTTAACACATAATTCACGGCATCGAATGGTAATAAAGGATAATTAAAATTAATATTTTTAAAGCATAGGAAATATGTTTTTCACATATCATAAAATAAGGAAGGAATAGTAAAACCATGCAATTTACATGAATAAGTGGGTGAAGAATTGATAGAAACACTCAATTTGAGCACAAAATACATCATAAAATATGGGTTTATCAGTGGGTCACGGGCGGACATCGGCGCATACGCATACAGTGCGTGTGTGCGTTGATTGACAATTTTCCATCCACGCGTACGCGTCATGTGCGCATACGCGTCGCCATTCGACCTCACAATCCATGCAAGCGCGTCTGCTGCACGTGCGCGTCGTTGATCTTATCCCAAATCCTTGCTTTTCCATGATTTCTCCACTTTGCATGCTTTCCTCTCTATTCCTTTGATCCATTCCTAGCCTTTCCAATCTGAAATCACTTAACAAACACATCGAGGCATCGAGTGGAATCAAAGGTAAATCAAGATTAAACAATTAAGGGCCTAGAAAGCATATTTTCACACTTAAGCACAAATTAGGAGACAATCATGAAACCATGCTATTTCATTGAATAAATGTGGGTAAAAGATGATAAAACCCCCTAAAATCATACAAGATAAACCCTACAAATGGGGTTTATCAACCTCCCCACACTTAAACCAAGCATGTCCTTATGCTTAAACCAAAGAGAACAAAGAGTATCAACATTTATTCAATGAAATCTAACTAAATGCAACCTAAACTATATGCAACTATCTATTCGCTCAAGTGTTTACATAGGTGGAAACATGTAATTGAGCAATCGAACCCTCACCGGTAGTGTTTGCACTCTATTCGCTCAAGTGTTTAGGGTTGATTCACTCAACTCTCCCCTAATTATGCTTTCTAAGATTTGTTTTTCTTCTAACAATCAACATATATTCCATGCATGCATGCAAGTATCATGAGGTCTTTTCATTGGTTGTAATGGGGCTAAGGTCAAGGTAGAATTCATATTTGGTCAAGTGAGCTTGAGATTTGAATCTTTGATAAGCTTAGACTTCCCACCCAACCAATGACATCCTATACAATTAAGTTCTAACCTAACTACCCACTTTTCACTTTTTAACTTACTCATGCATTTTCTTTTCATTTCACAACACATATGCATTGATCTTATTGAACTTTACTTTGGGGCTGGTGTGGGAAATCGTGATTCACACTTTTCACATCTCCGCACAACTAACCAGCAAGTGCACTGGGTCGTCCAAGTAATACCTTACGTGAGTAAGAGTCGATCCCATGGAGATTGTCGGCTTGAAGCAAGCTATGGTCATCCTTGTAAATCTCAGTCAGGCGGATTCAAATGGTTATGAGGTTTTGATAATTAAAAGATAAATAAAACATAAAATAAAATAAAGTTGCTTATGTAATTCATTGGTGGGAATTTCAAATAGACGTCTGGAGATGCTTTGTTACTTCTGAACCTCTGCTTTCCTATTGCCTTCTTCCAATCATGTGTGCTCCCTTCCATGGAAAGCTGTAGGATCCTGTCAGTGAAAATGGTCCTCTACGGTTTCTGCACGGCTAATCAACTGTCGGATTTCTGGTCTGGGATGAAAAATACCAGGCATAGCTACCGCATGGCTAATCATCTTTCGGTTCCCGCTAGCGTCGGAATAGGATCCATTGATCCTTTTGCACACTGTCACTACGCCCAACATTTGCAGGTTTGAAGTTGTCACTGTCATCCCTTCCCAGATCCTACTCAGAATACCACAGACAAGGTTTAGACTTTTCGGATCCCAGGAATGCTGCCAATTGGTTCTTGCCTATACCACGAAGATACAAATCTCACGGACTCGGTCCGTGTATTAGATATCCAAGAGAATATACTCCGGCTGTCATCCAATGACTATGTTGAATATCATGTAGACCGCTTGTGGTTGTCAGGCACGCGGATCTTGGCTAAGCTAGTAACGAAGATAGTGGGTGATTGTCACCGGTCACCCCTTCATTCCGACTTAACTGAATTAAGTACGAGAGTATATCTTGGAGAAGAAGTAGGCGTGAATTAAAGGAAAAACAATAGTATTTGCATTAATTCATGAAGAACAGCAGAGCTCCACAACTTAATTTATGGGGTGTAGAAACTCCACCATAAAAAATACATAAGTGAAAAGAGTCTAGGCATGGCGAGGCCAGCCTCTCAAAACGTGAATAATGGTCAAAAGATCAAAAGTGATCAAAAGATTTCCAAATCTATGAATACAATAGTAAAGAGTGCTATTTATACTAAACTAGTAACTTAGGTTTACAGAAAATGAGTAACTAAGTGCAGATAGTGTAGAAATCCACTTCCGGGGCCCACTTGGTGTGTGCTTGGGCTGAACATTGAAGCTTTTTCGTGCATAGGCTGTTCTTGGAGTTAAACGCCAGCTTGGGTGCCAGTTTGGGCGTTTAACTCCAATTCTAGTGCCAGTTTGGGCGTTTTACGCCAGGAAGTTTTAGGCTAGCTTTGAGCGCCAGTTTGGGCCATCAAACCTCGGACAAAGTATGGAATATTATATATTGCTGGAAAGCCTAGGATATCTACTTTTCAAAGAAATTGAAAGCGCACCAATTGGGTTTCTATAGCTCCAGAAAATTCACTTCGAGTGCAGAAGGGTCAGAATCCAACAGTATCTGCAGTCCTTTTTCAGCCTCTGAATCAGATTTTTGCTCAGGTCCCTCAATTTCAGCCAGAAAATACCTGAAATCACAGAAAAATACACAAACTCATAGTAAAGTCCAGAAATGTGATTTTTGAATAAAACTAATAAAAATATAATAAAAAGTAACTAAATCATACTAAAAACTATGTAAAAACAATGCCAAAAAGGGTATAAATTATCCGCTCATCACAACACCAAACTTAAATTGTTACTTGTCCCCAAGCAACTAGAAACAAAATAGGATAAAAGAAGAGAATATACAATGAATTCCAAGCTTATCAATGAACTTAGTTCCAATTGGATGAGCGGGCTAGTAGCCTTTTTGCTTCTGAACAGTTTTGGCATCTCACTTTATCCTTTAAAGTTCAGAATGATTGGCTTCCATAGGAACTTAGAATTCAGATAGTGTTGTTGATTATCCTTTTTCAGTATGTTGATTCTTGAACACAGTTACTTTATGAGTCTTGGCCGTGACCCTATGCATTTTGTTTTCCAGTATTACCACCGGGTACATAAATGCCACAGACACATAACTGGGTGACCCTTTTCAAATTGTGACTCAGCTTTGCTAGTGTCCCCAGTTAGAGGTGCCCAGAGCTCTTAAGCACACTCTTTTTGCTTTGGACCACGACTTTAACCGCTCAGTCTCAAGCTTTTCACTTGACACCTTCACGCCACAAGCACATGGTTAGGGACAGCTTGATTTAGCTGCTTAGGCCAGGATTTTTTTCCCTTGGGCCCTTCTATCCATTAATGCTCAAAGCCTTGGATCCTTTTTACCCTTGCCTTTTGGTTTAAAGGGTTATTGACTTTTTCTGCTTGCTTTTTTTTTCTTTTTTTTTTCTTTTTTCTTTATTTTTTTCGCAAGCTTTGTGTTCACTGCTTTTTCTTGCTTCAAGAATCAATTTTATGATTTTTCAGATTATCAATAACATTTTTCCTTTTTCATTATTCTTTCAAGAGCCAATAATTTTAACATTCATAAACAACAATATCAAAAATATGCACTGTTCAAGCATTCATTCAGAAACAAAAAGTATTGCCACAACATCAAAATAATTAAACTAATTTCAAGATAGAATTTGAAATCATGCACTTCTTGTTCTTTTGCAAATAAGAATATTTTTTATTTAAGAAAGGTGAAGGATTCATAGGACATTCATAGCTTTAAGACATAGACACTAGACACTAATGATCATGTAATAAAGACACAAACATAGATAAAACATAAAGCATAGAATTCGAAAAATAGAAAAAATAAGAACAAGAAAATTAAAGAACGGGTCCACCTTAGTGATGGCAGCTAGTTCTTCCTCTTGAAGATCTTATGGAGTGCTTGAGCTCCTCTATGTCTCTTCCTTGCCTTTGTTGCTCCTCCCTCATGGATCTTTGGTCCTCTCTAATTTCATGGAAGATGATGGAATGCTCTTGGTGCTCCATCCTTAGTTATTCCATGTTGGAACTCAATTCTCCTAAGGAGGTGTTGATTTGCTCCCAATAATTGTGTGGAGGAAAGTGCATCCCTTGAGGCATCTCAGGGATTTCTTGATGAGGGACTTCTTCATGCTCTTGTTGAGGTCCATGAGTGGGCTCTCTTGTTTGGTCCATCTTTTTCTTAGGGATGGGCTTGTCTCCTTCAATGAGGATGTCTTCCTCTATGACAATTCCAGCTGAATTGCATAGGGTACAGATGAGATGAGGGAAGGATAACCTTGCCAAAGTAGAGGGCTTCTCCGCCACCTTGTAGAGTTCTAGGAATATGATCTCATGAACTTCTACTTCCTCTCCAATCATGATATTATGGATCATGATGGCCCGGTCCACAGTGACTTCAGACCGGTTGCTAGTAGGAATGATAGAGCGTTGGATGAACTCCAACCATCCCCTAGCCACGAGCTTGAGGTCAAGCCTTCTTAATTGAACCGGCTTTCCTCTTGAGTCTCTCTTTCATTGAGCTCCTTCCACACAGAAGTCTATGAGGACTTGGTCTAACCTTTGATCAAAGTTGACTCTTCTGGGGAAAGGATGGGGATCTCCTTGCATTATTGGCAAGTTGAATGCCAACCTTTGGCCACAACTTCATAGAAGTGGTCTTGATGCACTTTTGAGATGAATCTCTCCATTTCCCATGACTCGGAGGTGGAAGCAATTGCCTTTCCTTTCCTCTTTTTAGAGGTTTCTCCGGCCTTAGGTTCCATTAATGGTTATGTAAAAACAAAAAGCAAAGCTTTTTCCACACCAAACTTAGAATGTTTGCTCGTTGGTGCGCAGAAATCGTGACGGCTCATTCCTTGGTAACGGTGCTAAAAACTTAGTACGCACGTTCATAATCTTAGTTCTTTGTCACTACTTCGCACAACTAACCAGCAAGTGCACTGGGTCGTCCAAGTAATAAACCTTACGTGAGTAAGGGTCGATCCCACGGAGATTGTCAGCTTGAAGCAAGCTATGCTCACCTTGTAAATCTCAGTCAGGCGGATTCAATTGATTATGGAGATTTAATAATTAAAAGATAAATAAAACGTAAATTAAAGATAGAGATAATTATGTAATTCATTGGTGAGAGTTTCAAATAAGTGTATGAAGATGCTTGTTCTTCCTGAACCTCTACTTTCCTATTGTCTTTATCCACTCATTCATACTCCTTTCTATGGCAAGCTGTATGTTAGGCGTCACTGTTGTCAATGGCTACATCCTGTCCTCTCAGTGAAAATGGTCCAATACACTGTCACTGCATGGCAAATCATCTGTCGGTTCTCGATCATACTGGAATAGGATCCATTGATCCTTTTGCGTCTGTCACTACGCCCAGCACTCGCGAGTTTGAAGCTCGTTGCAGCCATTTCTTCCCAGATCCTACTCGAAATACCACAGACAAGGTTTAGACTTTCCGGATCTCAAGAATGGCTATCCATGGATTCTAACTTATACCACGAAGACTCTGATTAAGGAATCCCTGAGATATTCATTCAATCTAAGGTAGAACGGAAAGTGGTTGTCAGACACGCGTTCATAGGTTGGGAATGATGATGACTGTCACGATCATCACATTCATATTGAAGTGCGAATAAATATCTTAGAATCGGAATAAGCTTGAATTGAATAGAAAAATGATAGTACTTTGTATTAATTCATGAGGAACAGTAGAGCTCCACACCTTAATCTATGGTGTGTAGAAACTCTACCGTTGAAAATACATAAGAACAAGGTCCAAGCATGGCCGAGTGGCCAGCCTCCATAAAGGTCTAAGATAGCATAAAACTGATCAAAGATGATCCGAAGATGTAAATACAATAGTAAAAAGTCCTATTTATACTAAACTAGTTACTAGGGTTTATAGAAATGAGTAAATGATGCAGAAATCCACTTCTGGGGCCCACTTGGTGTGTGCTTGGGCTGAGCATTGAGCTTTACATGTGTAGAAGCTTCTCTTGGAGTTGAACGCTAGTTTGTAACCTGTTTCTGGCATTTAACTCCACTTTGCAACCTGTTTCTGGCGTTTAACTCCAGAATGCAACATGGAACTGGCGTTGAACGCCAGTTTGCATTATCTAAACTCGGGCAAAGTATAAACTATTATATATTGCTGGAAAGTCCTGGATGTCTACTTTCTAACACAATTGAGAGCGCGCCATTTGGAGTTTTGTAGCTCCAGAAAATCCACTTTGAGTGCAGGGAGGTCAGAATCCAGCAGCATCTGCAGTCCTTCTTCAACCTCTGAATCTGATTTTTGCTCAAGTCCCTCAATTTCAGCCAGAAATTACCTGAAATCACAGAAAAACACACAAACTCATAGTGAAGTCCAGAAATGTGATTTTTATTTAAAAACTAATAAAAATATATTAAAAACTAACAAAATCATACTAAAAACTATGTAAAAACAATGCCAAAAAGCGTATAAATATTCCGCTCATCACAACACCAAACTTAAATTGTTGCTTGTCCCCAAGCAACTGAAAATCAAATAGGATAAAAAGAAGAGAATATACTATAAATTCCAAATATCAATGAAACTTAGCTCCAATTAGATGAGCGGGACTAGTAGCTTTTTGCCACTTGAATAATTTTGGCATCTCACTTTATCCATTGAAGTTCAGAATGATTGGCATCTATAGGAACTCAGAATTCAGATAGTATTATTGATTCTCCTAGTTCAGTATGTTGATTCTTGAACACAGCTACTTTATGAGTCTTGGTCGTGGCCCTAAGCACTTTGTTTTCCAGTATTTCCACTGGATACATAAATGCCACAGACATATACTTGGGTGAACCTTTTCAGATTGTGACTCAGCTTTGCTAAAGTCCCCAATTAGAGGTGTCCAGGGTTCTTAAGCACACTCCTTTTTTTTGCTTTGGACCTCGACTTTAACCGCTCAGTCTCAAGTTTTCACTTGACACCTTCACGCCACAAGCACATGGTTAGGGACAGCTTGGTTTAGCCGCTTAGGCCATGATTTTATTCCTTTACGCCCTCCTATCCACTGATGCTCAAAGCCTTGGATCCTTTTTATTACCCTTGCCTTTTGGTTTTAAGGGCTATTGGCTTTTTCTGCTTGCTTTTTCTTTTTTTTTCTTTTTCTTTCATTTTTGCTATTTTTTTCTGTAAGCTTTTGTATTCACTGCTTTTTCTTGCTTCAAGAATTATTTTTATGATTTTTTCAGATTATCAGATAACATGTCTCCTTTTTCATCATTCTTCAAGAGCCAACGTATTTAACTTTCATAAACACCAATTTCAAAAGACATATGCACTGTTCAAGCATTCATTCAGAAAACAAAAAGTATTGTTACCACATCAAAATAATTAAACTAGTTTCAAGGATGAATTCGAAACCCTGTACTTCTTGTTCTTTTGTTTTTAGAACATTTTTCATTTAAGAGAGGTGATGGATTCATAGGACATTCATAACTTTAAGGCATAGACACTTAGACACTAGTGATCATGTAGTGAAGACACAAACATAAATAAAACATAAAGCTCAAAAATCAAAAAACAGTAAAATAAATAGACAAGGAGATTAAGGAATGAGTCCACCTTAGTAAGGATGGCGTCTTCCTCTTCTTGAAGAACCAATGGTGCTTTTGAGCTCCTTTATGTTCTTCCTTGCCTTTGTTGCTCCTCCCTCATAGCTCTTTGATCTTCTCTAATCTCATGGAGACTAATGGAGTGCTCTTGGTGTTCCACCCTTAGTTGTCCCATGTTGGAACTTAATTCTCCTAGGGAGGTGTTGATTTGCTCCCAATAGTTTTGTGGGGGGGGAGGGGGGGAAGTGCATCCCTTGAGGCATCTCAGGGATTTCATGGTGAGGAATTTCCTCATGCTCTTGTTGAGGTCCATGAGTGGGCTCTCTTGATGTGCAGTCAAATGCTCTACTACTGAGCTATGGACCCTTTGAGATGAATCTCTCCATCTCCCATGACTTAGAGGTGGAAGCAATTGCCTTCTCTTTCCTCTTTCTTGAGGTTTTTCCGGCCTTAGGTGCCATAAATGGTTATGGAAAAACAAAAAGCAATGCTTTTACCACACCAAACTTAAAAGGCTTGCTCGTCCCCGAGCAAAAGAAGAGAAGAGGGAGTAGAAGAAGAAGAAGATAGATGAGATGGAGAGGGGTGAGTGGTTCGGTCAAGGGGCATTTTAGGTGGTTATGATGTGGGAAAAGGAAGGAGTGATGGTTTGAATTTGAGTGGGTGGGTGTAGGTAGGTGGTATGATGGTTTTGGAGGAGTAATGGAGGTGATTAGTGGAGGTTTTTTTTGGGGGGGGGAGAGTGTTATGAAAAGGTGTGAAGAGGAGAGAAGAAAAGGTAGGGATCCTGTGGGGTCCACAGATCAAGTGAGGTCAAGGACTTAACATCCCTGCTCCAATTAGGCGTGTAAAACGCCCTTGCTGTGCAATCCTGGTGTTTAACGCCAGACTGCTGCTTGTTTCTGGCGTTAAACGCCCAAATGTAGCCTGTTTCTGGCATTTAATGCCAGGCAGATGCTTGTTTCTAGCGTTAAATGCCAGACAGATGCTTGTTTCTGGCATTTAAATGCCAGACTGCTTTCCTCCAGGGTGTGTTGTTTTCAATGCTATTTTTCATTCTGTTTTTTATTTTTCAGTAGTTTTTGTGACTCCACATGATCATCAACCTACTAAAACACGAGATAATAAAAGGAAAATAAAATAGATATTATTAAATAACATTGGGTTGCCTCCCAACAAGCACTTCTTTAATGTCAATAGCTTGACAGTGAGCTCTCATGGAGCCTCACAGATGTGCAGAGCATTGTTGGGACCTCCCAACACCAAACTTAGAGTTTGAATGTGGGGGTTCAACACCAAACTTAGAGTTTGGTTGTGGCCTCCCAACACCAAACTTAGAGTTTGACTGTGGGGGCTTTGGTTAACTCTGCAGTAAGAGAAGCTTTTCATGCTTCCTCTCCATGGTTACAGAAGGAGATCCTTGAGTCTTAAACCCCAGGGTGTCCTCATTCAGTTGAAGGACCAATTCTCCTCTGTCCACATCAATCACAGCTCTTGCTGTGGCTAGGAAGGGTCTTCCAAGGATGATGGATTCATCCTCTTCCTTCCCAGTGTCTAGGATTATGAAATCAGTAGGGATGTAAAGGCCTTCAACCTTTACTAACACGTCCTCTACTTGTCCATAAGCCTGTTTTCTTGAGTTGTCTGCCATCTCTAATGAGATTCTGGTAGCTTGCACCTCAAAGATCCCAAGTTTCTCCATTACAGAGAGTAGCATTAAGTTTATTCCTGACCCCAGGTCATACAGAGCCTTCTCAAAGGTCATGGTGCCTATGGTACAAGGTATTAAGAATTTGCCAGGATCCTATTTCTTTTGAGGTAATTTCTGCCTATCCAATGCATTCAGTTCATTGGTGAGCAAGGGAGGTTCATCTTCCCAAGTCTCATTACCAAATAATTTGGCATTCAGCATCATGATTGCACCAAGGTACTTAGCAACTTGCTCTTCAATAATTTCTTCATCCTCTTCAGAGGACAAATACTCATCAGGGCTCATGAAGGGCAGAAGGAGGTTCAATGGAATCTCTATGGTCTCTAATTGAGCCTCAGATTCCTTTGGTTCCTCGAAGGGAAACTCCTTATTGGTCACTGGACATCCCAGGAGGTCTTCCTCAGTAGGATTCACGTCCTCCTCTTCCTTTGTAGGTTCGGCCATGATGGTCAAATCAATGGCCAAACTCTCTCTTTGGATTTTCTTCTGTATTGCTTGGGAGAGTACTAGGAGAAGTTTTAGTGACTCTTTTACTCAGCTAGCCCACTTGTGCCTCCAAATTTCTGATGGAGGACCTTATTTCATTCATGAAACTTACAGTGGCCTTAGATAAATCAGAGACTATATTTGCTAAGCTAGATGGATTCTGCTCAGAATTCTCTGTCTGTTGCTGAGTGATGATGGAAAAGGCTTGCTATTGCTAAACCTGTTTCTTCCACCATTATTAAAGCCTTGTTGAAGGTTTTGTTGATCCTTCCATGAGAAATTTGGATGATTTCTCCATGAGGGATTATAGGTGTTTCCATAGGGTTCACCCATGTAATTCACTTCTGCTATTGCAGGTTTCTCAGGATCATAAGCTTCTTCTTCAGAAGAGGCCTCTTTGGTACTGTTGGATGATTCCTTAAATCCATTCAGACTCTGAGAGATCATATTGACTTGCTGAGTCAATATTTTGTTCTGAGCCAATATGGCATTTAGAGTATCAATTTCAAGAACTCCCTTCCTCACATGCATCCCATTACTCACAGGATTCCTTTTAGAAGTGTACATGAACTGGTTATTTGCAACCATGTCAATGAGTTCTTGAGCTTCTGCAGGCGTTTTCTTTAGGTGAATAGATCCACCTACAGAATGGTCCAGTGACATCTTTGATAGTTCAAACAGACCATCATAGAATATATCCAGGATGGTCCATTCTGAAAGCATGTCAGAAAGACACTTTTTGGTCAGTTCCTTGTATCTCTCCCAAGCTTCATAGAGGGATTCACCTTCCTTCTGTTTGAAGGTTTGAACATCCACTCTAAGCTTACTAAGCTTTTGAGGAGGAAAGAACTTGGCTAAGAAAGCCGTGACCATCGTATCCCAAGAGTTCAGGCTGTCCTTAGGTTGAGAGTCCAACCATATTCTAGCTCTGTCTCTTACAGCAAATGGGAAAAGCATAAGCCTGTAGAGCTCAGAATCAACCCCATTGGTCTTAACAGTATCACAGATCTGCAAGAATTCAGTTAAGAATTGAAAGGGATCTTCGAATGGAAGTCCATAAAACTTGCAATTCTGTTGCATCAGAGAAACTAATTGAGGTTTCAGCTCAAAATTGTTTGCTCCAATGGCAGGGATTGAGATGCTTCTTCCATGTAAATTGGAATTAGGTGCAGTAAAGTCACCAAGCATCTTCCTTGCATTGTTATTATTTTCAGCCATGTCTCCTTCTTTTTCGAAAATTTCTGTCAGATTTTTTCCAGAGAGTTGTGCTTTAGCTTCCCTTAGCTTCCTCTTTAGAGTCCTTTCAGGTTCAGGATCAGCTTCAACAAGAATGTTCTTATCCTTGTTCCTGCTCATATGAAAAAGAAGAGAACAGAAAATATGGAATCCTCTATGTCACAGTATAGAGATTCCTTATGTAAGTATAAGAAGAGAATAATGGAGGAAGGAAAAGATAAGAATCCAAACACAAGGGAGAGGAATAAGTTCGAATTCTTGGGTGAAAGAGGGGTGTTAGTAGATGAATAAATAAACAGGAGGAGGTGAGAGGGAGAGAATTTTAAAAATTAAACAAATTAAAATAAAAATATTTTTATTTTTAATTTAAAATTAAAGTGAAAATTCAAAAATTTAAAAAAAATAGAAATGAAATTAAATTAAATTAAAGTTTAAAACAATTAGTTAATTAAAGAGGAATTTCGAAAAAGAGGGAAGGGATTTTCGAAAATTAGAAAGAGAGAGTTAGTTAGGTAGTTTTGAAAAAGATATGATTTAAATAGTAAACTTTTAAAAAACCAATAAAAAAAGTCAAGTAGTTAATTGAAAAAGATTTGAAAATCAATTTTTTTGAAAAGATAAGAAGTTAGAAAAGAAGTTAGAAAAGATTTTGAAATTGATTTTGAAAAAGATGTGATTGAAACTTATTTTAAAGAAGATTTGAAAAATAAATTTAAAAAGTTTTGATTTTGAGAATCAAAGTTGATTACTTGACTAACAAGAAACTAAAAAGATATGATTCTAGAGTTTAAAGATTTAACCTTTCTTACTAGGCAAGTAACAAACTTAAAATTTTTGAATCAATCACATTAATTGTTAGTATTAATTTCAAAAATATGAAATAAAAATAAGAAAAAGATTTTGAAAATTGATTTTTAAAAATTTTTCGAAAATTAGGAAAGAAAAATGAAAAAGATTTGATTTTTGAAAAGGATTTGAAAAAGATAGAATTTTTAAATTGAAAATTTGATTTTACTCATAAGAAACAACTAGATTTTAAAATTTTTGAAAAAGTCAACTCAAATTTTCAAAAGTTTATGAGAGAAATAAGGAAAAGATATTTTTTGATTTTTTTTGAATTTTTAATAAGGAAAGAGAAAAACACAAAATTGATGCAAAACATAAAAATTTTGGATTAAAATAAAAGATGCATGCAAGAACACTATGAATGTCAAGATGAACACCAAGAACACTTTGAATGTCAAGATGAACATCAAGACTTATTTTTGAAAATTTTTAAGAAAAGAAAAACATGCAAGATACCAAACTTAGAAATTTTTAATGTTGAGACATTAACAAATTGAAAATGCATATAAAAAACAAGAAAAGACACAAAACAAGAAAATATGAAGATCAAACAAGAAGACTTACCAAGAACAACTTGAAGATCATGAAGAACATATGCATGAGTTTTCGAAAAAATGCAAGAAATTATAAAAACATGCAATTGACACCAAACTTAAAATTTGACTCAAGACTCAAACAAGAAACACAAAATTATTTTTTGTTTTATGATTTTATTAATTTTTTTTGGTATTTTTCGAAAATTAATTGGAAAAAGAAAAATAAGGATTTCAAAATTTATAATGTGAATTCCAGGAATCTTGCAATGTTAGTCTAAAGCTCTAGTCCAGGAATTAGATATGGCTTACTAGCCAGCCAAGCTTTCAGTGAAAGCTCCGGTCCAAAATACTAGACATGGCCAATGGCCAGCCAAGCTTCAGCATACAAATCAGGCATACAATAGCTGATACTTCATCCAACTTCATTCTATGCTGATAGGTGGAAGCCCCAGTCCAAATGAATTAGACATGGCTTTACAGCCAGCTAGGCTTCAACATGCTTCATGAAACTCTGGAATTCTTTCTTAAAAATTCTGAATAAAAATATATTTTTGAAAATAATTTTTTTTGTATTATTTTCGAAATTAAGAAATAAAAAGCTTGAAATTAAAATAAAATTACCTAATTTGAGCAACAAGATGAACCGTCAGTTGTCCAAACTCGAACAATCCCCGGCAACGGCGGCAAAAACTTGGTGCGCAGAAATTGTGACGGTTCATTTCTTGGTAACGGCGCTAAAAACTTAGTACGCACGTTCATAATCTTAGTTCTTTGTCACAACTTCGCACAACTAACTAGCAAGTGCACTGGGTCGTCCAAGTAATAAACCTTACGTGAGTAAGGGTCGATCCCACGGAGATTATCGGCTTGAAGCAAGCTTTGGTCACCTTGTAAATCTTAGTCAGGTGGATTCAATTGATTATGGAGATTTAATAATTAAAAGATAAATAAAACATAAATTAAAGTTAGAGATACTTATGTAATTCATTGGTGAGAGTTTCAGATAAGCGTATGAAGATGCTTGTTCTTCCTGAACCTCTGCATTCCTATTGTCTTCATCCACTAATTCATACTCCTTTCTATGGCAAGCTGTATGTTAGGCATCACCGTTGTCAATGGCTACATCCTGTTCTCTCAGTGAAAATGGTCCAATGCGCTGTCACTGCATGGCTAATCATCTGTCGGTTCTCGATCATACTGGAATAGGATCCATTGATCCTTTTGCGCCTGTCACTACGCCCAACACTCGCGAGTTTGAAGCCCGTTGCAGCCATCCCTTCCCAGATCCTACTCGGAATACCACAGACAAGGTTTAGACTTTTCAAATCTCAAGAATGGCTGTCCATGGATTCTAACTTATACCACGAAGACTCTGATTAAGGAATCCCAGAGATATTCATTCAATCTATGGTAGAACGGAAGTGGTTGTCAGGCACGCGTTCATAGGTTGGGAATGATGATGACTGTCATGATCATCACATTCATATTAAAGTGCGGATGAATATCTTAGAATCAGAATAAGCTTGAATTGAATAGAAAAATGATAGTACTTTGTATTAATTCATGAGGAACAGCAGAGCTCCACACCTTAATCTATGGTGTGTAGAAACTCTACTGTTGAAAATACATAAGAACAAGGTCCAGGCATGGCTGAGTGGCTAGCCCCCATAAAGGTCTAAGATAGCATAAAACTGATCAAAGATTATCCGAAGATGTTAATACAATAGTAAAAAGTCCTATTTATACTAAACTAGTTACTAGGGTTTACAGAAATGAGTAAATGATGTAGAAATCCACTTTTGGGGCCCACTTGGTGTGTGCTTGGGCTGAGCATTGAGCTTTACACATGTAGAGGCTTCTCTTGGAGTTGAATGCCAGTTTGTAACCTGTTTCTGGCGTTTAACTCCACTTTGCAACCTGTTTCTGGCGTTTAACTCTAGAATGCAACATGGAACTGGCGTTGAACGCCAGTTTGCGTCATCTAAACTCGAGCAAAGTATAGACTATTATATATTTCTGGAAAGCCCTGGATGTCTACTTTCCAACGCATTTAAGAGCGCACCATTTGGAGTTCTGTAGCTCCAGAAAATCCACTTTGAGTGCAGGAAGGTCAGAATCCAGCAGCATCTGCAGTCCTTCTTCAACCTCTGAATCTGATTTTTGCTCAAGTCCCTCAATTTCAGCCAGAAATTACCTGAAATCACAGAAAAACACAAAAACTCATAGTGAAGTCTAGAAATGTGATTTTTATTTAAAAACTAATAAAAATATATTAAAAACTAACTAAATCATACTAAAAACTATGTAAAAATAATGCCAAAAAGCGTATAAATTATCCGCTCATCACTCGTCCTCGAGCAAAAGAGAAAGAAAGGAGTAGAAGAAGAAGAAATGGAGGAGATGGAGGTGAGGAGTGGGTTCGGCCAAGGGGGGTGGTGCACGAAATTGTGATCTCTAACAATGGCGCCAAAAACTTGGTGCGCACGTTCATAATCTCAATTCTTTTTTACAACTCCGCACAACTAACCAGCAAGTGCACTGGGTCGTCCAAGTAATACCTTACGTGAGTAAGGGTCGATCCCACGGAGATTGTCGGCTTGAAGCAAGCTATGGTCATCTTGTAAATCTCAGTCAGGCAGATTCAAATGGTTATGAGATTTTGATACTTAAAATATAAATAAAATATAAAGTAAGATAGAAATACTTATATAATTCATTGGTGAGAATTTCAGATAAGCATATGGAGGTACTTTGCTCTTTCTGAATCTCTGCTTTCCTACTACCTTCATTCAATCATTCATACTCCTTTCTATGGCAAGCTGTATGTTGGGGGATCACCGTTGTCAATGGCTACCGTCCATCCTCTCAGTGAAAATGTCCAAATGCGCTGTCACTGCACGGCTAATCATCTCTCGCTTCTCACTCATGCTGGAATAGGATCCATTAATCCTTTTGCGTCTGTCACTATGCCCAACATTCGCGAGTTTGAAGCTCGTCACAGTCATCCCTTTCCAGATCCTACTCGGAATACCACAGACAAGGTTTAGACTTTCAGATCTCAGGAATGGCCGCCAATAATTCTAGCCTATACCACGAAGACTCTGATTGTGAACCAGGAGGCTAAGAGATATGCATTCAAGCTTGTTTTCATGTAGAACGGAAGTGGTTGTCAGGCACGGGTTCATAGGTGAGAATGGTGATGAGTGTCACATAATCATCACATCCATCATGTTCTTGGGTGCGAATGAATATCTTAGAATAAGAATAAGCTTGAATTGAATAGAAAAACAATAGTACTTTGCATTAATACATGAGGAACAGTTGAGCTCCACACCTTAATCTATGGGGTGTAGAAACTCCACCGTTGAAAATACATAAGAACAGAAGGTCTAGGCATGGCCGTGAGGCCAGCCTCCAAACGTGTACAATATGATCTATGATAGCATAAAACTTATCAAGGATATAAAATAAATCACTAAAAGTAGTTTTTATACTAAACTAGTAGCTAGGGTTACAGAAAATAAGTAACTAAGTGCAGATAGTGCAGAAATCCACTTCCAGGGCCCACTTGGTGTGTGCTTGGGCTGAGTATTGAAGCTTTCACGTGTAGAGACTCTTCTTGGAGTTAAACGCCAGCTTTGGTGCCAGTTTGGGCATTTAACTCCAGCTTGTAACTCAGTTTTGGCGTTTAATGCCAGAATAGGGCAGGAAGTTGGCGTTTAAACGCCAGTTTACGTCGTCAAAACTTGGGCAAAGCATAGACTATTATATATTACTGGAAAGCCCAAGATGTCTACTTTCCAACGCAATTGAGAGCGTGCCAATTAAGTTTCTGAAACTCCATGAAATCCATTTTGAGTGCAGGGAGGTCAGAATCCAACAGCATCTGCAGTCCTTTTTCAGCCTCTGAATCATATTTTTGCTCAGGTCCCTCAATTTCAGCTAGAAAATACCTGAAATCACAGAAAAACACACAAATTCATAGTAAAGTCCAGAAATGTGATTTTTGCATAAAAAATAATAAAAATATAATAAAAATTAACGAAAACATACTAAAAACTATGTAAAAAAAATGCCAAAAAGGGTATGAATTATCCGCTCATCACAGCACCAAACATAAATTGTTGCTTGTCCCCAAGCAACTAAAAACAAAATAGGATAAAAGAAGAGAATACACAATGAATTCCAAACTTATCAATGAAGATTAGCTTCAATTAAATGAGCAGGACTTGTAGCCTTTTTGCTTCTAAACAGTTTTGGCATCTTACTTTATCATTTGAAGTTCAGAATGATTGGCATGTACAGGAACTCAGAATTTAGATAGTGTTATTGATTCTCCTAGTTCAGTATGTTGATTCTTGAACACAGCTACTTTATGAGTCTTGGCCGTGACTCTAAGCATTTTGTTTTCTCGTATTACCACCGGATACATAAATGCCACAGACACATAACTGGGTGAACCTTTTCAGATTGTGACTCAGCTTTGCTAGAGTCCCCAGTTAGAGGTGTCCAGAGCTCTTAAGCACACTCTTTTTGCTTTGGACCACGACTTTAACCGCTCAGTCTCAAGCTTTTCACTTGACACCTTCACGCAATAAGCACATGGTTAGGGACAGCTTGATTTGGCCGCTTAGGCGAGGATTTTATTCCTTTGGGCCCTCCTATCCATTAATACTCAAAGCCTTGGATCCTTTTTTCCCTTGCCTTTTGGTTTAAAGGGTTATTGGCTTTTTGCTCTTGCCTTTTGGTTTAAAGAGCTCTTGGCTTTTTCTGCTTGCTTTTTCTTTTTCTTTCTTTTTTTCTCTTTTATTTTCGCCATTTTTTTTGCAAGCCTTATTTTTCACTGCTTTTTCTTGCTTCAAGAATCAATTTTATGATTTTTCAGATTATCAATAATATTTTTCCTTTTTCATCATTCTTTCAAGGGCCAACAATTTTAACATTCATAAACAACAAATTCAAAAAATATGCAATGTTCAAGCATTCATTTAGAAAACAAGAAGTATTGTCACCACATCAAAATAATTAAACTAATTTCAAAGATGAATTCGAAATCATGTACTTCTTGTTCTTTTGTGATAAAAAAAAAAACATTTTTCATTTAAGAAAGGTGATGGATTCATAGGACATTCATAGCTTTAAGACATAGACACTTAAACACTAATGATCATGTAATAAAGACACAAACATAAATAAACATAAAGCATAGTAAACGAAAAACAGAAAATAAAGATAAATAGACAAGGAGATTAAGGAACAGGTCCACCTTAGTGAGGGTGGCGTCTTCTTCCTCTTGAACCAATGGTGCTCTTGAGTTCCTCTATGTCTCTTCCTTGCCTTTGTTGCTCCTCCCTCATAGCTCTTTGATCTTCTCTAATCTCATGGAGAATGATGGAGTGCTCTTGGTGCTCCACCCTTAGTTGTCCCATGTTGGAACTTAATTCTCCTAGGGAGGTGTTAATTTGCTCCCAATAGTTTTGTGGAGGAAAGTGCACCCCTTGAGGCATCTCAGGGATTTCATGATGAGGAATTTCCTCATGCTGTTGTTGAGGTCCATGAGTGGGCTCTCTTGTTTACTCCATCCTCTTTTTAGTGATGAGCTTGTCCTCTTCAATGAGGATGTCTCCCTCTATGACAATCCCAGCCAAATTGCAGAGGTGACAAATGAGGTGAGAAAAGGCTAACCTTGCCAAAGTGGAGGACTTGTCAGTCACCTTGTAGAGTTCTTGAGGTATAATCTCATGAGCTTCCACTTCCTCCCCAATCATGATACTATGGATCATGATGGCCCGATCCACAGTTACTTCGGATCGGTTGCTAGTAGGAATGATAGAGTGTTGGATGAACTCCAACCATCCTCTAGCTACAGGCTTAAGGTCCGGTCTTCTCAATTGAACCGGGTTGCCTCTTGAATCTCTTTTCTATTGAGCTCCTTCCACACATATGTCCATGAGGACTTGGTCCAACCTTTGGTCAAAGTTGACCCTTCTAGTGCATTTTCTTGCATCATTAGCAAGTTGAACGCCAACCTTATATTTTCCAGACTGAAATCTAAGTATTTTCCCTGAACCATTGTAAGCCAATTCTTTGGATTCGGGTTCATACTTTGATCATGGTTCCTAGTGATCCATGCGTTTGCATAGAACTCTTGAACCATTAAGATTCCGACTTGTTGAATAGGATTGGAGAGAACTTCCCATCCTCTTATTCTAATCTCATGTCGGATCTCCGGATACTCATTCCTTTTGAGCTTGAAAGGGACCTCAGGGATCACCTTCTTCTTGGCCACAACTTCATAGAAGTGGTCTTGATGGACCTTTGAGATGAATCTTTCCATCTCCCATGACTCGGAGGTGGAAGCTTTTGCCTTCCCTTTCCTCTTTCTAGAGGTTTCTCCGGCCTTAGGTGCCATAAATGGTTATGGAAAAACAAAAAGCAATGCTTTTACCACACCAAACTTAAAAGGTTTTCTCGTCCTCGAGAAAAAAAAGAAAGAATGAAGGAGAAGAAGAAGGAAATGGAGGAGATGGAGGGAGTGGGTGAATTCGGCCAAGGGGGTATAAGGTATTTGTGATGAGTATTTGGGGTTGGGTTTGGGAGGAAAAAAAAGGGTTTTGAATTTGAAGGTAGATGGGGTTTTGGGGAAGAGTGAATGAGGTGATTAGTGAAGGGTATTTGGGAAAGAGTGTTATGAAAATATGTGAAGAAGAGAGAAGAAGATGTAGGTACGAGGGGATCCTGTGGGATCCACAGATCCTGAGGGGTCAAGGACTTAACATCCCTGCTCCATGTAGGCGTGCAAAATGCCCTTAGTGTGCAATCCTCGCGTTTAACGACAGACTGCTGCTTGTTTCTGGCGTTAAACGCCAAGCTGTAGCCTGTTTCTGGTGTTAAATGCCAGTCTGTAGCTTGTTTCTGGCATTTAACGCCAGCTTGATGCTTCTTTCTGGCGTTAAACGCCAGTCTGATGCTTCTTACTGGCGTTTAAACGCCAGTAAGTTCTTCCTCCAGGGTGAGCTATTTTTAATGCTATTTTTCATTCTTTTTTTGATTTTTCAGTTGTTTTTTGGACTTCACATGATCATCAACCTAAAGAAAACATAAAATAACAATGGAAAATAAATAGATATAATTAAATAACATTAGGTTGCCTCCCAATAAGCGCTTCTTTAATGTCAATAGCTTGACAGTGAGCTCTCATGAAGCCTCATAGATAATCAGAGCAGGGTTGGGGCATCTCAACACTTGTGGCCTCTCAACACCAAACTTAGAGTTTGGTTGTAGCCTCCCAACACCAAACTTAGAGTTTGAATGTAGGGGTTTTGTTTGACTCTGTATTGAGAGAAGCTTTTCATGCTTCCTCTCCATGGTTACAGAAGGAGAACCTTGAGTCTTGAATACAAGGTAGTCCTCATTCAACTTAAGGACTAACTCTCCTCTATCAACATCAATCACAGCTTTTGCTGTGGCTAGGAAGGGTCTGCCAAGGATGATGGATTCATCCTCATCCTTCCCAGTGTCTAAGATTATGAAATCAGCAGGGATGTAAAGGCCTTCAACCTTTATTAGCATGTCCTCTACTAGTCCATAAGCCTGTTTCATTGATTTGTCTGCCATCTCTAGTGAGATTCTTGCAGCTTGTACCTCAAAGATTCCCAGTTTCTCCATTACAGAGAGTGGCATAAGGTTTATCCGTGATCCCAGGTCACATAGAGCCTTCTCAAAGGTCATGGTGCCTATGGTACAAGGTATGAAGAATTTTCCGGGATCTGGTTTCTTCTGAGGTAATCTCTGCCTCATTAATGCATTCAGTTCATTGGTGAACAAGGGGGGTTCATCCTCCCATGTCTCAGTACCAAATAACTTGGCATTTAGCTTCATGATTGCTCCTAGATATTTAGCAACTTGCTCTTTAGCAATATCTTCATCCTCTTCAGAGGAAGAATATTCATCAGAGCTCATGAATGGCAGAAGGAGGTTCAATGGAATCTCTATGGTCTCTGTATGAGCCTCAGATTCCTTTGGTTCTACAAAGGGAAACTCCTTTCTGTCCAAAGGACGTCCCAGGAGGCTTTTCTCACTGGGACTCACGTCCTCCTCACTCTCTCCAGGTTCGGCCATGTTGGTCATGGTTATGACCTTGCACTCTCTCTTGGGATTTTCTTCTGTATTGCTTGGGAGAGTACTGGGAGGAGTTTCAGTAATCTTCTTACTCAGCTGACCCACATGTACCTCCAAATTTCTAATGGAGGACCTTGTTTCATTCATGAAACTTAGTGTGGTCTTAGATAGATCAGAGACTATGGTTGCTAGGCCAGAATGGCTCTGTTCAGAATTCTCTGTCTGTTGCTGAGAAGATGATGGAAAAGGCTTGCTATTGCTAAACCTATTTCTTCCACCATTATTGTTGAAGCCTTGTTGAGGCTTGATAAACCCATATTTTATGATATATTTTGTGCTTAATCTGAGTGATTTATTCAATCCTTCACCCACTTATCCATATTAATTGCATGGTTTTACTTTCCCTTCCTCATTATGTGATGTATGTGAAAAACATGTTTTCCTATTATTTAAAATTAATTATTTTAATTACCTTTATTTCCATTCGATGCCGTGATTAGTGTGTTGAGTAGTTTCAGATCTTCTAAGGCAGGAATGACTTAAAGGATGGAAAGGAAACATACAAAAATGGAAGGAAAGCATAAAACGGAGTTTGTGAAGAAACTGCCATCCACGCGATCGCATGGGCGACGCGGCCGCATGCCAAGCGCAAAAAAGCAGCGACGCGGCCGCATGACAGACGCGACCGCGTGACAAGGAAAACTCCGAATGACGCGACCGCGTAACCCACGCGGATGCGTGACAGAGGCCACGCACCAGAAATTGCAGAAAACACCCCCAGCGAATTCTGAAGCCCTTTTTGGCCCAAATCCAAGTCCAGAAGGCATAGACCAGAGGTTATGAAGTGAGGGAATGCATCCATTCAAGAGGGAGACCACTTTAGTTAGTTTTCATGATTTAGATTTAGTTTAGAGAGAGGTTCTCTCCTCTCTCTTCTCTCTTAGGATTAGGATTTAGGATTTCTCTTAGTTTTAGGAGTGACTCTCGATCCCAGGTTCAATGTTCTTTTACTTTATATTTATCTCTTACTTTTAGATACTTTAATGCTTATATTAGTTATGTTGCCTATTTTGCTTATGCTACATTCATGTTACAGATTACTCTTTTGAATTAATGTTATTTGAGTTATTTCAGTTTAATATTGCTTACTCTTATTTACATTATTGTTATTCCCATCTGAAGACATTTTTATTCCAGTAGATTTACTTTCCTCCCTTTTGGTCTTGGTTAAGAAATCAGTAATTCAGGAGTTATCAAACTCAAACATGAATGGTAATTGTTATCTTTGTTAATTGAATTGAACTTCAATAATCCCAATCTTTCCTTAGGAAATAAATAGGATTCGAAGATCAACCAATTAATCCCTTGACCTTCCTTTATCTTAGTAAAGGTTAACAAAGTGGAATTAAGATTCAATTCTCATTATCATTGATAAGGGTAACTAGGATAGGACCTCTAATTTCTCATACCTTGCCAAAAGTTTATTTACAGTCATTTATTTATTTTACTTGCCATTTAAATTGCTTGTTCTTCATTTACTTTATTTGCTAATTAAATCATTCCCTCCTCATTCTCAAAACCCCAATTTACAATCTCCATAACCAATAATAAGAACATACCTCCCTGCAGTTCCTTGAGAAGACGACCCGAGGTTTGAATACTTTGGTTATCAATTTATTTAGGGGTTTGTTACTTGTGACAACCAAAACATTTGCATAAAAGGACTTTTGAAGGTTTAGAAACTATACTTGCAACGAGGATTTATCCGCAAATTTCTACACCACGCAAAAGTTCCTCTCATCAAGGCTTCTATTGGTCCTTTCATGAGAAATTTGAATGATTTCTCCATGAAGGATTATAGGTGTTTCCATAGGGTTCTCCCATGTAATTCACCTCTACCATTGCAGGGTTCTCAAGATCATAAGCTTCTTCTTCAGAAGATGCTTCTTTAGTACTGTTGGATGCAGCTTGTAATCCATTCAGACTCTGAGAAATCATATTGACTTGCTGAGTCAATATTTTATTCTGAGCCAATATGGCATTCAGAGTATCAATTTCAAGAACTCCCTTCTTCTGAGGCGTCCCATTGTTAACAGGACTCCTCTCAGAAGTGTACATGAACTGGTTATCTGCAACCATTTCGATGAGTTCCTGAGCTTCTCCAGGGGTTTTCAGATGAAGAGATCCTCCTGCAGAATGGTCCAATGACATTTTTGACAACTCAGACAGACCATCATAGAATATACATATGATGCTCCATTCTGGAAGCATGTTAGTAGGACACCTTTTGATCAATTGCTTATATCTTTCCCAAGCTTCATAGAGGGACTCACCTTCCTTCTGTCTGAAGGTTTGGATTCCCACTCTAAGCTTGCTCATCTTTTGAGGTGGAAAGAATTTGGCCAGAAAAGTACTGACCAGCTTTTTCCAAGAGTTCACGCTTTCCTTAGGTTGTGAATCCAACCATGTTCTAGCTCTTTCTCTTACAGCAAAAGGGAAAAGCATAAGCCTGTAGACCTCGGGATCAACTCCATTGGTCTTAACAGTGTCACAGATTTGCAAGAATTCAGCTAAGAACTGATGAGGATCTTCCAATGGAAGTCCATAAAACTTGCAATTATGTTGAATTAGAGAAACTAATTGAGGCTTAAGCTTAAAGTTGTTTGCTCCAATGGCAGGAATTGAGATGCTTCTTCCACAGAAGTTAGAAGAAAGTGCAATGAAGTCACTAGGCATCTTCCTTGCATTGTTGGCATTGTTGTTATTTTTGGCTGCCATGTCTTCTTCTTTTTCGAAAATTTCTATTAGGTCCTCTCCAGAGAGTTGTGCTTTAGCTTCTCTTAGCTTCCTCTTTAGAGTCCTTTCTGGTTCAGGATCAGCTTCAACAAGAATGTTCTTATCCTTGTTCCTGCTCATATGAAAGAGAAGAGAACAAGAAAGTAAGGAATCCTCTATGTCACAGTATAGAAATTCCTTTATGTGAGTAGAAGAAAAGAGGAGAGAATAATTCGAACACAGAGTGGAAGAGGGGGTTCGAATTGTGAGTAGAAGAGAAGTGTTAGTAGATAAATAAATAGAAAGAGATGAGAGAGAGAAAAATTCAGATTTAAATTAAAATAAAATGAAAAATATTTTTGTTTTTATTTTAATTATTAGTTAGAGTTCAAAAATTAGAAAGAGAAATAAAATTAAATTAAAATTAAAGTTAAAACAATTAGTTAATTAAAACAAATTTTTGAGAAAGGGGTTAGTAATTTTCGATAATTGGAGAGAGAGAAGTAGTTAGGTGGTTTTGAAAAAGATATGATTGAAATGGAATAACTTTTAAAATCAAACAAAAAGTCAAGTAGTTAGTTGAAAAAGATTTGAAAATCAATTTTGAAAAGATAAGAAGTTAGAAAAGATTTTGAAATTGATTTTGAAAAAGATATGATTGAAAATTATTTTGAAAAAGTTTTGAAAAGGAAATTAAAAAGGTTTGATTTTTGAAATTAAAGTTGATTACTTGACTAATAAGAAACTAAAATATATGATTCTAGAATTTTAAAGATTGAACCTTTCTTAATAGGCAAGTAACAACTTGAAAATTTTGAATCAAAATATTAAATGTTAGTAATAAATTCGAAAACATGAAGTAAAAAAAATAAGAAAAAGATTTTGAAAATTAATTTTTAAAAGTTTTCGAAAATAAAGTAAAAATGAAAAAGATTTAATTTTTGAAAAAGATTTTGAAAAGATAGAATTTTTAAATTGAAAATTTGACTTGACTCATAAGAAACAACTAGATTTTTAAAACTTTTGACTAAATCAATTCAAATTTTCGAAAATTATGAGCAAAATAAGGGAAAGATATTTTTTTTATTTTTGAATTTTTAATGAGGAGAGAGAAAAACACAAAATTGAAACAAAACATAAAAATTATGAATCAAAACAAGAAGAATATGCAAGAACACTTTGAATGTCAAGATGAACACCAAGAACACTTTGAATGTCAAGATGAACACCAAGGACTTATTTTTGGAAATTTTTAAGAAAAGACACACATGCAAGACACCAAACTTAGAGATTTTCGATGTTTAGACACTAACAAATTAAAAATGCATAAGAAAAACAAGAAAAGACACAAAACATGAAAATGCAAAGATCAAACAAAGAAGTTCATCAAGAACAACTTGAAGATCATGAAGAACATCATGCATGGGTTTTCGAAAATTTAAAGAAAAATTAAAAAGAAGCAATTGACAACAAACTTAAAAATTGACACAAGACTCAAACAAGAAACACAAAATTATTTTTGGTTTTATAATTTTATTCCTTTTTTTTGTATTTTTCGAAAATTATTTTAAAAAAAGAAAAATAAGGATTTCAAAATTTTTAATAAGAATTCCAGGAATCATGCAATGTTAGCCTAAAACTCCGGTCCAGGAATTAGACATGGCTTACTAGCCAGCCAAGCCTTCAATGAAAGCTCCGGTCCAAAACACTAGACATGGCCAATGGCCAGCCAAGCTTTAGCATATCATTACATTCAACAGCAAGCTTGATAGAAATCAACAAGCTCCTGTGATGATAAGTTGAAACCTAGGTCCAAAAGATTAGACATGGCTTCACAGCCAGCCAGACTTCAACAGATCATCATGAAACTCTAGAATTCATTCTTAAAAATTCTGAAGTCATAGAAGAATTTATTTTCATTTTTTTTGAAAATTTTTTGAAAATAAAAACAATAAAAACAAAAAGCTTAAAATTAAAATAAAATTACCTAATCTGAGCAACAAGATGAACCGTCAGTTGTCCAAACTTGAACAATCCCCGGCAACGGCGCCAAAAACTTGGTGCACGAAATTGTGATCTCTAACAATGCGCCAAAAACTTAGTGCGCACGTTCATAATCTCAATTCTTTTTCACAACTCCGCACAACTAACTAGCAAGTGCATTGGGTCGTCCAAGTAATACCTTACGTGAGTAAGGGTCGATCCCACGGAGATTGTCGGCTTGAAGCAAGATATGGCCATCTTGTAAATCTCAGTCAGGCAGATTCAAATGGTTATGAGATTTTAATACTTAAAATATAAATAAAATATGAAGTAAGATAGAAATACTTATATAATTCATTGGTGAGAATTTCAGATAAGCGTATGGAGGTGCTTTGCTCCTTCTGAATCTCTGCTTTTCTACTGCCTACATTCAATCATTCATACTCCTTTCTATGGCAAGCTGTATGTTGGGGGAATCACCATTGTCAATGGCTACCGTCCATCCTCTCAGTGAAAATGGTCCAAATGCGCTGTCACCGCACGACTAATCATCTGTCGGTTCTCACTCATGATGGAATAGGATCCATTGATCCTTTTGCGTCTGTCACTACGCCCAACACTCGCAAGTTTGAAGCTCGTCACTGTCATCCCTTCCCAGATCCTACTCGGAATACCAAAGACAAGGTTTAGACTTTCTGGATCTCAGGAATGGCCGCCAATAATTCTAGCCTATACCACGAAGACTCTGATCGTGAACCAGGAGGCTAAGAGATATGCATTCAAGCTTGTTTTCATGTAGAACGGAAGTGGTTGTCAGGCACGCGTTCATAGGTGAGAATGAATATCATAGAATAAGAATAAGCTTGAATTGAATAGAAAAACAATAGTATTTTGCATTAATTCATGAGGAACAGCAGAGCTCCACACCTTAATCTTTGGGGTGTAGAAGCTCCACCGTTGAAAATACATAAGAACAGAAGGTCTAGGAATGGCCGTGAGGCCAGCCTCCAAACGTGTACAATATGATCTATGATAGCATAAAACTGATCAAGGATATAAAATAAATCACTAAAAGTAGTTTTTATACTAAACTAGTAGCTAGGGTTACAGAAAATAAGTAACTAAGTGTAGATAGTAAAGAAATCCACTTCCGGGGCCCACTTGGTGTGTGCTTGGGCTGAGCATTGAAGTTTTCACGTGTAGAGACTCTTCTTGGAGTTAAACGCCAGCTTTGGTCTCAGTTTGGGCATTTAACTCCAGCTTGTAACTCAGTTCTGGCATTTAACGCCAGAATACTGCAGGAAGTTGGCATTTAAACGCCAGTTTACATCGTCAAAACTTGGGCAAAGCATGGACAATTAAATATTGCTGGAAAGCCCAGGATGTCTAATTTCCAATGCAATTGAGAGCGCGCCAATTGGGTTTCTGTAGCTCCAGAAAATCCATTTCGAGTGCAAGGAGGTCAGAATCCAACAGCATCTGCAGTCCTTTTTCAGCCTCTGAATCAGATTTTTGCTCAGGTCCCTCAATTTCAGCCAGAAAATACCTGAAATCACAGAAAAATACACAAACTCATAGTAAAGTCCAGAAATGTGATTTTTGCATAAAAACTAATAAAAATATAATAAAATTAAGTAAAACATACTAAAAACTATGTAAAAACAATGCCAAAAAGGGTATGAATTATCCGCTCATCAGGGGGTTATTGTGTATGATGTGTGGAACGGAAGGTGGTAAGGAGGGGTATTTATAGGGTAAGAGAGAGAGGGAATTCGGTTATGAAGGGGTGGGTTTGGGGGGAAATGGTTTGAATTTGAATGGTGAAGTAGGTAGGGTTTTATGATGGATGGATGTGAGTGGTGAAGAGATTATAGAGAAGAGGGTATGATTTGATTGGTGAAGGGTATTTGGGGAAGAGTTATTGATGAGATTGGTCAAGGGTATTTGGGGAAGAGTGGTACAGAAAGGTGTGAAGAGGAGAGAAGAAGAGGTGGGGTAGGTCGGGATCCTGTGGGGTCCACAGATCCTGAGGTGTAAAGGAATTCTGCTCCCTGCACCATTCTGGCATTCAAACGCCCTCTGTGTGCCAATTTTAGCGTTAAACGCCAGTCTGCTACCCCTTTCTTGTGTTTAATGCCAGCCAGACACCCTTTTCTGGCGTTAAACGCCAGTCTGTCTGCCAATTCTGGCGTTTAACGCCAGCCAGACGCCAGACATCATTTTCTGGCGTTAAACGCCCAGAATGCTGCCCATTATAGCGTTTAACGCCCAAAATGCTGCCAGGCTGAGCGTTAAACGCCCATTCTGCTATCCTAAACGCCAGTAAGCTTGTCCTCCAGAGTGTACTATTTTTAATGCTGTTTTTGATTCCGCTTTAATTCTGCAGTTGTTTTTGTGACTTCACATGATCCTCAACCTAAAGAAAACATAAAATAACAATGAAAAATAGATAAATATAATTAAATAACATTGGGTTGCCTCCCAATAAGCGCTTCTTTAATGTCAATAGCTTGACAGTAATCTCTTAGAGAGCTTCACAGAGACTCAGAGCTTAATGGTGGCCTCTCAACACCAAACTTAGAAGTTGAGTGTAGGGGCTCTGTATTGAGAGAAGCTTTTCATGCTTCCTCTCCATGGTTACAGAAGAAGATCCTTGAGCCTTAAACACAAGGTAGTCCTCATTCAATTGAAGGACTAACTCTCCTCTGTCCACATCAATCACTGCTCTTGCTGTGGCTAGGAAGGGTCTTCCAAGGATAACAGATTCATCTTCATCCTTCTCAGTGTCTAGGATTATGAAATCAACAGGGATGTACAGGCCTTCAACCTTCACTAAGACATCCTCTACAAGTCCATAAACCTGTTTCCTTGATTTGTTTGCCAATTCTAGTGAGAATTTAGCAGATTGTACCTCAAAGATTCCTAGTTTCTCCATTACAGAGAGTGGCATTATTCCTGATTCCAGGTCACACAGAGCCTTCTTAAAGGTCATGGTGCCTATGGTACAAGGTATTAAGAACTTTCCGGGATTCGATTTCTTCTGAGGTAATTTCAGTTGCCCCAAAGCATTTAGTTCATTATTGAGCAATGGAGGTTCATCCTCCCAAGTCTCATTACCAAATAACTTGGCATTCAGCTTCATGATTGCTCCTAGATATTGAGCAACTTGCTCTTCAATAATATCTTCATCCTCTTCAGAGGAAGAATACTCATCAGAGCTCATGAATGGCAACAGTAAGTTCAGTAGAATCTCTATGGTCTCTATATGAGCCTCAAATTCCTTTGGTTCCTCAATAGGGAACTCCTTAGTGGCCAGTGGACGTCCATTGAGGTCTTCCTTACTGGAATTCACTACCTTTCCCTCCTCTACAGGTTCGGCCATGTTGGGTATATTTATGGCCTTGCACTCTCTCTTTGGATTCTCTTCTATATTGCTTGGGAGATTACTAGGAGGGGTTTCAGTAACTCTTTTACTTAGTTGACCCACTTGTGCCTCCAAATTTCTGATGGAGGACCTTGTTTCAGTCATGAAACTGAGAATGGTCTTAGATAGATCAGAGATTATGGTTGCTAAGTCAGAGAGGCTCTGCTTAGAATTCTCTGTCTGTTGCTCAGAAGATGATGGAAAAGGCTTGCTATTGCTAAACCTATTTCTTCCACCATTATTATTATTGAAACCTTGTTGAGGCTTCTGTTGATCTTTCCATGAGAAATTAGGATGATTCCTCCATGAAGGATTGTAAGTGTTTCCATAGAATTCTCCCATGTAATTCACTTCTTCCATTCCAGGATTCTTAGGGTCATAAGCTTTTCCTTCAGATGAAGCTTCTTTAGTACTGCCGGATACAGCTTGCATTCCAGTCAAATTTTGAGAAATCATATTGACTTCTTGAGTCAATATTTTATTCTGAGCTAATATGGCATTCAGAGTATCAATCTCAAGAACTCCTTTCTTCTGAGTCATCCCATTATTCACAGGATTTTTTTCAGAAGTATACATGAACTGGTTATTTGCAACCATTTCAATGAGTTCTTGGGCTTCTGCAGGCGTCTTCTTCAGATGAAGAGATCCACCAGCAGAGTGATCCAATGATATCTTGGACAATTCAGACAGACCATTATAGAATATACATAGGATGCTCCATTCTGAAAGCATGTCAGAAGGACACTTTCTGATCAATTGCTTGTATCTTTCCCAAGCTTCATAGAGGGATTCACCTTCCTTCTGTCTGAAGGTTTAGACTTCCACTCTAAGCTTGCTCAACTTTTGAGATGGAAAGAATTTGGCCAAGAAAGCATTGACCAACTTTTTCCAAGAGTTCAGGCTTTCTTTAGGTTATAAGTCTAACCATATCCTAGCTCTGTCTCTCACAGCAAAAGGGAAAAGCATAAGTCTGTAGACCTCAGGATTAACCTCATTGGTCTTAACAGTATCACAGATTTACAAGAATTCAGCTAAAAACTGATGAGGATCTTCCAATGAAAGTCCATGAAACTTGCAATTCTACTGCATTAGAGAAACTAGTTGAGGCTTAAGCTCAAAGTTGTTTACTCCAATTGCAGGAATTGAGATGCTTCTTCCATAGAAGTCAGAAGTAGGTGCAGTAAAGTCACCAAGCATCTTCCTTGCATCTCCACCATTGTTATTGGGTTCGGCCATGTCTTCTTCTTTTTCGAAAATTTTTGTTAGGTCCTCTCCAGAGTTTTGTGTTTTAGCTTCTCTTAGCTTCCTCTTCAGAGTCCTTTCAGGTTCAAGATCAGCTTCAACAAGAATGTTCTTATCCTTATTCTTGCTCATATGAAAAAGAAGAGAACAGAAAAGAAGAGGAATCCTCTATGTCACAGTATAGAGATTCTTTTATGTGAGTAGAAGAAGAGAAGAATGAGGTAGAGAGAGAATAAAGAGAATTCAAACTCAGAGAGAGGAAGATGGTTCGAATTTTTTAAGAAGAAGAGAAGTGTTAGTAATTAAATAAAATAAATAGAAAGAGATGAAAGGGATGGAGCATTCGAATATTAATTAAAATAAAATAAAATAAAATATTTTTGTTTTTAATTTAATTATTAGTTAGAATTCAAAAATTAAGAATCCAAATTTCTCATGGAAGGATCAACAAAAGCCTCAACAAGGCTTTAATAATGGTGGAAGAAATAGGTTTAACAATAGTAAACCTTTTCCATCATCCACTCAGCAACAGACAGAGAATTCTGAGCAGAATCCATCTAGCTTAGCAAATTTAGTCTTTGATCTATCTAAGGCCACTGTGAGTTTCATGAATGAAACAAGATCCTCCATTAGAAATTTGGAGGCAAAAGTGGTCCAACTGAGTAAAAGGATCACTGAAATCCCTCCTAGTACTCTCCCAAGCAATACAGAAGAAAATCCAAAAGGAGAGTGCAAGGCCATTGACATAACCACCATGGCCGAACCTGTAAGGGAGGTTGAGGACGTGAATCCCAGTGAGGAAGACCTCCTGGGACGTCCAGTGATCAATAAGGAGCTTTCCTCTGAGGAACCAAAGGAATCTGAGACTCATCAAGAGAACATAGAGATTCCATTGAACCTCCTTATGCCATTCATGAGCTCTGATGGGTATTCCTCTTCTGAAGAGAATGAAGATGTTACTGAAGAGCAAGCTGCCAAGTTTCTTGGTGCAATCATGAAGCTGAATGCCAAGTTATTTGGTATTGAGACTTGGGAAGATGAACCTCCCTTGTTCACCAATGAACTAAGTGATCTGGATCAACTGACATTGCCTCAGAAGAAATAGGATCCTGGAAAGTTCGTAATACCTTGTACCATAGGCAACATGATCTTTGAAAAGGCTCTGTGTGACCTTGGTTCAGGGATAAACTTCATGCCCCTCTCTGTAATAGAGAGACTGGGAATCTATGGGGTGCAAGCTGCTAAAATCTCATTAGAGATGGGAGACAATTCAAGAAAACAGGCTTATGGACAAGTAGAGGACGTGTTAGTAAAGGTTGAAGGCCTTTACATCCTTGCTGATTTCATAATCCTTGACACTGGGAAGGATGAGGATGAATCCATCATCCTTGGAAGACCTTTTCTAGCCACAGCAAGATCTGTGATTGATGTTGACAGAGGTGAATTAGTCCTTCAATTAAATGAGGACTCCCTTGTGTTTACAACTCAAGGTTACCTTTCTGTAAACATGGAAAAGAGGCACAGTAAGCTTCTCTCAAAACAGAGTTAACCAGAGCCCCCACAGTCAAACTCTAAGTTTGGTGTTGGGAGGCCACAACCAAACTCTAAGTTTGGTGCTGAACTCCCATATCCAAACTCTAAGTTTGGTGTTGGGGAGTCTCAACAATGCTCTGAACATCTGTGAGGCTCCATGAGAGTCCACTGTCAAGCTATTGACATTAAAGAAGCGCTTGTTGGGAGGCAACCCAATTTTTATTTATCTAATTTTATTTTTCTTGTTCTTTCATGTTTTATTAGGTTCATGATCATGTGGAGTCACAAAATAAATATAAAAATTGAAAACGGAATCAAAAACAGCAGAAGAAAAATCACACCCTGGAGGAAGACCTTACTGGCGTTTAAACGCCAGTAAGAAGCATCTGGCTGGTGTTCAACACCAGAACAGAGCATGGTTCTGGCGCTGAACGCCCAAAATGGGCAGCATCTGGGCGTTTGAATGCCAGAATTGCACCCTGGAGAAGAGCTAGCGCTGAACGCCCAGAACAAGCATGGTTCTGGCGTTCAACGCCAGAAATGGGCAACAAATGGGTGTTCAATGCCCAGAACAAGCACCAATCTGGCGCTGAACGCCCAGAGTTGTGTGCAAGAGCATTTTGCATGCCTAATTTGGTGCAAGGTTGTAAATCCTTGAACACCTCAGGATCTGTGGACCCCACAGGATCACCTCAGGATCTGTGGACCCCATAGGATCCCCACCTACCTCCACTCACTTCTTCTCACCCCTCTTTCACACAATCCCATAAACACTCTTCCCCAAAACTCTTCACCAATCACCTCAATCTCTCTTACCTATCACCACTTCACCACTCACATCCATCCACTCTTCCCCATAAACCTACTTCATAAACCCCACCTACCTTCAAAATTCAAAATCAATTTCCCACCCAAAACCTACCCTTATGGCCGTACCTTACCCCTCTCCCTTCCCTATATATAGCCCTCCATTCTTCCTCATTTTCACACAACACAACCCTCTCTTTTCTTCTTGGCCGAATACACCACTCCTTCTTCTCCTCCATATTTTCTTCTTCTTCTTCATCTATTCTTTCTTCTCTTGCTCGAGGGCGAGCAATATTCTAAGTTTGGTGTGGTAAAAGCATAAGCTTTTTGCTTTTCCATTACCATTGATGGCACCCAAGACCGGAGAATCCTCTAGAAAAGGGAAAGGGAAGACAAAAGCTTCCACCTCCGAGTCATGGAAGATGGAAAGATTCATCTCCAAAGCTCATCAAGACCACTTCTATGATATTGTGGCCAAGAAGAAGGTGATCCCCGAGGTCCCTTTCAAACTCAAGAAGAATGAGTATCCGGAGATCCGACATGAAATCCAAAGAAGAGGTTGGGAAGTTCTAACAAACCCCATCTAACAAGTCGGCATCCTAATGGTTCAAGAGTTCTATGCCAATGCATGGATCACTAGGAACCATGATCAAAGTAAGAACCCAAACCCAAAGAATTATATTACAATGGTTTGGGGGAAATACTTAGATTTTAGTCCGGAAAATATGAGGTTGGCGTTTAACTTGCCTATGATGCAAGGAGATGCACGCCCCTACACTAGAAGGGTCAACTTTAATCAAAGGTTGGACCAAGTCCTCATGGACATATGTGTGGAAGGAGCTCAATGGAAGATTGACTCCAAAGGCAAGCCGGTTCAACTAAGAAAACTGGACCTCAAGCCTGTGGCTAGAGGATGGTTGGAGTTCATCCAACGCTCCATCATCCCCACTAGCAACCGATCTGAAGTTACTGTGGATCGGGCCATCATGATTCATAGCATCATGACTGGAGAAGAAGTAGAAGTTCATAAAGTCATCTCCCTTGAACTCTACAAAATAGCCGAAAAGCCCTCTCTTGGGGTAAGGCTAGCTTTTCCTCATCTTATTTGCCATCTATGTTACTCAGCTGGAGCTTTCATAGAAGGAGACATTCCCATTGAGGAAGAGAAGCCCATCACTAAGAAAAGGATGGAGCAAGCAAGACAGCCCATTCATGGATCTCAAGAGACGCATGAAGCTCATCACCATGAGATCCCAGAGATGTCTCAAATGCATTTTCCTCCACAAAACTATTGGGAGCAAATCAACACCTCCCTAGGAGAATTAAGTTCCAACATGGGACAATTAAGGGTGGAACATCAAGAGCACTCCATCATCCTTCATGAAATAAGAGAAGATCAAAAAGCAATGAGGGAGGAGCAACAAAGACAAGGAAGAGACATAGAAGAGCTCAAGGACATCATTGGTTCCTCAAGAAGGAAACGCCACCATCACTAAGGTGGACTCATTCCTTGTTCTTATTTTCTATTTTTCGTTTTCTCTATGTTAAGTGCTTATCCATGTTTGTGTCTTCATTACATGATCATTAGTATTTAGTAACTTTGTCTTAAAGTTATGAATGTCCTATGAATCCATCACCTCTCTTAAATGAAAAATGTTTTAATTCAAAAGAACAAGAAGTACATGAGTTTCGAATTTATCCTTGAACTTAGTTTAATTATATTGATGTGGTGACAATACTTTTTGTTTTCTGAATGAATGCTTGAACAGTGCATATGTCTTTTGAAGTTGTTGTTTAAGAATGTTAAATATGTTGGCTCTTGAAAGAATGATGACAAGGAGACATGTTATTTGATAATCTGAAAAATCATAAAAATGATTCTTGAAGCAAGAAAAAGCAGCAAAAAACAAAGCTTGCAGAAAAAAAAAATAGCGAAAAAAATAGAAAAAAAGAGAGAGCAAAAGCAAGCAGAAAAAGCCAAAAGCTCTTAAAACCAAGAGGCAAGAGCAAAAAGCCAATAACCCTTAAAACCAAAAGGCAAGGGTAAATAAAAAGGATCCCAAGGCTTTGAGCATCAGTGGATAGGAGGGCCTAAAGGAATAAAATCCTGGCCTAAGCGGCTAAACCATGCTGTCCCTAACCATGTGCTTGTGGCGTGAAGGTGTCAAGTGAAAACTTGAGACTGAGCGGTTAAAGTCAAGGTCCAAAGCAAAAGAAGAGTGTGCTTAAGAACCTTGGACACCTCTAATTAGGGACTTTAGCAAAGCTGAGTCACAATCTGAAAAGGTTCACCCAATTATGTGTCTGTGGCATTTATGTATCCGGTGGTAATACTGGAAAACAAAGTGCTTAGGGCCACGGCCAAGACTCATAAAATAGCTGTGTTCAAGAATCATCATACTGAACTAGGAGAATCAATAACACTATCTGAACTCTGAGTTCCTATAGATGCCAATCATTCTGAACTTCAATGGATAAAGTGAGATGCCAAAACTATTCAAGAGGCAAAAAGCTACAAGTCCCGCTCATTTAATTGGAACTATGTTTTATTGATAGTTTGGAATTTATAGTATATTCTCTTCTTTTTATCCTATTTGATTTTCAGTTGCTTGGGGACAAGCAACAATTTAAGTTTGGTGTTGTGATGAGCGGATAATTTATATGCTTTTTGGCATTGTTTTTAGTATGTTTTTAGTAGAATCTGGTTACTTTTAGGGATGTTTACATTAGTTTTTATGTTAAATTCACATTTCTGGACTTTACTATGAGTTTGTGTATTTTTCTGTGATTTCAGGTATTTTCTGGCTGAAATTGAAGGACTTGAGCAAAAATCAGATTCAGAGGTAGAAAAAGGACTGCTGATGCTGTTGGATTCTGACCTCCCTGCACTCAAAGTGGATTTTCTGGAGCTACAGAACTCAAAATGGCATGCTTTTAATTGCGTTGGAAATTAGACATCCAGGGCTTTCCAGCAATATATAATAGTCTATACTTTGGCCGAGTTTAGATGAAGTAAAAGGGCGTTGAACGCCAGTTCTACGCTGCTGTCTGGAGTTAAACGCCAGAAACACGTCACAAGCCAGAGTTGAACGCCAGAAATACGTTACAAACTGGTGTTCAACTCCAAGAATGACCTCTACACGTGTAACATTCAAGCTCAGCCCAAGCACACACCAAGTGGGCCTCGGAAGTGGATTTATGCATCAATTACTTACTTCTGTAAACCCTAGTAACTAGTTTAGTATAAATAAGACTTTTTACTATTGTATTAGACATCTTTTGATCATCTTGGGACGTCTGGTTCTTAGATCATGGGGGCTGGCCATTCGGCCATGCCTGGACCTTTCACTTATGTATTTTTAACGGTAGAGTTTCTACACTCCATAGATTAAGGTGTGGAGCTCTGCTGTTCCTCAAAGATTAATGCAAAGTACTACTATTTTTCTATTCAATTCAACTTATTCCGCTTCTAAGATATTCATTCGCACTTCAACCTGAATGTGATGAACGTGACAATCATCATCATTCCCTATGAACGCGTGCCTGACAACCACTTCCGTTCTACCTTAGATTGAATGAGTTTCTCTTGGATCTCTTAATCAGAATCTTCGTGGTATAAGCTAGATCGATGGCGGCATTCATGAGAGTCCGGAAAGTCTAAACCTTGTCTGTGGTATTCCGAGTAGGACTCTGGGATTGAATGACTGTGACGAACTTCAAACTCGCGAGTGTTGGGCGTAGTGACAGACGCAAAAGGAGGGTGAATCCTATTCCAGCATGATCGAGAACCTCAGATGATTAGCCGTGCTGTGACAGAGCATTTGGACCATTTTCACAAGAGGATAGGATGCAGCCATTGACAAGGGTGATGCCTCCAGACGATTAGCCATGCAGTGACAGCGCATCGGACCATTTTTCAGAAAGGATTAAAAGTAGCCATTGACAACGGTGATGTCCTTACATAAAGCCAGCCATGGAAAGGAGTAAGACTGATTGGATGAAGACAGCAGGAAAGCAGAGGTTCAGAGGAACGAAAGCATCTCTATACGCTTATCTGAAATTCTCACCAATGAATTACATAAGTGTTTCCATCCTTATTTTATGTTTACTTATTATTTGATTTCGAAAACTCCATAACCTTTTGATATCCGCCTGACTGAGATTTACAAGGTGACTATTGCTTGCTTCATACCAACAATCTCCGTGGGATCGACCCTTACTCACATAAGGTTTATTACTTGGACGACCCAGTGCACTTGCTGGTTAGTTGTATCGAAGTTGTGAATGAAAAATGATTTATTAAGACGTGTGTACAGATTTTCTGGCACTGTTGCCTGAGATCACAATTTGGTGCACCACCTGTCTTCAAAGATCCTCCGAGCTAATTTCTACTGGCTGACGTTGCAACAATATTATAAAACAAAAGTCAAAAGCTGTGACAACTACCAGAAACATAGTCCGATCACACACCTTCCAGCTGAACTCTTACATTGTTCGGAGGTAAGTTGGCCGTTCAACTAATGGGAGCTCGACATCCTCAGTCCTTTTCCCTTAGCGGCCGGACAGTTAAAATTTTTAATAGTAGCAATTGATTAATTTTCAAAATGGATAGAGGCACAACCCTTAGTAAAGATTGCCTCACAACAAATGATTTCCTTTCTATGGAAACATATTATTTGCAGATTCGGCATACCTCGGCACATTATCACTGATAATGGCCGCTAGTTTGCCGAACAAAAATTCACTTCCTTTTTGCAAAACTTAAAGGTCAAACAACATTTCTCATCGGTAGAGCACCCACAAACAAATGGGTTAACAGAAGCCGCGAATAAAGTCATGCTACATGCCTTAAGGAAGAAACTCGACGATGCCAAAGGACTTTGGGCCGAACTCATCCCCGAGATCATATGGTGATATAATACAACCATCCACTCAACAACAAAGGAAACACCTTTCCGACTAGTATACAGCTCCGACGCAATGATACCTGTAGAGATCTCTTAAGCCTCACTACACACTCAAATGGCCGACAATACTACAAAAGATAAAGCTCGGCAATCCGAACTCGACCTCCTTGAAGAAGTACGATCTTCCACAGTAGTGAAACACCGAGCTATGCAACAGCACATAGCTCGGCGATACAATCAAAGACTTCACCCAAGGTCTTATCAAGTAAACGACCTTGTGCTCAGAAGAACCGAACAGGCTCGAATACCATCAAACCATGGTAAACTAGCAGCTAACTGAGAGGACCCTTACCGAGTCATAGAAGTCATCGGTAATGGAGCTTACCGATTACAAACCCTAGATGGTAATAATTTGCCTAACACTTGGAATGTATCATCTTTAAAATTATATTACAGTTAAAAGTCAGGGACATGCAAGAACTCTTTTTCCTACTACCAAGATTTTCCCCAAAAATGGGTTTTGCTTGGAGAGGTTTTAACGAGGCTTACTTACCTGCGGCTTTATAATTAAAGGTTATCCAATACATAAGTTTCTGATTTCATCAAATTACTATTTTCGCATTTCACACTCCTCCCTTATCTATAAATATATAAATATTATCCTACCGATCTATACTCCGAAATCTCACTATTCGGAATTCATCAATCAAACAGATAACCGATCTATACTCCGAAATCCAACTATTTGGACTTTATCAGTCAAAAAGATAACAGGTCTATACTCCGAAACAGACTAATAAAAAATTATCAGTCAAAATACAGCCGATCTTCATAAAGAATCCGATTATTCTAAAAACTATCAGTCAAACAACCCCTATTCCTAATCCGACTATTTGGCATCCATCATCCAAACACATAGTCGGTAAAATCGGCCTACTCGGCCTTTACTGAACATTAAGCCTAAATCGATCCCCATCAAACTAATGGAACTTCACAATCAAGAACTCCACAAATCAAACTAAAACAGACAATTTTACCCAACATATCTTTCTCAGATACAACCATTGAATCACCATTAAGGTGACACAAATAGTCATACCACATGGTATGTGTTACCCATATTAAAACAACCTGCTTTCATAAAAAGCAATGATCAAACAAATTGGTTCCAAGCCACACTCATAATCAGGGAACATTCACTTATCATATAACTTCTACTAATAGAAAATCAACATGTGCAAAATAGCATGTAACCAGAAGCAAAATAAGCTGCTTTCCTTAAACCAGCAAGCAAAATAAAGTTACAAACATAAACAGTCATAAGCTCACTCTAGGAGCAAAATAGTTTACCAACAAACTAAATGTTTAAAACACAACAAAATAAGACCTAAACCAGTCGTTAACTATTTTTGTCCTCTTCCTCGGCGTCACCATCATCCTCGAACATCTCCCCACCTCAAATCATCTTCCTAGGATCCATTTGGGTGAAATCAACTTCTGGAGCTAAAAATTTCGCCTGAAGAGATGCACGTTCAAAAACCTCAATAAAAGAATCCAACACAGTCGTCTCCTTACTCTTTTCCATCTCCTTTAAGCTCGCCGTAACTTCAATCACCCGAGCACTCAGACTAGATAGATTGGCCTCCTTCTTCTTTACATTCTCTACTTCCTTCGCATAATTTTCCTTGGTCAACATCAGCTCCTTTTCAACCTCAGATACCTTGTTTTCAAGCTCAGTAACCCTAGCACCCTTCCGCTCTAATTCTTCTTTCAAATTGGGATCCAGCTTTGGAGTGGCCATTTTCTGATGTATTTTTTCTCGGTTGCGCCCTAAGCTTGCCAGCCGAAGACCAACCACCTTCAAAACAACAAGTACTGATAGATATATTTGAATCCATACATCACAATACACAACATCATACATAAAAAAAAAGTGAAAATACATGCATATATCGATCGATAGCAACATCACCAATTTCCTCCACCAGTTTCACATCAACCGACGATTGACACACTTCGTCGGCAACTACCATATAAGGGAAATCTCTCTCCCACAGCGAAGACCCGTTGATGAATCCATATTTGATGATGATTTTTGGTTGAAATTGAATGGAATTCAACATATAAACTTGCACTTATTCCCTTAATGGCATGATTTTGAGTTTCCCTCCTAATTTATACTTGAGTATGAAAACATGCTCTTTTGTGCCTAATTTGAACAATTTTATTCCATTTGCCTTCCATTCGATGCCTTGATGTTGTTTGTGAGTGATTTCAGATGTATAAGGTAGGAATGACTTGGAGAGAATGGAAGAGGAGCGAAGCGCACGAAGCGGCTCACGCACACGCGTGGCTCTGATTTGGGGGCTGTGCGTACGCACACTAGGTGATGCTCTTCTCCTTTGATTCTTCTTGCTTCCTCCTCTATGCATGCTCCTCTTCCATTCTCTCCCAGCCATTCCTACCTTATACATCTGAAATCACTCACAAACAACATCAAGGCATTGAATGGAAAGCAAATGGAATAAAATTGATCAAATTAGGCACAAAAGAGCATGTTTTCATAATCAAGCAAAAATTAGGAGGGAAACTCAAAAGCATGCTATTTAAGGGAATAAGTGCAAGTTTATATGATGAATTCCATTCAATTTCAACCAAAAATCATCATCAAATATGGATTCATCAATTCCCCCACACTTAAGCACTAGCATATCCTCATGCTAAACACATTCAAAGGAGATAGATGAAAGTGAAAACAAATTATTCTATGTACTACCTAAATGCATGCAACTATCCTAGAGGTTACTTACTAATATGCATTATGCTAAGAGTTGGTAAAATAAACCATGAAACTCCAATCCATCACAAGAAAGCTTTAGGGCCAATGCAAAGAGTTTATGCACTAAAATCAATATCCAAAGATTTGAATTGAAATTTTCAAAACTAACCAACAAACAACTTGCAAGAAGATACAATATGAGATACAAGAACATAGAATTGAGCGATCGAACCCCTCACCGGATGTGTATTCACTCAATTCGCTCAGTGTTTAGGGCTTAATCACTCAATTCTCCTTTTATCATGCTTTTCAAAGATTTGCAAGTCATCTAACAATCAACTAGTATTTGATGCATGAAAAACAAATATCATGAGGTCTTTGGAGGGTTGTAATAGGACTAGGGTTTAGGTAGGATAAATATGGTTAAGTGGACTTAAAGAATTAGTTCTTTGATTAGCTTAAGTGTCCACCTAATCCTATATAACCTATATACACATAACAATATAACCTATTTACCCCTTTTCTCCTATCTCACTCTACTCATGCATTTTCTTTTCAAAACATGACATATGCATCCTTTATTTCAGCTTTTTATTCATTTCATATTCTATTATGGACAAGTTTTTTTTTAATTGAACTAGAGATGCACATGTCTTAATTAATGAAATGCATGAGCAGTACCTAATTGCCAAAAATTTTCCACAATGAGTTCATGCCTTTATCACCAATGTTTCCCAACAATTCCCCCCACACTTAGACTATACACACTAATCCACCCAAGCTAATCAAAGAGTAATTCAGGACATCAATGGTTTTTCGCTTAAGGGGAACAATGTGCAAAAATCAGAACAAAGGGGATTTACAGGCTCAAAAGGGGTTCACAAAGGTGAATGCAAAGGTCGGCTATATAGGTTGGTGAGTTGATCATCAAAGATGGCCTCAATCATGCTAAATACATCCAAACAACAAATACAGGACATAAAGAATCATGCAAATCAATGATCACAATTAGAAAGGAGTATAATCACACAAGAACAAACATTATGGTTAAAAAATGCAACCATCTATTAGAGCTCAAATCTCACAAGGTTTGTTGTTCTAGCTCTTCTTCTATGTTCTTTAAACAAAATACTCCAAGCAAGTTGAAAAAACATAAAATTTTTTTCTTCAATTCAATTCAATTCCTTAGTGTTCACCAAACTTATTCACTCTATCATGCAACATGCAAGCATCAACTACCAAATAACTATAAACAACAAAGAAATATTTATAAACAATCCAGACAAGGCTCAATAGAAATAAAACTACTCAAAATAAAGAAAAAGAACTACAAAAGTATTGCAAAGACTTAGTTCGAAGTCATTGATCTTCCCCCACACTTAGTTCGTACATGGTCCTCCGTGCATGCTTACGATCTGGAAGAAAAAGACTTCAGGGGTCCACCTACAGCCGGTGGTCTCGAAAATGGGTTGGTCAACTTCATCATACTCCTCCCCAGCTAGCTCGGATGAAGCTTTAGGAGGTGGGCCGGGGTCTCTTCCTTCTAGCTTTGCCACTATCCACTCGAAACGCTTTTGCTCCAAGTGCTCCATGTGGTGGATATCGTGCAAGATGTCTTGGAATAATTTTGGAAGAGGACGGAAAAATGGTAAAGAAGTTGATGAAGTTAGTAAACTCGATGGTGGTGCTGTGGTTGCCTTCCTCTTGGAAGGTGTTGTGTCTGTTGATCCTTCCAAATCTCCCCTCGAAATGAACTTATTGCCTTTTGGAACCTCAAACATAATGTCCGTTGGATGCCTCTCTACCCCCACTGCTATTGCTAAACGCATCACCATCGATCGGAAAGGAATGTTGATCTTCTTCTTCTCAATCAGTTTCCAAATTGATGTGCGTATCAAAGGTACAATGGCTATACTCTTTCCTTCCATAATAGCCCAAAGTAGCAAAGCAGTCTTGAATCTGACATGGGTAGCATGGGTGCTAGGAATGATATAGTCTGCCATAATTTGATGCCAAATTCGAGCCTCGACATTCAAATCAGAGTAAGCAATGCTAGCTGGAACAGATTTCATCCTTTTGCTAAACTCCCATGAAGCACCGGGACGGCCAATTCTCTCAAGAATAGGAGCCAAAGACATCATCCCCTTGAACGCCTTCACCTTGATTTCCAGATACTCATTTTTCTCAGGCAGAATGTGGGGGATCTTCAGAATATCTTCTAGAGCTCGATTGGAAGTATCCAACCTCCTTCCCCGGAGGAATACCGACTCTGCTTCCTAAGTTTAGTAGTTGGCATAGAATTCCTGCACCATGGTTTCATTAACTTCAATTGGTTCTTGCTCAAAAAACTCCCAATGAAGTGAGGCAATCCGTTCATGGATGATCGCCTTGTATTTACTCGGAACCTTAAGCGTTCGCTCCCAATGGATTGTCCTTTTCTCAAAATTTTCATATTGGAACTCGGCTTTTTGGTTGACCAAGACATTCAGGTTATCACTTGCGATCCATGAAATAAGGTCTGGATGTGCGGGTTGTAGGTTGCACAACCGGTGAACTTACCGGTTTCTTACCCTTCTTCCGCATCCTAAAATAAAAACACAAGATTTTCGAGATCATAGGGCAACTATAATTTAAAATCAATGAGGAAGCACAAATAAAGTAAAAAAAATTGAATTCTTAATCAGAAGCTTGTTAAAATAGTGTGATCCACAAGAGAGACGGTGTGTATATTCCAATGGTGCGTGCGGTTGGAATACACACACGGCCGATTACAACGGCAATCACACTTTTAATCAATCAAATCTTAATGCTTCTCAATTAAGTGCTTGAGTTTCAAATATAAATCATGGACATGAAAGCAACTTCAAGCAAGCACCAAATGATTCATTAAAATTCTGAGTTGAATGGTCATTAAAGTTGTTGTTGTAAAAGTTCATTAGCAAAAGAAGTACAACAACAATCATTCACCCAAAGTGACTTATCAATTGTTCATTTTCAAGAGGTGGTTATCACATGTACAATGTTCTTAATTTGAAGCTAAAAGATGTTTGATCAAGACATCATCGAAAAGTTGAACATTTGTAAAGTGATCACTCAGTCAAAATTCCAAGATGAACAATGAAACTTGAATTCTAACAGCACAATGCATTTATAACCAAAATCACCCATCAACAAAGTACACAAATCATGAAAGGTTTGGGTGTTTGGAACTTCAAGCATACAAACAAGGAAATGCATTGGTAAAACCAACTTGATTAACATCGAGTGTCATAATTGAAGTTGTACAATTCATACAATATGCCTAACAAAAGATAAATTGAACACATATGATGGCCATGTCATATGAATCAAACAAAATGTTCATAGAGGCATTTTATCAAACATGTGGTATGAAATGTGCAAGCTTATCACAATTGAGCTCAAATTCAATTATAATCAACCCAACAATCAAATGTCAACACTTGCAACACAAAGAGGACAAAGAAAGCAATAGAATTAATCTAAGCAACATGAAAAGAAAACAAAAACAATTTCAAAAATCAACATAAAGGAAAAATAAGAACCTGAAAATTAAAGGTTGAAGAAAACAATGGCACTCCTTATAGCCACTATGAGCTTGCGGCGGTTGGGTTCGCCGGAAAGGCACCAGAGGAGAAAACTCACCGGTGGTGAAGAAAGACAAGAGAAAAGAAAAGAAAGAAAGAAAGAAAGAGAAGAGAAGTAAGAGAGAGAGAGAGAGAGAGAGAGAGAGAGAGAGAGAGTATGAGAAATAGAGAGAGGGTGTCGGCAGTGGCTGATGGTGGCGGTGGCCAGCAGCAGGGTCGCCTGAAAGTTGGGCAGAGATGGAGAGAGAAGCAGCAGTGAGGAGGGGAAGAAAAGAAAACTGCTGCTCAACAGGGCAGGCTGCCCTATTAACGCCCAAAACAAGTCATGTGTGTACGCACAGAGGCTTGTGCGTACGCACAGAAGGCAAAAATTGGAGGGTTGCGAATGCACACAGCGTGCGATCGCTACAAACAGAGAGGGTGCATTAGAGTGTGCGGACGCACAGCAAAGAGCGCGCGCACAAAGGTTGCAAGAAAGAGGGGTGTGTGCGTGCGCATAAGCTGGTGCGTACGCACAAGACACGAAAAGGAGAGGGATGTGAGTGCACAGAGCGTGCGGTCACTCCCACCAGAGGGGTTACACTAATGCGTGCGGACGTACAGGGGCGCACGCTCGCACACTTTGCAAAAATCTCTTCCTGTGCGTACGCAGAAGAGGCTGTGCGCATGCACACTAGGCGATGCTTGAATGGACGTGCGACACGCACGAAGCGGCTCAGGCGCACGCGTGACTCTGATTTGGGGGTTGTGCGTACAGACAAGAGGCTGTGCGTATGCACACTAGGTGATGCTCTTCTCCTTTGATTCTTCTTGCTTCCTCCTCTATGCACGCATCCATTCAAGCATCGCCTAGTGTGCGTGCGCACAGTGGTGCACGAAATTACAATCACACTTCTGCAATTCCGCACAACTAACCAGCAAGTGCACTGGGTCGTCCAAGTAATACCTTACGTGAGTAAGGGCTGATCCCACGAAGATTGTCAGCTTGAAGCAAGCTATGGTCATCCTTGTAAATCTCAGTCAGGCGAGTTAAAATGGTTTTGAGGTATTGATAATTAAAATATAATTAAAATAGAAAATAAGATTGAAATACTTATGTAATTCATTGGTGGGATTTCAGATAAGGGTATGGAGATGCTTTGTTGCATCTGAACCTCTGCTTTCCTACTGCCTTCTTCCAACCATGCGTTACGTCCTTCCGTGGCAACCTGTATGATCCTCTCGGATGAAAACAAGTCCATCTGCGCTGTCACCGCAGGGCTAATCATTTGTCGGTTCCCGCTAGCGTCGGAATAGGACCATTGTCCTTTTGTGCACTGTCACTTGTGCCCCACATTCGCAGGTTTGAAGCTCGTCACAGTCATCCCTTCCCAGATCCTACTCAGAATACCACAGACAAAGTTTAGACTTTCCAGATCTCAAGAATGCTACCAATGGTTCTAGCATATACCACGAAGACTCTGATCTCACGGAATGGAAGAATCTATTGTTAGGAGAGGCAACCATGCGTCGTGAATTAGGAGGCTAAGAGATACACACTCAAGCTATTGCAGATAGAATAGAAGTGTTTGTCAGGCACACGTTCATAAGTGAGAATGATGATGAGTGTCATGGGTCATCACATTCATCTGGTTAAAGTGCGAGTGAATATCTTAGAGAAGAAGTAGGCATGAATTGAATAGAAAAACAGCAGTAATTGCATTAATTCATGAAGAACAGCAGAGCTCCACACCTTAATCTATGGGGTGTAGAAACTCTACCCTTGAAAATACATAAGTGATGAAGGTCCAGGCATGGCCGAATGGCCAGCCCCCTAAACGTGATCAATAGATCAAAAGTGATACAAAGATAGTCTCAAAAATGATATGATGATGAAAATATAATAGTAAAAGGTCCTATTTATAATGAACTAGTAGGCTAGGGTTTACAGAAATAAGTAAATGATGTAGAAATCCACTTTCGGGGCCCACTTGGTGTGTGCTTGGGCTGAGCATTGAAGCTTTCACGTGCATAGACTTTTCTTGGAGTTAAACGCTAGCTTTGGTGCCAGTTTGGGCGTTTAACTCCAATTCTGGTGCCAGTTTGGGCGTTTTACGCCAGAAATTTTAAGTTGACTTTGAACGCCAATTTGGGCCATCAAATCTCGGATAAAGTATGGACTATTATATATTGCTGGAAAGCCCAGAATGTCTACTTTCCAACGCAATTGAGAGCGTGCCAATTGGAGGGAGGTCAGAATCCAACAGCATCTGCAGTCTTTTTTCAGCCTCTGAATCAGATTTTTGCTCAGGTCCCTCAATTTCAGCTAGAAAATACCTGAAATCACAGAAAAACACACAAACTCATAGTAAAGTCCAGAAATGTGATTTTTATTTAAAAACTAATAATTATATACTAAAAAATAACTAAATCATACTAAAAACTACCTAAAAATAATGCTAAAAAGCGTATAAATTATCCGCTTATTACAACACCAAAATTAAATTGTTGCTTGTCTCCAAGAAACTAAAAACAAAATAGGATAAAAAGAAGAGAATATACAATAAATTCTGAAAACATCTATGAAGATCAGTCTTAATTAGATGAGCAGGGCTATTAGCTCTTTGCTTCTGAACAGTTTTGGCATCTCACTTTATCCTTTGAAGTTCAGAATGATTGACATCTATAGGAACTCAGAATTTAGATAGTGTTATTGATTCTCCTAGTTCAATATGTTGATTCTTGAACACAGCTACTTTATGAGTCTTGGCCGTGACCCTAAGCATTTTATTTTCCAGTATTATCACCGGATACATAAATGCCACAGACACATGACTGGGTGAACCTTTTCAGATTATGACTCAGCTTTGCTAGAGTCCCCAGTTAGAGATGTCCAGAGCTCTTAAGCACACTCTTTTTGCTTTGGACCATGACTTTAACCGCTCAGTCTCAAGTTTTCACTTGACACCTTCACGCCACAAGCACATGGTTAGGGACAGCTTGGTTTAGCCGCTTAGGCCAGGATTTTATTCCTGTGGGCCCTCCTATCCATTAATGCTCAAAGCCTTGGATCCTTTTTATTTTACCCTTGCCTTTTGGTTTAAAGGGCAATTGGCTTTTTCTGCTTGCTTTTTCTCTTTCTCTTTCTCTCTCTTTTTTTTCGCCATTTTTTTCTTTTTTCTCTTTTTATTTTCTGCAAGCTTTTCACTGCTTTTTCTTGCTTCAAGAATCAATTTTATGAAATTTCAGATTATCAATAATATTTCTCATTTTTCATTATTCTTTCAAAAGCCAACAATTTTAACATTCATAAATAACAATATCAAAAATATGTACTGTTCAATCATTCATTCAGAGAATAAAAGATATTGCCACCACATCAAAATAATTAAACTAATTTCAAGATAGAATTCGAAACCATGTACTTCTTGTTCTTTTGTAATTAAAAATATTTTTCATTTAAGAAAGGTGATGGATTCATAGGACATTCATAGCTTTAAGACATAGACACTAGACACTAATGATCATGTAATAAAGACACAAACATAGACAAACATAAAGCATAGTAAACGAAAAATAGAAAATAAATAACAAGAAAATTAAAGAACGGGTCCACCTTAGTGATGGCGGCTAGTTATTCCTCTTGAAGATCTTATGGAGTGCTTGAGCTCCTCAATGTCTCTTCCTTGCCTTTGTTGTTCCTTCCTCATGACTCTTTGGTCTTCTCTAATTTCATGGAGGAGGATGGAATGCTCTTGGTGCTCCACCCTTAGTTATCCCATGTTGGAACTCAATTCTCCTAGGGAGGTGTTGATTTTCTCCCAATAGTTTTGTAGAGGAAAATACATCCCTTGAGGCATCTCAGGGATTTCAAGATGAGGAATCTTCTCATGTTCTTGTTGAGGTCCATAAGTGGGCTCTCTTGTTTGCTCCATCCTTTTCTTAGTGATGGACTTGTCCTCTTCAATGAGGGTGTCTTCCTCTATGACAATTCCAGCTGAATTTCAGAGGTGACAAATGAGATGAGGGAAGGCTAACCTTGCCAAAGTGGAGGTTTTGTCAGCCACTTTGTAGAGTTCTAGAGATATGACCTCATGAACTTCTACTTCCTCTCCAATCATGATACTATAGATCATGATAGCCCAGTCTATTATAACTTCAGACCGGTTGCTAGTAGGAATGATAGAGCGTTCGATGAATTCTAACCATCCTCTAGCCACGGATTTAAGGTCATGCCTTCTCAATTGAACCGGCTTGCCTTTGGAGTCTCTTTTCCACTGAGCTCCTTCTACACATATGTCCATGAGGACTTGGTCCAACCTTTGATCAAAGTTGACCCTTCTAGTGTAGGGGCGTGCATCTCCTTGCATCATTGGCAAGTTGAATGCTAACCTTACATTTTTTAGACTGAAATCTAAGTATTTCCCTCAAACCATTGTAAGCCAATTCTTTGGGTTCGGGTTCACACTTTGATCATGGTTTTTGGTGACCCATGCATTAGCATAGAACTCTTGAACCATTAAGATTTTGACTTGTTGAATGGGGTTGGTGAGAACTTCCCAACCTCTTTTTTGAATCTCATATCGGATCTCTGGATACTCATTCCTTTTGAGCATGAAAGGGACCTCAGGGATTACCTTCTTCTTGGCCACAACCTCATAGAAGTGGTCCTGATGGACCTTTGAGATGAATCTCTCCATCTCCCATGACTCGGAGGTGGAAGCTTTGCCTTTCCTTTCCTCTTTCTAGAGGTTTCTCCGGCCTTAGGTGCCATAAATGGTTATAAAAAAACAAAAAGTAATACTTTTACCACACCAAACTTAGAAGGTTTGGTCGTCCTTGAGCAAAAGAAGAAAGAAGAGAGTAGAAAAAGAAGAAGAAGAAGAAAATAGAGGAGATGGAGAGGTGTGAGTGGTTCGGCCAATGGGAGGGAAAGAAGTGTTTATTATGTGTGAAAATGAAGGATGGATGAGTGGTTTATATCGGAGTAGAAAGAGGGGTAGGGTTCGTGTGTTAGGGGTTGGGTTTTATGGGGAAGAGTGGTGGAGGTGATTGGTGAGGGGTATTTGAGGAAGGGTGTTGTGGGAAGGTGTGAAGAAGAGAGAGAGAGTTGAGGTAGGTAGGGATCCTGTGGGGTCCACAAATCCTGAGGTGTCAAGGATTTCTCATCCCTGCACCATTTTGGCGTGTAAACGCCCTTTGGAGTGCCAATCCTGGCGTTAAACGCCAGCTTGATGCCCTTTTCTGGCATTAAACGCCAGTCTGTGCCCTTTTCTGGCGTTAAACGCCCAGAATGGTGCCAGACTGGGCGTTTAACGCCCATTCTACTACCCTTACTGGCGTTTAAACGCCAATAAGCTCATCCTCCTGGGTGTGCTATTTTCAATGCTGTTTTTGATTTTGCTTTTGGTTTTTCAGTTGTTTTTGTGACTTAACATGATTATCAACCTAAGGAAAACATAAAATAACAATAGAAATTTAACATAGATAAGTAAAAATTGGGTTGCCTCCCAACAAGCACTTCTTTAATGTCAATAGCTTGACAGTGGGCTCTCCTGGAGCCTCATAGATACTCAGAGCATGATGATGGCCTCCCAACACCAAACTTAGAGTTTGAATGTGGGAGCCCTGTTTGAATCTGCATTGAGAGAAGCTTGTCATGCTTCTTCTCCATGTGTACAGAAGGAGCTTCTTTAGCTTTAAACACAAGGTAGTCCTCATTCACTTGAAGGACCAACTCTCCTCTGTCAACATCAATCACAGCTTTTACTGTGGCTAGGAAGGGTCTGCCAAGGATGATGAATTCATCCTTATTCTTCCCAATGTCCAGGATTATGAAGTCAGCAGGGATATAAAGGCCTTCAACCTTTACCAAAACATCATCTACAAGTCTATAAGCCTGTTTCCTTGAATCGTCTGCCATCTCTAGTGAGATTCTGGCAGCTTGCACCTCAAGGATCCCTAGTTTCTCCATTACAGAGAAGGGCATGAGGTATATACTTGACCCTAGGTCACACAGAGCTTTCTTAAAAGTCATGGTGCCTATGGTACAAGGTATTAAGAACTTTCCAGGATCCTATTTCTTCTGAGGTAATTTCTGCCTAATCAAGTCATTTAGTTCATTGGTGAGCAAGGGGGTTCATTCTCCCGAGTCTCATTACCAAATAACTTGGCATTCAGCTTCATGATTTCTCCCAGGTACTTAGCAACTTGCTCTTCAGTAATATCTTCATCCTCTTCAGAGGTAGAATACTCATTAGGGCTCATGAATGGCAGAAGTAGGTTCAATGGAATCTCTATGGTCTCTGTATGAGCCTCAGATTCCCTTGGTTCTTCAAAGGGGAACTTCTTTTCGTTCAGAGGACATCCCATGAGGTTTTTCTCGCTGGGAATCACGTCCTCCTTACTCTCTCCAGGTTCGGCCATGTTGGTCATGGTTATTGCCTTTCCCTCTCTCTTGGGATTTTCTTCTGTATTGCTTGGGAGAGTACTAGGAGGAGTTTTAGTAATTCTCTTACTCAGCTGACCCACTTGTGTCTCCAAATTTCTAATGGAGGATCGTGTTTCATTCATGAAACTTAGTGTGGTCTTAGATAGATTAGAGACTATGGTAGCTAGGCTAGAACGACTCTGCTCAGAGTTCTCTATTTGTTGCTGAGAAGATGATAGAAAAGGTTTGCTATTGCTAAACCTATTTCTTTCACCATTATTGTTGTTGAAGCCTTGTTGAGGCTTCTGTTGGTCCTTCCATGAGAGATTTGGATGATTTCTCCATGAAGGATTATAGGTGTTTCCATAGGGTTCTCCCATGTAATTCACCTCTTCCATTGCAGGGTTCTGAGGATCATAAGCTTCTTCTTCAGAAGATGCTTCTTTATTACTGCTGGATGCAGCTTGCATTCCAGTCAGACTTTGAGAAATCATATTGACTTGCTGAGTCAATATTTTATTCTGAGCCAATATGGCATTCAGAGTATCAATCTTAAGAACTCCTTTCTTCTGAGTTGTCCCATTGTTCACAGGATTTCTTTCAGAAGTGTACATGAACTGGTTATTTGCAACCATTTCAATGAGTTCCTGGGCTTCTTCAGGCGTCTTCTTCAGATGAAGAGATCCACCAGCAGAGTTGTCTAATGACATCTTGGACAGTTCAGATAGACCATCATAGAATATGCATATGATGCTCCATTCTGAAAACATACCAGAAGGACACCTTCTGATCAACTGCTTGTATCTTTCCCAAGCTTTATAGAGGGATTCGCCTTCCTTCTGTCTGAATGTCTGGACTTCCACTCTAAGCTTACTCAATTTTTGAGGTGGAAAGAACTTTATCAAGAAGGCATTGACCAGCTTTTCCCAAGAGTTCAGGCTTTCTTGAGGTTGTGAGTCCAACCATGTCCTAGCTCTGTCTCTTACAACAAAGGGGAAAAGCATAAGTCTGTAGACCTCAGGGTCAACCCCATGGTTCTTAACAGTGTCACAGATTTACAAGAATTCAGCTAAAAACTGATGAGGATCTTCCAATGGAAGTCCATGATACTTGCAATTCTGCTGCATTAGAGAAACTAATTGAGGCTTAAGCTCAAAGTTGTTTGCTCCAATTGAAGGAATTGAGATGCTCCTTCCACAGAAGTTAGAAGAGTGTGCAATGAAGTCACCAAGCATCTTCCTTGCATTGTTGGCATTATTGTTATTTTCGGCTGCCATGTCTTCTTCCTTTTCGAAAATTTCTGTCAGGTCCTCTCCAGAGAGTTGTGCTTTAGCTTCTCTTAGCTTCCTCTTCAAGGTCTTTTCAGGTTCAGGATCAGCTTCAACAAGAATGCCTTTGTCCTTGTTCCTGCTCATAAGAAAGAAAAAAGAACAAGAAAGTATGGAATCCTCTATGTCATAGTATAGAGATTCCTTGAGGTGTCAGAGGAAAACAGGAATAGAGGGATGAGGTAGGTAGATAAGAATTCGAACATATGAAGAAGGAGAGAGAGTCTGAATTGCTAATTGAGGAAGAGTGTTAGTCCTTAAATAGAAGAAGGTGAGGAGGGGGGAAAATTTTTCGAAAACAAATTTTTAAATAAAACTAAAAATTTTAAAATGATTAAAAAGAATTTTGAAAAGTAGTTGATGGTTTTTCGAAAATTAAAAGTAAGAAAGTGGTTAGGTGATTTTGAAGAAGATTTTGAAATCAGTAATCAAAAAGATATGATTGAAAATTATTTTGAAAAAGATGTGATTGAGAGAATATGATTGAGAAGATATGATTAAAAAATAATTTAAAAAGAAATTTTTAAATTAATGATATGATTGAGAAGATATGATTAGAAATTAATGACTTGGCTAACAAGAAATTGAAAAGATATGATTCTAAAATTCAATTATTGAACCTTTCTTAACAAGGAAGTAACAAACTTGAAATTTTTGAATCAAATCATTAATTGGTAGCCAGGATTTTCGAAAATAGTGAGAAAAATGGAAAAAGATTTGATTTTGAAAAATTATGAAGATTTGAAAAAGATTTGAATTAAAAACTAACTTACCTCCCTTGTGTTGTCCTGGCGTTAAACGCCCAGAATGGTATCCATTCTAGCGTTTAACGCCCAAAATACTACCCTTTTGGGCGTTTAACGCCCAGCCAGGTACCCTGGCTGGCGTTAAAACGCCAGAATTCCTTCCTCACTGGGCGTTTTGAATGCCCAGCTTTTTCTTTGTAATTTCTCTGCTGCATATTCTGAATCTTCAATTCTCTGTATTATTGACTTGAAAAGATATATTTTTGAATTTTTTTAAATTTTTAATGATGAGAGAGAAAAACAACAGAATAAAATTAAACATGAAAAACTAAGATCAAATAAATAATGCATGCAAGAACACGTTGAATGTCAAGATGAACAATCATATTAAATTTTCTTTTTTTAGAAAAGAAAGACATGTAAGACACCAAACTTAGAAATTTTCATATTAGAGACACTAACAAATTGAGAATGCACATGAGAAACAACAAAAGACACAAAACAAGAGAATTTAAAGATCAGACCCAATAAAATCATCAAGAACAACTTGAAGATCATTGAAGAAAAAAACTCAAATGCAAGGATTTTTGAAAATTTAAAGAAAAAATCAAAATATGCAATTGACACCAAACTTAAAATTTGACACTAGACTCAAACAAGAAACACAAAATTTTTTGGTTTTTATGATTTTATTAAATTTTTTTTTTGTAATTTTTTTCGAAAATTGTTTGAAAAAGAAAAATAAGAAGTTCAAAATTTTTAATACGAATTCTAGGAATCATGCAATGTTAGTCTAAAGCTTCAGTCTAAAAAAAGATTAGACATGGCTAGCCAAGCTTCAGCAGGACATTACATAGAACAGCTAAATTGATGAGAAAGACAAAGAAGCTCTTCTAAGGATAAGTGGAAACCTCGGTCCAAAAGAATTAGCCATGGCTTAACAACCAGCCAGGATTCAACATATCTTATGAAACTCTAGAATTCATTCTTAAAAATTTTGAAGAACATAGAATAATTTATTTTTCTTGAAAAGTTTTTGAAAATAAAAAGCTTTAAAAATAAAATAAAATTACCTAATCTAAGCAACAAGATGAACCGTCAATTGTCCAAACTCGAACAATCCCAGCAACGGCGCCAAAAACTTGGTGCGCAAAATTACAATCACACTTCTGCAATTCCGCACAACTAACCAGCAAGTGCATTGGGTCGTCCAAAGTAATATCTTACGTGAGTAAGGGTCGATCCCACGGAGATTGTCGGCTTGAAGCAAGCTATGGTCATCCTTGTAAATCTCAGTCAGGTGAGTTAAAATGGTTTTGAGGTATTGATAATTAAAATATAATTAAAACAGAAAATAAGATAGAAATACTTATGTAATTCATTGGTGGGATTTCAGATAAGCGTATGGAGATGCTTTGTTGCTTTTGAACCTCTGCTTTCCTACTGCCTTCTTCCAACCATGTGTTACCTCCTTCCATGGCAAGCTGTATGATCCTCTCGGATGAAAACAAGTCCATCTGCACTGTCACCGCAGGGCTAATCATCTGTCGATTCCCACTAGCGTCGGAATAGGACCATTGTCCTTTTGCGCACTGTCACTTGCGCTCCACATTCATAGGTTTGAAGCTCATCACAGTCATCCCTTCCCAGATCCTACTCGGAATACCACAAATAAAGTTTAGACTTTCTGGATCTCAGGAATGCTGCCAATGGTTCTAGTCTATACCACGAAGACTCTGATCTCACGGAATGGAAGGCTCTGTTGTCAGGAGAGGCAACCATGCGTCGTGAATTAGAAGGCTAAGAGATACACACTCAAGCTATTGCAGATAGAATGGAAGTGTTTGTCAGGCACGCGTTCATAAGTGAGAATGATGATGAGTGTCACGGGTCATCACATTCATCAAGTTGAAGTGCGAGTGAATATCTTAGAGAAGAAGTAGGCGTGAATTGAATAGAAAAACAGTAGTAATTGCATTAATTCATGAAGAACAGCAGAGCTCCACACCTTAATCTATGGGGTGTAGAAACTCCACCATTGAAAATACATAAGTGATGAAGGTCCAGGCATGGCCGAATGGCCAACCCCCTAAACGTGATCAAGAGATCAAAAGTGATACAAAGATAGTCTCAAAAATGATCTGATGATGAAAATACAATAGTAAAAGGTCCTATTTATAATGAACTAGTAGCCTAGGGTTTACAGAAATAAGTAAATGATGCAGAAATCGACTTCCGGGACCCACTTGGTGTGTGCTTGGGCTGAGCATTGAAGCTTTCACGTGCATAGACTTTTCTTGGAGTTAAACACCAGCTTTGGTGCCAGTTTGGGTGTTTAACTCCAATTCTGGTGCCAGTTTGGGCATTTTACGCCAGAAATTTTAAGATGACTTTGAACGCTGGTTTGGGCCATCAAATCTCGAGCAAAATGGACTATTATATATTTCTGGAAAGCCTAGAATGTCTACCTTCCAACGCAATTGAGAGCGCACAAATTGGGATTCTATAGCTCCGGAAAATCCACTTCGAGTGCAGGGAGGTAAGAATCCAATAGCATCTGCAGTCCTTTTTCAGCCTCTGAATCAGATTTTTGCTCAGGTCCCTCAATTTCAGCCAGAAAATACCTGAAATCACAGAAAAACACACAAACTCATAGTGAAGTCCAGAAATGTGATTTTTATTTAAAAACTAATAATTATATACTAAAATATAACTAAATCATACTAAAAACTACCTAAAAACAATACTAAAAAGCGTATAAATTATCTGCTCATCACACAGCCTCTTGTATGTACGCACAGGAAGAGATTTTTGCAAAGTGTGCGAGTGCACACTTCTGTGCATACGCACAGGTGTCCGCACATGACTTCATTAAAATGGCATGTGACTCGCGATTTTGGTGGATTGGAGGCCTATTTCTGAAGCCATTTAGCTCATGTTGAAGGGAGAATGAAGACCATAACATAGCATAACATTAGAGTAGCTTAGGAATAGTAGTAGGAAGCTTTAGCATAGTTTTTCTTTAAGTTTTTCATCATCTTCATTAGGGTTTATACTAGGGTTTTTACATTCAAGTGCCATTTCTATTTTTGATCTTGGATTTTTCTAGCTTTCATTGTAAGTATCTCTTTGTTATTACTCTCTTTAGCTACATTGTTCTTACTCTTTCTTATAATTCAAGTCATAGTTCAATTTTACTTCTCTTTTGCAATTTCAATTTCTTGTGGATGAATTTGATGATTGATGTTTGTTACATGCTTTCTTGAGTTATTCTTGTTGATTGAGATCATTTGTTGCTTTTAGTTTCAAGCCCTTTTCTCATTTTTCTCATGTTTAATGTTTTTGCCCACCAAGTGTTTGACAAAATGTCAACCATGATTTTAGGCTAATTTTCTAGCTCTTGGCGTGGAAAAAGTGAGCAATTGGGTTCCTAGAGTTGGAATGTCCAACATTTAGTGTCAATTCTTGGATTGTTAATTGTTCTTGTTCCCACTAACGCTAATTTGTTGCTAAGGCAATTAGCAAGCAATTTAGGATTTGCGGGTTAAAAACACTTATGTTCATTTAACTTACTCTCCGATGTGAGGGTTAACCAAGTGAGATTAATCCATTCTAATTGTCATAGTTGTGGTTCCAACAAGGGAAGGACCCTTAGCTCATCCCAAGCCAAGTCTCTTTTCATGCTTTAAATCTTTTATACACATTTGCATTAATCCTTTTTATACCTTACTTGTCCATATTGCATAGTTGGTTCTTTAATTCCTTATTTTGTTCATTTATTACAATTTTGCATGTTCTTTTATTACTTTATATGTTTTATCTTTTCATTGGAAACCCCTTGATCACCACAACCGGAATTGTACCCTCATTGGTCTCAAGTGCCTTTGGAGACGACCCTGATAAACGGTTATTTGATGGTAAAGAATTTCACAAATGAAATCTCGTTGCAAGCATAGTTCTAAACCAACAAATAATTCCTTCATTCAAACATTTGGTTGTCACAAGTAACAAACCTATAATAAAACTAATAACCGAAGTATTTAAACTTCGGGTCGTCTCTCAAAGGAATTGCAGGGTAGTGTTCTTGTTATTGGTTATGGACATGTATGTTTTGGGGTTTTGGATAAGAAACAAGAAAAGTAAATTGTAAGAAAGTAAATGAAATTCAAATGATAAAAAGGACTTGGCAAGGTTTGGTGGTTAATGATCTCTATCCATATCACTAACCACAATATGATAATTGCAAGGATCAATCCCATTAAGTCATCCTCTAACAAGTAAAGGAAAGTCAAATGTGCTATATCAATCCAAGTCCATAAGTCCTATCTATTCACTAATTGAATTAATGAGAGCTAGAATCAATGGCTACCAATTATCAATCACTTGGACATTAGTAACTCAAGAATTCCTAAGTTACCATCCCAAGCCAAGAACATAAAAATATACTCTAACATCCTTCCAAGCATTTTGTCAAATACTTGGAAGGCATAGAAGGAAAGCATAGTAAATTGCAAGAATTAATAAAAGGAAATAAAAGGAACAAGAGTGTATCAACAACAAAGTATACAAAATAAGGGAGATTACAATGAAAGACTAAAAGAACAAGATGTAGCAACAAGAATTTGAGAAGGAGAAGTAGATGAAAGCAAGAACTAAAGCCTAGATCTAAGGAGAAATTAACATAACCCTAATCCTAATTCTAGAGAGAAGAGATAGCTTCTCTCTCTAGAAAACTAAACTAAAACTACTTCTAAAACTAACTTGGTAACTCCCTAATGTGTCTAATGTGTGATCCCCTTTGACTTCTGCATGTAAATAGGCTCAGAAAGTGAGTTGGATCTGGGCCTAGGAAGCCCAGAATTCGCCGCCAGTGGATTCACTTTAAGTGGGTCACGTGCGAGCAACGACGCATACGCGTAGGTCACACGTATGCGTCGATGGCATTTTTACGTTCCACGCTACGCGTACAATCACGCGTACGCGTCGCCATGCGACTCCTTATTCCACGCGTGCGCGTCTGCTGCCCGTGCGCATCGATGTGTGCATCCCAAATCCTTGGTGTTCCATGTTTTCTCCATTTTGCATGCTTTTCTCTTCAATCCTTTGATCCATTCCTAGCCTTTTCAACCTGAAATCACTTAACAAACAAATCAAGGCATCTAGTGGAATCAAAAGTGGATTAAAATCATCTAATTAAAGGCCTAAAAGCATGTTTTCACACTTAAGCACAAATAAAGGAAGAATCACAAAACCATGCTATTTTGTTGAGTAAATGTGAGGAAAAGTTGATAAAATAATCTAAATCCAACACAAGATAAACCCTAAAAACAGGGTTTATCAATCTCCCCACACTTAAACAGTAGAATGTCCTCATGCTAAATTAAGAAGGAAACAAGGGGTATGACATTTATTCAATGCAACTAAACTATATGCAACCTATCTAAATTCAACTATCTATATGAATGTGATAAACCATTATTTTATGGTTTATATTGTGTTTAATTGTGTGGTTTTATCGAATCTTTACCCACTTATTCATTAATTTAGCATGTATTTACAATTCCTTCCCAAAATTACTCCATGGTTGAAAACTGCTTCCTAGAGACTTTTAATTATGTATTTTAATCCTCCTTTATTCCATTCGATGCTGTGATCTGTGTGTTAAGTGTTTCAGGCTTTATAGGGCATGAATGACTTGGAGATTGGAAAGGAGGCTTGCAAAAATGGAAGGAACACAAGAAATGGAGGAGATGACCAACGAGAAGCGACGCGGACGCATGGCTCACGCGACCGCGCGAATTAGAGGAAATTGCAGTGACGCGCTCGCGTGCCTGACGCGAACGCATGGGTTGGAAACTGCACAAATGACGCGAATGCGTGGATGATGCGCACGCATGGCATGGCAAAATGCTGGATGACGCGAACGCCTGGATGACGCGATCGCGTGACGTGCGCGATCTGCAGAATCTACACAATACGCTGGGGGCGATTTTGGGCCCTGTTTTGACCCAGTTTTCGGCTCAGAAAAGCAGATTAGAGCCAGGGAACATGCAGAGACCAGAGAGAACATTCATTCCGCATAATTTTAGTTTTAAATCTGAATTTACTCCTCCTCTAGGTTTTCTCTCTACACATTCATAGTTCTTAGGATTTTGATTTTATTGCTTTTTGGATTGGGATATTGAGAAGAGTTATTACCTCTGTCAAGAATTTGTCATTCTAGTTTGTTTCCTTACTTGTCACTTACTCTTTTATATCCTTAATTTCTTCAGAGTTACTATTGGATTATTTTTAGAATTTATTAATACAAGAACTATTTTTATTTTTAATTGATCCTTTTGATTATTATTTATCATGTCTTTCTTTATTTCCCTTTCTTATTTCGTGGATTTTACATTCATAATGAGCGAGTAGTTCCATAACTTGATTGGGAGTTGATTGAAAGGAGGACCTTGAGTTGGATGCTCAAGAGTAAAATTATAGTTGGATTTAGCGTTGGGTCGCCATATAATCACTGACACTAGTCCTTCCCAAGTGAGAGGATTAGAACTTGTGAATAGAAACTGACTTCCAATTTGCTTAACTTTCCTTTATCTGGTAAAGGATAACTGAGTAGGCAACCTTCAATTATCACTTTGATCTTGGGAGAACTCCATCAAGGACTCTACTCCCGGTCAAGGATTTTATTTAAATTATATAAATTCTCTGATTTCATTTCCTGTTTATCAATTCAAACCATTTTAGAAAATATCTGATTAATAAAATAGCACACTTTTCCGCAACTCGTTAGGAGATGACCTGGGATTCATACTCCCAGTATTTTAATTCAAATTTTGTAACAACCCCTTCTAAATTGATAAGCGGATTTTTGGTTGGTTAAGAACTATACTTGCAACGCATCTCTTATAATAATTTCTTAACTCACCAATTTTCGCCACATCAATTTTTGGCGCCGTTGCCGGGGAGTTGCAATAGAGTGCTAAGTTATTGATTGGAATTTATTTATTTGCATTTTATTCTATTTTGTTACTATGAGCTGCATGTTTCTTTCGTTAAATGACGCGTTCACTTCCTGATCCAAGCTTGCCAGTATTTGATCCTGAGATCGAAAGAACTATTTCACGTATAAGGCAAGCTCGGCATCGGTTAGTCCTCCCCGAGGGCGAATCTGAAACGTCACATAAGGAAGAAACAAGCTCCCTTTCTACTGATTCGGTTGATTTACGTGCAGGTGACATGACAGCACCTAGAAGAGTTACTATCCAGGAGGCTGGAGCCCTTGATTTTACAATGCAACCGTTTCAAGCGCATCACCCAGCAGTGGCTACAGATTTTGAAATAAAGACTGCTGCTCAACTTGATGCCCAAGTTTCATGGCTTACCTGCTCAAGAGCCTATCAAGCACCTTAGGGATCTCCAAGCAGCCTGTTCTACTGTCAGGCGTGATGGTGCAGCTGAAACTTCTATTCTGTTAAAAGCCTTCCCATTCTCTCTTGATGGAAAGGCAAGAGAGTGGTACTACACTCAACCCACAACAACTGTTTCTGACTGGGATACGCTTAGAAGAGAATTTTTGGAAAAATTCTTTCCAGCTGAAGTTACTGATAAACTGAGGAAAGACATTTCCATGATTATTCAAGACGAGTCCGAGACTCTCTATGAATACTGGGAGCGCATCAACAACCTTCTGGAAGCATGCCCCCACCATATGATTGACAAGATAGTGTTGCTCGGCTACGTCACACAGGGCATGAGGCCCCAAGATAAGACCACATTGGAAAGTGCTAGTGATGGTCTATGAAAAAGTACAAGACCACTGATGAGGCAGGGCAATTGATCAGCGACTTGGCTGAATCTACTAGGAATCACAGGCAGAAACACGGCCGGTCAAAAGCTGTTGCAGAGGTATCTTCCAGCAAGGAGACTACTGCTCTGACTTAGAGTATATGTGAAATGACCAACTTACTGAAGCAGATGCAGTTGAGTCAACAGCAAGCGCAGCAAAGCCAACAGTTAGTCCCACAGAGAGTGTGTGGGATCTATGCTGACTATAGCCATTATACTGATGAATGTCTGCAGCTCCAGCAGGAAAACAACACTGTGACAGACACTCATAACTTCTATGACCGCCCCAACCAAGGATACAATCAAGGTGGCAGCTACAACCATGGATTGCAAGACAATTCCAACCAAGGTTGGAGAGATAATTCTAACCAGAGCTGGAGGGACAACAATAACAGAGAAGGCAGAGACAATCAAGGATATCAGAAGTGGAATAATAACAACAACAGGCAGCAGAACCAGAACCAGGCTTACAGAGCACCTCACCTGAGGCAATCCCAAGGAGCACAGCACAACCAACAACAAATTCCGTAGATCACTCAATCTAATTCCTCTCCGAGTGACGAAGCGCTTCAATCCATTGAACAAGGACAAAGGAACTTGGAAAGTTCACTTAATGGCCTAGCATCCGCTATACAAGCTCTCATCTCTTAGCTGGCATCACCCAATACTTCAAACACTCAACATGCAAGCTCCAGTGGAATTCCTTCTCAACCCTTACCTAATCCAAAGGGTGGCATCAATGCCATCACCCTAAGGTCCGGAACCACACTGCAAGAGAAGAATCAGGAGGAGCCAATCCCATCAGAACACGTCTCAGCTGAAGAGGTGGTGAAAGTAGAGGATGCTGAAGAGGAAGAGGAGATACAAGACATGGTTGAAGAAGAAGAAGCCCAACCACAGAAGGAAGCACCAAAGGATGCAGACGCTGTAGAAAATGTCCTTCCTATTCCATTTCCACAAATTGCAAGGAAGCCCAGGAAGCAGATGGAACTTGATCCCAAAATGGTAGAAATATTCAAAAAGGTTGAGGTAACTGTTCCCCTTTTTGATGTTATTCAGCAGGTACCTAAATACATAAAGTTTCTAAAAGATTTATGTATACATAAAGACAAAATTAATGAATTAGAAACTATTCCTTTAGGTAGTTCTATATCTGCTTTAATGGGATGTATACCTGAAAAGTGTAGTGATCTAGGTCCATGTATGGTTAATTGTACTATTGGTGGTGTGATATTTTCTGACTGCATGTGTGATTTAGGAGCATGTGTTAGTATAATGCCTTTGTCTATATATGATACTTTGAGGCTCCCTCCCTTAAAAAGGTCGGCAACTCGTTTTGTGTTAGCAGATAAAAGCATTATTACAGTGGTTGGAATTACTGAAGATGTATTAATGAGCATTAAGGGACTCATATTTCCCATTGACTTCTATATCCTGGAAATGCCCCCTAATGACTCAGGAAGGCCATCATCAATCCTGCTTGGAAGACCATTCCTGAAGACTTCAAAGTTCAAGCTAGACGCATTTTCCGGAACTTACTCTTTTGAAATAGATGGCAGAATAGTGAAGTTCAGTTTAAATGAAGCTTTGAAGCACCCTCCGGATGATTATTCTATCTCCCAGTGTGACATCATAGATGAAACCATGGCTGAAGTTCAGCAGGAGGAATTAGAAGAGAAGTACACAGGACAAGGTCCAAGTGTGGGGACACTCTCAGAGGACAATGAGGGCACTTTGCCATTACCACAAGCCCTAGATAATCTAGAGCCTGACCATGAGCAGAAATTGGAATTAAAGCCCCTCCCTCTACACCTAAAGTATGCTTACCTTGAGGACAAGCAGAAGTTTTCAGTTATCATTCCAAGGGAACTCACTTCTCAACAAGAAGAATAGCTACTCAGTGTGCTGAGAAAACACAAGAAAGCAATTGGATGGAGCCTGGCAGATATAGTAAGCATCAACCCTCAAGTTTGTGAGCACAGAATATTCCTATAAGAGGGAGAAAAGTCCGTCTGTCAACCCCAGATAAGACTGAATCCCACCATCTTAGCAGTTTTCAAGAAAGAAGTGACCACGCTACTTGAAGCAGATATCATTTATCCCATCTCAGATAGCGAATGGGTCAGCCCAGTACAAGTGGTGCCCAAGAAGTCTGGAATCACAACAGTAAGAAATGAGCATGGAGAGCTTCTGACAACTAGAGTACAGAATTCATGGAGAGTTTGTATTGACTATAGGCGTCTCAACCAAGCCACTCGTAAGGATCATTACCTCTTGCCATTCATTGATCAGATGCTTGATCGCCTATCAGGTAAATCCCATTATTGTTTTCTAGATGGTTATATAGGCTATTTTCAAATCCATATAGCTCCTGAAGATCAGGAAAAGACTACTTTTACATGTCCGTTTGGCACTTATGCTTATAAGAGAATGCCCTTTGGCTTGTGCAATGCACCAGCTACTTTCCAAAGGTGCATGATGAGTCTTTTCTCTGACCTTATTGAGAACTGTATGGAGGTTTTTATGGATGATTTTAGCATTTATGCTGATTCATTTAGCCTTTTCTTGGATAGTTTATCTAGGGTATTAGATAGATGTGTCAGTACAAACCTTGTATTGAATTTTAAAAAATGTCACTTTATAGTAAAACAAGGGATTGTACTAGGACATGTTGTGTCTAATACTGGCATTTCTGTAGATCCAGCAAAGGTGAATGTTATTTCTTGTTTACCTTACCCCTCCTCTGTGAGGGAAGTTCGTTTGTTCCTTGGCCATGCAGGTTTTTACTGGAGATTCATTAAGGACTTTAGTAAGGTAGCACTACCCTTATCCAGACTACTACAGAAAGATATTGAGTTCGAGTTCAGTGAGGACTGCAAACAAGCGTTTGATAGACTGGAGACCGCCCTGACTCAAGCTCCAATTGTAAGAGGACCAGACTAGAGCCAGCCATTTGAAATCATGTGCGATGCTTCCAACCATGCAGTAGGAGCAGTGCTGGCTCAGCGTGAAGGTAAGGATCCTTTTGTAATTGCTTATGCGTCTAAGACTTTAGACACTTCTCAGTCTAATTACACTACTACTGAGAAAGAGCTTCTTGCTATTATTTTTGCTCTGAATAAATTCCGAGCCAATTTACTTGGTGCTAAAGTAGTAGTGTACTCAGACCACGCAGCTCTAAAGTATTTATTAGCTAAAAAGGAGTCCAAACCAAGGCTCATACGTTGGATACTGCTACTACAAGAATTTGATTTAGAAATCAAGGACAGGAGTGGTAACCAGAATCTAGTGGCAGACCACTTGAGTCGCCTTGAGCACATTAAGGATACCTCGACTCCTATAAATGATAATTTCCCATTCGACAACTTACAAGCAGTATCTGAAGTAGTCTCTTGGTATGCACCTGTAGCTAATTATCTAGTTAGCCGCACTTTTCCTCCAAACTTTACTAAGCATCAAAGAGACAAGCTGAAAAGCAACTCCAAATATTATATATGGGATGACCCATATTTATGGAGATGTGGCGCTGACCAGGTAATTAGACGGTGTGTGCCTCAATCAGAATTCCAATCCATTTTAGAGGCCTGTCACTCATCTGAGAGTGGAGGATATTTTGGCCCTCAAAGAACAGCTAGAAAAATCTTAGACTGTAGATTCTGGTGGCCTACCCTTTTTAAAGACACTGCTGAATTTTGTAAATCTTGTTCCCCATGCCAAAGGTTTGGTAATATATCCAAGAGGGATGAGATGCCTCAACAAACTATACTTTTCTGTGAAATTTTTTATGTTTGGGGCATTGACTTCATGGGTCCATTTCCAAATTCTAATGGTTATTTTTATATATTGTTAGCTGTAGATTACGTTTCTAAATGGGTGGAAGCAATTCCTACCCGCACTGATGATGCTAACACTGTTGTTTCCTTTGTTAGAAACCACATTATTTGTCGCTTTGGATCACCACGAGCAATCGTGAGCGATCAAGGCACCCATTTCTGTAACAGGAGACTAACAGGATTACTGAAGAAGCATGGGATAATTCATAAAGTGGCAACAGCCTACCACCCCCAGACTAATGGGCAAGCTGAGGTATCTAATAGAGTAATAAAGAGTATATTGCAGAAGATAGTCAAACCTAATAGAAGAGACTGGAGCACCAGACTATAAGACGCACTCTGGGCATACAGAACAACATATAAGACACCCATTGGGATGAGCCCCTTCCGCTTAGTTTATGGAAAAGCCTGTCACCTCCCAGTTGAGGTAGAGCACAAAGCCTTTTGGGCAGTGAAGGAGTGCAATATGGAATTTGAGAAAGCCGGAGTTGAAAGGAAGTTGCAATTGCAAGAATTCGAAAGCCTTCGCCTAGAAGCTTACGAGAACTCAAGGCTGTACAAGGAAAAGATGAAGGCTGTGCATGATAAGCACATCAAGAGGAGAGAGTTCCAACCTGGGGACTTTGTCCTCCTTTACAACTCTAGACTGAGGCTCATGCCAGGCAAGTTGAGATCAAGATGGGAAGGTCCATACAGAGTAGAGAAGGCTGAGCCATACGGAGTTTTCCACTTGAGTCATCCTTCAAGCTCTGAATTCATCAAAGTTAATGGACATCGCTTAAAGCTATATCATGGTGAGAAGGCGACGAAAACCAAGGAGCTAGAGATCTTCCTCTTGGGGGATCCACCCACGGCAGAAGACTGAGCTAGTGGAGCGTCCAACTTAAGGACGTTAAAGCAAAGTGCTGGGTGGGAGACAACCCACCATGGTATGATCGTTTCTTTCTTTTATTTCTTTATTCCCTTTCTCAATAACTCTTCTCAGTACTAGTGCCTATAGTTTACATCTTCATTTGCATATTGCATAATAAAAAAAAGGGGAGCACGCGATGCGACAGCGTCGCCGACGCGTCCGCGTCGCAGGTGAGTAAGAAAGAAAAATATATCGAATAGAAAGTCACGCGGGAGCGTGGCTGGAGGCGTGCCTTTGGCACAAATCACCCCCACGTGACCGCGTCGCTGACGCGTCCGCGTCATGTGGGAATAATGCCTCTCACGCGTCCGCGTCACCCACGCAGACGCGTGACCTGAAAATCGACCTAAGAAAGGGTGAATGGCCGAAAGTTGTGCTGAAGTGGTTCTGGACTAGTGCTAGGCGCACAAGCCTTACCACGCAAATGCGTGCCCCACGCGTCCGCGTCATATTCCAATATTGGTCACCCACGCGATCGCGTCCACCACGCGACCGCGTCACCCTGGAATTTGGCAATAATGAGTTTTGAACAGAGAGTTGTGCGAGCACGAGGCTGCCCTCGCGCCAGTAGCACTGAACGAGTCACGCGTCCGTGTGACCGACGCGACCACGTCGATTCTTATAAGCGCCTTCCGCGCGAACGCGTACCCCACGCGTCCGCGTCACTAGCACCGCACAGCTTATCCTAATCTGCCAAAATATCTTATCTTTCTCTTCCCCAAATCCTACTTTTTCTTTCCCTCCTTATTTCTTTCTTCCCCTTTCTTCCATCTTCCTTCTTTCTCACTTTCTAATTTCTCTCTCTCTCACCACCATTATCAAGGTTTTTTATTTTCTTTTCTTCTTCCCTCCTTACTTTTCTATTCTTCTTTTTATTTTTATGTTTTCTTCTCCTTTTCTTTTTCTTTTTACTTGCATTTTCCATGTTTTCTTTTTCTTTCTTTTTCTTTTAATTGGTGTTGGAAATTTATTAGGGTCACTATTATTCCTTATGATTTGCTTGTGGATTGTTAAGGACTTGTTTTGCAATTATATGTTAATTTTTAAGGGTTGCTTGCATGTTCAATTCAATACATTCAATAAATTATTTATCATGCATGCTATGTGTTTGTGAAAATGCCCATATGACATTGTGCACCATTTTGAGATTTCTTTTAATCTACTACTCTAAAATGCTTGCTTTTTCACAAAACCCTTTTTCGTATCATATTAATTTAATATAATTGTGATTACAATTAGGTTATTAGTTTGAAAGGCTTGGTAATCTAACTTGAACATTGAATGCTTGATCTATGCTACTCATGCCTTTGCCTGCATGCCAATAAACACCTTGCATTTAATTGTCATCGTATGCACTTGCTATATTTCCATTGTTGATTTCTCACATGTAGTCATGACCATGTGTTAGCATCATTCATCTTTTAATGTGTATTGATTACCACCTTCCCCGCCCTCTTCCCTGCTCTAACCCTTGACATTTTAACATACTTTCTCTTTTCTTTCTTTTAGGATGGCCACCAAGAAAGGCAAGGAGAAAGCTACTCCTAAATCAACAGCAGCAAGGAGAGGAACCAAACGAGCATTAGTGGCAGATCCATCTTCAACTGCGGTTAAACCCTCAACAAAAAGAATTAAGAGGATTATAAAGGTTGATGAAAAGGAGAAAGCCTTCCCAGCAAAGGACACTGCGCAATTTCCCAATCGCTACTGTGAGCAGATGTTCCCCATCCTAGTAGAAAGGAGTTACAACAACGAATACCTTCTTATCCTCCCGACCCATATTACTGAATTTGTTGAGCCGCAAATTGAACGAAGACAATGGGGTTTCCTACAGAGACAGCCACGGTAGGTTAATCTTTCCTGGGTAGTCGAGTTCTACTCTAACTTCCACCTGCCAACCCTGCAGTCTGTCTATGTCCGTCAGAAGCAAGTCCCCATTACAGAAGAGGCCATTCATCGAGCTTTAGATCTTCCCCCTACTCTAGAAGGACTAGACGCATTTCAAGAGGCCGCACTCAAGCGCCAGATGTACCAATTTGACTGGGACGCTGTTCTCAGAGTTATCGCACTACCTGGCAGCAGATGGATCTATGGATACCATTGTTCCTGACCTAAGGGAATATTGGCTTCTACACTTACCTTGGAGGCTCGCGTGTGGGCACAGATTATGTCCCATTACGTCTTTCCGAACACCTACAAGTCCTCCTTCACTGCCGACATGGCCATTCTACTATGGTGCATCCTTACAGACCAGCCTCTGAACTTACCAAGACACATCCGGAATGCTATGGGACACGTACAAATTGCGGGTAACTTATCTTTTCCCGCCTTGGTTTCAGATCTCGTCTCAGTAGCCAGAGTCTCCTACAGAGCTGGAGACACCAAAGCCATGCTCCCATGGGATGATCAGTACATCCCTAACGGGAAATATATTAGACTTCCAGCAGCCACTACAAGCCAGCCTACTGAACTGGCTGAAGACATTCCTCCTTCAACACCACAAGCACCTACAACCACTCAACTGCTCCATCAGATACTTGAAAGGATGGATCGGCAGGAACGCAAAGCAAAGCTAAGAGAGCGCCGAAACAAGCGCCGATTCACATACCTCAAGGAGCTACTTAAGGGAAAATATAGAGACTCAGACACCCCGGACTCCACTTTCTTTACCAGCACAGGGAGCCATGACGGTCCCGACTGTGGAGATAATGCTACCAGCCCACCTTTGTTCCTGACAGATGGCACCGAGGACGGTGCAAAGCCTTAAGTGTGGGGAGGTCGGTCAGTACCTGACTTTCGGAGGTAATTTCTCTTCCCTAACACCAATAAAATAGGATATTTAGTTAGTTTTTCTTTTGTAAAATAGGATAAATTGCATAGTAATAGGTTAGTTACATGCATGTTCTACTTGATTGGAAAGATAATAAGTTTCTTCTAAGACCCTATTTTTAGAACAAAATTTCACTAATTTTAATCAAAAAACTTTTATGTTAAATTTGCTTGAAGTTGTATTTGGAACATGGTTTTTGAGCTAAAGAACACACAACCTATGAGACTCTGAGCCTAAATACATGGTTACATTATTTAACCATAAATATTTTATTCTTGTGTGTTTACTTCTCTATGATTGTAATCTATATTTTGTTTCATCCTATATGTCCAATGTTTAATATATTTCTATGCTTGCATATGATTGAGGCCATTATTTGTTTAGCTCACTTATCCAAATTAAGCCTACCCCTTAAGTTACCTTTGTTAGCCACTTTGAGCCTTTAATTCCCATTTGTTCTTTATTTTACCACATTACTAGCCTTAAGTGAAAAAATAATTATATATCCTAATTGAATCTTTGGTTAGCTTGAGATAGAATTGTGTGTTAATTGAGTATGGGAAGATTGTGGGAACAAAAGATAATAAGGGAATGTGTCATGATAATATAATGAGAATTTGGGTACCTACTCATGTGAAACTGTAAAAGAAAAATTAAAAATCTATGTGCATCAATAAGCTGTGTTTATTTTAAAAAAAATCCAAAAAAAAATTCAATAAATAAATAAGGGGACAAAATCACCCCAATGCTAAGTTAAAAATTCAAGGATCAATGCATATATGATAAAATTAAAATAAAAGTTGATACATGAGTATGGAATGTGAGAAGGAAATTCTGGGTAGCTAGGTCTGAAATTTAAGTTATATAGAATATATATGTGTGTTAGGTGAAAGCTTGGGTTAATTAAAGATTCGATTTATAAGCTTACTTAGCCATATGTGTACCCTTACCCTTACCTTGGCCCCATTACAACCTCGAAAAGACCTCATGATGTTTGCATTGGTATATTAAATGTTGTTGATTGGTTAGGAGAAGAACAAAAATTAGAAAGCATGATTAGAGAAGGATAGAGTGATTACCCTATACACTAGAGAGACTAGAGTGTACATACATCATCAGTGAGGGTTCAATGCTTAAATTCTATGTTCCCTTCTTTCATGAGCTACCTTCTTGCATTTTTATCTGTTGTTACTGTATAAGAATTGAATTAGTGGAATTTGATTTGTGATTGTCTTGAAGAGCTTATTTACTTTTGACCAAGTGGACAAGAGTCATATAGTTGCATTCACATATATAGGTTGCATTGCATTGCATGAGTTTTACATGTTCCTACTCATTTATTTTATCTCCTTCAACTAAGCATGAGGAAACAAGGGGTATGACATTTATTCAATGCAACTAAACTATATGTGATGAGCGGATAATTTATATGCTTTTTGGCATTGTTTTTACATAGTTTTTAGTATAATTTAATTAGTTTTCAGTATATTTTTATTAGTTTTTAAATAAAAATCACATTTCTGGATTTTACTATGAGTTTGTATGTTTTTCTGTGATTTCAGGTATTTTCTGGCTGAAATTGAGGGACTTGAGCAAAAATCTAATTCAGAGGCTGAAGAAGGACTGCAGATGCTGTTGGATTCTGACCTCCCTGCACTCAAAGTAAATTTTCTGGAGCTACAAGAGTCCAAATGGCGCGCTCTCAATTGCGTTGGAAAGTAGACATCCAGGGATTTTCAGCAATATATAATAGTACATACTTTGCCCGAGTTTAGATGATGCAAACTGGCGTTCAACACCAGCTCTCTGCCCTATTCTGGAGTTAAACGCTAGAAATAGGTTGCAAAGCAGAGTTAAACGCCAGAAACAGGTTACAAACTGGTGTTCAACTCCAAGGAAGACCTCTACACATGAAAGCTTCAATGCTCAGCCCAAGCACACACCAAGTGGGCCCAGAAGTGGATTTCTGCATCATTTACTCATTTCTGTAACCCTAGTAACTAGTTTAGTATAAATAGAACTTTTTACTATCATGTTAAATATCAAATCTTTTGGATCATCTTTGATCACGTTTAGGGAGGCTGGCCATTCGGCCATGCCTGGACCATTATCACTTATGTATTTTCAACGGTAGAGTTTCTACACACCATAGATTAAGGTGTGGAGTTTTGCTGTTCCTCATGAATTAATGTAAAGTACTATTGTTTTTCTATTCAATTCAAGCCTATTTCTTGTCTAAGATATTCATTCGCACACAAGAACATGATGAATGTGATGATCATGTGATGCTCATCATCATTCTCACTTATGAACGCGTGCCTGACAAACAATTCGGTTCTACATGAAAGCAAGCTTGAATGCATATCTCTTAGCCTTCTGATCGTGAGATCAGAGTCTTCGTGGTATAGGCTAAAATTATTAGCGGCCATTCTTGAGATCCGAAAAGTCTAAACCTTGTCTGTGGTATTTCGAGTAGGATCTGGGAAGGGATGGCTGTGACGAGCTTCAAACTCGCGAGTGCTGGGCGTAGTGACAGACGCAAAAGGATTACTGAATCCTATTCTAGTATGATCAAGAACCGACAGATGATTAGCCATGTGGTGACAGCGCATTTTGGACCATTTTCACTGAGAGGACGGGATGTAGCCATTGACAACGGTGATGCCCTACATAAAGCTTGCCATAGAAAGGAGTATGAAGGATTGGATGAAGACAGTAGGAAAGCAGAGGTTCAGAAGGAACAAAAGCATCTCCATACGCTTATCGAAAATTCTCACCAATGAATTACATAAATATTTCTATCCTATTTTATATTTTATTTATCTTTTAATTATTAAAACTCTATAACCATTTGAATCTGCTTGACTGAGATTTACAAGGTGACCATAGCTTGCTTCAAGCCGACAATCTCCATGGGATCGACCCTTACTCACGTAAGGTTTATTACTTGGACGACCCAGTGCACTTGCTGGTTAGTTGTGCGAAGTTGTGACAAAGAATTAAGATTATGAACGTGTGTATAAAGTTTTTGATGCCATTACCAAGGAATGAATGATCACGATTTTGCATACCAATATGCAACCTATCTAAATTCAACTATCTATATGAATGTGATAAACCATTATTTTATGGTTTATATTGTGTTTAATTGTGTGGTTTTATCGAATCTTTACCCACTTATTCATTAATTTAGCATGTATTTACAATTCCTTCCCAAAATTACTCCATGGTTGAAAACTGCTTCCTAGAGACTTTTAATTATGTATTTTAATCCTCCTTTATTCCATTCGATGTCGTGATCTGTGTGTTAAGTGTTTCAGACTTTATAGGGCATGAATGACTTGGAGATTGGAAAGGAGGCTTGCAAAAATGGAAGGAACACAAGAAATGGAGGAGATGACCAGCGAGAAGCGACGCGGACGCATGGCTCACGCGACCGTGCGAATTAGAGGAAATTACAGTGACGCGCTCGCGTGCTTGACGCGAACGCATGGGTTGGAAACTGCACAAATGACGCGAATGCGTGGACGACGCGCACGCGTGGCAAGGCAAAATGTTGGATGACGCGAACGCCTGGATGACGCGATCGCGTGACGTGCGCGATCTGCAGAATCTGTAGAATTCACTGGGGGCGATTTTGGGCCCTGTTTTGACCCAGTTTTCGGCCTAGAAAAGTAGATTAGAGCCAGGGAACATGCAGAGACCAGAGAGAACATTCATTCCGCATAATTTTAGTTTTCTCTCTACACATTCATAGTTCTTAGGATTTTGATTTTATTGCTTTTTGGATTGGGATATTGAGAAGAGTTATTACCTCCGTCAATAGTTCGTCATTCTAGTTTGTTTCCTTACTTGTCACTTACTCTTTTATATCCTTAATTTCTTCAGAGTTAATATTGGATTATTTTTAGAATTTATTTATACAAGAACTATTTTTATTTTTAATTGATCCTTTTGATTATTATTTATCATGTCTTTCTTTATTTCCCTTTCTTATTTCGTGGATTTTACATTCATAATGAGCGAGTAATTCCATAACTTGATTGGGAGTTGATTGAAAGGAGGACCTTGAGTTGGATGCTAAAGAGTAAAATTATAGTTGGGTTTAGCGTTGGGTCGCCATCTAATCACTGACACTAGTCCTTCCCAAGGGAGAGGATTAGAACTTGTGAATAGAAACTGACTTTCTACTTGCTTAACTTTCCCTTATTTGGTAAAGGATAACTGAGCAAGCAACCTTCAATTATCACTTTGATCTTGGGATAACTCCATCAAGGATAGGGCTTCCAACTAATCAACTCCCGGTCAAGGATTTTATTTAAATTATATAAATTCTCTGATTTAATTTCCTGTTTATCAATTCAAACCATTTTAGAAAACATATGATTAATAAAATAGCACACTTTTCTGCAACTCATTGGGAGACGACCTGGGATTCATACTCCCAGTATTTTAATTCAAATTTTGTGACAACCCCTTCTAAATTGATAAGCAGATTTTTAGTTGGTTAAGAACTATACTTGCAACGCATCTCTTATAATAATTTCTTAACTCACCAATTTCCGCCACGTCAGAATAAAATCACTTGGTCAAAACAAATTGCTTCCAAGAAAACATATATAAGCATAAGGGCTAAAATAATAGGAATCAAATCGAACCAAACCGACAAGTGTATTGAATTATTAAAAAGATTTACAAACTTGCAAGAATAGGGGTGATCATGGTGAAAACATGTAATTGAGCAATCGAACCCTCACCGGATGTGTATCCGCTCTAGTCACTCAAGTGTTTGGGGTTGATTCACTCAATTCCCCCCTAATAGTGTTTTCCAAGATTTGTTTTTCATCTAACAATCAACAATTATTCAATGCATGCATACAAATATCATGAGGACTTTCTCAAAGGTTGTAATGGGGCTAGGGTCAAGGTAGGGTTATATATGGTTAAGCGGAGTAGAATTTGAATCTTTGATTAACCTAAGCTTCCCACCTAACCTATACAACAACCTATACAATTAAGTGCTAACCTAACTACCCATAATCCTCACTTTTTCACACACTCATGCATTTTCTTTTCACTTCACAATACTTATGCATTGATTTTTATTGAACTTTACTTTGGGGCATTTTGTCCCCTTATTTTTTATTTTTATTTTTCTTTTTTTTTCTATCTTTTTTTTCATATTTATTTTTTTCTTTTGTTTTTCTCATTTTTCTTTCTTTCAAACTATATACGAGAACATCAATGCATAAGGTTTAACATTTGATCAATACATGAGTATGCACGCAATTCCCAAATATAGAGATACAAAACACCCTTTTATCCCAACCAATGTTCCCAAATCTCCCCAAGCTTGACTAATAAACACTCTCACTAGCCTAGGCTAATCAAAGATCCAAACAAGGGATATTTATTATTTTTCGCTTTAGGCTTGTAATGTGCTAAAATAAAGAACAATTGGGTTAAGCATAGGCTCAAAATTGGTTAACAATGGAAGATAAAAGGTAGGCTATTTGGGTAAGTGAGCTCAATGAAATAATAGCCTCAGTCATATAAATGCATGTATACAAGGAATAATGGACATATATAATTAAACAAATCAAGGATTACAATCATAGAAAGAGAACAATTACACACAAGAAGGAAAATAAGTGGTTATAAGATGTAACCACACCATTAGGCTCAAATCTCACATGCTTGTGTTCTTAGCTCAAAAATATGCTTCACAATATATAGAATTCAAGCAAGTTCCACAAAAATTTTTCAATCAATTGGGGTGGTGCCTTATAGATAAAATTCTTGGGAAATTTCATTGTTTTCACTAAGCTTATTATGTGTGTCCTAAATGCAATGTTGTGATTGAGAAATTTTAAAAATTCTTAGTTTATCCCTTTTTTTTAATCAAACTAAATTTTCTTATGTGAAAAGGGTAAACCAAGCTCCAATAATCCATAATTTGAAAATCACAACTACTAAACTAAAACAACTACATATATATATATATATATATATATATATATATATACTATCAATTACAAATGCAAATCCAACTAAAAATATGAAATATATACTATCCAAGGTGCAAAATGCAACAAACCAAAATAAAAGTATCCAAGGTACTAATATATACAATAATCCAAAAGTGCAAAATAACCAAAGTGCAAATGCTAAAAGTAACACAAAATAGGAGATAAATGTCTGAAATTGTCTCCCAAAATAGCAATTCCACTGACGGTGACGACGGTGACCTCCCTACACTTAGAATGAAGCATCATCCTCGATGCTACTACTGAGACTGAGAGTGAGGGTGAACGTCCGCATCCGGCTGGGGCTGAGGCTGTGGCTCTACAGAGGTCTGCTGCGCCTCTGTGGTAGCCTGAGTCTGAGTGGGTGCCTCTGGCTGTTGAGCCTGCTCCTCCTCATACTCCACCTCATGCTCCTCATCCTTTGTAGAAGAAGGGTCGGAATTAGGGGGCATCTCAGCGCCCAGCGATACTAGCATCCGAGTCACACGATCATAGTGTCGATTGTGGCGATGCTCGCTGTGCTCCATGAATCGAAAAAGATGTTGTACCAGTAGGTAAGTCGGCTGGGGTGCTGGCGGTGGTGGTGCTGGCTGGGCAGAAGTAGCTGATGCTGCTGATGGTCCGGCTGCAGCCGATGAAGATGAGGGTAGGCTGGGTGTCGCTGCTGCTGACGCTCTAGCTCTAGATTAACGCCGGGCTGGTGGCTTTTCATTCACCCAAGTCCCCCACAGAATAAATCTCTCCTTTCTGTGGATAGGGGGTGGTGACTCATCATCTGCTCTCCATGGAACACCGGCTCGCTGAGCCATCTCGGTGACCAAAGTAGGGAATGGAAGTGTGCCTCTGACATGGGCTCACCACATAAACTTCCTGATCAGTCGAGGAAAGTACAACTCATTCTCCTCCATAATGCAACCAATCAAGACGAGCATGTCCACTGGAATCTTAGAAAAATACGTGGTAGGCATAAGATAATGAGCAAGAATCTGCTGCTATGTCCTAGCCTCCTATGTCAGATAGTCAAACATCATCCCCTTGGGTTTCGTTTTGCCAGCATTCATCTCCCAAGGGGCATCCGGCTGGGCAATAAGACTCCTCAAAGCATCATAGTCATAGGTAGGGCAGCGCATCTCCTCCTCAACCCTCTGAAAAGCATCTTTCTCACTGACCTTGGGCAGACAATGGAGAGCCTGCTCAATATAAATCTCAGTCATCAGAATCTATCCTCCCCTCAACTGAACCAATTCAACAGTTGGTCTAAAGAAGTTACAATAAAATTCCCGAACCCATGTTTCGTTCACCCTAGTCAGCTCCCTATCAACAAAAGATAGGCCCACCCCCTCAATCTGAGTCTCAATAGCACGCCTCAGATCGGCGAGGATGGCCAGCTTCTTCTTAATGTTGAAATGCCTCTTCTGAAAATTCGAAAGGCGGAGCTCACAGTACAGATTACAGAACCTGTCTGCGTTGGTAGGGGGTAGGAGCTGATCTGTCTTCTCCTTATCAGAAAGAAATATCTTGGCATAACCAGAGATGGCAGAAGAGGTGGAAGATTGAGATTTCTTCCTTTTTCGAGGGGTAACCTTTACTTTTCCTCTGTTAGTCATCCTGAAAAAAACAGTAATCACAGGATATAAGCAATTAAACCAAGTAGAGGGTTGTAAAGAAAGGAATTAAGCAAGGACAGAAAACAGACAACAAGAGGTTGAACATGTTCATGAAGTGAGCTGAAGAAAAGAAATATTGGAATGCAAGAAAACATAGTCAGAAATCAATCAGAGGCATAAACCAAGAATTCAAGAAATACTAGCACAATGCTTGTTTATTAAGCATAACAATCGTCATACCCAAAAGAATGTAAAAGGGTTAATTTGAAAGTAAAAATAAAAGTCAGCAGGTTAAACAAGTTAGAAGTCAGAAAACTGGTTCAAAGATTAGTGGTGTGACGGTTATTGGCTTAATCAAGAGAACTTTAAAAAGTATAGGAAGCAAGCATACTCACATTCATGAGGATGATGCAAGTCATTGATGATGAAATATAAAATGAATAAAAGCATATACTAGAAAAGCAAGTCATCATCAATGCAAGTGGTCACTAAGTTTGTAATAATTGGTGTTGAAAGATGTGAAATTGTTACATAAGTAAAATTACACCAACAATTACAACTTGAAAGAACCTCAATTGGAATGCATAAGATTAGGTCACTTGAAAGTTTATGAAAAGAGCTTCAATGGTCAATGAAAAACAAACTTGAAATCAACCAAGAAGGTAAGAATTAGGACCTATCTTGAGCGGTTCATGACATAATAGAGGTTTAGCATTGATTGGATAGTCAAAGTTCCAATTGACAAGAAATATGCCAATTAGCTCCTTGATTCCATCAATCAACAAAGCACAAAAAAGGGAACATAAACATCACACGGACATGCTGACCAATCAACCTGTGTATTGAGTTTGGTGTATGTCAATTGAATTTCAACCCAAAGAAGTACCAAATCAACACACGGGGTCCTTTAAGAACATGGTAACTTCCAAAAAAAGTTCGGCAGCATTCCGGCAGTAAAATGGACATTCCTGAATAACAATTAGCAGCAAAATCGCACATATGAGTTTAGAGTACATCAAGCATGTAGAACAATTAACCACTCATATGGTTAGGCGACATCAAGCAAAATTACACAATTCAACTCAGTAAGGCAGTAATTAAGCAATTCATATGAACCGAAAATCAACACAACAGTAACGAGATATGCATAGAACAACAACATCAATCACCATTCAGCAAAGAAATCTCATTTCAGCCAATTCAGATAACAAGAACAGAGCACTTATCAGGCCTAGAATCCTCTAACCACATCCTAGCTACTTAACCACATGCAATTCTATTTAAACTAAGCTAACAGAATAATCTAAACAGAACAGTAGAATATGAAAAGAAATGCAGGGGAAGACAGGGGAACCTGAGGAAAGCAGAAGCAGAACTGGAAACGAAAAGGAAGGAAGATGACAGTGCTGCCCAGAGACGGCGGCGACCTGGTGGCTCGGACTGAGGCACTGAGAAGGTAGTCGCAGTGGCGCAGAACAGGGGCGCACACATAGTAGAGAGAGCGGAGCTTTGCACCTATCAAGGCGAGGTGGACGGGCTGCTGGATGGAGGGAGAAAGAAGTTGGTGATAGCGAAATGAGGCTCGCCGGTGGCAATGGAGTTGCCGGATGACGCTGGTTGGAGGCGGAGGCATTTAGCCGACAGAGAGAGGGGAGGGAAAAGGGAAAGAGAGAAGGAGAAAGAAAGAAAGAAAGAAGAAAAGAGGGTGGTAGTCTCGGTGGCAGTGGGTCGCCGGAGTTGGCGGCGAGAGCTTGAAGATGGTGGCTATGGAGGACAAAGGGAAAGGAAACGAAACTTTTGAAGAACGGAGAAGGTGAAGGGCGCGACTGGCTAGGGCTTGCGCGTCCTTGGGGTATTAGGGATTTTAAATCCACGCGTACGCGTACTTGACACGTGCGCGTGGGTGAACGAAAAAGAAAAACACGCGGAAGCATTATGTAAGCGTAGGCGTCGGAGGTGATAGTGCGCATCGACGCGTACGCATAAGATACGCGTATGCGTGAAATGAAACTTGCATTAGAAGCACAATCTTCGCGCCACGTTCGTACAACTCTCGGGTATGATGTATGGGATCTTCGTTGACGCATCGACGTGTACGCACGCAACATGCATATGCGTGGATTTCAAGAACGGCGTTCGACGCGTACGCGTGGGTCGCCTGGCACAAAGTAGGTACAAAGTGGGAACAACTCTCGAGTTTTAGTACCAGGAGTTGTGAAACCACGCCGACGCATACACGTATAGCACGCTTGCGCGTGGATGCCCTTTTTTTTTAGATCAAAAACACCAAAAATAGCTAAAAATCCTCCTAACACTACCTACAACTCAAAACTAACTAAAATGCAAAATTAAGAAAAAAATCTTTTTTGGTTTTTGAAAATTTTTGAAATACAAAAACAAACATAACTTGCACCTCAAGCAACTAACAACCAAAGCATTAAAACAAGACTATATGAAGAGAAAAACTACCTATAATGGCAACTCAAATCACTTATTAATCAAATCTACAAGAGAGTGGAAAGAGTTTACCATGGTGGGGTGTCTCCCACCTAGCACTTTTAGTTTAAGTCCTTAACTTGGACATTTGGGGGCTCCTCATCATGGTGGCTTATACTTGTACTCATCCTTGAATCTCCAAGGATTCTTGCTCCTCAAATGGTTGACGGAATTTCCAACCATCTTCACAAAGCGTGGGTGAACTTCCACCCAAGATGTGAGTTCCCAAAGTTGGTCTTCATGTTGTGATCCGGGATCCCATATCTTATTTTCACATCCGTCTTCAAGTTGATCATCATGATTCTTCCATCCGGGTGGTAGACACATAGAATTCTCCTTAGCACACCAAATCTTCTTCTTAGATGCACATAAACTTGCATTCCTCCAATCATGATGCCAACACCTTGAAAGTTCGACTTTAATGAGCCTAATACCAAACTTCCAACCACTACACAACTCCCTCTTACTATTAACTCCGCAAAGAGCTCTAAGTTGCCCATCCATTTTAATCAAACCATATTCAAGTGAGAAAGTGAAGCTTAAGGGTAAGAATTTTACCCACTTGAACGTTGTGTTGGAGGGTGACTTAGGAAGGGACATCTTCAATGGTTCTTCAACCACTATTCCCTTATGCTCTTGCTTGGTTATTTCCACCTCTTGACAACTTCTCTCAACTTCTTCTTGATTGTCAACTTCTTCCAATTCCTCCTCGTCATCAATTAAATCAAATCTTGGTGGTTGTGTGAAGTCTACTGCAATATTTACTTCATCTCCAATGGAAGAGTCTTCAACAAGGTGGTGCACAAATTGTGAATCACACTTTTCACAACTCGTACCACTAACCAGCAAGTGCACTGGGTCGTCCAAGTAATACCTCACGTGAGTAAGGGTCGAATCCCACGGAGATTGTTGGTTTGAAGCAATCTATGGTTATCTTGTAAATCTTAGTCAGGAAGTCAATTATGTTTATCAGTTGAATTGTGAATAACCAAGAGAGCATAAATTAAAGGTTACTTGTTGTGCAGTGATGGAGAGTATGTTGGAGTTTTGGAGATGCTTTGTCTTCTGAATCTCTGCTTTCCTCTGTCTTCTGATTCACGCACGCACGTCCTCCTATGGCAAGCTGTATGTTGGTGGATCACCGTTGTCAATGGCTACCTTCCATCCTTCCAGTGAAAACTACGCTCACGCGCTCTGTCACAGCACGGCTAATCACCGGTTGGTTCTCGATCCGGTTGGAATAGGATTTACTATCCTTTTGCGTCTGTCACTAACGCCCAGCCTTCAGGAGTTTGAAGCTCGTCACAGTCATTCAATCCTTGAATCCTACTCGGAATACCACAGACAAGGTTTAGACTTTCCGGATTCTCATGAATGCCGCCATCAGTTCTAGCTTATACCACGGAGATTCTGATTAAGGAATCTAAGAGACACTCATTCAATCGGATATAGAACGGAGGTGGTTGTCAGGCACACGTTCGTGGGTTGAGGAAGGTGATGAATGTCACAGATCATCACCTTCATCACAGTTAAGCGCGAATGAACATCTTAGATAGGAACAAGCGTGTTTGAATGGAAAAACAGAAATACTTGCATTAATTCATTGAGACACAGCAGAGCTCCTCACCCCCAACAATGGGGTTTAGAGACTCATGCCGTCAGAGAATACAAAGTTTAGATCTAAAATGTCATGAGATACAAAATAAGTCTCTAAAAGTTGTTTAAATACTAAACTAGTAGCCTAGGGTTACAAAATATGAGTGGACTATGATGGATGATGCAGAGGTCCACTTCTGGGGCCCACTTGGTGTGTGCTGGGGCTGAGATTTGAGTGAGTCACGTGCAGAGGCCATTTGTGGAGTTGAACGCCAGTTTTTATGCCAGTTTGGGCATTCAACTCCAGTTTTTGATCCTTTTCTGGCGCTGGACGCCAGAATTGGGCAGAGAGCTGGCGTTGAACGCCCGTTTACGTCGTCTATCCTTGTGCAAAGTATGGACTATTATATATTGCTGGAAAGCCCGGGATGTCTACTTTCCAATGCCATTGGAAGCATGCCATTTCGAGTTCTATAGCTCCAGAAAATCCACTTTGAGTGCAGGGAGGTCAGAATCCAACAGCATCAGCAGTCCTTTTTCAGCCTGAATCAGATTTTTGCTCAGCTCCTTCAATTTCAGCCAGAAAAATACCTGAAATTACAGAAAAACACACAACTCATAGTAAAGTCCAGAAATATGAATTTTTCCTAAAAACTACTAGAAATAGACTAAAAACTAACTAAAACATACTCTAAACTATATGAAATTATCCCCAAAAAGCGTATAAAATATCCGCTCATCACAACACCAAACTTAAACTGTTGCTTGTCCTCAAGCAACTAGACAAATAAAATAGAAGACTAATAGGTTGAGAAGCAATAATATCTCAGAGTTTTTGATTGAAGCTCAGATTCTAATTAGATGAGCGGGACTAGTAGCTTTTTGCTTCTGAACAGTTTTGGCATCTCACTTTATCCATTGAAGCTCAGAGTGATTGGCATCTATAGGAACTCAGAATTCAGATAGTGTTATTGATTCTCTTAGTTCAGTGTGATGATTCTTGAACACAGCTTCTTTATGAGTCTTGGCCGTGGCCCTAAGCACTTTGTTTTCCAGTATTACTACCAGATACATAAATGCCACAGACACATAACTGGGTGAACCTTTTCAGATTGTGACTCAGCTTTGCTAAAGTCCCCAATTAGAGGTGTCCAGAGTTCTTAAGCACACTCTTCTTTTTGCTTTGGACCTTGACTTTAACCGCTCAGTCTCAAGTTTTCACTTGACACCTGCACGCCACAAGCACATGGTTAGGGACAGCTTGGTTTAGCCGCTTAGACCAGGATTTCAGTCCTTTAGGCCCTCCTATCCACTGATGCTCAAAGCCTTGGGATCCTTTTTAATTGCCCTTGCCTTTTGGTTTTAAGGGTTATTGGCTTTTTCTGCTTGCTTTTGCTTTTTTTTTTTTTTTTTTTTGCAAACTTTGTTCTTTGCTGCTTTTTCTTGCTTCAAGAATCATTTTTATGATTTTTCAGATTATCAATAACATGTCTCATGTTCATTATTCTTTCAAGAGCCAACATATTTAACAGTCTTAAACAACAAATTCAAAAGACATATGCACTGTTCAAGCATTCATTCAGAAGACAGAAAGCATTGCCACCACATTTAACCAATTAGAATTTGTTTTATTTAAACTCGAAATTTTATTGCTTCTTATTCAAAAGATCTACTATTTTATTCATGTTTAATGATGATGAGAAAAATAAACTATAGCTTAATTGGAGATAAAATCAAATAGATACTAATTACTATTATATGACTTCTAAGGTAAACTTTTTATAAGGACACTGTCACAGAGTTAAGGCAGAAATTGGAAATTAACAACCTTTATTCTGGGGGTATGGGAGTTCCTCTGATCCTTGGGAGGCTTGGTATCACAGAAGACTTTTGGCGCTTCAGTTCCCTTAAGTCACGTCCCTGCCCCTCTTGTTCCTTAAGCATATGGGTTAGCATTTGACTGTGTTCCTTCTGTTGTTTTATTATTTGCTCCATAGCTTCCTGTATCTTGGTGACAGACGTCTCAAGATATTCCCAATATTCCGCTTGAGGAATCTCTGGGAGGAATTCCTGTGCTCTCTTCTTGATATGTTCCTCCTGTGCTTGTTGTCTCTCCATTGATGCTTTGGTGATTGACTTTTCAATTAGGATATATTCAGTTATTCCCATCTTGACTCCAGCATCCTTGCAGAGCAGAGAAATCACGCTTGGATAAGCCAACCTGGCCTCTCTTGAATTTTTGTTAGCAATCTTATAGAGCTCTGTTGAAATCAGCTGATGAACCTCCACTTCCTTTCCCATCATGATGCAATGAATCATCACTGCTCTTTTAACTGTGACTTCAGAACGGTTGCTGGTGGGCAACAGAGAACGCCCAATGAAGTCCAGCCATCCTCTGGCAACTGGTTTGAGATCCTCCCTCTTGAGTTGATTTGGGACGCCCTTTGTGTTGGTGGTCCACCTGGCTCCAGGGATACAGATGTCCTCTAGAATCTTATCCAGGCCAATGTCTGCTCTCATCATCCTCCTGTTGAAGGAGTCTGGATCATCCTTTAGCTGCGGTAGCTTTAATATCTCTCTGATCTTGTCAAGGGTGGTATGAACAATCTTTCCCCTGACCATGGTCTGAAATTCGTAGCAGGCTGTTCCAGATAGTCTTTGCTTGTCAGTCTGCCACATATTAGCATAGAACTCCTGGACCATGTTCCTTCCTACTTTCGTTTCAGGATTAGCTAGGACTTCCCAGTTCCTGATTCGAATTTGCTCCTGGATCTCCGGATATTCATCTTCTTTCAGATCGAATCTCACTTCCGGGATCACTGATCTCAGACCCATTACTTTAAGATAATGGTCTGAATGTTCTTTAGATAAGAACTTCCCTTGATTCCAAAGTGGTTTTGGAACGCTCTCTTTCTTGCCTCTTGGAGTGGATTGTTTTCCTTTGGGAGCCATGATCTTAGTGATCTCGGATAAACACACCAAACTTAGAGGTTTGCTTGTCCTCAAGCAAAAGAAAAGAAAGGAGAGGGATAGAAGGAGATCGAGGTGCACTTGTTGATGGAGGAGGGGGGAGGCCGAACCCAATTATAAAGGGGTGGGGGGTGGGTTTTCGAAAGATTGGACAAGATAAGATAAAAAGATTGAGTTGAAAAAGATAAGATAGAAGATATAGTGTAATTTTGAAAAGATAGGATAGATTTTTGAAAAAGATAAATTTGGATTTTGAAAAAGATAATATGAAGATTTGAAAAAGATATGGATTAGTTGAAAAGATTTTTGAGTGAAAAAGATAGATTTGTTTTCAGAAAAGATTTTGAAAAGAGTTGGATTGAATTTGGAAAGATGGATTTTTAGAAATTAAGTATTTTAGAAAACAGGGTTCTTGATATGTTCATGTAAAAATCATGCATTGAAGCATAGAACTATAAATTAGAATGGAAATACGTGTGGGATAAATGGATTTGGCTCCTCCCTGGCTTCCTGGCGTTTGAACGCCCAAACACTGCTTGTTTTGGGCGTTCAGCGCCCAAATGCTGATCTCCTGGGCGTTCAGCGCCCAGTTGCTGCCATTCCTGGCGTTCAACGCCCAGTGGGTGGCCATTTCTGGCGTTGAACGCCCAAATGCTGCCATTACTGGCGTTCAGCGCCCAGTGGATGCCCATTTTGGGCGCTGAACGCCCAAAATGCCCCTTTACTGGCGTTTTCTTGCCATTGAGCTCTCTATCTCTGTTTTGTGTGTAAATTCCTTCTGTAACCCTGTAAACTTATGCAATTGATTCTTTACCTTAGTGTCAGTAAACTTTATATAAACAAATAAATAAGAAAAATAGGGCAAAATGCTTAGAGGATTGTTGCCCCATGGCTGGGTTGCCTCCCAGAAAGCGCTTCTTTATTGTCTTTAGCTGGACCTTGCTGAGCTTTTAATCTAACTTCAGCCTTGAGCATTCTTGCTCAGTGTTGCCTTCAAGATAATGCTTGATTCTCTGTCCATTGACAATGAACTTCTTATCAGAATCAATATCTTAAAGCTCCACATAACCATATGGTGACACACTTGTAATCACGTATGGTCCCCTCCACCGGGATTTCAGTTTCCCGGGGAATAGCCTGAGTCTAGAGTTAAACAACAGGACCTTCTGTCCTGGTTCAAAGATTCTAGATGACAGCTTTCTGTCATGCCATTTTTTTTATTTTTCTTTATAAAGCTTGGCATTTTCGAAAGCTGTAAATCTGAATTCCTCTAGCTCATTTAGCTGGAGCAATCGTTTTTCTCCTGCTAATTTGGCATCTAAGTTTAGGAATCTGGTTGCCCAGTAGGCCTTATGTTCCAGTTCCACGGGCAAGTGGCATGCCTTACCATACACGAGTTGGTATGGAGAGGTCCCTATAGGGGTCTTGAATGCTGTTCTGTAAGCCCACAGAGCATCATCCAAGCTCCTTGCCCAATCCTTTCTACGGGTATTTACTGTCCGTTCCAGGATTCTCTTTAATTCTCTGTTAGAGACTTCAGCTTGCCCGTTGGTTTGTGGATGATATGGAGTGGTCACTTTGTGGCGAATTCCATACCGAACCATGGCAGAGTAAAGCTGTTTATTGCAGAAGTGAGTGCCCCCATCACTGATTAACACTCTAGGGACACCAAACCTGCTAAAGATATGTTTCTGGAGGAACTTCAGCACTGTTTTAGTATCATTGGTGGGTGTGGCAATAGCCTCAACCCATTTTGATACATAGTCAACTGCCACCAGAATATAAGTGTTTGAGTATGATGGTGGGAAAGGTCCCATGAAGTCAATTCCCCATACATCAAACAACTCTATTTCCAAGATTCCTTGTTGAGGCATGGCGTAACCATGAGGCAGATTACCAGCTCTTTGGCAACTGTCACAATTACGTACAAATTCTCGGGAATCTTTATAGAGTGTGGGCCAATAGAAGCCACATTGGAGGACCTTGGTGGCTGTTCGCTCACCTCCGAAATGGCCTCCATATTGAGATCCATGGCAATGCCATAGGATTCTCTGTGCTTCCTCTCTGGGGACACACCTACGGATAATTCCGTCTGCACATCTCTTAAAGAGATAGGGCTCATCCCACAAGTAGTACTTTGCATCAGTAATTAGTTTCTTTTTTTGTATTCTATTGTACTCCTTGGGTATGAACCTTGCAGCTTTATAGTTTGCAATATCGGCAAACCATGGTGCTTCCTGAATGGCAAATAGATGCTCATCAGGGAACGTCTCAGAGATCTCAAGAAAGGGGAGGGACGTCCCTTCCACTGGCTCTATCCGGGACAGATGATCAGCCACTTGGTTCTCTGTCCCTTTTCTGTCTCTTATTTCTATATCAAACTCTTGCAGAAGCAATACCCATCTGATGAGCCTGGGTTTTGAATCATGCTTTGTGAGTAGATATTTAAGAGCAGCATGGTCAGTATACACAATCACTTTTGATCCTACTAAGTATGATCTAAACTTGTCAATGGCGTAAACCACTGCAAGTAGTTCTTTTTCTGTGGTTGTGTAATTTTTCTGGGCATCATTTAGAACGCGACTGGCATAATAAATGACATGCAGAAGCTTGTCATGCCTCTGTCCCAATACTGCACCAATGGCATGATCACTGGCATCACACATTAACTCAAATGGCAATGTCCAGTCTGGTGCAGAAATGACTGGTGCTGTGACCAGCTTAGCTTTCAGCGTTTCAAACGCCTGCAGGCATGCTGTGTCAAACACAAATGGCGTGTCAGCAGCTAGCAGATTGCTTAGAGGTTTTGCAATTTTTGAAAAATCCTTTATAAACCTCCTATAGAATCATGCATGCCCCAGAAAGCTTTTGATTGCCTTAACATTGGCAGGTGGTGGTAATTTTTCAATTACCTCTATTTTTGCTTGATCCACCTCTATTCCCTTGTTTGAGATTTTATGCCCAAGAACAATTCCTTCAGTCACCATGAAGTGACACTTTTCCCAGTTTAAAACTAGGTTGGTTTCTTGGCATCTTTTCAGAACAAGTTTCAGGTGATCAAGGCAGGAGCTGAATGAGTCTCCATATACTGAGAAGTCATCCATGAAGACTTCCAAAAATTTTTCCACCATATCAGAGAAAATAGAGAGCATGCATCTCTGGAAGGTTGCAGGTGCATTGCATAGCCCAAAGGGCATCCTTCTATAAGCAAACACTCCAGATGGACATGTGAATGCTGTTTTCTCTTGATCCTGGGGATCTACTGTAATCTGGTTATAGCCTGAGTAGCCATCCAAAAAGCAGTAATAATCATGACCTGCTAGTCTCTCTAGCATCTGGTCTATGAATGGTAAAGGAAAATGATCCTTTCTGGTGGCTGTATTGAGCCTTCTGTAGTCAATACACATGCGCCACCCTGTAACTGTTCTTGTAGGAACCAGTTCATTTTTTTCATTATGAATCACTGTCATGCCTCCCTTTTTTGGGACGACTTGAACAGGGCTCACCCAGGGGCTATCAGAAATGGGATAAATAATCCTAGCCTCTAGTAATTTGGTGACCTCTTTCTGCACCACTTCCTTCATGGCTGGATTTAGCCGCCTCTGTGGTTGAACCACTGGTTTGGCATTATCCTCCAGTAGGATTTTGTGCATGCATCTAGCTGGGCTTATGCCCTTAAGGTCACCTATGGACCACCCAAGAGCTGTCTTGTGTGTCCTTAGCACTTGAATAAGTGCTTCCTCTTCCTGTGAATTTAAAGCAGAGCTTATGATCACTGGAAAGGTGTCACCTTCTCCTAGAAATGCATATTTCAAGGATGGTGGCAGTGGCTTGAGCTCTGGTTTAGGAGGTTTTTCCTCTTTCAGAAGAAAGTTCAGAGGCTCTTTCATGTCCACTGAATCCTCCAAATCAGGCTGAACATCTTTAAAGATGTCTTCCAACTCTGATTCGAGACTCTCAGCCATGTTGATCTCTTCTACCAAAGAGTCAATAAGGTCAACTTTCATGTAGTCTGTTGATGTGTCTGGATGCTGCATGGCTTTGACAGCGTTCAACTTGAACTCGTCATCGTTGACTCTCAGGGTTATTTCCCCCTGTTGGACGTCAATGAGGGATCGTCCAGTTGCTAGGAAGGGTCTTCCTAGAATGAGAGTAGCACTCTTGTGCTCCTCCATTTCCAGCACAACAAAGTCAGTGGGAAAGGCGAATGGCCCAACTCTGACAATCATGTCCTCAATCACGCCTGATGGGTATTTAGTGGAACCATCAGCAAGTTGGAGACATATCCGGGTTGGTTTAACTTCTTCAGTTAAGCCAAGCTTCCTGATAGTGGATGCAGGTATTAGGTTGATGCTTGCCCCAAGATCGCATAAGGCTGTCTTGGTGCAATCACCTTCCAATATGCATGGTATCAGAAAACTCCCAGGGTCTTTAAGCTTCTCAGGAAAGCTTTTCAGAATGACTGCACTGCATTCTTCAGTGAGGAGAACTCTTTCTATTTCTCTCCACTCCTTTTTATGACTCAAGATCTCTTTCATGAACTTGGCATAAGAAGGTATTTGCTCAAGTTCCTCTGCAAATGGAATCTTTATTTCAAGAGTCCTTAGATAATCTGCAAAGCGAGCAAATTGCTTATCCTGCTCCTCTTTCCGGAGTTTTTGAGGATAAGGTATCTTGGCTTTATATTCCTCAACCTTAGTGGTTAAAGAAGCCTTTTTAGAGGGGTTGTTATCAGCACTTGTGTGTGTCTGATCCCTCACTGGCAATTGAGTACCAGAGTCAGAAGCTGGAGTGACGTTAGACGCCAACTCACTGTCTGTTCCTGGCGCCTGAACGCCAGAAATGTGCCCATTTTGGGCGTTCAACGCTGGATTATGCCCCCTTTGGGCGTTCAACTCCAGATTCTTGCCCATTTCTGGCGTTGAACGCCAATCCTGCCTTGTTTCTGGCGCTGAACGCCAGTTTTGGGCATGGTCTGGGCGTTCAGCGCCAGCCTTCCACCCATTTTCTGGCGTTTTAGTGCCAGAATTATTTTTCCCTGGGCTCTTACTGTCCTCAGAGGAATCTTTGGTGGGTCGCTCATTTCTTGAATTTTTGATGCCTTGAGGTGGGGTATTTAATGTTTTCCCACTTCTTAATTGAACTGCTTGGCATTCTTCTGTTATTTGCTTTGATAGCTGCTGCTTTGTTTGCTTAAACTGTTCGTCCATATGTATATTTGCTATCCTTGTCTCCTGTAACCTGTCTTTGAATTCAGCTAGCTGTTTTGTTAGAAAATCTAATTGCTGATTGAATTCAGCAGCTTGTTTTACAGTACTGAATTCAGCAGTTACTGTTTTAACCTCTTCATTCATGGAAGGGTTGCTGCTTAGATACAGATGCTGATTCCTGGCAACTGTATCAATGATCTCTTGAGCTTCTTCAATTGTCTTTCTCATATGGATAGATCCACCAGCTGAGTAATCTAAAGACATCTGAGCTCCTTTTGCAAGCCCATAGTAGAAGATGTCTAACTGAACCCACTCTGAAAACATTTCAGAGGGGCATTTTTGTAGCATCTCTCTGTATCTCTCCCAGGCATCATAAAGAGATTCATTATCTCCTTGTTTAAAGCCTTGGATGTCCAGCCTTAGCTGTGTCATCCTTTTTGGAGGGAAATATTGATTCAGGAATTTTTCTGTCAGCTGTTTCCATGTTCTTATGCTGGCCTTAGGTTGGTTATTTAACCACCTCTTGGCTTGATCTTTTACAGCAAATGGAAACATTAATAGTCTGTAGACATCCTGATCTATTTCCTTATCATGTACTGTGTCAGCAATTTGTAAAAATTGTGCCAGAAACTCTGTAGGTTCTTCTTGTGGAAGACCGGAATACTGGCAACTTTGCTGCACCATGATAATGAGCTGAGGATTCAACTCAAAGCTACTGACTCCAATGGAGGGTATGCAGATGCTACTCCCATATGAAGCAGTAGAGGGGTTAGAATATGACCCCAGAGTCCTCCTGGACTGTTCATTTCCACTTATGTCCATGATGGATCTATGGATATAACTTGGACTGATTTACCTTTTTATTTATTTTATTTTATAAGAAGTAAATACTTGAATAAAATAAAATAACTAAAAAGAATTTGAATTTTGAAATTTTTTTTTCGTTTAAAAAAAAAGAAATTAATTAGTTAATAAATAAAAAAAAGAAATTTTTGAAAAAGAGGGAAGATATTTTCGAAAATTAGAGAGAGGGAGAGTTAGTTAGGTAGTTTTGAAAAAGTTAAGAAACAAACAAAAAGTTAGTTAGTTAGTTGAAACAAATTTTGAAAAGATAAGAAGTTAGGAAGTTAGAAGAGATATTTTGAAAAAATATTTTTTTGAATTTAGTGAGGAGAGAGAAAAACAATAAGATAGTACAAGATTTAAAATTTTTAGATCTAATGCTCCTTGTTTTCGAAAAATTTGGAGGGAAAACACCAAGGAACACCAAACTTAAAAATTTTAAGATCAAGACAAAAGGAAACTCAAGAACACTTTGAAGATTCACAAGAACACAAGAACATGAAGGAAGAACACCAAACTTAAAATTTTTAGAAAACCAAACCAAAATTTTCGAAAATCAAAGGGAAATCAACAAGAAAACACCAAACTTAAAGTTTGGCACAAGATTTAATAGAAAAAATATTTTTGAAAAAGAAGGTTTTGAAAAGAGTATAAAAGATTCTAACCCAATTACCAAGAACACAGATTAACGCTCTAGCCAAATGAGTTATGGGACCTTAAAAAGAAATTTTAAGAAAGATTATTTTTGAAAATACCAAACTTAAAGTTTGGCACAGGATTTAATAGAAAAATTATTTTTGAAAAAGGTTTTTAAAAAATATGATAGCCATTTATCATGAACATAAATACCACGTTCTAAATAACTGAGCTATAAGTTTAAAGTATTTTAGCAAGGGATAAATAATAAAAGACTCTAAACCAAAAAAGAAAGATTTTTCCTAATCTAAGCAACAAAATAATCCGTCAGTTGTTCAAACACGAAAAATCCCCGGCAACGGCGCCAAAAACTTGGTGCACAAATTGTGAATCACACTTTTCACAACTCGTACCACTAACCAGCAAGTGCACTGGGTCGTCCAAGTAATACCTCACGTGAGTAAGGGTCGAATCTCACGGAGATTGTTGGTTTGAAGCAATCTATGGTTATCTTGTAAATCTTAGTCAGGAAGTCAATTATGTTTATCAGTTGAATTGTGAATAACCAAGAGAGCATAAATTAAAGGTTACTTGTTGTGCAGTGATGGAGAGTATGTTGGAGTTTTGGAGATGCTTTGTCTTCTGAATCTCTGCTTTCCTCTGTCTTCTGATTCACGCACGCACGTCCTCCTATGGCAAGCTGTATGTTGGTGGATCACCGTTGTCAATGGCTACCTTCCATCCTTCCAGTGAAAACTACGCTCACGCGCTCTGTCACAGCACGGCTAATCACCGGTTGGTTCTCGATCCGGTTGGAATAGGATTTACTATCCTTTTGCGTCTGTCACTAACGCCCAGCCTTCAGGAGTTTGAAGCTCGTCACAGTCATTCAATCCTTGAATCCTACTCGAAATACCACAGACAAGGTTTAGACTTTCCAGATTCTCATGAATGCCGCCATCAGTTCTAGCTTATACCACGGAGATTCTGATTAAGGAATCTAAGAGACACTCATTCAATCGGATATAGAACAGAGGTGGTTGTCAGGCACACGTTCGTGGGTTGAGGAAGGTGATGAATGTCACAGATCATCACCTTCATCACAGTTAAGCGCGAATGAACATCTTAGATAGGAACAAGCGTGTTTGAATGGAAAAACAGAAATACTTGCATTAATTCATTGAGACACAGCAAAGCTCCTCACCCCAACAATGGGGTTTAGAGACTCATGCCGTCAGAGAATACAAAGTTTAGATCTGAAATGTCATGAGATACAAAATAAGTCTCTAAAAGTTGTTTAAATACTAAACTAGTAGCCTAGGGTTACAAAATATGAGTGGACTATGATGGATGATGCAGAGGTCTACTTCTGGGGCCCACTTGGTGTGTGCTGGGGCTGAGATTTGAGTGAGTCACGTGCAGAGGCCATTTGTGGAGTTGAACGCCAGTTTTTATGCCAGTTTGGGCGTTCAACTCCAGTTTTTGATCCTTTTCTGGCGCTGGACGCCAGAATTGGGCAGAGAACTGGCGTTGAACGCCAGTTTACGTCGTCTATCCTTGTGAAAAGTATGGACTATTATATATTTCTGGAAAGCCCTGGATGTCTACTTTCCAATGAAATTGGAAGCATGCCATTTCGAGTTCGGTAGCTCCAGAAAATCCACTTTGAGTGCAGGGAGGTCAGAATCCAACAGCATCAGCAGTCCTTTTTCAGCCTGAATCAGATTTTTGCTCAGCTCCTTCAATTTCAGCCAGAAAAATACCTGAAATTACAGAAAAACACACAACTCATAGTAAAGTCCAGAAATATAAATTTTTCCTAAAAACTACTAGAAATAGACTAAAAACTAACTAAAACATACTCTAAACTATATCAAATTATCCCCAAAAAGCGTATAAAATATCCGCTCATCACAAGGTCACCAATGTCATTTGGTATAGAGTTGTCTTCAATAACATAAACTTCACACCCAATGGGAAAGGATTCAATTATAGATAGGAATTCGTTGATGATTGAATCCATCTCTTGATCAACCTCTTCAAAGTCTTTAACCTTGACCTGCCTTGAAGGTTGTTGAGACTCCCACGGTGGTTCTGCATCTCCTAAATCTTCAACCACTTCTTCCTCTTCTTCAATAATCATGGCTTCCTCCAATTGTTCTAATACAAAGTCTAACTCTTCATTTTCCACTGGATTTTCCAATCTCCCCTTCATACTTTGCTCTTCTTGTGATCCTTCACATGTAGCCATGGAAGTACTTTGAATGCGTGCATATTAGGAGGCCAAAGTGTGAACTACCTTAGTCAAGTTAGTCACATATTCTAGTGCATTTCTTTGCATAGCCTCCTGTCCTTGAAGTAGCAAAGTGAGAGAATCATCCATTAGGGCTTGGGGTGGATAGGAGGGTTCATCATTTTGGAGAAAGGGTTCATAATAGGAAGGTGGTTCTTCTTGGTAGGGGTATGGAGATGGTGTGTATTGAGGTGGTTTTTGGTAATAATCATGATGGGATTGTGGTGGTTCTATAGGTTCTTTCTCATAATGGTCACAAGGATAAGGTAGGGGTGATTGGTTATATGATGGATATGGATCATAGGAAGGTATTTTGTAAAGAGAAGCTTGTGTGTAAGGTTGATGGTCATGTTGAGGATAAGATTCATAGGCATATGATGGTGGTAGTTGATTGTCACAAAGAGGTTCACCATAGCCATTGAATTGACATGCATTAGGATGGGAGTTATACCTATAAGTAACTGGAGATTGTTGCCAAGAGGAGTAATCAATTCCTTGAGGCTCCTCCCATCTTGGATCGCTCCATCCTTGATACATGTTGTCATTGAGATTCATATTTTCTACAACATAATTTCAACCAAACTCATAGCCAAAAGGGTGAGAATTCATAGTGGAAACAAAAACAAAACTAACAAAGTCCTAAAGCTAACAAAAATTAACAAACAAGCAAAAGACAAACATATTCACACTATTCACATATATACAATAACCAATAACAAGGCACACAATTACAACTCCCCGACAACGGCGCCATTTTGATGAACGGTTATTTGATGGTAAAGAATTTCACAAATGAAATCTCGTTGCAAGCATAGTTCTAAACCAACAAACAATTCCTTCATTCAAACATTTGGTTGTCACAAGTAACAAACCCCTAATAAAACTAATAACCGAAGTATTTAAACCTCGGGTCATCTCTCAAAGGAATTGCAAGGTAGTGTTCTTGTTATTGGTTATGGAGATGTATATTTTGGGGTTTTGGATAAGAAAAAAGAAAAGTAAATTGTAAGAAAGTAAATGAAATTCAAACGATAAAAAGGTCTTGGCAAGGTTTGGTGGTTAAAGATCTCTATCCTTATCACTAACCACAATATGATAATTGCAAGGATCAATCCCATTAAGTCATCCTCTAACAAGTAAAGGAAAGTCAAATGAGCTATATCAATCCAAGTCCATAAGTCCTAGCTATTCGCTAATTGAATTAATGAGAGCTAGAGTCAATGGCTACCAATTATCAATCTCTTGGACATTAGTAACTCAAGAATTTCTAAGTTACCATCCCAAGCCAAGAACACAAAATCTACTCTAACATCCTTCCAAGCATTTTGTCAAACACTTGGAAGGCATAGAAGGAAAGTATAGTAAATTGCAAGAATTAATAAAAGAAAATAAAAGGAACAAGAGTGTATCAACAACAAAGTATACAAAATAAGGGATATTATAATGAAAGACTAAAAGAACAAGATGTAGCAACAAGAATTTGAGAAGGAGAAGTAGATGAAAGCAAGAACCAAAGCCTAGATCTAAGGAGAAATTAACCTAACCCTAATCCTAATTCTAGAGAGAAGAGAGAGCTTCTCTCTCTAGAAAACTAAACTAAAACTACTTCTAAAACTAACTTGGTAACTCCCTAATGTGTCTAATGTGTGATCCCCTTTGACTTCTGCATGTAAATAGGCTCAGAAAGTGAGTTGGATCTGGGCCTAGGAAGCCCAGAATTTGCCCCCAGTGGATTCACTTTAAATGGGTCACGTGCGAGCAACAATGCGTACGTGTAGGTCACGCGTACGCGTCGATGGCATTTTTACGTTCCACGCTACGCGTACGCATCGCCATGCGACTCCATATTCCACGCATGTGCGTCTGCTGTGCGTGCGCGTCGACGTGTGCATCCCAAATCCTTGGTTTTCCATGTGTTCTCCATTTTGCATGCTTTCCTCTTCAATCCTTTGATCCATTCCTAGCCTTTTCAACCTGAAATCACTTAACAAACAAATCAAGGCATCTAGTGGAATCAAAAGTGGATTAAAATCATCAAATTAAAGGCCTAAAAGCATGTTTTCACACTTAAGCACAAATAAAGGAAGAATCACAAAACCATGCTATTTCGTTGAGTAAAGGTAAGGAAAAGTTGATAAAATACTCTAAATCCAACACAAGATAAACCCTAAAAATGGGGTTTATCAGACCCGTGAACTAAACACTCAGGGAATTGAATTGGTTTTGAATAGTGACATCTTTAAATTCAAACTTTGATTGCGAGTCGATTGTGGGTTAGGACTATACTTGCAACGCCAATCCTATTTTGAGGAAGATTCCTAACTCGCTAATTGGCGCGCATCACCCGTCACTCTGATCGGCCATTTCATGCAACTTTTTTGGCTTTCACTAAACCCCGAACCTCCTCTATCGGTACCTCATCCATAACATCCTCAAATTCATCGGACAAATCCACAACATCCTATTTTCTTTTCTTCAATATCACCTTCTTTCTCCTCGGTCTCGGCTGGTCCACTTCGCCAACCCCAACTTTTTCCGCTTTTGACGAGGACCATTCCTTATCCAAATTTTTACTCTTTACCCAAGCTCAGAGGGTAGCAGCAGAAACCCCTGGATATTTTCTCCCTGCAAAATAAACACAACAAACCTCAGTCAAACATTAGCCAAAATATAATCAAATCAATACTCCACAAACCTCACCTAAATATTCTACAACAGCCGGCTTATTATCCTCCCACTGGAGCAAGTCAAAAACTAGATATTCAATAATACATTCATTCCTTGCAGTGATAGTTTCTGGCCCTAGAATACTCTGAGGTTCCGAACACCACCATATCGGAAACTTATCCCCCATATGATCGTCCATATAGAACTGAAATTCCCCCTCAACACTCCTAACTTCCACATACATTTCCTTGAAATTTTTAAAGGAAGACTTGTACAGTTTGAAAATAGCAAACCTAGGTGAACTATTCAAGTTCACCCAAACCCCCTTTCCAAACTCCTTTGGCTTAGAACAATGTAAAGAACAACTCCACTGTCGGTTTCTCCTCCAAAAAATCCATAAGAATCTCAAAACTACGAAGAAATGCCCACCTGTTAGGGTGAAGCTGGGATGGTGCACAATTTAACTGCTTCAACACTTGACATTCAAATTCAGTAAAGGGAAGCTTCACCCTCAATTCCTCTAACACACTACTATACACATAAAAATACTCAAAATCCTCCCCCATGTGAAACACCCGGTCATTGGAAGAACAAGAAAGAAGTTCCAACCGAATCCCAGACCCAACCCGCATAACACTATTTTTGTCTATTTCTTTTACAGCATCTTCATCAAGAAACAAAGATGCACGAACCCTCACATCATCATTCACCCAATCGTAAGACCAATCAATTTTCTCCTTTTTCTTTTTCTCTAAGCCCATAATTGAAAAAATAGTCGAAGAAGAGGGAAACAGCAAAACAAAGATAGAAGAAGAAGCAAAGAAGTCAAAAACAACAAATTTAGAGCATACCTCTTTTACTCATTTTTCTCTTTGAAACAAAACACTTCTGATGACAAGGAAGCTTAACCAAGCCACAACGAAAACCTTCAGGATTCCAAACTGTTTACATTAGCACATTTAATCAACTCCTCGATTCCACTACCCTCAATCACATCAATTACATAAAAAAAGTGAAGGGCATTGGAAACACGCACACTCTGAAACGTGCATTTAATTTTTACTCTCTCCTAATTATACCACTACTTAACATTAACAAATGTTTAATAAAGCAAATTGAACTGGGGGCTGCAAGGCAAAACCAGTCGCCAAGTTACTCAGCAAGCCAACTTATGATTCATTAAAAGCTCAACCTGCTTCATTAAACACATTCCCAGGCTAAGCTTGGGGCTATGATCTAGCCGTTACAAATCCGACCTCATAACTTGGCATTGTGGTCAATAATTTGGCTCCACACGTCATAACTCGGCGACATGCGTTATGATCAGACACAACAGACTGCACTTTGGAATAAAAACGTCCGATCATGCATTAAACTTTAATAACCATTCTTCAATGTAGATGACTAGCAGTGAGCATAACCGACCTATCCCACTCCACCTATAAAGGTATGATATCTGATCCTTAAAGAACACATTGAATTCTTAATATTGACTTAAGTTTCGGAGTGGCTTTGCAGGTACACTCCCCCCTCTCTTGTTCATACTCTGCGCAATTGGACATCTCTCAGGCGGAAAGTTCGAACTACCCCAAGGCTCATAAATCGGCATCGAAGATAACAACTCGATGCCGACCCCCAGTAGCCGAGCTCCCCTCCAAATATCCACACAGGAAAAATTATTATTATTATTATTATTATTATTATTATTATTATTATTATTATTATTATTATTATTATTATTATTATAGAAGTAGTTTTTATAATTTATAAAAATATTTTTAATTAAAATTAAAAATAAATAATTATGATAAAATTATAATAATAAAATATATATTTTAAATATTTTTAATTTAAATTATTTTTAATTATAAAATCACTAAAATTAGGACATTAAAAATTTTCATATAATAATAATAATATGTATTAGATGAAAATTAATAAATTTAATTTATTAAAATTATATATATATATATATATATATATATATATATATATATATATATATATATATATATATATATATATATATATATATATATATATATATATATATATATATATATGATCACTAAACTGACTTACTTTAAAAATTTCTAATGGTTATAGTTATCGTATTTTTGTTAGTAGGATATTCTCACCATGAACATAATACTAAAATTTTTCTTTGATCTGCGGCTATTATGGTAATTAAAAAAGTATTTATTATACTTTGATTTCAAACACCTAATATCTTACGGTGCTAGTTAAATGAATATTGCGTATGATTTAAATATTTATAGAATTAATTATCAGTCAATATGAAATCCATAAGCTATGGTAATGAATTTGAGATCTACGATTATAATGAATGAATTAAAAAAAAGCCTTGAGCAAGAGATTTGAATGAATAAAGAAATGAGTTTCTTAAGTCATTCATAATTTAATATATAATGATGACAATTAGAATTTGACAATCAAATTGTACTCTAAGAGCTGAAAAGATCACATAGAAGGAATTATATTTTTGTTTTTATTGGGTTCTTGGTAAAAATATCATTACTTCAAATAAATAATTATTATATTCTTTACTAATACTATAAATATAATAATAATATGATAATTGAGAATATTAAATAATTAATTATTTATTCTATGATGAGTTTTAAATATGGATAAAATTCAATATAACTCGTTTTTGGTTTTAAATAAAAAAATAAAACAAATTACATACAATAAAAAAAGGGGCAAATTTTTCGAATTTTTTCATAGAAATTCATAGTTGAATTAAGTTAAACAATAAATTTATTTTTTATTATTTTATTAATATCATTTTTTAAGTCTTTATTTTAAAATATTAAATATTTAAAAATTAAACTGAATAAATATTCTATTTTAGAATAGAAAAAAAGAAATATTCTAGACATAAAAAATAAAAAAGAATTTAAAATTTTTTTGGATTATTTTACTCAACTTACGAGTTGCTCAAAAAATCTGTTGATTTTGAGCCACAGGATGAATAATTATTGTTCATATCCTAGCACGATAATAAAACCAGGCCTAAAGTAGACAAGCCCAACCCACAAAAGAAATGTCTAGAAAATCTTTCTTTGTCTACCAGATCTACATGAGGAACGAATTCATTGGTTTGTATGGCTGACTTATGTACAGAATCTTAATTGCACCTATAAATTTGCCCAACAGTTTAAATATGATATCTTAAAAGCCCTAAACAAAAAGAGAAGTAGCCACCCATCATTATAGCTGGATAAGTTAAAAAAAGATAACAATCTTTTCTTTTATATCGTATCAATATCCTATCAAATTCAAATATTTCTCAAACCCATAACTCAAAAACCTACATTAAACATTTGCTAATTTAAGCATAAGATCCCTTGCGGATACAACTCCCCATCCTCACTCAAAGACATTGGACGGCTTCGCCACACCAGAGGATATGTCCAACCTAACTCATTAAGGAGTCTGAACCTCACGTTCAAGACCAAATAGTAAGTTTCAGGTAATTCTCAGAATATTGGTACAATTGCTGGCGACCTAGAGTTCAAAACCCAATCATGGCGGATGACTATCCGAAAGACGGATACACGACATCCAAATCAGAATCCCAAGAAGAAAAACGGATTAATAATGATCAAGAAATTGTTATTCCCATGACGTTAAGATTTTTGCTGGTAAAGAATTTTATAAAAATAGTCGCGTTGTAGATATAGTTTCTAAACCGACAGAAATCCCTTCGTACAAATGTTTTGATTGTCACAAGTAACAAACCCCTTTAAAATTAAAAACCAAAGTATTCAAACCTCGGGTCATCTTCTCAAGAAACTGCAGGGAAGTATGTTCTTATTATTGGTTATGAAGATTGTAAATTGGGATTTTGAAAGTAAGGAGAGATAGTGAATTTAAATTGCAATTAAATTAAGTAAATGACTGTAAAATAAACTTTTGGTAAGGTACGAGAATTTGGAAATCCTATCCTAGTTATCCTTATCAATGGTGATGAGAATTGAGTCTTAATCCCACTTAGTTAGCCTTTACTAAAGCAAAGGAAGATCAAGTGGATTAATTAGTCTGATCTTCAGGTTCTAGTCAATTCCTAAGAAAGGACTGGAATTATTGAAGTTCAATTCAATTAGCAAAGATAACAATTATCGATCACGTTGAGTTTGATAACTCTTGAGTTACTGATTTCTTAACCAAAACCAAAAGGGGAAAAAGTAAATCTGCTGGAATAAAAATGTCTTCAGATTGGAAATAACAATAATGTGAATAAAAGAAAGCAATCATAAACTGAAATACCTCAAATAACATTAATCAAAAGAATTATCTGTAACATAGAAAAATTCATAAATTAAATTGAGAGAATAATTAAAAGGAATATTGAACCTGATGAAAAGAGATAATCCCGAAAGCAAAAGAAATCCTAATTCTAAATCTTAAAAGAGAGAGGAGAGAACCTCTCTCTAAAAATTACATCTAAATCATCAAAAGTAACTAATTGGAGACTCTCATTTGAGTGGATGCATTCCCCCACTTCATAACCTCTGATCTGTGCTTTCTGGACTTGGATCTGGGACAAAAGGGCTTCAGAAATCGCTGGGAGCGTTTTCTATAATTTCTGGTGCGTGGCCTCTATCACGCGTCCGCGTGGGTCATGCGGTCGCATCATCTGGAGTTTTCCTTGTCACACGTTTGCTTCGGTTAAGCGCCCGCGTCATCTGTGTTTTGCTCGTGGCGCGCGATCGCGTCATTCACGCATTTGCGTCACTGCCTTTTTGCTCTAGGCATGCGGCCGCATCGTCCATGCGTTCGCGTCGCTGCCAGCTTCTTCAAAAACTCCATTTTGTGCTTTCCTTCCATTTTTGTATGTTTCCTTTCTATCCTTTAAGTCATTCCTGCCTTAGATGATCTGAAACTACTCAACACACAAATCCCGGCATCGAATGGTAATAAAAGGGTAATTAAAATAATTATTTTTAAAGCATAGAAAACATATTTTTCACATACATCACATAATAAGGAAGGGAAAGTAAAACCATGAAATTAACATGAATAAGTGAGTGAAGGATTGAATAGATCACTTAAATTGAGCATAAAATATATCATAAAATATGGGTTTATCATCCCCCCTCCTCTCAAAGAGGTAAGGGAGCTAATGAAGAAAGAGATCAAAATGATCCAAGAGAACGAAGATTAGGATCCGAGGTCCATAGATCTGGAACATCAGGAAACAGAGATGCAATAAAATTAAATAGGATTGGTCCATAGACACCAAGGCCGGATGGAGCAGCTTGAGATCAAGATGGAGCAGCAACATGAGTCTAAATGAGCTCTACAAAGAAAGGTACGACAACGTAATAAGTTGGATGAAAAACTGAAAAGATTTGAGTCCGATCTAAAGGGAAGGAGACCTCTAATTGCTTGAGAAACCACTCCCTTGGGAAGTAAAGACCCATTCAAGGAGATTATGTGAGCAAAATTTTCTAGGAAATATAGGCATACAAAAATCATGAGGTCTTTTCCAAGGTTGTAATGGGCCCAAGGTAAAGGTAAGGGTATATGTATAAGGCTAAGTGAGCTAATAAGTGAATCCTTGATTAGTTTAAGATCTCACCTAATATACATATTTTGTAATTCAAAGGTTTCTTTACCTATTTATCCAAATTTTCCCACTTTTTATGTTACATGCTCATGCATTAGTTTAATTTTTATCCCATGTGCATTGCTCTTCTTTTTTTTTTTGTATTTGGGGAATTCTTTTGTATCCCCTTATTTGGGTACTAAAATAAAATATATAAATTTTTTTTAATGCACATGGTAATTTAATTGCTTTGATTTCACATGAGCATGCTTCCCAAAATTTTATTTTGAAATATTTTTATTCTTTTTAACTTTCTACTTTTGTTTCTATCATCCATGTTCCCATAAGGTTCCCCACACTTAAACAATTACACAATTTCTATCTTAAGCTAACCAATGATTCAACTTGGGATTTTTATTTTATTTTTCTGCTTAAGGCTAGTAAAGTGGTTTATAGAACATGAGGGGTTTTAAAGGCTCAAGGGGGCTAACAAGGGTGATGTAAAAGGTAGGCTAATTTGGGATAAGTGAGCTAGAATCAAACAATGGCCTCAATCACTTTCTTGGTATGTATCTATATTCTATAATCGGACATATAGATTAAAACAAAGTAAAGAACACCAGAATAAAAAAGAAGGACGAAACACACAGGAATAAAATATTATGGTTTGAATGTAACCATACAATTAAGCTCAAAACTTACAGGCTGTGTGTTCTCCAGCTCAAGAATCATATATCAGTTATGTATGTCATGCAAGTAAAAATTAAGAGTTCCCATTATTCTCAATGTAAATCTTAGGGTGGCTTTAAAGTTTTAGTGTTTCTCCTTGATAAAATGTTGTTAACTAACTAACATGTAATGCTATATATAAAAGGTGTGTGGATTGTTTCTGTTCTGTTCAAGTCTCTAGTTTACTTCCTTTTTGTATTTTCAATTCGAACTAAGCTATCTTATGCTAAAAAGGGTAAACTATACTAATTAATCCACATTTTCTATAACTAATAAGTTAGAATTGCAACTAAACTAAATGGCTAAAATATGAACTAAAGTGAAAAATGCAAAAATAGAGTAAAAATACATGAAAAGAGTAATGTATAAGTACTAAGAAATAAAAATAAAGATCAAAATACAGAAAAATAACAAAATAAAATAGAAAGAGTATGTAGTGGTTCACCAAGAAAATTACGCCAGAGATGGCGACCTCCCCACACTTAAAATAAAGCATCGTCCTCAATGCTCACTCAAGCAGGGTGTGAAGGAGTGTCATCACTGGAAGGATGGGTGGCTGGAGTCTCTGTAGTGGTGGTCTGAGGATCTGTCTGCTGCAGAGGAGGTGCTGACTGAATAGGAACCTCTGGGTCTGTAGCCTGAATCTGATGCGGGGCCTCCTGTTGTGATGCAGCCTGCTCCGGGCCTGCCTGCTCAGCCTCTCTCTGTGGATGGGTCTCTGCCTCATAATCATCTGCCTCCTCCTCAGATGGCTCTGATGGTGTGTCAGGCTCAGAGGGGATGTCGCCCCCAGAACGGATCATCAGCTTCAGGTGCTCATAGCGTCGCTTGCTGCGGCGCTCAAATCTCTCATATCGGCGCCGGTGGCGGTGCTCCATCTGGTCTAGCTGTTGAAACAGGAGGTGTACGAGGTGATAAACGGGCTCTGAGGCAGGTGGAGGTGCAGTGGTGGTAGCTGGGGTAGCTGTAGATGAAGAAGGTCCGGTGGAAGGTGCGGCTGTCTCATCAGTAGCAGTGAGGAATGGAGGTCTGTAGCCCAAAGCCAGAAAGTTCCTACTGTGAGGGATAATCATCTTGCATTCTGCAGCAGGTGGCTTCTCATCGGCATCCTCCCAAGGCACGTCAGCTCGACGGCCGGGCTGAGTAATCAGATATGGGAAGGGGAGAGTGCCTCGGACGTGGACCCTGGCCATGTAGTACCGGATGAATCGTGGCAGGTACAGGTCCTTACCCTCCATCACACACCATAGAAGGGTGATTATAGCGGCAGGTAGCTCAGTCTCGTGAGTACTCGGCATAACAAAGTTACTTAGGATCTGGTTCCAGAGCCGAGCCTCATCGTTCAAGTATATCCACTTGATTCCCTTAGGCATGGTGGTGTTCTGACCCATGACCCATGGGACAGTCGGGTCAAGGGCTATCCTTGCCTTGACTGCATCCTAATCAAACTTCATGAAGCGCATGTCCTCCTCAGCCTTTTGGTGACCATCAAGCTGATCGGATTTAGGTTGAAGCTGCAGAATATCCTCAATGGCCTCTTCAGTGACCAGTATCTGCTTCCCTCTTAGGTTCACTGCATCTAGGGAAGTTTTGAAGTAATTGCAGTAAAACTCTCTTACCCAAGAAGCATTGACCTTTGTCAGGTTTCTCTCCAGGAAGAACCAGCCTCTATGTTTGATCTGATCAGAGGTGTATTGCTAGAGTTCTTCCGGAATTTTCAGAGTCTGCTCCAGGTACAGGTTTCTGGAGGTTGCAAACACCGGATACTTCAATTCGCAATATCTATTTGCAAACTTGATGGGGTTATTAGCAGGGAGTAGCTGGTCAGCCTTCTCCTACGGGGTAAAGTTTTTCTCCCGCCAGGAGTCATCATGCATGATGTCCAGGATGGACATAGAGGATTCTCCTCTTTTCCGTTTACCAGTAGTTGCCTTTTCTTTTCCTTTTCTTTGAGTGTCAGACATCCTAAAAATTAGAAATTTAGGATATAATAAAAATCGGAAAACAAGTAGGCAAATAACAAATAAGCACATAGTGGCAAAAGAGCAGTATAATAATGAAATGAGTTGAGTAAATGTGCATTATGGATTGTATAGGAGTTAGAAATCTGAGAAAAATTCACAATCCAAAATGTGAGATAAATAGAATCCATGTTAATTAGGAAAAATTATAATCATGCCTTGGTTAGAAAGTTAAAGAGAATAGTGAAAAACCAAGAAGAGATGTTGTTAAAGTTTGGTTGGTTAGGAATGAAAAGAAGGTTAGGAAGTTGAAATCAGTGAGTGAGTAAAAAGAAGGTTAGAGTAAGTGGCATGATGATCATTTTCTAAGTAACAAGAATTTACAATTAGAAGCTACAGTCAACTCACATTCAAACAAGAAAGTTGATGATGATTCATATAGATATGTAAATAGCAAAAAGTGGAATTGAATCATCCAAAAGGCAATTTATTAACCAGGAAATCGAAAAGAATAAGAAGGCTTGCCCGTGCATACATGAATTGGTTTGGTAAAAGCTGAGTAAAGCAGAATTCAAAATGGCCAAAACCAAAACATGAATGAAAATCAAAATAGTTGACAGAAATTTGGGCAGCATTCCGGCTAAAATTGGATGTTCCCGAAAAATAAACAGCAAGCAGAATAGTTCATATGAATTAAAAGAAACTACAAAAAGATATAAATAATATGAACATGAAATATCAGTCGCAATAGCAGCATGAACAGTAAGAACAGCATATGAACAATACTTAGATCACAGCAACAGCAGAATTACGAAAATTGTAAAACAAGTAGCACGAACAGCACAATTAATCAGGCCTAAATCAACTAACCACATCCTATGCTACCTAACCACCTAGAATCCACTACAACATGCATATCTAACTAGCCTAATTTTGAACATAAATGGAAAAAAAAATTCAAATAACTCCGAAAGGAAAGAAGAGTGGCGTTCGGCGGAACCTAGTGATGCCAGGGCATTTTGGCCAGTTTCACTGACCTTTTCTTTACTGTTTTTAAGGTAGTTTCATGCATTTTCTTAGGAAATAAGCTAGTTTTGGGTAGATATTCACTTACATCTTGATTCAAGCAAACATTGTGAACTTTGAATGATTTCATGAGAATTTTGCATGAACTATATGATAAATTGGATGATGCATGATCCCATGATTAAGAGCAAGACTTTGATGCACTTTGTTTGATTGATTTCAGGCCAAAAGAAGAAGAGAAGAAGCCACGTTAGTAGCTACGTTAGTTACACTAACATGGGCACTAACGTGGAAGGAAGGAAAGCCCCAACGTTAAGTGAGAAAAGTTAGTGGCATTAACTTTGAAGAAAGGAAATGGAGCCAACGTTAGTGACACTTAACATTATCACTAACGTTGGACCAAGCTCATAAGTGGGCACGTTAGTTGCCACGTTAACTTAGTTAACGTGGCCTCTAACGTTAAGAAGAAAGGGGGGAAGCCAACGTTAGTGACATTCAACATTATCACTAACGTTGGCCAAGTCACATTAAGCCACATTAACTTCCACGTTAATCTAGTTAACGTGGAAGCTAACGTGAGGAAACAAAGTGGTCAACAACGTTAGTGACACCAAACATTGTCACTAACGTTGGGATGAACACACACTACCCCCAAGAAGCCACGTTAACTCCCACGTTAACCTAGTTAACGTGGAAGTTAACGTGAAGAAGAAGAAGTTGTCGACAACGTTAGTGACACCAAACATTGTCACTAACGTTGCCAACACAAGCCACAAAGAGCCACGTTAACTCCCACGTTAACTTAGTTAACGTGGTAGTTAACGTGGGCAAAAGTCCCACCTGGCAGCCTGACCATGCCTTCTTCAAACAAGCATAACTTGAGCCACAAAGCTCCAAATGAGGTGATTCTAGTGGCATTGGAAAGTAGGATTCTAGAGCTTTCCAAGAATATATGGCACTACATGGTTGACACTAAATTTGAGGGAGAAAACCTGCCCCGAAAATGCAATGATGAACATGGTATCAACCTGTATTAAGGCCAACTGACCTCTTCACCTTCCAAGAAGTGTAACTCGAGTTGTAGAGCTCCAAATGATGCGCTTCCAAAAGCATTGGAAAGTAGACATCCAGGACTTTCCAACAATATATAATAGTATGGGGTGGACACTAAGTTTGAGCTTCAGAAACTGGCAATAATGAAGCCCTGATCGCTAGCGTTATTGGCAATCAACATTTCCAGTAACGTTGGCATATATGCCAGCGACCATGTCCATTTCAAAGGAGCATAACTTGAGCTACAGAGATCCAATTGAGATGATTTTAGTTGCATTAGAAAGCTGACATTCAGAGGTTTTCAACGATATATAATACTCTATAGTGGGCATGAAATTTGAGCACAAACAAGAGGCATCTTTTAAGCCCCAAAAACACCAACTGGGCAGCAAGTGCAACGTTAGCCACAATAACTTCAGCACTAACGCCACACTTGTAGCGTTAGTGTGGCTAACTTTAGCACTAACTTTAGCACCTGGGCCTCAACTTAACTTACTTCTCTCTCAAGTCCACTTCAAAGCTCAAGCATGCAAGCCCACAATTGTCAACCAATCAAGACCACAAGAAGCATCTAGAATAGGAATTTTCATTTTATTGTAATTTACTTTTATTTTCATTTTGTAATTTAGGAGAGCCTATATAAAGGCCTTAGTTTTTACATTCAAGGCATTCTGGAATTCTGGAGAATTGAAGGAAGGGGGAGAGAGTGAAGACCAATTCGAACTTCTGTGAATTGGCACACTCCAAGGGGAGTGGGTCTTCGAACCCCTCCCCTCAACCACTCTTCTTCCTTTTCTCTTCTATTCTTCCTTAGGAGTAGTTTCATTTTAGTTGTAATTTTTATTAATGAATTTTGAAGTTTCAATTTCAGTTTCAATCTTCATCTTTACTTTTTTGCACTTTCTTTCTTTTCTATTTTGGTAGAGCAATGATCAATTAACTCTTTACATTGGGTTAGAGAGCTCTATTGTGATTCAAGGGATTAAGTGTAGTTCTTATTCTTCTTCTTCTTTCTTTTCTCTTGATTTTACTTTAAAGCTTTTGATCTTCATCCAATTGGGTAGTGATCTTGGAAAAGAAACTATTTATATTTGGATCTCTTCTGAACCTTGAAAGAGGAATGAAGAGATCAAGCTAGAAATGCTTTCTCATGCCGGACCAAATTGGGTTTGGATGGATATGTGACTATAATCCTCTCAATACTTGATTTGGGAAATGCATGTGGTATAATCAGTGACCATACTTTATCTCTTCTCATGAGCAATTGACCAAGGAATTGGCTATTGATCAAGATTTGAGAGATTGAATTACAAGAAATTATAATTCAATCACTTAAGATTGCCAAGGAGATCAATGAGTGCATTGATTGAGGAAGAGATGGAAATGAACTTGATCCGGAGGATTGCAATATCTCTTAATCCCAATGTTCATTTTATTTTTAGTTCTTACATTTACTTTTCTTGTCATTTTACTTCTCTGCACTTTATTGCTTTCTTTACTTTTCTGTCAATTTACATTTCCTTGTTACTTATCACTCCATTATGATTCGTCTAACTAGGATAATCAATTAACCATTGATTGCTTAATCCGTTAATCTCTGTGGGATTTGACCTCACTCTATAGTGAGTTATTACTTGACGACAAATTTGGTACACTTGCCGAAGAAGGGAGATTTGTCACGAGACAAGTTTTCCGTGCATAAAGTTTATGGCGCCGTTGCCGGGGATTAATTGTGATTAACAAACTACCGGTTGGTTGATTACCTAGATTAGACATTTTCTTTTGTTTTGCTTTATTCATGTAATTGCTTTAGTTCTTTATTTTCTATGCTCTCTAACTGTTTGTGTTAATGCCTCACCAAGAAGCCCCTGTTCGTGACAGCTTTGGCTCTTGGTGATTTTGTTATTAATACAACAGTTCTTTACTCAGCTTCTTTCCAAATAAAATTGGCATATGATCACATTCTAAGTTTGGTGTTGGCCCTGCAACAATCTGTTTTCAATCTTTCTGGATACTTGCATCAATTCTAAGAGAAAGTGTCACACTAAGTTTGGTGTGCCACTTATTTTTCTATGCAATGTATCCAGCAACACCACTTGTTTGTATAATCATAATGCCTTTGCTTCTTAGGCTTGCAGTGTTATCCTTAATTCTTGCTTGCTTAACCACATACATCACTTACATTTCAGTATGTAAGACATTCATGACCCATCATAGACCCCACCACCACTATTTTATTTGCTGCTTGAAGACAAGCAATTAGTCTAAATTGGTGTGGGAAGGGAGAAAAGTAGGAGAAGAAGGGCAACAACAATAAAGATGAACTACAAGGTTGTAAAGTTCCTTTCTCCTCTTACTTATTTCCAGTACATTCAATTGCATGAATGTCTTCTAAGTTCTTTGTATGTATGTGTGCTTGTTCCCTGTAAATAAGCATGTCAATTCTGTCTTTTAAACTTTTTATTGATTAAGGCTGTGTTTTCTAGTCTGAATGTCATTATTGCATCCTTACTTTGCTTACTTGTATTCTTGTCCCTTTTGAATCAAATGAAAGGAGAATGAGTGTTTTTAAAAGACCACAGTAGAGTTCATACTATGGAATGAGTTCATGAGTTTGTGGTGTGGTCATAAGTTAGCTAAGTTGGTTCAACCACAAGGGTGGGAAGACAACTATCTGTCATGAATACTATGCGTGAGACACACCCCATGAGACTAGCTAAATAAGAAGATCCTAATAAGAAAGAGGGAAAGAACAATGAAAATGGAAGAATAAAAGAAAAAAAAAGTAAGCAATAAGGCTAGGCACCAATGGTTTTAATCTTGAAGCATGTGTCTGTGGTGCTCCTGTGTGAGGGATCTACTTGGATGAATAAGCTCTTTGGGGTGCTTTATCACTTGGTAACTTGGGTTAACTAACCCGAAATTATCAGCTGAAAGTCCACTATCAAGAGTAACCCTCACTACAGAGCATTTAGTAACCCAAAGAGGTGCTGGACACCAAGGTCTCAAGAAAAGAAAATAAATAAACCATATGCCTGTGGTGTGTATGTATGGGGGAGAGACTTGAGCAAGTAAGTCCTTAGGGGTGCTTCAACACCTAGCACCTTGAACCAACTGGTTCGGGAGTGTTGGCTGAAAGCTTATTTTAAAGAGTTGCCCCCTTACAGAGCACTTAGCTTAAAGAACACAAATAAGCCCTGAAATGACAACAAAAGGATCAATGAATAAAAGTCTCATGGGATGCAATCACAGTAAGTATTCTAGGACATGATAAAGGTCTGAAAGCTAGGAATGAACCTAAGTTGCTATGCATGAAACAACCATAAAACCAGGGACATGACTTCCACAAGAATGACTCATTTCTCTTGGCATTCCATTCATCATTCTCTTGTTCCAGCACTTGCTTAGGGACAAGCAAACCTTAAGTTTGGTGTTGTGATGCCAGGCAATATCTCTTAATCCCAATGTTCATTTTATTTTTAGTTCTTACATTTACTTTTCTTGTCATTTTACTTCTCTGCACTTTATTGCTTTCTTTACTTTTCTGTCAATTTACATTTCCTTGTTACTTATCACTCCATTATGATTCGTCTAACTAGGATAATCAATTAACCATTGATTGCTTAATCCGTTAATCTCTGTGGGATTCGACCTCACTCTATAGTGAGTTATTACTTGACGACAAATTCGGTACACTTGCCGAAGAAGGGAGATTTGTCACGAGACAAGTTTTCCGTGCATCACCTGGTAGGCGAATGAATGAAAGTGGGGCAGAGAGATGGCTGGGGGGTGGTTGCGGTGGTGGCTGACGCGGCAGTTGAGGCGGCTGGTGCGGCGGTGAACGGCTGTCCGGTGGCAGGGGGTTTCGGGTAGGGTAATGGGGGTAGGGGTTAAGGAGGAATGATGGGAGAGGGTGAAGGTGGTGGTGGCTGGAAGCGCGGCGGTGATGGGCACGGAGGGGTTGGTTGGCCGCGTTAGTGGAAGAAAGGGGAGGGGGTGGAAGAAGAAGAAGGAAGAATGAAGGGGAGGTGGCGTTGCGGTGGGGTTTGGGGGGCGACGGTGGTTGCGGTGCGACGGTCGGAGGTGGTGGCTGGGAGTGATTTTGGTGGTTGGGTGGTGGAGGGGTGCAGAGAAGAGAGGAAGGAGAAGGGAGTTGGGGGGCGTGAATGGGTAGGGTTTTGCATGGCTGAGGGGGTTAATGAATTTGAACCCATGCGATCGCGTGGGTGGCGCGATCGCATGGAATGAAAAAAATGGTGAATGACGCGGTCGCGTGAAGCATGCGACCGCGTCACTGGAAATTGGGCGAAACGCACAATTCCAGCGTCGTTTCAACGCAACTCTCTGTCTCCACTGGGGGTTCTATGATATCCGCGCGACGCGATCGCGTCGCTCACGCTATCGCGTGGGATAGGTGTTGTACAAATGACGCGATTGCGTCAGGGACACGACCGCGTGGGTCGTTTTGTGCTAAACGCACAACAGCCGCACGATTCTAGCCCAACTTTCTGGGCGTTGGATCTTTACGCCGATTTCCAGATCACGCGGCCGCGTGAATGACGCGGACGCGTGGGGAGTGTTTTACGCAACTGACTCGATCGCATAAGCGATGCGGTCGCGTCGCACGCCCTACTCTCTTTTTTTTTTTGCAATTGTGCAATTATGCAGTATGCAATGCTAATGAATAATATTCAGGTTCAATTGAAAAAGAATAAAAATAAATAACATGAAATAAAATTGAAAAAGAAATGACCATACCATGGTGGGTTGTCTCCCACCTAGCACTTTTAGTTAAAGTCCTTAAGTTGGACATATAGCGAGCTTCCTGTTATGGCGGCTTATGCTTAAACTCATCTAGAAATTTCCACCAATGCTTGGAATGCCAACGGCCTCCGGGGTCCCAAACTAGGCATGTAAAGCTTCTGAGCAGCTTCAAACAGATTCTCAGGCTCCTGGGGTGACGAATGTCAGAATAGATTCTAAGATCCCAAATTTTGCTTTTAAATCTGCCTCTGTCTTGATCTATATTTTTCCATCTGGGCGGTTTAAAAATTAGATTCTCACCAAGATGACCAAACGTTTTCCGAGATCCATTCGATTGATCATGATGCCAATCCATGCACTTCGAGTTGAAGCGTGGAACCTTATTGAACCTTGTGCACCAGCTCTAAGTACAAGCCATTTCCCTCTTACTCTTAAAGCCGCAGAGAGTTCTAAGCTGGCCATCTATTTCAAGCAAACCATATTCAAGTGGAAAAGTAAAGATAAAGGTTAAGGATTGTACCCACTTGAAGCTTGTATTAGGTGGTAATGGCCTTGGGATAGGTGCTTCTAGTGGTTCTGTAAGCTTTACTCCCTTGTAATCTTCTGTGAATTCCTCCACTTCTTTGCAAACTTCTTCACATGCATCTGTGTCCTGATCAAAGTCTTCAATGTCTTCCTCATCACTTAAGTCATAAGCTGGAGGTTGAGAGAAATCTACCTCCGCATCTTCTTCGTATTCACTTGGGGAAGATTCTTCGATCTCAAAGAATTCACTCACGGGTGCAAGTTCATTACTAGGAGAACTTGACTTGAGATTATCATCATCAAGGAAACTTGCTTCTTGGATTATTCCGTCTAGTTCTTCATAAAAGATTTGCCTTGGGGGTTGTGCACTATCCTCCTTGGCATCAATTGTAACGTCCTTGACAGAATTCTCTACAACTCTGGATTCCCACGGAAGTTTAGCGTCTCCTAAGTCTTCAACTAACTCTTCTTCTTCTATAATGACAGCTTCCTCTACTTGTTCCAGTACGAAGTCATGCTCTGTCTTGTCCACTGGAGTTTTTAGTATCTCCTTCATGCTACGCTCTTCATTAGATTGTCCACATGGGGCTGTGGGAGGTCCTTGAATGTTCGAACGTCTAGAAGATAATTGACTTATTGCTTGCTCCAGTTGATGAAGGGTTGTTTGAAGTTGATCTACTGTTTCCTTGAGGCAAACCTGTGATTCTGGAGGCGATAGATTTGGACGTGGTACATAGGAAAGTGATGGTGTTTGGGAGTAATTGAATTGGAATCGGGGTAAATAAGGATCATATGATGGTGAATGGTGAAAAGGAGCTTGTGAGTGTGGTGGTTCGAAGTTATGTTGAGAGGATGGTCTATAAGCACAGGGTGGGGCTTGTTGGTAACTACAAGGTTGTTCACCATGTCTATCAGCTTGGTATGCATTGTAGAATGGTCTTTGTCCATGATATCTTAGAGGGTGCTGTTGCCTAAAGGGTTGATCAGATCCTCTTGGCTCCACCCATCTTTGATTTCTCTGAACTTGATGCATATTCTTGTTATAGCCTTCACTCCTTTCAATAATATTAGAACCAAACTCAAAGCGAGAGGGGTGAGAATTCATAGTAGCTAATAAAAATAAAAGAAGAAAATGAGAACAAATAAACAAGTAAAAGAGAAATATTTAAAATAACCAATAATAAGGAACACGATTGCAGTTTCCCGGCAACGGCGCCATTTTGACGTTAAGATTTTTGAGACGGAAGATTGATGGTTTAGAAGTTATATGATGATCGGATAATTTATACGCCTTTTGGCATTGTTTTTAGTATGTTTTTAGTAGGATCTAGTTACTTTTAGGGATGTTTTTATTAGCTTTTATGTTAAATTCACATTTCTGGACTTTACTATGAGTTTGTGTGTTTTTCTGTGATTTCAGGTATTTTCTAGCTGAAATTGAGGGACTTGAGCAAAAATCAGATTTAGAGGTTGAATAAGGACTACTGATGCTGTTGGATTCTGACCTCCCTGCACTCAAAGTGAATTTTCTGGAGCTACAAAACTTAAAATGGCGCGCTTCTAATTGCGTTGGAAAGTTGACATCCAGGGCTTTCCATCAATATATAATAGTCCATACTTTAGCCGAGTTTAGACGATTCAAAAGGGCGTTGAACGCCAGTTCTACGCTGCTGTCTAGAGTTAAACGCCAGAAACACGTCACGAACCAGAGTTGAACGCCAAAAACACGTTATAACTTGGCGTTCAACTCCAGAAAGAGCCTCTGCATGTGTAAGATTCAAGCTCAGCCCAAGCACACACCAAGTGGGCCCCGGAAGTGGATTTATGCATCAATTACTTACTTCTGTAAACCCTAGTAACTAGTTTAGTATAAATAGGACTTTTTACTATTGTATTTACATCTTTGATCACTTTTGGAACATCTTATGATTTTTAGTTCATCTTTGGATCATATTGATCACGTTTTGGGGGCTGGCCATTCGGCCATGCTTGGACCTTTCACTTATGTATTTTCAACAGTAGAGTTTCTACACTCCATAGATTAAGGTGTGGAGCTCTGCTGTTCCTCATGAATTAATGCAAAGTACTACTGTTTTTCTATTCAATTCAACTTATTTCGCTTTTCAGATATTCATTCGCACTTAAACATGAATGTGATGAACGTGACAATCATCATCATTCCCCCACGAACGCGTGCCTGACAACCACTTCCGTTCCACCTTAGATTGGATGATTATCTCTTGGATCTCTTAATCAGGATCTTCGTGGTGTAAGCTAGATTGATGGCGGCATTCATGAGAATCCGGAAAGTCTAAACCTTGTCTGTGGTATTCCGAGTAGGATTCAGGGATTGAATGACTGTGACGAACTTCAAACTCGCGAGTGCTGGGCGTAGTGACAGACGCAAAAGGAGGGTGAATCCTATTCCAGTATGATCGAGAACCTCAGATGATTAGCCGTACTGTGACAGAGCATTTGGACCATTTTCACAAGAGGATAGGATGCAGCCATTGACCACGCTGATGCCTCCAGATGATTAGCCATGCAGTGACAGCGCATCGGACCATTTTCACAGAGAGGATGAAAAGTAGCCATTGACAATGGTGATGTCCTTACATAAAGCCAGCCATGGAAAGGAGTAGGACTGATTGGATGAAGACAGCAGGAAAGCAGAAGTTCAGAGGAACGAACGCATCTCCATACACTTATCTGAAATTCTCACCAATGATATACATAAGTATTTCTATCTTTATTCTCTGTTTATTTATTATTTATTTTCGAAAACTCCATAATCAATTATTATCCGCCTGACTGAGATTTACAAGATGACCATAGCTTGCTTCATACCAACAATCTCCGTGGGATCGACCCTTACTCACGTAAGGTTTTATTACTTGGACGACCCAGTGCACTTGCTGGTTAGTTGTATCGAAGTTGTGAATGAAAAATGATTTATTAAGACGTGCGTATAGAGTTTTTGGCGCCGTTGCCTGAGATCACAATTTCGTGCACCAAGTTTTTGGCGCCGTTGCCGGGGATTGTTCGAGTTTGGACAACTGACGGTTCATCCTGTTACTCAGATTAGGTAATTTTCTTCTTATTTTGTTTTCAAAAAGTTTTCAAAAAAATCTTTCAAAAAAAAATTTTTTTCCTTTGTTTTCGAAAAAAAATTAAATAATTTCAAAAATTTATATTTTTCTTCAGAAATTTTAAGAATGAATTCTAGTGTTTCATGAAGTATGTTGAAGCCTGACTGGCTGTAAAGCCATGTCTAAATTCATTTGGACTGGGGCTTCCAACCCAACATTATCAAGAGCAAGCTAGTTGTTGCTAATCCACCTGCTGCTGTTCCAGATCCAAAAGATTTACATGCTAAAGCTTGACTGGCTATTAAGCCATGTCTAACCCTCAGATTCGAGCTTTAGAATAAGAGCGCAAGATTCTTGGAATTCATATTAAAAATTTTGGAATCCTTATTTTTCTTTTTCACACTAATTTTTGAAAAATATAAAATAAAAATACAAAAAAATCACAAAATCATAAAAAATCAAAAATATTTTGTGTTTCTTGTTTGAGTCTTGAGTCAATTTCAAGTTTGGTGTCAATTGCATGTTCATCTTGCATTTTTTGAAAAAAAATCATGCATTCATGGTGCTCTTCATGATCTTCAAGTTGTTTTTGGTAAATCTTCTTGTTTGATCTTGATGTTTTCTTGTTTTGTGCCTTTTCTTGTTTTTCATGTGCATTTTTGCATTCATAGTGTCTGAACATGAAAGATTTCTAAGTTTGGTGTCTTGCATATTTTCTTTGCATATAAAAATTTTCAAAAATATGTTCTTGATGTTCATCATGATCTTCAAAGTGTTCTTGGTGTTCATCTTGACATTCATAGCATTCTTGCATGTATTCGTTGTTTTGATCCAAAATTTTCATGTATTGAGTCTTTTTCATGTTTTTCTCTTTCATCATTAAAAAAATTCAAAAATAAAAAAATATATCTTTCCTTTTTTCTCTCATAAATTTCAAAAATTTGGATTGACTTTTTCAAAAATTTTTAAAATTCAATTGTTTCTAATGAGTCAAATCAAATTTTCAATTTAAAAATCTTATCTTTTTCAAAATCTTTTTCAAAAATTAAATCTTTTTCATTTTTCTTAGTTATTTTCGAAAATTTTAAAATATTTTTCAAAAATATTTTTCTTATCTTTATCACATAATTTTCGAAAATAACATAATCAATTAATGTTTTGATTCAAAAATTTCAAGTTTGTTACTTACTTGTTAAGAAAGATTCAAACTTTAAGTTCTAGAATCATATTTTGTAATTTCTTGTGAATCAAGTCATTAATTATGATTTTAAAAATCAAATCTTTTTCAAAACTAATTTCAATCATATCTTTTCAAAAATATCTTTTTATCTTATCTTTTTCAAAATCATATCTTTTTCAAAAATTTGATTTTAAAATATATTTTCTAACTTCTTATCTTCTTATCATTTCAAAATTGATTTTCAAAATTGTTTCAACTAACTAACTAACTTTTTGTTTGTTTCTTATCTTTTTCAAAACAACCTAACTAACTCTCTCTAATTTTCGAAAATCTCTTCCCTCTTTTTCAAAAATTCTTTTTAATTAACTAATTGTTTCAATTTTTAATTTTAATTTGATTTCATTCCTAATTTTCGAAAATCACTAACTCTTTTTCAAAAATTATTTTCGAAAACTTCCCCCTCTCATCTTCTTCTATTTATTTATTTATTTACTAATATCTCTTCCTCACTCACCAAAAATCCGAACCCCCTCTCTCTCTCTGAGTTCATATTTTCTCTTCTTCTTTTCTTCTACTTTTCTTTTCTTCCACTCACCTAAAGGGAACCTCTATACCTGGATAAAAAGGATCCCTATTATTATTATTTTTCTATTCCCTCTTTTTCATATGAGCAGGAGCAAGGACAAGAATATTTTTGTTGAAGCAGATCCAGAACCTGAAAGGACTCTGAAGAGGAAACTAAGAGAAGCTAAATTACAACAATCCAGCAAGCACCTTTCAGAAATTTTCGAACAAGAAGAGGAGATGGCAGCCGAAAATAATAATAATGCAAGAAGGGTGCTTGGTGACTTTACTGCACCTAATTCTAATTTACATGGAAGAAGCATCTCCATCCCCACCATTGGAGCAAACAATTTTGAGTTGAAACCTCAATTAGTTTCTCTGATGCAGCAGAACTGCAAGTTCCATGGACTTCCATCTGAAGATCCTTTTCAGTTCTTAACTGAATTCTTGCAGATCTGTGATACTGTTAAGACTAATGGAGTAGATCCTGAAGTCTACAGGCTTATGCTTTTCCCGTTTGCTGTAAGAGACAGAGCTAGAGTGTGGTTGGACTCTCAACCCAAAGATAGCCTGAACTCTTGGGATAAGCTGGTCAAGGCTTTCTTAGCCAAATTCTTTCCTCCTCAAAAGCTGAGTAAGCTTAGAGTGGATGTTCAAACTTTCAGACAGAAAGAAGGTGAATCCCTCTATAAAGCTTGGGAGAGATACAAGGAACTGACCAAAAAGTGTCCTTCTGACATGCTTTCAGAATGGACCATCCTGGATATATTCTATGATGGTCTGTCTGAATTAGCTAAGATGTCATTGGATACTTCTACAGGTGGATCCATTCACCTAAAGAAAACGCCTGTAGGAGCTCAAGAACTCATTGACATGGTTGCTAATAACCAGTTCATGTACACTTCTGAGAGGAATCCTGTGAGTAATGGGACGCCTCAGAAGAAGGGAGTTCTTGAAATTGATACTCTCAATGCCATATTGGCTCAGAATAAAATATTGACTCAGCAAGTCAATATGATTTCTCAGAGTCTGAATGGAATGCAAGCTGCGTCCAATAGTATTCAAGAGGCATCTTCTGAAGAAGAAGCTTATGATCCTGAAAACCCTGCAATAGCAGAGGTAAATTACATGGGTGAACCATATGGAAACACCTATAATCCCTCATGGAGAAATCACCCAAATCTCTCATGGAAGGATCAAAAGCCTCAACAAGGCTTTAATAATGGTTGAAGAAACAGGTTTAGCAATAGCAAGCCTTTCCCATCATCCACTCAGCAACAGACAGAGAATTCTGAGCAGAATCCATCTAGCTTAGCAAATTTAGTCTCTGATCTATCTAAGGCCACTGTGAGTTTCATGAATGAAACAAGACCCTCCATTAGAAATTTGGAAGCACAGGTAGGCCAGCTGAGAAAAAGGATCACTAAAATCCCTCCTAGTACTCTCCCAAGTAATACAGAAGAAAATCCAAAAGGAGAGTACAAGGCCATTGATATAACCATCATGGCTGAATCCAAGGAAGAAGGGGAGGACGTGAATCCCAAGGAGGAAGACCTCCTAGGACGTCCAGTGATCAATAAGGAGTTTCCCTCTAAGGAACCAAAGGAATCTGAGACTCATCTAGAGACCATAGAGATTCCATTGAACCTCCTTATGCCATTCATGAGCTCTGATGAGTATTCCTCTTCTGAAGAGAATGAGGATGTTACCGAAGAGCAAGTTGCCAAGTTCCTTGGTACAATCATGAAGCTGAATGCAAATTTATTTGGTAATGAGACTTGGGGGGATGAACCTCCTCTGTTCACCAATGAACTAAATGCATTGGATCAACTGAGATTGCCTCAGAAGAAACAGGATCCTGGAAAGTTCCTGATACCTTGTACTATAGGCACCATGACCTTTGAGAAGGCTCTATGTGACCTGATGTCAGGAATAAACCTCATGCCACTCTCTATAATGGAGAAACTGGGAATCTTTGAGGTACAAGCTGCTAAAATCTCATTAGAGATGGCAGACAATTCCACAAAACAGGCTTATAGACAAGTAGAGGACATATTAGTAAAGGTTGAAGGCCTTTACATCCCTGCTGATTTCATAATCCTAGATACTGGGAAGGATGAGGATGAATCCATCATCCTTGGAAGACCCTTCCTAGCCACAGCAAGAGCTGTGATTGATGTTGACAGAGGTGAATTAGTCCTTCAATTGAATGAGGACTCCCTTGAGTTTAAAACTCAAGGACATCCTTCTGTAAACATGGAAAAGAGGCACAGTAAGCTTCTCTCAAAACAGAGTCAACCAGAGCCCCCACAGTCAAACTCTAAGTTTGGTGTTGGGAGGCCACAACCAAACTCTAAGTTTGGTGTTGAACTCCCATATCCAAACTCTAAGTTTGGTGTTGCGGAGTCTCAACAATGCTCTGAACATCTGTGAGGCTCCATGAGAGCCCACTGTCAAGCTATTGACATTAAAGAAGCGCTTGTTGGGAGGCAACCCAATTTTTATTTATCTAATTTTAATTTATTTTTATTTTTATTTCATGTTTTATTAGGTTCATGATCATGTGGAGTCACAAAAACAACTGAAAAAATTGAAGAAAAATCAAAAACAGCAGAAGAAAAATTACACCCTGGAGGAAGGACTTACTGGCGTTTAAACGCCAGTAAGGAGCATCTGTCTAGCGTTCAACACCAGAACAGAGCATGTTTCTAGCGTTGAACGCCAGAAACAAGCAGCATCCTGGTGTTCAGACGCCAGAAATGCACAGTGAAGAAGAGCTGGCGCTGAACGCCAGAAACAAGCATTTGGGCGCTGAGCGCCCAGAACAAGCATCAATTCGGCGTTTAAACGCTAGAATTGCATGCAAAGGCATTTTACATGCCTAAGTGGTGCAGGGATGCAATTCCTTGACACCTCAGGATCTGTGGACCCCACAGGATCATCTCAGCATCTGTGGACCCCACAGGATCCCCACCTACCACCACTCACTCTCTTCCCTCTTCTCAATGTTCATCCTCTCTTCCCAATAAACATTTTTCCCCAAAACTCTTCACCAATCACCTCAATCTCTCTTTCCTATCACCACTTCACCACTCACATCCATCCACTCTTCCCCATAAACCTACCTCATAAACCCCACCTACCTTCAAAATTCAAAATCAATTTCCCACCCAAAACCCACCCTTATGGCCGAACCTTAAACCCCCTTCCTTCCCTATATAAAGCCCTCCACTCTTCTTCATTTTCACACAACACAACCCTCTCTTCTCTTTCTTGGCCGAATACACCTCTCCCTCCTCTCCTCCATATTTTCTTCTTCTTCTTCATCTATTCTTTCTTCTCTTGCTCGAGGGCGAGCAATATTCTAAGTTTGGTGTGGTAAAAGCATAAGTTTTTTATTTTTCCATTACCATTGATGGCACCTAAGACCGGAGAATCCTCTAGAAAAAGGAAAGGGAAGAGAGATTGCTTCTACCTCCGAGTCATGGGAGATGGAAAGATTCATCTCCAAAGCTCAAGAGAAATGAGTATCCAGAAATCTGACATGAAATCCAAAGAAGAGGTTGGGAAGTTCTAACAAACCCCATCCAACAAGTCGGCATCCTAATGGTTCAAGAGTTCTATGCCAATGCATGGATCACTAGGAACCATGATCAAAGTAAGAACCCGAACCCAAAGAATTATCTCACCATGGTTCGGGGGAAATACTTAGATTTTAGTCCGGAAAATGTGAGGTTGGCGTTTGACTTGCCTATGATGCAAGGAGATGCACGCCCCTACACTAGAAGGGTCAACTTTGATCAAAGGTTGAACCAAGTCCTCATGGACATATGTGTGGAAGGAGCTCAATGGAAGATTCACTCAAAAGGCAAACCGGTTCAACTTAGAAGACTGGACCTTAAGCCTGTGGCTAGAGGATGGTTGGAGTTCATCCAACGCTCCATCATCCCCACTAGCAACCGATCTGAAGTTACTGTGGATCGGGCCATCATGATTCATAGCATCATGACTGCTGGAGCTTTCATAGAAGGAGACATCCCCATTGAGGAAGAGAAGCCCATCACTAAGAAAAGGATGGAGCAAACAAGAGAGCCCACTCATGGAGCTCAAGAAACACGTGAGGAAGCTCATCATCAAGAAATCTCTGAGATACCTCAAGGGATGCACTTTCCTCCACAAAACTATTGGGAGCAAATCAACACCTCCCTACGAGAATTAAGTTCCAACATGGGACAATTAAGGGTGGAACATCAAGAGCACTCCATCATTCTTCATGAGATTAGAGAAGATCAAAAAGCAATGAGGGAGGAGCAACAAAGACAAGGAAGAGACATAGAAGAGCTCAAGGACATCATTGGTTCCTTAAGAAGGAAACGCCACCATCACTAAGGTGGATTCATTCCTTGTTCTTACATTCTCTGTTTTTCATTTTCTTTATGTTAAGTGCTTATCCATGTTTGTGTCTTATTACATGATCATTAGTATTTAGTAACTTTGTCTTAAAGTTATGAATGTCCTATGAATCCATCACCTCTCTTAAATGAAAACTGTTTTAATTCAAAAGAACAAGAAGTACATGAGTTTCGAATTTATCCTTGAACTTAGTTTAATTATATTGATGTGGTGACAATGCTTCTTATTTTCTGAATGAATGCCTGAACAGTGCATATGTCTTTTGAAGTTGTTGTTCATGAATGTCAAATATGTTGGCTCTTGAAAGAATGATGACAAGGAGACATGTTATTTGATAATCTGAAAAATCATAAAAATGATTCTTGAAGCAAGAAAAAGCAGTGAATACAAAAGCAAGAGCAAAAAAAAAAAAAGCCAATAACCCTTAAAACCAAAAGGCAAGGGTAAATAAAAAGGATCCCAAGGCTTTGAGCATCAGTGGATAGGAGGGCCTAAAGGAATAAAATCCTGGCCTAAGCGGCTAAACCAAGCTGTCCCAACCATGTGCTTGTGGCGTGAAGGTGTCAAGTGAAAACTTGAGACTGAGCGGTTAAAGTCAAGGTCCAAAGCAAAATAAGAGTGTTCTTAAGAACCCTGGACACCTCTAATTGGGGACTTTAGCAAAGCTAAGTCACAATCTGAAAAGGTTCACCCAATTATGTGTCTGTGGCATTTATGTATCCGGTGGTAATACTGGAAAACAAAGTGCTTAGGGCCACGGCCAAGACTCATAAAGTAGCTGTGTTCAAGAATCAACATACTGAACTAGGAGAATCAATAACACTATCTGAACTCTGAGTTCCTATAGATGCCAATCATTCTGAACCTCAATGGATAAAGTGAGATGCCAAAACTATTCAAGAGGCAAAAAGCTACAAGTCCCGCTCATCTGATTGGAGCTATGTTTCATTGATAGTTTGGAATTTATAGTATATTCTCTTCTTTTTATCCTATTTGATTTTCAGTTGCTTGGGGACAAGCAACAATTTAAGTTTGGTGTTGTGATGAGCAGATAATTTATACGCTTTTTGGCATTGTTTTTTGTATGTTTTTAGTAGGATCTAGTTACTTTTAGGGATGTTTTTATTATTTTTTATGTTAAATTCACATTTCTGGACTTTACTATGAGTTTGTGTGTTTTTCTGTGATTTCAGGTATTTTCTGGCTGAAATTGAGGGACTTGAGCAAAAATCAGATTCAAAGGTTGAAGAAGGACTGCTGATGCTGTTGGATTCTGACCTCCCTGCACTCAAAGTAGATTTTCTGGAGCTACAGAACTCAAAATGACGCGCTCCCAATTGCGTTGGAAATTAGACATCCAGGGCTTTCCAGAAATATATAATAGTCCATACTTTGGCCGAGTTTAGATGACGCAAAAGGGCGTTGAATGCCAGTTCTACGCTGCTGTCTGGAGTTAAACGCCAGAAACACGTCACGAACCAGAGTTGAACGCCAAAAACACGTTACAACTTGGCGTTCAACTCCAGAAAGAGCCTCTCCACGTGTAACATTTAAGCTCAGCCCAAGCACACACCAAGTGGGCCCCGGAAGTGGATTTATGCATCAATTACTTACTTCTGTAAACCCTAGTAACTAGTTTAGGATAAATAGGACTTTTTACTATTGTATTTACATCTTTGATCACTTTTGGAACATCTTATGATTTTTAGTTCATCTTTGGATCATATTGATCACGTTTTTGGGGCTGGCCATTCGGCCATGCCTGGACCTTTCACTTATGTATTTTCAACGGTAGAGTTTCTACACTCCATAAATTAAGGTATGGAGCTCTGCTGTTCCTCATGAATTAATGCAAAGTACTCATATTTTTCTATTCAATTCAACTTATTCCACTTCTAAAATATTCATTCGCACTTCAACATGAATGTGATGAACGTGACAATCATCATCATTCCCTCACGAACGCGTGCCTGACAACCACTTCCGTTCCACCTTAGATTGGATGATTATCTCTTGGATCTCCTAATCAGGATCTTCGTGGTGTAAGCTAGATTGATGGCGGCATTCATGAAAATCCTGAAAGTCTAAACTTTGTCTGTGGTATTCCGAGTAGGATTCAGGGATTGAATGACTGTGACGAACTTCAAACTCGCGAGTGCTGGGCATAGTGACAGACACAAAAGGAGGGTGAATCCTATTCCAGTATGATCGAGAACCTCAGATGATTAGCCGTGCTATGACAGAGCATTTGGACCATTTTCACAAGAGGATAGGATGCAGCCATTGACCACGGTGATGCCTCCAGATGATTAGCCATGCAGTGACAGCGCATCGGACCATTTTCACAGAGAGGATGAAAAGTAGCCATTGACAATGGTGATGTCCTTACATAAAGCTAGCCATGGAAAGGAGTAGGACTGATTGGATGAAGACAGCAGGAAAGCAGAAGTTCAGAGGAACGAACGCATCTCCATACACTTATCTGAAATTCTCACCAATGATATACATAAGTATTTCTATCTTTATTCTCTGTTTATTTAATATTTATTTTCGAAAACTCCATAATCAATTATTATCCGCCTGACTGAGATTTACAAGATGACCATAGCTTGCTTCATACCAACAATCTCCGTGGGATCGACCCTTACTCACGTAAGGTTTTATTACTTGGACGACCCAGTGCACTTGCTGGTTAGTTGTATCGAAGTTGTGAATGAAAAATGATTTATTAAGACGTACGTACAGAGTTTTTGGCGCCGTTGCCTGAGATCACAATTTCGTGCACCATTATAGTAAACTCTCATTGCAAGTATAGTTAATAAACCAAGCAATCAACCTTTCTTACTAACGTTTTGGTTGTCACATGTAACAACCCCTTTAAGATTAATAACCGAAATATTCAAACCTCAGGTCGTCTTCTCAAGGAACTGCAGGGAAGTATGTTCTTATTATTGGTTATGAAGATTGTAAATTGGGGTTTTGAAAGTAAGGAGAGATAGTGAATTTAAATTGCAATTAAATTAAATAAATGACTGTAAAATAAACTTTTGGTAAGGTATGAGAAATTGGAAATCCTATCCTAGTTATCCTTATCAATGGTGATGAGAATTGAGTCTTAATCCCACTTAGTTAGCCTTTACTAAAGCAAAGGAAGATCAAGTGGATTAATTAGTCTGATCTTCAGGTTCTAGTCAATTCCTAAGAAAGGACTGGAATTATTGAAGTTCAATTCAATTAGCAAAGATAAAAATTATCGATCACGTTGAGTTTGATAACTCCTGAGTTACTGATTTCTTAACCAAGACCAAAAGGGGAAAAAGTAAATCTGCTGGAATAAAAATGTCTTCAGATTGGAAATAACAATAATGTAAATAAAAGAAAGCTATCACAAACTGAAATACCTCAAATAACATTAATCAAAAGAATTATCTGTAACATAGAAAAATTCATAAATTAAATTGAGAGAATAATTAAAAGGAATATTGAACCTGATGAAAAGAGATAATCCTGAAAGCAAAAAAAATCCTAATTCTAAATCCTAAAAGAGAGAGGAGAGAACCTCTCTCTAAAAACTACATCTAAATCATCAAAAGTAACTAATTGGAGACTCTCCTTTGAATGGATGCATTCCCCCACTTCATAACCTCTGATCTGTGCTTTTTGGACTTGGATCTGGGCTAAAAAGGGCTTCAGAAATTGCTGAGAGCGTTTTCTGTAATTTCTGGTGCGTGGCCTCTGTCACGCGTCTACGTGGGTCACGCGGTCGCGTCATCTGGAGTTTTCCTTGTCATGCATTCGCTTCAATCAAGCACCCGCGTCATCTGCGTTTTGCTCATGGCGTGCGATCGCGTCATTCACGCGTTCGCGTCGCTGCCTTTTCGCTCTAGGCATGCGGCCGCGTCGTCCATGCGTTCGCGTCGCTGCCAGCTTCTTCAAAAACTCTATTTTGTGCTTTCCTTCCATTTTTGTATGTTTCCTTTCCATCCTTTAATTCACTCCTGCCTTAGAAGATCTGAAACTACTCAACACACAAATCACGGCATCGAATGGTAATAAAAGAGTAATTAAAATAATTATTTTTAAAGCATAGGAAACATATTTTTCACATACATCACATAATATGGAAGGGAAAGTAAAACCATGCAATTAACATGAATAAGTGAGTGAAGGATTGAATAGATCACTTAAATTGAGCACAAAATATATCATAAAATATGGGTTTATCATCCCCCCTCCTCTCAAAGAGGTAAGGGAGCTAATGAAGAAAGAGATCAAAATGATCCAAGAGAACGAAAATTAGGATCCGAGGTCCATAGATCTGGAATATCAGGAAACAGAGATGCAATAAAATTAAATAGGATTGGTCCATGGACACCAAGGCCGGATGGAGCAGCTTGAGATCAAGATGGAGCAGCAACATGAGTCTAAATGAGCTCTACGAAGAAAGGTACGGTAACGTAGAAAGTTGGATGAAAAACTAAAAAGATTTGAGTCCAATCTAAAGGGAAGGAGACCTCTAATTGCTTGAGAAACCACTCCCTTGGGAAGTAAAGATCCATTCAAGGAGATTATGTGAGCAAAATTTTCTAGGAATTTGAAGAGCTCAGACATGGATTTTTATGATGGTACTACCGACCCCTATCATCACTTGAGCAATTTCAAAAGTCGGATGTATTTGGTTGACACTTCAGATGCAATTCGGTGTAAACCATTCGTGACCACCCTAACTAAGACAAAAATGAAGTGGTTTGACAGTCTCTAATGTTGGTCACCTATTTTGATGACCTAGCCAAGGGCTTTCTCACACGATTTTCTATCCAAAAGGACAAAGTCAAGCATGCTTTGAGTCTCTTGGGTGTTAAATAAGAGGTCGGAGATAGAGTCCCTCATGGCATACATATAAAGGTTCAACAAACCATGTTTAGAGATTTAGAACTTGCCTACTGAAGTAGCTATTAGGGGTGTTCAAAACCAATCCAATCCAAACAAAACCAATCAACTGAACCAAAAAAATCGATAATAGAATAAGCTGAAAAAATCGAAAAATGATTTTTTGTAGTTTTTGTTCGATTCGGTTCGATTTTCTATTTTAACAATGAAAACCTAAACCAAACCAAACCAAATCGGTAATACCGTATATAAGTTAAATTTATAAGCATACATTACTATCCACTAGGCCCAACCCACTTAAGTGGCTTAACCTAAACCCTATATTTCACCCTCACTCACGCTGCACACACAAACTCCTCTGGGCTTCTATCCCTCATGCATTCATTCCCCTAGAAGCTCTTTTTCCTCTCACTCGATCTCAGTCTCCAGTCTGCTCAAGATTCACAATCCTCTCTGCCGTCACCACCCAACCGTCCAGCAACTACCGTTTTTGTTCCATCTTTTGTCGAAGCCTCACGTCGTATAGCATTTACATTGTGCTCCGTCGTAGCTTTTCAGCCGCCCATAGTAGCTTTAGCGTCGTCTAATCATAATGGAGTAGCGTGGTGCTCCATCGTTCTCATGCTCTGTCGTAGTTCATCCAGTCTCCATCATTGTCCAGTTCTTTTAGCCTCGTCAGCTCCGTCACAGCATCTCCTTTGTCCTCTGCAATGAAGCCTCTGTCTTAGATTTAATTTTTTTTATTTTCTTTGTTTTGATTCTGATTTTTTTGAAATTCTACTTTAGTCTTGTTGTTGATTCTGATTTTAATAAACATTTGGTTGGATTGTACTTATTTCTTTGATTAGATTGTTTATTCTGATTTTATTTTCTAATTTTAGATTTTGTTCTGTTTTATTAATGATTTTTCAACTTTTTTCAATGCAAATGCAAGAAATATAAATGTAGGAAAGGGGAAGGTATAAGAGGAAGATTTTGTAGAACTGTTGTAGGATATGGATTTTTTTTAATTAATTAAAAAACCAAACAAATGAAACTGAATTTAATTGGTTTTGTTTTGGTTTGGTTTAGATGGTCTCAATAAAAAGCTGAACTAAACCGAACCAAAATATTAATATAAAATTAGATCAGATGACTTTTCTTTAAAAAAATCAAACTAAATCGCATTGTGAACACCCTTAGCAGCTATCATGGGGCTTGTTAACGGCCTTAGAGAGGGTCCCTTCTCACCGTCTATATATAAAAGACACTTGATTGTTTTTTATGAAGTTCAACAACGAGCAGAAAAGTACATTAACATGGAAGATACTGCTCAATTGAGAAAGCCCACAACTGGACAAAATAGCCAATATCAGTCCCGAGATAAGGAAAAAGACCAGAAGAAAAAAGAGTACAACTCGAACAGGCATAGGATGTACCACTTTTATACCTGGTTACGAGTTTCCTTGGTTGATGTCTACAGGGAGATATACTACACTGAAAAGATACCATCTTCGAGGCCAATTTAAAGCAAGAAAGGGGGCAATCATACTGAATATTCTGAGTACCACAAAATTTATAGCCACTCAACTAATGACGGTTATGACTTGAAAAACGTGATAGAAAAATTAGTCAGAGAAGAGTGACTAGATAAATATCTAGCTGGAAGGTTAAAAGGAAGTGGTAAAAGAAAAAGAGACAGTGAAGATGGAAAAAAGAGAAAAAGTGTGAAAGACCAGCAAGAACACCTAAAAGGCACATTCACACAATTGCTAGTGGCTTTACAGAAGGAGGAATAACTAAGTCCTTCTGTAAAAAGCACTTGAAGAAAGTCTACCAGGTCAGGGAGGATGAGGAAATACCTGACCTGCCTATATAACGTTATCCAAAGAAGATGCTAACGGGATTGTGCCTGGACATGATGATATAGTGATCATAAGCATGATCCTAGCCAATTCCCATCTTCACAGGACATTGGTAGATCAAGAAAGTTCAGTGGACATCCTATTTAAACCAGTCGTTGATAGCTAGGTTTGGAGGATAAAGATTTGAAAGCATATCTAGACTCTCATTTTAGTGTAGAAGATTTTCCTATCCAACCTTTAGGATATATCACATTTTACACTACTTTTGGCAAAGGGTTAAAATCACGAACCATAAACGTTGACTACTTTGTGGTAGACGTGGCATTAACGTATAACACCTTGATAGGATGGACAACCCTAAATTGCCTTACTGTTGTAGTGTCAACTCCTAATCTCTACATAAAATTTCCAACTTTGAAGGGAATAGCTACTATAAGAGGAGATCAGAAATTTGCCAGAAGACGCTACAATAAAAGCTTAAATCTACCAGGTTCCCAAGTGGGAAGTAAATAAACCAATAGAGCTTGGCAGTTTCTGAGTCTGAGAAGATTTAATAACTCAACCCGAGGAAAATGGAAGAAGTACAAATAAGCGATGAAGTCAGAAAAACCACTAACGTAAGGGGTCAATTTAAATCAAAAGCTAAAAAAGGATCTCATCAAGATCCTACAGGACAATTCTGACTTCTTTGCGTGGAAAGCCTTTCACATGCCTAGTATCCTTCCCAACCTCATGTGCCACAAGCTAGCAGTATACCCAGGCTCAATCCTAAGAGAGGGATTTATGCTCACCCAAAGGGGCATCGAAGCTTACGCAGACAAATGCAAGGTAATCAGGGAGATGCAAAGCATGACCTATTTGAAAGAAGTCCAATAATTGAATGGAAAGCTAGCAGTTCTATCTAGATTCTTGGCTGGCTCAACGTTGAAGTCATGACCACTGTTTGCATTCCTCATGAAAGGGGACGACTTGCTGTGGACTCAAGAATGTGAACAAGCTTTTCAGGATTTCAAAAAGTTTTTGAGCCGACCTCCCATACTTACCCCGACCTGAGGAGGGAGAAGAACTTGTGTTGTACCTAGTTGTTGCTGATAAGACCAGAGCCTCAGCCCTTGTTCGAGAAGATGAGAAGGAATGGTGCAGAATTTCTAACCACAATTTATCGTCAAGTGCACCGGGTCGTACCAAGTAATAAACTTAGGTGAGTGAGTGTTGATGCCAGGGCATCTTGGCCAGTTTCACTGACCTTTTCTTTACTATTTTTAGGATAGTTTCATACATTTCTTTAGGAAATAAGCTAGTTTTGGGTAAATATTCACTTATGCCTTGATTCAAGCATACATTGTGCATTTTACATAATTTCATGAGGATTTTGCATAAGTTTAGTGACAAATATTATGTTGCATTACTCATGACTTGGACTAGAGCTTTGATGCACTTTATTGCTTGATTTCAGGACCAAAAAGGAAGCAAGAAAAGGGGAGGTAACTTGCAAGATTAATGAGAAAAGTGATTGCCAATAACATTCTCAAAAAGCCATCAATGCCCACGTTAGAGAGTCACGTTAACTAAGTTAACGTGAACTCTAACGTGGAGAAGAGAAGTTGAGCCGACGTTAGTGACACTTAACATTGTCACTAACGTTGGCAATTACTCATAAGTAGCCATGTTAGAAGCCACGTTAACCTAGTTAACGTGGCCTTTAACGTTAAGGGGGGAAGAGAAGCCAACGTTAGTGACACTCAACATTGTCACTAACGTTGGCCTATGGTACAAAGTACCACGTTAACTCCCACGTTAACTTGGTTAACGTGGGAACTAACGTAAAGGATGAAGAGTTGTCGACAACGTTAGTGACACTCAACATTGTCACTAACGTTGAAGCAACCACACAACCCCCAAGAGTCACGTTAACCTCCACGTTAACTTAGTTAACGTGGAAGCTAACGATGAGGAATGAAGGATGAGCCAATGTTAGTGACACTCAACATTGTCACTAACGTTGGGATGGCTAAAGATGGCTATGTTAGAGGCCACATTAACCTAGTTAACGTGGACTCTAACGTGAGACCCAGGGGCACATTGGAACGTTAGTGACAATGTTGAGTGTCACTAACGTTCTCGAAGGTTGGAAAGGACCACATTAGAAGCCACGTTAACCTAGTTAACGTGGGCTTTAACGTGAAACAAGAAGGGGCACACTGGAACGTTAGTGACAATGTTGAGTGTCACTAACGTTCTCGAAGGATTAACAAGGCAACGTTAAAAGTCACGTTAACCTAGTTAACGTGGGTTTTAACGTAAGGCAAAGGGGTGCATTGGAACGTTAGTGGCAATGTTAAGTGTCACTAACATTCTCGAACTTATATTCTCACTAAATATTAACACCCCTAACGTCCTGAAATGAAGTCTCTGCCCACTTAGCACTTTCTCTCTGCAAGTAAAGCCAAGCCCAAATGAAGAAAAGAACTGCTTCAAACTCAAGATCCAAAGGCCCAAGACTTGAAGAGTAAACTAGAAGCTGAGAAGAGTAGTATATATAGGAGTAGCTTTGAATTGTAAAGAAGCTCTGGAGGCTGGGAAAAAGAGAACTACTCTCTGTATTTTACTTTCTTTGCAAATTCTAGTTTTATGATGTATTCTCCATCTTTGTTTTCATTTTCAAGAGCTACGAACAACTAAACCCCTTTCATTGGGTTAGGGAGCTCTGTTGTAATTTGATGGATCAATACTAATTTTCATTATTCTTCTTCTATCTTTCCTCTTGATTTTACTTGAAAGCTTTCGATCTTCATCCAATTGAGTAGTTATCTTGGAAGAGAAGCTATTCAAACTTGGATCTCTTTTGAACCTTGAAAGAGGAATGAAGAGATCAAGCTAGAAATGCTTTCTCATGCTGGACCAAATTGGGTTTGGATGGGTATGTGACTATAACCCTCTCAATACTTGATTTGGGAAATGCATGTGGTATAATAAGTGACCATACTTCATCTCTTCTCATGAGCAATTGACCAAGGAATTGGCTATTGATCAAGATTTGAGAGATTGAATTGCAAGAAATTGTAATTCAATCACTTAAGATTGCCAAGGAGATTAATGAGTGCATTGATTGAGAAAGAGATGAAAATGAACTTGATCCAGAGAATTGCAACATCTCCTAAGCCCAATGAACTCCCCATCTCTGATCTTACCCATTCTCTTTAATTTCTGCCATTTACTTTTATGAGCAAATCCCCCATTCCCATTTACAATTCTACAATTTATTTTCAGTCATTTACTTCCAGTCCTTTAATTCTAGCATTTACTTTTCTGTTATTTACATTCCCGCCATTTTATTTTCTGCAACTCTCAACCCAAATCCTGGATTCGCTCAACTAGAACATTCTTCTAATTAAAGTTGCTTGACCAATCAATCCCTGTGGGGTTCGACCTCACTCAATTGTGAGTTTTTACTTGACGACAACTTCGGTACACTTGCCGAAGGGAGATTTGTTGAGAGACAAGTTTTTCGTGCATCAAGTTTATGGCGCCGTTGCCGGGGATTGATTGTGCATCAACAATGATTAGATTGGAAGATCACTAGATTGAGCATTTTATTTTGTGAATTTCATTTTCTGTTTGAGTGATTTACTTTTTGTTTTAGTTATACTTCTTCCCTTTTCCCTCTACTCTTTTGTTTTTTCTTTGTTATTTTCAATTCTGTTTGCTAACCCACTAACTGTTTGATATATTGCATCACCCACAACTAACAGCAATTCTGACACAAATACTGTCTGCACCTATTTTCTCTACTTGTACTTGTTGGTTGTATGACAGGGAGAAGAAGCGAGGCTTCAACTTCCTTTGATTCTGAACCGGAGAGAACCTTCCTTAGACTAAGGAGGGAGGCAAAAGAAAAATGAGTAGTTGGTGCTGAAGAAGAGGAGGAACAGTTTGAGGAATACTTTGAACCAAACATGGAAGAAAACATGGAAAATCATCATGAAGAAGAGACTCACAACCATGGCAGAGGAGGTGGAGCAAATCATGCTGGGGAGGATAGAAGAGTTTTGGGCTATTACATTAATCCAAACCCAGGCAATTGTGGAAGTAGCATCCAAAAGCCAATAATCCATGCCAACAACTTTGAACTTAAACCACAGCTCATCACCCTTGTTCAGAACAACTGTTCGTTTGGAGGAGGTGTTCAAGAAGACCCCAATCAACATTTGACCACCTTCCTGAGAATATGTGACACAGTAAAATCTAATGGTGTTCATCCTGACGCCTATAGACTGCTCTTATTTCCCTTCTCACTCAGAGATAAGGCAGCCAAGTGGCTGGAATCCTTCCCAAGGGAGAGCTTGACAACTTGGGAGGATGTGGTGAACAAATTCTTAGCAAGATTCTACCCTCCTCAACGAATCAATAGGCTGAGAGCTGAGGTTCAAACCTTTAGGCAACAAGATGGTGAGACTCTGTATGAAGCATGGGAGAGGTTCAAAGACTTAACAAGGAGGTGTCCACCTGACATGTTCAATGAATGGGTCCAGCTGCACATTTTCTATGAAGGGCTCTCTTATGAGTCAAAGAAGGCAGTAGACCATTCATCTGGAGGATCCTTGAACAAGAAGAATACCATTGAGGAAGCCATAGATGTTATTGAAATAGTAGCAGAAAACGACTACTTCTATGCTTCCGAAAGAGGGAAACAAGCGGAGTGATGGAGCTAAACAATGTAGATGCTCTGTTGGCCCAAAACAAGCTCATTACCCAGCAGCTGGCTGACCTCACCAAGAAGATGGAGAGGAACCAAGTAGCAGCAATCTCATCTTCATCAACAATCCAAGAAGGAGTGAATGAAGAAGCAGAGGGGAGTCAGGAGCAAGCCAACTACATTGGGAATTCACCAAGGAAAAACTATGATCCATACTCCAAGACTTACAACCCTGGATGGAGAAATCACCCGAACTTTGGGTGGGGAAGTGAGCAAGATCAAAAGCAATTCACCCAGAGGACATCTCAACACCCCCACAACAACACTTCTCCACATACTTATCAAAACCAAAACAGCACGTCTGCTCCGAATCACTCATCAATTGATGACAAGCTCTCTAAGATCGAAACCTTCATTGAAGGAATCTGCAGAGACATTCAAGACAGTAAAGCATTCAGAGAGGAAGTGCAGTCAAACATGCAGAATCAAAATGCTGCCATCACAAAACTGGAGACACAAATCAGCTATCTATTTAAGCAGCTTCCTAACCACAATTTTTGCTATGATGCCCATTCAAGCAAAAGGGAGGAGTGTCAAGCTATCACACTTAGGAGTGGGAAGGAACTGAAGGAACATCCCCAAAAACCACAAGAAGAAGGCTCAAATGAAAAGGAAGAAGAGCAAGATGGAATGCAACCTCCCACGCCAAGTTTGCAGAAAGAAAAAAAGATACCCCAACTGAACGTCTCAAGAGCTCCATACCCCCAGCTATTGAAGAAAAAGGAAGATGACAACCAGTTCTTGAGATTTTTGGAAATCTTCAAGAAGCTACAAATCAACATACCATTTGCTAAAGCCATAGAACAAATGCCACTTTATGCCAAGTTTTTGAAGGAGCTAATGACTAAGAAGAGAAGCTGGAAGAACAATGAGACTGTGATACTAACTGAAGTGTGCAGTGCTATCATTCAGCATAAACTACCTCAGAAACTGAAGGATCCTGGGAGTTTTCAGATCCCTTGCATTATAGGAGAAATCACAGTAGAAAAGGCTCTTTGTGACTTAGGGGCCAGCATCAATTTGATGTCAGTAGCTATGATGAGAAAGATGAAAATTGAGGAGGCTAAACCAACAAAAATGGCTCTACAACTGGCAGACCGGTCATTCAAATTCCCTCACGGGATAGTGGAGGATTTACTAGTAAAAGTAGGAGATTTCATATTTCCAGCAGATTTTGTGGTGCTGGACATGCAGGAAGATGCCAAAACCTCCATCATTTTGGGAAGGCCATTCTTGGCCACTGCTGGAGCTGTCATTGATGTTCAAAAGGGTGACCTCACCCTGAGATTACACAATGAAAAGATGACATTCAATGTGTTCAAGGCCATGAGTTATCCACCAGAACAATTGGGGGAATGCATGAGGTTAGATGCACTTGAGGATGAAGTGCAGGAGAATTTTGAAGAAGATGAACCTGAAGAGAACGAGAGATTGCTGGAGGAAGAATCTGAATCAAGTGAAGAGGTAGCTACAGCAGAAATACATATACCAGATGCACCAAAGGAAGGGAATGAAAAATCAGAAGCACCCAAACCTGAACTCAAAGCATTGCCACCCACTCTCAAATATGCATATCTAGGAGAAAATGAAAACTACCCAGTGATCATAAATTCATCCCTCAGTCAAGATCAAGAGGACGAGCTACTCAAGGTGCTGCGGGAGCATAAGGATGCCATTAGATGGACCCTTGCTGACTTGAAGGGAATCAGTTCAGCCATATGCATGCATAAAATACTATTGGAAGATGATGCCAAGCCATCCATTCAATCCCAAAGAAGGTTGAACCCAATCATGAAGGAAGTGGTACAGAAAGAGGTTATGAAGCTTTGGCAAGGAGGGGTCATATACCCAATTTCGGACAGCCCTTGGGTTAGCCCCATACATGTTGTGCCAAAGAAGGGAGGGATCACTGTGGTTACCAATGAGAAGAACGAGCTCATACCTACAAGGACCATCACAGGATGGCGGATGTGCATAGACTACAGGAAACTCAATGAGGCTACACGAAAGGACCATTTTCCCCTTCCATTCATGGATCAGATGTTGGAAAGACTTGCAGGGCACGCATATTATTGTTTTCTCGACAGTTATTCAGGATATAACCAAATAGTGGTTGATCCAAGAGACCAAGAGAAAACCTCATTTACCTGTCCGTATGGAGTGTTTGCCTATAGGCGCATGCCATTTGGATTATGTAATGCCTCTACAACTTTCCAACGCTGCATGCTTTCTATCTTTTCAGATATGATAGAAAAATTCATTGAAGTTTTTATGGATGATTTCTCGGTATTCGGAGATTCTTTTCCTAGTTGCATACATTACCTCGCCTTGGTATTGAAAAGATGCCAAGAGACCAATTTGGTCTTGAACTGGGAAAAATGCCACTTCATGGTGACAGGAGGAATAGTCCTTGGTCACAAGGTCTCTCACCAAGGCATTGAGGTTGATAGAGCTAAAGTAGAACTTATTGAAAAACTACCCCCACCCAGTGATGTCAAGGCAATTAGAAGTTTTTTAGGGCATGCTGGTTTTTACAGAAGGTTCATTAAAGATTTTTCAAAGATAGCCAAGCCCTTAAACAATCTCCTTGTATTTGATACACCATTCATCTTTGATGAAACATGCATGCTAGCATTTGCACATTTGAAAATGAGGTTATCCTCTGCTCCTATCATCTCCCCACCTGACTGGAACCTATCATTTGAATTGATGTGCGATGCATCTAATTTTGCAGTTGGGGCAGTGTTAGGACAAAGGAAAGATAACCTAGTTTGTGTGATATACTATGCTAGCAAAGTCCTTAATGAAACTCAAAAGAATTATACCACTACTGAAAAGGAGTTGCTAGCAATAGTTTTTGCATTTGACAAATTTAGATCATACCTCATTGGTGCTAAAGTGATTGTTTTTACAGATCACACAACACTTAAATATTTGTTTGCCAAGCAAGAATCAAAGCCAAGACTAATAAGGTGGATCTTACTTTTGCAGGAATTCGATATTGAAATCAGAGACAAGAAAGGAGTGGAGAACAAGGTGGCAGATCACCTATCCAGAATCCCCCATGATCAAGGCGGAGAAAATGATACAAATGTGAATGAGCTCTTCCCTGATGAGCAGTTGATGACAGTTCACAAAGCACCATGGTTCGCAGATATTGCAAATTTCAAAGCGACTGGGGCATTACCCCCAGGGATCAATAAACATCAAAAGAGGAAGCTCATGAATGATGCAAAATACTTTGTCTGGGATGAGCCATATCTCTTCAAGAAATGTTCAGATGGAATTCTTAGAAGATGTGTTTCGGAAGAGGAAGGGAGAGAAGTCCTGTGGAACTGCCACGGTTCATGCTATGGCGGGCACTTTGGAGGGGACAGAACTGCAGCAAAGGTGTTACAAAGCGGATTCTTTTGGCCCACCCTTTTCAAGGATGCCAAGGAACTAGTAAAAAGCTGCAATGAATGCCAAAGATCTGGAAACCTGCCCAAAAGAAACGCCATGCCACAAAATTTCATCTTGGAACTGGAACTGTTTGATGTGTGGGGAATTGATTTCATGGGACCATTCCCAACCTCATATGCAAACAAGTACATCCTGGTAGCAGTGGATTATGTTTCCAAGTGGGTAGAGGCTATTGCAACCCCAACTAATGATAACAAGGTAGTCATGAACTTCCTTAGGAAGAATATCTTTAGCCGGTTTGGAGTCCCAAGAGCCCTCATCAGTGATGGAGGGAGCCACTTTTGTAACAAACCACTAGAAGCTCTCCTCTTACGATATGGGGTAAAACACAAAGTAGCCACACCTTACCATCCTCAAACAAGTGGGCAAACTGAGATATCCAACAGAGAGCTGAAGAGGATCCTGGAAAAGACTGTGGGCGCATCTAGAAAGGATTGGTCGAAGAAGTTGGATGATGCTCTTTGGGCATACAGAACAGCATTCAAAACTCCACTTGGAATGTCTCCATATCAACTAGTCTATGGGAAGGCTTGTCATTTACCACTGGAGCTGGAATACAAAGCTCTTTGGGCTATCAAGATACTAAATTTTGACAGCATTGCTGCTGGTGCAAAAAGGATCTTGCAGCTGCAAGAGATGGAGAAATTCAGGTCACAAGCCTATGAAAACACTAAGATGTATAAAGAGAAGGCAAAGAGAAAACATGACATGCATCTGGCACCCAGGAGTTTCGAAAAAGGGCAGCAAGTACTCCTTTACAATTCTAAATTAAGGCTGTTCCCAGGAAAACTCAAGTCAAGGTGGTCCGGACCTTTCATGGTTACAAAAGTATCACCATATGGCCACATCGAAATCACGGATGAAGGTTCAGAAAGGACTTTTACAGTGAATGGACAAAGACTCAAGCATTATCTGGGCAACATGGGGGAAAACCCCAGAGTAAAGTACCATCTCAAGTAATTAAGGACTCGTCGAGCTAGCGACGATAAAAGAGCGCTCTGTTGGGAGGCAACCCAACCTCAGGTAGTTTCACTTTCGTCTTTATTTCAATAAAAATCACAAAGTTGTTTCCCCTGTATTGTAAGGAGCTAAGTTTGGTGTTCCACACCAGAACAATCCAAGAGTGATAGTGTAGTTCTAAGTTTGGTGTTCCACTAAAGGACATTGGTTAGAATTACACTCCACTCCAAAAGAACCTAGCTCCATCCAATCAAGAGAAACCACTTAGATGTAGTTAGACTTTAGGTGATCATTGCTTTGCTGATAGCAAGATATGAGGGTCTCTGCATATATGCAATGTTTTGTACTGGGAAAAGAACTAAGTTTGGTGTTCACACACCAAATTGAGTTCGAGAGGCACAAGCATGCATGTAAGCTAACTATGTCTCAAGTGCTTTGGGAACAAGCAACTTCCAGTAACCTTGCAGGAATCTTATAAGGAAATGGTGCACCTTCACCCAAAGAAGCGAGGCAGCAAAAACTAGGATGATGACAAAGAGAGAGGGGGACCAGAGATCATCACCCGAAGGTTGTATTGTTACCTAATTCCATTGTACTCAGAATTGTTAAAAGTTGAAAGTCCGAATGCACTTTTGATTTGTAGTTGCTCGTAGTTGAACCCTTTTTAAATTCTGTCTTTTAAGTTTTCCTTCTAAATAGGTCCATGATTTCTGGTTTAAATGTCATTGCATCATTTCCTTATTTACTTGTAAGCTTGTCCATTTTAAATCAAATTGAAGAAGAGAATGATTATGTTTTTAAAAGACCAGAGTAGAGTTCATATTGTGGAAATGCACTCATGAATCTTTGGGGTAGTCATAAGTTAGCTAAGTTGGTTCAACCACAAGGTTAGGAGGACAACTATGTATCCTGAATACTTGACTTTAGATATACTCATGAGACTAAGTTAATAACAAGATCCTAAGAAGAGAAAAGGGAAAGAACAATGGAAGTGAAAAACAAAAGAAAAAGAGTAAGCAATAAGGCTAGGCATCAATGGTTTTACCCTTAAGGCAAGTGTCTGTGGTGCTCCTGTGTGAGCGATCTACTTGGATGAATAAGCTCTTAGGGGTGCTTTATCACTTGGTAACTTGGGTTAACTAACCCGGGATTATCAGCTGAAAATCCATTATCAAGAGTAACCCTCACTACAGAGCATTTAGTAACCCAAAGAGGTGCTGGACACCAAGGTCTCAAGAAAAGAAAATAAATAAACTATATGCCTGTGGTGTATATGTATGGGGGAGAGACTTGAGGGAGTAAGTCCTTAGGGGTGCTTCAACACCTAGCACCTTGAACCAACTAGTTCGGGAGTGTTGACTGAAAGCTTATCTTAAAGAGTTGCCCCCTTACATAGCACTTAGCCTAAATAATACAAATAACCCTTGAAATAACAATAAAAGGATCAATGAATAAAAGTCTCATGAGATATAAACAAAGTAAGTGTTTAGGGACATGATAAAGGTCTGAAAGCCAGTAATGGAATGAACCTAAGTTGCTATGCATGAAACCACCATAAAATCAGTAATATGGCTTCCACAAGGATGACTCATTCCTCTGGATATTCCATTCATCATTCTCTTGTTCCAGTACTTGCTTAGGGACAAGCAAACTTTAAGTTTGGTGTTGTGATGCCAGGGCATCTTGGCCAGTTTCACTGACCTTTTCTTTATTGTTTTTAGGATAGTTTCATACATTTCTTTAGGAAATAAGCTAGTTTTGGGTAAATATTCACTTATGCCTTGATTCAAGCATACATTGTGCATTTTACATAATTTCATGAGGATTTTGCATAAGTTTAGTGACAAATATTATGTTGCATTACTCATGACTTGGACTAAAGCTTTGATGCACTTTATTGCTTGATTTCAGGACCAAAAAGGAAGCAAGAAAAGGGGAGGTAACTTGCAAGATTAATGAGAAAAGTGATTGCAAATAACATTCTCAAAAAGCCATCAATGCCCACGTTAGAGAGTCACGTTAACTAAGTTAACGTGAACTCTAACGTGGAGAAGAGAAGTTGAGCCGACGTTAGTGACACTTAACATTGTCACTAACGTTGGCAATTACTCATAAGTAGCCATGTTAGAAGCCACGTTAACCTAGTTAACGTGGCCTTTAACGTTAAGGGGGGAAGAGAAGCCAACGTTAGTGACACTCAACATTGTCACTAACGTTGGCCTATGGTGCAAAGTACCACGTTAACTCCCACGTTAACTTGGTTAACGTGGGAACTAACGTAAAGGATGAAGAGTTGTCGACAACGTTAGTGACACTCAATATTGTCACTAACGTTGAAGCAACCACACAACCCCCAAGAGTCACGTTAACCTCCACGTTAACTTAGTTAACGTGGAAGCTAACGATGAGGAATGAAGGATGAGCCAACGTTAGTGACACTCAACATTTTCACTAACGTTGGGATGGCTAAAGATGGCTACGTTAGAGGCCACGTTAACCTAGTTAACGTGGACTCTAACGTGAGACCCAGGGGCACATTGGAACGTTAGTGACAATGTTGAGTGTCACTAACGTTCTCGAAGGTTGGCAAGGACCACTTTAGAAGCCACGTTAACCTAGTTAACATGGGCTTTAACGTGAAACAAGAAGGGGCACACTGGAACGTTAGTGACAATGTTGAGTGTCACTAATGTTCTCGAAGGATTAACAAGGCAACGTTAAAAGCCACGTTAACCTAGTTAACATGGGTTTTAACATAAGGCAAAGGGGTGCATTGGAACGTTAGTGGCAATGTTAAGTGTCACTAACGTTCTTGAACTTATATTCTCACTAAATATTAACACCCCTAACGTCCTGAGCTGAAGTCTCTGCCCACTTAGCACTTTCTCTCTGCAAGTAAAGCCAAGCCCAAATGAAGAAAAGAACTGCTTCAAACTCAAGATCCAAAGGCCCAAGACTTGAAGAGTAAACTAGAAGCAGAGAAGAGTAGTATATATAGGAGTAACTTTGAATTGTAAAGAAGCTCTGGAGGCTGGGAAAAAGAGAACTACTCTCTGTATTTTACTTTCTTTGCAAATTCTAGTTTTATGATGTATTCTCCATCTTTGTTTTTATTTTCAAGAGCTATGAACAACTAAACCCCTTTCATTGGGTTAGGGAGCTCTGTTGTAATTTGATGGATCAATACTAATTTTCATTATTCTTCTTCTATCTTTCCTCTTGATTTTACTTGAAAGCTTTCGATCTTCATCCAATTGAGTAGTTATCTTGGAAGAGAAGCTATTCAAACTTGGATCTCTTTTGAACCTTGAAAGAGGAATGAAGAGATCAAGCTAGAAATGCTTTCTCGTGCTGGACAACATTGGGTTTGGATGGGTATGTGACTATAACCCTCTCAATACTTGATTTGGGAAATGCATGTGGTATAATCAGTAACCATACTTCATCTCTTCTCATGAGCAATTGACCAAGGAATTGGCTATTGATCAAGATTTGAGAGATTGAATTGCAAGAAATTGTAATTCAATCACTTAAGATTGCCAAGGAGATCAATGAGTGCATTGATTGAGGAAGAGATGAAAATAAACTTGATCCGGAGAATTGCAACATCTCCTAAGCCCAATGAACTCCCCATCTCTGATCTTACCCATTCTCTTTAATTTTTGCCATTTACTTTTATGAGCAAATCCCCCATTCCCATTTACAATTCTGCAATTTATTTTCAGTCATTTACTTCCAGTCCTTTAATTCTAGCATTTACTTTTCTGTTATTTATATTTCCGCCATTTTATTTTCTGCAACTCTCAACCCAAATCCTGGATTCGCTCAACTAGAACATTCTTCTAATTAAAGTTGCTTGATCAATCAATCCCTGGGATTCGACCTCACTCTATTGTGAGTTTTTACTTGACGACAACTTCGGTACACTTGCCGAAGGGAGATTTGTTGAGAGACAAGTTATCACGGTGAGTGAGTTATCATTCCCACGAGGATTAAAGGACTAAGCAACAATGATTAATTGACTATTCTAATTAAACAAATCAAGAAATAAAGGAACAAATGAGGAATTAAAGCAAACGTGTAAAGAGAGGAAATAAATAGCAAACAGTGAATGTGAAAATAATAATGGTGAGAATGTTAAGGTTTCAGAGATGTTCACTCTCTAAGAAAATAATCCTTGTGTTCATTTATTTGAGGCATGTAGAGATCAATCACGACAAATCATAAATAATTGAATTTCAATTACTTGTCAACCCAATTTCTCCTTAATTAACTAATCGCCAATTTCTTGGTCAACCAATTAAGAAAAAAGATTAAGTATAAATCTGATTTAGTTTCAAATAAGATTCAACAATAGTCCTTAGGTTGAATTTCATGTCACTTATCCAAGCTAGTCTTAAACAGTTGAAACTTATATGAAAGAATGATTTCCAAAAGTTTTATAATCCGAATTTTATGTCACTTATTCAAACTAGAGCAATTGAAAATTGCACACTCTTTGAAACACTATTCCCAGTTAAATAAAAAAGTCATGAGAAAGAGTTTTTAAGCTAATTCTAATATTACTTTTTCCAAAATGATATTTAGAATCCAAAATGGAGTTAGAATGTTTTCCAACAATTCTAAATCTTTAGGATGAAGAACAAAAACCCAATCATAAAATAGATCAAAGTATAAACCTCAAATAAAGTAAAACACTTAGATTAATAATCCATAAAAAGGATAAACAGTGCTCCTAACCTTAACAGAGGAGATTAGTTGCTCATGGTTGAATGAAAACAAAACTCTTAATGTATAGTGTGTAGTAAAGGAGACCCCTTCTTCTATTCGTGGACAGAGTTATGTAAAACCTAAATATAACATAGAATTCAAATTCAAAACTAAATCAAAACATAATAAAATTTAATTCAAATCAAATCTTTTCTTAATGACTCTTAACTAACTTGTGATCTTCCTTGTAATTGAGATTCAAAACTTGGTTATTCAATTCTTCAGCATCATGGGCTTGGATCTTCTTGATAATTTGGCGTGTGGATATGGGCGTGAGGCACACCCTTCACTAGCGCGTTGCACGCCAACAAAAAGTTAAGTCCTAGAGCATTCTCTCTTAGCGTGTGACACACCAACTTTTAGCTTGTGGGAGTCTTCGAAGGTTTGTGAGAATGGCACGCCCCTTATGATTGGTGTGTGACATGCCGCAAAATTTTGATCCCTGGGAGTGTCTTCATTGGTATGTGGCACGCCCAAGCTTGGCATGTTGCACGCCAAATTTTAGTCTTGGCCTGGAAGTATGTTCATTGGTGTGTGGCACTTGTTTCATTGGCGTGTTGCACCCCCTTCAATTATGGCTCCTAGGAGGTTGCCTTTTGGGCGTACGGCATACCCTTCACTAGCGTGTTGCACGCCATGCTCTTGGCTTGGAATTGGTCTTTGGAGTGGATGAAGGTGGCAAGGAGAGGGGATGGAGTGTGGCACGCCATTGGTGTGCCTAGGAGGTATAATTTATGGTCAAAAGGGTGTTACACGCCAGTTTTGGGTATGTTACACGGCAGTTTTGGGCGTGTTGCAGCCAGTTTTTCATGCTAAAATTTTGAGCTCAATGATGAGGGTTGTTCATGGCCCAAACTGAACGTTCATTATAGACTATCATTGGAAAGCTCTAAATGTTAGCTTTTTAATATCATTGGAATCGCTTCATTTGAACCTCTATAGTTCAAGTTATGCTCACTCGAGTTTGAAGAGGTCAAGATGACAGCATACACAAATTCTCTTTACACTTGTCTTTAATTTTTGGTTCTCTTTGCTTATGCTTTGCTTATTTTCATCCCTGTTCTTGCTTATTTTCAATACTTTTCTACACATACCAAAGTTCAAAGCAACTTCAAAAAATATTGATTAAAGCATTAAAATAAAAATTAAGAATAAGGAATTGACTAACTTTATTGAAAGAAATAATAGAGAAAATAACTAAAGATGCTCATGCATCAACATCTTGACAGAGTACACGGTAGAGCAGAAAGAAAGCTCCACCACCTAAAACTTGTATGTAAATGGCTTATTAAACAAAATGGGTAGTGGAGCAAGAGTCATCTTTAAGAATGAAAAAGGAACTTTGTTGGAACTCTCGCTAAAGTTTGACTTTTTAGCCTCTAACAACCAAGCTGAGTATAAAGCTGTACTTGCTGGTCTAAGAATGGCCAAAGAGTTTGACACCTTAAAAGTAACAATCTTTAGTAACTCGCAAGTAATAACTTCACAAGTGAATGGTGACTATGAAGCCAAAAATCCCAACATGAAGGAATATTTGGGAAAGACGTTAGCACAATTGGCTAAATTCTAAGAAGTTGAGGTCAGACACATAACTCGAAAATTGAATGGCCCAGCTGATGCCCTCTCTAAGCTAGCCAGCACGAAACCAGGGGGCAATAACAAAAGCCTGATCCAAGAAACTCTACGATCACCATCAATGATAAAAGAAATTGATGGGTCAGGCACACTAACAATCTCCAACTTAAATCTAGGTTAGATGACCTATATTATTGACATCCTTCCTCAAGGAGAAAGAGAAGCAAAGAAGTTGGCAAAAGAAGCCCAGAACTACAAGTTAGTTCACAACGTTCTCTATAAAAGAAGGATATCTACACCTTTGCTGAAATGCGTCTCGACCTCCAAGATGGAAGAAGTCTTATATGAAATCCATAGTGGCATCTATGAAAATCATCTGGGGACAAAATCATTGGCAAAGAAAGTGCTATGAGCTGGTTTCTATTGGCCGACTCTACAAAGGGATGCAACTGACTTCATCAAGAAGTGCCTACCCTATCAGCTACATGCAAACTTCCATGTAACACCTCCAAAAGAGCTCATTGGCATCACCTCTCCATGGCCCTTCACAAAGTGGGGGTTAGACCTACTTGGACTATTTTCTCAAGCGCACAAACAGGTTAAATACCTCATAGTGGGGATCGGCTACTTTACCAAATGGATTAAAGTAGATCCATTGGCAACAATAATAGCTTAAAAAAGTTGGAAGTTTCTCTACACGAATATTGTGATGAGATTTGGAGTGTCATTCTCAATCACTACTGATAATAGAATCTAATTTACTGACTCGACATTTCAAAGCTTAGTGGCAAAGCTAAAAATCAAGCACTAATTCACTTTAGTAGAGCATCCCCAAGCCAATGGACAAGCAGAAGCTGTAAACAAGGTCATACTAGCTAGGCTCAAAAGAAGGCTACAAGAAACAAATGGAGCATGGGCTGAAGAGCTCCCACAAGTTCTATTAGCATATCAGACAACTCTTCAATCAACCACTGGAGAGTCTCCATTCTGAGTTTCATATGACTGACAAGCAGATTTCTGCTAATTTAGAATTTTGTAAAAATAATCACGTTGTAAGTATAGTTTCTAAACCAACAGAGAATCCCTTCGTACAAAAATTTGGTTGTTACAAGTAACAAAACCTAATAAAATTTCTAACCGAAGTATTCAAACCTCCAGTCGTCTCTCAAGGAATTGCAGGGAAGTATGATTTATTATTGGTTATGAAAAAGGGTATATTTTAGGGTTTTTGAAATAGAGAACAAGTAAATTAAATGGCAAGAAAAATAAATTAATAATTATAAAGACTCTTGGCAAGGTATGAGAACTGGAAATCCCATCCTAGTTATCCTTATCAGGTGTGATGAGAATTGTTATTTCTCCCACTTAGTTAACCCTTACTAAATAAAGGAAAGTCAAGTGGACTAATTAATTTGATTCCTCAAGTCCTAGTCAACTCCTATGGAAAGACTAGCTTTAGAGGGATCCAAATCAATCAGCAATTCCCAATTTTCAATCAACCACTGAGTTTGACAACTCAAGTGTCACCAATTACTCACCCAAAGCCAAAAGGGAAAAATCTAAAATTAAATTAAGAGCATCAATAACATAAATTAAAGGAAGCAATCTTAAATCTGAAATACCTCAAATTATATTGAATCAAATTAAACATAAGAATTCATAAGCCAATTTGGCAAATTAAACAACTAAAGTAATTCAATGAATAAAAGTAGAAGAGAACATAAAGTAAAGGTACATTGAACCTGATATGAAGAAATAACCAAAAAATAAGAGAAATCCTAATTCTAAAACCTAAGAGAGAGGAGAGACCCTCTCTCTCTAGAAAACTACATCTAAAAACTAAAATTGTCTATTATGAATGTTGTATGAATTGTTCTCTCTTGATTCCCTCATTCTCTGGCTTCTATTCTGTGTTTCTGGGCTTGGATTTGGGCCGAAAAAGGGTCTAAAAATCGCTGGGCGCGACTTCTACAATTTTCTGCACGTGGCGTCTGTCACGCGTGTGCGTCATTTGGAGTTTTTCCTTGTCACGCGTCTGCGTCATCCATGCGTGCGCGTCGCTGCCATTTTCTCCAAAACTCCATTTTGTGCGTTTCTTCCATTTTTGCGTGTTTTCTTTCTATCCTCTAAGACATTCTTGCCCTATGAAGCCTGAAATTACTTAACACACAGATCACGGCATCGAATGGTAATAAAAGATAATTAAATTAAATATTTTCAAAGCATAGGAAACATGTTTTTACACATATCATAGAATAAGGAAGGAATTATAAAACCATGCAAATCTTATGAATAAGTGGGTGAAGAATTGATAAAAACACTCAATTGAGCACAAGATGAATCATAAAATAGGGGTTTATCAATGACATAGAAGCCATAATCCCCATTGAAGTCAATGAAGAAAGTCCAAAGGTGAAATTCTACAACAAAGTCGATAATGTCAAGCCCTAAAAGAAGAGCTTGACTTTTCTAGAAGTTCGAGAGCAAACTCAGATAAGAGAAGCGTTGAAGCAAAGAATGACAACAAGATATATCAAGAAAGTCATGAGAATGAACTTTGCCATGAACGACCTCATCCTGATCAGAAATGACACTAGAGTACAGAGGTTGGGTGAAGAAAAGCTAACAACAAACTGGAAAGGATATTACAAGATTATTGAAATCTTAGGAAAATGTTACTATAGAGTGTTCGACTTCAAAGGTATTCAGATACCCAGGTTGTGGCATGCTTAAGAGATACTATAGCTAGAAAGTGAACTTTGCTCCCTAGTATACTTTTTTTTCTAACTTCATGGTTTTTTTCCAAAGAATTTTTCTGAAGTGGATTTTAATGAGGTATCATAGCATAGGCTAAGAGTCACAACATTAGCATAACTCTTGGTAGCAACTAGCAGACATATTTGTAAATTCATTTTTATTGATGATATGCTCTTTTTTACAAGTTCTTTTACAAATTATTCACACTAATTCAAGCTCGATAAAATACAAAAATGACTATTTGATCTCATGTGCTTGACACGATAAAGCAATAAGGTCCGAGTTGGTATGAAATTCATAAGAGCAAGTTACCTTCAAAATATCTCTGATGTAAACGATTTGTGTAAAAACTAAAGTAAATTACAAAAATCATAAAAATAGTAGACATAAAGAACTTAGCAAAAAGCTTAAAAAGCCTGTAACGGGCAAAGTATATCCAGCATTACAAAAACTTATTCCAAAAGACCCACTACCATGCCATCAACTCTATACAAAATAGAACAAAAGAAAACAAAAGACAAACTAAGACTAGGAGGCAGTCTGGTCATCTACAGCAGCCTCTTTGATAGGTTGGAGAACCTCCTCAATAGAAATATCTCGGATGATTTCTTTAGTAGATGTCAGAAAAAGGACTTTTTCAGCAAGATTAGAGGAAGCTTTGAGTCCCTTGGGAGGAGGGCCACCTTTGTCATCCTCAGGAATGGAAACTATTTCACCATTCACCACTGACTTGTCTGGATTGATAGCCGAGATGTCCACCCTAGGAGAAATCACTCGGAACTAAGACTTTAAATTCTCTACAATCTTATCCATGCCCTTCTCAATAGATCTTCCCAAGTCTTCATGCTTCGCCTTTAGTTCCTCAAGCTTGATCTTCTCCCCATAAACTCGGGTATAACTTTCCTCCGCCTTCTTCTGTAGAGCCCCCACCTTCTCGTACCTCTGATCAGACTTCTTCACCATGTCCCTAAGTTTAGCAGCTTTCGACTTAAAGGTGTTCCTCTCAGCCTCCCACCTTGACTTAGCCTTCCTCAATTCATTGACCTCCATGTGAAGGTCGGATACCTCTTTTTGGCTGGCAATAAGACGAGTTTGGCAAAGCTTCTTAAGGAGAGTCGTTCACACCCCAACAGTCCTGATTCCTCCCTTGGCCAACACCTCTATGTTCATTTCTTTGGAAGCGTCAACCATCCTGATAGATCTCCTTATCCATCCTAATAGATCTCCCAGGAAGGACAGACTCCTCACAAAATGTAATAGCATCAAAACCTTGACCGTACACGCTACCATATTTGTTGGAAGGAGCCTTTGGCTTCTGAGGGTTACTCGAATCAGATTCCTTTGAAGAATCTGATAAGGGTGGAATGAGAGGAAAATATCGGGCAAAATTGTCCTAAGTAAGAGGAGGTTGTGCCGACTTGCCCTCTTGCTGGGAAGTCGTAGCTGATTTTGGAGAAAAGGGGTTGAGCTGCCACCCGACTTCTCAGCCTCCTTTAACTTGGCTTGGCGAGCAGCCTTGTTCTGTTTTACTTGTTTAATTTTGTTGTAAACAACTGATCCATTGGTCATTTTCTCTAGAAATAGAAGTAAAAGCATTAGCAACCACAAGGTATGAATATAGAAAGCTATTTATAAAATAAGTCTATCTACCTAGTTTGGTTTGCACGCAGCTTGGTTTCGCTATCAAAAATTTCTGTGTCTAGTTAAGGAGATTGACCCCAACATCCTTGGAAGAAGGTCACTATACTCTGTTGCACCTCATCAAGGTTTTCAAAATTATATTTCACAACTACAGATACTTCCTCTCAGTACAAACAGGATATATACTCACCTTTCTCATTCTCATCGAAAGGTCAGACACCCTTAGTAGGTCAGACTTTGATGTAAAAGATTCTTCAAGAATTGAAAAAAATTTTCTACCATGGATAGCTCAAAAGGAGGTTCACTGCTACTTCTTGCTACTAAAAGGTTTGGTCAGCTGGAAAAAAATACAAAAAGACTTTTAGCGAGATCGAGAGCTCGAGTTTGGCAAACAAGTTGGATAAAACCCTACGAGTTGGGGTATAACTGAGTAGGAGCTATTCGGCAGGCCAATAATACGTCCTGCTCGAAGTCGGTGAAATGAAACCTAACCCTAATCCTAGTAAAAAAATTCATACGTGAAAAGAAAGTAATATTCTGACCAATTAAAGTGGGCATAGCAAACCTACTAATGCGGATTTTTTAAACCACAAACTATTAGCAAGTGCACCAGATCCTATCAAGTAATACCACGGGAGTGGGTTATTATTCACATGAGGATTAATGAATTAAGCAAGTAATAATTGACTGATTATTCTAGTTAGACAATCAGATTGTAGAGTTTCAATAGTAAAAAGCATAAAATAGTGAATTAAGTAAAGCAAATAGTAAATGGGTGAGAAGATAATATGAGAAGAGAGTTAAGGTATCAGAGGTGTTTAGATTTCTGGATTAACATTCATATTCATCTACTTGATTATGCAAAGATACAATTCATGGTAAACCCTAGATAATTGAACTCCAATTCCTTGGTAATTCAACTTCTTTTAACCTAATCAACCTTCAATTTCTTAATCAATTAATTATGCTAAACGGTTAAGTACAATCTCTGCTATATAAGCCACACAATTCTTAGGAACAAAAAAAGAAACCTAATTATATGTCACGTATCAAATTAAATCCAAATAATTGAAGAATCATGAGAAAAGGGTTTCAAGCTTAAATCGAATGATTTTAACCTTTCCAAGATTCAAAGGAATTTAATTCAAAAAAGAGTTATTTTCCAATATACTCTAATCTTTAGGATGAAGAACGAAACTCAATTCTTGAATAGAAATCAGTGCATTAATCAAAAGTAGAGGAACAATAGTATTAATCTTTCAAAATAAATAGAGTTCCTAGCATTAACAATGGAGGTTTAGTTGCTCATTGTGTAGAGAAAATCCTAAAGTCTAAAGAAAAAAAAGGTGTCAACTGAAAAGTGCGGAAGAAGAGAAGAGAAGAAAGAGCCCCAGGGCTTCTAATCTTCCCTTTTATATCAAATCCTAAATTATTCAAACTCAAATTAAATAAAACCTAATCATATCTTTTCTATTTATTTATTTAACTTCAAAACAAACAAAATCTTTCGTGTTGACTCCAATGGGAACGTGGTCCCCACTCCTTGCAGCACTGTTGGCACTAAACACTAAGTAGGCGCCATTTAGCGCCATCTATTGAGAGACTATACACGCACGTTCGAAGGCCCGGCACTAAATGCCAATGATGTGGCTTTTAGCGCCAAGGTGGCAGAAGCGAATTTGAGGGCTTAAGTTCCGGCGCTAAACGTCGGTGATGTGCCGTTTAGCACCATAGCTGTAGAGGTGAATTCTCATGCTTCTCTTCTTCATGAATTTTGCCAAATCTTCATCCAATGCTACCTGAACTCACTAGAAAACAACAACACTCAGAGTAGCATTGATCAAGGCATAAATCACCTAATTCCTCTTAGAAAATCAACAAATCACCACGTAATTCAATAAGAAAAGATACTTGTGATGCTCATGCATCACCTACTCCTCAAGGTTGGGGGCCTCTAAAGTGTATTTCTCTTCATCCTCCTATTTAGAACAAATCAAGTACTTAAGATCGAAATTTTTTAGGATTTCTCTATCCATCACAAGCACTCCCTCTAAAATAGTTATGTCTACCGAATCTAAATATTTTGGCACTTTGGAAGGCATGATTTGTACTACATATCAAGACATACGAAAATCATACACCTAAAAAGAGAAATAAGATCTACCATAAAGAGGTCGGTCATGCTTGTAAAGAAGTCGACATGATCATCAACAGTAAACACAACAAAGCTACCATGGCATGGTGAATACCACAAAAGCGATAGAAATGTAATGATAAACTATTATTTTATAATTTATATTGTGTTTAATTGTGTGGTTTTATCAAATCTTTACCCACTTATTCATATGATTAGCATGTATTTACAATTCCTTTCCAAAAAATTTTTTATGATTGAAAACTTGCTTCCTAGAGACTTTTAATTATGTATTTTAATTCTCCTTTATCCCATTCAATACCGTGATCTGTGTGTTAAGTGTTTCAGGCTTCATAGGGTACGAATGATTTGGAAATTGGAGAGGAGACTTGCAAAAATGGAAGGAACACAAGAAACTAAGGAGATGACCAGCGAGCAATGACGCGAGCGCATGGCCCACGCGAACGCACGAAATGGAGAAATCGCAGCGACGCGAACATGTGCCTGATGCAAACGTGTGGATTGGAGTCTGCACGAATGACACGAACGCGCGAACGACGCGAACGCATGGCAAGGAAAAATGCTGAATGACATGAACGCGTGGATGACGCGTACGCGTGACCTGCGCGATCTGCAGAAATTACAGAATACGCTGGGGGTCAAATTTCGGGCCACATTTTGACCCAGTTTTCGGCCCAGAAACACAAACTAAACCTAGGGAACATGCAGAAACTCGAGGAGGCATCCACACACATTTAGATTCTACACATTAGAATTACTCTTAGTTTTAGATCTGAATTTAGATTATTGTTACATTGATAGTTTATGTTTTTGCTTTGGATTGTGGATGTTGAGGAGCCATTCATTACTTTAGTTTGTTCCTTTACCTTTTACTTTTTTCAGTTGATTATTGACCTTATTCAAATAAGTATGTTACATTCTGAGTTTATTAATATATAGATTTATTTTTATTTTTAATTAATTTCAATTCTCTCTGTTTTATTTTATTCAATTATGTCTTCTTATATTTTTATGATTATTAATTCCATGTCAATGGAGTAGATTCTCCACTTGACATGGGGGTTAATTAAGAGGAGACACTTGAGTTGGAATACTCAAGCGATTAGTTAAATTGGACGTTGTAGGCTAATTCTGTACCTACTAACACTAGACCTCCCTAATGGAAGGGACTAGGAATTGCAGGTAGAGTTAGTTCAGTCACTATACTTTTCTTTACTCAGTAAGGGTTAACCAAGTGAGAACAACAACCTCTTTACACTACACTTGAGAAGATCCCAACAAGGATAGGACTTCCATTTAATTATTCCCCTAGTCAAGGCCTTTTATTTAGAAAATCAATAATTATTCTTAGTTTGTTTTTATTGCTTTAATTTACAATTATTTTAATTATATTACTCATTATCAAAACTCAACTTTTTGAGAATTTTCTGATTAATAAATTAGCACTCTTTCCTGCAAATCGTTGGAAGACGACCTGGGACTCATACTCCCAGTACTTTTATTTCTGAATTTCATGACAACCCTTTTTAAGTTTGTTAGGCGGATCTTAGCTGGTTAAGAGCTATATGTGCAACGCTATCCTTTTATTTAAAATCTCTTAATTGGTTAACTTCTGCCGTTACATCAATTTTTGGCGCCGTTGCCGGGGAGTTACAATAGTGTGCTAGATTATTAATTAGTGTACATATTTTATTTTAATTGCATATTTTATTTTTGTTTTGTTACCATGAGGTATATGTCTCTCTCATTAAATGACGCGTTCATTGCCTGATCCGAGTTTAGTCCCATTTGATCCTGAAATTGAAAGAACTCTTTCACATATTAGACGAACTGGACGTCGGTTAGCCTCTGAAGGTGGTGAAGTGATTGTTATCGATTCACCAGTTTCATCAGAGGGCGATTCTGAACTGTCATCTGAGAGCGAGACAAGCTCATTTGCTACTGATCCAGTTGATTGACATGCAGGTGACATGGAAGCACCTAGGAGAATCACCCCCCAGGAGGCAGGAGCCCCAGATTTCACACTGCAACCATATCAAGTGCATCACCCAACCGCGGCTACGGATTTCGAACTAAAGACTGCACTAATCAACTTGATGCCCAAGTTTCATGGCTTACCTGCTCAAGAGCCTATCAAGCACCTTCGGGATTTCCAGACAGCCTGTTCTACTGTTAGGCGTCATAGTGCAGATGAAACTTCTATTCTGTTAACCGTTTTCTCATTTTCTCTTGAGGGAAAGGCAAGGGAATGGTACTACTCCCAACCTCAAGCGACTGTTACTAACTGGAATATGCTTAGAAGAGAATTTTTGGAGAAATACTTTCCAGCTGAAGTTACTAATAGATTGAGGAAAGAGATTTCAATGATTGTTCAAGGCGAATCTGAGACTCTCTACGAATATTGGGAGCGCTTCAACAATCTCCTAGACGCATGTCCCCATCACATGATTAATAGACTAGTATTGATTAGCTACTTCACTCAAGGCATGAACCCCCAGGATAAGACTACACTGGAGGGTGCTAGTAATGGTTCTTTAAAAAAGTACAAAACCGCAGATGAAGCATGGCAACTGATCAGCGACTTAGCTGAGTCCACTAGGAATCACAGACAGAAGCACAACCCCAAAGCTGTTGCGGAGATTTCCTCTAGCAAAGAAACTACTGCTTTGACACAGAGTAGATGTGAAATGACCAACCTACTGAAATAGATGCAGTTGAACCAACAACAAACACAACAAGCTCAGCCTCTCCCACCCAGCAAAGCCAACAGTTGGTCCCACAAAGAGTATGCGGGATCTGTGCTGATTTTAGTTATTATACTGATGAATGTCCGCAACTCCAACAGGAAGACAACACTGTGGCAGCCACTCACAACTTCTATGACCGCCCAAATCAAGGATACAATCAACAAGGTTGTAATTAAAACCAAGGTGGCAACTATAACCATGGATTGTAGGACAACTCCAATCAAGGTTGGAGAGATAATTCTAACCATAGGTGGAGAGATAACTATAACAAAGGAGGCAGAGACAATAATTGAAGCCAGAGGTGGAATAATAACATCAACAACAGACAGTAGAATCAGAACCAACCTTACAGAGCACCTCACCTAAGACAATCACAAGGAACCCAGCAAAACTAACAACAAGTTCCTCAGATCACTTATTCTAATTCCTCATCAAATGACGAGATGCTCCATTCTCTTGCACAAGGACAACAAGACATGCAGGCGCAGCTGAACTCTAGTCTGAATGGCTTGACTGCCACTTTACAAGCTCCCATCTCCTGGATGGATTCCTCACTTAATTCCACACATCAACCTTCAAGCTCCAGTGGAATTCCTTCTCAACCACTGCCTAATCCCAAGGGTGGCATCAATGCCATCACTTTGAGGTCTGGAACCACATTACAAGAGAGGAAGCATGAGGATTCAAGCCCGCCAGAATATTCAAAAAGGTCGAGGTAACTGTTCCCCTTTTTGATGTTATTCAACAGGTACCTAAATATGCAAAGTTTCTAAAGGATTTATGTATACATAAATATAAGATTAATGAATTAGAAACTATTTCTTTATGTAGTTCTATATCTACTTTAATGGGGGGTATACCTGAAAAATGGAGTGATCCAGGTCCATGTATGGTTAGCTATACCATTGGAGGTGTGATATTTTCTGACTGTATGTGTGATTTAGGAGCATGTGTTAGTATAATGCCTTTGTCTATATATGATACTTTGAGGATCCCTCCCTTAAAAAGGTCGGCAGCTCGTTTTGTGTTAGCAGATAAAAGTATTATTACAGTAGTTGGAATTGCTAAAGATGTATTAGTGAGCATTAAAGGGCTCACATTTCCCATTGATTTCTATATCCTGGAAATGACCCCTAATGACTCAGGAAGACCATCATCAATCCTGCTTGGAAGAACATTCCTGAAGACATCAAAGTTCAAGCTGGATGCATTTTCAGGAACTTACTCCTTTGAGATAGATGGCAGAACAGTGAGTTTCAGTTTAAATGAAGCTATGAAGCATCCTCTGGAAGATTATTCTATCCTCCAGTGTGACATTATTGATGAAACTGTAGCTGAAGTTCACCAGGAAGAATTAGAAGAGAAGTACATAGAGCAAGGTCCAAGTGTGGGGACACTTTCTGAAAACAAAGAGAACACTTTACCATTATTACCAATCCCGGATGATCCAGAGCCTAGCTATGAGCAGAAATTAGAGTTAAAGCCCCTTCCTCCACACCTCAAGTATGCTTACCTTGAGGACAAGCAGAAGTTTCCAGTTATCATTGCACAGGAACTCACTTCTCAACAAGAAGAACAACTACTCAGTGTGCTGAGAAAACATAAGAAAGCAATTGGATGGAGCTTGGCGGATATAGTAGGCATCAGCCCCCAAGTTTGTGAACATAAAATTTTCTTAGAAGAGGGAGCAAAGCCTGTCCGTCAGCCGCAAAGAAGATTGAATCCCACAATCTTAGAAGTTGTCAAGAAGGAAGCGACCAGGCTACTTGAAGCAGATATCATTTACCCGATTTCAGATAGTAAATGGGTCAGTCCAGTACAAGTAATGCCCAAAAAGTCTGGAGTCACAACAATAAAGAATGAGCATGGAGAGCTCCTGACAAGTAGAGTGCAGAATTAATGGAGAGTTTGCATTGACTATAGGCGTCTCAACCAAGCCACTCGCAAGAATCATTACCCCTTGCCATTTATTGATCAGATGCTTGATCGCCTGTCAGGTAAATCTCATTATTGTTTTTTTTATGGCTATAGAGGATACTTTCAAATTCATATAGCTCCTGAAGATTAGGAGAAGACTACTTTTACATGTCCTTTTGGAACGTATGCTTATAAAAGAATGCCTTTTGGCTTGTGTAACTGGTGCACGAAATCATGATCATCAATGTGAAATTGTTGTTCGAAATTGATTCCCTGGGAATGGCTCCAAAAACGTGTGCACACTACCATGGCCCAAACATAACTTCACAACTTCGCGTAACTAACCAGCAAGTGCACTGGGTCGTCCAAGTAATAAACCTTACGTGAGTAAGGGTCGATCCCACGGAGATTGTTGGTATGAAGCAAGCTATGGTCACCTTGTAAATCTCAGTCAGGCGGATTCAACTGATTTTATGAATTGATAAGTAAAAGATAAATAAAATATAAAATAGGATAGTGGTACTTATGTAATTTATTGGTGAGAATTTTAGATAAGCGTATAGAGATGCTTTCGTTCCTCTGAACCTCTGCTTTCCTGCTGTCTTCATCCAATCAATCCTACTCCTTTCCATGGCAAGCTCTATGTAGGGCATCACCGTTGTCAATGGCTACATCCCATCCTCTCAGTGAAAAAGGTCCAAATGCTCTGTCACGGCACAACTAATCATCTGTCGGTTCTCGATCATACTGGAATAGGATTTACTATCCTTTTGCGTCTGTCACTACGCGCAACACTTGCGAGTTTGAAGCTCGTCACAGCCATCCCTTCCCAGATCCTACTCGGAATACCACAGACAAGGTTTAGACTTTCCGGATCTTAGGAATGGCCATCCATGGGTTCTAACTTATACCACGAAGATTCTAATATCTCGGACTCAGTCCCCTGTATTAGATATCTAGGAGATATTCATTCTAGCTTGTTTGCATGTAGAACGGAAGTGTTTGTCAGGCACGCGTTCATAAGTGATAATGATGATGAGCGTCACATAATCATCACATTCATCATGTTCTTGGGTGCGAATGGATATCATAGAAGCGGAATAAGTTGAATTGAATAGAAAAACATTAGTACTTTGCATTAATCCATGAGGAACAGCAGAGCTCCACACCTTAATCTATGGAGTGTAGAAACTCTACCGTGGAAAATACATAAGTGATAAGGTCCAGGCATGGCCGAATGGCCAGCCCCCAAACATGATCTAAAGATGAAACTAAAGATGTTCCAAAGATGATGTAAATACAATAGTAAAAAGTCCTATTTATACTAAACTAGTTACTAGGGTTTACAGAAGTAAGTAAATAGTGCAGAAATCCACTTCCGGGGCCCACTTGGTGTGTGCTTGGGCTGAGCATTGAGCTTTACATGTGTAGAGGTCTTCCTTGGAGTTGAACGCCAGTTTGTAACCTGTTTCTGGCGTTTAACTCCACTTTGCAACCTGTTTCTGGCGTTTGACTCTAGAATGCATCATGGAACTGGCGTTTAACGCCAGTTTACGTCATCTATCCTTAATCAAAGTATAGACTATTATATATTGCTGGAAAGCCCTGGATGTGTACTTTCCAAAGCAATTGAGAGCGCGCCATTTTTATTTCTGTAGCTCCAGAAAATCCACTTTGAGTGCAGGGAGGTCAGAATCCAACAGCATCTGCAGTCCTTCTTCAACCTCTGAATCTGATTTTTGCTCAAGTCCCTCAATTTCAGCCAAAAAATACCTGAAATCACAGAAAAACACATAAACATATAGTAAAGTCCAGAAATGTGAATTTAGCGTAAAAACTAATAAAAACATCCCTAAAAGTAACTAGATCCTACTAAAAATATACTAAAAACAATGCCGAAAAGCGTATAAATTATCCACTCATCACAACACCAAACTTAAATTGTTGCTTTTCCCCAAGCAACTGAAAATCAAATAGGATAAAAAGAAGAGAATATACTATAAATTCCAAACTATCAATGAAACTTAGCTCCAATCAGATGAGCGGGACTTGTAGCTTTTTGCCTCTTGAATAGTTTTGGCATCTCACTTTATCCATTGAAGTTCAGAATGATTGGTATCTATAGGAACTCAGAGTTCAGATAGTGTTATTGATTCTCCTAGTTCAGTATGTTGATTCTTGAACACAGCTACTTTATGAGTCTTGGCCGTGGCCCTAAGCACTTTGTTTTCCAGAATTACCACCGGATACATAAATGCCACAGACACATAACTGGGTGAACCTTTTCAGATTGTGACTCAGCTTTGCTAAAGTCCCCAATTAGAGGTGTCCAGGGTAGCACACTCTTATTTTTGCTTTGGACCTTGACTTTAACCGCTCAGTCTCAAGTTTTCACTTGACACCTTCACGCCACAAGCACATGGTTAGGGACAGCTTGGTTTAGCCGCTTAGGCCAGGATTTTATTCCTGTGGGCCCTCCTATCCACTGATGCTCAAAGCCTTGGATCTTTTTTATTACCCTTGCCTTTTGGTTTTAAGGGCTGCTGGCTTTTTGCTCTTGCCTTTTGGTTTTAAGAGCTTTTGGCTTTTTCTGCTTGCTTTTTCTTTTTTTCTCTTTTTTTTCGCTATTTTTTTCTCTTTTTTTTTTCGTAAGCTTTTGTATATTTACTGCTTTTTCTTGCTTCAAGAATCAATTTTATGATTTTTCAGATTATCAAATAACATTTCTCCTTTTCATCATTCTTTCAAGAGGCAACATATTTAACATTCATAAACATCAACTTCAAAAGACATATGCACTGTTCAAGCATTCATTTAGAAAAAAAAAAGTATTGTCACCACATCAAAATAATTAAACTAGTTTCAAGGATGAATTTGAAACCATGTATTTCTTGTTCTTTTGTAATTAAAACATTTTTCATTCAAGAGAGGTGATGGATTCATATTCACTACTTTAAGGCATAGACACTTGAATACTAATGATCATGTAATAAGACACAAATATAGATAAACATTTAACATAAAAACGAAAAACAGAAAATTTAAGAACAAGGAATGAGTCCACCTTAGTGATGGTGGCGATTTCTTCTTGAGGAACCAATGATGTCCTTGAGCTCTTCTATGTCTCTTCGTTGTCTTTGTTGCTCCTCCCTCATTGCTTTTTGATCTTCTCTAATTTCATGGAAGATGATGGAGTGCTCTTGATGTTCCACCCTTAGTTGTCCCATGTTGGAACTTAATTCTCCTAGGGAGGTGTTGATTTGCTCCCAAAAATTCTGTGGAGGAAAGTGCATCCCTTGAGGCATCTCAGATTTTTCTTAGTGATGAGCTTCTTCATGCGTCTCTTGAGATCCATGAATAGGCTCTCTTGTTTGCTCCATCCTTTTCTTAGTGATGGGCTTGTCCTCATCAATGAGAATATCTCCCTCTATGTCAATCCCATCCGAATTGCATAGATGGTAAATAAGGTGAGGAAAGGCCAACCTTGCCATAGTGGAGGACTTGTCAGCTACCTTGTAGAATTCTTGAGGTATAATCTCATGAACTTCTACTTTCTCCCCAATCATGATACTATGGATCATGATGGCCCGGTCTACAGTAACTTCAGACCGGTTGCTAGTGGAAATGATTGAGCATTGAATGAACTACAACCATTCTCTAGCTACAGGCTTAAGGTCCAATCTTCTTTGCTGAACCGGTTTGCCTTTTGAGTCAATCTTCCCTTGAGCTCCTTCCACACATATGTCCTTGAGGAATTGGTCCAACCTTTGATCAAAGTTGACTCTTCTTGTGTAGGGGCATGCGTTTTCTTCCATCATTGGTAGGTTGAACGCCAGCCTTACATTTTCCGGATTAAAATCTAAGTATTTCCCCCGAACCATGGTGAGCCAATGCTTTGGATTCGGGTTCACACTTTGAACATGGTTCCTAGTGATCCATGCGTTTGCATAGAACTCTTGAACCATTAGGATTCTGACTTGTTGAATAGGGTTGGTTAGGACTTCCCAACCTCTTCTTTGGATCTCATGTCAGATCTCCGGATACTCATTTTTCTTGAGTTTAAAAGGGACCTCAGGGATCACCTTCTTCTTGGCCACAACATCATAGAAGTGGTCTTGATGGGCTTTAGAGATGAATCTTTCCATCTCCCATGACTCGGAGGTGGAAGCTTTTGTCTTTCCTTTCCCTTTTCTAGAGGTTTCTCCGGTCTTAGGTGCCATCAATGGTAATGGAAAAACAAAAAGCTTATGCTCTTACCACACCAAACTTAGAATATTGCTTGCCCTTGAGCAAGAGAAGAAAGAAAAGAAGTAGAAGAAGAGAAGATATAGAGGAGAGTGAGGGGGAGGTGTATTCGGCCAAGAGAGAGAGGATATGGTTGTGTTGTGTAAAAATGAAGGAGGGATGGAGGGGTTTATATAGTGAGGGGAGAGGGAGTAGGTTCGGCCATAATGGGTGGGTTTGGGTGGGAAAGTGATTTTGAATTTTGAAGGTAGGTGGGGTTTATGGGGAAGAGTGGATGGATGTGAGTGGTGGTAGGTGGTAATAGGGAAGAGAGATTGAGGTGATTGGTGAAAGGTTTTAGGAAAGGGTGTTTATTGGGAAGAGGGGATGAATGAGAAAAGGGGAGAGTATGTGTGGAGGTAGGTGGGGATCCTGTGGGGTCCACAGATCCTGAAGTGATCCTTTGGGGCCCACAGATCCTGAGGTGTCAATGATTTACATCCCTGCACTAATTAGGCATGTAAAATGCCTTTGCATGCATTTTTGGCGTTTAAACGCCGAAGTGATGCTTGTTCTGGGCGTTCAACGCCCATATGCAGCATATTTCTGGCGTTGAACGCCAGCTTCATGCTTGTTTCTGGCATTTAGCGCCAGCTCTTCTCAGGGTGTATTCCTGGCATTTAAATGCCAGGATGTTGCTTGTTTCTGGCGTTCAACACCAGATCCATTCTCTGTTCTGGTGTTGAACACCAGCCAGATGCTCCTTACTGGCGTTTAAACGCCAGTAAGTCCTTCCTTCAGGGTGTGATTTTTCTTCTGCTGTTTTTGATTTTGTTTTCAATTTTTGTATTTATTTTGTGACTCTACATGATCATGAACCTAATAAAACATAAAAGAACAATAAAAATAAAAATAGAATTAAATAAATAAAAATTGGGTTGCCTCCCAACAAGCGCTTCTTTAATGTCAATAGCTTGACAGTGGGCTCTCACGGAGCCACACAGGTGATCAGGTCAATTTTATAAACTCTCAACACCAAACTTAGAGTTTGGATATGGGGATTAAACACCAAACTTAGAGTTTGGTTGAGGCCTCCCAACACCAAACTTAGAGTTTGATTGTGGGGGCTTTGGTTGACTCTGTACTAAGAGAAGCTTTTCATGCTTCCTCTCCATTGTCACAGAAGGATAGCCTTGGGCCTTAAACACAAGGTAGTCCCCCTTCAATCGAAGGACTAATTCTCCTCTGTTAACATCTATCACAGCTCCTGCTATGGCTAGGAAAGGTCTTCCAAGGATGATGGATTCATCCTCATCCATCCCAATGTCTAGGATTATGAAATCAGCAGGGATGTAAAGGCCTTTAACCTTTACTAGCACGTCCTCTACTTGTCCATAAGCCTATTTTCTTGAGTTGTCTGCCATTTCTAATGAGATTCTGGCAGCTTGCACCTCAAAGATTCCCAGTTTCTCCATTACAGAGAGTGACATGAGGTTTATCCCTGACCCAAGGTCACACAGAGCCTTCTCAAAGGTCATGGTGCCTATGGTACAAGGTATTAAGAACTTTCCAGGATCCTGTTTCTTCTGAGGCGATGTCATTTGATCCAGATCACTTAGTTCATTGATGAGCAAGTGAGGTTCATCTTCCCAAGTCTTATTACCAAATAATTTGGCATTTAGCTTCATGATTGCACCAAGGTACTTGGCAACTTGCTCTTCAGTAACATCCTCATTCTCTTCAGAAGAAGAATACTCATCAGAGCTCATGAAGGGCATAAGGAGGTTCATTGGAATCTCTATGGTCTCTAAATAAGCCTCAGAGTCCTTTGGTTCCCCAAAGAGAAACTCCTTGTTGATCACTGGATGTCTCAGGAGGTCTTCCTCACTGGGATTCACGTCCTCTTCCTCTTTTGTGGGTTCGGCCATGATTGTTATATCAATGGCCTTGCACTCTCTCTTTGGATTCTCTTATGTATTGCTTGGGAGAGTACTAGGAGGTGTTTCAGTGATTTTCTTATTCAGCTGGCCCACTTGTGCCTCCAAATTTCTTATGGAGGACCTTGTTTCACTCATGAAACTTAAAGTGGCCTTGGACAGATCAGAGACTAAGTTTGCTAAATTAGAGGTATTTTGTTCAGAGTTCTCTGTCTGTTGCTGAGAAGATGATGGAAAAGGCTTGCTATTGTTGAGCCTGTTTCTTCCACCATTATTAAAGCCTTGTTGAGGCTTTTGTTGATCCTTCCATGAGAAATTTGGATGATTTCTCCATGATGAATTATAGGTGTTTCCATAAGGTTCACCCATGTAACTTACCTCTGCTATTGCAGGGTTATCAGGATCATAAGCTTCTTCTTCAGAAGATGCCTCTTTAGTACTGTTGGATGCATCTTGCCATCCATTCAGACTTTGAGAAATCATGTTGACTTGCTGAGTCAACACTTTGTTCTGAGCCAATATGGCATTCAGAGCATCAATTTCAAGAACTCCTTTCTTCTGAGGCGTTCCATTATTCACGGAATTTCTCTCAGAAGTATACATGAATTGATTATTTGCAACCACGTCAATAAGTTCTTGAGCTTCTACAGGCATTTTCTTTAGGTGAATGAATCCACTTGCAGAATGGTCCAGTGACATCTTGGAGAACTCAGACAGACCATAATAGAATATATCCAGAATGGTCCATTCTGAAAGCATGTCAGGAGGACACCTTTTGGTCATCTGCTTGTATCTTTTCCAAGCTTCATAGAGGGATTCATAATATTTTTGCTTGAAGGTATGAACATCCACTCTAAGCTTGCTCAGCTTTTGAGGAGGAAAGAACTTAGCCAAGAAGGCCGTGACCAGCTTATCCCAAGAGTTCAGGCTATCTTTAGGTTGTGAGTCCAACCATGTTCTAGCTCTGTCTATTACAGCAAAAGGGAAAAGCATGAGCCTGTAGACTTCAGGATCTACTCCATTAGTCTTAACAGTCTTACAGATCTACAGGAACTCAGTTAAAAACTGGTAGGAATCTTCTGATGAAAGTCTATGGAATTTGTAGTTCTATTGCATTAGAGCAACTAATTGAGGTTTCAGCTCAAAATTGTTTGCTCCAGTAGTGGGGATTGAGATGCTTCTTCCATCAAACTTGGAAGTAGGTGTAGTATAATCACCAAGCATTCTCCTTGCATTATTATTATTTTCGGCTGCCATCTCCTCTTCCTTTTCAAAAATTTCTGTAAGGTTATCTCTGGATTGTTGTATTTTAGCTTCTCTTAGTTTCCTCTTCAGAGTCCTTTCAGGTTCTGGATCAGCTTCAACAAGAATGCCTTTTTCCTTGTTTCTGCTCATATGAAAGAGAAGAGAACAAGAAAAGAAGAGGAATCCTCTATGTCACAGTAAAGAGGTTCCTTATTGTTAGTAGAAGAAGAAAGGGAATAGGAGTGAAGAAGAATGGATAATCCAAACACAAGGGTGAGGATAGGAGCATTGATTTGAGATGAGGATAAGTGTTAGTAATTGAATAAATAAATAGAATAAGATGAGGAAGAGAAGAATTCAAAAATTTAAACAAATTAAAAATAAAAATTAAAGTTAAAATTCGGAAATTAAAATTGAAATTAAGTTAAATTAAAATTTAAAAAAATTAATTAATTAAAAAGAATTTTTGAAAAAGAGGGAGGTATTTTCGAAAATTAGAGAGAGAAGAGTAGTTAGGTGGTTTTGAAAAAGATAAGAAACAAACAAAAAGTCAATTAGTTAGTTGATTGAAAAAGATTTGGAAATCAATTTTGAAAAGATAAGAAGATAAGAAGTTGGAAAAGATATTTTAAAATCAAATTTTTTTTTTGAAAAAGATATGATATAAAGGATATGATAAAAAGATATAATTAAAAAGATATAATTTTTAAGATTAAAATTGATTACTTGACTAACAAGAAACAAAAAAATAAGATTCTAAAACATAAAGATTGAACCTTTCTTAACAAGAAAGTAACAAACAAAATTTTGAAAATAAAATTAATAAAAAGATTTTGAGAATAATTTTTGAGAATACGAAAATCATAAAGAAAAAATGAAAAAGATTTGATTTTTGAAAAAGTTTTGAAAAAGATAGAATTTTTTAAATTGAAAATTTGACTTGACTCATAAGAAACAACTAAATTTTAAAAAGTTTTGAAAAAATCAACTCAAATTTTCAAAATTTATGAGTGAAATAAGGGAAAGATATTTTTTTATTTTTGAATTTTTAATGATGAGAGAAAAACATCAAAAAGACTCAATGCATGAAAATTTTGGATCAAAACATGTGATGCATGCAAGAATACTATGAATGTCAAGATGAACACCAAGAACACTTTGAAGATCATGATGAACATCAAGAACATGTGTTTGAAAAATTTTTTATGCAAAGAAAACATGCAAGACACCTAACTTAGAAATCTTTAATGCTTAGACACTATGAATGCAAAGATGCACATGAAAAACAAAAAAAGACACAAAATAAGAAAACATCAAGAACAAACAAGAAGACTGATGAGCGGATAATTTATACGCTTTTCGGCATTGTTTTTAGTATGTTTTTAGTAGGATCTAGTTACTTTTAGGGATATTTTCATTAGTTTTTATGTTAAATTCACATTTCTGGACTTTACTATGAGTTTGTGTGTTTTTCTGTGATTTCAGGTATTTTCTGGCTGAAATTGAGGGACTTGAGCAGAAATCAGATTCAGAGGTTGAAAAAGGACTGCTGATGCTGTTGGATTCTGACCTCCCTGCACCCAAAGTGGATTTTCTGGAGCTACAGAACTCGAAATGGCGCGCTTCCAATTGCGTTGGAAAGTAGACATCCAGTGCTTTCCAGCAATATATAATAGTCCATACTTTGGCCAAGAATTGACGACGTAAACTGGCGTTCAACGCCAGCCTTCTGCCCAAATCTGGCGTCCAGCGCCAGAAAAGGATCCAAAACCAGAGTTGAACGCCCAAACTGGCACAGAAACTGGCGTTCAACTCCACAAATGGCCTCTGTACGTGTAACACTCAAGCCCAAGCCCAAGCACACACCAAGTGGGCCCCGGAAGTGGATTTATACATCAAATACTTACTCATGTAAACCCTAGTAGCTAGTTTATTATAAATAGGACCTTTTACTATTGTATTAGACATCTTTGGATTACCTTATGATCCTTTGATCACATTTTAGGGGGCTGGCCACACGGCCATGCCTGGACCTTCACTTATGTATTTTCAACGGTAGAGTTTCTACACTCCATAGATTAAGGTGTGGAGCTCTGCTGTTCCTCAAAGATTAATGCAAAGTACTACTGTTTTCTATTCAATTCTTCTTATTTCGCTTCTAAGATATCCATTCGCACCCAAGAACGTGATGAAGGTGATGATTATGTGTGACGCTCATCATCCTTCCCCCTTATGAACGCGTGCCTGACAAACACTTCTGTTCTACATGAATTAAGCTAGAATGAGTATCTCTTAGATCTCCTAACCAGAATCTTCGTGGCGTAAGCTAGAATGATGGCGGCATTCAAGAGAATCCGGAAGGTCTAAACCTTGTCTGTGGTATTCTGAGTAGGATTCAATGATTGAATGACTGTGACAAGCTTCAAACTCGCGATTGTTGGGCGTTAGTGACAGACGCAAAAGGAGGGTGAATCCTATTCCAGCATGATCGAGAACCGACAGATGAATAGCCGTGCCGTGACAGGGTGCGTGAGCATATTATTCACTGAGAGGAGGGGATGTAACCACTGACAACGGTGATGCCCTTGCATAAAGCCAGCCATGGAAAGGAGTAAGACTGATTGGATGAAGATAGCAGGAAAGCAGAAGTTCAGAGGAACGAAAGCATCTCCATTCGCTTATCTGAAATTCCTATCAATGAATTACATAAGTGTCTCTATCCCTATTCTATTATTTATTATTCGAAAACTCCATGATTATTTTATATCCGCCTGACTGAGATTTACAAGGTGACCATAGCTTGCTTCATACCAACAATCTCCGTGGGATTCGACCCTTACTCACGTAAGGTATTACTTGGACGACCCAGTGCACTTGCTGGTTAGTTGTATCGAAGTTGTGACAGACAATAAAACTAGATCAGAGTATCTGGCCTGAGAAGCCATTACCAGAAATCACAATTTCGTGCACCAAGTTTTTGGCGCCGTTGCCGGGGATTGTTTGAGTTTTCGGCAAGCTTTTGGTCCGGTAACATCAGTGCCAGATTCCCTTTTGATCCGGCAACAGCACCAAGTTTTTGGCGCCGTTGCCGGGGAATTGTTTGAGTTTGGACAACTGACGGTTCATCTTGTTGCTCAGATTAGGTAATTTTCTTTTTGTTTTCTTTTCAAAAAAAAAAAATTTCGAAAAAAAAAAAATTTTCAAAAATTTTTCCTTTGTTTTCGAAAAAAATAAAAATGTTTTCAAAAATATATTTTTATTCAAAATTTTTAAGAATGAATTCTAGTGTTTCATGAAGCATGTTGAAGTCTGGCTGGCTATAAAGCCATGTCTAAATTCATTTGGACTGAGGCTTGCAATTTGTTATCAAGAGCAACTTAGTTGTTGCTCATCCACCCGCTGCTGATCCATGATCACCTGCTGAAGCTTGGCTGGCCATTGGCCATGTCTAGTGTTTTGGACCGGAGCTTTCATTGAAAGCTTGGCTGGCTAGTGAGCCATGTCTAATTCCTGGACCGAAGCTTTAGACTAACATGGCAAGATTCCTGGAATTCATATTAAAAATTTTGGAATCCTTATTTTTCTTTTAATTTTTGAAAAAAAATCCAAAAAAATTTAGAAAATCATAAAAATCAAAAATATTTTTCTGTTTCTTGTTTGAGTCTTGAGTCATGTTATAAGTTTGGTGTCACTTGCATATGCATCTTGCATTTTTCGAAAATTTCATGCATTCATGGTGTTCTTCATGATCTTCAAGTTGTTCTTGGTAAGTCTTCTTGTTTGATCTTGATGATTTTTTGTTTTGTGTTGTATCATGTTTTTCATATGCATTCTTGAATTCTTAGTGCGTAAGCATTAAAGAATTCTAAGTTTGGTGTCTTACATGTTTTCTTTGCATTAAAAATTTTTCAAAAATATGTTCTTGATGTTCATCTTGACATTCAAAGTGTTCTTGGTGTTCATCTTGACACTCATATCATTCATGCATGCATTCATTGTTTTGATCTAAAAATTTCATGCATTGCATCATTTTTCTTGTTTTTCCCTTGCATCATAAAAATTCAAAAATCAAAAAAATATCTTTCCCTTTTTCTCTCATCAAATTCGAAAATTTGAGTTGACTTTTTCAAAAATTTTTAAAATCAAGTTGTTTCTTATGAGTCAAATCAAATTTTCAATTTGAAAATCTTATCTTTTTCAAAATCTTTTTCAAAAATCAAATCTTTTTCAAAATTCTTAGTTATTTTCGAAAATTCAAAAAAAAAATATATATATATATATATATATATTTTTCAAAAATCTTTTTTTTTTTATTTTTATACCAAATTTTCGAAAATAACATAAACAATTAATGTTTTGATTCAAAAATTTGAAGTTTGTTACTTGCTTGTTAAGAAAGATTCAAACTTTAAGTTCTAGAATCATATCTTGTGATTTCTTATGAATCAAGTCATTAATTGTGATTTTAAAAATCAAATCTTTTTCAAAACTAATTTTATCATATCTTTTCAAAAATATCTTCTTATCTTATCTTTTTCAAAAATATCTTTTCTAACTTCCTATCTTTTCAAAATTTGTTTCAACTAACTAACTAACTTTTTGTTTGTTTCTTAACTTTTTCAAAACTACCTAACTAACTCTCTCTCTCTAATTTTCGAAAATATCTCCCCTCTTTTTCAAAAATTTCTTTTTAATTAACTAATTATTTTTATTTTTTATTTTTGATTTCAAAAATTTTCGAAAATTACTAACAATTTTTCAAAAACCAATTTTCAAAAATCACTAACTCCTTTTTCAAAATAATTTTCGAAAATTATCCCTCCCCCATCTCATTCTATTTATTCATTCATATCCTAACATCTCATTTCACCTCCTTCCATCCTCACAGTTGTGTTTCTTCCATTATATTACATTCTTTGTCTCCCCCTCTTCTTCCACTCACACAGGGATCCCTATACTGTGGTATAAAGGATCTCTATTATTATTATCATTTTTCTGTCCATTCTTCTTTGTCATATGAGCAGGAGCAAGGATAAGAACATTCTTGTGGAAGCAGATCCAGAACCTAAAAGGACTCTGAAGAGAAAATTAAGAGAAGCTAAATTACAACAATCCAGAGAAAACCTTTCAGAAATTTTCGAGCAGGCAGAGGAGATGGCAGCCGAAAATAATAATAATATAAGGAAGATGCTTGGTGACTTTACTGCACCTAATTCCAATTTACATGGAAGAAGCATCTCCATTCCTGCCATTGGAGCAAACAACTTTGAGCTGAAACCTCAATTAGTTTCTCTGATGCAGCAGAACTGCAAGTTTCATGGACTTCCATCTGAAGATCCTTTTCAGTTCTTAACTGAGTTCTTGCAGATATGTGATACTGTTAAGACTAATGGAATAGATCCTGAAGTCTACAGGCTCATGCTTTTCCCCTTTGCTGTAAGAGACAGAGCTAGAATCTGGTTGGACTCTCAACCCAAAGATAGCCTGAACTCTTGGGATAAGCTGGTCATGGTTTTCTTAGCCAAGTACTTTCCTCCTCAAAAGCTGAGCAAGCTTAGAGCTGATGTTCAAACCTTCAGACAGAAAGAAGGTGAATCCCTCTATGAAGCTTGGGAAAGATACAAACAGTTGACCAAAAAGTGTCCTTCTGACATGCTTTCAGAATGGACCATCCTGGATATATTCTATGATGGTTTATCTGAGCTATCAAAGATGTCACTGGACACTTCTGCAGGTGGATCCATTCACCTAAAGAAAACGCCTACAGAAGCTCAAGAACTCATTGACATGGTTGCTAATAACCAGTTCATGTACACTTCTGAAAGGAATCCTGTGAGTAATGGGACGCCTATGAAGAAGGGAGTTCTTGAAGTTGATACTCTGAATGCCATATTGGCTCAGAATAAAATATTGACTCAGCAAGTCAATATGATTTCTCAGAGTCTGCATGGAATGCAAGCTGCATCCAACAGTACTCAAGGGGCATCTTCTGAAGAAGAAGCCTATGATCCTGAGAACCCTGCAATAGCAGAGGTAAATTACTTAGGTGAACCTTATGGAAACACCTATAACTCAACATGGAGAAATCATCCAAATTTCTCATGGAAGGATCAAAAGCCCCAACAAGGCTTTAATAATGGTGGAAGAAACAGGTTTAGCAATAGCAAGCCTTTTCCATCATCAACTCAGCAACAGACAGAGAACTCTGAACAAAATGCTTCTAATTTAGCAAATCTAGTCTCTGATCTATCTAAGGCCACTGTAAGTTTCATGAATGAAACAAGGTCTTCCATTAGAAACCTGGAAGCACAAGTGGGCCAGCTGAGTAAAAGGATCACTGAAATCCCTCCTAGTACTCTCCCAAGCAATACAGAAGAGAATCCAAAAGGAGAGTGCAAGGCCATTGACATAAGCGCCATGGCCGAACCTGTGAGGAAAGGAGAGGACGTGAATCCCAAGGAGGAAGACCTCCTGGGACGTCCAGTGATCAATAAGGAGCTTCCCTCTGAGGAACCAAAGGACTCTGAGGCTCATCTAGAGACCATAGAGATTCCATTGAACCTCCTTATGCCCTTCATGAGCTCTGATGAGTATTCCTCTTCTGAAGAGAATGAGGATGTCACTGAAGAGCAAACTGCCAAGTTTCTTGGTGCAATCATGAAGCTGAATGCCAAATTGTTTGGCATTGATGCTTGGGAAGTTGAACCTCCCTTGTTCATCAATGAACTAAGTGATCTGGATCAACTGACATTGCCTCAGAAGAGACAGGATCCTGGAAAGTTCATAATACCATGTACCATAGGCACCATGATCTTTAAGGCTCTGTGTGACCTTGGTTCAGGAATAAACCTCATGCCCCTCTCTGTAATAGAGAAACTGGGAATCTATGGGGTGCAAGCTGTTAAAATCTCACTAGAGATGGCAGACAGCTCAAGAAGACAGGCTTATGGACAAGTAGAAGATGTATTAGTAAAGGTTGAGGGCCTTTACATACCTACTGATTTCATAGTCCTGGATACTGGAAAGGAAGAGGATGAATCCATCATCCTAGGAAGACCTTTCCTGGCCACAGCAAGAGCTGTGATTGATGTTGACAGAGGTGAAATAGTCCTTCAATGGAATGAGAACTCCCTTGTATTCAAAACTCAAGGATCTCCCTCTGCAACCATGGAGAGGAAGCTTGAAAAGCTTCTCTCAAAGCAGAGTCAACCAGAGCCCCCACAGTCAAACTCTAAGTTTGGTGTTGGGAGGCCACAACCAAACTCTAAGTTTGGTGTTGAACTCCCATATCCAAACTCTAAGTTTGGTGTTGGAGAGTCTCAACAAAGCTCTGCACATCTGTGAGGCTCCATGAGAGCCCATTGTCAAGCTATTGACATTAAAGAAGCGCTTGTTGGGAGGCAACCCAATGTTTATCTAATTCTTATTTTTATTGTTTTTCATATTTTCTTAGGTTCATGATCATGTGGAGTCACAAAATAAACAAAAAAATTCAAAAACGGAATCAAAAACAGCAGAAGAAAAATCACACCCTGGAGGAGCATCTGTCTGGCGTTCAAACGCCAGAACAGAGCATAGTTCTGGCGCTGAACGCCCAGAATGGGAGCATCCTGGCGCTGAACGCCCAGAACAAGCATGGTTCTGGCGTTCAACGCCAGAAATGGCAGCAAATGGGCGTTGAACGCCCAAAATGGGCACCAACCTGGCGCTGAACGCCCAGAGTTGTGTGCAAGGGCATTTTGCATGCCTAAATTGGTGCAGGGATGTAAATGCCTTGACACCTCAGGATCTGTGGACCCCACAGGATCATCTCAGGATCTGTGGACCCCACAGGATCTCCACCTACCTCATCATCTCTCTTCCCATTCATGATCATCCCTTCTACTTTTCATTTACCACTCACATCCATACACCCACTACCTTCAAAATTCAACATCTCTCTCCCACCCAATCCCACCCATATGGCCGAATACACACTCCCATCCATCTCCTCCATATCTTCTTCTTATTCTTCTATTCTTTCTTCTTTTGCTCGAGGGCGAGCAACATTCTAAGTTTGGTGTGGTAAAAGCATAGTTTTTTTTGTTTTTTCCATAACCATTGATGGCACCTAAGGCCAGAGAAACCTCTAGAAAGAGGAAAGGGAAGACAAAAGCTTCCATCAAGGGTCTATAGCTCAGTGGTAGAACATTTGACTGCAAATCAAGAGATCCTTGAGATACCTCAGGGGATACATTTTCTTCCACACAATTATCGGAAGCAACTAAGGGTGGAACATCAAGAGCACTCCATCATCCTGCATGAAATCAGAGAAGATCTAAAAGCAATGAAGGAGGAGCAGCAAAGACAAGGAAGAGACATAGAAGAGCTCAAGGACATCACTAAGGTGGACTCATTCCTTGTTCTTACTTTCTCTGTTTTTTCGTTTTATATGTTATGTGCTTATCTGTGTTTATGTCTTCATTACATGATCATTAGTAGTTAGTAACTATGTCTTAAAGTTATAAATGTCCTATGAATCCATCACCTCTCTTAAATAAAAAAATGTTTTAATTCAAAAGAACAAGAAGTACATGAGTTTCGAATTTATCCTTGAACTTAGTTTAATTATATTGATGTGGTGACAATGCTTCTTGTTTTCTGAATGTATGCTTGAACAGTGCATATGTCTTTTGAAGTTGTTGTTTAAGAATGTTAAATATGTTGGCTCTTGAAAGAATGATGACTAGGAGACATGTTATTAGATAATCTGAAAAATCATAAAAATGATTCTTGAAGCAAGAAAAAGCAGCAAAGAACAAAGCTTGCAGAAAAAAAAAATAGGCGAAAAAAAAAAATAGAAAGAAAAAGAAAAAGCAAGCAGAAAAAGCCAATAACCCTTAAAAACAAAAGGCAAGGGCAATTAAAAAGGATCCCAAGGCTTTGAGCATCAGTGGATAGGAGGGCCTAAAGGAATAAAATCCTGGTCTAAGCGGCTAAACCAAGCTGTCCCTATCCATGTGCTTGTGGCGTGTAGGTGTCAAGTGAAAACTTGAGACTGAGAGGTTAAAGTCAAGGTCCAAAGCAAAAGAAGAGTGTGCTTAAGAACCCTGGACACCTCTAATTGGGGACTTTAGCAAAGCTGAGTCACAATCTGAAAAGGTTCACCCAATTATATGTCTGTGGCATTTATGTATCTGGTGGTAATACTGGAAAACAAAGTGCTTAGGGCCACGGCCAAGACTCATAAGAAAGCTGTGTTCAAGAATCATCATACTGAACTAGGAGAATCAATAACACTATCTGAACTCTGAGTTCCTATAGATGCCAATCATTCTGAACCTCAATGAATAAAGTGAGATGCCAAAACTATTTAAGAGGCAAAAAGCTATAAGTCCCGCTCATATGATTGGAGCTATGTTTCATTGATAGTTTGGAATTTATAGTATATTCTCTTCTTTTTATCCTATTTGATTTTCAGTTGCTTGGGGACAAGCAACAATTTAAGTTTGGTGTTGTGATGAGCGGATAATTTATACGCTTTTTGGCATTGTTTTTAGTATGTTTTTAGTAGGATCTAGTTACTTTTAGGGATATTTTCATTAGTTTTTATGTTAAATTCACATTTCTGGACTTTACTATGAGTTTGTGTGTTTTTCTGTGATTTCAGGTATTTTCTGGCTGAAATTGAGGGACTTGAGCAGAAATCAGATTCAGAGGTTGAAAAAGGACTGCTGATGCTGTTGGATTCTGACCTCCCTGCACCCAAAGTGGATTTTCTAGAGCTACAGAACTCGAAATGGCGGGCTTCCAATTGCGTTGGAAAGTAGACACCCAGGGCTTTCCAGTAATATATAATAGTCCATACTTTGGCCAAGAATTGACGATGTTAACTGGCGTTCAACGCCAGCCTTCTGCCTAAATCTGGCGTCCAGCGCCAGAAAAGGATCCAAAACCAGAGTTGAACGCCCAAACTGGCACAGAAACTGGCGTTCAACTCCGCAAATGGCCTCTGCACGTGTAACACTCAAGCCCAAGCCCAAGCACACACCAAGTGGGCCCCAGAAGTAGATTTATACATCAAATACTTACTCATGTAAACCCTAGTAGCTAGTTTATTATAAATAGGACCTTTTACTATTGTATTAGACATCTTTGGATTACCTTATGATCCTTTGATCACGTTTTAGGGGGCTGGCCACACGGCCATGCCTGGACCTTCACTTATGTATTTTCAACGGTAGAGTTTCTACACTCCATAGATTAAGGTGTGGAGCTCTGCTGTTCCTCAAAGATTAATGCAAAGTACTACTGTTTTCTATTCAATTCTTCTTATTTCGCTTCTAAGATATCCATTCGCACCCAAGAACGTGATGAAGGTGATGATTATGTGTGACGCTCATCATCCTTCCCCCTTATGAACGCGTGCCTGACAAACACTTCTGTTCTACATGAATTAAGCTAGAATGAGTATCCCTTAGATCTCCTAACCAGAATCTTCGTGGCGTAAGCTAGAATGATGGCGGCATTCAAGAGAATCCGGAAGGTCTAAACCTTGTCTGTGGTATTCTGAGTAGGATTCAATGATTGAATGACTGTGACGAGCTTCAAACTCGCGATTGTTGGGCGTTAGTGACAGACGCAAAAGGAGGGTGAATCCTATTCCAGCATGATCGAGAACCGACAGATGAATAGCCATGCCGTGACAGGGTGCGTGAGCATATTATTCACTGAGAGGAGGGGATGTAACCACTGACAACGGTGATGCCCTTGCATAAAGCCAGCCATGGAAAGGAGTAAGACTGATTGGATGAAGATAGCAGGAAAGTAGAAGTTCAGAGGAACGAAAGCATCTCCATTCGCTTATCTGAAATTCCTATCAATGAATTACATAAGTGTCTCTATCCCTATTCTATTATTTATTATTCGAAAACTCCATGATTATTTTATATCCGCCTGACTGAGATTTACAAGGTGACCATAGCTTGCTTCATACCAACAATCTCCGTGGGATTCGACCCTTACTCACGTAAGGTATTACTTGGACGACCCAGTGCACTTGCTGGTTAGTTGTATCGAAGTTGTGACAGACAATAAAACTAGATCAGAGTATCTGGCCTGAGAAGCCATTACCAGAAATCACAATTTCGTGCACCAAAGACTTACCAAGAACAACTTGAAGATCATGAAGAACACTATGAATGCATGAATTTTCGAAAAATGCATAAATTTTTAGAAAAAATGCAATTGACACCAAACTTAAAAATTGACTCAAGACTCAAACAAGAAACACAAAATATTTTTTATTTTTATGATTTTATATTTTTTTTATTTTATTTTACTTTTTTCGAAAACATATAGGAAAAAGAAAGTAATAAATTCAAAGTCCTCAATCAAAATCCCATGAATCATACCAGGTTAGTCTAAAGCTTGATGGCCAGACAAGCTTCAGCATATTATTTTGAAACTCTAGAATTCATTCTTAAAAATTTAGAATAATTTTCGAAAACAAAAGGAAAAAAAAATTTTTTTGACAGATTTTTGAAAACAATTTTTTTTTTGAAAATAAAACGAAAAAGAAAATTACCTAATCTGAGCAAGAAGATGAACCGTCAGTTGTCCAACCTCGAACAATCCCCAGCAACGGCGCCAAAAACTTGGTGCACGAAATCATGATCATCAATGTGAAATTGTTGTTCGAAATTAATTCCCTGGCAATGGCTCCAAAAACGTGTGCACACTACCATGGCCCAAACATAACTTCACAACTTTGCGCAACTAACCAGCAAGTGCACTGGGTCGTCCAAGTAATAAACCTTACGTGAGTAAGGGTCGATCCCACGGAGATTGTTGCTATGAAGCAAGCTATGGTCACCTTGTAAATCTCAGTCAGGCGGATTCAACTGATTTTATGAATTGATAAGTAAAAGATAAATAAAATATAAAATAGGATAGTAGTACTTATGTAATTCATTGGTGAGAATTTTAGATAAACGTATAGAGATGCTTTCGTTCCTCTGAACCTCTGCTTTCCTGCTGTCTTCATCCAATCAATCCTAATCCTTTCCATGGCAAGCTCTATGTAGGGCATCACCGTTGTCAATGGCTACATCCCATCCTCTCAGTGAAAAAGGTCCAAATGCTCTGTCACAGCACAACTAATCATCTGTCGGTTCTCGATCATACTGGAATAGGATTTACTATCCTTTTGCGTCTGTCACTACGCGCAGCACTTGCGAGTTTGAAGCTCGTCACAGCCATCCCTTCCCAGATCCTACTCGGAATACCACAGACAAGGTTTAGACTTTCCGGATCTTAGGAATGGCCATCCATGGGTTCTAACTTATACCACGAAGATTCTAATATCTCGGACTCGGTCCCCTGTATTAGATATCTAAGAGATATTCATTCTAGCTTGTTTGCATGTAGAACGGAAGTGTTTGCCAGGCACGCGTTCATAAGTGATAATGATGATGAGCGTCACATAATCATCACATTCATCATGTTCTTGGGTGCGAATGGATATCTTAGAAGCGGAATAAGTTGAATTGAATAGAAAAACAGTAGTACTTTGCATTAATCCATGAGGAACAGCAGAGCTCCATACCTTAATCTATGGAGTGTAGAAACTCTACCGTGGAAAATACATAAGTGATAAGGTCCAGGCATGGCCGAATGGCCAGCCCCCAAACATGATCTAAAGATGAAACTAAGGATGTTCCAAAGATGATGTAAATACAATAGTAAAAAGTCCTATTTATACTAAACTAGTTACTAGGGTTTACAGAAGTAAGTAAATAGTGCAGAAATCCACTTCCGGGGCCCACTTGGTGTGTGCTTGGGCTGAGCATTGAGATATACATGTGTAGAGGTCTTCCTTGGAGTTGAACGCCAGTTTGTAACCTGTTTCTGGCGTTTAACTCCACTTTGCAACCTGTTTCTGGCGTTTGACTCCAGAATGCAGCATGCAACTGGCGTTTAATGCCAGTTTTCGTCATCTATCCTTAATCAAAGTATGGACTATTATATATTGCTGGAAAGCCCTGGATGTCTACTTCCCAAAGCTATTGAGAATGCACCATTTTGAATTCTGTAGCTCCAGAAAATCCACTTTGAGTGCAGGGAGGTCAGAATCCAACAGCATCTGCAGTCCTTCTTCAACCTCTGAATCTGATTTTTGCTCAAGTCCCTCAATTTCAGCCAGAAAATACCTGAAATCACAGAAAAACACACAAAATCATAGTAAAGTCCAGAAATGTGAATTTAGCATAAAAACTAATAAAAACATCCCTAAAAGTAACTAGATCCTACTAAAAATATACTAAAAACAATGCCGAAAAGCGTATAAATTATCCACTCATCACAACACCAAACTTAAATTGTTGCTTGTCCCCAAGCAACTGAAAATCAAATAGGATAAAAAGAAGAGAATATACTATAAATTCCAAACTATCAATGAAACTTAGCTCCAATCAGATGAGCGGGACTTGTAGCTCTTTGCCTCTTGAATAGTTTTGGCATCTCACTTTATCCATTGAAGTTCAGAATGATTGGTATCTATAGGAACTCAGAGTTCAGATAGTGTTATTGATTCTCCTAGTTCAGTATGTTGATTCTTGAACACAGCTACTTTATGAGTCTTGGCCATGGCCCTAAGCACTTTGTTTTCCAGTATTACCACCGGATACATAAATGCCACAGACACATAACTGGGTGAACCTTTTGAGATTGTGACTCAGCTTTGCTAAAGTCCCCAATTAGAGGTGTCTAGGGTTCTTAAGCACACTCTTATTTTTGCTTTGGACCTTGACTTTAACCTCTCAGTCTCAAGTTTTCACTTGACACCTTCACGCCACAAGCACATGGTTAGGGACAGCTTGGTTTAGCCGCTTAGGTCAGGATTTTATTCCTGTGGGCCCTCCTATCCACTGATGCTCAAAGCCTTGGATCCTTTTTATTACCCTTTCCTTTTGGTTTTAAGGGCTACTAGCTTTTTGCTCTTGCCTTTTGGTTTTAAGAGCTTTTGGCTTTTTCTGCTTGCTTTTTCTTTTTTTCTTTTTTTTTTTTGCTATTTTTTTCTCTTTTTTTTTCGCAAGCGTTTGTATATTCACTGCTTTTTCTTACTTCAAGAATCAATTTTATGATTTTTCAGATTATCAAATAACATTTCTCCTTTTCATCATTCTTTCAAGAGCCAACATATTTAACATTCATAAACATCAACTTCAAAAGACATATGCACTGTTCAAGCATTCATTCAGAAAACAAAAAGTATTGTCACCACATCAAAATAATTAAACTAGTTTCAAAGATGAATTTGAAACCATGTACTTCTTGTTCTTTTGTAATTAAAACATTTTTCATTCAAGAGAGGTGATGGATTCATATTTACTACTTTAAGGCATAGACACTTGAATACTAATGATCATGTAATAAGACACAAATATAGATAAACATTTAACATAAAAACGAAAAACAAAAAATTTAAGAACAAGGAATGAGTCCACCTTAGTGATGGTGGCGATTTCTTCTTAAGGAACCAATGATGTCCTTGAGCTCTTCTATGTCTCTTCCTTGTCTTTGTTGCTCCTCCCTCATTGCTCTTTGATCTTCTCTAATTTCATGGAGGATGATGGAGTGCTCTTGATGTTCCACCCTTAGTTGTCCCATGTTGGAACTTAATTCTCCTAGGGAGGTGTTGATTTGCTCCCAAAAATTATGTGGAGGAAAGTACATCCCTTGAGGAATCTCAGGGATTTCTTGGTGATGAGCTTCTTCATGCGTCTCTTGAGATCCATGAATAGGCTCTCTTGTTTGCTCCATCCTTTTCTTAGTGATGGGCTTGTCCTCATCAATGAGAATATCTCCCTCTATGTCAATCCCATCCGAATTGCATAGATGGTAAATAAGGTGAGGAAAAGCCAACCTTGCCATAGTAGAGGACTTGTCAGCTACCTTGTAGAGTTCTTGAGGTATAATCTCATGAACTTCTAATTCCTCCCTAATCATGATACTATGGATCATGATGGCTCGGTCTACAGTAACTTCAGACCGGTTGCTAGTGGGAATGATTGAGCATTGAATGAACTCCAACTGTCCTCTAGCTACAGGCTTAAGGTCCAATCTTCTTAGCTGAACCGGTTTGCCTTTTGAGTCAATCTTCCCTTGAGCTACTTCCACACATATGTCCATGAGGACTTGGTCCAACCTTTGATCAAAGTTGACTCTTCTTGTGTAGGGGCATGCGTTTTCTTCCATCATTGGTAGGTTGAACGCCAGCCTTACATTTTCCGGATTAAAATCTAAGTATTTCCCGCGAACCATGGTGAGCCAATGCTTTGGATTCAGGTTCACACTTTGATCATGGTTCCTAGTGATCCATGTGTTTGCATAGAACTCTTGAACCATTAGGATTCCGACTTGTTGAATAGGGTTGGTTAGGACTTCCCAACCTCTTCTTTGGATATCATGTCGGATCTCCGGATACTCATTTTTCTTGAGTTTGAAAGGGACCTCAGGGATCACCTTCTTCTTGGCTACAACATCATAGAAGTGGTCTTGATGGGCTTTGGAGATGAATCTTTCCATCTCCCATGACTCGGAGGTGGAAGCTTTTGTCTTTCCTTTCCCTTTTCTAGAGGTTTCTCCGGTCTTAGGTGCCATCAATGGTAATGGAAAAACAAAAAGCATATGCTTTTACCACACCAAACTTAGAATATTGCTTGCCCTCGAGCAAGAGAAGAAAGAAAAGAAGTAGAAGAAGAGAAGATATGGAGGAGAGTGAGAGGGAGGTGTATTCGGCCAAGAGAGAGAGGATAGGGTTGTGTTGTGTGAAAATGAAGAAGGGATGGAGGGGTTTATATAGTGAGGGGAGAGGGAGTAGGTTCGGCCATAATGGGTGGGTTTGGGTGGGAAAGCGATTTTGAATTTTGAAGGTAGGTGGGGTTTTTGGGGAAGAGTGGATGAATGTGAGTGGTGGTAGGTGGTAATAGGGAAGAGAGATTGAGGTAATTGGTGAAGGGTTTTGGGAAAGGGTGTTTATTGGGAAGAGAGGATGAATGAGAAAAGGGGAGAGTATGTATGGAGGTAGGTGGGGATCCTGTGGGGCCCACAGATCCTGAGGTGTCAAGGATTTACATCCCTGCACCAATTAGGCATGTAAAATGCCTTTGCATGCATTTCTGGTGTTTAAACGCCGAAGTGATGCTTGTTCTGGGCGTTCAATGCCCATATGCAGCATATTTCTGGCGTTGAATGCCAGCTTCATGCTTGTTTCTGGCGTTCAGCGCCAGCTCTTCTCAGGGTGTATTCCTGGCATTTAAACGCCAGGATGTTGCTTGTTTTTGGCGTTCAACGCCAGATCCATGCTCTGTTCTGGCATTGAACACCAGCCAGATGCTCCTTACTGGCGTTTAAACGCCAGTAAGTCCTTCCTCTAGGGTGTGATTTTTCTTCTGCTGTTTTTGATTCTGTTTTTAATTTTTGTATTTATTTTGTGACTCCACATGTTCATGAACCTAATAAAATATAAAAGAACAATAAAAATAAAAATAGAATTAAATAAATAAAAATTGGGTTGCCTCCCAACAAGCACTTCTTTAATGTCAATAGCTTGACAGTTGGCTCTCACGGAGTCACACAGGTGATCAGGTCAATTTTATAAACTCCCAACACCAAACTTAGAGTTTGGATATGGGGATTCAACACCAAACTTAGAGTTTAGTTGAGGCCTCCCAAAACCAAACATAGAGTTTGATTGTGGGGGCTTTGGTTGACTCTATACTGAGAGAAGCTTTTCATGCTTCCTCTCCATTGTCACAGAAGGATAGCCTTGGGCCTTAAACACAAGGTAGTCCCCCTTCATTCGAAGGACTAATTCTCCTCTGTTAACATCTATCACAGCTCCTGCTATGGCTAGGAAAGGTCTTCCAAGGATGATGGATTCATCCTCATCCTTCCCAGTGTCTAGGATTATGAAATCAGCAGGGATGTAAAGGACTTTAACCTTTACTAGCACGTCCTCTACTTGTCCATAAGAGTGTTTTCTTGAGTTGTCTGCCATTTCTAATGAGATTCTGGCAGCTTGCACCTCAAAGATTCCCAGTTTCTCCATTACAGAGAGTGACATGAGGTTTATCCCTGACCCAAGGTCACACAGAGCCTTCTCAAAGGTTATGGTGCTTATGGTACAAGGTATTAAGAACTTTCCAGGATCCTGTTTCTTCTGAGGCAATGTCATTTGATCCAGATCACTTAGTTCATTGATGAGCAAGGGAGGTTCATCTTCCCAAGTCTCATTACCAAATAATTTGGCATTTAGCTTCATGATTGCACCAAGGTACTTGGCAACTTGCTCTTCAGTAACATCCTCATTCTCTTCAGAAGAAGAATACTCATCAGAGCTCATGAAGGGCATAAGGAGGTTCATTGGAATCTCTATGGTCTCTAGATGAGCCTCAGAGTCCTTTGGTTCCTCAAAGAGAAACTCCTTGTTGATCACTGGACGTCCCAGGAGGTCTTCCTCACTGGGATTCACGTCCTCTTCCTCTTTTGTGGGTTCGGCCATGATTGTTATATCAATGGCCTTGCACTCTCTCTTTGGATTCTCTTATGTATTGCTTGGGAGAGTACTAGGAGGTGTTTCAGTGATTTTCTTACTAAGCTGGCCCACTTGTGTCTCCAAATTTCTTATGGAGGACCTTGTTTCACTCATGAAACTTAAAGTGGCCTTGGATAGATCAGAGACTAAGTTTGCTAAATTAGAGGTATTTTGTTCAGAGTTCTCTATCTGTTGCTGAGAAGATGATGGAAAAGGCTTGCTATTGCTGAGCCTGTTTCTTCCACCATTATTAAAGCCTTGTTGAGGCTTTTGTTGATCCTTCCATGAGAAATTTGGATGATTTCTCCATGATGAATTATAGGTGTTTCCATAAGGTTCACCCATGTAATTTACCGCTGCTATTGCAGGGTTATCAGGATCATAAGCTTCTTCTTCAGAAGATGCCTCTTTAGTACTGTTGGATGCATTTTGCCATCCATTTAGACTTTGGGAAATCATGTTGACTTGCTGAGTCAACACTTTGTTCTGAGCCAATATGGCATTCAGAGCATCAATTTCAAGAACTCCTTTCTTCTGAGGCGTCCCATTATTCACGGAATTTCTCTCAGAAGTATACATGAATTGATTATTTGCAACCACGTCAATAAGTTCTTGAGCTTCTACAGGCATTCTTTTTAGGTGCATGAATCCACCTGCAGAATGGTCCAGTGACATCTTGGAGAACTCAGACAGACCATAATAGAATATATCCAGAATGGTCCATTCTGAAAGCATGTCAGGAGGACACCTTTTGGTCATCTGCTTGTATCTTTCCCAAGCTTCATAGAGGGATTCATAATCTTTTTGCTTAAAGGTCTGAACATCCACTCTAAGCTTGCTCAGCATTTGAGGAGGAAAGTACTTAGCCAAGAAGGCCGTGACTAGCTTATCCAAAGAGTTCAGGCTATCTTTAGGTTGTGAGTCCAACCATGTTCTAGTTCTGTCTCTTACAGCAAAAGGGAAAAGCATGAGCCTGTAGACTTCAGGATCTACTCCATTAGTCTTAACAGTCTTACAGATCTATAGGAACTCAGTTAAAAACTGGTAGGGATCTTTTGATGGAAGTCTATGGAATTTGTAGTTCTATTGCATTAGAGCAACTAAATGAGGTTTCAGCTCAAAATTGTTTACTCCAATAGTGGGGATTGAGATGCTTCTTCCATCAAACTTAGAAGTACGTGTAGTATAATCACCAAGAATTCTCCTTGCATTATTATTATTTTCGGCTGCCATCTCCTCTTCTTTTTCGAAAATTTCTGTAAGGTTATCTCTGGATTGTTGTATTTTAGCTTCTCTTAGTTTCCTCTTCAGAGTCCTTTCAGGTTCTGGATCAGCTTCAACAAGAATGCCTTTTTCCTTGTTCCTGCTCATATGAAAGAGAAGAGAACAAGAAAAGAAGAAGAATCCTCTATGTCATAGTAAAGAGGTTCCTTATTGTTAGTAGAAGAAGAAAGGGAATAGGAGTGAAGAAGAATAGATAATCCAAACACAAGGGTGAGGATAGGAGCAGTGATTTGAGATGAGGAGAAGTGTTAGTAATTGAATAAATAAATAGAATAAGATGAGGAAGAGAAGAATTCAAAAATTTAAACAAATTAAAAATAAAAATTAAAGTTAAAATTCGGAAATTAAAATTGAAATTAAGTTAAATTAAAATTTAAAAAAATTAATTAATTAAAAAGAATTTTTGAAAAAGAGGGAGGTATTTTCGAAAATTAGAGAGAGAAGAGTAGTTAGGTAGTTTTGAAAAAGATAAGAAACAAACAAAAAGTCAATTAGTTAGTTGATTGAAAAAGATTTGGAAATCAATTTTGAAAAGATAAGAAGATAAGAAGTTAGAAAAGATATTTTAAAATCAAAATTTTTTTTTGAAAAAGATATGATATAAAGGATACGATAAAAAGATTTAATTAAAAAGATTTAATTTTTAAGATTAAAATTGATTACTTGACTAACAAGAAACTAAAAGATAAGATTCTAGAACATAAAGATTGAACCTTTCTTAACAAGAAAGTAACAAACTTCAAATTTTTGAACCAATCACATTACTTGTTAGTTAAGTTTCGAAAATTTTGAAATAAAATTAATAAAAAGATTTTGAAAATAATTTTTGAAATTTTCGAAAATCATAAAGAAAAAATGAAAAAGATTTGATTTTTGAAAAAGTTTTGAAAAAGATAGAATTTTTTAAATTGAAAATTTGACTTGACTCATAAGAAACAACTAAATTTTAAAAAGTTTTGAAAAAGTCAACTCAAATTTTCGAAGTTTATGAGTGAAATAAGGGAAAGATATTTTTTTTTTATTTTTGAATTTTTAATGATGAGAGAAAAACATCAAAAAGACTCAATACATGAAAATTTTGGATCAAAACATGTGATGCATGCAAGAATACTATGAATGTCAAGATGAACACCAAGAACACTTTAAAGATCATGATGAACATCAAGAACATGTGTTTGAAAAATTTTTGACGCAAAGAAAACATGCAAGACTCCTAACTTAGAAATCTTTAATGCTTAGACACTATGAATGCAAAGATGCACATGAAAAACAACAAAAGACACAAAATAAGAAAACATCAAGAACAAACAAGAAGACTTACCAAGAACAACTTGAAGATCATGAAGAACACTATGAATGCATGAATTTTCGAAAAATGCATAAATTTTTAGAAAAAATGCAATTGACACCAAACTTAAAAATTGACTCAAGACTCAAACAAGAAACACAAAATATTTTTTATTTTTATGATTTTATACTTTTTTTTGTATTTTATTTTACTTTTTTCGAAAACATATAGGAAAAAGGAAGTAATAAATTCAAAGTCCTCAATCAAAATCCCATGAATCATACCAGGTTAGTCTAAAGCTTGATGGCCAGACAAGCTTCAGCATATTATTTTGAAACTCTAGAATTCATTCTTAAAAATTTAGAATAATTTTCGAAAACAAAAGGAAAAAAAAATTTTTTAAAAGATTTTTGAAAACAATTTTTTTTTTGAAAATAAAACGAAAAAAAAAATTACCTAATCTGAGCAACAAGATGAACCGTCAGTTGTCCAAACTCGAACAATCCCCAGCAACGGCGCCAAAAACTTGGTGCACGAAATCATGATCATCAATGTGAAATTGTTGTTCGAAATTAATTCCCTGGAAATGGCTCCAAAAATGTGTGCACACTACCATGGCCCAAACATAACTTCACAACTTTGCGCAACTAACCAGCAAGTGCACTGGGTCGTCCAAGTAATAAATCTTACGTGAGTAAGGGTCGATCCCACGGAGATTGTTGGTATGAAGCAAGCTATGGTCACCTTGTAAATCTCAGTCAGGCGGATTCAACTGATTTTATGAATTGATAAGTAAAAGATAAATAAAATATAAAATAGGATAGTGGTACTTATGTAATTCATTGGGGAGAATTTCAAATAAGCGTATAGAGATGCTTTCGTTCCTCTAAACCTCTGCTTTCCTGCTGTCTTCATCCAATCAATCATACTCCTTTCCATGGCAAGCTCTATGTAGGGCATCACCGTTGTCAATGGCTACATCCCATCCTCTCAGTGAAAAAGGTCCAAATGCTCTGTCACGGCACGGCTAATCATTTGTCGGTTCTCGATCATACTGAAATAGGATTTACTATCCTTTTGCGTCTGTCACTACGCCCAGCACTCGCGAGTTTGAAGCTCGTCACAGCCATCCCTTCCCAGATCCTACTCGGAATACCACAGACAAGGTTTAGACTTTCCGGATCTCAGGAATGGCCATCCATGGGTTCTAACTTATACCACGAAGATTCTAATATCTCGGACTCGGTCCCCTGTATTAGATATCTAAGAGATATTCATTCTAGCTTGTTTGCATGTATAACGGAAGTTTTTGTCAGGCACGCGTTCATAAGTGATAATGATGATGAGCATCACATAATCATCACATTCATCATGTTCTTGGGTGCGAATGGATATCTTAGAAGCGGAATAAGTCGAATTGAATAGAAAAACAGTAGTACTTTGCATTAATCCATGAGGAACAGCAGAGCTCCACACCTTAATCTATGGAGTGTAGAAACTCTACCGTAGAAAATACATAAGTGATAAGGTCCAGGCATGGCCGAATGGCCAGCCCCCAAACATAATCTAAAGATGAAACTAAATATGTTCCAAAGATGATGTAAATACAATAGTAAAAAGTCCTATTTATACTAAACTAGTTACTAGGGTTTACAGAAGTAAGTAAATAGTGCAGAAATCCACTTTTGGGGCCCACTTGGTGTGTGCTTGGGCTGAGCATTGAGCTTTACACGTGTAGAGATCTTCCTTAGAGTTGAACGCTAGTTTGTAACCTGTTTCTGGCGTTTAACTCCACTTTGCAACCTGTTTCTGGCGTTTGACTCCAGAATGCAGCATGGAACTGGCGTTTAATGCCAGTTTACATCGTCTATCCTTAATCAAAGTATGGACTATTATATATTTCTGGAAAGCCCTGGATGTCTACTTTCTAACGCAATTGAGAGCGCGCCATTTTGAATTCTATAGCTCCAGAAAATCCACTTTGAGTGCAGGGAGGTCAGAATCCAACAACATCTGCAGTCCTTCTTCAACCTCTGAATCTGATTTTTGCTCAAGTCCCTCAATTTCAGCTAGAAAATACCTGAAATCACAGAAAAACACACAAACTCATAGTAAAGTCCAAAAATGTGAATTTAGAATAAAAACTAATAAAAACATCCCTAAAAGTAACTAGATCCTACTAAAAATATACTAAAAACAATGCCAAAAAGCGTATAAATTATCCGCTCATCAGTAATGCACCTGCTACTTTTCAAAGATGCATGATGAGTGTCTTTTCAGATCTTATTGAGAACTGTATGGAGGTTTTTATGGATGATTTTAGCGTATATGGTGATTCATTTAGCCTTTGCTTGGATAGTTTATCTAGAGTATTAGACAGGTGTGTTAGTACAAACCTTGTATTAAATTTTGAAAAATGTCACTTTATGGTAAAGCAAGGAATTTTGCTAGGACATGTTGTGTCTAATACTGGCATTTCTGTAGATCCAGCAAAGGTGGATGTTATTTCTAGTTTTCCTTACCCCTCCTTTGTGAGGGAAGTCCATTCGTTCCTTGGCCATGCAGGTTTTTACAGGAGATTTATTAAGGACTTTAGTAAGGTAGCATTGCCTTTAGATTACTGCAGAAAGATATTGAGTTCGAGTTCAGTGAGAGCTGTATGCAAGTATTTAATAAGCTGAAGATTGCCCTAACTCAAGCTCCAATTGTGAGAGGACCAGACTGGAGCTAGCCATTTGAAATTATGTGTGACGCTTCTAACCATGCAGTAGGAGCGGCGCTGGCTCAGCGCGAAGATTAGGATCCTTTTGTAGTCGCTTATGCATCTAAGACTTTAGATGTTGCTCAATCTAATTACACTACTACTGAAAAAGAGCTTCTTGCTATTGTTTTTGCTCTGGATAAATTCTGAGCCTACTTACTTGGTGCTAAGGTAGTAGTGTACTCAGATCATGTAGCTCTAAAATATTTATTAGCTAAAAAAGAGTCCAAACCAAGGCTAATACGTTGGATACTGCTGCTATAAGAATTTGATTTAGAAATTAAACACAGGAGTGGTAACCAGAATTTAGTGGCAGACCACCTGAGTCGCCTTGAGCACATTAAGGGTGACTCCACTCTTATAAATAATAATTTCCCATTTGATAGCTTACAAGCAGTATCTGAGGTAGTCCCTTGGTATGCGCCTGTAGCTAATTATCTAGTTAGCCACACTTTTCCTCCAAATTTTATTAAGCACCAAAGAGACAAGCTGAAAAGCGAGTCCAAATATTATATATGGGATGATCCATATTTATGGAGGTGTGGTGCTGACCAGGTAATTAGACGGTGTGTGCCTCAATCAGAATTCTAGTCTATTTTAGAGGCTTGCCACTCATCTAAGAGTGGAGGACATTTTGGCCCTCAAAGAACATCTAGAAAAATTCTAGACTCCGGATTCTGGTGGCCTACTCTTTTTAAAGACGCTGCTGAATTTTGTAAATCCTGTTCCCCATGCCAGAGGTTTGGTAATATATCCAAGAGGGATGAGATGCCTCAACAGATTATGCTTTTTTGTGAATTTTTTTATGTTTGGGGCATTGAATTCATGGGTCCATTTCCAAATTCTAATGGTTACCTTTATATACTGTTAGCTGTAGATTATGTTTCTAAATGGGTGGAAGCAATTCCTACCCGTACTGATGATGCTAACACTGTTGTTTCCTTTGTTAGAAACCATATTATTTGTCGCTTTGGATCACCACGAGCAATCCTGGGCGATCAAGGCACCCACTTTTGTAACAGGAGACTAACAGGATTATTGAAGAAGGATGGGATTATTCACAAAATAGAAACAGCTTACCATCCCCAGACCAATGGGCAAGCAGAAATCTCTAACAGAGAAATCAAGCGTATTCTGGAAAAGATAGTAAAACCTCAAAGGAAAGACTGGAGTGCCAGGTTACAAGATGCACTTTGGGCATATAGAACAGCGTACAAAACACCCATTGGGATGAGCCCCTTCCACTTGGTATACGGAAAGGCTTGCCACCTTCCAGTAGAGGTAAAACACAAGGCTTTCTGGGCTATGAAGGAGTGCAACATGAATCTTACGAAAGCTGGTGCTGAAAGAAAACTGCAATTAGCAGAACTAGAGAACCTTCGCCTAGAAGCTTATGACAACTCCAGACGTTACAAGGAGAAAATGAAGGCTATCCATGACAAGCATATAAAAAGGAGAGAATTCAGACCAGGGGAATTAGTTCTTCTATATAACTCCAGACTGAGGCTTATGCCAGGCAAACTGAGATCAAGAAAGGAAGGCCCATACAGAGTAGAAAAGGTAGAGCCATACGGAGTTTTCCATCTGCGTCATCCTACTAGCTCCCAATTGTAAGGTGAGAAAGCCTTTCTCTTGGAAGACCCACCAATAGAAGCAGAATGAGCCTAACGAGCGTCCAATTTAAGGACGTAAAAGCAAAGTGCTAGGTGGGAGACAACCCACCATGGTATGATCGTTCCGTTTCAGTCTTAGTTTAATTTTTGCTTTATTTTATTTTTATGAGGTTAATTACTCTTCTCATAATCCATGCATATAGCTGCATATAGTTTGCATTTGCATTAGCATTCAACATATCTTATTTTAAAAAAAAAAAAGCAACACGCACGCGATGCGTAAGTGTCACAGACGCGTCCGCGTCACCAGTGCGTTATAAAGAAAAGAAAGTTAAACAGAAAGTCACGCGAAAACGTGGCTGGAGGCGTGCCTTAGGCACAAACATGCCCACGCGACCGTGTCACTAACGTGGCCGCGTCATTTGGGAAATAAGCCTCCCACGCGTTCGCGTCATTTGGGAAATAAGCCTCCCACGCGTTCGCGTCACCCACGCAAATGCGTGACCCTAAAAATCGACATAAAAGAGGTGTATGGTAGCAAGTTGCGATGGAGCTGGGCTGGAATGATGCTAGAAGCACCAACCTCATCACACGACCGCCTGCCCCACGCGGCCGCGTCGTCCTCCAAACATGGCCACTCATGCAATCGCGTCATCCATGCGAACGCGTCACCCTAAGTTTTGGCAAAATGAGTTTAACACAGTGAGTTGCGCGAACGCGAGGCTACACTCGCGCCAATCGCACAAATCAGGTCACGCGACCACGTGACCCACGCGTCCGCGTCACCTGTATTTATCGCACATCACGCGACCGCGTCACTCACGCGTCCGCGTCACATGCGGCGCACAGAATATCCAGATCAGCCAAAATCTCTTATCTTTTCTTCTCCCAAATCCTTATTTTTCTTTTCCCTTATTATTTCTTTCTTCCCCTTCCCCCTTCTCTACCCATTCTCACTTTTTACCTTCTTCTTCCTTATTTTTTCACATCCATTATCAAGGTTCTTTTCTTTCTCTATTTATTTTCATTTTTCCATTATTTTTTTATTTATGTTTACTTCTTCTTTTCCTTTCATTATCTACATTCTATTTTCCTTTTACTTTTCTTTTTATTCCTTTAATTGGTGTTAGAAATTTATTTGGGTCATTATCTTCTTTCATATTTTTCTTGTGAGTTATTATGAATTGTTTGACAATTAATATTACCTTTTAAAGGGTTGCTTGCATGTTCTATCTTATATTTTTAACAACGTATTCAACATGCATGCCAAGTGTTTGTGAAAACGCCTGTATGGCATTACACATTATTTTTACTTATTCTACACTACTACTTTAATGCCTATTTTTCACAAAACCCCTTTTATATTATATTAATTTCAAATAATTGTCAATAAAAATAGATTGCCAGTTTGAAAGACTTGGTAATCTTACTTGGACATTGAATGCTTGATTTGTGCTACTCATGCCTTTGCTGGCATGCCAATAAACATCTCGCATTCAATTGCCATCACATGCACTTGTTATATTACCTTTGATGAAATTTTCACATGTAGTCTAGACCATGTGTTAACAACATCCCTCTTTCACGTGCATTGATTATCAACCATAATGTTCGCTCCCTTGCTCGAACTCTTCGCTTTACATATTACTTTCTCTTCCCTTTTTCAGGATGGCCACCAAGAAAGGAAAGGAGAAAGCTACTCACAAACCACCAACAAGGAGAGGAACAAAAAGAGAATTAGTGGCAGAGCCATCTTCAACAGCGGTGACACCCTCAACAAAACAAACCAAGAGGATCATCAAGGTCGATGAAAAAGAAAAAGCTTTTCCAGCTAAGGACACTGCACAATTTCCTAACCGCTAGTATGAGCAGATGTTACCCATCCTGGCAGCAAGGAACTATAACAATGAGCACCTTCTTATCCTCCCAACCCACATTGCTGAATTTGTTGAGCCCCGCATTGAGCAAAGACAATGGGAATTCCTACGGAGACAGCCACGGCAGGTTAATCTTTCTTGGGTAGTCGAATTCTACTCCAACTTTCACATGCCAACCATGCAGTCTGTCTACGTCCGTCAGAAACAAGTCCCTATAACTGAAGAGGCCATTCACCAAGATTTAGATCTTTCCCCTGCTCCAGAAGGATTGGACGCATTCCAAGAACCCTCACTCTAGCGCCAGACATACCAATTCGACTGGGACGCCGTTCTCATAGTTATCACACAACCTGGCAGCCTATGGATCTATGGATACCATTGTTCCCGACCTAAGGGCATATCGGCTTCAACATTTACCTTGGAGGCTCGAGTATGGGCACAGATTATGTCTCATTACGTCTTTCCGAGCACTCACGAGTCCTCCTTCACTACAGACATGGCTGTTTTACTCTGGTGTATCTTACAGACCAGCCTCTAAACTTACCAAGACACATTCAGGATGCTATGAGACACATACAAATTGCGGGTAACTTACCTTTTCCCGCCTTGGTTTCAGATCTCGTCTCAGTAGCCGGAGTCTCCTACAGAGCTGGGGACACCAAAGCTATGCTTCTATGGGATGATCAGCACGTCCCTAACAGAAAATATATCAGACCTCCAGCAGCCACTATCAACCGGAGCACAGAACCAGCAGAAGACATCCCCTCTTCTTCCACACCACAAGCACCCACAACTAACCAACTGCTCCATCAAATACTTGAAAGGTTGGATTGGCAGGAACACAAAGAAAAGCTAAGAGAGCACCGTAACCAGTGCCGATTCACATATCTTAAGGAGCTATTTATGGGAAAATACAGATCTAACGACGACCCAGACGCCTCGGACTCCACCTCATTTACCAGCACAGGGAGCCATGACGGTCCTAATAGTGGAAATACTACTACCACCCACCCTTTGTTCCTGACAGATGGCACCGAGGAGGATGCAAAGCCTTAAGTGTGGGGAGGTCAGTCAGTACCTGACTTCCGGAGGTAAATTCTCTTCCCTAAACACCAATAAAATAGGACATTTAGTTAATTTTTCTTCTGTTTAGAATAGGATAAACTGCATAGTAATAATTAGTTGCATGCATGTTCCACTTGATTTAAAATAATAAGTTTCTTCTAAGACCTTATTTTTGAAAAATTTCACTAACTTAAATAAAAACTTTTGTGTTAAAACTTGTTTGAAGTTGTATTTGGAACATAAGTTTAAAAAGCTAAGAACACACAACCTGTGAGATTTGAGCTTAATTATATGGTTACATTATTTAACCATAAATATTTTATTCTTGTGTGTTTACTTCTCTATGATTGTGATCTTTATTTTGTTTCATTCTATATGTCCAATGTTTAATGTATTTACATGCTTGCATATGATTGAGGCCATTGTTTAATTTTAGCTCACTTATCCCAAATAAGCCTACCCTTTAAATTACCTTTGTTAGCCAGTTTGAGCATTTTAATCCCATTTGTTCTATATTTTACCACATTACTAGCCTTAAGCAGTAAAACAATTAAATATCCCAATTGAATCTTTGGTTAGCTTAAGATAGAAATTGTGTGTTAATTAAGTATGGGAAAATTGTGGGAACAAGGGTTAATAAGGGAATGTGTCATGATAAATTAATGGAAATTTGGGTACCTACTCATGTGAAACTAGAAAAAATTAAAAATCCATCTGCATTGATAAGCTATGTTTATTTTTCATGTTAAAAAAAATCAATAAATATTTAAATAAATAAGGGGACAAAATTACTCCAATTCTAAGTTAAGTTAAGCTCCAAGATCAATGCATATGTGATAAAAATAAGAAGAAAGTTAATGCATGAGTATGTAATGCAAGTGGGAAATTTTTGGGTAGCTAGGCATGATTCTAGAGTTATATAGAGTATATGTATGTTAGGTGAGAGCTTAGGTTAATTAAAGATTCAATTTATAGCTCACTTAGCCATATATATATATACCCTTACCCTTACCTTAGCCCCATTACAATGTTAAAAACGCCTCATGATGTTTGCATGGGTACATTAATTATTGTTGATTGGTTAGGTGAAGAACAAATTTTAGAAAGCATGACTAGAGAAGAGTAAAGTGATTACCCTATACATTTAAGAGACTAGAGTGCACATACATCATCAGTGAGGGTTCAGTGCTTGATTCTATGTTCCCTGCTTTCATGAGCTATCTTCTTACAATGTTACCTGTTTTTACTATATAGATTGAGTTAGTGAAATCTAATTTATATTTGTCTTGAAGAGCTTATTTACTCTTAACCAAGTGGACAAGGATCATATAGTTGCATATATATATATATATATATATATATATATATATATATATATATATATATTATATGTTGCATTGCATTTCATGAGTTTTACATTTCCCTAGTCATTTATATTATCTCCTTCAACTAAGCATGAGGACATGCTAATGTTTAAGTGTGGGGAGGTTGATAAACCATTATTTTATGATTTATATTGTGTTTAATTATGTGGTTTTATCAAATCTTTACCCACTTATTCATATGATTAACATGTATTTACAATTCCTTCCCAAAAAATTGTTTATGATTGAATACTTGCTTCCTAGAGACTTTTAATTATGTATTTTAATTCTCCTTTATCCTATTCGATGCCGTGATCTGTGTGTTAAGTGTTTCAGGCTTCATAGGGTACGAATGATTTGGAAATTGGAGAGGAGGCTTGCAAAAATGGAAGAAACACAAGAAACTAAGGAGATGACCAGTGAGCAATGACGCGAGTGCATGGCCCATGTGAACGCGCGAAATGGAGAAATCACAGCGACGCGAACGCGTGCCTGACACAAACGCGTGGATTGGAGTCTGCACGAATGACGCGAACGCGTGAACGATGCGAACGTGTGGCAAGGAAAAACGCTGAATGACGCGAACGCGTGGATGACGCGTACGCGTGACCTGCGCGATCTGCAGAAATTACAGAATACGCTAGGGGCGATTTCAGGCCGCATTTTGACCCAGTTTTCGGCCCAGAAACACAGACTAAACCTAGGGAACATGAAGAAACTCGAGGAGGCATCCACACACATTTAGATTCTACACATTAGGATTACTCTTAGTTTTAGATCTGAATTTAGATTAGAGTTACATTGATAGTTTATGTTTTTGCTTTAGATTGTGGATGTTGAAGAGCCATTGCCTCTGTGAAGACATTACTTTAGTTTGTTCCTTTACCTTTTACTCTTTTCAGTTGATTATTAACCCTATTCAAATAAGTATTTTACATTCTGAGTTTATTAATATATAGAGTTATTTTTATTTTTAATTAATTTCAATTATCTCTATTTTATTTTATTCAATTATGTCTTCCTATATTTTTATGATTATTAATTCCATGTCAATGGAGTAGACTCTCCACTTGACATGGGGGTTAATTAAGAGGAGACACTTGAGTTGGAATACTCAAGCGATTAGTTAAATTGGACGTTGTAGGCTAATTCTGTACCTACTAACACTAGACCTCTGATAAACCCATATTTTATGATATATTTTGTGCTCAATTTAAGTGATTTATTCAACCCTTCACCCACTTATTCATGTGAAATTACATGGTTTTACTTTCCCTTCCTTATTATGTGATATATGTGAAAAAAACATGTTTCCTATGCTTTAAAAATAGTTATTTTAATTACCTTTTATTACCATTCGATGCCGTGATTTGTGTGTTGAGTATTTTCAGATCTCCTAAGGCAGGAATGATTTAAAGGATGGAAAGGAAACATACAAAAATAGAAGGAAAGCACAAAATGGAGTTTTTAAAGAAACTGGCAGCAACGCAAACGCATGGACGACGCAGCCGCGTGCCTAGCGCGAAAAGGCAGTGACGCGAATGCGTGACTAACGCGGACACGTGCCTTGAGCAAAACACAGATGACGCGTACGCGTGACCGAAGTGAACGCGTGATAATGAAAACTCCCAGATGACGCGACCGCGTGACCCACGCGGACGCGTGACGGACGCCACGCACCAGAAACTGCAGAAAACGCTTCCAACGATTTCTAAAACCCTTTTTGGCCCAGATCCAAGTACAGAAAGCACAGATTAGAGGTTATAAAGTGGAGGAATGCATCCATTCAAAAGGGAGGCCTTTAATTATTCACTTTTCACAGTTTAGATGTAGTTTTTAGAGGGAGAAGTTCTCTCTTCTCTCTTAGGTTTTAGGATTAGGATTCCTCTTAAAGGATTTAGGATTTCAATTCTTCATCAGGTTCAATATTTCTTTTACTTTATATTTCTCTTTTACTTTCAGATACTTTAATGCTCTCATTTAATTACTTATGTTGCCAAATTGGCTTATGAACTCTCTATGTTTAGATTGATTTTCTCTTATTAATGCAATTGAGGTATTTCAGATTTATGATTCTTATTTAGCTTTTTATATTCTTGGCTTTAATTGATTAACTAGAGGCTCTTGAGTTATCAACTTATCGTGATTGATTGTTATGTCGGCTAATTGACTGGAATTCCACTAACTCTAGTCTTTCCTTAGGAGTTGGCTAGGACTTGGGAATCTAACTAATTAGTTCACTTGACTTTCCCTTGCTTTCGTAAAGGTTAACTAAGTGGGATTAACTTCAATTCTCATAGGAGTAACTAGGATAGGACTTCCAAATTTTCATACCTTGCCAAGAGTTTATTTTACAGTTATTTGTTTATTTTACTTGTCATTTAAATTACTTGTTCCTTACTTTCAAAACCCCCAATTTACAAAACTCATAACCAATAATAAGAACACCTCCCTGTAGTTCCTTGAGAAGACGACCCGAGGTTTAAATACTTCAGTTATCAATTTTAAAAGGGGTTTGTTACTTGTGACAACCAAAGCGTTTGTACGAAAGGATTTTCTGTTGGTTTAGAAGCTATACTTACAACGCGATCATATTTTTATATTTCTTTACCGATAGAAAAACCAATCGTCAAAATGGCGCCGTTGCCGGGGAATTGCAAACGTGTGCCTTATTATTGGTTTTTGTAAATATTTGCTTTTTGCTTGTTTATTTGTTTTTGTTTTTATTTTTGCTTTCGTAAATTAAGAGGTTATTGCTCTTTATTTTAATTAATTTTTTTTTCGAAAATCACAAAAAAAAAATTTATATCTTTTTCAAAATCTTATCTTATCTTATTTCAAAAAATCAAATTTCAAATTTCAATATTTAATTTCCAAAATTCAAATTTCAAAATTCAAAATTTAAATTTAAAATTTTAAAAATCAAACCTTTTCAAAATTTAAATCTTTTTCAAAAATTCAAAATTTAAATTTCAAAATTCAAATTTCAAAATTCAAATTTCAAAATTCAAATTTCAAAATTTAAAATTCAAAATTTAATTTTCAAATTCAAAATTTAAATTTCAATAACCTTTTTAATTTACATTTGTTTTTATTTTTGTTTTTAATTTTTATTTGCTATTATGAATTCTCACCCCTTTGGTTTCAAGTTTGGTTCCAATGTTGTTGTAAGGAATAGAAACTATAATGAAAATAGGCATCAAGGTTGGAAGAATCAAAGATGGGAGGAGCCACAAGGATTTGATCAACTCTCTTGGCAACAACTCCCTCCAATGCACTATAACCAACAACCATTCTGTGATGCATACCAAGATGATGATTATGGTGGACCCCCTTGTAGTTACCAACAAGTCCCGCCATATGCTTATGAACGATCTCCTCAACACAACTCTGGACCACCATACTCACAAGTCCCTTACCACCAAACACCACCATATGACCCTAACCTATATCCACCATACCAACCACCATATGAACCATACCCAGAACCACCACCTCAATATTCACCATCCCCATATCCTTATCAAGAAGAACCACCTTCCTACCATGAACCCTTTCTCCAAAATAATGAACCCTCCTATCCACCCCAACCTCCATTGGATAACAGCGCCCTTAGTGTTATTCTTCAAGGGCAAGAAAAGATGAATAAGAGTGTGGTAAATTTTGCGACTGCCTTAGGCGAGTTAGTAAATATAATAGCTTCCCAACATCTGAGCACTCAAAGTACTCCCATGGCTGCATGTGGAAAATCAAAAGAAGAGCGTAGCACGAAGGAGACACTAGAAACTTCGGTGGACAATGAGGAACATGGCTTTGTATTGGAACAAGTGCAGAGGAAGAAATGGTTGAAGACTTGTGAGATGATGAACCTCCATGGGAAAGTCAAGACATAGAGCCTCCCTCCAAGATGATTGCATTTGATGTTGAGGAGGGTGTACAACCTCCAAGGCATGTCATGGTTAAGGACTTGGAAGAGGTCAATCAAGAGATGGAGATTCAAGAAGAAGAAGCACAGCCTCCCATGCCCTTGGAAAGCAGTGAAGAGGAGATTGAATTGGAAGAAAGATATCAAGAGGAAGAGGTTGATATTGAAGAAGCTTGCAAGGAGGTGGAAGTTGTCAAGGAAGAACTCAAGGGAGTGGAGCTTGATATCACTTTGCCAAAGTTGCTGGAAACCTCTCCACCTAAGTCACCATCATCCTTCACAACATTCAAGTGGATAAAATTCATATCTCTTAGCTTTCTCATTCCACTTGAATATGGTTTACTTGAGACAGATGGTCAGCTTAGAGCTCTTTGTGGCTTTAAGAGCACGAGGGAGATGGTTAGTGGTTGGCAGCACAATCCTAGGTTCCTTGTGGTTGGAAGCTCGAAATCGAAATGCAAAGGTTGGTGTAAAGCTCAACTGAATGGGTCTAAGAAGTTGTTTGGCCGCTTTAGTGAGAATTCAGATTGCCTGCCACCCGGTTGGAACGCTAACGATCAACAAGAAGACAGGTGCAAAAGCAAGGTTTGGGACCCCGGAATTCATTCTGGCAATCAACACTCTTGGGGCCTTGTCACTTGCTTTAACTTGCTTGAATGCTTTCTGCGCCTAGTTTGGGACCCCGGAGGCCATTGGAATCACAAATATTGGTGGAGATTCCTGGATGAGTTCAAGCACAAGCCACCATAACAAAGGACTCTCCAAATGTCCAACTTAAGGACTCTAACTAAAAGTGCTAGGTGGGAGACAACCCACCATGGTATGATCGTTCCTGTTTCAGTTTTACTTCGTTTTATTTATTTTTATATTGTTTTATTTTCGTTGAACCTAGATATTATTCGTAGCATTTGCATTAGCATTGCATACTGCATAATTGCATAATTAAAAAAAAATTAATGCACGCGACGCGTAAGCGTCACAAGTGCATTAGAAAGAAAAGGAAAGTGAACAGAAAGTCACGCGAAAGCGTGGCTGCAGGCATGTCTTTGGCACAAATTGTTCCATGCGACAACATCGCTAACGTGTTCGCGTCAATTGCGAAAAACACCTCCCGCGCGTCCGCGTCACCCACGCGAACGCGTGATCTGGAAATCGGCGTAAAAATCCAACGCCCAGAAATCTGGGCTAGAATCGTACGGCTAGTGTACGTTTAGCACAAAACAGCCCACGCGAAAGCATGAGCGATGCGTCCGCGTCACGTGGATCTTATGGCCCCCTAAATGGAGACAGAGAGTTGCGCTGAAATGACGCTGGAATTGTGCGTTTAGCACAATTTTCAGCGACGCGGTCGCGTGCCTCACGCGACTGCGTCATTCATCTTTTACCCATCCCATGTGATTGCGTCAACCACGCGACCGCGTCAACCCTATTTCACCCTAACCACGCAATTGCGTGCCCTACGCATTCGCGTGGATTCAAATCCACTAACCCCCAGTCACGCGAAACCCTAACCCCATCGCGCCCCCATTCTCTTCCCCCCCAACCCCCCCTCTGCTCCCTCTCTGCTCCCCACCAAAACACTACCACCCCCAACCACCCAGACCCACCGCGACGCCCACCCCCCTCCTTCTTCCTTTTCCCCTCTTTCTCTTCCCCTCTCTTCTCTCTCCTCCACCACCGCTGCCCCCACCGCGGCCAGCCATTACCACCGCACCATCACTGCCGCGTCAGCACCACCACCACCACCCTCACCTCCTTTCTTCTTACCCACCCTCTCCACCATTAAACCCTACCCGAAACCCCCTGCCACCGAACAGCTGCCCACCGCCGCGCCAACCGCCCTTCACCGCCGCGTCAGCACCACCACCACCACACCCCCATCATCTCTCTGTTCCATAAATTTGTTCTTCCTCACACCAGGTTCCACTGAACGCCAATTTCTCTATCACTTGTAGTTTTTGCTTATTTTTCAGATTTTGTTTGAATTAGGCTAGTTAGAGATGCATGTTTGTAGTGGATTCTAGGTGGTTAGGTAGCTAGGATGTGGTTAGTGGATTTAAGCCTGATAATTGCGCTGTTCTTGCTACTTGTTTTATAAATTTCGGAATTCTGATGTTGCTGTGATGTTAATACTGTTCATATGCTGTTCCTTACTGTTTCATGCTGTTGTTACACTGCTCTTTCATGTTCGTATTACTTATGTGTATTTGCAGCTTTATTTTACTTTATATGAACTGTTCTGCTTGCTGTTTATTATTACCCGGGAACATCCAATTTTATTCGGAATGCTGCCCAATTTTCTGCAAATTATTTCATTTTTACATTCAGGAATTGGTTTTAGCAATTTTCAATTTTGCACTACTTAGCTACAACCAACCCAATTCATGAATGCACGGGCCAGCATTCTTTTTCCTTTTCAAATTTCCTAGTTAATAAATTGCATTATTGATGATTCGATCTTAATTTTTGCTATTTCTATATCCATATGATTCATCATTAATAACCTGATATCCTTGCTTGAATATGAGTTTATTATTCTTTAAAATTAAGAATTTATGGTTACCTAGGAATCAATTCTCATGCCACTTACTTTACCCTTCTTTTCACTAACTCACTACTTTACCTTTCTAACTTTCTTTTTCACTCCTAACCATTTTAACTTTCACACTTCTCTTTTCGGTTTTTATCTAATTACTTTAACTTTCTAACTCATGGCATGATTATTGTTTCTCCTAATTAACATGAATTCTACTTATATTACACTTTGGATTGTGATTTTTCATCTCAGATTTCTAACTCAAATACAATCCATAATATACATATACTTAACTCATTTTATAATTCTACTGCTCTTTTGTCACTATGTGCTTATATTGCTATTATTCTATTTGGCTACTTGTTTTCCTGCTTTGTTCTTCATTTATATCCTGGAATTTCTGCTTTTCAGGATGTCTGACCCCTAGCACAAAGGAAAAGGCAAAGCAACCACTAGCAAAAGAGAAACAGGTGAATCCTCTATGTCTATCCTGGACATTATGCATGATGACTCCTGGCGGGAAAAGCACTTTACCCCGTAGGAAAAGGCTGACCAGCTCTTCACTGCCAATGATCCGGTAAAATTTGCAAACAGATACTGTGAGCTGAAGTATCCAGTGTTTGCCACCTCCAGGAACCTGTACCTGGAGAGAACTCTGAAAATTCCAGAAGAACTACAGCAGTACACCTCCTATCTGATAAAATAGAGAGGCTGGTTCTTCTTGTAGAGAAACTTGACAGAGGTCAATGCTTCCTGGGTAAGAGAGTTTTACTGCAACTATTTCAAGACTTCCCTGGATGCAGTGCACCTCAGAGGGAAACAGATACTGGTCACTGAGGAAGCCATTGAGGATATTCTGCAGCTTCAGCCTAAGTCAGATCAGCCTGACAGGTACCAAAGGGCTGAAGAGGATATGCGTTTTATGAGATTTGACTGGGATGCTGTCAAGCAGAGGATAGCCCTTGATCCTACTGTCCCCTGGGTCATGGGAAAGAACACCACGATGCCTAAGGGAATAAAGCTGATGTATCTGAATGATGAGGCTCAGCTATGGCACCAGATCCTGAGCAACTTTGTTATGCCGAGCACTCATGAGATGAAGCTGCCTGCTGCTATAATCACCCTCATCTGGTGTGTGATGGAGGGTAAGGATCTGTATCTTCTGCGATTCATCCGGTATTACATAGCCAGGGTCCATGTCAGAGGCACTCTCCCTTTCCCATATCTGATTACCCAGCTCGGCCATCGAGCTGACGTGCCTTGGGAGATTGCTGATTGGTACGCGGAAATTGTGATTACACTTTAATTATGTAAAATTTATTGCTCTTTCTTTCCCTGGAATTGGCGCCAAAAACATGATGCCAAGACCATAGTTCACAACTCTGTGTAACTAACCAGCAAGTGCACTGGGTCGTCCAAGTAATACCTTACGTGAGTAAGGGTCGAATCCCACGGAGATTGTTGGTATGAAGCAAGCTATGGTCACCTTGCAAATCTCAGTTAGGCAGATATAAATTGATAATGGTATTTTCGAATAATAATTAATAGAATAGGGATAGAGGTACTTATGTAAATCATTGGTGAGAGTTTCAGATAAGCGAATGGAGATGCTTTTCGGTCCTCTGAACCTTTGCTTTCCTGCTATCTTCATCCAGTCAGTCTTACTCCTTTCCATGGCTGGCTTTATGTGATACATCACCATTGTCAACGGCTACTTTCGGTCATCTCTCGGGAAAATGATCCAATGCCCTGTCACGGCACGGCTAATCGTCTGGAGGCATCACCCTTGTCAATGGCTTCATCTTATCCTCTCAGTGAAAATGGTCAACGCACCCTGTCACAGCACGGCTATTCATCTGTCGGTTCTCGATCATGCTGGAATAGGATTTACTATCCTTTTGCGTCTGTCACTAACGCCCTGCAATCGCGAGTTTGGAGCTCGTCACAGTCATTCAATCATTGAATCCTACTCGGAATACCACAGACAAGGTTTAGACTTTCCGGATTCTCTTGAATGCCGCCATCATTCTAGCTTACGCCACGAAGATTCTGGTTAGGAGATCTAAGAGATACTCATTCAGTCGAAGGTAGAACGGAAGTGGTTGTCAGGCACGCGTTCATAGGGAATGATGATGATTGTCACGTTCATCACATTCAGGGTGAAGAGCGAATGAATATCTTAGAAGCGAAATAAGATGAATTGAATAGAAAACAGTAGTACTTTGCATTAATCTTTGAGGAACAGCAGAGCTCCACACCTTAATCTATGGAGTGTAGAAACTCTACCGTTAAAATTACATAAGTGAAGGGTCCAGACATGGCCGAGATGGCCAGCCCCCAAAACGTGATCAATAGATCAAAAGATAATCCCAAGATCCAAAGATGTCTAATACAATAGTAAAAGGTCCTATTTATAATAAACTAGTCACTAGGGTTTACATGAGTAAGTAATTGATGCATAAATCCACTTCCGGGGCCCACTTGGTGTGTGATTGGGCTGAGCTTGAGTGTTACACGTGTAGAGGTCATTCCTGGAGTTGAACGCCAGTTTTTGTGCCAGTTTGGGCGTTCAACTCTGGTTTTGGATCCTTTTCTGGCGCTAGACGCCAGAATTGGGCAGAAAGCTGGTGTTGAACGCCAGTTTACGTCGTCTATTCTTGGCCAAAGTATGGACTATTATATATTGCTGGAAAGCCCTGGATGTCTACTTTCCAACGCAATTAGAAGTGCGCCATTTAGAGTTTTTAGCTCTAGAAAATCCACTTTGAGTGTAGGAAGGTCAGAATCCAACAGCATCAGCAGTCCTTCTTCAACCTCTGAATCTGATTTCTACTCAAGTCCCTCAATTTCAGCTAGAAAATACCTGAAATCACAGAAAAACACACAAACTCATAGTAAAGTCCAGAAATGTGAATTTAACATAAAAACTAATGAAAACATCCCTAAAAGTAACTAGATCCTACTAAAAACATACTAAAAACAATGTCAAAAAGCGTATAAATTATCCGCTCATCACAACACCAAACTTAAATTGTTGCTTGTCCCCAAGCAACTGAAAATCAAATAGGATAAAAAGAAGAGAATATACTATAAATTCTAAACTATCAATGAAACATAGATGCAATCATATGAGCGGGACTTATAGCTTTTTGCCTCTTGAATAGTTTTGGCATCTCACTTTATCCATTGAGGTTCAGAATGATTGGCATCTATAGGAACTCAGAGTTCAGATAGTGTTATTGATTCTCCTAGTTCAGTATGATGATTCTTGAACACAGCTTCTTTATGAGTCTTGGCCGTGGCCCTAAGCACTTTGTTTTCCAGTATTACCACCGGATACATAAATGCCACAGACACATAATTGGGTGAACCTTTTCAGATTGTGACTCAGCTTTGCTAAAGTCCCCAATTAGAGGTGTCCAGGGTTCTTAAGCACACTCTTTTTTTGCTTTGGATCTTGACTTTAACCGCTCAGTCTCAAGTTTTCACTTGACACCTACACGCCACAAGCACATGGTTAGGGACAGCTTGGTTTAGCCGCTTAGACCAGGATTTTATTCCTTTAGGCCCTCCTATCCACTGATGCTCAAAGCCTTGGGATCCTTTTTATTTGCCCTTGACTTTTGGTTTTAAGGGTTATTGGCTTTTTGCTCTTGCCTCTTGGTTTTAAGAGCTTTTGGCTTTTTCTGCTTGCTTTTTCTTTTTCTTTCTATTTTTTTTTGCCTATTTTTTTTTCTGCAAGCTTTGTTCTTTGCTGCTTTTTCTTGCTTCAAGAATCATTTTTATGATTTTTCAAATTATCAAATAACATGTCTCCTAGTCATCATTCTTTCAAGAGCCAACATATTTAACATTCTTAAACAACAACTTCAAAAAACATATGCACTATTTAAGCATTCATTCAGAAAACAAGAAGCATTGTCACCACATCAATATAATTAAACTAAGTTCAAGGATAAATTTGAAACTCATGTACTTCTTGTTCTTTTGAATTAAAACATTTTTCATTTAAGAGAGGTGATGGATTCATAGGACATTCATAACTTTAAGGCATAGTTACTAACTACTAATGATCATGTAATGAAGACACAAACATAGATAAGCACATCACATAGAAAACAAAAAACAGAAGAAATAAGAACAAGGAATGAATCCACCTTAGTGATGGTGGCGTTTCCTTCTTGAGGAACCAATGATGTCCTTGAGTTCTTCTATGTCTCTTCCTTGTCTTTGTTGCTCCTCCCTCATTGCTTTTAGATTTTCTCTGATTTCATGAAGGATGATGGAGTGCTCTTGATGTTCCACCCTTAGTTGCTTCCAATAATTGTGTGGAAGAAAATGTATCCCCTGAGGTATCTCAGGGATCTCTTGATTTGCAGTCAAATGTTCTACCACTGAGCTATAGACCCTTAATGGAAGCTTTTGTCTTCCCTTTCCTCTTTCTAGAGGTTTCTCTGGCCTTAGGTGCCATCAATGGTTATGGAAAAAACAAAAAAGCTATGCTTTTACCACACCAAACTTAGAATGTTGCTCGCCCTCGAGCAAAAGAAGAAAGAATGAAGAAGATATGGAGGAGATGGATGGGAGTGTGTATTCGGCCATATGGGTGGGATTGGGTAGGAGAGAGATGTTGAATTTTGAAGGTAGTGGGTGTATGGATGTGAGTGGTAAATGGAAAACAGAAGGGATGAGGTAGGTGGGGATCCTATGGGGTCCACAAATCCTGAGATGATCCTGTGGGGTCCACAGATCCTGAGGTGTCAAGGCATTTACATCCCTGCACCAATTTAGGCATGTAAAATGCCCTTGCACACAACTCTGGGTGTTCAGCGCCAGGTTGGTGCCCATTTTGGGCGTTCAACACCCATTTGTTGCCATTTCTGGCGTTGAACGCCAGAACCATGCTTGTTCTGGGCGTTCAGCGCCAGAGAGCTGCCCATTTTGGGCGTTCAGCGCCAGAACCATGCTCTGTTCTGGCGTTGAACGCCAGGCAGATGCTCCTCTAGGGTGTGATTTTTCTTCTGCTGTTTTTGATTCCGTTTTCAATTTTTATATTTATTTTGTGACTCCTCATGATCATGAACCTATAAAGACATATAACTAAGAAAAATATAGTTAGATAAATAAAAATTGGGTTGCCTCACAACAAGTGCTTCTTTAATGTCAATAGCTTGACAGTGGGCTCTCATGGAGCCTCACAGATGTTCAGAGCATTGTTGAGACTCTCCAACACCAAACTTAGAGTTTGGATATGGGAGTTCAACACCAAACTTAAAGTTTAGTTGTGGCCTCCCAACACCAAACTTAGAGTTTGACTGTGGGGGCTTGGGTTGACTCTACTTTGAGAGAAGCTTTTCATGCTTCCTCTCCATGGTTGCAGAGGGAGATCCATGAGTTTTAAATACAAGGGAGTCCTCATTCCATTGAAGGACTAGTTCACCTCTGTCAACATCAATCACAGCTCTTGCTGTGGCCAGGAAAGGTCTTCCTAAGATGATGGATTCATCCTCTTCCTTTCCAGTATCCAAGACTATGAAATCAGCAGGGATGTAAAGGCCTTCAACCTTTACTAACACGTCCTCTACTTGTCCATATGCCTGTTTTCTTGAATTATCTGCCATCTCTAATGAGATTCTAGCAGCTTGCACCCCATAGATTCCCAGTTTCTCTATTATAGAGAGGGGCATGAGGTTTATCCCTGAACCAAGGTCACACAGAGCCTTAAAGATCATGGTGCCTATAGTACAAGGTATTATAAACTTTCCAGGATCCTGTCTCTTCTGAGGCAATGTCAGTTGATCCAGATCACTTAGTTCATTGATGAACAAGGGACGTCCAACTTCCCAAGTATCAATGCCAAATAATTTGGCATTCAACTTCAAGATTGCACCAAGAAACTTGGCAGTTTGCTCTTCAGTAACATCCTCATTCTCTTCAGAAGAAGAATACTTATCAGAGCTCATGAAGGGCATAAGGAGGTTCAATGGAATCTCTATGGTCTCTAGATGAGCCTCAGAGTCCTTTGGTTCCTCAGAGGGAAGCTCCTTATTGACCACTGGATGTCCCAGGAGGTCTTCCTCCTTGGGATTCACGTCCTCCTCTCCTTCTTTGGGTTCGGCCATGGTGCTTATGTCAATGGCCTTGCACTCTCCTTTTGGATTCTCTTCTGTATTACTTGGGAGAGTACTAGGAGGGATTTTAGTGATCCTTTTACTCAGCTGGCCCACTAGTACTTCCAGATTTCTAATGGAAGATCTTGTTTCATTCATGAAACTTACAGTAGCCTTAGATAGATCAGAGACTAAGTTTGCCAAATTAGAAGTATTTTGTTTAGAGTCCTCTGTCTGTTGCTGAGTGGATGATGGAAAAGGTTTATTATTGCTAAACCTGTTTCTTCCACCATTATTAAAGCCTTGTTGAGGCTTTTGATCCTTCCATGAGAAATTTGGATGATTTCTCCATGATGAGTTATAGGTGTTTCCATAAGGTTCACCTAAGTAATTCACCTCTGCTATTGCAGGGTTCTCAGGATCATAAGCTTCTTCTTCATAAGAAGCCTCTTGAGTACTGTTGGATGCAGCTTGCACTCCATTCAGACTCTGAGAGATCATATTGACTTGCTGAGTCAATATTTTATTCTGAGCCAATATGGCATTCAGAGTATCAACTTCAAGAACTCCCTTCTTCATAGGCGTCCCATTACTCACAGGATTCCTTTCAGAAGTGTACATGAACTGGTTATTAGCAACCATGTCAATGAGTTCTTGAGCTTCTGCAGGCATTTTCTTTAGGTGAATGGATCCACCTGCAGAAGTGTCCAGTGACATCTTTGATAGCTCAGATAAACCATCATAGAATATATCCAGGATGGTCCCTTCTGAAAGCATGTCAGAAGGACACTTTTTGGTCAACTGTTTGTATCTTTCCCAAGCTTCATAGAGGGATTCACCTTCTTTCTGTCTGAAGGTTTGAACTTCAGCTCTAAGCTTGCTCAGCTTTTGAGGAGGAAAGTACATGGCTAAGAAAGCCGTGACCAGCTTACCCCAAGAGTTCAGGCTGTCTTTGGGTTGAGAATCCAACCATAATCTAGCTCTGTCTCTTACAGCAAAAGGGAAAAGCATGAGCCTATATACTTCAGGATCTACTCCATTAGTCTTAACAGTATCACATATCTGCAAGAATTCAGTTAGGAACTGAAAAGGATCTTCAGATGGAAGTCCATGAAACTTGCAGTTCTGCTGCATCAGAGAAACTAATTGAGGTTTCAGCTCAAAGTTGTTTGCTCCAATGGCAGGAATGGAGATGCTTCTTCCATGTAAATTGGAATTAGGTGCAGTAAAGTCACCAAGCATCTTCCTTACATTATTATTATTTTCGGCTGCCATTTCCTCATCCTGTTCGAAAATTTCTGAAAGGTTATCTCTGGATTGTTGTATTTTAGCTTCTCTTAGTTTCCTTTTCAGAGTCCTTTCAGGTTCTGGATCTGCTTCCACAAGAATGTTCTTGTCCTTGCTCCTGCTCATATGACAAAGAAGAGGGCTGATGAGCGGATATTTTATACGCTTTTTGGGGTTAATTTCATATAGTTTTGAGTATGTTCTAGTTAGTTTTTGGTCTATTTTCATTAGTTTTTAGGAAAAATTCATATTTCTGGACTTTACTATGAGTTGTGTGTTTTTCTGTAATTTCAGGTATTTTTCTGGCTAAAATTGAAGGAGCTGAGCAAAAATCTGATTCAGGCTGAAAAAGGACTGCTGATGCTGTTGGATTCTGACCTCTCTGCGCTTAAAGTGGATTTTCTGGAGCTACAGAACTTGAAATGGCACGCTTCTAATTGCGTTGGAAAGTAGACATCCAAGGCTTTCCAGAAATATATAATAGTCCATACTTTGCATAAGGATAGACGACGTAAACTGGCGTTCAACGCCAGTTCTCTGCCCAATTCTGGCGTCCAGCGCCAGAAAAGGATCAAAAGCTGGAGTTGAACGCCCAAACTGGCACAAAAACTGGCGTTCAACTCCACAAATGGCCTCTGCACGTAAATTGCTTAAATCTCAGCCCCAGCACACACCAAGTGGGCCCCAGAAGTGGATCTCTGCATCATCCATCATAGTTTACTCATTTTTTGTAAACCTAGGCTACTAATTTAGTATTTAAACAACTTTTAGAGACTTATTTTGCATCTCATGACCTTTTAGATCTGAACTTTGTACTCTTTGACGGCATGAGTCTCTAAACTCCATTGTTGGGGGCGAGGAGCTCTGCTGTGCCTCGATGAATTAATGCAAGTATTTCTGTTTTCTATTCAAACACGCTTGTTCCTATCTAAGATGTTCATTCGCGCTTAACTGTGATGAAGGTGATGATCCGTGACAATCATCACCATTCTCAACCCACGAACGTGTGCCTGACAACCACCTCCGTTCTATATCAGATTGAATGAGTATCTCTTAGATCTCTTAATCAGAATCTTCGTGGTATAAGCTAGAATTGATGGCGGCATTCATGAGAATCCGGAAAGTCTAAACCTTGTCTGTGGTATTCCGAGTAGGATTCAAGGATTGAATGACTGTGACGAGCTTCAAACTCCTGAAGGCTGGGCGTTAGTGACAAACGCAAAGGAATCAAGGGATTCTATTCCAACCGGATCGAGAACCAACCGGTGATTAGCCGTGCTGTGACAGAGCGCGTGAGCGTAGTTTTCACTGGAAGGATGGAAGGTAGCCATTGACAACGGTGATCCACCAACACACAGCTTGCCATAGGAGGACGTGCGTGCGTGAACAAGAAGACAGAGGAAAGTAGAGATTCAGAAGACAAAGCATCTCCAAAACTCCAACATATTCTCCATTACTGCATAACAAGTAACCTTTAATCCATGCTCTCTTGTTTATTTGCAATTCAACTGATAAACATAATTGACTTCCTGACTAAGATTTACAAGATAACCATAGATTGCTTCAAACCAACAATCTCCGTGGGATTCGACCCTTACTCACGTGAGGTATTACTTGGACGACCCAGTGCACTTGCTGGTCAGTGGTACGAGTTGTGAAAAGTGTGATTCACAATTTGTGCACCAAGTTTTTGGCGCCGTTGCCGGGGATTGTTCGAGTTTGGACAACTAACGGTTTATTTTGTTGCTTAGATTAGGAAAAAAATTCTCTTTTTGTTTAGAATCCCTTTTTATTGTTGTGTTAGAATCTTAGAATCCTTATTTTCTTTTTAAAAATCTTTTTCAAAAAAATAATTTTTCTATTAAATCCTGTGCCAAACTTTAAGTTTGGTGTTTTCTTGTTGGTTTTTCTGTGTTTTTCGAAAATTTATTTTGGTTTTCTAAAAATTTTAAGTTTGGTGTTCTTCCTTTGTGTTCTCGTGTTCTTGTGAATCTTCAAAGTGTTCTTAAGTTTTCCTTGTGTCTTAATCTTAAAATTTTTAAGTTTGGTGTTCCTTGGTGTTTTTCCCCCCCAAAATTTTCGAAAATAAGGAACCTCAGATCTAAAAATTTTAAATCCTGTGTTATCTTATTGTTTTTCTCTCTCCTTTAAAAATTCAGATTTTTATTTCAAAATTTAAAACCTTTTTCAAAAATCATCATATCTTTTTCAAAATCTCCTAACCACTTTCTCTCTCCTCACTTTTTTGAAAATCTTTTACTCATTTTTATTTATTTTATTTTGATTTATTTTATTTTCGAAATAAATTAATAAATAAATAAATAAAAATATTTTTTCTATTTTACATCATCTCCCTTTCTCCATCATGGACCTAAGCGGAAATGAACAGTCCAGGAGGACTCTGGGGTCATATTCTAACCCCTCTACTGCTTCATATGGGAGTAGTATCTGCATACCCTCCATTGGAGTCAGTAGCTTTGAGTTGAATCCTCAGCTCATTATCATGGTGCAGCAAAGCTGCCAGTATTCCGGTCTTCCACAGGAAGAACCTACAGAGTTTCTGGCACAATGTTTACAAATTACTGACACAGTACATGATTAGGAAATAGATCAGGATGTCTACAGACTATTACTGTTTCCATTTGCTGTAAAAGATCAAGCTAAGAGGTGGTTAAATAACCAACCTAAGGCAAGCATAAAGACATGGAAACAGCTGACAGAAAAATTTCTGAATCAATATTTCCCTCCAAAAAGGATGACACAGCTAAGGCTGGACATCCAAGGCTTCAAGCAAGGAGATAATGAATCTCTTTATGATGCCTGGGAGAGATACAGAGAGATGCTACGAAAATGCCCCTCTGAAATGTTCTCAGAGTGGGTTCAGTTAGACATCTTCTACTATGGGCTTGCAGAAGGAGCTCAGATGTCTCTAGATTACTCAGCTGGTGGATCTATCTACATGAGAAAGACAATTGAAGAGGCTCAAGAGCTCATTGATACAGTTGCCAGGAATCAGCATCTGTATCTAAGCAGTGACCTTTCCATGAAAGAAGAGGTTAAAACAGCAACTGCTGAACTCAGTCCTGTAGAACAAGCTGCTGAATTCAATCAGTAATTGGACTTCCTAACAAGGCAGTTAGCCGAATTCAAAGATAGACTACAAGAGACAAGGATGGCTAATATACATATGGAAGAACAGTTTAAGCAAACAAAGCAGCAGCTGTCAAGGCAAATAACAGAAGAATGCCAAGCAGTTCAATTAAGAAGTGGGAAGACATTAAATATCTCACCTCAAGGAAGCAAAAAGTCAAGAAATGAGCAACCCACCAAAGATTCACCTGAGGACAGTAAGAGCCCAGGGAAAAATAATTCTGGCACTAAAACGACAGAAAATTGGTGGAAGGCTGGCGCTGAACGCCCAGACCATGCCCACAACTGGCGTTCAACGCCAGAAATGGGCAAGAATCTGGCGTTGAACGCCCAAAATGGGCAGGATTCGGCGCTGAACGCCCAAAATAGGCACATTTCTGGCGTTCAGACGCCAGGAACAGACAGGGAGCTGGCGTCTAACGTCACTCCAGCTTCTGACTCTGGCACTCAATTGCCAGTGAGGGATCAGACACACACAAATGCTGATAACAACCCCTCTAAAAAGGCTTCTTCAACCACCTCTGTAGGCAATAAACCTGCAGCAACTAAGGTTGAAGAATATAAAGCCAAGATACCTTATCCTCAAAAAACTCCGGAAAGAGGAGCAGGATAAGCAATTTGCTCGCTTTGCAAATTATCTCAGGACTCTTGAAATAAAGATTCCATTTGCAGAGGCACTTGAGCAAATACCTTCTTATGCCAAGTTCATGAAAGAGATCTTGAGTCATAAGAAGGATTGGAGAGAAACAGAAAGAGTTCTCCTCACTGAAGAATGCAGTGCAGTCATTCTGAAAAGCTTTCTTGAAAAGCTTAAAGACCCCGGGAGCTTTCTGATACCATGCATATTGGAAGATAATTGTACCAAGATAGCTTTATGCGATCTTGGGTCAAGCATCAACCTAATACCTGTATCCACTATCAGAAAGCTTGGTTTAACTGAAGAAGTTAAACCAACCCGGATATGTCTTCAACTTGCTGATGACTCCACTAAATACCCATCAGGCGTGATTGAAGACATGATTGTCAGGGTTGGGCCATTCGTCTTTCCCACTGACTTTGTTATGCTGGAAATGGAGGAGCACAAGAGTGCTACTCTCATTCTAGGAAGACCCTTCCTAGCAACTGGACGATCCCTTATTGACGTCCAACAAGGGGAAATAACCCTGAGAGTCAATGATGATGAGTTCAAGTTGAACGCTGTCAAAGCCATGCAGCATCCAGACATATCAACAGACTGCATGAAAGTTGATCTTATTGACTCCTTGGTAGAAGAGATCAACATGGCTGAGAGTCTCGAATCAGAGTTGGAAGACATCTTTAAAGATGTTCAGCCTGATTTGGAGGATTCAGAGGACATGAAAGAGCCTCTGAAATTTCTTCTGAAAGAGGAAAAACCTCCTAAACCCGAGCTCAAGCCATTACCACCATCCTTGAAATATGCATTTCTAGGAGAAGGTGACACTTTTCCAGTGATCATAAGCTCTGCTTTAAATTCACAGGAAGAGGAAGCACTTATCCAAGTGCTAAGGACACACAAGACAGCTCTTGGGTGGTCCATAGGTGACCTTAAGGGCATAAGCCCAGCTAGATGCATGCACAAAATCTTATTGGAGGATAATGCTAAACCAGTGGTTCAACCACAAAGGCGACTAAATCCAGCCATGAAAGAAGTGGTGCAGAAAGAGGTCACCAAATTACTAGAGGCTGAGATTATTTATCCTATTTCTGATAGCCCCTGGGTGAGCCCTGTCCAAGTCGTCCTAAAAAAGGGAGGCATGACAGTGATTCATAATGAAAAAATGATCTGGTTCCTACAAGAACAGTTACAGGGTGGCGCATGTGTATTGACTACAGAAGGCTCAATACAGCCACCAGAAAGGATCATTTTCCTTTACCATTCATAGACCAGATGCTAGAAAGACTAGCAGGTCATGATTATTACTACTTTTTGGACGGCTACTCAGGCTATAACCAGATTGCAGTAGATCCCCAGGATCAAGAGAAAACAGCATTCACATGTCCATCTGGAGTGTTTGCTTATAGAAGGATGCCATTTGGGTTGTGTAATGCGCCTGCAACCTTCCAGAGATGCATGCTCTCTATTTTCTCTGATATGGTGGAAAAATTTCTAGAAGTCTTCATGGATGACTTCTCAGTATATGGAGACTCATTCAGCTCCTGTCTTGATCACCTGAAACTTGTTCTGAAAAGATGCCAAGAAACCAACCTAGTTTTAAACTGGGAAAAATGTCACTTCATGGTGACTGAAGGGATTGTTCTTGGGCATAAAATTTCAAACAAGGGAATAGAGGTGGATCAAGCAAAAATAGAGGTAATTGAAAAATTACCACCACCTGCCAATGTTAAGGCAATCAGAAGCTTTCTGGGGCACGCAGGATTCTATAGGAGGTTTATAAAGGATTTTTCAAAAATCGCAAAACCTCTAAGCAATCTGCTAGCTGCGGACACGCCATTTGTGTTTGACACAGAGTGCCTGCAGGCGTTCGAAACGCTGAAAGCTAAGCTGGTCACAGCACCAGTCATTTCTGCACCAGACTGGACATTACCATTTGAGCTGATGTGTGATGCCAGTGATCACGCCATTGGTGCAGTTTTGGGACAGAGGCATGATAAGCTTCTGCATGTCATTTATTATGCCAGTCGCGTTCTAAATGATGCCCAGAAAAATTACACAACCACAGAAAAAGAATTACTTGCAGTGGTTTACGCCATTGACAAGTTCAGATCATACTTAGTAGGATCAAAAGTGATTGTGTATACTGATCATGCTGCTCTTAAATATCTACTCACAAAGCAGGATTCAAAACCCAGGCTCATCAGATGGGTGTTGCTTCTGCAAGAGTTTGATATAGAAATAAGAGACAGAAAAGGGACAGAGAACCAAGTGGCTGATCATCTATCCTGGATAGAGCCAGTAGAAGGGACGTCCCTCCCCTTTCTTGAGATCTCTGAGACGTTTCCTGATGAGCATTTATTTGCCATTCAGGAAGCACCATGGTTTGCTGATATTGCAAACTATAAAGCTGCAAGGTTCATACCCAAGGAGTACAACAGGATACAAAAGAAGAAATTAATTACTGATGCAAAGTATTACTTGTGGGATGAACCCTATCTCTTTAAGAGATGTGCAGACGGAATAATCCGTAGGTGTGTGCCTAGAGAAGAGGCACAGAGGATCCTATGGCATTGCCATGGATCTCAATATGGAGGCCATTTCGGAGGTGAGCGAACAGCCACCAAGGTCCTCCAATGTGGCTTCTATTGGCCCACACTCTATAAAGATTCCCGAGAGTTTGTACGTAACTGTGACAGTTGCCAAAGAGCTGGTAATCTGCCTCATGGTTACGCTATGCCTCAACAAAGAATCTTGGAAATTGAGTTGTTTGACGTATGGAGAATTGACTTCATGGGACCTTTCCCACCATCATCCTCAAACACTTATATTCTGGTGGCAGTTGACTATGTATCAAAATGGGTTGAGGCTATTGCCACACCCACCAATGATACTAAAACAGTGCTGAAGTTCCTCCAGAAACATATCTTTAGCAGGTTTGGTGTCCCTAGCGTACTAATCAGTGATGGGGGCACTCACTTCTGAAATAAACAGCTTTACTCTGCCATGGTTCGGTATGGAATTCGCCACAAGGTGGCCACTCCATATCATCCACAAACCAATGGGCAAGCTGAAGTCTCTAATAGAGAATTAAAGAGAATCCTGGAACGGACAGTAAATACCCGTAGAAAGGATTGGGCACGGAGCTTGGATGATGCTCTGTGGGCTTACAGAACAGCATTCAAGACCCCTATAGGGACCTCTCCATACCAACTGGTGTATGGTAAGGCATGTCACCTGCCCGTGGAACTGGAACATAAGGCCTACTGGGCAACCAGATTCCTAAACTTTGATGCCAAATTAGCAGGAGAAAAAAGATTGCTCCAGCTAAATGAGCTAGAGGAGTTCAGATTCACAGCTTTCGAAAATGCCAATCATTATAAAGAGAAATAAAAAAAGTGGCATGACAAAAAGCTATCATCTAGAATCTTTGAACCAGGACAGAAGGTTCTGCTGTTCAACTTTAGACTCAGGCTATTCCCCGGGAAATTGAAATCCCGGTGGAGGGGACCATACGTGATTACAAGTGTATCACCATATGGTTATGTAGATGATGAGATATTTTGGTGAGAAACGAATCTCTCCTAAAACACCCACAACTAACCGGCAAGTGTACCGGGTCGTATCAAGTAATAAAAACTCACGGGAGTGAGGTCGATCCCACAGGGATTGAAGGATTGAGCAATTTTAGTTTAGTGGTTGATTTAGTCAAGCGAATCAAGTGTTGGTTGGGTGATTTGTGATTTGCAGAATGTAAATTGCATGAAATTAAAGAGAGCAGGAAAGTAAATTGCTGAAACTTAAAGAACAAGAAATTAAATGGCAGAAACTTAAAGTGCAAGAAATGTAAATTGCAGAAACTTAAAGTGCAAGAAATATAAATTGCTTGGAATGTAAAGGGGTTTGGGATGTGGATTTGCAGAATTTAAACAAGGAAAAACTAAATTGCATCAAACAGAAGAAGGAAAGGGAATTGGGATTGAACCAGATCTTGAAGCAATAAAGTAAATTAACAGAAAAAGCAATAAACAGAGAATTGAAATGAGAAATTCAGATCTCAGGACCCAGAGACTAGAAAACCAAGTCTAGATCTCAATGCCTTCCTAGATCCAACAAGAACAATAGCAAGGAAATTGTAAATTGCAAAGAAAAGAGATGATGAACAATGAACCGGAAATGGAATTCAATTAAGCAGTAAATAAACAGAGAGATCCAAGATTGAGATTGAAACAGAATTTCTTCAATTCTCAAATCCAAGATCCAAGACAAAAGTAAAATGAAATCGAAAGCAAATGAAAACAAGAAATTAAAGTTCACTCAGTGACAAAAGCTTCCCAAAAACTCTTATGAAAATTCTAAAAGGAAAGCTCCCCTCATAACTTGAATTCTATCCTATTTATACACTTTCCAAAATGATCTTCAAGCCTTGAGTTGGGCCTTTGTTCCTGGTGGAATTGGGTTGAAAGAGGCCTTGGTTGATTGCTCTTTGAAGATTGAAGAAGAACCGAAATGAACCAATTGAACCGGAAATGAAGTTGGCCAAAGATGGTCTCAACGTTAGGGTCAAAGTTAGGGGTCTAACTTTGCCCCTAACTTTTCATAGCAGCAAGCTTGATTTCCTGGTTTGGACGTTGGTGCCAACGTTAGGGGTCTAACTTTGACCCTAACGTTGGCAATGCTTGGTGCTAGTGGCGCCAACGTTAGCCTCCAAGTTAGGGGGCTAACGTTGGCGCAAACGTTGGCCTTCCCTCTTTGTGATTCAAGTGCCAACGTTAGCCTCCAAGTTAGGGGGCTAACGTTGGCGCAAACGTTGGCCTTCCCTCTTTGTGATTCAAGTGCCAACGTTAGCCTCCAAGTTAGGGGGCTAACGTTGGCGCAAACGTTGGTGCCCAGGGGAGAAACTCTCAAGTTCCAACGTTAGCCTCCAAGTTAGGGGGCTAACGTTGGAGCTAACGTTGGCCACCTCCAGAGAGTGATTTACATGCCCAACGTTAGCCTCCAAGTTAGGGGGCTAACGTTGGGGCTAACTTCATGCAACCCGGTTCAATTTTCACTTATTCCATTGTCCTTTCTTCACTCCTAGCCATTCCTCTTTGCTTCAACCTTTCTCCAAGCCTTCTTCACCTATCATTGATCAACCAAACTAATCAAAGCTTTGCTCAAAATCATGAGGTATTCAATCTTCCACAATATGCAACAAATATAGCACAAAACCTCATGAAATGGCATGAATTCACATATGGTTGGTTCAATCAAGGGAAACATGAAAATCTACTCAATTAGCTTGCTTGTAGCTCAAGAAAGTGCACAATTCTAATGAAAACTAAAGAAAAAGACTAGCTAAAATGGGCTAAGATGACTTGTCATCACAACACCAAACTTAAAGCTTGCTTGTCCCCAAGCAAGAAATGAATTATTAAGAAGAAAGAATGAAATGGAAGAGGAAGTTCATGCTAGTAGAGTGTTATTGATAGTTCATGGGGTTTTATGTGGATATGCAAATGCTCACTTCTTATTGACTCCTAGGCTTAGAAAGTCTCCTTCAAGCTTCAAGTGACATACTGCTATGACCTCTTATTATTCCTTTATCCTTGGCTTTTACTTTATTCTCAAGCTTTATTTGAGTGTCATGTGTAGCAAGTTCATTTTCTTTTCTTTCTACTTGACACATTATTCACCATAGACACTTGGCTCACATTCCTTCTTAAAACATTGATGCCCAGCACCTCTTTGGGCTACTAAATGTTTTGTAGTTAGGTTGCTCTTGATAGTGGATTTTCAGCTGATGATCCCGGATTAGTTAACCCAAGTCATCAAGTGTTGAGGCACTCCTAAGAGCTTACTAATCCAAGCAGATCCTAGTACAAAAACATCACAGGCATATATTTCAGAGTTCAAGCTATTGGTGTCCAGCTTTGTTTCTTTTTGTTTTTCTTTTGTTTTGCCACTTTTTAGCTTTCTTTGTTCTTTCTTTCTTTTTTGTTTTTCTTTCTAACCAAGGAATTCTATTCAATTGAGATTCATAGACAGTAGGCCACTCTCTACTTAGAAGGAGATATCCTAGCTCTTTATTCACTAAAAGTGAGCTATTATACAATCACACACATACCACCACTTACTTTTATTCCACTTCTAACTAACAGAGACTATTATTCTTCACATTCAAACTGTTCTTTTATTGAATTAAAAGATGCAGGGGATAACATATGCTTCTTGTTAAGTGAAAATGAACACACAAGTACACACATAAACTAGCCTATTTATTTTAAAAGACACACACATAATGCAAAGATTTTAAAATGGACTACTTAGAAATGCAAAGACAATTTAGAACAGATAGAATGCATGCTTTTTCTTTGAACAAAGAGCAAGTCCACCTTTCATTTGTCATGCCTCTTCTTCCTCCTTTCATACACTTGGCTGCTAGTGTTCCCACCATTCTTGTTTGATGGTTCTTGATCTTGCCAAAAGCCAGCCTTATTCATAGCCTCTTCCACTCTATCTTCAAGTCTCATAGCCCTATTCACTTCCATCTCACTTCTCATTTTGAAAAATTCATCAAAAGTTGGGAATGCCGGATCCATGTTGTGCAAATGTTCTCCAATATAGTTTAGTTTGATTTGGCTATTGACATTATAATCGGCTTGCACTTCATACCTTGCTTCTTGGAGTGTTGTGAACTCCTTGAAGGCCTTCAAACTTTCAGCTTGCATTTGTTCCAGCTTCCCAAAAGATTCATGAGATTGAAAGGCATGTTCTTCTTGCATCGCAAGAAATCTTGACTCAAATTCATTTTGTTTGTTGATTATTCTCAGCTCTCTTTCTTCTTGTGCTTGTTGGTTTTGCATGTACAGAGAATGATATTCTTTTTGCCTTGCTTGGATTCTTGTGTATTGTTGAGATAATCTTCCTATTGCTTCTTGCATTTGAGTCATATCCATATTGCCATGTGGGACAAAGTGTGGCTGCTCCTCCTCCTCTCGTGGCTCTTCTTCCATGTGTGGCTCAGCTTCTTCCATTTGCTCTTCTCTTTCCCTTCCTCCATGTGGCCTTCGGCCTTGGTGTGCTTCAAGGGGCATCATCATTCGTTCAATAGTTATGGGCATGCCTTGGCTTAACCACATTGGATTTTCCTCTTCCAATGGGACCTTGGCCTTTGCACACAACTTCCAAATGGTGCTTGGATAGTACAACCAAGATCCGGCCGAATTCTTTTCAGCTATCTTCAGAATGTCTCTTGCCAGGATCTCATGAACTCTTATCTCTCCACCCACCATGATACAATGCAGCATTAAGGCTCTCTCCCTGTTAACTTCTGAGGTGTTCACCGTCCCCAAAATTGACCTTTTCATCAACTCATACCATCCTTTTGCCTCCGGAATGAGGTTACATCTCTTCAGGAACTTGTATCTGTTTTTGTTATCTCCCTCCCATTCTGAGTTCTCAAAGCAAATGTCTCTTGCGATCTCTTCATAATTTTGATCCTCAGTTAATCTTTGTTGGTATCCCGGTTCATCAAAGCGCACTGACTTCAGTTTCAAGACTTTCTTGATTGCATCCGGGCCAAAGTCTACTTCCACCCCACGCACATAGCTCTTGTACGTTGGGGGTTCACGCATGTCAATTCTTGGGACATTTGCATAAAACTCTCTTATGATATTGGTATTAATTCGAGAGATTGGTGATGTAAGTTCCTCCCATCTCCTCTTCCGGATCTTGTTCTTTATTTCTTGACACCCATCATCCGGCAACATGAATGGAATCTCAGGATAGATTTTTTTCTCGTTCATCCATTGAATTTGCATTTGATGAGACCAAGACTTGAACTTCCATTGGTCATATTCATATGTTTCTTCCTCTACTATTGGATCTTTTCCTTTTCGTCTTTTGGTTCTTGAGGAAGATGCCATGATCACTAGGTTAGTTGAGAGGGAATGTGAAGAATGTTGGGGAGTTTGATGTGTGCTTGGAGGAAAAAGATATTAGGTTCGGACTTGCTAGGGAGTTATGAAGAGAAGATTAAGTGTTTGGAGTTTAATGTAAAAGAAAAAGTTGCACAAGGCTTGTAATGTTGAGGAGTGATTCGGTTATGTGCATGGCTTGAAGGTGGTATGCTTTTAAATGAGCAATGAAGGGCTATGATGCAATTAGACACTATGGGGATCAAGGGTGTGCATGTATGGATGAATGAAGACAAAATTTGCTCCTTCCCTTGCCTTTGCCGTGACCATTCTCAAGGAATGGCAGATTTCTTCCTTGAAGCATGTGATAGGATTTTGTCCTTATGTTATGCTTTCCTTTGTCTTGTCTTTTTCATTGAAGATTCTTTGACTTCCTAGTTACCACAACAAGACAACACACATTAGTCTCATCCAACCGTAGCAAGGGTGTACTTTTTATTAAAACTTTATGAACCATCAATCCTTGTCTCATTTAAACCGTGACACTTCCTTTGGAAGACACCAAACTTGATGTTTGGTAATATATAAAGAAAATGAGTTTCTTCTTCCAATTAGTGAAGTTTAAATGTTCATAAGAATTGTTTTCATCATACTTTCTTTTTCTCTTTTTTTTTTTTCATGAAGGATTAATTGTATCCTTGAATTGGTGCATCAAGGTTCGATGAACATCAAACTTGTTTCTTGTCAAAGGGTTTATCACAATTAATGCCTTCATAAAAAAATTTTCTATTTATAAAGTTTTGAAGAATAACAAAAGTATGATTATTGATGCATGAATTTCAAATTTTCATGAAGCTATGTGGACACCAAACTTAGTGTTCGGCTATATGCTCTATCAAAACATTTTAAGCATGTGAAACAAAATCCTTTATGATATTGGTTAAGTGTGCTTGAAGACACACCAAACTTAGCTCATGTTTCAAAATAATGCATGCAATAAATGGACACGTTCATGAAAAGAGAAAATAATTCATGCATCAAGTGATCATAATTTATTGAATGTAAAATGACAAGAATCTTAAAGCATGGGTTGCCTCCCATGGAGCGCTCTTTTATTGTCACTAGCTTGACATTGAAGCTTTCTTTTATGGTGGTTGGTGCTTGTAGAGCCTCAATTTGTCTCCCCTGACCGTGATCCTCTCCTTTGTTCTCTGGTGTTCAATTTCAGCATGTTCTAATGATAGTATGTTGCTGACAGTGTAATAATCCTCGGTTTGTTGATTTGCATCCAGCTGTTGATATACCAGTTGCACTTTGTCACCTTTAGAAAGCCCCTCTGTTGGGATCTTTCTATTCTTCCAACCCCTTTTTGTTTTGTTTCTGCGCTTCATCCTCCCTTTTGTTGATCTTTCTTTTCTGGTTGTGGGCTTTCCTTGGGAACCTCCCTTCTCAGTGGCCAGTGCTCTAACATTTTTTTGGGCTTTTTCATTAGTTTGCACATTCTTTAGCATTGGGATGTTGTTGTGACTTTCCTGGGCACTCTTCATATAGTCTTTCTTCTCCTTGCTGAATTGTGCCTCTGGTAAAACCTTCAGAGTGGTGCTCTGGTCATGCATCCTTAGAGTTAATTCCCCTTCCTCTACATCTATGATAGCTCTCGCAGTGGCCAAGAATGGCCTTCCCAGTATAACAGAGTCACTATCATCATTATTTGATTCTAGAACCACAAAATCAGCAGGGTATATAAAACTATCCACCTTGACCAAGAGATTTTCAATTACACCCCTGGGGTATACCATTGACTTGTCTACCAACTCCAGAGACATTTGTACTGGTTTGACCTCCTCTATATGCAGCTTTTTCATCAAGGAGGATGATATTAAGTTAATACTTGCTCCGAGATCACACATTGCTTTAGTGATTGTCAATTTCCCAATGGTGCAAGGCAACAAGAAACTCCCTGGGTCCTCAAGCTTGGGGGGAAGCCCCTTTTGAATCAAGGTCCTGCATTCCTCAGTAATCCTTATGGTTTCTTTCTCATCCCAGCTTCTTTTCTTGTTGATGAGATCCTTCAGGAACTTGGAGTATAGAGGCATTTGCTCAAGTGCTTCAGAAAAGGGAATGTTGATTTCCAGCTTCTTAAAAATCTCAAGGAATTTGTGAAAATGCTTGTCATTAATCTCTTTGTTGAACCTCTGAGGTGGAGGTGTGACACTTTTTCCTCTTTGTTGCTGCCCCTGAGTTATTTCCCTTGAGCTATGTGGCTGGTTGTTCTTCTCTTTGAGTTTCTCAGTGTCTTTGTTTGGCATCACATCTTGCTCCTTATCCTCATCTGCCTTTGTTTGCTTCTCATCCTCTGTTGGTTCTTTGATGTTCTCTTCTTGCTTCCTTGTAGTGTCATTGTTGCTTGTCAATGCTCTTCCACTCCTTAATTGTATTGCCTTGCATTCTTCCTTGGGATTTGGAATTGTATCACTGGGCAGTGAGTTTGAAGGTCTCTCAACAGATACTTGCTTGGAGAGTTGCCTCATCTGTCTCTCTAGGCTCTTTATAGAGGCTTCCTGATTCTTGGCTACCATTTCTTGGTGTTTCAACATTTTGTCTATCATGGCTTCCAAGTGAGTGATTCTTTGGGCTTCCGGTGATACTTGAGGTGGGTTATGAGATGTAGGTGGTAGATGGTAGGCATTTTGGTTGGTGGGTTGGTTATTAGATTGGTATTGGTTGAGGTTGGGGTAGTTGTTTTGAGGTTTTCTGTAGGGGTTTTGGTTAGTCTGCTGCTGGTTGTGATTTTGGTTGTTTCTTGGGTTGTGTTGGTTTGAGTTTCTCTGCCATGGTTGTTGGTTTTGGGTATGGTTATCTCCCCATCTGAGGTTTGGGTGGTTCTTCCAGGATGGATTGTATGTATCACCATACACTTCATTTGGTCCTTGGTTGTGCATATACTGTACTTGCTCTTGTTGTTGTTCTTCTTGAGTTTCTTCACTCTGTCCCCATGTGGTTGATGGTTGGCTAGTGTTGACTGCTGCAACTTGGAGACTATCAATCCTCTTGGCCATTTGCTCAAATTGTTGTTGAATTTGCTGCTGCATCATCTTGTTTTGAGCTAGGATTGAATCCACTCCTTCTAGCTCCATAACTCCTCTCCTTTGTGATGGTTGGCGGCTTCTTTGATGAGCAAAGAAATATTGGTTGTTGGCCACCATATCCACAAGATTCTGAGCTTCCTCAGCAGTTTTCATCAGTTGTAGTGAACCTCCAGCAGAATGATCTAATGCTTCCTGAGATTTCAATGTAAGGCCTTCATAGAAATTTTGCAGTACATCCCATTCATTGAACATCTCTGGGGGGCATTTTCTGATTAAGGCTTTGTACCTCTCCCATGCTTCATACAAGGATTCAGCATCTAATTGAGTGAATGTCTGCACCTCGGTTTTCAGCCTGATGACTCTCTGGGGTGGATAGAATTTGGCTAGAAATTTAGTCACCAAGTCATCCCAACTAGTGATACTTCCTTGGGGAAAAGTTTCAAGCCATTGTGCAGCCTTATCCCTTAATGAGAACGGGAACAGCAGAAGCTTGTAAGTTTCAGGATTCACGCCATTGGATTTGACAGTGTCACAGATCCTTAAGAAGATAGATAGATGTTGATTTGGATCCTCCAATGGTCCTCCTCCAAATGAGCAATTGTTCTGGACCAATGTGATGAGTTGTGGCTTCAATTCGAAGTTATTTGCATTGACATTAGGGGTGAGAATGCTGCTTCCACAATGTCTAGCATTTGCAAAAGTATAGGAAGCCAATACTCTCCTCTGTTGTGGTGGATTATTAACTCCTCCTCCTGGATTAGATGTATCTCCTTCCATCTCGTGGAATTCTTCGTCTGATTCTTCTTCTCCAACAATACTTTTCCCTCTTTCGGCTCTTCTTAACCTCCTGAGAGTTCTTTCGTCTTGTTCATGAAAATTGGGTATGGCTCTTCTTGTACCTGACATACAAGCAGAACATAAGAGCACACAAACCAGTGATACTTCAATCTACTGCTAGAATGAAGTTTTAGTTAGCTTAAGCAAAAATTCAAACAGTTAGTGGGTTAATCAAAGGTTAAATAAAAATAAAGAAAAAGTGCTTGATCTAGATCACCACCTCACTTAATCATTGTCAATCTAATCAATCCCCGGCAACGGCGCCAAAAACTTGATGAGATATTTTGGTGAGAAACGAATCTCTCCCAAAACACCCACAACTAACCGGCAAGTGTACCGGGTCGTATCAAGTAATAAAAACTCACGGGAGTGAGGTCGATCCCACAGGGATTGAAGGATTGAGCAATTTTAGTTTAGTGGTTGATTTAGTCAAGCGAATCAAGTGTTGGTTGGGTGATTTGTGATTTGCAGAATGTAAATTGCATGAAATTAAAGAGAGCAGGAAAGTAAATTGCTGAAACTTAAAGAACAAGAAATTAAATGGCAGAAACTTAAAGTGCAAGAAATGTAAATTGCAGAAACTTAAAGTGCAAGAAATATAAATTGCTTGGAATGTAAAGGGGTTTGGGATGTGGATTTGCAGAATTTAAACAAGGAAAAACTAAATTGCATCAAACAGAAGAAGGAAAGGGAATTGGGATTGAACCGGATCTTGAAGCAATAAAGTAAATTAACAGAAAAAGCAATAAACAGAGAATTGAAATGAGAAATTCAGATCTCAGGACCCAGAGACTAGAAAACCAAGTCTAGATATCAATGCCTTCCTAGATCCAACAAGAACAATAGCAAGGAAATTGTAAATTGCAAAGAAAAGAGATGATGAACAATGAACTGGAAATGGAATTCAATTAAGCAGTAAATAAACAGAGAGATCCAAGATTGAGATTGAAACAGAATTTCTTCAATTCTCAAATCCAAGATCCAAGACAAAAGTAAAATGAAATCGAAAGCAAATGAAAACAAGAAATTAAAGTTCACTCAGTGACAAAAGCTTCCCAAAAACTCTTATGAAAATTCTAAAAGGAAAGCTCCCCTCATAACTTGAATTCTATCCTATTTATACACTTTCCAAAATGATCTTCAAGCCTTGAGTTGGGCCTTTGTTCCTGGTGGAATTGGGTTGAAAGAGGCCTTGGTTGATTGCTCTTTGAAGATTGAAGAAGAACCGAAGTGAACCAATTGAACCGGAAATGAAGTTGGCCAAAGATGGTCTCAACGTTAGGGTCAAAGTTAGGGGTCTAACTTTGCCCCTAACTTTTCATAGCAGCAAGCTTGATTTCCTGGTTTGGACGTTGGTGCCAACGTTAGGGGTCTAACTTTGACCCTAACGTTGGCAATGCTTGGTGCTAGTGGCGCCAACGTTAGCCTCCAAGTTAGGGGGCTAACGTTGGCGCAAACGTTGGCCTTCCCTCTTTGTGATTCAAGTGCCAACGTTAGCCTCCAAGTTAGGGGGCTAACGTTGGCGCAAACGTTGGCCTTCCCTCTTTGTGATTCAAGTGCCAACGTTAGCCTCCAAGTTAGGGGGCTAACGTTGGCGCAAACGTTGGTGCCCAGGGGAGAAACTCTCAAGTTCCAACGTTAGCCTCCAAGTTAGGGGGCTAACGTTGGAGCTAACGTTGGCCACCTCCAGAGAGTGATTTACATGCCCAACGTTAGCCTCCAAGTTAGGGGGCTAACGTTGGGGCTAACTTCATGCAACCCGGTTCAATTTTCACTTATTCCATTGTCCTTTCTTCACTCCTAGCCATTCCTCTTTGCTTCAACCTTTCTCCAAGCCTTCTTCACCTATCATTGATCAACCAAACTAATCAAAGCTTTGCTCAAAATCATGAGGTATTCAATCTTCCACAATATGCAACAAATATAGCACAAAACCTCATGAAATGGCATGAATTCACATATGGTTGGTTCAATCAAGGGAAACATGAAAATCTACTCAATTAGCTTGCTTGTAGCTCAAGAAAGTGCACAATTCTAATGAAAACTAAAGAAAAAGACTAGCTAAAATGGGCTAAGATGACTTGTCATCAGTAGAGCTTCAAGATATTGATTCTGACAAGAAGTTCATTGTTAATGGACAGAAAATCAAGCACTATCTTGAAGACAATATTGAGCAAGAGTGCTCAAGGTTGAAGCTAGATTAAAAGCTCAGCAAGGTCCAGCTAAGGACATTAAAGAAGTGCTTGTTGGGAGGCAACCCAATTTTTATTTATTTTCATGGTTTTTCATGTTTTATTAGGTTCATGATCATGTGGAGTCACAAAATAAATATTAAAAATTGAAAATGGAATCAAAAACAGTAGAAGAAAAATCACACCCTGGAGGAAGCACCTGTCTGGCGTTCAACGCCAGAACAGAGCCTGGTTCTGGCGCTGAACGCCCAAAATGGGCAACATCCTGGCGCTGAACACCCAGAACAAGCATGGTTCTGGCGTTCAACGCCAGAAATGGCTAGTAAATGGGCGTTGAACGCCCAAAATAGGCACCAACTTGGCGCTGAACGCCCAGAGTTGTGTGCAAGGGCATTTTGCATGCCTAAATTGGTGCAGGGATGTAAATGCCTTGACACCTCAAGATCTGTGGACCTCACAGGATCATTTCAAGATCTGTGGACCCCACAGGATCCCCACCTTCCCTCCTCATAATCCTAGTTTTTTTTCCACATCTTCTTCTTCATATATTCCTTCTTCTTTTACTCGAGGGCGAGCAACATTCTAAGTTTGGTGTGGTAAAACAGTTATGTGAAGGATCTATAGCTCAGTGGTAGAACATGTGGCTGCAAATCAAGAGATCCCTGAGATACCTCAAGGGATGCAACTGAGGATAGAAATACCAAAAATCACTAGGAATCAAGCCACAAAGGCAAGGAAGAGACATAAAAGAGCTCAAGAACATCATTGGTTCCTCAAGAAGGAAATGCCATCATCACTAAGATGAACTCGTTCCTTGTTCTTACTTTCTCTATTTTTCGTTTCCTCTATGTTAAGTGCTTATCTATGTTGGTGTCTTCATTACATGATCATTAGTAGTAATTAGTGTCTATTTTGATTTTATCCCCAATTAAGCTATAGTTTAATTTTTCTCATCATCAACAAACATGAATAAAGTAGTAGATCTTTTGAATAAGAGGCAATAAAATTTTGAGTTTTAATAAGAGAAATTCTAATTAGTTAAATGTGGTGGCAATGCTTTCTGTCTTCTGAATGAATGCTTGAACAGTGCATATGTCTTTTGAATTCGTTGTTTAAGACTGTTAAATATGTTGGCTCTTGAAAGAATGATGACTAGGAGACATGTTATTTGATAATCTGAAAAATCATAAAAATGATTCTTGAAGCAAGAAAAAGCAGCAAAGAACAAAGCTTGCAGAAAAAAAAATTTAGAAAGAAAAAGAAAAAGCAAGCAGAAAAAGCCAAAAGCTCTTAAAACCAAGAGGCAAGAGCAAAAAGCCAATAACCCTTAAAACCAGAAGGCAAGGGCAAATAAAAAGGATCCCAAGGCTTTGAGAATCAGTGGATAGGAGGGCCTAAAGGAATAAAATCCTGGTCTAAGCGGCTAAACCAAGCTGTCCCTAACCATGTGCTTGTGGCGTGAAGGTGTCAAGTGAAAACTTGAGACTGAGCGGTTAAAGTCAAGGTCCAAGGCAAGAAGAAGAGTGTGCTTAAGAACTCTGGACACCTCTAATTGGGGACTTTAGCAAAGCTGAGTCACAATCTAAAAGGTTCACCCAATTATGTGTCTGTGACATTTATGTATCCGGTGGTAATACTGGAAAATAAAGTGCTTAGGGCCACGGCCAAGACTCATAAAATAGCTGTGTTCAAGAATCATCACACTGAAATAGGAGAATCAATAACACTATCTGAATTCTAAGTTCCTATAGATGCCAATCACTCTGAGCTTCAATGGATAAAGTGAGATGCCAAAACTGTTCAGAAGCAAAAAGCTACGAGTCCCGCTCATCTAATTAGAATCTGAGCTTCACTCAAAAACTCTGAGATATTATTGCTTCTCAACCTATTAGTCTTCTATTTTATTTGTCTAGTTGCTTGAGGACAAGCAACAGTTTAAGTTTGGTGTTGTGATGAGCGGATATTTTATACGCTTTTTGGGGTTAATTTCATATAGTTTTGAGTATGTTCTAGTTAGTTTTTAGTCTATTTTCATTAGTTTTTAGGAAAAATTCATATTTCTGGACTTTACTATGAGTTGTGTATTTTTCTGTAATTTCAGGTATTTTTCTGGCTGAAATTGAAGGAGCTGAGCAAAAATCTGATTCAGGCTGAAAAACGACTGCTGATGCTGTTGGATTCTGGCCTCTCTGCACTCAAAGTGGATTTTCTGGAGCTACAGAACTTGAAATGGCACGCTTCTAATTGCGTTGGAAAGTAGACATCCAGGGCTTTCCAGAAACATATAATAGTCCATACTTTGCATAAGGATAGACGACGTAAACCGGCGTTCAACGCCAGTTCTCTGCCCAATTCTGGCGTCTAGCGCCAGAAAAGGATCAAAAGCTGGAGTTGAACGCCCAAACTGGCACAAAAACTGGCGTTCAACTCCACAAATGGCCTCTGCACGTGAATTGCTTAAATCTCAGCCCCAGCACACACCAAGTGGGCTCCAGAAGTGGATCTCTGCATCATCCATCATAGTTTACTCATTTTTTGTAAACCTAGGCTACTAGTTTTGTATTTAAACAACTTTTAGAGACTTATTTTGCATCTCATGACATTTTAGATCTGAACTTTGTACTCTTTGATGGCATGAGTCTCTAAACTCCATTGTTGGGGGCGAGGAGCTCTGCTGTGCCTCGATGAATTAATGCAAGTATTTCTGTTTTCTATTCAAGCACGCTTGTTCCTATCTAAGATGTTCATTCGCGCTTAACTGTGATGAAGGTGATGATCCGTGACAATCATCACCATTCTCAACCCACGAACGTGTGCCTGACAACCACCTCCGTTCTATATCAGATTGAATGAGTATCTCTTAGATCTCTTAATCAGAATCTTCGTGGTATAAGCTAGAATTGATGGCTGCATTCATGAGAATCCGGAAAGTCTAAACCTTGTCTGTGGTATTCCGAGTAGGATTCAAGGATTGAATGACTGTGACGAGCTTCAAACTCCTGAAGGCTGGGCGTTAGTGACAAACGCAAAGGAATCAAGGGATTCTATTCCAACCGGATCGAGAACCAACCGGTGATTAGCCGTGCTGTGACAGAGCGCGTGAGCGTAGTTTTCACTGGAAGGATGGAAGGTAGCCATTGACAACGGTGATCCACCAACACACAGCTTGCCATAGGAGGACGTGCGTGCGTGAACAAGAAGACAGAGGAAAGCAGAGATTCAGAAGACAAAGCATCTCCAAAACTCCAACATATTCTCCATTACTGCATAACAAGTAACCTTTAATCCATGCTCTCTTGTTTATTTGCAATTCAACTGATAAACATAATTGACTTCCTGACTAAGATTTACAAGATAACCATAGATTGCTTCAAACCAACAATCTCCGTGGGATTCGACCCTTACTCACGTGAGGTATTACTTGGACGACCCAGTGCACTTGCTGGTCAGTGGTACGAGTTGTGAAAAGTGTGATTCACAATTTGTGCACCAAGTTTTTGGCGCCGTTGCCGGGGATTGTTCGAGTTTGGACAACTAACGGTTTATTTTGTTGCTTAGATTAGGAAAAAAATTCTCTTTTTGTTTAGAGTCTCTTTTTATTGTTGTGTTAGAATCTTAGAATCCTTATTTTCTTTTTAAAAATCTTTTTCAAAAAAATAATTTTTCTATTAAATCCTGTGCCAAACTTTAAGTTTGGTGTTTTCTTGTTGGTTTTTCTGTGTTTTTCGAAAATTTATTTTGGTTTTCTAAAAATTTTAAGTTTGGTATTCTTCCTTTGTGTTCTCGTGTTCTTGTGAATCTTCAAAGTGTTCTTAAGTTTTCCTTGTGTCTTGATCTTAAAATTTTTAAGTTTGGTGTTCCTTGGTGTTTCCCCCCCCCCAAAATTTTCGAAAATAAGGAACCTCAGATCTAAAAATTTTAAATCCTGTGTTATCTTATTGTTTTTCTCTCTCCTTTAAAAATTCAGATTTTTATTTCAAAATTTAAAACCTTTTTCAAAAATCATCATATCTTTTTCAAAATCTCCTAACCACTTTCTCTCTCCTCACTTTTTCGAAAATCTTTTACTCATTTTTATTTATTTTATTTTGATTTATTTTATTTTCGAAATAAATTAATAAATAAATAAATAAAAATATTTTTTCTATTTTACATCATCTCCCTTTCTCCATCATGGACCTAAGCGGAAATGAACAGTCCAGGAGGACTCTGGGGTCATATTCTAACCCCTCTACTGCTTCATATGGGAGTCGTATCTGCATACCCTCCATTGGAGTCAGTAGCTTTGAGTTGAATCCTCAGCTCATTATCATGGTGCAGCAAAGCTGCCAGTATTCCGGTCTTCCACAGGAAGAACCTACAGAGTTTCTGGCACAATTTTTACAAATTGCTGACACAGTACATGATTAGGAAATAGATCAGGATGTCTACAGACTATTACTGTTTCCATTTGCTGTAAAAGATCAAGCTAAGAGGTGGTTAAATAACCAACCTAAGGCAAGCATAAAGACATGGAAACAGCTGACAGAAAAATTCCTGAATCAATATTTCCCTCCAAAAAGGATGACACAGCTAAGGCTGGACATCCAAGGCTTCAAGCAAGGAGATAATGAATCTCTTTATGATGCCTGGGAGAGATACAGAGAGATGCTATGAAAATGCCCCTCTGAAATGTTCTCAGAGTGGGTTCAGTTAGACATCTTCTATTATGGGCTTGCAGAAGGAGCTCAGATGTCTCTAGATTACTCAGCTGGTGGATCTATCCATATGAGAAAGACAATTGAAGAGGCCCAAGAGCTCATTGATACAGTTGCCAGGAATCAGCATCTGTATCTAAGCAGTGACCCTTCCATGAAAGAAGAGGTTAAAGTTTGAATCTTTCTTAACAAGCAAGTAACAAACTTCAAATTTTTGAATCAAAACATTAATTGATTATGTTATTTTCGAAAATTTGATATAAAAATAAGAAAAAGATTTTTGAAAAATATTTTTGGAATTTTTGAAAATAACTAAGAATTTTGAAAAAGATTTGATTTTTGAAAAAGATTTTGAAAAAGATAAGATTTTCAAATTGAAAATTTGATTTAACTCATAAGAAACAACTTTGATTTTTAAAAATTTTTGAAAAAGCCAGCTCAATTTTTGAATTTGATGGGAGAAAAAGGGAAAAATATTTTTTTTGATTTTTGAAATTTTTATGATAAGAGAGAAAAACATGAAAAATGATGCAATGCATGAGAGTTTTAGATCAAAACATGTGATGAATGCAAGAATGCTATGAATGTCAAGATGAACGCCAAGAACACTATGAATGTCAAGATGAACATTAAGAACATATTTTTGAAAAATTTTTTAATGCAAAGAAAACATGCAAGACACCAAACTTAGAATTCTTTAATGCTTACGCACTAAGAATTCAAGAATGCATATGAAAAACACCATACAACACAAAACAAAAAAATCATCAAGATCAAACAAGAAGACTTACCAAGAACAACTTGAAGATCATGAAGAACACTATGAATGCATGATATTTTCGAAAAATGCAAGATGCATATGCAAGTGACACCAAACTTATGATATGACTCAAGACTCAAACAAGAAACACAAAATATTTTTTTGATTTTTATGATTTTCTAATTTTTTTTGGATTTTTATTTTACATTTTTCGAAAATTATTTAGAAAGAAAGGAAAATAAGGATTCCAAAATTTTTAATATGAATTCCAGGAATATTGCCATGTTAGTCTAAAGCTTCAGTCCAGGAATTAGACATGGCTCACTAGCCAGCCAAGCTTTCAATGAAAGCTTCAGTCCAAAACACTAGACATGGCCAATGGCCAGCCAAGCTTCAGCAGGATTCAAATCAGGCATATAAGTTTTCTTCTTTGACAGGTGGAAGCCTCAGTCCAAATAAATTTAGACATGGCTTTATAGCCAGCCAGGCTTCACATGCTTCATGAAACACTAGAATTCATTCTTAAAAATTTTGAATCTAAAATTTTTTTTTCGAAAACAGGTGAGAAAATTTTGAAATATTTTTGAAAAATTTTTGAAAAGAAAACAAAAAGAAAATTACCTAATCTGAGCAACAGGATGAACCGTCAGTTGTCCATACTCGAACAATCCCCGGCAACGGCGCCAAAAACTTGGTACGCGGAAATTGTGATTACACTTTAATTATGTAAAATTTATTGCTCTTTCTTTCCCTGGAATTGGCGCCAAAAACATGATGCCAAGACCATGGTTCACAACTCCGTGTAACTAACCAGCAAGTACACTGGGTCGTCCAAGTAATACCTTACGTGAGTAAGGGTCGAATCACACGGAGATTGTTGGTATGAAGCAAGCTATGGTCACCTTGCAAATCTCAGTTAGGCAGATATAAATTGATAATGGTATTTTCGAATAATAATTAATAGAATAGGGATAGAGGTACTTATGTAAATCATTGGTGAGAGTTTCAGATAAGCGAATGGAGATGCTTTTCGTTCCTCTGAACCTCTGCTTTCCTGCTATCTTCATCCAGTCAGTCTTACTCCTTTCCATGGCTGGTTTTATGTGATACATCACCATTGTCAACGGCTACTTTCGGTCATCTCTCGGGAAAATGATCCAATGCCCTGTCATGGCACGGCTAATCGTCTGGAGGCATCACCCTTGTCAATGGCTTCATCTTATCCTCTCAGTGAAAATGGTCAACGCACCCTATCACGGCACGGCTATTCATCTGTCGGTTCTCGATCATGCTGGAATAGGATTTACTATACTTTTGCGTTTGTCATTAACGCCGTGCAATCGCGAGTTTGGAGCTCGTCACAGTCATTCAATCATTGAATCCTACTCGGAATACCACAGACAAGGTTTAGACTTTCCGGATTCTCTTGAATGCCGCCATCATTCTAGCTTACGCCACGAAGATTCTGGTTAGGAGATCTAAGAGATACTCATTCAGTCGAAGGTAGAACGGAAGTGGTTGTCAGGCACGCGTTCATAGGGAATGATGATGATTGTCACGTTCATCACATTCAGGGTGAAGAGCGAATGAATATCTTAGAAGCGAAATAAGATGAATTGAATAGAAAACAGTAGTACTTTGCATTAATCTTTGAGGAACAGCAGAGCTCCACACCTTAATCTATGGAGTGTAGAAACTCTACCGTTAAAATTACATAAGTGAAGGGTCCAGGCATGGCCGAGATGGCCAGCCCCCAAAACGTGATCAATAGATCAAAAGATAATCCCAAGATCCAAAGATGTCTAATACAATAGTAAAAGGTCCTATTTATAATAAACTAGTCACTAGGGTTTACATGAGTAAGTAATTGATGCATAAATCCACTTCCGGGGCTCACTTGGTGTGTGATTGGGCTGAGCTTGAGTGTTACACGTGTAGAGATCATTTCTGGAGTTGAACGCCAGTTTTTGTGCCAGTTTGGGCGTTCAACTCTGGTTTTGGATCCTTTTCTGGCGCTGGACGCCAGATTTGGGCAGAAAGCTGGCATTGAACGCCAGTTTACATCATCTATTCTTTGCCAAAGTATAGACTATTATATATTTCTGGAAAGCCCTGGATGTCTACTTTCCAACGCAATTGGAAGCGCGCCATTTCGAGTTTTTTAGCTACAGAAAATCCACTTTGAGTGCAGGGAGGTCAGAATCCAACAGCATCAGCAGTCCTTCTTCAACCTCTGAATCTGATTTCCGCTCAAGTCCCTCAATTTCAGCCAGAAAATACCTGAAATCACAGAAAAACACACAAACTCATAGTAAAGTCCAGAAATGTGAATTTAACATAAAAACTAATGAAAACATCCCTAAAAGTAACTAGATCCTACTAAAAACATACTAAAAACAATGTCAAAAAGCGTATAAATTATCCGCTCATCACTGATGAGAAGCCACCTGCTGCAAACTGCAAAAAGATTATCCCTCACAGCAGGAATTTTCAGGCTTTGGGTTATAGACCCCCATTCCTCACCGCTTCTGATGAGACAGCCACACCTTCAGCTGTCCATTCTTCATCTACTGCTGCCCCAGCTACCACCACTGCACCTCCACCTGCCTCAGAGCCCGTTTACCACCTCGTGCATCGCTTATTTCAGCAGCTGGACCAGATAGAGCGCCGCAACCGGCGGCAATATGAGAGATCTAAGCGTCACAACAAGCGACGCTATGAGCACCTCAAGTTGATGATCCGATCTGGCGGCGACATCCCCTCCGAGCCTGACACACCATCAGAGCCATCTGAGGAGGAGACGGACGAGCATGAGGATGAGACACATGCACAGAGAGAGGCTAAGCAGGTAGGACCAGAGCAGGCCGCACCACAGCATAAGGAGCCACATCAGATTCAGGCCACAGATCCAGAGATCCCTCTCCAGTCAGCACCTCCACTACAGCAGACAGATCCTCCTACCCTTATCCTGTCTGCAGATCCTTCGGCCACCACCGAGACTCCAGCAGCCCATCCTTCCAATGATGACACTCCTTCACACCCAGCTTGAGTGAGCATCGAGGACGATGCTTTACTTTAAGTGTGGGGAGGTAGCCATTCCTAGCGTAACTTTTTGGTGAACCACTACAGACTCTTTTATCTTATTTTGTTATTTTCCTGTATTTTTATTTTTATTTTTATTTTTCAGTACTTATACATTGTTCTTTTGCTGTATTTCTACCCTATTTTTTGCATTTTGCACTTTAGTTTATATCTTAGCCATTTAGTTCAGTTTGCAATTCTAAACTTATTAGTTATAGAATATGTGGATTAATTAGTATAGTTTACCCTTTTAGCATATGATAGTTTGGTTTAATTGAAAATAAAAGGAGTAAATTAGAAATCTTAGTAAATTAAAACAATCCACACACCTTGTATATATAGCATTACATGTTAGTTAGTTAACAACATTTCATCAAGGAACAACACTAAGATTTTAAGGGCCACCCTAAGATTTACATTGAGAATAATGGAAACTCTTAATTTTTACTTGCATGACATGTATAACTGATATATGATTTTTGAGCTAGAGAACACACAGCCTGTGAGTCTTGAGCTTAATTGTATGGTTACATTCAAACCATACATTTCATTCCTGTGTGTTTTACCCTTATTTTTCATTCTGATGTTCTTTACTTTGTTTTAATCTATATGTCCAATATAGAATATAGATACATACCAAGAGATGATTGAGGCCATCATTTGAATTTTTCCTCACTTACCCCAAATTAGCCTACCTTGTGCATCACCCTTGTTAGCCCCCTTTGAGCTTTTTAATTCCCTCTTATTTTATAAACCAAATTACTAGGCTTAAGCAGAAAAACAAAATAAAAATCCCAAGTTGAATCCTTGGTTAGCTTAAGATAGATATTGTGTAAAATTTAAGAATAGGGAATTTTATAGGAACATGGATGATAGAAACAAAGTAGAAATTTAAAAAGAATAAGATGTTTCAAAATAAAAATTTGGGAAGCATGCTCATGTGAAATCAAAATAATTGAATTACCAGGTGCATTGAAAAAAAAAATTCAGTATTTAAATAAAGGGGATACAAAAATTCTCCAATTGCAAAATAAAAAGAATCAATAAACATGGGGCAAAATTAAAGTTAATGCATGCGCTTACAATACAAAGTGAAAAAATTTGGGCAAATAGGTTAAAGAAACTTTGATCTATAAAATATGTATGTTAGGTGAGATCTTAGACTAATCAAGGATTCACTTATTAGCTCACTTAGCCTTATACGTATACCCTTACCTTTACCTTGGCCCCATTACAACCTTGAAAAAGATCTCATGATTTTTGTATGTCTGTATTCTATAATTGTTGATTGGTTAGATGAAGAACAATGTTATAGAAAGTAAGGATAGAAAAATAATAGAGTGATCAACCCAATAAACACTAAGTGACTAGAGAGTAAACACAAATTCCAGTGAGGGTTCAATAGCTCATCACCATATATCTCTGCTTAAATTGTTAATTGTCTTGCAAGTTTGTGAAATATTTTTACCCATCTCAATTGTAAAAGTGCTTTAACATTATCTAAGGTCTGGCTATGCATATATGATTCCTTGAGGATATGAATTAACCTAACTACATGTAAGCTTTATATACAAGTGAATAATAATTAGAATTGCATGATTCATTTAGGTAGTTGCATTTAGAATAGATTGCATTGCATGAGATTCCACCACTTTAACCTTACCTTACTCTTTATCTTGGATTTAGCATGAGGACATGCTACTGTTTAAGTGTGGGGAGGTTGATAAACCCATATTTTATGATATATTTTGTGCTCAATTTAAGTGATTTATTCAACCATTCACCCACTTATTCATGTGAAATTGCATGGTTTTACTTTCCCTTCCTTATGATGTGATATATGTGAAAAAAATATGTTTCCTATGCTTTAAAAATAATTATTTTAATTACCTTTTATTACCATTCGATGCCGTGATTTGTGTGTTGAGTATTTTCAGATCTCCTAAGGCAGGAATGATTTAAAGGATGGAAAAGAAACATACAAAAATGGAAGGAAAGCACAAAATGGAGTTTTTGAATAAACTGGCAGCGACGCGAACGCATGGACGACGCAGCCACGTGCCTAGCGCGAAAAGGCAGTGACGCGAATGCGTGACTGACGCGGACGCGTGCCTTGAGCAGAACACAAATGATGCGTACGCGTGACCAAAGCGAATGCGTGATAAGGAAAACTCCCAGATGACGCGACCGCGTGACCCACGCAGACGCGTGACGGACGCCACGCACCAGAAACTGCAGAAAACGCTCCCAGCGATTTCTGAAACCCTTTTTGGCCCAGATCCACGTACAGAAAGCACAGATTAGAGGTTATAAAGTAGGGAAATGCATCCATTCAAAATGGAGGCCTTCAATTATTCACTTTTCACAGTTTAGATGTAGTTTTTAGAGGGAAAGGTTCTCTCCTCTCTCTTACGTTTTAGGATTAGGATTCCTCTTAAAGGATTTAGGATTTCAACTCTTCATCAGGTTCAATATTTCTTTTACTTTATATTTCTCTTTTACTTTTAGATACTTTAATGCTCTCATTTAATTACTTATGTTGCCAAATTGGCTTATGAACTCTCTATGTTTAGATTGATTTTCTCTTATTAATGCAATTGAGGTATTTCAGATTTATGATTCTTATTTAGCTTTTTATATTCTTGGCTTTAATTGATTAACTAGAGGCTCTTGAGTTATCAACTTATCGTGATTGATTGTTATGTCGGCTAATTGACAGGAATTCCACTAATTCTAGTCTTTCCTTAGGAGTTGGCTAGGACTTGGGAATCTAACTAATTAGTTCACTTAACTTTCCCTTGCTTTCGTAAAGGTTAACTAAGTGGGATTAACTTCAATTCTCATAGGAGTAACTAGGATAGGACTTCCAAATTTCCATACCTTGCCAAGAGTTTATTTTACAGTTATTTGTTTATTTTACTTGTCATTTAAATTACTTGTTCCTTACTTTCAAAACCCCCAATTTACAAAACTCATAACCAATAATAAGAACACCTCCCTACAGTTCCTTGAGAAGACGACCCGAGGTTTAAAGACTTCAATTATCAATTTTAAAAGGGGTTTGTTACTTGTGACAACCAAAACGTTTGTACGAAAGGATTTTCTATTGGTTTAGAAGCTATACTTACAACGCGATCATATTTTTATATTTCTTTACCGATAGAAAAACCGATCGTCAACCTCCCTAAGGGAAAGGACTAGGAATTGCGGGTAGAGTTAGTTCAGTCACTATACTTTCCTTTACTCAGTAAGGGTTAACCAAGTGAGAACAATAACCTCTTTACACTACACTTGAGAAGATCCCAACAAGGATAGGACTTCCATTTAATTATTCCCCCAGTAAATGCCTTTTATTTAGAAAATCAATAATTATTCTTAGTTTGTTTTTATTGCTTTAATTCACAATATTTTAATTACTCATTATCAAAACTCAACTTTCTGGGAATTTTCTGATTAATAAATTAGCACTCTTTCCTGCAACTCGTTGGGAGACGACCTAGGACTCATACTCCCAGTACTTTTATTTCTGAATTTCGTGACACCCCTTTTTAAATTGGTGAGGCGGATCTTAGCTGGTTAAGAGCTATACATGAAACGCTATCCTTTTATTTAAAATCTCTTAATTAGTTAACTTCTGCCGTTACATCATGTAACATGATGCACACTTCAACCCTGATGCTAACACTATTCAGGGACAACACTAACCCCCTAAAACACACTCACAAAATCAAGAGCAATTGGCTATTTAAAACTCCAGCAATTACCAACTAAATGTAAGAAATAAAAGAAATAGATAGCAAATTAACAGCCTGTGTATTCTAGAAAAACCTAAAATAGAAAACACAATAATAAATCCTAATTTTGTGGTTTATCTTGTACTTATTTTGGGGGATTTTATCAATATTTCTCACACTTATTCGTAAGAAATGCATGGTTTTGTGTTCACTTCCCAATATTGCTCCATGATGGAAAACATGCTTATTTTGCCTTAAAATTGCCATATTTTAATCCTCTTCTATTGCCATTCGATGCCGTTTTGTATTTGCTGAGTAATTTCAGGAATTATAGGGTAGGAATGACCTAGAAGAGAGGAGGAAAGCATGTACAAAATGGGAGGAACATGAAGAATTGAAATCTTGGGAGGAGCAATGGTATGCGAAATTGTTACTCAGGTTGTGAATTATTGTTCGAAATTGATTTCCTGGCAATGGCACCAAAAGCGGATACACAGAACCATGGTCTAAACATATCTTCACAACTTCGCATAACTAACCAGCAAGTGCATTGGGTCGTCCAAGTAATACCTTACGTGAGTAAGGGTCGAATCCCATGGAGATTGTTGGTATGAAGCAAGCTATGGTCACCTTGTAAATCTCAGTCAGGCGGATATAAAATATTACTGGGGTTTTCGAAATTAATTAATAAAAGAAGGATAGAAATACTTATGTAGATCATTGGTGAGAATTTCAGATAAGCGCATAGAGATGCTTTCGTTCCTCTAAACCTCTGCTTTCCTGCTGCCTTCATCCAATCAATCCTACTCCTTTCCATGGCTGGCTTTATGCAAGGGCATCACCGTTGTCAGTGGCTACATCCCCTCCTCTTGTGAAAATGGTCCAAGATGCCCTGTCACGGCACGGCTAATCATCTGAGGTTCCCGATCATGCGGGAATAGGATTCACCCTCCTTTTGCGTCTGTCACTACGCCCAGCACTCGTGAGTTTGAAGCTCGTCACAGTCATTCAATCATTGAATCCTACTCGGAATACCACAGACAAGGTTTAGACTTTCCGGATTCTCTTGAATGCCGCCATCATTCTAGCTTACACCACGAAGATTCTGATTAAGAGATCTAAGAGATACTCATTCAATCTAATGTAGAACGGAAGTGGTTGTCAGGCACGCGTTCATAGGGAATGATGATGATTGTCACATTCATCACATTCAGGTTGAAGTGCGAATGAATATCTTAGAAGCGAAATAAGATGAATTGAATAGAAAACAGTAGTACTTTGCATTAATCTTTGAGGAACAATAGAGCTCCACACCTTAATCTATGGAGTGTAGAAACTCTACCGTTAAAAATACATAAGTGAGAGGTCCAGGCATGGCCGAATGGCCAGCCCCCAAAACGTGATCACAGGATCAATAATACAATCCAGGATGTCAAATACAATAGTAAAATGTCCTATTTATAATAAACTAGCTACTAGGATTTACAGAAGTAAGTAATTGATGCATAAATCCACTTCCGGGGCCCACTTGGTGTGTGCTTGGGCTGAGCTTGAGTGTTGCACGTGTAGAGGTCCTTCTTGGAGTTGAACGCCAGCTTTTGTGCCAGTTTGGGCGTTGAACTCCACTTTGCAGCTTGTTTCTGGCGCTGGGCGCCAGAATTGGGCAGAGAGCTGGCGTTGAACGCCAGTTTGCGTCATCTAAACTTGGGCAAAGTATGGACTATTATATATTGATGGAAAGCCCTGGATGTCTACTTTCCAATGCAGTTGGAAGCGCGCCATTTTGAATTCTTTAGCTCCAGAAAATCCATTTTGAGTGCAGGGAGGTCAGAATCCAACAGCATCAGCAGTCTTTCTTCAACCTCTGAATCTGATCTTTTGCTCAAGTCCCTCAATTTCAGCCAGAAAATACCTGAAATCACAGAAAAACATATAAACTCATAGTAAAGTCCAGAAATGTGAATTTAACATAAAAACTAATGAAAGCATCCCTAGAAGTAACTAGATTCTACTAAAAACATACTAAAAACAATGCCAAAAAGCGTATAAATTATCCGCTCATCACAACACCAAACTTAAATTGTTGCTTGTCCCCAAGCAACTGAAAATCAAATAGGATAAAAAGAAGAGAATATACTATAAATCCCAAAGTATCAATGAAACATAGCTCCAATCAGATGAGCGGGACTTGTAGCTTTTTGCCTCTTGAATAGTTTTGGCATCTCACTTTATCCATTGAGGTTCAGAATGATTGGCATCTATAGGAACTCAGAGTTCAGATAGTGTTATTGATTCTCCTAGTTCAGTATGATGATTCTTGAACACAGCTATTTTATGAGTCTTGGCCGTGGCCCTAAGCACCATGTTTTCCAGTATTACCACCGGATACATAAATGCCACAGACACATAATTAGGTGAACCTTTTCAGATTGTGACTCAGCTTTGCTAAAGTCCCCAATTAGAGGTGTCCAGGGTTCTTAAGCACACTCTTCTTTTGCTTTGGACCTTGACTTTAACCGCTCAGTCTCAAGTTTTCACTTGACACCTTCACGCCACAAGCACATGGTTAGGACAGCTTGGTTTAGCCGCTTAGGCCAGGATTTTATTCCTTTAGGCCCTCCTATCCACTGATGCTCAAAGCCTTGGGATCCTTTTTATTTACCCTTGCCTTTTGGTTTTAAGGGTTATTGGATTTTTGCTCTTGCCTCTTGGTTTTAAGAGCTTTTGGCTTTTTCTGCTTGCTTTTTCTTTCTATTTTTTTTGCCTATTTTTTTTTTCTGCAAGCTTTGTTCTTTGCTGCTTTTTCTTTCTTCAAGAATCATTTTTATGATTTTTCAGATTATCAAATAACATGTCTCCTTGTCATCATTCTGTCAAGAGCCAACATATTTAACATTCTTAAACAACAACTTCAAAAGACATATGCACTGTTCAAGCATTCATTCAGAAAACAAGAAGCATTGTCACCACATCAATATAATTAAGCTAAGTTCAAGGATAAATTCAAAACTCATGTACTTCTTGTTCTTTTGAATTAAAACATTTTTCATTTAAGAGAGGTGATGGATTCATAGGACATTCATAACTTTAAGACATAGTTACTAACTACTAATGATCATGTAATGAAGACACAAACATAGATAAGCACATAATATAGAAAACGAAAAACAGAAGAAATAAGAACAAGGAATGAGTCCACCTTAGTGATGGTGGCATTTCCTTCTTGAGGAACCAATGATGTCCTTGAGCTCTTCTATGTCTCTTCCTTGTCTTTGTTGCTCCTCCCTCATTGCTTTTTGATCTTCTCTAATTTCATGAAGGATGATGAAGTGCTCTTGATGTGCCACCCTTAATTGTCCCATGTTGGAACTTAATTCTCCTAGGGAGGTGTTGATTTGCTCCCAATAGTTTTGTGGAGGAAGATGCATCCCCTGAGGTATCTCAGGGATCTCTTGATTTGCAGTCACATGTTCTACCACTGAGCTATAGATCCTTGAGATGAATCTTTCCATCTCCCATGACTCAGAGGTGGAAGCAATTGTCTTCCCTTTCCTCTTTCTTGAGGTTTCTCTGGCCTTAGGTGCCATTAATGGTAATGGACAAACAAAAAGCTTATGCTTTTACCACACCAAACTTAGAATATTGCTTGCCCTCGAGCAAGAGAAGAAAGAATAGATGAAGAAGAAGAAGATATAGAGGAGATGGAGGGAAGTGTGTTTGGATGTGAATGGTTAATGGAAAACAGAAGGGATGACCATGAATGGAGAGACAGAGGTTGAGGTGGGTGGGGATCCTGTGAGAATTCACAGATCCTGAGGTGTCAAGGATTTACATCCCTGCACCCATTAGGCATGTAAAATACCTTTGCACACAACTCTGGGCGTTCAGCGTCAAGTTGGTGCCCATTTTGGGCGTTCAACGCCCATTTGTTGCCCATTTCTAGCATTGAACGCCAGAACCATGCTTGTTTTGGGCGTTCAGCGCCAGCTCCTCTCCAGGGTACAATTCTGGCGTTCAGCGCCCAGATGATGCCCATTTTGGGCGTTCAGCGCCAGAACCATGCTCTGTTCTGGCGTTGAACGCCAGACAGGTGCTTCCTCCAGGGTGTGATTTTTCTTCCGCTATTTTTGATTCTGTTTCTAAATTTTTTGTTTATTTTGTGACTCCTCATGATCATGAACCTAAGAAAACATGAAAAATAAAAATAAAATTAGATAAATAAACATTGGGTTGCCTCCCAACAAGCGCTTCTTTAATGTCAATAGCTTGACAGTGAGCTCTCATGGAGCCTCACAGAAGTGCAGAACTTTGTTGAGACCTCCCAACACCAAACTTAGAGTTTGGATATGGGGGTTTGACACCAAACTTAGATTTTGGTTGTGGCCTCTCAACACCAAACTTAGAGTTTCACTGTGGGGGCTTTGGTTGACTCTGTTTTGAGAGAAGCTTTTTCTGCTTCCTCTCCATGGATGCAGAGAGAGATCCTTGAGTTGTAAACACAAGGTTGTCCTTATTTAATTGAAGGATCAATTTTCCTCTGTCCACATCAATCACAGCTCTTGCTGTGGCCAGGAAAGGTCTTCCTAGGATGATGGATTCATCCTCTTCCTTTCCAGTATCCAAGACTATGAAATCAATAGGGATGTAAAGGCCTTCAACCTTTACTAACACGTCCTCTATTTGTCCATAAGCCTGTTTTCTTGAATTGTCTGCCATCTCTAATGAGATTTTAGCAGCTTGCACCCCATAGATTCCTAGTTTCTCTATTACAGAGAGGGGCATGAGGTTTATCCTTGAACCAAGGTCACACAGAGCCTTAAAGATCATGGTGCCTATGGTACAAGGTATTATGAACTTTCCAGGATCCTGTTTCTTCTGAGGCAATGTCAGTTGATCCAGATCACTTAGTTCATTGGTGAACAAGGAAAGTTCATCTTCCCAAGTCTCAATACCAAATAATTTGGCATTTAGCTTCATGATTGCACCAAGGAACTTGGCAGCTTGCTCTTCAGTAACATCCTCATTTTCTTTAGAAGAGGAATACTCATCAGAGCTCATGAATGGCATAAGGAGGTTCAATGGAATCTCTTTGGTCTCTAGATGAGCCTCAGAGTCCTTTGGTTCCTCAGAGGGAAGCTCCTTATTGATCACTGGACGTCCCAGGAGGTCTTCTTCCTTGGGATTCACGTCCTTCTCCTCTCTTGTGGGTTCGGCCATGGTAATTAATTCAATGGCCTTGCACTCTCCTTTTGGATTCTCTTCTGTATTGCTTGGGAGAGTACTAGGAGGGATTTCAGTGATCCTTTTACTCAGCTGGCCCACTTGTGCTTCCAAATTTCTAATGGAAGACCTTGTTTCATTCATGAAACTCACAGTGGCCTTAGATAGATCAGAGAGTAAATTTGCTAAGCAAGATGGATTCTGCTCAGAATTCTCTGTCTGTTGCTGAGTGGATGATGGAAAAGGCTTGCTATTGCTAAACCTGTTTCTTCCACTATTATTAAAGCCTTGTTGAGGCTTTTGATCCTTCCATGAGAGATTTGGGTGATTTCTCCATGATGGATTGTAGGTGTTTCCATATGGTTCACCCATGTATTTTAACTCTGATATTGCAGAGTTCTCAGGATCATAAGCTTCTTCCTCAGAAGATGCCTCTTGAGTACTGTTGGATGCAGCTTGCATTCCATTCAGACTCTGAGAAATCATATTGATTTACTGAGTCAATATTTTATTCTGAGCCAATATGGCATTCAGAGTATCAATTTCAAGAACTCCCTTCTTCATAGGCGTCCCATTACTCACAGGATTCCTCTCAGAAGTGTACATAAACTGGTTATTAGCAACCATGTCAATGAGTTCTTGAGCTTCTGCAGGCGTTTTCTTTAGGTGAATGGATCCACCTGCAGAAGTATCCAATGACATCTTTGATAGCTCAGATAAACCATCATAGAATATATCTAGGATGGTCCATTCTGAAAGCATGTCAGAAGGACACTTTTTGGTCAGCTGCTTGTATCTTTCCCAAGCTTCATAGAGGGATTCACCATCTTTTTGTTTGAAGGTTTGAACATCCACTCTAAGCTTGCTCAGCTTTTGAGGAGGAAAGAACTTGGCTAAGAAAGCCGTGACTAGCTTATCCCAAGAGTTCAGGCTGTCTTTAGGTTGAGAGTCCAACCATATTCTAGCTCTGTCTCTTACAGCAAAAGGGAAAAGCATGAGCCTGTAGACTTCAGGATTTACTCCATTAGTCTTAACAGTATCACAGATCTGCAAGAATTCAGTTAAGAACTGAAAAGGATCTTCAGATGGAAGTCCATGAAACTTGCAGTTCTGCTGCATCAGAGAAACTAGCTGAGGTTTCAGCTCAAAGTTGTTTGCTCCAATGGTAGGAATGGAGATGCTCCTTCCATGTAAATTGGAATTAGGTGCAGTAAAGTCACCAAGCATTCTCCTTGCATTATTGTTGTTGGGTTCGGCTTCCATCTCCTTTACTTGTTCGAAATTTTCAATAAGGTTGTCTCTGGATTGTTGTAATTTAGCTTCTCTTAGTTTCCTCTTCAGAGTCCTTTCAAGTTCTGGATCAGCTTCAACAAGAATGCCTTTTTCTTTGTCCTTGCTCATAAGAAAGAGAAGAGAAAAAGAAAAGAAAAAGAATCCTCTATGTCACAGTAAAGAGGTTCCTTATTGTTAGTAGAAGAAGAAAAGGAATAGGGGTGAAGAAGAATGAAGAATCCAAACACAAAGGTGATGATAGGAGCAGAGATGTGAGATGAAGAGAAGTGTTAGTAGATGAATAAATGAATAGAATAAGATGATAGAAGGAGAGGATTTTCGAAAATTATTTTTGAAAAAGAGTTAGTGATTTTTGAAAATAGTTTTTGAAAAAAAGGTTAGTAATTTTCAAAAATTAAAATCAAAAATTAAAATAATTAGTTAATTAAAAAGAAATTTTGAAAAAGAGGGGAAATATTTTCGAAAATTAGAGAGAGAGTTAGTTAGGTAGTTTTGAAAAAGCTAAGAAACAAACAAAAAGTTAGTTAGTTAGTTGAAACAAATTTTGAAAAGATAAGAAGTTAGGAAGTTAGAAAAGATATTTTGAAATCAAATTTTTGAAAAAGATAAGATAAGAAGATATTTTTGAAAATATATGATTGAAATTAATTTTTGAAAAAAAAAGATTTGATTTTTAAAATCACAATTAATGACTTGATTCACAAGAAATCACAAGATATGATTCTAGAACTTAAAGTTTGAATCTTTCTTAACAAGTAAGTAACAAACTTAAAATTTTTGAATCAAAACATTAATTGTTATTGTTATTTTCGAAAATTTGATATAAAAATAAGAAAAAGATTTTTGAAAAATATTTTTAAAATTTTAGAAAATAACTAAGAAAAATGAAAAAGATTTAATTTTTGAAAACGATTTTGAAAAAGATAAGATTTTTAAAATTGAAAATTTGATTTGACTCATAAAAACAACTAGATTTTAAAATTTTTTTGAAAAAGTCAAATCTAATTTTCGAAATTTTAAGAGAAAAAAAGGGGAAGATATTTTTTTGATTTTTGAATTTTTAATGATGAGAGAGAAAAACATGAAAATGATGCAATGCATGAGATTTTTAGATCAAAATAATGAATGCATGCAAGAATGCTCTGAATGTCAAGATGAACACCAAGAACACTTTGAATGTCAAGATGAACACCAAGAACATATTTTTGAAAATTTTTATATGCAAAGAAAATATGCAAGACACCAAACTTAGAAATCTTTAATGCTTAGGCACTAAGAATTCAAGAATGCATATGAGAAACACCATACAACACAAAACAAAGAATCATCAAGATCAAACAAGAAGACTTACCAAGAACAACTTGAAGATCATGAAGAACACTATGAATGCATGAAATTTCGAAAAATGCAAGATGAGTATGTAATTGACACCAAACTTATAACATGATACATGACTCAAATAAGAAACACAAAAAAATATTTTTGATTTTTATGATTTTCTATTTTTTTTGTATTTTCTTTTAATTTTTTTGAAAATCATTTTGAAAAAGAAAAATAAGAATTCCAAAATTTTTAATATGAATTCCAGGAATCTTGCCATGTTAGTCTAAAGCTCTAATCTGAGGGTTAGACATGGCTTAATAGCCAGTCAAGCTTTAGCAGAACTTTACATTCAGCAGTCAATTTGCTAAGAAAGATAAAGAAGCTCTTCTCTTGAGTCCAAAAGAATTGAGACATGGCTTTACAGCCAGCCAGGCTTCAACATGCTTCATGAAACACTAGAATTCATTCTTAAAAATTCTGAAGAAAAATATATTTTTGAAAACATTTTTTTTTATTTTAAAATTTTTTTTCGAAATCAAAGGAGAAATTTTTGAAAGATTTTTGAAAAACTTTTTTGAAAACTTTTTGAAAATAAGAACGAAATTACCCAATCTAAGCAACAAGATGAACCGTCAGTTGTCCAAACTCGAACAATCCCCGGCAACGGCGCCAAAAACTTGGTATGCGAAATTGTTACTCAGGTTGTGAATTGTTGTTCGAAATTGATTTCCTGGCAATGGCACCAAAAACGGATACACAGAACCATGGTCTAAACATATCTTCACAACTTCGCATAACTAACCAGCAAGTGCACTGGGTCGTCCAAGTAATACTTTACGTGAGTAAGGGTCGAATCCCACGGAGATTGTTGGTATGAAGCAAGCTATGGTCACCTTGTAAATCTCAGTCAGGCGGATATAAAATATTACTGGGGTTTTCAAAATTAATTAATAAAAGAAGGATATAAATACTTATGTAGATCATTGGTGAGAATTTCAGATAAGCGCATAGAGATGCTTTCTTCCTCTGAACCTCTGCTTTCCTGCTGCCTTCATCCAATCAATCCTACTCCTTTCCATGGCTGGCTTTATGCAAGGGCATCACCGTTGTCAGTGGCTACATCCCCTCCTCTTGTGAAAATGGTCCAAGATGCCCTGTCACGGCACGGCTAATCATCTGAGGTTCCCGATCATGCTGGAATAGGATTCACCCTCCTTTTGCGTCTGTCACTACGCCCATCACTCGCGAGTTTGAAGCTCGTCACAGTCATTCAATCATTGAATCCTACTCGGAATACCACAGACAAGGTTTAGACTTTCCGGATTCTCTTGAATGCTGCCATCATTCTAGCTTACACCATGAAGATTCTGATTACGAGATCTAAGAGATACTCATTCAATCTAATGTAGAACGGAAGTGGTTGTCAGGCACGCGTTCATAGGGAATGATGATGATTATCACGTTCATCACATTCAGGTTGAAGTGCGAATGAATATCTTAGAAGTGAAATAAGATGAATTTTTTACTATTGTATTAGTCATCTTTGGTCTCAGTTTTAATCTATTGTTCATCTTAGGAGACTATTGATCACGTTTAGGGGGCTGGCCTTTCGGACATGCCTGAACCTTTCACTTATGTATTTTTAACGGTAGAGTTTCTACACTCCATAGATTAAGGTGTGGAGCTCTGCTGTTCCTCATGAATTAATGCAAAGTACTACTGTTTCTCTATTCAATTCAACTTATTCCGCTTCTAAGATATTCATTCGCACTTCAACATGAATGTGATGAATGTGACAATCATCATCATTCCCTATGAACGCGTGCCTGACAACCACTTCCATTATACCTTCGATTGAATGATTATCTCTTGGATCTCTTAATCAGAATCTTCGTGGTATAAGCTAGATTGATGGCGGCATTCATGAGAATCCGGAAAGTCTAAACCTTGTCTGTGGTATTTCGAGTAGGATTCTGGGATTGAATGACTGTGACGAACTTCAAACTCGCGAGTGCTGGGCGTAGTGACAGACGCAAAAGGAGGGTGAATCCTATTCCAGTATGATCAAGAACCTCAGATGATTAGCCGTGCTGTGACAGAGCATTTGGACCATTTTCACAAGAGGATAGGATGCAGCCATTGACCACGGTGATGCCTCCAGACGATTAGCCATGCAGTGACAGCGCATCGGACCATTTTCCAGAGAGGATGAAAAGTAGCCATTGACAATGGTGATGTCCTTACATAAAGCCAGCCATAGAAAGGAGTAGGACTGATTGGATGAAGACCATAGCTTGCTTCATACCAACAATCTCCGTGGGATCGACCCTTACTCACGTAAGGTTTTATTACTTGGACGACCCAGTGCACTTGCTGGTTAGTTATATCGAAGTTGTGAATGAAAAATGATTTATTAAGACGTGCGTACAGAGTTTTTGGCGCCATTGCCTAAGATCACAATTTCGTGCACCATTCTCCAAGATGGAGCTAAGCCGGTTAGGCAATCGCAAAGGAGGCTCAACTCAACCATCCTCGATGTAGTGAAGAAAATGGTCACCCGATTACTGGATACGGATATCATATACCCAATCTCGGACAGTGAGTGGGTGAGCCCGGTCCAGGTTGTTCCCAAGAAGTCGGGCATCACAACGGTCAAGAAGGACGACGGTGAAATTGTCACTAAAAGAGTACAAAATGCGTGGCGAGTATGTATTGACTACAGAAGATTGAACGCCGCCACACGGAAGGACCATTACCCCTTACCCTTCATCGATCAGATGCTAGACCGCTTGGCAGGTAAATCTCACTACTGCTTTCTTGATGGATTTACTGGCTACTTCCAAATACATATTGCTCCTGAAGATCAGGTGAAGACCACGTTTACTTGTCCATTTGGCACCTTTGCCTATAAAAGGATGCTATTTGGACTATGTAATGCACCCGCTACTTTTCAGCGGTGCATGCCAAGTGTCTTCTCCGATCTAATGGAGAATTGTATGGAAGTCTTTATAGATGACTTCAGCGTTTATGGTACTTCATTCGATTGTTTTTTAGAGAACTTGGCCAAGCTCCTAGCTAGATGTGTTGACACTAACCTTGTCTTAAATTTTGAAAAATGTCACTTTATGGTACAACAAGGTATAGTGTTAGGACATGTAGTATCTCATGAAGGCATTTCTGTAGACCTGGCCAAGGTCGATGTTATCACCACTTTGCCTCACTCCTCATCCGTGAGGGAGGTCCGCTCATTTTTGGGACATGCAGGATTCTATAGGCGCTTTATCAAGGACTTCAGCAAGATTTCTTTGCCATTGTCGCGCCTACTCCAAAAAGATGTGGATTTTGAGTTTGATAGTGAATGTGTAAAAGCTTTTGAAGAGCTAAGGAGAGTTCTTACCATGGCACCAATTGTGCGAGAACCCAACTGGACGTTGCCATTTGAGATAATGTGCGATGCCTCAAACCATGCTGTAGGTGCCGCGCTTGCACAGCGCGATGGTAAACTCCCTTATGTCATTGCTTACTCTTCTAAGACACTAGATGCAGCACAATCCAACTATACCACTACTAAAAAAGAACTCTTAGCTATTGTTCATGCTTTAGATAAATTCAGATCTTATTTGCTAGGTTCAAAGATAGTAGTATACACGGATCATGCAGCTTTAAAGTACTTATTGACAAAGAATGAGTCAAAGCCTAGACTCATACGTTGGATCTTGCTTTTGCAAGAATTCGACATTGAGATTAGAGACTGGAGTGGATCTCAAAACCTGGTTGCGGATCATTTAAGCCGCATTGAGAATTTAAAAATTGATCCATTTCCGATCAATGACTCATTTCCATTGGATAGTTTGCATGCTGTGTCGGATAGCTCTCCTTGGTTTGCCCCAATGGCGAACTACTTGGTTGCGAAAATCTTCCCTCCTAACTTTTCGAAAAACCAAAGGGACAAGTTGAGGAGTGATTCCAAATACTATATTTGGGATGACCCTCACTTGTGGAAGAGGGGCGTGGACCAAGTAATTTGAAGATGTGTCCCGGAGTCTGAATTCCAACCAATTCTTGAAGCTTGTCATTCGTCCGAATGTGGTGGCCACTTTGGCCCACAAAGGACCGCTAAAAAAGTGCTGGATTGCGGATTCTGGTGGCCAACCTTATTCAAAGATGCTAACCGGTTATGTGTGTCTTGCCATCAGTATCAGAGGTTAGGAAACGCATCCCAAAGGGATGAAATGCCTCAGCAACCTATGTTATTCTGTGAGATATTTGATGTTTGGAGCATTGACTTTATGGGACCGTTTCCCAACTCTAGTGGGTATCTGTATATTCTATTAGCAGTTGACTACGTGTCAAAGTGGGTAGAGGCCATACCTACCCACCTTGACGACGCCAATGCCGTTGTGTCTTTCATTAGGAATCACATTGTATGCCGTTATGGGTCGCCACGAGCAACCGTGAGCGACCAAGGATCCCACTTTTGTAACAGGAAGGCAGAAGCATTGCTCAATCGCTATGGAGTGTCGCATAAGGTTGCTACTGCTTATCGTCCGCAAATAAATGGACAAGCGGAAGTGTCCAACCGGGAAATCAAGAGAATCCTGGAGAAAGTGGTCAATCCACAAAGAAAGGATTGGAGCCTCCGGTTAGGAGATGCATTATGGGCGTATAGAACGGCCTACAAGACTCCGATAGGGATGAGTCCCTTCCGGATCATCTATGGTAAGGCATGCCACCTTCCGGTAGAGATTGAGCATCGAGCCTATTGGGCGGTAAAGCAGTGCAATATGGATTTAGCCATGGCGGGTGAAGCTAGGAAGTTACAACTAGAGGAGCTTGAGTGTTTGAGGAACGAGTCATATGAGAATGCCCAAATATACAAGGAAAAGACTAAAGCATTCTATGACCATCACATCCGGAAGAAGGACTTTCAAGAAGGTGATGTGGTCCTCCTCTACAACTCAAGGCTCCGATTTATGCCTGGCAAGCTCCGCTCTAGATGGGAAGGACCTTTCAAGGTGAAGGAGATAAAGCCCTACAGAGTGGTGGAATTGTTTGATCCCAAGAGTGAAACAACTTTCAAAGTGAATGGACATAGAGTAAAGAAGTATCATGGTTGCAAGCCCCCAAAAGAGCTAGAGGTGTACATATTGGAGGATGCACCAAAGAGAGAGGAAGCTTAAGAAAAGGACTGTCCAACTTAAGGACGTTAAAGAAAAGTGCTTGGTGGGAGGCACCCCAGCGTGGTAAGATATTCCTTGTTTATACCATCATGTTTATATCCTTAATTTCTTGTGAATTTTGTGATCTCTTGATGATTGATTGAGTGCATAGGAAAGCTAGCTTTGTTGATTTTGTTGGATAGATAGGATGTTCATATAGATAGGATGTGAAAAAAGATAAAGAAAACAAAAAAATTCTTTGAAGAAGGGCACCGACGCGCCAGCGCACAGTGCGCGTGCGCGTCGGTGGCGTGATTCTATCTCTTGGGCCAAATACCCGAGAGTCATGGTCACTTTGTGCCCAACTCGCGCCAGGCAACCACGCGTTCGCGTACTTGCCGCCTGCGCGCACCATTGTAATTCAACCATCGACGCGCAAGCGCACAGTGCGCTTACGCGCCGATGGAGATATGTGGCTTCTCTAGTACAAAAACCAGAGAGTTGTGCCACAATTGGGCCAACCTTGTGCCAAAACTGACGCGTCCGCGCCGGCCGTGAAATCCCTCAAGCACGCGTCCGCGCAAGGTGTGCGTCTGCACGCCTGCCTCACTAATACACCCTGGTACAAAAAACCAGAGACTTGAGCCAACTTTGTGCCACTTCTATGCCAGAGGCACAGCTTCCCTGGCGCACGCACCACTGACGCGTACGCGCCCTCTGCTAGTACCCTCACCGACACGCCAGCGCACCTTGCGCGCGCGTGCCGGTTGCGCGAATCAGTTTTATAACTTCGCGCCTCGTTCTGTTTTCTTTCTCTCAACCCCTTTTCTTAGTTTCTTTTCCTGCTTCCTCCATCATTTCCCTCCTCTTCTCTTTCTTCCCCAATCCACTACCACTGTCTCCGGCCACTCACCGATGACAACCACCTTTTGTGGTGGCACTACACTTCCCCTATTTTCTTCCTCATCTACACAAAAGAAGATTCAACATTGTTCCTCCGTACTTTTCAAGGTTTAACTTCTTCTACTTCTCTTCTTCTATTTCCCCTTGCATTATTTCTTCTAGTTAGATGCTTCTTATTACTTTACTTAGTTTCTCTTTTACTTGCATGATGATGTTTCTTGCTTTTTGTTTGCTTACTTTTCCTTTTTCCTTATTTCTCCATGGATGTTGAATTTGAGTTTAATTTGCGTTAATAGATCTTTTGTCATTCTTTTTCTTATCTTTGCCATTGTGTGATATTTATGTGATGATTGATGTTCCATTTTGGGCTTTGAATTGGTTTAGTTCTCATAATTGCTCATTGCTTGATTATTGCACGCCAAGTGTTCGAGGAAATGCACATATACCATTTTGGCTCATTTTAGTCATACACTTTCAAATTGGTGCTCCCTCCTCATTCACTTGCTTTCTTTTAAATGCATTGAGTCTACTTTGCTTGCTTAAAGTTTATACTTGCCAATTAGATATTAATTGAACATGACTTGCTCTTTATTATGGATGCTTGAGACTACTCTTCTCATGCCATTGTATGCTTTACTTCCTCTTGCATCCCATGCCAAGTGTTATGACCCTTGCTTCTACATTAACCATGGGAACTACAATCCACTTGCATGTTCTTGTCAAATTGATTCTTGGGTTTAATGTTTTCCTTCCTTCCTTTCCTTTTTAGGATGGTCACCAAGAAAGGCAAGGAGATAGCTTCGAGAAAACCGGCCGCAAAAAGGGCACCCCAAAGGTCAAACTCTAAGGCGCGCTCTTCATTAGGAGCCAAACCCCTATCTAAGAAAGGGAACACACCTGTTCCTATTAATGAGAATGAAAAGGGCAAACCGGCGAAAGATTCTTCAAGGTTCCCCAACCGCTTCTGTGAACTTATGTTCCCCTCCATAGCTGTAAGGAACTATCATCCTGAGCATCTACTCGCTCCGCCGGACAAAGTTGCTCCTTATATTTTGCCCCGCATTGAACAGCGAGGATGGGAGTTTCTCTTGAGGAAACCAAGGGAAATCAACCTCTCTTGGGTGGAAGAATTCTACACTAACTACCATCTTCCCTCTCTTCAATCGTTATACATGCGCCGCAAGCAAGTCTCAGTTTCAGAAGAGGCTATTCAGCAAGTGCTTAATGTCCTACCGGTGCCAAGTGACATGGATGGCTACCAAGAAGTCTTACGTCGGCGAGAGAAGTTTGGATTTGATTGGGACTCGATCCTCTGAGTCATTGCAGAACCAGAGGCATTTTGGATCCAAGGTTGACTCCGGATGAGGCCCAAGAGCATTGACGCTCGCTTCCTCACTGTGGAAGCTAGAGCTTGGGCCCAGATCCTATCTCACTATGTGCTATCTAGCACCCACAAGTCGTCCTTCACAGCAGATCTCGCCTTGCTTGTTTAGTGTGTTCTCACGGAGAAGCTGGTGAACATTCTGCTTCTTGTCAAGCAAGCGATGAGTCAAGTTCACGACCGGGGTAATTTACGATTTCCAGCATTGGTGTCTGACTTAGTTACTGCTGTGGGTGTTTCTTGGGAAGCCAAGGACAAAAAGATTATAGTTCCGGCTAAGGGCGATGTGCTCCCAAACAGAAAATACATGCACCTTCCCATGAACAACCCAAGCCTCGACATGGCCCCGCCACTTCTTCTTCCTTCTAGTTCATCATCACCGCCACTGAGATCCACACATCAAAGGATAGAAGATCTTCACCGGAAGCTTGATAGATATGAGTGGCACAACCACCGCTGGTACACTTACATCAAGAAGCTTCTGGGTTGTGTTACCCCTAGCATGGAGGAACCCGAAATATTCACATCCACCTCAAGCCCCAGTGATGGTAGCTCTGATGAAGGGGATAGTGAAGGTTCCGGTCTCGACCGTCCCTTGCGTATTGTTCGTAGACGGAGGACCGTGCTAATTTCTAAGTGTGTGGAGGTCGTTCGACCGATCTCCATGGGTAACATTCTCTTCCCTTTAATACCCATGGATTTATCTTTTGCTTAGAAGTTAGTATATTGCATGTGTAGTTAGTTTTGCTTGTAAATACCCTTTGCATGATAGTTAGTTTCTATAGAGTTACTTGGTCAAAACAATAACTTCCTTTCCAAGAAACTGTGTTTTGGGTGACCTACCAAAATTCTGAAAATTTTTGCAGTAAACTTGCTTTAAGAATGTATTTTAGAACATAGTGATTGAGCTAAGAACACAAGCATGAAAGTTTTGAGCCTATTGCATGGTTACATCTTCTAACCATTATTTTCATTCTTGTGTGCATATATCTCTCTATGATTGTGATCCTTGCTTTATCTGATTCTATATGTCCATTGCTTTGTGTATGAATGCATTTACATGATTGAGGCCATCATTTCAATAGTCACTTTTCCCAAATGGCCTTAACCCTCTTATCTACCATTGCTAACCAATTTTGAGCCCATGATACACCCTTTTGTTCTTAGATAGAGCACATTAACAACCCTAAGTGAAAAACTGTGAATGTCCCTAAATTTGAATCCTTGATTAGCTTAGGTAAGTTAGGAGGTGTATCATTCAAATAGGAGGATATACTTGGGAAATTCGGGTAGATATATATAGGTGTGTAATTGTAGTGTAATTGAAAATTCTAGGATTTGGGGAACATACTCATGTGTTGAATGATTAAATTGTATGCATTGAAACAATTGTACAAGGCCCCCAAGAAAAGGGGATATATAAAAAAATAAAAAAATAAAAAAATAATACATAATAATTAATAGCAAAGGGGACAAGGAAACCCCAAGACTAGTAAAGAAGAAAACAATGCATATGGGTGTGAATTGAAAAGAATGCATGAGTATGCAAAAAGAGTAAAAGTCAAGGGTAGCTAGGTAATGTATTGTAGTTGTATAGGTTGTTCTATGTGTCTAGTGGATCCTAGGTTGATCAAGGACTCAAATTTTAAGCCCACTTGGCCATATACATCCTTACCTTCACCCTAGCCCCGTTACAACCCATGAATAAGACCTCATGATACTTGTAAGCATGCATTAAGTAATTGTTGATTGTTAGATGAAAGACAAATCTTGGAAAGCATGATTAGGAGAAGATTGAGTGACGAACCTTATACACTTGAGCAAATAGAGCGGATACACTTCCGGTGAGGGTTCGATGCTCAATGCTTGTTCCCGGCTTTCACAAGCGTTTGTTTAGCAAGTTATATGCACTCCATGGTGATATTCAATTTGGTAGGATTCATGAATCACATACTATTTTCACCCTATATGTTCACACGTATTCTTGGAGGATAGATTTACTCTTGACCAAGTAGGTAGATGATTTTACATTAGTTGCATGCATCCATTTAGGTAGTTTGCATTTCATAAACCCTTTCTCATCATGATCTTTGGTCTTTTTATTTTAAGCATGAGGACATGCTTGGTTTAAGTGTGGGGAGATTTGATAAATTCCGATTTTGTGGTTTATCTTGTGCTTATTTTGGGGGATTTTATCAATATTTCTCACACTTATTCGCAAGACATGCATGGTTTTGTGTTCACTTCCCAATATTGCTCCATGATGAAAAACATGTTTATTTTGCCTTAAAATTGCCATATTTTAATCCTCTTCTATCTCCATTCGATGCCGTGATGTATTTGTTGAGTAATTTCAGGAATTATAGGGTAGGAATGACCTAGAAGAGAGGAGAAAAGCATGTACAAAAAGGGATGAATATGAAGAATTGAAATCTTGGGAGGAGCAGCATCGGCGCGCCCGCGCACTCCACGCCCATGCGTGGATGAAGTGGCTGGAAGCGGTGCGCAAGGAAGGACGCATTCATGCGGATCAGAAGATTCCTGTCGACGCGCACGCGCACTTGGCGCGCACGCGTGGCAAGATTCACGTGACCTCATTAAAGGAAATCGTGCCTGGCGATTTCTGAGGCTCATGAGGCCCAATTTCAAGCTGTTTCTGCATGGAAAAGACCCAAGGATGCTAGGGGGAAAAGGGGGATCAATCATTTTACACTAAGACACAATTCTAGAGAGTTTTTTTTGGTTCTTTTGTTATTCTAGAGAGAGAAACCCTTGTTCCTCTCTAGATCTAGTTTTAAATTGATCTTCCCTTGTTGGATTGTGAATTGGATCTTGTTAATTACTAGTTTTAATTGTTCAATTTGAATTCCTTGTTACAGTTTTGCTTATATCTAGTGGTAGTTTTATGAATCCTTGTTAATTGTCATTTTATACCCATTTCATGAATGTTGTGAATCTTGACTTATTGATATTACATTGATGATTTCTATGTTTAGTTTTGTTGTTTGGATGATTGTATGTTGATAATTGTTAGTGGGTACTTGTAGATTTCAATTTAATTGCTATTTTGAACATGTCTTTTGTTAATGCTTACCATGTGTTTGATGAATTGTTTACTTTGATTATGGAGTAGTCATCTTCACTCTTGGCCTAGGTCAAGGGAATTGGGTAAACTTAAGTCATTGGGTCTAATGGATTTGATGATTTGAGAACCCTTGGTGGTCAATTTGATACTCATTGACGCCAACCCACTACTAATCTAATTAGTAGGTAGGTTGGGACTTATGGGTTGATGTGATCAAAGCTATTTGACGTACTTCAAGTCTAGGAGTAGATATTACGTACTTAAGACTTTTGGAAGTAGACTTAATGAGCTTGGTTCCTCATAATTGTCAAGATATGGTTGTTAGACAAGGATGGTGACCCCAATTCCCATGCCTAGCCAAGAGTTGCTTTTATTATTCATATTTGAAAACCAAATTTCTCAACTATTTGCCTTAGTTATAGTTACTTGTTTGGTTTATAATAGAATTAAGTGGAATGTTGCTTGTTCATTGGAATTGCTCATGTTTGCTTAGTTAATTGAATTAATTCGTTGCAATTTAAGATTACTTGCTTGTTAAGATTTCCATTTATTTTCATGCTCATAACTTACAACCCCGGATTTCTAACCAATGTTGAGGCACATGTTTGCCCATTCCTTGTGAGACGACCCGAGGTTTGAATACTTCAATTATTTCTATTGGGGTTGAACTTGTGACAACCAAATCTCTCTTCTAAATTTGACACCCGAGGATTGTTGTTGGTAGAGCTATACTTGCAATGCAATTTTATTGAAGAAAATCTTTACCAATACACCCTTGGGTGAACGTGTCACACAACATATCCAACATATAAAAATAAACCATTTTCATGGGAAAAGGCTACAAATAATAATAAAGTGAGAAAGAGAAAAACATAGAACCAACATAGAAATCGGAGACTTGGTGGCAGCAGAACCCTGCTACAGTGAAGAAGGTTGGAAGCTCTGCAGAAGAGGAATGCTGAACTCGAAATAAAGTAGCAAATGAACAACTAGGCTTTGTGAAGACCTGGGGAGGGAGAATCAGTTTCAGAGAAAAATAAAGTTTGAAAGAAAATGAAGGATTTTTCAAGCGAGAAGATGAAAAGAAGAAGAAGAAGGAGAAGAAGGGTCGAGTATATATAGGGGCAGATATAGGGACCAAATGGTAACTTTATCCCACTTTAAATGATAGCGCATAATTATTGAAAAGCGCATGAACGATTATGGAACAGGAAACGTTACAACCACCCAAATCACATCAAGTTTTCGACTTCCACAGATTCAAGAACACGTTGAGTCAGCTGGCCTCTTTAGATAAGATCACATCGAAAAACCAACTTGTGAACTATGATAAGATGAAGAATCAAGGGCGACCTACTTATGCCCGAAACTGACTTGAATGAACTCAGCATCGAGTAGGGGCACTGTTCATACCTTGATCGAATAATAATGCTAGGTCCAAAGTAGACAAGCCCAATCTACAAAAGAATGGTCCAGAAAACCTTTCTTTGTATGTTCGACCTACATGATGAACGGAATAAAAGGTCTAGAATCTTAACTGCACCTATAGATTTTCCCAATAATTCAAATATGAAATCTTAAAAACCCCTAAATTAAAGGAGAAGTAACCACCCTACGTTATAGGTGGATAAGTTACATAAAGATAACAATATTATCATTCCTTCCGTATAAATACCCCCATCAAACTCAAGTATTTCTCAAACCCATAACTCATAAACATGTATTAAACCTGTCTAACTTAAGCATCGGAGTCCTTTGTATGTACCACCCCCATCCTCACTCAAAGTCGTGATGCTAGGGCATTTTGGCCAGTTTCACTGACCTTTTCTTTATGGTTTTAGGGTAGTTTCATGCACTTTCTTAGGAAATAAGCAAGTTTTGGGTAAATAATCATTTACATCTTGATTCAAGCAAACATTGTGAATTTTATATGATTTCATGAGAATTATGCATGAATTGAATGATAAATTGAATGATGCATGATCTCATGGGTTAGAACCTAGCTTTGATGCACTTTATTTGCTTGATTTTAGGACAAAAGAAGCAAGGAAGATGCCACGTTAATAGCCACGTTAGTCCAACTAACGTGACCATTAACGTGGAAAGGAGGCTAGCTTACAATGTTAACAAGAAAAGTGAACACCAATAATGCTTTCGTGAGCCATCATAGCCCACGTTAGTGTCCACGTTAACTACGTTAACATATAAGCTAACGTGGAATAAAAGTAAAGCTCCAACGTTAGTGGTAAAAGTGAATGCCACTAACGTTGGGGAGAGGGGCACACTTAGCCACGTTAAGAGTCACGTTAACTACATTAACATGAACTCTAACGTGGGAGAAGCAATGAAGAGCCAACGTTAGTGACACTCACCTTTGTCACTAACGTTGGACTAAGCCTCTATTAGCCATATTAGTTGCCACGTTAATTGCATTAACGTGGAAGCTAACGTGGAGGAAAGGAATGATGAGCCAACATTAGTGACACTCACCTTTGTCACTAACGTTGGAGATGGCTATCACTACCATGTTAGAAGTCACGTTAACCTAAGTAACGTGAACTCTAACATGGGAAGAAGGGTGTTTGGAGCATTAGTGACAAAGGTAAGTGTCACTAACGCTCTCGAAGTTGAGGCATACCCACGTTAAGAGTCACGTTAGCTACACTAACGTGAACTCTAACGTAGGGAAGAAGGGGCCAAGGGCAACGTTATTGGCAAAGGTAAACGCCAATAACGCTCGCGATGGATCAAGAGGCAACGTTAGTGGTCACGTTAGTGCCACTAATGTTGAAGTTAACGTAACTCATCTTGGGCTAGGAACGTTAGTGCAAAAGGTGATTGTCACTAACGTTCTCGAACCCACATTTTCACTTAACGTTAACGCCACTAACGTCCTAGCCAAAGTCCATGCCTACTTCACACTTTCTCTGCAAGTAAAGCTGAGCCCACTGAAGATTCTAAACTGCTTCAACTCAAGATCCAAAGGCCCATATCCAAGACTTGAAGAGCCAACTGGAATATCAGAAGAGTAGTATATATAGGGGTAGTTTTGAACTAGAGAGGAGCTTTTGGATTGAGAGGACTACTCTCTGTATAATTTTACTTTCTCTACAACTTCTAGTTTTACATCAGAATGTACTCTCCATCTTTGCTTTCCATTCCCAGAGCCATGAATAACTAAACCCCTTTCATTGGGTTAGGGAGCTCTGTTGTAATTTGATGGATCAATAATAGTTTTCATTATTCTTCTTCTGTCTTTTCTCTTGATTTTACTTGAAAGCTTTCAATCTTCATCCAATTGGATAGTTGTCTTGGAAAAGAAACTATTCATACTTGGATCTCTTCTGAACCTTGGAAGAGGAATGAAGAGATCATGCTAGAAATGCTTTCTCATGTTGGACCAAATTGGGGTTTGGGCGGATATGGTGACATATAATTCTTCCAATACTTTGATTTGGAAATACATGTGGTATAATCAGTGACCGCACTTCATCTCTTCTCATGAGCAATTAGACCAAGGAATTTGCTATTGATCAAGATTTGAGAGATTGAGTTACCAAGGAATTAGAATTCAATCACTTAAGATTGCCAAGGAGATTAATGAATGCATTGATTGAGGAAGAGATGAGAATGAACTTGATCCGGAGGATGCAATATCTCCTAAGCCCAATGAATTCCCCATTTCTGATCTTACCCATTCTCTTTAGTTTCTGCCATTTACTTTCATGCTAAATTCCCCATTCCCCATTTAAGATTCTGCAATTTACTTTCCGTCATTTATATTCAGCTCTTTATTTCCAGCATTTACATTTTCTGCCATTTACTTTCATGCTAAATTCCCCATTCCCCATTTAAGATTCTGCAATTTACTTTCCGCCATTTATATTCAGCTCTTTATTTTCAGCATTTACATTTTTTGCCATTTACTTTCCCGCCATTTAATTTCCTGCAATTCTCATATCAAATTCTACTTAGCTCAACTAGAACATTCCTCCAATTAAAGTTGCTTGACCAATCAATCCCTGTGGGATTCAACCTCACTCTATTGTGAGTTTTTACTTGACGATAATTCGGTATACTTGCCAAGGGAAATCTGTTGAGAGACAAGTTTCCGTGCATCAAGTTTATGGCACCGTTGCCGGGGATTGATTTTGTATCAACAATGATTAAATTGGTGGATAACTAGATTGAGCACTTTTCTTTTGTTTGATTTAATTCCATCTGAGTAATTTACTTTCAGTTTTAGTTATTTCCTTCCCTTTACCTCTCACCCATTTGTGGTGCTATCTGCATATCATTTTTTACTATTTGGTCCACTGACCCACTAACTGTTTGATATATTACATCACTCACACTAACAGCATTTCTGCAAAAAATACTATCTGCATCTACCCTTCTTGCTTTTGCCTTGTTGGTTGTATGACAGGTAGAAGAAGCGGGGCTTCAACTTCCTTTGATTCTGAACTTGAGAGGACCTTCCTTAGATTAAGGAGGGAAGCAAGAGGGAAGAGAGTAGTTGGTGCTGAGGAAGAGGAAGAGTACTTTGAACTAGACATGGATGAGAATATGGAGAACCATCATGAAAAAGAGGCTCACAACCATGGCAGAGAAGGTCCAGCGCATCATGTTGGGCAAGAGAGAAGAGTTCTAGGATCCTACATCAATCCAAACCCAGGAAACTGTGGAAGTAGCATCCAAAAGCCAACCATACATGCCAACAACTTTGAACTAAAGCCACAGCTCATCACCCTTGTTCAGAACAATTATTCATTCGGAGGAAGTGTTCAAGAAGATCCCAATCAACATCTAACCACCTTCCTGAGGATATGTGACACTGTGAAGTCTAACGGTGTTCATTCTGACACCTACAGACTACTTCTATTCCCCTTCTCACTCAAGGACAAGGCATTTAAATGGCTGGAATCCTTCCCGAAGGAGAGCTTAACAACCTGAGAAGATGTGGTAAACAAATTCTTGGCGAGATTCTATCCTCCTCAAAGAATCAATAGGTTGAGAGCTGAGGTTCAAACTTTCAGGCAGCAAGATGGTGAGACTCTATATGAAGCATGGGAGAGATTCAAAGACTTGACAAGAAGATGCCCGCCAGATATGTTCAATGAATGGGTGCAGCTGCACATTTTCTATGAAGGTCTTTCTTATGAATCAAAGAAGGCAGTAGACCACTCATTCGGGGGATCTCTGAACAAGAAGAAGACCATTGAAGAATCCATAGATGTCATTGAGACTGTAGCTGAGAATGACTACTTCTATGCTTCTGAAAGAGGCAACACTAGAGGAGTGATGGAGCTAAACAATGTGGATACACTGCTAGCTCAAAACAAGATGATTACCAAGCAATTGGCTGACCTCACCAAGAAGATGGAGAGGAATCAAGTAGCAGCAATCACCACTTCAGCAGTAACTCAAGAAGGAGTGAATGAAGAAGCAGAGGGTAGTCAGGAGCAAGCCAACTACATTGGAAATTCACCTAGGCAGAACCATGACCCATACTCCAAAACGTATAATTCTGGCTAGAGGAACCACCCAAACTTTGGGTGGGGAAATCAACAAGACCAAGGCCAAGATCAGAGACGCCACAACCCCAACAACAATGCAGCTCACCAACATCCCACACAGAGATCATATCAGTACTCACCTAACAACACATCTCAACATCCATACAAAGCCAAAATGGCCCTTCTCATCCCTCCAATCTCAACTCTCCATCATCGGAAGAAAGACTATCAAGGATTGAGACTCTACTTGAAGGCATATGCAAGGAAATCCAAGATAGTAAGGTGTTCTGAGAGGAAGTGCAATCCAACATGCAGAATCAAGACGCTGCCATCAAGAAACTTGAGACACAAATTGGTTACCTATTTCAGCAAGCTCCCAGCCATGACCTTCACAGTAACATTGAACCAAATCAGAGGGATGAGTGTCATGCTATCACCCTCAGAAGTGGAAAGGAATTGAAGGAGACTTCCAAGCAACCACAAGAGAAAGATGCAATTGGAAGAAAAGAGGAACACAATGAAGTTCAAGTCCCCACCTCCAATGCACATCCAAAGGGAGAAGAGCTGATGCCATATATTTCGAAATCCCCATATCCTCAACAATTGAGGAAGAAAGGGGATGACAGCCAGTTCTCCAGATTTTTAGAAATTTTCAAGAAACTACAGATTAACATACCCTTTGCTGAAGCAATAGAGCAAATGCCACTCTATGCCAAGTTCTTGAAGGAGTTGATGACCAAGAAGAAAAGCTGGAAGAACAATGATACTATGATACTAACCGAAGAATGTAGTGCTATCATTCAGCATAAACTGCCCAGAAATTGAAGGATCCTGTGAGCTTCCAGATTCCTTGTATTATAGGAGAAATAATAGTGGAAAAGGCTCTATGTGATTTAGGAGCCAACATAAATCTGATGTCTGTAGCTATGATGAGAAAAATGAAGATTGAGGAGGCCAAACCAACAAAAATGGCCTTGCAACTGGCAGACCGATCATTCAAGTTTTCTCATGGCATAGTGGAAGACTTGCTAGTAAAGGTAGGAGAATTTATCTTTCCAGCAGACTTTGTAGTGTTAGACATGAAGGAAGGAGCTAAGGCTTCTATCATCTTGGGTAGACCATTCTTAGCTACTGCTGGAGCTGTCATTGATGTCCAAAAGGGCGAACTTACCCTTAGACTACACAATAAAACAATGATGATCAATGTGTTCAAGGCCATGAACTACCCACAGGAACCGTTGGGAGAATGTATGAGGTTGGACTCATTGGAAGATGTAGTACAAGAGACTTTTGAAGAAGAAGAACTTGAGGAGTTAACAGAAGAGGAGGAATCAGCATCAAGCGAAGAAGCTGCAACAGCTGAGGTTCAGGTTCAGGGCACAATAGAGGAAAAGAATGAAAAGAAAGAAGCACCCAAACTTGAACTGAAGGCACTGCCACCCACTCTCAAGTATGCATATCTAGGGGAAAATAAAAGTTATCCAGTGATGATAAACTCATCTCTCAGACAAGAACAAAAGGAGGAGCTACTCCAAGTATTAAAAAAGCACAAGGAGGCCATTGGATGGACCCTTGCTGAATTGAAGGGAATCAGTTCGGCCATATGCATGCATAAGATACTGTTGGAAGATGATGCCAAACCATCTATTCAACCCCAAAGGAGGCTGAATCCAGTCATAAAGGAAGTGGTACAGAAAGAAGTCATGAAGTTGTGGCAAGGAGGGGTGATCTATCCGATCTCAGACAGCCCTTGGGTCAGCCCTGTGCAAGTTGTCCCAAAAAAGGGAGGAATCACTGTAGTCCCCAATGAGAAGAACGAACTTATCCCTACAAGGACCGTCATAGGATGGTGGATGTGCATAGACTACAGAAAACTCAATGAAGCTACACGAAAAGATCATTTCCCTCTTCCTTTCATGGATCAAATGCTGGAAAGACTTGCAGGACACGCATATTACTATTTTCTTGATGGTTATTCAGGATATAACCAAATAGTGGTTGATCCAAGAGACCAAGAGAAAACCTCCTTCACTTGCCCATATGGAGTGTTTGCCTACAGGCGCATGCCATTTGGGCTATGCAATGCGCCTGCAACTTTCCAACGCTGCATGCTCTCCATTTTCTCAGATATGATAGAAAAATTCATCGAAGTCTTTATGGATGACTTCTCAGTATTCGGAGATTCCTTTCCTAATTGCCTAAATCACCTGGCCCTGGTATTGAAAAGATGTCAAGAGACTAATTTGGTTTTGAACTGGGAGAAATGTCACTTTATGGTGACAGGAGGAATAGTTCTTGGCCATAAGGTTTCTAACCAAGGCATTGAGGTGGACAGAGCTAAAGTAGAACTCATTGAAAAATTACCCCCACCAAGTGATGTTAAGGGAATTAGGAGTTTTCTAGAACATGCTGGCTTTTACAGAAGGTTTATTAAAGATTTTTCAAAGATAGCCAAGCCTTTAAGCAATCTCCTTGTATCTGATACACCATTTATCTTTGATGAAAAGTGCATGCTAGCATTCGAAAACTTGAAAAAGAGGCTATCCTCTGCCCCTATCATTTCCCCACCTAATTGGAATTTACCATTTGAACTGATGTGCGATGCATCTGATTTCGCAATTAGGGTAGTATTAGGACAGAGGAAAGATAACTTGGTCCATGTGATATACTATGCCAGCAAAGTCCTCAATGATACTCAAAGAAACTATACCACTACTGAAAAGGAGTTGCTGGCAATAGTTTTTGCATTTGACAAGTTTAGATCATACCTCATTGGTGCCAAAGTGATTGTCTTCACAGACCACACAGCACTTAAATATTTATTTGCCAAGCAAGAATCAAAACCAAGACTAATAAGATGGATCTTATTGTTGCAGGAATTCAATATTGAAATCAGAGACAAGAAAGGAGTGGAGAACAAGGTAGCAGATCACCTATCCAGAATCCCTCATGATAAAGGAGGAACACATGATACAAATGTAAATGAGTTCTTCCTAGATGAACAGTTGATGACGATTCATAGAGCACCCTGGTTTGCAGATATTGCCAATTTTAAGGCAACAGGGGCTTTACCTCTAGAAATCAACAAACATCAAAAAAGAAAGCTCATCAACGATGCAAAGTATTTTGTTTGGGATGAACCATATCTCTTCAAGAAGTGTTCAGATGGAATCCTGAGAAGATGTGTTTCGGAAGAAGAGGGACGAGAGGTCTTGTGGAACTGCCACGGCTCGTGCTATGGAGGCCATTTTGGAAGGGATAGAACTGTGGCCAAGATGTTACAAAGCGGATTCTTTTGGCCCACCCTATTCAAGGATGCCAAAGAACTAGTAAAGACTGCAATGAATGTCAAAGAGCTGGAAACCTACCCAAAAGAAATGAGATGCCACAGAATTTCATCTTAGAACTGGAACTGTTTGATCTGTGGGGAATCGATTTCATGGGACCATTTCCAACCTCATATTCAAACAAGTACATCTTGGTAGCAGTGGATTACGTTTCCAAGTGGGTAGAGGCTATTGCAACCCAACGAATGACAATAAAGTGGTCATGAACTTCCTCAGAAAGAACATCTTTAGCCGGTTCGGAGTCCCACAAGCACTCATCAGTGATGGAGGGAGCCATTTTTGTAACAGACCACTAGAAGCTCTCCTCCTACGATACGGAGTGAAATACAAGGTTGCCACACCTTACCACTCCCAAACCAGTGGGCAAACCGAGATATCTAACAGAGAGCTAAAAAGGATCTTGGAAAAGGTTATAGGGGCATCAAGAAAGGATTGGTCAAAAAAGTTGGATGATGCTCTTTGGGCATACAGAACGGCATTCAAAACACCAATCGGGATGTCCCCATATCAACTGGTGTATGGAAAGGCCTGTCATTTACCATTGGAGTTGGAACACAAAGCCCTCTGGGCTCTCAAGCTACTAAATTTTGATAGCGTTGCTGCTGGTGAAAAGAGGGTCTTGCAGCTGCAGAAAATGGAGGGATTCAGATCTCAAGCCTATGAAAATGCTAAAATTTATAAAGAAAAGGCAAAGAGAAGGCACGACCTCCATTTGACACCCAGGAGCTTTGAGAAAGGACAGCAAGTGCTCTTCTACAACTCCAAATTAAGACTTTTCCCTGGGAAACTCAAGTCAAGGTGGTCAGGACCTTTTCTTGTCACAAAGGTCTCGCCATATGGACACATAAAAATTATGGAGGAAAGTTCAAGGAGGACGTTCACTGTGAACGGACAAAGGCTCAAGCACTACATGGGCAACATGGGGGAAAGCCCCAAAATGAAATATCATCTCAACTAATGGAGAAATCGTCGAGCTAGCGACGCTAAAAGAGCACTTCATTGGGAGGCAACCCAACCTAAGGTAGTTTTCTTTTCATAATCATCTCAAAAAAGGGTATAAGTAAGTCCCCGTATTGTGAGGAGCTAAGTTTGGTGTTGCACACCAAGACAATCCAAGAGTGAATGTGTAATTCTAAGTTTGGTGTTTCACCAAGGATTTCAGTTAGAATTACATTACACCTCTTCAATGGCAAGTTGCTAGCCCCAACCAATCAGGGAAACCACTTAACAATAGTTTAGTTTCTATCTTATAGTCAGTTTATTAATAAAAGCACATGAGGTTCTCTGCATGTATTCAATCTGTGCATTAGGCAAGGAACTAAGTTTGGTGTTCGCACACCAAATGAAGTTCAGAAAATCATAAGTATACATGCATGCTAACTATCCCTCAAGTGCTTGGGGAACAAGCAACTTCCAATAACTTTGCAGGAATTCAATCAACCTTCTGGAAAAATAGTGCACCACCACCCAAGGAGGCGAAGAAAGACGCAGAAGCTATGGATGATGACAACAAAGAGATAGACAGAAAGCACCACCAAAAGGTTGTATTGTGACTTGATTTATTGTGCTTGGAAATGTTAAAAATTGGAAGTCTGAATGTGCCCCTGATTAATAGTCACTCTTTAGCTTAAACCACTAGAATTTAATAATCGCTTTCCCTGCTTTTGTCATATGTGTGCTGGTTCAAGTTACCTGTTTTCATCTGCATCTTGCTTATTGTATGTTTGTCCTTTTAAACCAAATAAAAAGAGATGGTATGAAAGACCAGAGTGATGTTCAAGTTGTGGAGTAGGTCCTTAAATTTGTGGTGTAGTAATCACTTAGCTAAGTTGGTTCACCAACAAGGTAGGAAGGCAACTATCTGTCCTGAATCATATGCTTGAAACACACCCCATGAGACTAGCTAACTAACAAGATCCTAATAAGAAAAAGGAAAAGAACAATAAGAGTTGAAAAAGAAAGAAAAGTAATAAGAAATAAGGCTAGGCACCAAGGGCTTGAATCTTGAGGGATATGTCTGTGGTGCTCTTGTACCAAGGATCTGCTTGGATGAATAAGTTTTTAGGAGTGCTTCATCACTTGGTAACTTGGGTTAACTAACCCGGGATTATCAACTGAAAATCCACTATCAAGAGCAACCTTGCTATAGAACATTTAGTAACCCAAAGAGGTGCTGGACACCAAGGCCTCAAGGAAAGAAAATAACAAACCATGTGCCTGTGGTGTGTATGTATGGGGGAGAGAGACTTGAGGGAGTAAGTCCTTAGGGGTGTTTCAACACCAAGCACCTTGAACCAACTGGTTCGGGAGTGTTGGCTGAAAGCTTATCTTAAAGAGTCGCCCCCTCACAGAACACTTAGCCTAAGGATGCAATAAATCATGGAAAGACAAAAGGATCAATAAATAAAAGTCTCAAAGGGTGCAATCAAGTGAGTATTCCAGGGCATAATAAAGGTCTGAAAGCCAATAAAGGAATGAACCTAAGTTGCTAGGCATGAAACCCCATAAAAACAAGGACATGACTTCCACAATAATGATTCATTTCTCTTGTCATTTCATTCATCATTCTCTTGTTCCAATACTTGATTAGGGACAAGTAAGCTTTAAGTTTGGTGTTGTGATGCCAGGGCATTTTGGCCAGTTTCACTGACCTTTTCTTTATGGTTTTAGGGTAGTTTCATGCACTTTCTTAGGAAATAAGCAAGTTTTGGGTAAATAATCATTTACATCTTGATTCAAGCAAACATTGTGAATTTTATATGATTTCATGAGAATTATGCATGAATTGAATGATAAATTGAATGATGCATGATCTCATGGGTTAGAACCTAGCTTTGATGCACTTTATTTGCTTGATTTCAGGACAAAGGAAGCAAGGAAGATACCACGTTAATAGCCACGTTAGTCCAACTAACGTGACCATTAACGTGGAAAGGAGACTAGCTTACAACGTTAACGAGAAAAGTGAACACCAATAACGCTTTCGTGAGCCATCATAGCCCACGTTAGTGTCCACATTAACTACGTTAACGTAGAAGCTAACGTGGAAGAAAAGTAAAGCTCCCACGTTAGTGGTAAAAGTGAATGCCACTAACGTTGGGGAGAGGGGCACACTTAGCCACGTTAAGAGTCACGTTAAATACATTAACGTGAACTCTAATGTGGGAGAAGCAATGAAGAGCCAACGTTAGTGACACTCACCTTTGTCACTAACGTTAGACTAAGCCTCTATTAGCCACGTTACTTGCCACGTTAATTGCATTAATGTGGAAGCTAACGTGGAGGAAAGGAATGATGAGCCAATGTTAATGACACTCACCTTTGTCACTAACGTTGGAGATGGCTATCACTACCAGGTTAGAAGTCACGTTAACCTAAGTAACGTAAACTTTAACGTGGGAAGAAGGGTGTTTGGAGCGTTAGTGACAAAGGTAAGTGTCACTAACGCTCTCGAAGTTGAGGCATACCCACGTTAAGAGTCACGTTAGCTACACTAACGTGAACTCTAACGTAGGGAAGAAGGGGCCAAGGGCAACGTTATTGGCAAAGGTAAACGCCAATAACGCTCGTGATGGATCAAGAGGCAACGTTAGTGGTCACGTTAGTGCCACTAACGTTGAAGTTAACGTAACTCATCTTGGGCTAGGAACGTTAGTGCAAAAGGTGATTGTCACTAACGTTCTCGAACCCACATTTTCACTTAACGTTAACGCCACTAACGTCCTAGCCAAAGTCCATGCCTACTTCACACTTTCTCTGCAAGTAAAGCTGAATCCACTGAAGATTCCAAACTGCTTCAACTCAAGATCCAAAGGCCCATATCCAAGACTTGAAGAGCCAACTGGAATATCAGAAGAGTTGTATATATAGGGGTAGTTTTGAACTAGAGAGGAGCTTTTGGATTGAGAGGACTACTCTCTGTATAATTTTACTTTCTCTGCAACTTCTAGTTTTACTTCAGAATGTACTCTCCATCTTTGCTTTCCATTCCCAGAGCCATGAACAACTAAACCCCTTTCATTGGGTTAGGGAGCTCTGTTGTAATTTGGTGGATCAATAATAGTTTTCATTATTCTTCTTCTTTCTTTTCTCTTGATTTTACTTGAAAGCTTTCAATCTTCATCCAATTGGATAGTTGTCTTGGAAAAGCAACTATTCATACTTGGATCTCTTCTGAACCTTGGAAAAAGAATGAAGAGATCATGCTAGAAATGCTTTCTCATGTTGGACCAAATTAGGGTTTGGGCGGATATGGTGACATATAATTCTCCCAATACTTTGATTTAGAAATACATGTGGCATAATCAGTGACCGCACTTCATCTCTTCTCATGAGCAATCAGACCAAAGAATTGGCTATTGATTAAGATTTGAGAGATTGAGTTACCAAGGAATTGGAATTCAATCACTTAAGATTGCCAAGGAGATCAATGAATGCATTGATTGAGGAAGAGATGAGAATGAACTTGATCCGGAGGATGCAACATCTCCTAAGCCCAATGAATTCCCCATTTCTGATCTTACCCATTCTCTTTAGTTTCTGCCATTTACTTTCATGCTAAATTCCCCATTCCCCATTTAAGATTCTGCAATTTACTTTCCGTCATTTATATTCAACTTTTTATTTCCAGCATTTACATTTTCTGCCATTTACTTTCATGCTAAATTCCCCATTCTCCATTTAAGATTCTGCAATTTACTTTTTGTCATTTATATTCAGCTCTTTATTTCCAGCATTTACATTTCTGCCATTTACTTTCCCGCCATTTAATTTCCTGCAATTCTCATCAAATTTTGCTTAGCTTAACTAGAACATTCCTCCAATTAAAGTTGCTTGACCAATCAATTCCTGTGGGATTTGACCTCACTCTATTGTGAGTTTTTACTTGATGACAATTCGGTATACTTGCCGAGAGAAATCTGTTGAGAGACAAGTTTCCGTGCATCAAGACGTCGGACGACCTCGCCACACCAGAGGAGATGTCAGACCCAACACCTTAAGGAGTATACACCTCATGTTCAGGCCCAAATCATCAGTTTCAGGAAATCCCCAGAATAGTTGTCATATGTGATGAATTGATTTCTTACCGATGTCACTCTATTTTAACTGATTCTGTTTCAAATTGAGTTGTATTTGATTCATAAGATTTTAATTTGAAATAAGATAAGATTTAAATTTGAATTGAGATTCAAATTTAAAATCACTCACCAATTTCATACTATATATATATATATATATATGTCAATAGTAAAGAAAATATAATAATTTTTCCTTTACATTCGCATTCATAGTGTCTATAAAAATTTTTGGTGCAAAAAATTGTAAACAAGAATCAGTTTCGAAGTGGATACATATAGTGCCTTCTTTCGTACTATAAAATGAGAAAACTTTTTAACTAGCGTACTCAAGTATTGGCATCTAATTTATCTTATTTCGATAAAATTTTAAGTACAAAATAAATTAATAGGAATACTTTATTACTTCTACTTCGTATTATGAACACTTTGTAATCCTTCCTCCAACTCATTGATTATTGCGGTTTCCTAAAAGTTTCTATCCTTTAGAAGATTAACTCAAATAGTTATTATTGTTGTTTAAAGTAAATTATTGATTTACCGTTGCTTAATTTGGAGTAACAATGACTCTTCAACAGTTCAACTTCAATTTCTATCGTTGATTAGTAGGTAATTTTGGAACCATACTTTTGCGTGATCAAGTTTCCAGCCATATTCAATGTTCTAAACTGTTTTATGGTTTTTTTTTATTTTTAACAATGGTCACAGGCACGCATAATTGATCCAAATTAACCAGTTGTTTGTGCTATAATTGAAGAGTAAGAACAAATTATAAGGAAAATAAAGAAACATGCTCTTTGTACCCATCGTAACATTCGGAGACAAGAAGAAAAAGAAAAATAAAAAACATAGAATTAAACTCAAATGTAAAACTGATGGTGATTATTTCAATGATGATATCTTCACATAAAAATTGTTCCAAGGGTTACCTGAAACGGGGTTGCTTTTGGACGTGAACGTGAGGTCCAAACTCCTTTTGAGGCAACCTGATTTCCATTGGAGCCGAGGTGCTGTTGTTTGAGTTTCTTGTGAGAAGGTAGAGGGTGGTATTTGCAAGGGACTCCGATGCTTAAGTTAGCAAGGGTTAAAGCAGATTTTTAGTAGATTGGGTTCTGAATATACCTGAGGGTATAAGTGTATTTAAGTAAAGTAGATAACCACCTTTTAGAGTAATTCCACATTTGATGGTGGATGACCATTCCCTTTTTCTAGGAAAATTGTTGAGATCTCCCTTTTAGATAGATGAGAGATATCTTAAGAGTTAGTTACTTATTTAGATAAGTAGAGTTGAGTTGTTCGTCGTTGCGCCCGACCTCTATGAGGCAAACCGCCTTCCTTGGGGATAGGTCGGGTACTCAACGTGTTTTAAAATTTGAGGCATTATGTCTTTTTGTAGTTCTATGCACGTTACTCTACGGTTACCTTGGTAGCCGTGCGCTATAAATGAAGGGGTGTGAAATTACTCTTTTGTTTGTAGTGTCTTAAAAATACCCAAACTCTTTCTCTATCTTCTTTTTTCGCTTCTTCTGAAACATTTTTGTTCATCCCTCTCCCTTTTTTAGACTTTTCGTTCTCTTCATTACAACATTTTCAAGGCTTCTCCATTCTGAATATTTGCTTCGCGTGGAACATTTGTGTGTTTGCTATTTCCATGAACTTTTTCGTTTTTGTTTTTCCTCAAGGTTGGTTCTTTTAATCCTTTGAGCTTCCTTGTCTATATTCTTGTGTTTTGGGTGATATACTTTCATTTTGAATCATTTTTATGGTTATCACTGGAGGGATGGAAATGATTCTTTGTATGTTTGGGGGTTCTACATTTTTCTTTATATGTCGTAAATTAATTTCAAGAATTTGCTTTCTTTGCTTGAACTTTTATTGTTGTTGCCGCTGTGAATCTGAGTGTGGGCATTTTTCTCTGTGTTTTTCTTAAATGGTGTCATTTTATCTATTAAAGATGGCACCATTTCCATGTCTGGTAATGTTGTGCATTTGTTTTTTATACAAGAGGTTTAAGAAATATAACGTTCTTTAGGGTTGTTGAAGATGACCCGACCTCTTGAATGCTTGTGTTGTTGTACCCAACTTTCTGACTTGTTGTGATGATCTTCTTTTGTTGTATTGTAGGTGTATTTATGTCGCGTTCAGAAATTCTCAACATGTCGTATAAAGTCCCATCCGACTTAACTTGGGTAGATGTATCTATTCTTTCTGGTGTTCCCGTTATTGATAATGAGTATGCTGAGACCCTTCGTAAGCATAATAGGTCGTGTGAAAACCAGGAGGATGAGCCTAGAAATGAGGTCATAATTTCCGATCCTGAAGTGAAGGTTTGCTTTTCCCGACTTGACAAGTTGGAACAATATTTCATATGTGTATGAATGCTTTTTTACAAAGTTGGAGGTTAGCCTTCCTTTCACCAACTTTGAGCCCGAGGTCCTTAGGCTCCGTAAAGTCGCTCCTTCCCAACTTTACCCTAACTCTTGTGGGTTTCTAAAAATTTATCAACTCCTCTCCCGTGAACTCGCATCCCCCCTTCTGTTAAAGTTTTCCTTTAACTTTTTGTACTTACCAAACCTTTTAGTTCTAAGAAGCAGGGGTTGATCTCCTTCCGATCTATTCAAGAGAGGAATGTATTTGCCATTTTTTATGACTCTTTGATGAACGAAATTCTTATCCCGGTATAGAATTTAGCATTGAATCCAATCGTGAGTATAGTCTAACCGACACGTAAACATCGCATCAAACAATTCTAAAATCTATGATCGAGAGTATTGATCCCAGGTCATTCTCCTTATGAATTGCCTTAGAATGCGCATCATTGATTAGGAAGTCTTTTGTGGTTTTGAGAGTTGGTGCAAGAATTCAAGCTAACAAAAGTAAACAACAATTAATTGCGATAAAAGCCTTGGCTAAGGGTGAGTATTGGAAGTTCCATCATTGTAGTTTCCTTCAATTGTGATAAGAATTTATTATTGCTGCACTTAGTTAACCCCCTAATAATGAAAGAAAGTCAAGTGAAAGTAACTAACTTGAGTCACAAGGGGAGTCTAGCTTTAGTGCACTCAAAGTCAATTAGCAATTTTCAATTCCTAATCAATAATTGATATCCACTACTCAAGTGTCTCCAATAACTCAACCCCTAAGCTAAGTAAGAGAAATCTACTCCATAGCTAGGGTTGTCATTTTCACAAACAATTGGTAGGCAATCATAGAAAACATGATGAAATTGAAAGAAAAGAATTGAATTAAAGCTACCTAATCCAAGCAATCATCAACAATCAAGCAATTGAATGAAATTCATCAATTCATTAATCAAAATCCAAAGTAACAAGGTCACAAATCTAGATCCAAGTGGATGAATCAAAAGAACACTAATTAAGAGTAGAAGAAGAGTAGATCTACAACTTGTATCAAGGTAAAAGTGAATTAGCAGTAGATCTCACCAAGAAATCAAAGGAGAATTGCAATGGAGAGAGTAAAATCCTAGAGAGAAGTTGGAGTTTCTCTCTCTAAAAGAAAAATGTAACTAACTACTTAAAAATATCTAGAATTATGTCTAATTGTCTCAACCTCTCTAATCCTTGGTCTTCTTATGCTATTCCCGCCAGAATTCTGCCCCAAAACAGGGCCTACCACTGCCTAAAATTGCTGGTCACATTTTCTTCTTAAAAAATCACGTGCGACTTTCGACGTGTACGCGCACAGTACGCGTACGTGTCCCTGGGGCTTTTGGCGAGTGTGCGTGCAGGCGCGCAGTACGCGCGCGCCTCCAAGGATTTCTGGCCCAGCCATATAAGCGTGTCGGCTTCTCGTTTCGGCTCCATCTAGCCAGCTCTGAGGATGCACATTCACGCGCACGCGTAAGGTGCGCGCGCACGCCCATGCCCAAATTCCAAAACTCTAGTTTATTCCATGCTTCTTCCATTCATGCATGCTTCCTTCATCCCTTTTAGCCATTTTTTCCTTATAACTTCTGAAACCACTTAACAAATGGATCACGGCATCGAATGGTGATAGAGGAGGATTACAATATATCAATTCTAATGCAAAAGAAGTATGTTTCATCCATGAGGCACAATTAGGAAAGGAACACAAAATCATGAATTTTTAAATGAATAAGTGTGGAAGATCATTGATAAAACGCTCAAAATCTACACATGATAAACCCTAAAAAGGGGGGTTTATCACTCTTTCCAAAACTTTAAAAGTTACTTCTCTAAAATCTGATCTGTTGAGGGTGTCTGACCTTTCTTTTTAGATGGGAGGGATGAGCCCCTTTTTAGCTTGTATTGGAAGGAAAACCTTGTAGTTATTAAGTACAGCTTGGATGACTTGGATGAGGTTGATAAGAGGGTAGTCGCCTTATTCTAGGAGTATTGGGGCCGAGCTCCTAATCTGGACACCAAGAAATATTTAGAAAATCCAAGCCAAATCCAATCCGAGAAAGGTAGCATTCTTTTCATTTTGTAGATACAATTTTATTGACTGTTTTGTTGGCTAATATGATCCGACTTTGATGTCATGCAGAAAAAATGACTGGGAAGTCGGCTGCCATGAAAACTTTTCATTCTGCTAGGAAGAATATTGTTGCTCGAACTCAGCTACCTCTGCCTCCCTTAAGGTTACTCCCGATCTAACTCTTCCTCCTCTCACTCCTCTTTCTAACATTGGTAATCGAACAATTTTTCTTGCGCCTCCTTTTCCCGATCCTAAGTCTAAAAAATATAAGACTTTTGATGGTATAGAATTTTTGTCAGAAATACATTCTTTCACATAGCTTTATTAGTATGGATGATGTTTTTATAAAGAACCATCTTCAAGTACTTGCCCGAGGTGGAATTCGGATGGTTGGGGTATGCTCAGCTTTGCTGAGGGAATTAAAAAAGACTCCCCTTAGGGCCATTCAGTGCTCTTCAGCTGACCTGCAAGCTAAAGTGGCATCTTTGAGGGAGTCTAAAAAGGGAAGGTGAAAAAGAGGAACTTATTTTCGACCTTGCCAAGGCTCGGGAGAGGGTGAAGCAATTCGAGGCTGCATGTGCCATGGAGAAGGGCTTGAAAAAGAAGGCTAAAGAGAGCTATACCAGGGTCTTTGGGGAGAGATGGATTTGGTGGATGAGATCGCCAAGTCAAGGGAGAGGTATGAAAACTTGGAGGAGACTATAGCTTAGGGAATGGATGATTTAACTGAGAATTTGAAGGCCCAGTTCTGAGTTATAGCTCCTAAGGTGGACCTTTCCCCCATTAGCCCTATGATAAACCACTATTTTATAGTTTATCTTTTGCTAAATTGAGTGGTTTTTATCAATCTTTTGCTCACTTATTCATATAATTTGCATGATTTAACAATTCATTCCCAGATTGATGCTATGATTGAAAATATGCTTCTTTGGCCCTAAATTTGCTAATTTTAATCCCCTCTTATTACCATTCGATGTCGTGATATGTTTATTAAGTATTTTCAGGGTTTATAGGGTAGGAATGGCTTAGATGATGGAAAGGAAGCATGCAAAAGTGGAAGGAATACAAGAAATTGAAGGAATTGCTGAGCTATCAAGCCTGACCTCTTCATACTAAATCAATTATAACTTGAGCTACAGAGGTCCAAATGAGGCATTTCCAGTTGCGTTGGAAAGCTAACATCTGGAGCTTCGAAATGATATATAATTTCCCATAGTTTACATTCTGTTAGGTGACGTGCACGCGTGGATCACGCATATGCATGACCTTGCAAAAGTTCAATCGACGCGTACGCGTGGGCGACGCGTACGCGTGGGCGACGCGTACGCGTGGGCGACGCGTACGCGTGACAGAGCCACGTGCTGGACGTATCAGAAATCACTGGGGGCAATTTTTGGGCTGTTTTTGGCCTAAGTCCAAGCCCGAGAACACATAATAGAGGCTGCAGAATGGGGGAATCATTCATTCATTCACTCATACAACATTCATTCACATAATTTTAGGTTTTAGATGTAGTTTCTAGAGAGAGAGGCTCTCTCCTCTCTCTTAGCTTTTAGGATTCTTAGGTTTAGCTATTTTCAAATTGAGATTTCTATTTTACTTTAATTTAGTTTCCTTCTACTCTTATTTATTTTAGAACTCTAGTTTATCTATTTCTTTTGTTGGTTTATTTATTTTTCCAATTTAATTTATGAACTCCATGTTAGATTGAATTTCTTATTTAATGCAATTTGAGGTATTTCATATTTATGATTGTTTTCTTCAATTTATGTTATTGATGCTTTCAATTGGTTGTTTGGATTTTATTATCTCTTATTGCTTTTCCATGCTTTTATGTTGTGCCTTCCAAGTGTTTGACAAAATGCTTGGTTGGATTTTAGTATAGATTTCTCTTCTTTTGGCTTTGGTTGAGTAATTGGAGATTCTTGAGTTATCAAACTTCTTTGTTGCTTGATAATTGAAAGTTGCTAATTGATTTGAATCCCTCTAAGGCTAGTCTTTCCTTAGGAATTGGCTAGGACTTGAGGAATCAAATTGATTCATCCACTTAACTTTCCTTCCTAGTTAGAGGTTAACCAAGTGGGACCAATGGATAATTCTCATCACAATTGATAAGGATAGCTAGGATAGGACTTCTAGTTCTCATACCTTGCCAAGAGCTTTATTAGTTATTAGTTTACTTTCTTGCAATTTACTTTTCTTGTTCCACATTTCAAAAACCCAAAAATATACTTTTCCACAACCAATAATAACTACACCTCCCTGCGATTCCCTGTGAGACAACCTGAGGTTTAAATACTTTGGTTATTAATTTTATTGGGTTTGCTTTAGTGACAACCAAATTTTTGTATGAAAGGATTATTTGTTGGTTTAGAAACTATACTAGCAACAAGAATTTATTGTGAATTCTTTACTAGCAAAAATCCGTTCATCAAAATGGCGTCGTTGCCGGGGAATTGCAAACGTGTGCCTTATTATTGGTAATTGTGAATATTGTGAATAATTTTGCTTTTTCGTTTCTTTGTTAGTTGTTTCTAGTTTTAGGAGTTTATTCTCATTATTTTCTTATTAGTTTTGTTTTTATTTGCTACTATGAATTATCACCCCTTTGGCTACGAGTTTGGTTCAAATTATGTTGTAGGGAATGGAAGCTATAATGCGAACATGCATCAAGGTTGGGACAATCAAAGATGGCAGGAGCCACAAGGATTTGATCAACCCTCTTGGCAACAACCCCCTCCAATGCACTATGACCAACAACCATTCTATGATGCATACCAAGACAATAGCTATGGTGGACCTATTCGTGACAATCAACAACCTCCACCAACTTACTATGAGCAAGAGTCATTCCAAGGTGCATACCAAGACAATGGATATGGAGGACCGCCTTGTAGTTACCAACAAGCCCCATCATATACCTATGAACCACATCCTCAACATATCTTTGAACCACCATACTCACAAGCCCCCTACTATTAAACACCCTCATATAATCCTAATCCATATCCACCATATCAACCACCCTATGAGCCATATGAACCAAACATAGAACCACCCCAATTCCAACCCAATTACTCCCAAGAACCACCACCTCCATATACACCATGTCCATATCCATCAACCCAAGAGCCATATGATCCTAATCATGTTATTAAAGCGGGACAAGAGTCAAGGGATCATCTCAAGAAAACACTGGATCGATTTCAAGCAACCCTTCATCAATTGGATCAAGTGGGAAACCGGAAAGCACACGAAGATCTCATGGCTCAAGAATCTCAACTTGAGAACAAGGAATTGAAGTGTGTTGTGCAACAAGTGGAAAAGATGGAGAGTGTTGAACCGCCACATCCTTATTATGGTGAACCACCCTCTTATCATGAACCTTTCTTCCCAAGTAATGAACCCTCATATCCACCCCAATCTCCAATGAATGACACTCTAAGTGTTCTTCTTCAAGGGCAAAGAGAGATACAAAGGACGACACAAGAGTTCATAGCTACCTTGACCGAGGTAGTAGGTAATTTAGCCTCTCTTCACTTCGATACTCAAGGAACTCCTATGGCTACATGTGGAGAATCATTAGAAGAGCGTAGCATGAAGGAGACACTAGAAACTCCGGTGGACAATGAGGAACATGACTTTGTATTGGAACAAGTGGAGGAAGCCATAATAGTTGAAGAGGAAGAAGTGGTTGAAGACTTAGGAGATGCCGAACCTCCATGGGAATCTAGAGTTGTAGAGTCTTCCTCCAAGAAGATTGAAATTGGTGTCAAGGAGGCTACTGCACAACCTCCATGGCATATTCCCTATGAAGACTTGGATGGGATAGATCAAGAAGTAAGTTCCCTTGGTGATGAGGATCATGAATCAAGTCCTCCTAGTGATGAATCTATATCCACAAATTGCATACCTTCTACTTGCTTTGCTTGCATCTTGTTTGCCTTTTTGTTTCTCTACTTTCAATTGATAATCTGTATCTTGGGATTTCTGTTTTTTAGGATGTCTGACCCGAAAGGAAAAGGCAAGGCTAAGGCCACTTCCGGTAAGAGGAAGAGAGGCCAGTCATCCGTTGCCCTAGCGAATATCCTCTCGGATGAATCTTGGTGCGAAAAGAACTTTAGTGATCAAGAAAAAGCTTATCAACTGGTGCCTGCTAATGACCCAGTCAAATTCGCCAATCTCTACTGTGAACTCATGTTTTCGGTCTTTAGAGACACAAGGCACCTCTACTTGGAAAAGATGCTCAAGATACCAACCGAATTAAAGAAGTACACTAAAGAGCAGATCAAACAGAGAGGTTGGGTATTTCTGGAGAGAGATCTGACAGAGGTAAACGCATCCTGGGGCCATGAGTTCTATTGTAACTATTATAAGACGACCCTTGATGCAGTGCAGCTTAGGGAAAAATAGATCTTAGTCACTGAGGAGGTGATAGAGGATATCCTCCACTTCCAACCTAAACCAGATGATACAGATGGTTATTAGAAGACTGATGAGTCTATTAGATTCATGAGTTTTGATTGGGATGCTGTACGGCGTACCATAGCCATTGATCCTGATGTTCCGTGGGCTATGGGAAAGTCAAAGATCACTCCACAGGGAATAAAGATTATCTATCTTAATGAAGAGGCTAAGCTGTGGCTACAGATACTCAGTAATTATGTTATGCCTAGTACTCATGAGTCAGAGGTGCCAGCTGCCATGATCATCCTCATTTGGTGCGTCATGGAAGGAAAGGACCTATACCTTCCACGGTTTATCAGAAAGTACATGGCTAGAGTTCACGTCAGAGGCACCCTGCCATTTCCTTATCTGATCACCCAGATGGCTCGTCGAGCTGAGGTGCCCTGTGAGCCAGAGGATGAGAGACCACTGATTGCCGACTGCAAGAAGGTTATTCCTCAGCAGCGCCTTCAACACCTGCAGCACCACCTGCTTCTGCAGCACCATCATCCGCCTCTCAGCCAGTCTACCATCTTGTGCACCACCTTTTTGAGCGCCTTGATCAGATGGAGCGCCGCACTTAGCGGCATCTTGAGCAGTCTGAGCATCGCAACAAGCGACGCTATGCCCATCTGAAGCTGCTTATGACTACTGGGCGTACTGACATCCCCTCCGAGCCTGACACACCCTCGGAGCACTCTGAGGAGGAGGAGGAGCAAGAGGAGGCACAGGTGGAGGACCAGCAGCAGGCACAGCACGAGGAGAGTCAGCCTGAGCAGCCTGCAGAGCCTCAGGCACCAACCCAGCCACCACTGGCAGAGCTAGCAGCACACCCTTCCGTAGGCGATGACCCTTCACACCCGGCTTGACTAGCGCATCGAGGATGATGCTATGATATAAGTGTAGGGAGGTCGCCGTCTCCAGCGAATTATATTTTGGTGAACCATTTCAGACTTTTTATCCTATTTTGCTTTATTTTGTATTTTGCTTTACTTTACTTTACTTTTCTTTTTAGTACTTGCACATTTCTATATTATTGTGCTCTTGTTTATTTCTACCTTGTTGCATTATGCACTTTGGGCTTGTATATATCTTGGATATTTAGCTTGAATTGCCACTACAAGAAAAAACAATATTTGTAACAAAAAAATTGTTACAAAAAATCGAAATTTTGAAACAAAAGGATTTTGTAACAAAAAAAGGGGCCGTTGCAGTATGTCCCGTTACAAAAAGTTTTTGTAACAAAAAACAAAACTGTTACAATTCATAGTGATATTTTGTAACAAATTTTTCTGATACAAAAAACCAGAAGTCGTTACAAAAGTGGTAACAAATTTTGATCTTCAATGTATTTTTTGTGACAATCTATTTTTTCTATCATTAAATTTTGTTACATGATGTAACTTGATTTTGTAACATTTTTTTCTTTTAGTTACAAAAGCAAAATAATTATTTTGTAACAATTTTTTTAATACAAATTGCATGCATAATTTACTAAATTATTTTTTAAATTAACTAATATATTAACTATTTTACTAAGCAAGTCTACATTTATATAATATGTAAAAATATACATAATTCAAACATGCCTCATTTAGTTCAAATTGTTTTAAAATAAAATATTAGTGAGTACATTGATTAGTTCTACGAGTTATATGTCTTGCACAAGTTCAACCAAAAGCTAAAAGTTCTAACATAGATTAGTGTCTCTATGAATCAAAATATTCTTGAACACGCAAGGTAGCATGTGGTCACCAGTTCAATACTCCTGTAAATAAGAAAAACCGAAACAAAAAATTAAAAACAAGATATAATACTAATTATAATTTTTTCCATTAAGTTTTATCCAAAATGTTTAGAAAAATTTGGGCAAAACCTCCCCTAAAACTCGGATATTTCCACCGTCTATGGTTCCAACAAAAACAACCAATTCACAACTTATTTCTCAACCAATACACAACCAAATTTATCAAACCAAATTTAGGCATGAAGTTAAAATGAACTTGAATATGCCATATAACTAACCATTAGCAACTCTGCTCCTTTACTCTTGCCCTTTGTATTGTATCAACAACATATGGATCTATTTTGCCTATTAAACAAGAAAAATAAATTATAAAAACTTGTTAGCATATTTATTAGCATAGTTAGAATTGCACAACTTGAACATAGTTAGAATGTTTATTAAATAATACCATCCATTTGAGTATTAAAAGGGAAAGAATTAGCACAAAAAAGAAATTAGAAGAATATATAAAACCAAGTATAACATATCCAAATTCTTTGGTAAGTATAACAAATAGTAACACATGACACTTGGTATTTATATAAAACCAAGTAAAAAATATCCAGATTCTTTGGTAAGCCAGAGCATCTAGTGTACAACGACAATCAACATACTAGTCACTGAACAAATTCAATCAAGAAAAGGAGAATACCAAAACAAAACAAAATAAATAAATAAAGGCATATTAAATAAAGGACAGAAGATGTTGGAAGGCTCACTGACGAGAGAATTTTTGCCAGTAAAGAATTTCATAAAAACAGTCGCGTTGTAGATATAGTCTCTAAACCGACAGAAATCCCTTCGTACAAACGTTTTGGTTGTCACAAGTAACAAACCCCTTTTAAATTGATAACCGAGTATTCAAACTTCGGATCATCTTCTCAAGGAATTGCAGGGAAGTATGTTCTTATTATTGGTTATGAAGATTGTAAATTGGAGGTTTTGGAAGTAAGGTGGGAATATGTTATATGACAAGTAAAATAAAATAATAATAATAAAATCTCTTGGCAAGGTATAAGAAATTGAAAGTCCAGACTTAGTTATCCTTATTAATAACAATGAAAGTTGAATCTTAATTCCACTTAGTCAACCTTTACTAAAGCAAAGGAAAGTCAAGGGACAAATTGGTTTGATCTTCGAATCCTATTTATTTCCTAAGAAAAGCTTGGGATTATTGAAGTTCAACTCAATTGGCAAGATAACAATTAACAATTATGCTATTAAGTTGGATAATTCCTGAGTTACTGATTTCTTAACCAAGACCAAAAGGGGAAAAGTAAATCTACTGTAATAAGAATGCCTTCAGATGGGAAGCAATAATCATGTAAATAAAAGAAAGCAATATTAAACTGAAATACCTCAAATTGCATTAACAAAAGAACTTAAATCTGACATAGACATGCATGGAAAAATAAATAAAAGAACATTGAACCTGGATTGAGAGTCACTCCTAAAACTAAGAGAAGTCCTAAATCCTAATCCTAAGAGAGAGGAGAGAACCTCTCTCTCTAAAAACTACATCTACTCCTAAAATTTGTGAATGTGAAAGCCTCCCTTTGAATGGATGCAGTCCTCCACTTTATAGCCTCTAATCTATATTTTCTGGGCCGCAAACTGGGTCAGAAACAGTCTAGAATTTGCTGGTTTCGGATTTTGCCACGCTGGTTTTTTGTCACTGCGACGCGGCCGCATGGATCATGCGGTCGCGTCACCTAGCGTCAGAGGAACTATAGCATATTATACATCAAATCGAAGCCCCAGACGTTAGCTTTCCAACGCAACGGAAACCGCGTCGTTTGGACTTCTGTAGCTAAAGTTATAGCCATTTGAGTGCAAAGAGGTCAGGCTGGACAGCTTAGCAATTTCTCCAACTTCTTGTATTCCTTCCACTTTTGCATGCTTCTTTTCCATTCTCCAAGCCATTCCTGCCCTGTAATCTCTGAAATCACTCAACACACATATCAAGGCATCTAATGGTGATAAGAGAGGATTAATAATAAGCAAATATAAGATCAAAGAAGCATGTTTTCAATCAAAGCACATAATTAGGAAGGTAAATGTAAAACCATGCAAATAGTATGAATAAGTGGGTAAAGAGTAGATAAAAACCACTCAATTGAGCACAAGATAAACCATGAAATAGTGGTTTATCAACCTCCCCACACTTAAACACTAGCATGTCCTCATGCTAAGCTCAAGAGAAGCTATAAAGAGGAAGAGGAATGGTAGGATGTATGAAATGCAATCCTATCTATATGAATGCAACTACATGCAAAATGTTTCTACCTACTTAGTTAAAAGTAAACAAATCTTTCAAGAGAAAATATGAACTGGATTTCACTAATTCAAATCATGAAAATGAAGTACAAATCGACTTGCAAGAAGAAAATAGCTCATGAAAGCAGGGAACAAGGGATTGAGCATCGAACCCTCACTGGTAGTGTATACACTCTAATCACTCAAGTGTTTTAGGTTCGATTCTCTCAATTCTCTACTAACCTTGCTTTCTAAGGCTTGCTCTTCATAAAACAATCAACATAAATTAATGCACAGATACACAAATCAGGAGGTCTTTTAAGGGTTGTAATGGGGTTAGGGTCAAGGTAGGATTGTATTTGGTCAAGTGGACTAAAATCTGAATCCTTAATTAACTTAAACTTTTTCCACCTAACTTAAACAATCCATGTAATCATAATACAACATCTAACCATCCATTAACCATGTTTTCCACATTATTCATGCATTCTAATTCTAAGTACCGTACATATGCATTGCTTTCACCACTTACTTTGGGGCATTTTGTCCCCTTTCTCTTATTTGCACTTTTTCTTTTCTTTTTCTCCTTTATTTTTTTTTTCTTTATATATATATATATATATATATATATATATATATATATATATATATATATATATTTTTTTTTTTCTCAATGCATATGATTAAGATATTGAATGCATGAATCATGTTCTAAACATTTCTTTCACATAAAGATATATAATACCCAATTCTTAAACTAAATATTTCCAAACCCACTTTTCCCACACTTAAATCATAAGCACTCTCACTAGTCTAAGCTAACCAAGGATTCAAATTTAAGGACATTATTGTTTTCCGCTTAGAGTTAATGATGTGCTAAAGTAAAGAACAAATGGGTAAAATAGGCTCAAAATTGGTTTGCAATGGATAATGAAAAGGTTAAGGCCATATGGGTATGTAAGCTAAGTGAAACAAAGGCCTCAATCATATAAGTGCATATATATATCAAACAATAGAAATATAGAATTAAGCAAGACAAAGATCACAATTTTAGAGAGAAAAACACACACCAAAAATAAAATATTGGTTGATAAAATGCAACCAATTCAAATAGGCTCAAAATCTCACAGGTTTTGTGTGTTCGAGCTCTAAACCATGTTCCAATATAATATTTCTTCAAACATGTGTAACAAAAAAATTTATTCAAATTAGTGAAATACTTTAAAAGGTTTCTTGAAAAAGAAAATATTACTTTAACCAAGTGGTAAAATATGCAAAAAATCAAACAAATATGCAATCAAACATGCAAATGCAACAATGAACAAACAAATAAAATAAAAATTTTGGTGTTGAGTCAGGAAATAACTAACCCATGGAGATCGGTATCGACCTCCCCACACTTAAAGATTGCAACGTCCTTGGTGCATGCTGAGATTTGCAAGTGGATGGGTTGTTTCAACTGTTGCTTTTCTCTAAGGATTGTGCAGATGGACTTGTCTGTCTCCCCATGTAAACGTCTTCCGGTTCCCTTCCGGGTGGCCATCCTGAAAGGAAAGAAGAGTAACCCAAAAATAGAGATAAGAAAATAAAAGAAGTATGGGTGGGTTAATGCCAAATAATAAGGGTCTCAATTACATGGTAGCTACAACATGCAAGTGAGAAAACAATAGAAGCCACGGCATACCATTGGTGCAGAATATGCAACAATGGGGAAGAGAGTGGGGAAGGAAAGATAATATAAATTAAAAATCAATACAAAAGTAATACAGGTATAAAAGATTGGCATTGATTTAAATAATATTACCTAACCAGAATAAAACAAGCCATAAGCACCAAGATAATACCAGAAAAGAAATAATAGTTGAATTTTGAACACCAATGGTAAAATAATAAATTTAGAAAAATAAAAATATGCAATAAATGAAAGTATGCAAATAAATAAAATAAAATAAAATGAGAGGGAAAAAGGATGAGAAGAAGAAAAAGAAAGTGAGAAAGGAGAGAGAAGGAAGAAATTAGGATTAGAAAAGAGAAGATAAGAAAATTGGCACTAATCTGGATAGGTTGTGCGACGCTGGCGACGCTGTAGCGTGGGTGACACGGTCGCGTGGTGCGCGATAAGGTTGGGTGACGCGGACGCGTAGGGCACGCGATCGCGTGACTTCATTTGTGCTAGTGGCGCGAGTGTAGCCTCGCGGTCGCACAACTCTCTGTTTGAAACTCTTTTTGCCAAAATTCTGGGTGACGCGGTCGCGTAGGGCATGCGATCGCGTGAGTGGCCATCATGGGGATATAACACGGACGCGTGAGGCACGCGTTCGCGTGGTGAGGCTTGGGCTACCAGCACGAGTCCAGCCCAACTCCAGCTCAACTTTCGGCCATGCACCTGGTTGACGTCGATTTTCAGGTCACGCGGCCGCGTGGGGCACGCGATCGCGTGGGAAGCCAGTATTCCCCTGCGGCGCGGAAGCGTCAGCGACGCGGTCGCGTGGGACAAATTGTGCCACTGGCACGTCTCCAGCCTCGCTCCAGCATGACTCTCTGTTCATTTTTATTTTCTCTTCTCTCCTTGCGACGCGGACGCGTCGCTGATGCGGTCGCGTCGCGTGGCACTTTTTTTTTTTGTAATCTAAAAAATGCAGAATGCAGTGTTAATATGAATGTGATGCAAAACTCCAGGTTCAATATAACAAAATAAAATAAAATTCAAAAATAAATAAAACTAAATAAAAATGAAAAAGGACGATCATACCATGGTGGGTTGTCTCCCACCTAGCACTTTTAGTTAAAGTCCTTAAGTTGGACATTTGGCGAGCTTCCTGTTATGGTGGCTTATGCTTGAACTCATCCAGGAATCTCCACCAGTGTTTGTGATTCCAGTAACCTCCGGGGTCCCAAACTAGGCATGTAAAACCCTTAAGAAGCTTCAAACAGATTCTTAGGCTCCCGGGGTAACAAGTGTCAGAGCAGATTCCAGGATCCCAAATCTTGCTTTTACACCCATCCATGTCGGGATCTGTATTTTTCCAACTCGGTGATAAGTGATTTGAATTCTCATTGCAGCTACCAAACAGCGTCCTAGACCCATTCAGTTGAGCTTTATACCAACCCTTGTGTTTGAACTTAAAGCTTCCAACCATGATGAACCTTGCTTGACAATTCTTATCACTGGCCATCTTCCTCTTTCTCTTAATGCCATAAAGAGCTCTAAGTTGACCATACGTCTCCAGTAGCCCATATTCAAGTGGGATTAGAAAGCTATGGGATATGAATTTTACCCACTTGAATGTTGTGAAGGATGATGGTAACTTAGGAGGAGGTATTTTTAATGAAATTGCAAGTTCCACTCCCTTGTGCTCTTCTCTGATAATTACCACTTCTTTGCAAGCTTCTTCAATTTCAACCTCTTCCTCTTGGTAGCTCTCTTTCAATTCAATCTCCTCTTCATTGCTTTCCAAGGGCATGGGAGGTTGTGCTTCTTCTTCTTGAATCTCCATCTCTTGATCAACCTCTTCCAAGTCTTCAACTATGATATGCTTTGGAGGTTGTACACCCTCCTCAGCATCAATTTCAACCGTCTCGGAAGGGGGTTCTATGATTGGACTTTCCCATGGAGGTTCTGCATCTCCTAAGTCTTCAACCACTTCTTCTTCTTCAATAATTCCGGCTTCCTCTACTTGTTCCAGTACAAAGTCATGCTTCGTACTGTTCACTGGAGTTTCTAGTATCTCCTTCATGCTACGTTCATTAGATTGTCCACATAAAGCCATGGGGGTTCCTTGAGTGTCCAAACATCGGGAAGCTAATTGACTCATTATTACTTGCGCCCATTGATGAATGGTTACCTGACATCGATCCACTATTTTCTTGAGACGATCCTTTGCCTCTTGATGCACTCTGCTTTCATAAATAGGATCATAGTGCTCTTGGATTGATGGATATGGAGATGGTGAATATTGAAGTGGTGGTTCTTGTGAGTAATTGGGTTGGAATTAGGGTGGTTCTATATATGGTTCATATGGCTCATGAGGTGGTTGGTATGGTGGTTGAGGGTTAGGGTCATATGGAGGTGAATGGCCGAAAGGGACTTGTGAGTTTGGTGGTCCAAAGTTATGTTGAGGAGAGGGTTCATAGGCATATGGTGGTGGTTGTTGATAGTTCACTGGAGATGGTTGTTGCCATGAGGGTTGATCAAATTCTTGTGGCTCCTCCCATCTTTAATTGTTCCAACCTTGATGCCTGTTCTCATTGTAATTTCTTCTTCCTGCAACATTATTGTAACCAGACTCATAGCCAAAGGGGTGAGAGTTCATAGTAGAAAATAAAAATTAAAAAAAAATAAAAACAAATTGAAATTAAAAGGTTATTTAAATTTTGAAATTTGAAAATTAAATTTTGAAATTTTGAATTTTAAATTTTTGAAATTTGAATTTTTGAAATTTGAAATTTGAAAATTTTTAAATTTGAATTTTGAAAATTTTTAAATTTGAATTTTGAAATTTGATTTTTGAAATAAGATAAGATAAAATAAAAATTTTAAAAATAAAAATTTGAAATTTTTTTTTCGAAAAAATTAATTAAAAATATTTTAAAACAATAAAATGACACCAAAATTCAAATTTTTAGATCAAAACGAAGAAAACAACTAAGAACAGCATGAAGGTCAAGATGAACGTGAAGAACAACTTGAAGATCAAGATGAACACTAAGAACAAATTTTTGAAAAAAAAAATTTTTTATTTTAATAACTAAATAAAAACAAATAACCTCTTAATTTATGGAAAAGCAAAAATAAAAAATAAAAATAAAAATAAATAAAAAAGGAAAAAGCAAATATTTACAATAACCAATAATAAGGCACACGTTTGCAATTCCCCGGCAACGGCGCCATTTTGACGAGAGGATTTTTGCCAGTAAAGAATTTCATAAAAACAGTCGCGTTGTAGATATAGTCTCTAAACCGATAGAAATCCCTTCGTACAAACGTTTTGGTTGTCACAAGTAACAAACCCCTTTTAAATTGATAACCGAGTATTCAAACCTCGGGTCGTCTTCTCAAGGAATTGCAGGGAAGTATGTTCTTATTATTGGTTATGAAGATTGTAAATTGGGGGTTTTGGAAGTAAGGTGGGAATATGTTATATGACAAGTAAAATAAAATAATAATAATAAAATCTCTTGGCAAGGTATAAGAAATTGGAAGTCCAGACTTAGTTATCCTTATCAATAACAATGAAAGTTGAATCTTAATTCCACTTAGTTAACCTTTACTAAAGCAAAGGAAAGTCAAGGGACAAATTGGTTTGATCTTCGAATCCTATTTATTTCCTAAGAAAAGCTTGGGATTATTGAAGTTCAACTCAATTGGCAAGATAACAATTAACAATTATGCTATTAAGTTGGATAATTCCTGAGTTACTGATTTCTTAACTAAGACCAAAAGGGGAAAAGTAAATCTACTGGAATAAGAATGCCTTCAGATGGGAAGCAATAATCATGTAAATAAAAGAAAGCAATATTAAACTGAAATACCTCAAATTGCATTAACAAAAGAACTTAAATCTGACATAGACATGCATGGAAAAATAAATAAAAGAACATTGAACCTGGATTGAGAGTCACTCCTAAAACTAAGAGAAGTCCTAAATCCTAATCCTAAGAGAGAGGAGAGAACCTCTCTCTCTAAAAACTACATCTACTCCTAAAATTTGTGAATGTGAAAGCCTCCCTTTGAATGGATGTAGTCCCCCACTTTATAGCCTCTAATCTGTATTTTCTGGGCCGCAAATTGGGTTAGAAACAGTCCAGAATTCGCTGGTTTCGGATTTTGCCACGCTGGTTTTTCGTCACTGCGACGCGGCCGCATGGATCACGCGGTCGCGTCGCCTAGCGTCAGGGGAACTATAGCATATTATGTATCAAATTGAAGCCCCGAACGTTAGCTTTCCAACGCAACTGAAACCGCGTCGTTTGGACCTCTGTAGCTAAAGTTATAGCTGTTTGAGTGCGAAGAGGTCAGGCTAGACAGCTTAGCAATTTCTCCAACTTCTTGTATTCCTTCCACTTTTGCATGCTTCTTTTCCATTCTCCAAGCCATTCCTGCCCTGTAATCTCTGAAATCACTCAACACACATATCAAGGCATCTAATGGTGATAAGAGAGGATTAATAATAAGCAAATATAAGATCAAAGAAGCATGTTTTCAATCAAAGCACATAATTAGGAAGGTAAATGTAAAACCATGCAAATAGTATGAATAAGTGGGTAAAGAGTAGATAAAAACCACTCAATTGAGCACAAGATAAACCATGAAATAGTAGTTTATCACTCACCGTGCAGATGCTGACAACATTAGACTGAGCTTTCATAATCTCGACATCACGCTCTTGTTGCTGCTTCCAATCAGAAAGCAAGGTCTCATCCTGTACAAGTTTCAAATTAGAACTGATCCTTGAACTGTTGATGGCAACCAAACAAATTGTACAATAATATTAATCTATGGTGATACCTGAGGTAGCTGTATAGTCACTTTGTTTGGGAAAAGGCGACCAAGTTGCTTCATTACTTTGGGTGTTTCTTTGCTCCTATCATGCAGTCTACCAAAATTATCCTGCACAAAGTTAAATACCAAATTACAGTAGTTCAATAATCAATAATTCCTGAAGGAGCCACGACAAAAAGCTAATATATATAATCAATAATCAATAGGTCATTAATAAAGTAAGAAAATATCATGCAACATTTACTTCAAAGCTTTCTTAGTCCCTACCTCAATCAAAATTGTGTCACTTCATCAAAGCTGGTGACATATTCCTCCATCAAATTCTCTATATACAGTGCCTAACCTTGGCCCTTAAAAGGTATTTTAATTTAATATAATTAAGATTTTTTGCAGATTTCTCATAAACTTGAGTACATGATAGCTTGAAGGCAATAAGATAATGATGGAAATTAAAGAACCAAAGTTCATTTTCCTTCCAAGAACAACAATTGGATTAGTTCTGTTGTGTGCATTTTGAAATTAAACTTGTATTATAATACTATCTCTTAGCTGGTCACCATCTCATCTCTTTAAAGGCTCAAAGGCACTAACTAAGTACTTTTCTACAGTTGGTAGAGAACAGCTTAGAAGAATAATCAACTTTGTTTCAAAAAGCACCTAAACAGAACTCTCTTTTTGTCTTAAAATATTTGAGAAATACCTAAACCTTACACTCATCACTATATGCCCCAAAACACAAACATGAAAGCATTTTTTGACCACTTCACTCACTCAATACCCAATTCCTCTTATTATTTATGCTAAAGTTATGCATTTGTTGTCTTCATTTTATGTCTAGGCACTGTCATTGTAAACACAAAAAAAGAAGCAATCAATCAGCTTTATTTGTATTATCATTTCATAACGAAATTGCATCAACAAAATTAAATTAACAAAGGTGAAAGCATATTTAGTTATTTACAAAATCAAACGGAGAGAGTAATAAATCTCCAATAGCATAAATTAGAGAAAACAAAATCTATCCATAGAAAATGAAAGAAAAACTGAAAATTGATTGATTACTGGTAATAAACGAGGCAAAATTAGTTGGCACAAAACCGGGAGCAATACAGTTTACACGAGTGTTTGGGGCCATCTCAGCAGCCAAGGCCTATGCAGCATATTACAAATAATTATTAGACTTAAAAACAAGGGGATATATGCAGTTTTGTTAGATGTTCAAGAAACACTTTGCAAGGCAAGTGAAGTACCTACTTTGGTAAGTTCAAAAAGGGCTGTTTTGGTCACTCCATACATAGACATAGAAGCAGGAGGATTGAAGCCGGTGATGGAGGAAATAATAACCACAGATGAGCCTTTGTGCAAGTGAGGAGCTGCATCCTACAAGAACATAAAGGTTGTTAATACATCAATTAGAACATTAGCTCATAACAACAAACAATTGACAGCTTGAACTAATTTACCTTGAGAAGAAGTATAGAGGCTTTAACATTAATCTCTTAAAGCTTGTCAAGAACAGAGTCTTTGGTTTGCAAAATAGGGTCAACAGAAGGATTTGCAGCTGCGTTTGACAGTGATGGATCTGACAGTGATGGGATTCTCGGTGGCGACAAGAGCTTCTGATGGCGACGGCGTCTAGTTCACGAACGGTAGCGACGACGGAGCACCAACGGTGATGGCAACGGCTTCTTCCTCCCGCTCGCGCTCCTCCTCTCTGCCTCGGACTCGATGATGGCGACGCGTGGAAGGCAGCTCCCTCTCTCGCACAGTTTGCTCAACGGCGTCCCCTTCTCTCCTCTTCGTTAGTGGAAGCGGCGGCGGCTTCGCAGTCTACAGCAGTGTCAACGGTCGTGGCGAGACCCACGGCACCGGTGCTGTCTTGCTCTGCTTCTCTCTTCTCCCACAGCTCTGATTCTCCCTCTCTTCCCTCAAGCCCTCACCGTTTCTTTCTTTCCCTTTCTTTTTTTTTTTCTGTGTTGATGAGGGGTAACAAGGTGAGGGTGGGTAACGGTGGTAGAGGGCTAGGATTTGTGTAGGTTAGTATTAAATTAGGGTTTTGGGTAGTTTAGGAAATCTAAATAAAAATAGGGTAATAATGTAATTTTATAAAATAAATGAAAGGATAGAATAATAATAAAAAATTAAATTAAATATAAAATATCCATCTTTAAAATACTTTTTAATCACAAATTTGTAAATTAATTTTAATTAAATGCTAATTAAATAAAAATTGGAGATAAATAAATTAATTTTTTTTCATTTATAAATAAGGTTAAAAAAATATAAATATTTAAAATTAAGACATATAAAATATTCACTATTTTTTAATTATAAAAACTCTAAATCAAAATAAGAGTTTACTCAACTTTTATATAAAAATCTCCAAAATACAGTTTTAAATAAATATAATACATCGGAAATAATTAATTAATAACTTTTAAAAATTTAGAGGTCTTACACAGTACGACGGCTGAGAGCTTTAGGGTTTGTTTGGAGGGGGTTGTGAATTTTAATTATGTGTAATAGTGGGGGGATTTTTAAAATTATGCAGGGGAGTTTTATAATTTGCCACAAATAAAATATTTTGTGTAAGTTTTTAAAAATTCTTACTAAAAAACCTCCACTAATTATTAAAAAATTTGTAGTGTAAAAATCTGATTATTAATAAAAATTATATATTAATTATTTAGAAGAATATAAAATAATATTTATAATTTTTAAAAATTAATGAATACATATACTATATAAAAAATTTTAATTTTTGAAATAAAACAAAATTATTTTTAAAAAAATATATACACAATTTTTTTACTCTTAAAGTGTTTAACATTTTGAAAAAAAAATTGTTATAAATTATACTTATATTTTGTTACAAATAATTAACTTGTTACAAATAATATTAAATTTTGTGACAAATTAATTTTTTGCCACAAAACAACTGGAGTTTTTGAAACAAAAAGTTGTTTTGTTACAAAACAATTGGAGTTTTTGAAACAAAAAAAAAAATTGTTACAAAATATTTTGAATTTTTGCAACTTGTTTTTTTTTGTTACAAAATATTACAATATTTTGTTACAAAATATTACAATATTTTGTAACAAAAAACTATATCATTACAAAAACTAACATAATTTGTAACAAAATAAAACAGGTTGTTACAAAATATTATCATGTTTTGTAACAACTTGTAATGTTGTTACAAAATATTATTCTTTTGTAATAATAAAAAATTATTATTACAAAATATTATTTTTTTGTAAAAATTTTAAATTTGATACAAATTTTTTGTTACAAATGTTCCGTTTTCTTGTAGTGTGCACTTTTAGTTTATTAGTTGTGATGTGGAAAAATATGGATTATTAAGTTTAGTTTACCCTTTTGGTATATGAGAAGTTGATTTGATTGAAAATAGGGATAAACTAAAATATTTTAGCTTTTCATAATCACAACATCTCATTTAGTATATATATATATATAATAATAAATGTTGGTCAATTGATAAAATTTTCAAGGAATATATCTTTTTCTTAGAACAGGCAATTAAAGATTCACCTTGATTTAAGTTAAAACATTTTGGCAACTCGTATGACATGTATATTTAGTTGGAATATGGTTTTGAGCTAAGAACACACAACCTGTGAGTTTTTTAGCTTAATTGCATGATTACACTATTTAATCATGATCTTTATTCTTGTGTGTTTCTTCTCTATTATTACAATCTTTACTTTGTTCCATTCTATATGTCCATTATTCAGTATATTCATGCTTATATGTGATTGAGGCCATCATTTGTTATTAGCTCACTTATCCCAAATAGCCTACCACCTCAATTACCTTTGTTTACCACTTTGAGCCTTTTAATCCCCATTTGTTCTATATTTTACCACATCACTAGCCTTAAGCAGAAAAATAATTAATTATCCCATTTGAATCTTTGCTTAGCTTAAGATAGAGATTTTGTGTTAACTAAGTGTGGAGAATTATGGGAACTTGGGTTGATGAGAAAGTGTTGAGTTTTATTGACAAAAATATTGGAATTTGGGTGCCTACTCATGTGAGATCAGAAAAACCATATGCATTGAAATGTTATGTTTGCTTTCATGTTCAAAAAAAAAAAACAAAAACAAAAAATTTTCTTACAGCTTAAATAATTAAATAAATAAATAGGGGACAAAATTACCCCAATGTTAAGTTAAAAGATCAATGCATATATGGTGAAATTAAAAGAAAAATTTGATACATGAGTATGTGATAGAAAAGTGGGAATTATGGGTAGCTAGGCATGATTTTAGAATTACATAAAGTGTGTGTATATGTTAGGTGAGAACTTAGGTTAGTCAAAGATTCATATGATAGCTCACTTGGCCATATATATATATACCGTCACCTTTACCTTAGCCCCATTACAACCTTGAAAAGACCTCATGATGTTTGCATTGGTATACTAAATATTTGTTGATTGGTTAGATGAAGAACAAAGTTTTAGAAAGCAGAGTAGATTTGAGTTGTTTAACCCCAAACACCTAAGTGATTAGAGTGCATACACAAATCCAGTGAGGGTTCAATGGCTCATTTCCATATGTCCATATTTGATCATTACTTATTTGCAAGTTTGTGAACTCTTTTGATTAACTCAACTCAATTGTGAATGTGTTTTGATATGATTTAGTCCTTAATTGTGCATATTGATGGGATGGAAATGGAATTCCAACACCAAAACTCACCGGTAAGTGTATCGGGTCACATCAAGTAGTAAAACTCACTTAGAGTGAGATTGATCCTACAGGGATTGATGGATCAAGCAACTTTAGTGGGTGATTAGTTTAGTCAAGCTAACATTGAAGTGAAATTGAAGTGAAATTGAACCAACAGAAAGTAAATTTGCAGAAATTATAAAGTGCAGAAAGTAAATTGCATTGAAGCTTAAATGACAAGGAAAGTAAATTGCAACAGATCTCAATTGCAGGAAATAAATTGACAGAAGCTTAAAGAATAAGAAATGTAAATTGGACAGAAGGTAGATCAGCAGAATGTAAATTGAACAAAAGCTTAAAGAGCAAGAAAACTAAATTGCAGCAAAATGTAAATGGGGCTGGGTGCTGGAAAGTAAAGAAGCAGTAGATCAAAGCTTAGAACAATTGTAGAGGAATTTAATTGCAGAAAGAGTAAATCAGATCACAGTAAGCTCAAATAAAAAATTGTAGAAAGTGAAATTGCATAAGAGAATCGTAACAGAAAAGGAAATTGTAGCAGAGAAGGAATTTGAAACTTGCATAAGCCAATATTGAATTCAATACTTGCAAAGGTGACAATGCAGAAAATAAAAGTGTTTCAAAGAGAGTTCTCTATTCTACTCTACTCCTAATGCTCTCTAGCAGAGCCAGCCTCCTTATGAAATGAGAATGATGCCTTTATATAGGCTGTTTACAAAATGAAAATAAAATGAAATTAAAATTAAAAACAAATTACAATTTAAATGAAATTCCTAATCTAGCTTCTCTGTGTGCCTTTGAGTTATGTCCAAGAGTCTTGCTTGCTTTGGTGTGTCAATGGGCTTTTCAAAATGGTGAAGAATTGAATTTAATTTCATTTTGGACCAAAAATGTGTCATTGAGACACTCCCAGGGCACAGCTCGGTTGACAAGGAGAGCCAGCACTTAATATTGCTCTTGGCCTTGCCAATTTGGTGCGTGACAAGCTTTGTTGGTGCTGCCTCCTAGCGCTCGGTGAATGGAGTGAGCGCAGCTCCCTTTGCCTTGCTAGTGAAGCATCCGTGTTCGACCCTTGAGGAAAGCATTTCGGCCAATTTTCCTTGCAGGAAGTGTAGTGCTCCTTGCTTTTGATATGAGAAGCTCCAAGTTCGAATCCTTGTAAAGCCAAATGTGAGTGTCACGCCTTGTTTTTGTTTTGGTGAGAGCCGCTCACTTTGAGAGCGCTACTTCCTTGGCTTCCTTGTGAAGCACTAGCGCTCGGTTAACTCTATGAACACAGCGTTCATGTTTATTAATTTTCAACGCTGGGCTTCCAATTGGTGGCGCTCATTGCCGTGCTGAATGCTTGCTTGGTTTTATTAGTAATGCTTTTCATTTAATGAATTAATGAACAAGCCAATGATGGCATTAATAATACTAAGTATGAATAAGCCATGTAGCGTTCATTCATTCTCAATTAGCTTTAGTGATTAAATGCTTCATGCATGCATGCTTTCATTGTCTTTAATTAACAATGCCAAGCGTTCATTCATTCATTTCATCAATGCCAATGCATGGTTCATGATGATATCAATTAATAAAATGCATGCATGCTTTCATTAATTACTTAGTAATGCCGTAAAACTTTAATTCATTCTAATTAAATGCATGCATGCATAATATTTCATGATGATAAGGCCAATGCTCCGTGGTCATGGGTCTCGCTTTTAAAATCGTGGCCTAAGGCTCCAAAACGTGCTCAACTTTAAAGTGTGCCCCAAAATTTTTTTTTTCTTTTTAGTTTATTTTGTGCTTTTTTTTGCTTCTTTTTCTTCTTATTTCCTACAAAATTTATAAAATCAAAAGATCAAGGAAATATACCATTTAAGCACAAAAGAATGCAATATTTAAGCACTAATTATCAATTTCTTGTATGAAAAAGCATAGAAAAATATGACATGATGACATGTCATCACAACACAAAACTTAAACCTTGATTGTCCCCAAGCAAGAAAAGAATCATGCAATAAAGATTGACAATCCAAGGTGAGAAGAATAGCAAGTTAATGTTCATGGTAGGCTAATTTTCTATGCATGCTACAATCACAAAAGAACTATAAATGATTAATTCTTCTATCTAGCTCATTTTATGAAATCTTTTTCTTATATTTCTTCCTTGAAGCAATCTTTTGATTTTCTTATTAGCTTCTCCTTTTGGGTGTTTTACCCCATGAGTTAATAACAAAGCTACGACTTCTAAATGCTTTATTTTCAAGTATTACCACTTGATACATAAGCACCACAAGCATTTGAATTAGAGGACTTCATTAAGCTCATTTGTTTCTTTTCTTTACTCTCTAATCATTGATGCTCAGAGCCTTGAGCTTTGAGGGAGTGCTTTTTGCACTTTTGAGCCTAAATTGACTTCTAAGTGTTTTGTTTTCAAGCTTTTTGCTTGATACATAAACACCACAAGTACTTGACAATAGTCATTGGTACTCAGAGCTTTCAGCTTTCTCATTCTTCCCCTTTTTCTTTTCTTGCTTTAATTTGTAATTGCTTCTTCAAGATTTTCATAATTTCAAAAGATTTCACAAAATGTCCTAGATGAAAACTTCAATTAAATAAAATCTAATGTAATTGAGCAACATTTAATCATACTAGCCTTCCAATACTTGTATGCACATGCTAAGTTCTTCTTTAATTCCTTGTTTGTTTATAATCATGATGCTTTATTGCTTTTGAACTCAAAAAAATCAAGTTGGTAGTCATAATGGCATAACAACATGTTACAGATCAAAATTCAAGCTATGCTTATTCATACCACACATGCATACAGAGAATATAAAGACAATCATGCAATTTAAAGTGCTGGAAACAAATGAGAGGAAAAGGAACTTTACAACCTTGTAAGTCATCTTCTCTATTGTTGTCATTTTCCTCTCATTCTCCTCCTTCTTCCCATACCAATACTCAGAATGCTTGCTCATCCTCAAGCAACAATTAGAACAATGGCTATGGGGCTAAGATGGATCATGAATATCTTACACAATGAAATGTTAGTAGCACATGTGTTTTAAGCAAGCAAAATTAAAGATAATAATCAAGGCACAAAGGACAGAGATATTGTGATTGCAAACATAAGAAGGTGTGCATGATACATGGCATAAAAGATAAGTGGCACACCAAACTTAGTGTGACACTTTCACTTGGAATTGATGCATGTATCTAGTAAGGATTGGAACCAAATTTTGTTGCATAGCAACACCAAACTTAGAATGTAATCATATGTCAATTTATTTGAATTAAAACTAAATAAAAATAAAACTGTTATATGTTAAATACAGTTACCAAGACAAGAATCTGTCATGAATAAGGATCTCTTGGTGATGTATTAGCAAAAACAGTTAAGAAGTAAAACAAGTGAAAGCATTAAAAACAAAGAAATAACTAAAGTAAACAGAATAACAAAGTGTCAAACCAAAAGAAAATTAACACTGCAAAGGCATTATGGTTATGTAGACAAGTGGTGTTGCTGGATTTCTTGCATAGAGAATTAAGTAGCACACCAAACTTAGAATCTCAGTATGACACTTTAGAATTGATGCAATCATCCAGAGGGATTAAAAACAAAGTGTTGCATGGCAACACCAAACTTAGAATATAACCATATGCCAATTTATTGAATTTCAACAAAGCAAAGAAAGAAAACAAAGTAGAGAAGAGAAATGTTACCTACAGTTGACATGTCGTTCACTTTCTTCCTCTTCTTCCAGTTTGTTAAAAGGAATGACCTCAAGGGGGGAGAAGACTCAGCCCTTGTCCCTTGTCTTGGCCTCTCCTCAGCAAGCTTCCTTTTGTAAATGGCTTGATTGAGCTTGCTTGCTGGATCAGGGACAGGATTAGTGCTCTTGTTAGTTGCCTTCACTTCCTTGAATCCAAGTCTTGGTGGTTGTGTGATTGTTGGAGTGTTCTCTTCATCAAGAGCTTTTTGAATTGATGGTTCAGTAAGCTCTTCCTTCCTATAATTTTCTGCTTCAATTGAGTGTGAACTTCCTTGATTGGCTTCCTCCTCTTCTTTTACATGATCTTCCATTAAGTCTTTTGGGAGTGAAGTTTCATGTTCCTCTATCACCTCAATTACCTTCTGTGAATATGAAGCCACAGGTTCAAACAACTCCACAACCTCCTTTTCCATTGAAATTTTACTTGACACAGAGGCTTCCTCATCTTGCCCTTCCTCTTTCTTCTTTGCACTCAACAATTGACCTAATAGCACTTCCATGTTTGTGAGGGAGTTCTCTTGTTCTTTCCATGATCTCTGTGCTTCCCTTTCATATCTTTCAAGCATGGTTTCAAGCCTTGAAAGGCTTTGGCTCATGGAAGTTTGTGTGGACTGTGAGTTTTGGAAGAGATTTTGTGTCGAAAGATAGTTAAGTGATGAAGAATTTTCAGATGAAAAACTGGGAGGTGAGGTTTGACAGCTTTCCATGAATGAATTGAAAGTTTGCTCAAGTGATGATAGCTCTTGATAAGTGGAGTATGAATTGTCAAATGCTTTCTGATTTTGATTATCTCAAGCACAACTTGAAGAATTGTTAAATTCATCACAATATGAATCATCTTGTGGCATTGGGGAACAATTTTCCATGTATGCATTAACAGCACAATCAAATGATGATGTTCCTTGATGAACAGAAGATGAAATATTGAAATTTCCTTCCCAGCCACAATTTATGTCAGTATCATAGCAATATGAGTCACTTTGTGGCTCTGGGAAATAGTTCATTTCACTTGATTGTTCATACTCTTGTTGATATGCCCAACTACCATGGGGATAATGACATAAGTCATTTTATGGTTCTGGACAATATCTCCTGTGATTCTCTTGATCAAATTGTGATTCTCAAGCATATCTCCATTGATTGGAGTGCTCAGAATTTGTATTTTCTTGGTGATATTCCCAGCCACCATTAGAGATTGGTGATGGTGGGTAATATCTCATAAAATTTGTTTGATCATAAGATGAGTTGAAGTCCATTTGAATTTTGTAAAACACAACACCAAGGAAAATTGAAATTAATATCTCAAAGAAGAATTTCTTAGTGAGGCAATAACTCAAATACCTTGGTTTCAATCTAAAATAGAAAACAAAAACAAAGAAAATGCTTGATCTAGACTTCTTACCCACTTAATCATTGTTGATCTAAATCAATCCCCGGCAACGGCGCCAAAAACTTGATTGGTTGGAAATGAAATTCCAAAACCAAAACTCACCGGCAAGTGTACCGAGTCGCATCAAGTAGTAAAACTCACTTAGAGTGAGGTCGATCCCACAGGGATTGATGGATCAAGCAACTTTAGTGGGTGATTAGTTTAGTCAAGCTAATATTGAAGTGAAATTGAAGTGAAATTGAAGCAACAAAAAGTAAATTTACTGGAATTATAAAGTGCAGAAAGTAAATTGCATTGAAGCTTAAATGACAAGGAAAGTAAATTTCAACAGATCTCAATTGCGGGAAATAAATTAATAGAAGCTTAAAGAACAAGAAATATAAATTGGACAAAAGGTAGATCATCAGAATGTAAATAGAACAAAAGCTTAAAGAGCAAAAAAACTAAATTGCAGCAAAATGTAAAGGGGGGCTAGGTGCTGGAAAGTAAAGAAGCAGTAGATCAAAGCTTAGAACAATTGTAGAGGAATTTAATTGCAGAAAGAGTAAATCAGATCACAGTAAGCTCAAATGAAAAATTGTAGAAAGTGAAATTGCATAAGAGAATCGTAACAGAAAAGGAAATTGTAGCAGAGAAGGAATTTGAAACTTGCATAAGCCAATATTGAATTCAATACTTGCAAAGGTAACAATGCAGAAAATAAAAGTGTTTCAAAGAGAATTTTCTATTCTACTCTACTCCTAATGCTCTCTAGCAGAGCCAGCCTCCTTATGAAATGAGAATGATGCCTTTATATAGGCTTTTTACAAAATAAAAATAAAATGAAATTGAAATTAAAAATAAATTACAATTTAAATGAAATTCCTAATCTAGCTTCTCTGTGTACCTTTGAGTTATGTCCATGAGTCTTGCTTGCTTTGGTGTGTCAATGGGCTTTTCAAAATGGTGAAGAATTGAATTTAATTTCATTTTGGACCAAAAATGTGTCATTGAGACACTCCCAGGGCACGGCTCGGTTGACAAGGAAAACGCAGCACTTAATATTGCTTTTGGCCTTGCCAATTTGGTGCGTGACAAGCCTTGTCGGTGCTGCCTTCTAGCGCTCGTTGAATGGAGTGACCGCAGCTCCCTTTGCCTTGCTAGTGAAGCATCCGTGTTTGACCCTTGAGGAAAGCATTTCGGCCAATTTTCCTTGCAGGGAGTGTAGTGCTCCTTGCTTTTGATATGAGAAGCTCCAAGTTCGAATCCTTGTAAAGCCAAATGTGAGTGTCATGCCTTGTTTTTGTTTTAGTGAGAGCCCGATAAAGTTAATAAAGTTAACTTAGCGCTCACTTTGAGAGCGCTACTTCCTTGGCTTCCTTGTGAAGCACTAGCGCTCGGTTAACTCTATGAACGCAGCGTTCATGTTTATTAATTTTCAACGCTGGGCTTCCAATTGGTGGCTCTCATTGCCGTGCTGAATGCTTGCTTGGTTTTATTAGTAATGCTATTCATTTAATGAACAAGCCAATGATGGCATTAATAATACTAAGTATGAATAATTCATGTAGCGTTCATTCATTCTCAATTAGCTTTAGTGATTAAATGCTTCATGCATGCATGCTTTCATTGTCTTTAATTAACAATGCCAAGCGTTCATTCATTCATTTCTTCAATGCCAATGCATGGTTCATGATGATATCAATTAATAAAATGCATGCATGCTTTCATTAATTACTTAGTAATGCCGTAAAACTTTAATTCATTCTAATTAAATGCATGCATGCATAATATTTCATGATGATAAGGCCAATGCTCCATGGTCATGGGCCACGCTTTTAAAAGCGTGGCTTAAGGCTCCAAAGCGTGCTCAACTTCAAAGTGTGCCCTAAAATTTTTCTTTTCTTCTTTTTAGCTTATTTTGTGCTTTTTTTGCTTCTTTTTCTTCTTAGTTCCTACAAAATTTATAAAATCAAAAGATCAAGGAAATATACTATTTAAGCACAAAAAATGCAATATTTAAGCACTAACTATCAATTTCTTGTATGAAAAAGCATAGAAAAACATGACATGATGACATGTCATCACATATATGATTTCTTGAAAATTTAACTCAATTTGACCACATGTATGCTTATATATGTAGATAGATAGTAATTAAAATAGCATGATGCATGTAGGTAGGTCACATCGCATAAGTTCCACCATTCTGCCTTCACTCTTTTGGTTCTCTTGAGCTTAGCATGAGGACATGCTAATGTTTAGGTGTGGGGAGATTGATAAACCACTATTTGATGGTTTATCTTGTGCTAAATTGAGTCATTTTTATCAATCCTTTGCTCACTTATTCATATAATTTACATGATTTAACAATTCCTTCCTAGATTGATGCTATGATTGAAAGCATGCTTCTTTGGCCCTAAATTTGCTAATTTTAATCCCCTCTTATTACCATTCGATGCCGTGATATGTTTGTTAAGTGTTTTCAGGGTTTATAGGGCAGGAATGGCTTAGAGGATGGAAAGGAAGTATGCAAAAGTGGAAGGAATACAAGAAATTGAATGAATTGCTGAGCTGTCAAGCCTGACCTCTTTGTACTAAATCGATTATACCTTGAGCTACAGAGGTCCAAATGAGGCGGTTTCAGTTGCGTTGGAAAGCTAGCATCCGGGGCTTCGAAATGATATATGATTTGTCATAGTTGCCATTCTGTTAGGTGACACGCACGCGTGGATTACGCATACGTGTGACCTTGCAAAAGTTCAATCGACGCGTACGCGTGGGCGACGCGTACGCGTGACAGAGCCACGTGCTGGACATATCAGAAATCGCTGGGGGTGATTTCTGGGCTATTTTTGGCCCAAGTCCAAGCCCGAGAACACAGAATAGAGGCTCCAGAATGGGAGAATCATTCATTCATTCACTCATACAACATTCATTCACATAATTTTAGGTTTTAGCTGTAGTTTCTAGAGAGAGAGGCTCTCTCCTCTCTCTTAGCTTTTAGGATTCTTAGGTTTAGCTATTTTCAAATTGAGATTTCTATTTTACTTTAATTTAGTTTCCTTCTACTCTTATTTATTTTAGAACTCTAGTTTATCTATTTCTCTTGTTGGTTTATTTATTTTTCCAATTTAATTTATGAACTCCATGTTAGATTGAATTTCTTATTTAATGCATTTTGAAGTATTTCATATTTATGATTGTTTTCTTCAATTTATGTTATTGATGCTTTCAATTGGTTGTTTGGATTTTATTATCTCTTATTGCTTTTCCATGCTTTTATGTTGTGCCTTCCAAGTGTTTGACAAAATGCTTGGTTGGATTTTAGTATAAATTTCTCTTCTTTTGGCTTTGGTTGAGTAATTGGAGATTCTTGAGTTATCAAACTCCTTTGTTTCTTGATAATTGAAAATTGCTAATTGATTTGGATCCCTCTAAGGCTAGTCTTTCCTTAGGAATTGACTAGGACTTGAGGAATCAAATTGATTCATCCACTTGACTTTCCTTCCTAGTTAGAGGTTAACTAAGTGGGACCAATGGACAATTCTCATCACAATTGATAAGGATAGCTAGGATAGGACTTCTAGTTCTCATACCTTGCCAAGAGCTTTTTTAGTTATTAGTTTACTTTCTTGCAATTTACTTTTCTTGTTCCACATTTCAAAAACCCAAAAATATACTTTTCCACAACCAATAATAACTACACCTTCCTGCGATTTCTTGAGAGACGACCCGAGATTTAAATACTTCAGTTATTAATTTTATTGGGTTTGCTTTAGTGACAACCAAATTTTTGTATAAAAGGATTATTTGTTGGTTTAGAAAATATACTAGCAACGAGAATTTATTGTGAATTCTTTACTATTAAAAATCCGTTCATCACCCTAACATGATCGTGGTTGAGGGGAAGATTGTCCCTATGCCTAAAGACAATGAAGACAGTCCTATGCTCAACCCAAAGACTTTGGAAGTTTGAGCTGAGGGAGCTTCTCAGAGCTTTCCGACTTGAATGGAAGACGTGCTTATTCCCTCTCAGCATGAAACTCTCCCAACTTCCCTATGCATCCCAAAGATACCTCCAATATGACTTTCAGCGAGCAGACTCCTCCTCCTTATTTTCAATTTTTAGAATTTGGAAGGTTTGGCTTGTGGGTCTTTGTGAAAAATTTACTTTGTAATAGTTGTAGTTTGGATTCTTTACTTCTTCTCTTTGATACTTTGCTCAAAAAACCTTTTCCCACTACTTTGATTTGTGGTGGTTTTTTGTACGAATGTCTTTTTAACATCTTTTCTTGGATTATCTTTAGTTCGTGCAGCTGTTTTAATAGTATTTTTGTGACATAGTAAAAATTTTTGTTAAGTCACTTGATAACTTTTTATACTAATTTTGTAAAGTTGCTGAAGATGTCGGTCAAAGTAAGTCAATCGCGACATTGATATTTCTTGTAAGGCTGGAACTGTATGCTTCCCTTAGTTAGCTTCGCTCCAACTTTAAGTAGTTGGTTTTAATAAGTTACTTTTGTGATTCGTTTTGGACTTGCCTTTTTTTAAGTTTTAATGAAGTCAGACCACAATCTGCTTATATAACTTCTTACACTAATTTGGACCTCATCGCTTCATCTTACCGACTACCTAGGTCAGACAATGATTTTCGCAGTTTTTTTAGCTTAAATTAGTGGATTGTTTGAGCTTACATAAGTTACTTTGCTACTAAGAGTTTTCTTTATCATTAACCCCTAGCCTTTTCTACGGTGCCTCGTTAAAACCCCTCCAAGAAAATCCTTTTTGGGAAAAAACCATGAAGTCGGAAAAAAGAGTACACCAAGGAGCAAAGTGCACTTCTAACTGTAGTACCTCTTCAAGTTACATGCATTCCACGACCTTGGGAGCTCATTCTCTTCCAGGTCGGACACTTTGTAGTAACCTAAGACTTCGGTGATCTTGTAAGGTCCTTTCCAATTTGCAGCCAACTTTTTCTTGCCCAAATTTGGTTCTCCGATGTTATTTCGGATTAGGATGAGGTTACTATTCACAAAGCTTCTTTTGATGACTCTCTTGTTATACCTTAAGGCTATTCTTTGTTTTAAAGCTTTCTCTTTTTTTCGAGCTTGTTCTCGGACTTCTGGGAGGAGATCAAGTTCTTCCTTTTGAGCTTGGACGTTTCCTACTTCGTCGTAGAATCTAACCCTTGGGGATTCTTCATTGACTTCTATAAGGATTATGGCTTCTATGCCATAAGCAAGTCGGAAAGGAGATTCTCCAGTTGTTGGGTGGGGAGTTGTCTGATATACCCACAAGACTTGAGGGAGCTCATCAGCCTATGCTCCCTTTGTGTCTTGTAGTCGGTGTTTCAGCCCCACCAGTACGACTTTATTTGTAGCTTCTATTTGTCCAGCGGCTTAGGGATGTTCTACCGACTTGAACTGGTGCTTGATTTTGCGGCTTGCCACCAAACTTTTGAATGCTGAATCAGTGAATTGAGTTCCATTGTCCTTGGTAATAAAGTGTAGAACTCCAAACTGGGTGACAATGTTCTTGTAGAGAAATTTCTGACTTCTTTGTGCTGTGATGGTTGCTAGAGGTTCTGTATCGATCCATTTAGTGAAATAGTCAATGCCCACTATGAGGTACTTTACCTGCCCAGGCACCTGTGGGAATGGACCAAGGAAGTCTAAGTCCCATTTTGCAAATGGCCAAGGTGAGGTGATGCTAATGAGCTCTTTTGGGGGTGTTACATGGAAGTTAGCATGCTTTTCGCAAGGCGGACATTTCTTGACAAAGTCAACTGCCTCCTTTTGTAAGGTCATCCAAAATAAGTCAGCTCAGATCACTTTCTTAGCTAATGACCATGCTCCTAGGTGATTTTTGCATATGCCGCTGTGGACTTCCTCTAGGGCTTCTTTAGTCTTGGAGGTCAGGACGCACTTTAATAGATGTGTATATACTCCTCTTCTATAAAGAATGTTGTGGACCAAGGTATAGTTTTGTGCTTTCCTTATGAGCCTCCTTACTTCCCTTTCTTCTGTAGAGATGATATCGAATTTAAGGTATTTGATGATGGAGGTCATCCAACCTAAACTTAGATTTGAAATAGCCATTGTGCCTGACTTACCGAGTTCCTTAGTCACTGATGGTGTGTGGAGAGTTTTCCGTATCAAGCTTTTATTGTTGCCCCCTGGCTTGGTGCTAACCAACTTTGAGAGGACATCAGCTCGGATGTTGGATTTCCGAGTGTGTCGGACCTCTGTTTCTGGGAATTGAGCTAGTTGTTTGAGTGCTTCTTCCAAGTACTTCTTCATGTTGGGATCTTTAGCTTGGTAAGTCCCATTCACTTGAGAGGTTATTACTTGAGAATCACTAAACATAATTAACTTTATTGCCCCAATTTCTTTGGCTAACCTCAAGCCAGCGAGTAATGCTTCGTACTCGACTTGATTGTTGGAGGCCGGAAACTCGAATTTCAATGAAAGTACTATCCAAGTTCCTTTTTCGTTCTCTAAAATGCTCTTACTCCACTTCCATCTTTATTGGATGATCCATCTACATATAAGTTCCAGGTTGTAGGACTTCTCTAGGTTTTAGTATATTCGGCCACAAAGTCGGCCAGATATTGGGATTTGATTGCTGTCCAAGTTTCATACCTTAAGTCGAATTGAGATAGCTCTATCGCCCATTGTAGCATCCGACCTGCAGTATCTGTCTTCTGGAGGATATGCTTCAAAGGTTGATTAGTTTGGACCTTTATTATATGAGCTTGAAAGTAAGGTCAAGGCCTTCTAAAAGTGAGGACCATAACAAATGCGAACTTCTCTATCTTCTGATAGTTCAGTTCTACCCCCTATAGGGCTTTACTAACAAAATAAATCGGTTGCAGTCCGTTCTCATCTTCTCAGTCTAGAGCTGAGGCTATGGCCCTACTTGCAACTGCTAAGTACAATATAAGTTCTTCCCGTAGGACAAGTTGGATCAGGATTGGTGGTTGACTGATAAACCATTATTTTATGGCTTATATTGTGTTTAATTGTGTGGTTTTGTCGAATCTTTACCCACTTGTTCATTAATTTAGCATGTATTTACAATTCCTTCCCAAAAATTTCTCCATGGTTGAAAACTGCTTCCTATAGACTTTTAATCATATATTTTAATTCTCCTTTATTCCATTCGATGCCGTGATCTGTGTGTCAAGTGTTTCAGGTTTTATAGGGCATGAATGACTTGGAGATTGGAAAGGAAACTTGCAAAAATGGAAGGAACACAAGAAATTGAGAAGATGACCAGCGAGAAGTGACGCGGACGCATGGCTCACGCGACTGCGCGAAATAGAGGAAAGTGCAGTGATGCGCTCGTGTGCCTGACGCGAACGCGTGAATTGGAAGCTACAAAAGTGACGCGAATGCGTGGACGACGCGCACGCGTGGCAAATCAAAACGCTGGATGACGCGAACGCGTAGATGACGTGATCGCGTGACGTGCGCGATCTGCAGAATCTGTAGAATTCGCTGGGGGCGATTTTGGGCCCTGTTTTGACCCAGTTTTCGGCCTAGAAAAGCATATTAGAGCCAGGGAACATGCAGAGACAAAAGACGACATTCATTTCGCATAATTTTAGTTTTTAGATCTGATTTTACTCCTCCTCTAGGTTTTCTCTCTACACATTGATAGTTCTTAGGATTTTGATTTTATTGCTTTTTGGATTGGGATATTGAGAAGAGTTATTACCTCCGTCAAGACTTCGTCATTCTAGTTTATTTCCTTACTTGTCACTTACTCTTTTATATCCTTAATTTCTTCAGAGTTACCATTGGATTATTTTTAGAATTTATTAATACAAGAACTATTTTTATTTTTAATTGATCCTTTTGATTATTATTTATCATGTCTTTCTTTATTTCCCTTTCTTATTTCGTGGATTTTACATTCATAATGAGCGAGTAGTTCCATAACTTGATTGGGAGTTGATTGAAAGGAGGACCTTGAGTTGGATGCTCAAGAGTAAAATTATAGATGGGTTTAGCGTTGGGTCACCATCTAATCACTGACACTAGTCCTTCCCAAGGGAGAGGATTAGAACTTGTGAATAGAAACTGACTTCCAACTTGCTTAACTTTCCTTTATCTGGTAAAGGATAACTGAGCAGGCAACCTTCAATTATCACTTTGATCTTGGGAGAACTCCATCAAGGATAGGGCTTCCAACTAATCTACTCCCGGTCAAGGATTTTATTTAAATTATATAAATTCTCTGATTTAATTTCCTATTTATCAATTCAAACCATTTTAGAAAACATCTGATTAATAAAATAGCACATCTTTCTGCAACTCGTTGGGAGACGACCTGGGATTCATACTCCCAGTATTTTAATTCAAATTTTGTGACAACCCCTTCTAAATTGATAAGCGAATTTTTGGTTGGTTAAGAACTATACTTGCAACGCATCTCTTATAATAATTTCTTAACTCACCAATTTTCGCCACGTAAATTTTTGGCGCCGTTGCCGGGGAGTTGCAATAGAGTGCTAAGTTATTGATTGGAATTTATTTATTTGTATTTTATTTTATTTTGCTACTATGAGCTGCATGTTTCTTTTGTTAAATGACGCGTTCACTTCCTGATCCAAGCTTGCCAGTATTTGACCCTGAGATTGAAAGAACTATTTCACGTATAAGGCAAGCTCGGCGTTGGTTAGTCCTCCCCGAGGGAGAATCTGAAACGTCACGTAAGGAAGAAACAAGCCCCCGTTCTACTGATTCGGTTGATTTACGTGCAGGTGACATGGCAGCACCTAGGAGAGTTACTATCCAGGAGGCTGGAGCCCCTGATTTTACAATGCAACCATTTCAAGCGCATCACCCAGCAGTGGCTACAGATTTTGAAATAAAGATTGCACTGCTCAACTTGATACCTAAGTTTCATGGCTTACCTGCTCAAGAGCCTATCAAGCACCTTAGGGATTTCCAAGCAGCCTGTTCTACTGTCAGGCGTGATGGTGCAGATGAAACTTCTATTCTGTTGAAAGCCTTCCCATTCTCTCTTGAGGGAAAGGCGAGAGAGTGGTACTACACTCAACCCGCAGCAACTATTTCTGACTGGGATACGCTTAGAAGAGAATTTTTGGAAAAATTCTTTCCAGCTGAAGTTACTGACAAACTGAGGAAAGATATTTCCATGATTGTTCAAGACGAGTCCGAGACTCTCTATGAATACTGGGAGCGCTTCAACAACCTTCTGGAAGCATGCCCCCACCATATGATTGACAAGATAGTGTTGCTCGGCTACGTCACACAAGGCATGAGGCCCCAAGATAAGACCACATTGGAAAGTGCTAGCAATGGGTCTATGAAAAAGTACAAGACCACTGATGAGGCATGGCAATTGATCAGCGACTTGGCTGAATCTACTAGGAATTACAGACAGAAACAAGGCCGGTCAAAAGCTGTTGCAAAGGTATCTTCTAGCAAGGAGACTATTGCTCTGACTCAGAGTATATGTGAAATGACCAACTTACTGAAGCAGATACAGTTGAATCAACAACAAGCGCAGTAAAGCCAACAATTAGTCCCACAGAGAGTGTGCGGGATCTGTGCTGATTATAGTCATTACACTGATGAGTGTCCGCAGCTCCAGCATGAAGACAACACTGTGGCAACCACTCATAACTTCTATGACCGCCCCAACCAAGGATACAATCAAGGTAGCAGCTACAACCATGGGTGGCAAGACAATTCCAACCAAGGTTGGAGAGATAATTCTAACCAGAGCTGGAGGGACAATAATAACAGAGGAGGCAGAGACAATCAAGGATATCAAAAGTGGAATAATAACAACAATAGGCAGCAGAACCAGAACCAGCCTTACAGAGCACCTCACTTGAGGCAATCCCAAGGAGCACAGCACAACCAACAACAAGTTCCACAGATCACTCAATCTAATTCCTCTCCGAGTGACGAAGCACTTCAATCCATTGCACAAGGACAAAGGAACATGGAAAGTTCACTTAATGGCCTAGCATCCGCTATACAAGCTCTCATCTCTCAGCTGGCATCACCCAATACTTCAAACACTCAACATGCAAGCTCCAGTGGAATTTCTTCTCAACCCTTACCCAATTCAAAGGGTGGCATCAATGCCATCACCCTAAGGTCCAGAACCACACTACAAGAGAGGAATCAAGAGGAGCCAATCCCATCAGAACACGCCTCAGCTGAAGAGGTGGTGGAAGTAGAGGATGCTGAAGAAGAAGAAGAGGACATACAAGACATGGTTGAAGAAGAAGAAGCTCAACCACAGAAGGAAGCACCAAAAGATGCAGACGCTGCAGAAAACGTCCTTCCTATTCCATTTCCACAAATTGCAAGGAAGCCCAGGAAGCAGATGGAACTTGATCCCAAAATGGTAGAAATATCCAAAAAGGTTGAGGTAACTGTTCCCCTTTTTGATGTTATTCAGCAGGTACCTAAATACACAGTTTCTAAAAGATTAATGTATACATAAAGACAAAATTAATGAATTAGAAACTATTCCTTTAGGTAGTTCTATGTCTGCTTTAATGGGAGGTATACCTGAAAAGTGTAGTGATCCAGGTCCATGTATGGTTAATTGTACTATTGGTGGTGAGATATTTTCTGACTGCATGTGTGATTTAGGAGCATGTGTTAGTATAATGTCTTTGTCTATATATGATACTTTGAGGCTCCCTCCCTTAAAAAGGTCGGCAGCTCGTTTTGTGTTAGCAGATAAAAGCATTATTACAGTGGTTAGAATTGCTGAAGATGTATTAATGAGCATTAAGAGGCTCACATTTCCCATTGACTTCTATATCCTGGAGATGCCCCTAATGACTCAGGAAGGCCATCATCAATCCTGCTTGGAAGACCATTCCTGAAGACTTCAAAGTTCAAGCTTGACGCATTTTCCGGAACTTATTCTTTTGAAATAGATAGAAGAATAGTGAAGTTCAGTTTAAATGAAGCTATGAAGCACTGATAAACCCCATTTTTAGGGTTTATCTTGTATTGAATTTAAAGTATTTTGATGACCTTTTTTCACATTTAGCCTATGAATTAGCATAGTTTTGTAATCTCTCCCGTATTTGTGCTTGAGTGTAAAAACATGCTTTTTAAGCCTTTAATTTGATAATTTTAATTCATCCTTGATTCCATAAGATGCCTTGATGTGTTTGCTAGTAATCTCAGGTTGAAATAGGCTAGGCATGGATCAAAGGAGCAAGGAAGGAAGCATGCAAGTGGAGAGAAGCACAAAAGCCAAAGAATTGATCTCGGCCAAGCACGCGCACGCGCACATTGCGGAATCAGCCAGGGGCGCGCACGCATACCGTGCGCACACGCGTCATAGTCCGCACGTGATTCTGTTATTGCAACACGTGCCTGGCGATTTTGGAGGGTTTCAGCAACCAACTTTGGCGCCAAACTGCCTATAAGAACCAAGGATTGAAGGGGATTAAAACACATTCACATCCATGCACTCATTTTACAAGTTTTCTTAGATATTTTTAGTTAGTTACATTTGTAGAGAGAGAGACTCCAACCTCTCTCTAGGATTCATCTTCATTTTCTCAATTCTCAACCATTCCTTGGTGAGATCTATTGCAACTCTCAATTTACTTTGTTCATGTTGTAGATCCTCTTCTTTAATCTCAATTAGTGTTTGTAATTGTTCAATTCTCATAGATCTTAGATTTAACTTTGTAGTTTTGGATTCTATTAATTCATTGAAGATCTCATTTTCATTGTTATTCATTGTTGATTGTTGTTAATCTCTTGTGTTGAATTACTTTGATTCTAAATCTCTTCTCAATTTTACTATATCTTTCATTCTTGCTCTCCAAATGTTTGAGAAAATGCCAACTTTAGATATGGAGTAGAAACCCCTCACTTGGCCTAGTGGTTGAGTCATTGGAGACACTTGAATAATGGATGTCAATTGTTGATTAAGAATTGAGAATTGCCAATTGACTTAGAGTGCACTAAAGCTAGACTTTCCTAGGGTAAGACTAGGACTTGTGACTCAAGTTAGTTACTTTTACTTGACTTTCCTCTATGATTAGGGGTTAACTAAGTGAAGCAACACTCCCTTGTTATCACAATTGAAGGACGCTATAGTGATGGAACTTCCAATGTTCAACCTTGGCCAAGGCTTTTAATATTGGTTGATTGTTGTTTTCTTTTATTAGCACTTTTATGCCACACTCTTCAAGCCACAAAAAACCACTTAACCAATAGCATGCATCCTTGTAGCATTCCTAGGGAAGAATGACTCGGGAGATTAATACTCTCGATTATAGATTGTAGAATTGTTTGATGATGGATTTTGTGTCAGTTTAGACTATACTACGATTGGTTACTTGATAATTTCTATACCGGCAGAAATTTCGTTCATCAAGCACCCTCCGGATGATTATTCTATCTTCCAGTGTGACATCATAGATGAAACCATGGCTCAAGTTCACCAGGAGGAATTAGAAGAGAAGTACACAGGACAAGGTCCAAGTGTGGGGACACTCTCAGAGGACAATGAGGGCACTTTGCCATTATCACCAGCTCCGGATGATCCAGAGCCTGGCCATGAGTAAAAATTGGAATTAAAGCCCCTCCTTCCACACCTCAAGTATGCTTACCTTGAGGACAAGCAGAAGTTTCCAGTTATCATTGCAAGGGAACTCACTTCTCAACAAGAAGAACAGCTACTCAGTATGCTGAGGAAACACAAGAAAGTAATTGGATAGAGCCTGGCGGATATAGTAGGCATCAGCTCTCAAGTTTGTGAGCACAGAATATTCCTAGAAGAGGGAGAAAAGCCCATCCGTCAACCTCAAAGAAGACTGAATCCCACCATTTTAGAAGTTGTCAAGAAAGAAGTGACCAGGCTACTTGAAGCAGATATCATTTACCCCATCTCAGATAGCGAATGGGTCAGTCCAGTACAAGTGGTGCCTAAGAAGTCTGGAATCACAACAGTAAGAAATGAGCATGGAGAGCTTCTGACAACTAGAGTGCAGAATTCATGGAGAGTTTGCATTGACTATAGGCGTCTCAACCAAGCCACTCGCAAGGACTATTACCCCTTGCCATTCATTGATCAGATGCTTGATCGCCTGTCAGGTAAATTCCATTATTGTTTTTTAGACGGTTATACAGGCTATTTTCAAATCCATATAGCTCCTGAAGATCAGAAAAAGACTACTTTTACATGCCCTTTTGGCATTTATGCTTATAAGAGAATGCCCTTTGGCTTGTGCAATGCACCAGCTACTTTCCAAAGGTGCATGATGAGTCTTTTCTCTGACCTTATTGAGAATTGTATGGAGGTTTTTATGGATGATTTTAGCGTTTATGGTGATTCATTTCGCCTTTGCTTGGATAGTTTATCTAGAGTATTAGATAGATGTGTCAGTACAAACCTTGTATTGAATTTTGAAAAATGTCACTTTATGGTTAAACAAGGGATTGTACTAGGACATGTTGTGTCTAATACTGCCATTTCTGTAGATCCAGCAAAGGTGGATGTTATTTCTAGTTTACCTTAACCCTCCTCTGTGAGGGAAGTCCGTTCATTCCTTGGCCATGCAAGTTTTTACCGGAGATTCATTAAGGACTTTAGTAAGGTAGCACTACCCTTATCCAGACTACTGCAGAAAAATATTGAGTTCGAGTTCAGTGAGGATTGCAAACAAGCGTTTGATAGACTAAAGACCGCCCTGACTCAAGCTCCAATTGTGAGAGGACCAGACTGGAGCCAGCCATTTGAAATCATGTGCGATGCTTCCAACCATGCAGTAGGAGCAGCGCTGGCTTAGCGTGAAAGTAAAGATCCTTTTGTAATTGCCTATGCATCTAAGACTTTAGACACTGCTCAGTCTAATTACACTACTACTGAGAAAGAGCTTCTACCTATTGTTTTTGCTCTGGATAAATTCCGAGCCTATTTACTTGGTGCTAAAATAGTAGTGTACTCAGACCACACAACTCTAAAGTATTTATTAGCTAAAAAGGAGTCCAAACCAAGGCTTATACATTGGAGACTGCTACTACAAGAATTTGATTTAGAAATTAAAGATAGGAGTGGTAACCAAAATCTAGTGGCAGACCACTTGAGTCGCCTTGAGCATATTAAGGAGACCTCTACTCCTATAAATCATAATTTCCCATTTGATAACCTGAAAGCAGGATCTGAAGTAGTCCCTTGGTATGCACCTGTAGCTAATTATCTAGTTAGCTGCACCTTTCCTCCAAACTTTACTAAGCATCAAAGAGACAAGCTGAAAAGCAAGTCTAAATATTATATATGGGATGACTGGTGCACGAAATTGTGATCATCAACAATGGCACCAAAGACTTGGAGCTCTCAAACGTGAATCACACTTTGTCACAATTCCGCACAACTAACCAGCAAGTGCACTGGGTCGTCCAAGTAATACCTTACGTGAGTAAGGGTCGATCCCACGGAGACTGTTGGCTTGAAGCAAGCTATGGTCATCTTGTAAATCTCAGTCAGGCAGATTCAAATGGTTATGGAGGATTGATAATTAAAGATAAATAAAACATAAAATAAAGATAGAGATAGAGATACTTATGTAATTCATTGGAAGGAATTTCAGATAAGCGTATGAAGATGCTTTGTTCCTCCTGAACCTCTGCTTTCCTATTGCCTTCTTCCAATCATTCATACTCCTTTCCATGGCAAGCTTTATGTTGGGCATCACCGTTGTCAATGGCTACTTCCCGTCTTCTCAGTGAAAATGTTCTACGCACACTGTCACCGCACGGCTAATCATCTGTCGGTTCTCGATCATGTTGGAATAGGATCCATTGATCCTTTTGTGTCTGTCACACGCCCAACACTCGCGAGTTTGAAGCTCGTCACAGTCATCCCTTCCCAAATCCTACTCAGAATACCACAAACAAGGTTTAGATGTTCCGGATCTCAGGAATGGCCGCCAATAATTCTAGCCTATACCACGAAGGTTCTAATCTTAGATTAGAAACCCAAGAGATACACATTCAAGCTTGTTTGCATGTAGAACGGAAGTGGTTGTCAGGCACGCGTTCATAGGTGAGAATGGTGATGAGTGTCACATAATCATCACATTCATCATGTTCTTGGGTGCGAATGAATATCTTGCAGAAGAAATAGACTTGAGTTGAATAGAAAAACAATAGTACTTTGCATTAATTCATGAAGAACAGCAGAGCTCCACACCTTAATCTATGGTGTGTAGAAACTCCACCGTTGAAAATACATAAGAACAAAAGGGTCTAGGCATGGCCATGAGGCCAGCCCCTAAACGTGAAAAGGTCTATCAAAGTCTTTTTTGTAAAAGTATCTTTGTAAAAGTCTGAAAATACAATAGCAAAAGGTCCTATTTATAGAAAACTAGTAGCCTAGGGTTACAGAAATAGGTAATTAATGCAGAAATCTTTTTCTGGGCCCACTTGGTGTGTGCTTGGGCTGAGCATTGAAGCTTTCATGTGTAGAGACTTTTCTTGGAGTTAAACGCCAGCTTTTGTGCCAGTTTGGGCGTTTAACTCCGGCTTTTGTGCCAATTCTGGCGTTTTGACGCCAGAATTCTTAAGCTGATTTGGAATGCCGGTTTGGGCCATCAAATCTTGGACAAAGTATGGACTATTATATATTGCTGGAAAGACCAGGATGTCCACTTTCCAACGCAATTGAGAGTGCACTAATTGGGTTTTTGTAGCTCCATAAAATCCACTTCGAGTGCAGGGAGGTCAGAATCCAACAGCATCTGCAGTCCTTTTTCAGCCTCTGAATCTGATTTTTGCTCAGGTCCCTCAATTTCAGCCAGAAAATACCTGAAATCACAGAAAAACACACAAACTTATATTAAATTCTAGAAATGTGATTTTTATTTAAAAACTAAAAAAAACATAATAAAAACTAACTAAAATATACTAAAAACATACTAAAAATAATGCCAAAAAGCGTATAAATTATTCGCTCATCACAACACCAAACTTAAATTGTTGCTTGTCCCCAAGCAACTGAAAATCAAATAGGATAAAAAGAAGAGAATATACAATGGATTCCAAAAATATCTATGAAGATCAGTATTAATTAGATGAGCGAGGCTTTTAGCTTTTTGCTTCTGAACAGTTTTGGCATCTAACTTTATCCTTTGAAGTTCAGAATCCAGATAGTGTTATTGATTCTCCTAGTTAAGTATGTTGATTCTTGAATACAGCTACTTTATGAGTCTTGGACGTGACCCAAAGCATTTTGTTTTCCAGTATTACCACCGGATACATAAACACATAACTGGGTGAACCTTTTCAGATTGTGACTCAGCTTTGCTAGAGTCCCCAATTAGAGGTATCCAGAGCTCTTAAGCACACTCTTTTTGCTTTTGGACCAAAACTTTAACCGCTCAGTCTCAAGTTTTCACTTGACACCTTCACGCCACAAGCACATGGTTAGGGACAGCTTGGTTTAGCCGCTTAGGCCAGGAATTTATTCCTGTGGGCCCTCCTATCCACTGATGCTCAAAGCCTTGTATCCTTTTTATTTTACCCTTGCCTTTTGGTTTAAAGGGCTATTGGCTTTTTTTACTTGCTTTTTCTTTTTCTTTCTTTCTCTTTTTTTTCTTTTTTTTTTTGCATTTTTTTCCGCATATATATATTTTTTCTGCAAGCTTTTCACTGTTTTTTCTTGCTTCAAGAATCAATTTTATGATTTTTCAGATTATCAAATAACATTTCTCCTTTTCCATCATTCTTTCAAGAGCCAACAATTTTAACATTCATGAATCAACAAATTAAAAAAATATGCACTATTCAAGCATTCATTCAGAAAAACAATAGTATTGCCACCACATCAAAATAACTAAACTGTTTTAAAATTTGAAATTCATGCACTTCTTTTTCTTTTTCAATTAAAAACATTTTTCATTTAAGAAAGGTGATGGATTCATTTTCATAGCTTCAAGGCAAAGACACTAAGACACTAATGATCATATAATAAAGACACAAACATAGATAAACATAAAGCATAATTTTCGAAAAACAGAGAAATAAAGAACAAGGAAATTAAAGAACGGGTCCACCTTAGTGATAGCGGCTAGTTCTTCCTCTTGAAGATCTTATGGAGTGCTTGAGCTCCTCAATGTCTCTTCCTTGCCTTTGTTGCTCCTCTCTCATGACTCTTTGGTCTTCTCTAATTTCATGGAGGAGGATGGAATGCTCTTGGTGCTCCACCCTTAGTTGTCCCATGTTGGAACTTAATTTTCCTAGGGAGGTGTTGATTTGCTCCCAATAGTTTTGTGGAGGAAAATGCATCCCTTGAGGCATCTCAGGGATTTCATGGTGAGGAATTTCCTCATGTCCATGAGTGAGATCTCTTGTTTGCTCCATCCTTTTCTTAGTGATGGGCTTATCCTCATCAATGAGGATGTCTTTCTCTATGTCAATTCCAGCTGAATTGCAGAGGTGACAAATGAAATGAGGGAAGGCTAACCTTGCCAAAGTAGAGGACTTGTCCGCCACCTTGTAGAGTTCTTGGGATATAACTTCATGAACTTCTACTTCCTCCCTAATCATGATGCTATGGATCATGATAGCCCGGTCTATAGTAACTACAGACCGGTTTCTAGTGGGAATAATTGAGCATTGGATGAACTCCAACCATCCCCTCGCCACGGGCTTGAGGTCATGCCTTCTTAGTTGAACCGGCTTCCCTCTTGAATCTCTCTTCCATTGAGCGCCCTCTTCACAGATGTCTATGAGGACTTGGTCCAACCTTTGATCAAAGTTGACCCTTCTAGTGTAGGGGTGTGCATTTCCTTGTATCATGAGCAAGTTAAATGCCAACCTTACATTCTCCAGACTAAAATCTAAGCATTTCCCCCGAACCATTGTAAGCCAACTCTTTGGGTCCGGGTTCACACTTTGATCATGGTTCTTGGTGATCCATGCATTGGCATAGAACTCTTGAACCATTAAGATTTCGACTTGTTGAATGGGGTTGGTGAGAACTTCCCAACCTCTTCTTCGAATCTCATGTCGGATCTCCGGATATTCACCCTTTTTGAGTTTGAAAGGGACCTCGGGGATCACCTTCTTCTTGGCCACAACTTCATAGAAGTGGTCTTGGTGCACCCTTGAGATGAATCTCTCCATCTCCCATGACTCGGAGGTGGAAGCTTTTGCCTTCCCTTTCCTCTTTCTAGAGGTTTTTCCGGCCTTAGGTGCCATAAATGGTTATGGAAAAACAAAAAGCAACGCTTTTACCACACCAAACTTAGAAGGTTTTCTCGTCCTCGAGCAAAAGAAGAAAGAAGAGAGTAGAAGAAGAGGAAATAGAGGAGATGGAGGGGGCTAAGTGTTTCGGCCAAGGGGGAGAAGTAGTGTGTAGGTTGTGTGAAAATGAAGGAGTGAAGATGGGTTTATATAGGAGTGGAGAGGGGGGTATGGTTCGGCCATTGTGGGTGGTTTGGGTGGGAAAGTGGTTTGAATTTTGAATGGTAAGGTAGGTGGGGTTTTATGAAGGATGGATGTGAGTGGTGAAGAGAATGGTGGGATTTGATAGGTGAGGGGTTTTTGGGGAAGAGGTATTGAGGTGATTGGTGAATGGGTGAAGAAGAGAGAGAGAGGTGGGGTAGGTGAGGATCCTGTGGGGTCCACAGATCCTGAGGTGTCAAGGATATCTCATCCCTGCACCAAGTGGCGTGCAAAAATGCCCCTTTCTGCCAATCCTGGCGTTAAACGCCAGGCTGCTGCCCATTTCTGGTGTTTAACGCCAGCTTCTTGCCCATTCCTGGCGTTAAACGCTAGTCTGGTGCCCATTTCTGGCGTTAAACGCCCAGAATGGTGCCAGACTGGGCGTTTAACGCCTATTCTGCTACCCTTACTGGCGTTTAAACGCCAGTAAGTTTCTCCTCCAGGGTGTTCTGTTTTTCATTCTATTTTTCAGTCTGTTTTTGCTTTTTCAATTGTTTTTGTGACTTCACATGATCATCAACCTACAGAAAACATAAAATAACAAAAGAAAATAGAAATTTACATAGATAATTAAAGATTGGGTTGCCTCCCAACAAGCGCTTCTTTAATTTCTATAGCTTGACAGTGAGCTCTCATGGAGCCTCACAGATGTTCAGAGCAATGTTGGAACCTCCAAACACCAAACTTAGAGTTTGAATGTGGGGTTCAACACCAAACTTAAAGTTTGGTTGTGGCCTCCCAACACCAAACTTAGAGTTTGACTGTGGGGGCTCTGTCTGACTCTGTATTGAGAGAAGCTCTTCATGCTTCCTCTCCATGGTTACAGAGGGATATCCTTGAGCTTTAAATACAAGGGAGTCTTCATTCACTTGAATGATCAATTCTCCTCTGTCAACATCAATTACAGCTGTTGCTGTGGCTAGGAAGGGTCTGCCAAGGATGATGGATTCATCCACACACTTCCCAGTCTCTAGGATTATGAAATCAGCAAGGATGTAGTGGTCTTCAACCTTTACCAAGACATCCTCTACAAGTCCATAAGCCTGTTTCTTTGAATTGTCTATCATCTCCAGTGAGATTCTTGCAGCTTGTACCTCAATGATCCTTAGCTTCTCCATTACAGAGAGAGACATGAGGTTTATACTTGACCCTAGGTCACACAGAGCCTTCTCAAAGGTCATGATGCCTATGGTACAAGGTATTGAGAACTTCCCAGGATCTTGTCTCTTCAGAGGTAATATCTGCCTAGTCAAGTCATCCAGTTCTTTAGTGAGCAATGGAGGTTCAATCTCCCAAGTCTCATTACCAAATAACTTGGAGTTTAGCTTCATGATTGCTCCAAGGTACTTAGCAACTTTCTCTTCAGTAACATCTTCATCCTCTTTAGAGGAAGAATACTCATCAGAGCTCATGAATGGCAGGAGTAAATTCAATGGAATCTCTATGGTCTCTGTGTGAGCCTCAGATTCCCATGGTTTCTCATCAGGGAATTCCATGGAGGCTAGTGGACGTCCATTGAGGTCTTCCTCAGTGGAGATCACTGCCTCTTCCTCCTCTCCAGGTTCGGCCATGTGAGACGTGTTTATGGCCTTGTATTCTCTCTTTGGATTCTCTTCTGTATTGCTTGGGAGAGTACTAGGAGGGAGTTCAGAAACTTTCTTACTCAGCTGACCCACTTGTGCCTCCAAATTTCTAATGGAAGACCTTGTTTCAGTCATGAAACTTTGAGTGGTTTTAATTAGATCAGAGACTATGGTTGCTAAGTCAGAGTGGCTCTGCTTAGAATCCTCTGTCTGTTGCTGAGAAGATGATGGAAAAGGCTTGCTATTGCTAAACCTGTTTCTTCCACCATTATTGTTATTGAAGCCTTGTTGAGGCCTCTGTTGGTCCTTCCATGAGAGATTTGGATGATTTCTCCATGAAGGATTATAGGTGTTTCCATAGAAATCTCCCATGTAATTCACCTCTTCCATTGCTGGGTTCTCAGGATCATAAGCTTCTTCTTCAGGGGAAGCTTCCTTAGTACTGCCTGGTGCAGCTTGCATTCCAGACAGACTTTGAGAAATCATATTGACTTGTTGAGTCAATATTTTATTCTGAGCCAGTATGGCATTCAGAGTATCAATCTCAAGAACTCCTTTCTTCTGATTTGTCCCATTATTCACAGGGTTCCTTTTAGGAGTGTACATGAATTGGTTATTTGCAACTATTTCAATGAGTTCCTGAGCTTCTGCAGGCGTCTTCTTCAGATGAAGAGATCCTCCAGCAGAGTTGTCCAGTGACATTTTCGACAGTTCAGATAGACCATCATAGAAGATACCTATGATGCTCCATTCTAAAAGCATGTCAGAAGGACACCTTCTGATCAATTGCTTGTATCTTTCCTGAGCTTCATAGAGGGATTCTCCTTCCTTCTGTCTGAAGGTTTGGACTTCCACTCTAAGCTTGCTCAATTTTTGAGGTGGAAAGAACTTTGCCAAGAAGGCATTGACTAGCTTTTCCCAAGAGTTCAGGCTTTCTTTGGGTTGTGAATCCAACCATGTCCTAGCTTTGTCTCTTACAGCAAAAGGGAAGAGAATAAGTCTGTAGACTTCAGGGTCAACCCCATTGGTCTTGATAGTGTCACAGATTTGCAAGAATTCAGCTAAGAACTGATGAGGATCTTCCAATGAAAGTCCATGAAACTTGCAATTTTGTTGCATTAGAGAAACTAATTGAGGCTTAAGCTCAAAGTTGTTTGCTCCAATGGCAGGGATTGAGATGCTTCTCCCATAGAAGTCGGGAGTAGGTGCAGTAAAGTCACCAAGCACCTTCCTTGCATTGTTGGCATTGTTGTTGTTTTCGGCTGCCATGGCTTCTTCCTCCTTGAAGTGCTCTATTAGGCCCTCTAGAGAGAGTTGTACTTTAGCTTCTCTTAGATTTCTCTTCAAGGTCCTTTCAGGTTCAGGATCAGCTTTAACAAGGATGCCTTTGTCTTTGCTCCTACTCATATGAAAGAGAAGAGAACAAGAAAGTATGGAATCATCTATGTTACCGTATAGAGATTCCTTGAAGTGTCAGAGGAAAAGAAGAATAGAAGGAAAAGGTAGAAAGAGAAGAATTCGAACTTATCAAGAGGGATAGAGTTCGAATTGTTGATAGTGGGGGAGTGTTAGTCCTTAAAAAGAAGGATGTGAGAAGAGGGGAAGAATTTTCGAAATTAAAGTAAAAGATTTTAAAATAATTAAAAGAAATTTTGAAAATTTGATTGATGATTTTCGAAAATTAAAATTGGAAAAAAAATTAAGTGATTTTTGAAAAGATTTTGAAATTAGAAATTAAAAAGATATGATTGAAAATTAATTTTGAAAAAGATGTGATTGAAAAGATATGATTTGAAAAAGATTTGATTTTGAAAAATTATGAAGATTTGAAAAAAAATTTGGATTAAAAACAAAATCTTCCCTCTAGTGTCATCCTAGCGTTAAACGCCCAGAATGGCATCCATTCTGGCATTTAACACCCAAAATGCTACCTTTTTGGGCGTTAAACGCCCAGCCAGGTACCCTGGTTGGCGTTTAAATGCCAGTTTTCCTTCTTCACTGGGTGTTTTGAACGCCCAGCTTTTTCTGTTTAATTCCTCTGCTGAATGTTCTGAATCTTCAATTTTCTGTATTATTGACTTGAAAAGACACAATTTTGAAAATATTTTTGGATTTTTAATGATGAGAAACAATAAAAAATGAAACTAAAATCAAATAAACAATGCATGCAAGACACCAAACTTAGAAGTTTGTATACTAGACTCAAACAAGACACATAAAAATATTTTTGATTTTATGATTTTATAAAAAAAAATTTTTGATTTTTTGAAAATTATATGGAAAAGAGAATAAAGAGATTCAAAACTTTTAATAAGAATTCCAGGAATCATGCAATGTTAGTCTAAAGCTTCAGTTTAAAAAGATTAGACATGGCTAGCCAAGCTTCAGCAGGACATTACATTCAGCAGCTAAATTGATGAGAATCAATTAGCTTTTGTGATGATAAGAACATCACCTTGAAACTCTAGAATTCATTATTAAAAATTCTGAAAAATAAAGAGAAAAGTACCTAATCTAAGCAACAAGATGAACCGTTAGTTGTCCAAACTCGAACAATCCCCGGCAGCGGCGCCAAAAACTTGGTGCACGAAATTGTGATCATCAACAATGGCACCAAAGACTTGGAGCTCTCAAATGTGAATCACACTTTGTCACAATTCTGCACAACTAACCAGCAAGTGCACTGGGTCGTACAAGTAATACCTTATGTGAGTAAGGGTCGATCCCACGGAGACTGTCGGCTTGAAGCAAACTATGGTCATCTTGTAAATCTCAGTCAGGCAGATTCAAATGGTTATGGAGGATTGATAATTAAAGATAAATAAAACATAAAATAAAGATAGAGATAGAGATACTTATGTAATTCATTGGTAGGAATTTCAGATAAGCGTATGAAGATGCTTTGTTCCTCCTGAACCTCTGCTTTCCTATTGCCTTCTTCCAATCATTCATACTCCTTTCCATGGCAAGCTTTATCTTGGGCATCACCGTTGTCAATGACTACTTCCCGTCCTCTCAGTGAAAATGTTCTATGCACGCTGTCACCGTACGGCTAATCATCTGTCGGTTCTCGATCATGTTGGAATAGGATCCATTGATCCTTTTGCGTCTGTCACACGCCCAACACTCACGAGTTTGAAGCTCGTCACAGTCATCCCTTCCCAGATCCTACTCAGAATACCACAGACAAGGTTTAGACGTTCCGGATCTCAGGAATGGCCGCCAATAATTCTAGCCTATACCACGAAGGTTCTAATCTTAGATTAGAAACCCAATAGATACACATTCAAGCTTGTTTGCATGTAGAACGGAAGTGGTTGTCAGGCACGTATTCATAGGTGAGAATGGTGATGAGTGTCACATAATCATCACATTCATCATGTTCTTGGGTGCGAATGAATATCATGGAGAAGAAATAGACTTGAGTTGAATAGAAAAACAATAGTACTTTTTATTAATTCATGAAGAACAGCAAAGCTCCACACCTTAATCTATGGTGTGTAGAAACTCCACCGTTGAAAATACATAAGAACAAAAGGGTCTAGGCATGGCCGTGAGGCCAGCCCCCAAACGTGAAAAGGTCTATCAAAGTCTTTTTTGTAAAAGTATCTTTGTAAAAGTCTGAAAATACAATAGCAAAAGGTCCTATTTATAGAAAACTAGTAGCCTAGGGTTACAGAAATAGGTAATTAATGCAGAAATCTTTTTTCGAGCCCACTTGGTGTGTGCTTAGCCTGAGCATTGAAGCTTTCATGTGTAGAGACTTTTCTTGGAGTTAAACGCCAGCTTTTGTGCCAGTTTGGGCGTTTAACTCCAGCTTTTGTGCCAATTCTGGCGTTTTGACGCCAGAATTCTTAAGCTGATTTGGAATGCCGGTTTGGGCCATCAAATCTTGGACAAAGTATGGACTATTATATATTGCTGGAAAGACCAGGATGTCCACTTTCCAACGCAATTGAGAGTGCACTAATTGGGTTTTTGTAGCTCCATAAAATCCACTTCGAGTGCAGGGAGGTCAGAATCCAACAGCATCTGCAGTCCTTTTTCAGCCTCTGAATCTGATTTTTGCTCAGGTCCCTCAATTTCAGCCAGAAAATACCTGAAATCACAGAAAAACACACAAACTTATATTAAATTCTAGAAATGTGATTTTTATTTAAAAACTAATAAAAACATAATAAAAACTAACTAAAATATACTAAAAACAATGCCAAAAAGCTCATCAATGACCCATATTTATGGAGATGTGGCGCTGACCAGGTAATTAGACGGTGTGTGCCTCAATCAGAATTCTAGTCCATTTTAGAGGCCTGCCACTCATCTAAGAGTGGAGGACATTTTGGCCCTCAAAGAACAGCTAGAAAAATCTTAGACTGTGGATTCTGGTGGCATACCCTTTTTAAAGACGCTGCTAAATTTTGTAAATCTTGTTCCTCATGCCAAAAGTTTGGTAATATATCCAAGAGGGATGAGATGCCTCAACAGACTATGCTTTTCTGTGAAATTTTTTATGTTTGGGGCATTGACTTCATGGGTCCTTTTCCAAATTCTAATGGTTATTTTTATATATTGTTAGCTATAGACTACGTTTCTAAATGGGTGGAAGAAATTCCTACCCGCACTGAGGATGCTAACACAATTGTTTCCTTTGTTAGAAACCACATTATTTGTCGCTTTGGATCACCACGAGCAATCGTGAGCAATCAAGGCACCCATTTCTGTAACAGGAGACTAACAAGATTACTGAAGAAGCTTGGGATAGTTCATAAAGTGGCAACAGCCTACCATCCCCAAACTAATGGGCAAGATGAGGTATCTAACAAAGAAATAAAGAGTATATTGCAAAAGATAGTCAAACCTAATAGAAGAGACTAGAGCACCAGGCTACAAGATGCACTTTGGGTATACAGAACAGCATACAAGACACCCATTGGGATGAGTCCCTTCCGCTTAGTTTATGGAAAAGCCTGTCACCTCCCAGTTGAGGTAAAGCACAAAGCCTTTTGGGCAGTAAAGGAGTGCAATATGGAATTTGAGAAAGCCGAAGTTGAAAGGAATTTGCAACTGCAAGAATTAGAAAGCCTTCACCTAGAAGCTTACGAGAACTCAAGGCTGTACAAGGAAAAGATGAAGGCTGTGCATGATAAGCACATCAAGAGGAGAGAGTTCCAACCTGGGGATTTTGTCCTCCTTTACAACTCTAGACTGAGGCTCATGCCAGGCAAGTTGAGATCAAGATGGGAAGGTCCATATAGAGTAGAGAAGGCTGAGCCATATGGAGTTTTCCACCTGAGTCATCCTTCAAGCTTTGAATTCATCAAAGTTAATGGACTTCGCTTAAAGCTATATCATGGTGAGAAGGCGACAAAAACCAAGGAGCTAGAGATCTTCCTCTTGGAGGATCCACCCACAGCAGAAGACTGAGCTAGTGGAGCATCCAACTTAAGGACGTTAAAGCAAAGTGCTAGGTGGGAGACAGCCCACCATGGTATGATCGTTCCTTTCTTTCTTCTTAGTTTTATTTCTCAATAACTCTTCTCAGTACTAGTGCCTATAGTTTACATCTTCATCTGCATATTGCATATATAAAAAAAATCCAAAAAGTATTCAATAAATAAGTAAATAAATAAAGGGACAAAATTATCCCAATGCTAAGTTTAATAATAAAAGATCAATGCACATGTGATAAATTAAAAAGAAAAGTTGATACATGAGTATGTGATGCAAAAGTGGGAAATTTGGGTAGCTAGGCATGAATTAGAATTATATAGAGTATATGTATGTTAGGTGAAAGTTTAGGTTAATTAAAGATTCAATTTATAGCTCACTTAGCCATATATATATACCCTCACCCTTACCTTAGCCCCATTACAACCTTGAAAAGACCTCATGATGTTTGCATTGGTACATTAAATTTTTGTTGATTGGTTAGATGAAGAACAAAGTTTAGAAAGCATGACTAGAGAAGAGTAGAGTGATTAACCCTAGACACTTGAGAGTTAGAGTGATATACACTACCAGTAAGGGTTCAGTGCTTAATTCTATGTTCCCTACTTTCATGAGCTATCTTCTTACAAGTTTACTTGCTTTTTATTGTATGATTTGAATTAGTGAAATCTGACTTATGTTTGTCTTGAAGAGCTTATTTACTTTTAACCAAGTAGGTAGAAACATTTTGCATGTAGTTGCATTCATACAGATAGGTTACATTTCATACATTCTATCATTCATCTTCACTCCTTTATAGCTTCTCTTGAGCTTAGCATGAGGACATGCTAATGTTTAAGTGTGGGGAGGTTGATAAACCACTATTTTATGGTTTATCTTGTGCTCAATTGAGTGAATTTTATCAATCTTTACCCACTTATTCATACTATTTGCATGTTTTATATTTTCCTTTCCGATTTTGTGCTATGATTGAAAACATGCTCCTTTGACCTTAATTTCATTAATATCAATTCTCCCTTTATACCATTCGATGCCATGATATGTGTGTTAAGTGTTTTCAGAGATTACAGGGCAGGAATGGCTTGGAGAATGGAAAGGAAGCATGCAAAAGTGGAAGGAATACAAGAAGTTGAAGGAACTGCAAAGCTGTCCAGCCTGACCTCTTCGCACTAAAACAGTCATAACTTGAGCTACAGAGATCCAAATGAGATGTTTCCAGTTGGGTTGGAAAGCTAACGTCCGGGACTTCGATTTGATATATAATATGCTATCGTTGCCTTGACGCTAGGTGACGCAAACGCGTGCTCCACGCGGACACGTCGCAGTGGCAAAAATCAGCGTGGCAGATTTCTTCTCCAGCGATTTCTGGGCTGTTTTCGACCCAGTTTTCGGCCCAGAAAACACAAATTAGAGGCTATAAATTGGGGGAATCCATTCATTCATAATCATCAGCTCATAATTCATAATTTTAGATGTAGTTTTTAGAGAGAGAGGTTCTCTCCTCTCTCTTAGAATTTAGGATTAGGATTCCTCTTAAAGGAATTAGGATTTCAACTTTATTATTTCAACTTTATTATTTCAACTTACAATTTCTTCTGAGTCCCAGGTTCAATGTTCCTTTTATTTATTTTATCAATTCAGCTTATGAACTCTTTATATTTTTGGATTGATTTCCTTTTATTAAACGCAATTGAGGTGTTTCAGATTTACGATTCTTATTTAGCATTTTTACATTCTTGGCTTTAATTGATTAACTGGAGGCTCTTGAGTTATTAAACTTATTGTGATTGTTAATTAATTCCTCTAATTGACTGGTATTCCATTAACTCTAGTCTTTCCTTAGGAGTTGGCTAGGACTTGAGAATCTAACTAATTAGTCCACTTGACTTTCCTTTGCTTTAGGTTAACTAAGTGGGGTTAAACTCAATTCTCATAAGAATAACTAGGATAGGACTTCCGAATTATCATACCTTGCCAAGAGTTTATTTTATAGTTATTTATTTATTTTACTTGTCATTTAAATTACTTGTTCCTTATTTTCAAAACCCCCAATTTACAAAACTCATAACCAATAATAAGAACATACCTCCCTGCAATTCCTTAAGAAGACGACCCGAGGTTTAAATACTTCGGTTATCAATTTTTAAGGGGTTTGTTACATGTGACAACCAAAACTTTTGTAAGAAAGGACTTTTGTTGGTTTAGAAGCTATACCTGCAATGAGGATTTATCTGCGAATTTCTAGATCACGCAAAAGTGTAAATCGAACAGAGAGTCACGCGAGAGCGTGGCTGGAGGCGTGCCTTTGGCACAAATCGCCCCACGCGACCGCGTCGCTGACGCGTCCGCGTCATTCGGGAAAAATGCCTCCCACGCATCCGCGTCACCCACGCGGACGCGTGACCTGAAAATCGACGTAAGAAAGGGTGCATGACCGAAAGTTGTGCTGCACTGGTGCTGGACGCACAAGCCTTACCACGCGAACGCGTGCCCCACACGTCCGCGTCATATTCCAATATTGGCCACCCACGGGATCGCATCCACCACGTGAACGTGTAACCCTGGAATTTGGCAACAATGATTTCGAACAGAGAGTTGTGCGAGCGCGAGGCTGCCCTCGCGCCAGTAGCACCGAACGAGTCACACGTCCGCATGACCGACGCGACCGCGTCGATTCTTATAAGCGCCTTCCGCGCGAACGCATACCCCACGCGTCCGCGTCGCTTGCGCCGCATAGCTTATCCTAATCTGCTAAAATATCTTATCTTTCTCTTCCCCAATTCCTACTTTTTCTTTTCCCTCCTTATTTCTTTCTTCCCCTTTCTTCCTTCTTCCTTCTTTCTCACTTTCTACTTTCTCTCTCTCTCTCTCTCTCTCTCTCTCTCTCTCACCACCATTATCAAGGTTTATTCTTTTCTTCTTCCCTCCTTACTTTTCTATTCTTCTTTTTATTTTTATGTTTTCTTCCTCTTTTCTTTTTCTTTTTACTTGCATTATCCATGTTTTCTTTTTCTTTCTTTTTCTTTTAATTGGTGTTGGAAATTTATTAGGGTCATTATTATTCCTTATGATTTGCTTGTGGATTGTTAAGGACTTGTTTGGTAATTATATATTAATTTTTAAGGGTTTCTTGCATGTTCAATTCAATACTTTCAATAGCTTATTCAACATGCATGCTATGTGTTTGTGAAAACGTCCGTATGGCATTATGCACTGTTTTTCGATATCTTTTATCCTACTACTCTAAAATGCTTGCTTTTCACAAAACTCTTTCTCGTATCATATTAATTCAATACAATTGTCATTACAATCAGGTTATTAGTTTGAAAGGCTTGGTAATCTAACTTGAACATTGAATGCTTGATCTATGCTACTCATGCCTTTGCCTGCATGCCAATAAACACCTTGCATTTAATTGTCATCGGATGCACTTGCTATATTTCCATTGTTGACTTCTCACATGTAGTCATGACCATGTGTTAACATCATTCAACTTTTAATGTGCATTGATTACCACCTTCCCCGCCCTCTTCCCTGCTCTAACCCTTGACATTTTAACATACTTTCTCTTTTCCTTCTTTTAGGATGGCCACCAAGAAAGACAAGGAGAAAGCTACTCCTAAATCAACAGCAGCAAGGAGAGGAACCAAACGAGCATTAGTGGCAGAGCCATCTTCAACTGCGGTTAAACCCTCAACAAAAAGAATTAAGAGGATTATAAAGGTTGATGAAAAGGAGAAAGCCTTCCCAGCAAAGGACACTGCGCGATTTCCCAATCGCTACTATGAGCAGATGTTTCCCATCTTGGCAGAAAGGAGTTACAACAACGAATACCTTCTTATCCTCCCGACCCGTATTGCTGAATTTGTTGAGCCAAAAATTGAACGAAGACAATGGGGTTTCCTACAGAGACAGCCACGGCAGATTAATCTTTCCTGGGTAGTCGAGTTCTACTCTAACTTCCACCTGCCAACCCTGCAGTCTATCTATGTCCGACAGAAGCAAGTCCCCATTACAGAAGAAGCCATTCAGCGAGCTCTAGATCTTCCCCCTACTCCAGAAGGACTAGACGCATTTCAAGAGGCCGCACTCAAGCGCCAGATGTACCAATTTGACTGGGACGCTGTTCTCCGAGTTATCGCACAACCTGGCAGCAGATGGATTTATGGATACCATCCTTCCCGACCTAAGGGAATATCGGCTTCTGCACTTACCTTGGAAGCTCGCGTATGGGCATAGATTATGTCCCATTACGTCTTTCTGAGCACCCACGATTCCTTTTTCACTGCCGACATGGCCATTCTACTATGGTGCATCCTTACAGACCAGCCTCTGAACCTACCAAGACACATCCGGAATGCTATGGGACACATACAAATTGCGGGCAACTTACCTTTTCCCGCCTTGGTTTCAGATCTCGTCTCAACAGCCGGAGTCTCCTACAGAGCTGGAGACACCAAAGCCATGCTCCCACGGGATGATCAGTATGTCCCTAACGGGAAATATATCAGACCTCCAGCAGCCACTACAAGCCAGCCTACTGAACCGGCTGAAGACATTCCACCTTCAACACCACAAGCACCTACAACCACTCAACTGCTCCATCAGATACTTGAAAGGTTGGATCGGCAGGAACGCAAAGCAAAGCTAAGAGAGCGCCGAAACAAGCGCCAATTCACATACCTCAAGGAGCTACTTAAGGGAAAATATAGAGACTTAGACACCCCGGACTCTACTTCTTTTACCAGCACAGGGAGCCATGACGGTCCCGACTGTGGAGATACCGCTACCAGCCCACCTTTGTTCCTGACAGATGGCACCGAGGATGGTGCAAAGCCTTAAGTGTGGGGAGGTCGATCAGTACCTGACTTCCGGAGGTAATTTCTCTTCCCTAACACCAATAAAATAGGATATTTAGTTAGTTTTTCTTTTGTAAAATAGGATAAATTGCATAATAATAGGTTAGTTACATGCATGTTCTACTTTATTGAAAAGATAATAAGTTTCTTCTAAGACCCTATTTTTAGAACAAAATTTCACTAATTTTAATCAAAACTATTATGTTAAATTTGCTTGAAGTTATATTTGGAACATGGTTTTTGAGCTAAAGAACACACAACCTGTGAGACTTTGAGCCTAAATACATGGTTACATTATTTAACCATAATTATTTTATTCTTGTGTGTTTACTTCTCTATGATTGTAATCTATATTTTGTTTCATCCTATATGTCCAATGTTTAATATATTTCTATGCTTGCATATGATTGAGGCCATTATTAGTTTAGCTCACTTATCCCAAATAAGCCTACCCTTTCCAATTACCTTTGTTAGCCACTTTGAGCCTTTAAATCCCATTTGTTCTTTATTTTACCACATCACTAGCCTTAAGCGGAAAAACAATTATATATCCCAATTGAATCTTTGGTTAGCTTGAGATACAATTGTGTGTTAATTGAGTATGGGAAGATTGTGGGAACAAAAGATAATAAGAGAATGTGTCATGATAATATAATGGGAATTTGGGTACCTACTCATGTGAAACTATAAAAGAAAAATTAAAATTCTATGTGCATTGAAAAGCTGTGTTTATTTAAAAAAGATTCAATAATTAATAAGGGGACAAAATTACCCCAATGCTAAGTTAAAATTCAAGGATCAATGCATATATGATAAATTAAAAAAAATAAGTTTGATACATGACTATGGAATGTGAAAGGAAAAATTTTTTGTAGCTAGGTCTGAAATTTAAGTTATATAGAATATATATGTGTGTTAGGTGAAAGCTTTGGTTAATTAAAGATTCAATTTATAAGCTTACTTAGCCATATATGTACCCTTACCCTTACCTTGACCCCATTACAACCTTGAAAAGACCTCATGATGTTTGCATTGGTATATTAAATGTTGTTGATTGGTTAGGAGAAGAACAAAAATTAGAAAGCATGATTAGAGAAGGATAGAGTGATTACCCTATACACTAGAGAAATTAGAGCGTACATACATCATCAGTGAGGGTTCAATGCTTAAATTCTCCGTTCCCTGCTTTCATGAGCTACCTTCTTGCATTTTTATCTATTGTTACTATATAATAAATAAATTAGTGGAATTTGATTTGTGATTGTCTTGAAGAGCTTATTTACTTTTAACCAAGTGGACAAGAATCATATAGTTGCATTCACATATATAGGTTGCATTGCATTGCATGAGTGTTACATGTTCCTACTCATTTATTTTATCTCCTTCAACTAAGCATGAGGACATGCTAATGTCTAAGTGTGGGGAGGTTGATAAACCATTATTTTATGGTTTATATTGTGTTTAATTGTGTGGTTTTATCGAATCTTTACCCACTTATTCATTAATTTAGCATGTATTTACAGTTCCTTCCCAAAAATTACTCCATGGTTGAAAATTGCTTCCTAGAGACTTTTAATCATATATTTTAATTCTCCTCTATTCCATTCGATGCCGTAATCTGTGTGTCAAGTGTCTCAGGTTTTATAGGGCATGAATGACTTGGAGATTGGAAAAGAAGCTTGCAAAAATGGAAGGAACACAAGAAATTGAGGAGATGACCAGCGAGAAGTGACGCGGACGCATGGCTCACGCGACCGCGCGAAATAGAGGAAAGTGTAGTGATGCGCTCGCGTGCCTGATACGAACGCGTGAATTGGAAGCTGTAAAAGTGACACGAATGCGTGGACGATGCGCACGCGTGGCAAAGCAAAACGCTGGTTGACGCGAACACGTGGATGACGCGATCGCGTGACGTGTGCGATCTGCAGAATCTGCAGAATTCGCTGGGGGCGATTTTGGGCCCTGTTTTGACCCAGTTTTCGGTATAGAAAAGCATATTAGAGCCAGGGAACATGCAGAGACAAAAGACGACATTCATTCCACATAATTTTAGTTTTTAGATCTGATTTTACTCCTCCTCTAGGTTTTCTCTCTACACATTGATAGTTCTTAGGATTTTGATTTTATTGCTTTTTGGATTGGGATATTGAGAAGAGTTATTACCCCTGTCAAGACTTCGTCATTCTAGTTTGTTTCCTTACTTGTCACTTACTCTTTTATATCCTCAATTTCTTCAGAGTTACTATTGGATTATTTTTAGAATTTATTAATACAAGAACTATTTTTATTTTTAATTGATCCTTTTTATTATTATTTATCATGTCTTTCTTTATTTCCTTTTCTTATTTCGTGGATTTTACATTCATAATGAGCGAGTAGTTCCATAACTTGATTGGGAGTTGATTGAAAGGAGGACCTTGAGTTGGATGCTCAAGAGTAAAATTATAGTTGAATTTAGCGTTGGGTCACCATCTAATCACTGACACTAGTCCTTCCCAAGGGAGAGGATTAGAACTTGTGAATAAAAACTGACTTCCAACTTGCTTAACTTTCCTTTATCTGGTAAAGGATAACTGAGCAGGCAACCTTCAATTATCACTTTGATCTTAGGAGAACTCCATCAAAGATAGGGCTTCCAACTAATCTACTCCCGGTCAAGGATTTTATTTAAATTATATAAATTCTCTGATTTAATTTCCTTTTTATAAATTCAAACCATTTTAGAAAACATCTTATTAATAAAATAGCACACCTTTCTACAACTCGTTGGGAGACGACCTGGGATTCATACTCCCAGTATTTTAATTCAAATTTTGTGACAACCCCTTCTAAATTGATAAGCGGATTTTTGGTTGGTTAAGAACTATACTTGCAACGCATCTCTTATAATATTTTCTTAACTCACCAATTTTCGCCACGTCATTGACTCTGGAAGTTTTTGAAATCTTGAAAAGCTTGTTCACATTCAGGAGTCCATTCAAAGTAGCACCCTTTCTTGAGTATTGAGAATAGGGATAGAGACTTCAAGGCTGATCTTGCCAGGAATCTGGATAAGGCTGCTAATCTTCCATTCAATTGTTATACTTTCTTGAGACAAGTCAGGATTTTCTTTTCAATTATTGCCTTACATTTGTCCGAATTGGCTTCGATGCCCCTTTGGGTGAGCATGAAGCCTAAGAACTTCCCAGCTTCCATTGCAAATGTACACTTTGAGGGATTTAGTCTCATCACATTCGTTCCTTATTATGTTGAACACCTCAGCTAAGTCAGAACCAAGATTAGTGTCTTTCTTTGTTTTGATTAGCATGTCATCAATGTAGACCTCCATTAACTTACCGCAGTGCGATGAAAACAGCTTATTCATTAGCCGTTGATAGGTGGCTCTAGCATTTCTTAATCCAAAAGGAATCACCACATAATAATAGTTAGCCTTTGGGGTGATGAATGAGGTCTTCTCTTTCTGGCTTATACATCGAGATTTGATTGTACTCTGAGAATGCATCCATAAAAGACATGTACCAATACCCTGAAGCTGAATCTACCAAGGTATCAAAGCTAGGAAGTGGGTATGGGTCTTTAGGATAGAATTTATTGAGGTTGGTATAATCGACACACATTCTCAACTACCCATTCTGTTTTTTCACGAGTACCACGCTAGCCAGCCACAAAGGGTATTTTACCTCTTTTATGAATCCGACTTCTAATAAAGCTTGTACTTGCTCTTCCACGACTTGTGCTCTTTCAGGATCGAGCTTTTCTCGCTTTTGTTGAACAGGTCGTGAGCTTGGGTAGACTCATGTGGTCGAGGTGTATCCTAGGCATGTCAGAGGCTTTTCAAGAAAAGAGGTCAGAGTTTTGTTGTAAGAGCATAACGAGATCTATTTTCAATTATTTATATAGGATGGCTCCTATGCTTGTTGTTTTCTCTACCTGATCTCCAATGTGAACCTCTTCGGGCTTTCCACCAGGTTGAGGCCGTAGTTCTTCTCGTGCTTGAGCACCACCCAGTTCAATGGTGTTGACTTCTTTTCCCTTAATGCTTCCTCGTAGATTCAAGCTTTCATTATAAAATTTTCATGCCAACCTCTAATCTCTTCTTATGGTAGCGATTTTATTTGAAGTTGGAAATTTTATGCAAAGATGGGGAGTGGAAACGACCGCAGCTAGTCGATTCAAAGTTGTCCAACCTAAAGTGCATTGTAGCCTGATGCCACGTCGACCATAATGTAGGCTATACTCAAAGTTCTGGACTTCAAACCTTTACCAAAAGTGGTATGGAAGGAGATGAAACCGAGACGTCGGATGAGCGTGTCTCCTAACCCAAAAATATTGTCAGGATAGGCTCTCAGCTCTTTCTCTTCTAACCCAAGCTTGTCAAAAGTAGGTTTGAATAATATGTCAGCCGATCTCCCCTGATCTACCAGAGTTCTGTGGAGGTTTACATTGGTGAGTATCATTGTAATCACAATAGGATCATCATGGCTAGGGGTTACTCCTTGAGCGTCTTCTTTGGTGAATGAGATTGTGGATAAATCGAAAACTTCGCATTCTTCACCGACTTGGTAGACTTCTTTTAAATGTCTTTTGGGAGAAGACTTGATTATCCCTCCTCCTGCAAATCCTCCAACTATCATATGGATGTGCCTATCAGGGGTTTGTGGTGGCCGATCTCGTTGACCACTGTCTTTATCGCCCCTTTTCCTTTTTCCTAGATCGTCCGGTCTTTCTGCATGGTATCTTTCTAACCGACCTTCTCTGGCCAGTTTTTCTTTCACGTTTTTCAAATCATAACAATCATTGATGGAATGTCCATATATTTGTGATACTCACAGTATTCCATCCAACTTCCAGCATTCTTGTTCTTGATGGGACGAGAGGGTGGAATTTTTCAGTGTGGCAAATCTCCATGTAGATATCGATAAGAGAAACCTAGAGTGGGGTGTAGTTATGGTATCTTTGAGACTTGTCTGAGTTGTATTCATCCTTTTTCTTTGATTTATTATCTTTATCCCGAGCTTGATAAGGAAGGTTTTGCTTTGGAATGGTCTCTCTAAGTCAGAAATTCTCGTCCATACTGATGTACTTTTTCGTCCGTTCTTGTACTTTGTACAGAGAGGTCAAATGTTGCTTTGATATGGATTGAAAAAATGACCCTTCTTTAAGGCCATTAACCAACCCCGTTATTACTGCTTCTGGAGGTAAACTCTGAATTTCCAAGCAAGCTTTGTTGAATCTTTCTATATAAGCTTAGAGTGTTTCCCCGACCTCTTGTTTGACCCCTAGGAGACTTGGAGCGTGCTTGACTTTATCTTTCTCAATGAAAAATCGGGTGAGTAACTTCCTTGCGATGTCGTCAAAATAATTCACCGACCTAGGTGGTAAGCTATCGAACCACTTCATTGCCGCTTTAGTTAATGTTGTCAGAAAAGCTTTGCAACGGGTCGATCGTACGCATCAGCGAAATACATCTGATTTTTAAAATTACTAAGATGATGTCTTGGGTCGATTGTTCTATCATAGAAGTCCATGTTGGGACTTTCAAAGTTTCTTGGAACCCTAGCCTGCATGTTCTCTTCTATGAATGGATCTTCTCCACCGAAAGGACTTTCTTCCCGATCTACATGGTTGCTCTTGTTTTGTAATTCGGCTTCTAACTTCAGAATCTTTTTTTCTAATTCTCTTTGACATAGTACTTCTCTTTGAATGTCTTTTTTAACTTCTCTTTGTCGCTCTATCTCCTGTTCGAGTTACTCTAGTCGGCCATGATGCCCATGTTCAAGTCCCATGATTTCTGTTGGGTGCAGAGGCTCCTCATTCTCGGGTGGATGTACCTCTCAATTGATTCACCTAGGCTGAGGGTTTCCTAACATTCCCTTCCAGTTAAGATTTCTTGTTCTATTTGGTCATGGAGGTATCACGAGTGCTGGGTTGTCAATATGGTTCCCTGGTTCAGATTCGTATGTCGTATGTCCGTCTTCGAAGTGATTGTCCGCCATGATTGGATGTAGACTTCCAGATCCCACAACGGCACCAATGTTTCGAAGGTTACCTGAAATGGGGTTACTTTTGGGCCTGAACGTATGGTTCAACCTCTTTTTGAGGCAGCTTCCGACTTCTATTGGTTGCGGAGGTGCCGCCGTCCGAGTTCCTCATGAGGAGGTGAGGGTGGTACCTGCAAGGGACTCCAATGCTTATGTTAGCAAGGGTTTAAAGCAGGTTTTTAGTAGATTGGGTCCTGAATATACCTAAAGGTGTCAGTGTATTTATAGTAAAGTAGATAACCACCTTTTAGAGTAGTTCTACCTTTGATGGTGGATGACCGTTCCCTTTTTTAGAGAAGTTGTTGAGATTTTCCTTCTAAATAGATGAGAGATATCTTAAGAGTTAGTTACTTGTTCAAATAAATAGAACTAAGTTGTTCGTCATTGCGCCCGACCTCATAGAGGTCGGGTAGGTGTAGATGAGGTAAGTTCTCTTGGGTGGACTTTGATTTATTTTGGGCCTGATTATATTTTTTGGCTAAAGTATGAAAAAAGATAATATTGGAAACCTATTAGATGGTTCAGTCAAACATATTTAGTAAAACATATCCAACCATCTAACGTTTTATAATATCATCTCTGATTGTTTATAATATCACTTCAACTCCATCTGATTCGAATTCTTTTGGAAGGCCACACTCCAGCGACAATACGAATATGGCTCATTGTCCTTATGGTGGTGGCGGCTTCATTCTATGAGGTGATTTTGAGAATTGCTGTCCGTGTGGTGAGCAGGAGGAGCAAGAAAAGAGTAGTTGAATTCTTTCATCCATACACCACCGACGATGGTGGTGACGAGAGGGTTCTATGGTGCGCAATTAGAGCCATCCAAGAAGAAATCCCTGACCTTGATTGCCTTGTCTAACACGGTATAGTATCAATAAATTGTTTGATCGGTTAATAATACTAAAAAAAAGTAAAAAATTATACATAAATCAATTTGAATTACGCAGATGTAATTTTTTAAGATTATTTTAAATATTACCCCATTTTGTATTCACCTTCATGTGTAGCTATTGAAGGAATTTTTTCACCAATAACAAGTAGAATAGAATGGTAGAACACACATTAGCAGACAAAGTTCACACCTAAATAACCTTTGATGAACAATCATAAGAAAGAAGGATTTGGCTATGGTGATGAAAGTATCAAGTGGTCTTTAAAGGACACTTTAATTTAATTCTAAGTGTGTGGTTGTTAATGAATCGTACAGGTTAGTATGTGTATTTATATTCTTACCTAAAGTTTATAATAATTATAAAGAAGCCTCAATAATTAATGAAAGCATTGTTATTTAGATGCAATTAGAAAAGGGTTAAGTTTATGAGCTTTTTGTAATTTGGGCTTTTAACAGACAAAGAACAAATATTTTAAACTAATATTGGACACTAGTTAACAAAAATGGTAACATTACTACTTACTCTTTTATGAAAAAAAACTCATAAAACAAATTGTAAACAAGAAAAAAAAACTCACAAGCAAAAATGTCCACTATTATAATAATAATAATAATAATAATAATAATAATAATAATAATAATAATAATAATAATAATAATAATAATAATCCTTGATTATATACATTGTTTCATCAAAGCATTGATTTCAACCAAAACATATAACAATTCCTTAAAAATAATTTTAAAAAGATTAATATATTATTTTTTTTAATTTTAAAATGACTAAAATTAGATTGTGAATAATATATGTGTAGTTCAATTGTCTTCCGTTATTATATTAATCTAATCGTGATATATATAACAAAGATATTTCGATAATTAAGTTTAATTAAATTAGTCTAATGGCTTAGGTGTATTTGGTTTTAAAAATAGGATAAGACAAGACTTTGAAAACAAGACACAAAATTAGTGTTGTTATATTTTATTTAGTGATAAACTAGCACAATTTATAAAAGTTTAAATTATTATCATTTTTTAATTAATAAATTTGAAAAGAAAAATATAATAATAAAAAATATAATTATAATAAATTAAAAAGAATAATAAAATAAAAAATAAAAAATAAATTGTGTCTCTTGTTAGTGTCTCTGTGTTCTCCTGTCAGAGTGGACACAAAAATAATTTAAAATTGGACCAAACTCTTAAAAATAAAACGTTTAAAATAATAGAAAAGATAAACAATTTAACATAATAAAAAAGTTAAACAGTCTATTTTAAATAATAAAAAAGATGAGTCATCCATTTAAATTGGTAAATCCGCTATAAATTATTTATTTTATAATTAAAATAAATAAATTATTTATTTTAAAAAATTCCAGTTAAGAACCTACAACTTTCCCCTACAACTTTTTTATTTTATAAAACCTCCCAGGTCCTTAGAGGACCACATTATTCTTTCTCCATAGTAGAACCAGCCTCTTAAGAATCTATTTATATCCTTTTTATTTATTCGCTTTTCCCTCTCTTCCGTCATTTCAAAGAAACGCTTCTGATGATAGAGAGAAAATAAGCAACAGCGTAAGGAAACAGCGACCTGGATTGTATGGTGTATTCATAAATCTTAATTTCAACCGGCAGCACTACATGAATTCGTTACCATGTGGATAGTACATTTCTAATATCCTGATAGTTTGTTAATGGTTTTTGAGTACTTCAAATGTTGTTAATATAGCTCCCAAACCAGAACTGAGCAGGGTACCAAAGGGAGAGGGGGATTAAAAAATAAATAAAAACATAAATGAAGCTCAAGAGAAGTATAAGATCATTTTTCCATATTACAAGTATTTCACTAATCCCAGTAGAAATGCGCCAGAAGATCAATGGAGGTAATGATGTAATAATCTCAGTTGCCATGTAATAAATCATCAATTAATATCAGCCTCTATAGTTCCAATCACAATCCCTCATACACTAACTTGCAGCTGCACTTGGTACTGGTACTGATTTGGAGTCTTCTGTCCTCTCATGTTCTTTGTTAAGCATCTGAAATTACACCTCCCACATTAGAACACGTCAACCACAGTATCTTTCACCTAATAAATTTATTTCAGGTATGACTTCTGAAAACCAGGTATACACTAAAAGCACATCAAGGAGGACAATCTTGATTCTCTCACCTATCTGTGCCAAAATGTTCTTATACTAAAACACTAAATATAAAGGCAAAATCAGGAACCAACAATAAGAAATACTTGTAGCAAGATTCAGGATAGTGTATCTTACCTTGTTATTTATCAAATTGTGGAGTGCAATTACACTTCTGATGAGGGATGAGAGGTAAATTACCAGCATCATATCATTGGTTTTCACTGCATAGAGACAAGGATCAACACTCAAGAAAGGACATTACATGAAGAGGGACAAAGAGGTAATATTCTGAGGTAGAGATCTTAACCTGCAAAAGCCTTGATCAGATCGGAGACATTAAGATTTGGTAGCAGGTTGAACACATCCTGAAGAAATTGCAAAAATGGGTTAAAACCATTTAAAAGATGAAATATTCAAAGAGATGAAGATTGGGAGCAATTTGGCCTAGATTCAAGAAAATTGATAACATCAGAGGATCAGCATTTATTACACATGAATAGGAAAAGCAAACCTGCAAATGGTACAGGATTTCGTGGTTCAATGGAAGCTTTCCATCAATGACAAGGTCAAGGTAACTCCTTATCTCTTTAAGTCTTGCATCCAGACCCTTCAAGGCTGTGAGTTTTCCACTCACCTATGTAACAAAACACATAGTTGGAATTCATTCTTTTGTCCAAAAGAACCAAAACTATTTCGGGAGAAACAACTACGAAAACGATCATCAAGAGAAAGAAAACAAGCACAAAGGAATTCATAAATAATCAGCAAGTATAACAACACACCTCTGTTGCGAGGGTGCTAATTGTTGTATCCTTCACATCTCTAAGCAAGTGTTCTACTCCTGCAAAAGAGTAAGACAGGAAAAATTGTTCAGATTACCATGTGGGAAAAAGCTTCAGCATTACAACATTTTCAAAGCAAATAGCATAAATGACGGGGAAAAAATGCAGCAAGTGTACATTCCATGGATTACCTATCTCCTCAACCTCATGAGCAGCAATCTCAGATGGTACATGAACAAAGACCTTTTGGCTTTTCTGAGTGGCATTCTGAATTCAGCATAAACTATCTGTCAGTTCCTACACCTAGGATTAAGTTCCAAGCGACTTCTAGGTAGCTCTCACCATTACATAGAGCAAAACCACCTTTTGCAATGATACTAATAGATCCGGGGTATAAAGTTTTTACCAAATTTATAAGGACATAAAATTCTACCTCTTTAACCTCTTCAACTGCATAGTAAGCTTTTGTTGGAATTCCAAGCTCCTTAGGTTCCACATCAATTATAACCAAAACAGGATTGGGAACATAGCTGCAACAACAATGTTGAGCTTGATTAATATATAGATCCATAAGAGATGTTGAAAAGGGTGAACAATAGCCAAGAAAAAAACACAGAATATATCATAATATTTCAATCGGGTCATGACATTGTCATTTTATTCATTACTATAAACAGGGAGATAAGTCGCCAGATGAGTGTCAATAAGCTTTTGTCTTTTTCTTTTTGTTTTTTTGTTTTTTTTTTTGGGGGGGGGGGGGGTGGTCGGGTTACGGAGATTAACCGATGTGATGCTCTACTCAATATTTCAGTTTAATAAACTTACTCATTAAATAGTCCATGAATGTCGAGGTCATTTTCACGCAGTTTAGGACCAGTGCTATACCAGCCCACGACATGTTCCTTTGCTGAAAGAAAAAAAAAAGAAGGGGGGGGGGGGGGGAGGGGAGATCAATTTTTTATTAGATGAGATATGTGCATATGAAAGAAGGATACATGAAAAGGAAATATGTACCAAATTCGCCAAATGCATACCGTTTATTCTCTTAAACATAGAAAACATTGATTCATGATAATTATGGTCAAGGAACCAGATGCTAGGATCCTTGTCATCTTCTTCAAAGGGCACTGTTTATTAGAGAACCCAATCAATTACTGCAAGATAGACTTTTCCTAATAGCTCTTAAAATAATAATAAAAAAAAAGCCAGAACAGATGATAGAAGTAATGATATTATACATTAAACTCAACTGGACTACATCAATAAATCATAGTAACACACCAACGCAGAGCCTAGTCAAAATGATCTCTTAACATAAATTGCGAGAAACATGTCCTCTAAAATGAAGGTAGGCCTTGGACATTATAGTTAGGAAAACTAACTGAACGCTAAGAAAATAAAAATCAACCATAACAGAAAGCACCACCAGATAACCCTGTAGCTCAAAATCCTGTGTGAACTACAAAACTAATTAATGATAATAAGCACATTCGTAATTCCTAATTTCAATAAGAAAGCATCGATTATCAAGTTATATACAACAAAAACAAACCAACTTGAGTCAGAAATCTGGCTTGTTAACCCTAGATACCAATGCTACTACATGATTATACAGAATGAAAGTCCAGTTTTCAGTTTACGAAATTAAGAAGGTAGGGTACCGGCATAGCTGTTGGTGACGTCGACGGTGCCCTTGAGGGTGGAGCCGAGAAGAACGCCGACGACGCGTTTGCGAGTGTCTTTGGCGACTCTGTTGTAGTTGTCGACGATGCTCAGCAGCACCAGTGGGTGCACTATAACCTTCTCTATCGCCCGAGACGATATCTGCTGCGTCTTTATCACGTCCATGGATTCTTCCCTCTTTCTTTCTCAGTTTGATTTTCTTCTTCGACTTTTCTTTTCTTTCCTTCTCACTTCTCAGTCTTTTGCTTGCGCACAATGCAACTGTCTTTTGCTTTTTCTTTTTTGAACTTTTTTCTGCTTTCGTGTTGGATACGAAGACTCAAACTGGAGCTTTGCTTTTCAATACTATTATGGGCTTCGGCTCGTTTATATAATGGGCTACGGCCCAAAAGTCAGAAGTAGCTATTTAGTATACTTGGGCTAATGAGCCCAAAAACCTATACTTGGGCTAAATAATCATCTCACATGCTAAATAAAACAAATTGTACAACGCATTACCAAAAAAAAAGTAACAAGTTGTTACAACGTACAATTTATTATATATTATATTATATACAACATAACTCAAAAGTAACAAAAAAAAATGTAGGTATGGGCTATGGGCTAGGCCTAAAATAAATTGTAAAATTGTACACCTATTTTTGTTTTAGATAACAGCATAATGTTTACCAAAAAAAAGATAACAGCATTGTTTTTTTTTTATAAGAATAACAGCATTGTTGCAGCTGGTTGAGTGCGAATATATGGTGCATTTTAATATGCTACACATAAATATGATTAAGTAGTGAATAGAACTCCTTGACCAAAAAAAAAAGTAGTGAATAGAACTCATATATATATATGTGAGTGTGTAATGTGCTTGAACCAAGGTTGCGAGAACCGGTGAGGCAACTAATTTACTGATTCAGTGGTTCGATCGGGGTTCAACCGGAGTTCAACCGGTTTAATTAAATATAAATAAAATTATTAAAAATTTAATATATAATTTTTAATATTTAGATTTAATAATTTCTAAATCTAAAAATTTTAATATGAAAATAATTTTGAAGTTATACTTCAACATGAGACTAAAGGGTGTTATACCTCAAAATTAGACATTAACAGTTTTCTAAAAGATACTAACACGGAATACATTAAGATGCTCAGTAAAAACACACTAATAGAGATAATACATTCATAATAATTAAGACATGATCTCTCCATTATTTAGAAACAAATGGTACCAATAAAAATAAAACCCTCTAAACTACATTCCCATACCAAGAGTGACTTTATCTAGCCAAAGAGAACACAACATACAGAGAGATTAACAAAAGAAAAAATACTTCAATGCTGGAACATGTCTGTGAATGCCATGATTGATTAAATTGGGCGAGGGATTTGTCATGGCTTCAGAAGCGAATCCAAATCCAAAATCTAAAGATCCAAATTACAGATTACATCCAACAATTATAGCAAAATTCAAAACGATAACAATTCATAACCCAGAAGATTATATCAATTCATCCAGCATTCAAAATCAAAAATTATATTCAATCACACTAATTTGCTAGCTTCTAGTTAATTATTAACATCACACTACTGTTTTAATGCAAAATTTCTTTTTACGACATCAATAGAATTTGTTATAGTCTATTATCTTTCATTTCACACGTGTTCTTATTCAAATCTGGTAAATGTATGGACTAATGGAAAAGGATATCGGAAATGATTTCAACTTTTTTTAGTTGGGTCGGAAAAAAAAGGGGAAGAAAAATTAAAAATAAAACCAATAAAAACCCATTTGGCAAATATAATCAAGAGAAAAGTAATCATCAATAACAGCAACGAAAGAGAATAGTTTTTGTACAATTAGAAGATGAAGATTGATTCAATAGGGCAGAATTTTGAACTTATATAGCAAAATTCAAAATCTAGAGTTCCAAAATTGAACTTATATCAAATTTATATTCAGTAAAATTCAGAATTACATAACAATTAATTCATATAATTAACAAAATGAAAAATTGAAAAGCAGAATAAGAACTCTGCATCAAGCCATCAATTCATATAATTAACAAAATAAAAAATTAACTGAACTAAATTCCTCACTGCAGCAACCAGCAATTCATACAGCTAATTAAAACTAAATAAAAAAAACTAATTGAAAAACCCAAGAACTCACTGCGATTCACGGCGGCACAACAGATGCCCGACTAGTCGACTACGATGTTGACGACAAGCCGACGACGGGGACACCAAAAGCTTCAGTATTCAGAGTTCAAGACGACGACACTGCTGATAGCTGTGTTGTGGGGTGTGTCGTGTGTGTTCTTCTGAAGACCAGACGACGATGATGCTAGACATTTCAAACCACGAGGGTGGCAACCGCTGGTGGTCACTGGCTCACTGCCGGCGTCGATTGTGGTGTGGATGGTGGAGTCCCTCTGCTCGTTGGAGGAAAAGGAAAGTAGGGTTGAGGGAGGCGTCTGGTGACAACTGAGTGCTGAATGATTTGAGGGTGGGTTAGGTTAGTTGGTCGTGGGTTTTTTTTTTTTTTTTCGTCACAAAATGACGCCGTTTTGGGCTATTTTAAAAAGCCGGAACTTCAAAAAACCTTTCCGGTTTGTCTGGTTCACCGGTTAACCACCGGTTCAACCAATTTTTTAATCGATTTTTTGCAGAGAGGTTTTAGGGATCAAACGAACCAGTCAGATGACCGGTTCTCGATTAATCCGGTCGAACCGGCCGGTCCAGTCCGATTTTCAGAACAATGGCTTGAACAACAACAGCAACAGTAACAACATCAACATTATTGGCAATAGCTACATACCAGTGAGCTTTGCCTTGTAAATAACCACACCAAGAACGAAGGTTCCATTCTTAGCATTATGATTGTGATTTTTTTTTAATAAGAAAGCTCAACATAATAAATGGAGTAAGAACAACAAGCAAATAAAAAAATTAAAAAAAATACAAAGAAACTTATCAATTATTTTTTGTACTCTTCTTTCTTATAGTGTACTCTTGATTTTGTACTCCTAATTTTATACTCGTGAAAACATCTTCAACTACTCTAATCTTACCAAAATTCTGTCAATCCAATTGCAAGATTGCTGAGCGGAAGTCCACCAGTTACATATCTTCTTTTATCTTATTCTTACTAAAACTCTGTTAATCTGATCCTTTCTCCCCTCCACCTGCACAATCTCATTGAAGTTTTCCATAAAGGCTGACATAACTCTGCAATATAACTCAATTTCTCCCACACAGCAAATTTCTCTTCTTTTGTATGAACTCCATGCACCACAGAAAGTATAATTGAAATTATTTTTAGTAAGACCCCTTCAACACACAATTAAAACTCTCCTTTATGACAACGACTCATTTTAAACATTATTTCATCTCAAATTAACAGTAAACCACTTGAGGCACCCTCCGACTCAACATATTCTCATCCCGCAGCATCACTCTCCCGAATTCTTATTACATCAAACTTCATCACTACCCGCCACTTAAATTCAAACAAGCCCAACGTATTCAACTTAAATTTTTTTTTGAGGTTTTTGACCATGCTCAATTTTTTCTCACCCGTTAACCCCTACTATTCTAAGAACAAATTATTTTAATAAATTATTACACACTTTTTTTTTGGGTCTATAGCGTCTTGCTTTCTTTTTCTGTTTTTGCCACTCTTTTTTTTTTTTGAACAATTTCGTCATTCTATGCTTGGAGAATAGATATTTCTTCATTCTGGATTGTGGTAGAAATGAATTTTTAGCATGTGTAAATAGATGAGTATGTGTATGACCAAAATAATTAGAAAATTACGAAGTATAGATATTTTGTTGAGGTGTTTGCGTGTTGGATATATTTCAGATACAATATTAAATGCATGGACATACTTAAATAATTAAAATAAAATATTAAAAATAAATAAAAAATTAATTTATATTTTAATATTAATAAAATATCAAAATATCATTATGATATATTTAAAATTTTTTTTTATATTTTATATATATGCATGTTTCTATATCTTATAAAATTTTAAAATGTATGTATCAACATCTCTCATGTGGCATCATATCTCTATATTAGTGTCTGTGTAACATAATTAATAAATAAACATCTCATATGCATAGAAATTGTGATCAAGTGATTTCTTATTTCATTAGCAACCTTGCACCTGTGACCATAGTAGTTTCTTTACATGCAAGTGATTTCTTATTTCATTAGCAACCTTGCACCTGTGACCATAGTAGTTTCTTTACATGCTAATTAGAGTGAGACCACTGCATCACAGTAACGCAAAGCAAATCCAATTTTTTATCTCATTGTAGTATCAATTTTACATGTAGATTTAATTATATAATATTATATTAATAAAATAATTATATTTTATATTAATTATATAAATAATTATTTTAAATATATATATATATATATATATATATATATAAATAAATAATTGTGTAAAATATTATATATTATTAATATATTAAAATTAAATTTTTATTTTTTATACGATAGTTTGGAGTAATTAATTTTATAAAACAACTATGAACGACATTTCTAACTTGGTTACTAATAATTTAATTTAACTGGCATGCTCCCAAAAAACACATGTAAACTTAATTTAGCGAAAGCATTAATTAAGATCTTAAGAGTTGTGATTTTCATATCTAAATTGGTTGTAATAATGAGTTTTGGTTATGGTAGAATTAAACTTTAAAATTGGTTTCTCTCCTTTTTCTTTCTTGCAGACGTTCATCACGATAGTAGTTTCTCAGTATTTTCAGTGAGTGAAAACTGTAAAAGACGTCGTGTATAGAGGCAGAGAGAGAGATATCTTTATATGTGTTATTACCTTTAAATCTAATGCGTCCATCAAACATTAGCATTAACGGATGAGATTAAGTCATTAATAATTTATAAATAATTATAATTAGGTCACAACAGAAGTTTAAATTACAATAAACTTCTAACATTCTCCTACTTGACTCATATTTTCACACGTTACATAATTGCTTTAATATGATAAAATACTTTGTGTGAGTTATGGCAGTCATGCATTTAATATGAAACACTTTTTCTTCCATAACTATAACCACTAGCATCTTACTTCACAAACTACATAAATAACACAATTTTATATCGGTCTCATAAAGTTTCTAGATCATTATATTATAACTCATAAAATAATATTACGTTAACTAGAAACAACAAACTATCAATGTTCAAAAAACACATAAATAAACATAGTGAGCTCAGAGTGTTAGCATCATTCAGAAGAATCAAGACCCATTCTATGTTCATGTTCCTTAAATGTCTTTGGTTGCAATCTTTTAGTTAATAGATCAACAATCATAAGTTCTGTTCTAACATGTTCTATGGACATTCTTTGTATCCGAACTTCCTCCTTAACGCCAAAGTATGTTATTTCCATATGCTTGGTACCTTTAGAGTATCTATCATTTTTGGAAAAAAATACTGCTGCAAAATTATCACAATAAATTTTTAATGGCCTAACAATTGAGTCAACAATGCCAAGTCCTGAAATAAAATCCATAAAGCTTGAATTGTAGCTTCAAAATATGCTACAAATTCTGCCTCCATAGTAAATGTTGCCACAACACTTTGCTTTGAGCTTTTCCATGATATGGCAGCTTCTCCAAATAAGAATAAGTAGCTAAATGTAGACCTTTTTGTGTCAGCATATCCACCAAAATCTGAATTTGAATAACCAACTACTTCTAATTGGCTAGACCTTTTGTACATAAGCATATAATTATTTGTACCTTGAAGATACCTTAAAACCTTCTTTGCAACTTTCTAATGATCCATTCCAGGATTACTTTGATACCTTCCTAGCATTCCTACTGCAAAGCTAATGTCCGGTCTTGTGCAAGTTTGCACATACATAAGACTTCCCACTATAGAACTATATGAAATTCCTTCCATTTACTTTCGTTCTATATCATTTTTTTGGGCATTGCATAAGACTAAATTTGTCCCCTTTTTGAATTAGTGCAATTCCTATGGAACACTTTTTCATATTGAACCTCTCTAAAACTTGATTTATATAGGCCTTCTAAGACAATCCTAACAATCCTTGTGATTTATCACGAAAAATTTCAATTTCTATCACATAGGATGCCTCCCCCATATCTTTCATTTCAAAATTTCTAGAAAGATATTCTTTAGTCTCACGCAACATTCCTAAATTATTTGTTTCAAGCAAATATCATCAACATATAAGGTTAGAAAGATGAACTTACTCCCACTGACCTTTCGCTATATTCATACATCAACAACATTTTTTTTCAAAACCAAAAGAAAGAATGGTATTATTAAATTTAATATACCATTGTCGTGAGGCTTGTTTCAGTCCATATATTGATTTCTTAAGTTTACACACCATACGATATTTTCCTTCATTTAAAAAATCTTCAGGTTGATCTATATAAACTTCTTCATCAAGATCACCATTCAAAAAGACAGTTTTAAGTTTTTACATTCATTTGATGTAGCTCTAAGTCATAATGAGCCACAAGTGCCATAATGATACACAATGAATCTTTTTTAGAAACAGATGAAAATGTTTCTTTATAATCAACCCCATTTGAGTAAATTCCTTAGCAACAAGTCTAGCTTTATATCGTTCAACATTGCCTTTTGAGTCTCGCTTAACTTTGAAGACCCATGTACAACCAATACATTTAGCAGCTTCTGACAATTCAACAATATCCCAAACTTTGTTATCTTCCATGAATTTTAACTCTTCTTTTATGGCATCAATCCATTTTTTGAATCATCACTATTTATGGCTTGTGTAAATGAAACTAAATCTTTAGATATTCTAATATCTTCTTTTTATAAATAAGTCTCATAATAGCTTGGAATAGCTGACTTTCTTTCCCTTTGAAATCTCCTTAATGGTATTTCTAGAGACTCATTTCTTTCTGATATTTGTGAGTTAGTTTCTTCATTGGGAGAATTATCATTCAAATCTTGTTCATCACTACTAATGTGTTCAATAATAGTTGGAATAACTCTTTGAATATGTGTGAATAAAAGAACACTAACATGTATAGGAACATTAACTTTAATTTTCTTTATTTCTATATTTTGATGATTTTCACTCCCACTAACTTTACCATTTTCAAAGAATTTCGCATTACCAGTTTCTACAATTCTTGGACTATGGTTTAGACAATAAAAAATATACCCTTTATACTTTTCTGGATAGTCAATAAAATAGCCACTCACTGTTCGAGAATCTAATTTCTTTTCTTGTGGATTAAATATTCTTGCTTCTGCTGAACAACCCCAAATATGCAAATGCCGTAAACTAGGTTTTCTATTAGTCCATAACTCAAAAGGAGTCTTTGGAACATTTTTACTAGAAATTCTATTTAGCAAATACACGGCAGTATTTAATGTATATATCCACAAGAATTTGGATAAAGAAGAATTTCTCAACATACTTCTAACCATATCCATTAACGTTTGATTACGCCTTTTCGTCACACCATTTTGTTGCGGTGTGTATGGCATTGTGTATTGTGCACATATGCCATGTCTTTCTAGAAGTTTTGCAAATGGACTAGGACATTGTCCTGTTTCATTATGTTTTTCATAATATTCATCACCTCTATCTGACCTAACAACTATTACCTTTTTGTCTAATTGTCTTTCAACTTCTTTAATATAAATCTCAATAGCATCAACTGCTTGAGACTTTTCTTTAAGAAAATAGACATATCCATAACGTAAAAAGTCATCAATAAAAGTGATGAAATATTTTTCTCCACTAATAGATGGAGCATCAAAAGGTTTGCATACATCAGTGTGTATAATTTCAAGAAGCTCTACCTCTTATGGCACCTTTCTTGTTTTGTTTGGTTTGTTTTTTCTTAATATAATCCACACATAAATCAAGATTAGCAAAATTTAGATTTTGTAAAATTTCATTTTTTACTAATCTTTCCATTCTTTCCTTGGACATGTAACCCAAGCGTTTATGCCATAAGAATGCAGAACTTTCTTTAAGCATATTTGGCCTAATGACGATCAGATTTCTGCCAGTAAAAAAATTTATGGAATTAATCGTGTTGTCAGTATAGTTTCTAAACCACCAGACAATTCTTTCGTACAAACGTTTGGTTGTCACAAGTAACAAACCCAATAAAATTTATAAACCGAAGTATTTAAACCTCGGGTCGTCTTCTCAAGGAATTGCAGGGAAGTATGATTTATTATTGGTTATGAAAAACAGTATTTTTGGGTTTTGAAAAGGTTTGAACAAGAGAAATAAATTGCAAGAATTAATAAATTAATAACTAATAAAACTCTTGGCAAGGTATGAAAACTGGGAGTCCTATCCTAGTTATCCTTATCAATGGTGATGAGAATTATATTTTTGCTCCCACTTAGTTAAGTCAAGTGGATGAACTAATTTGATCCCTCAAGTCCTAATCTTTCCTTTGGAAAGGCTAGAGTTATTGGAACTCAAATTAATCAGCAACACCCAATTTCAATCACTGCTTTATTTGATAACTCAAGCGTCACCAATTACTTAACCAGAGCCAAAAGGGAAGAGAATCTACTCGAATGAAAATAATTTGGATAAATCAAAAGCATTCATAGCATAAATAAAACAATCTTATAACTGAAATACCTCAAATTATATTAAATAGAATATTCAAATATAACATAGAAAGGTTCATAAATTAAATTAGAAAAATAAATAAAAGGAACATTGAACCTGGGAATTGAGAAGAAGAAATTCTAATTCCTTTAAGAGGAATCCTAATTCTAAATCCTAAGAGAGAGGATAGAACCTCTCTCTCTAAAAACTACATCTAGATTATGAAAAGTGAATAATGGAATTCCTCCTGTGAATGGATGCATTCCCCCACTTTATAACCTCTAATCTGTGTTTCTGGACTTGGATCTGGGCCGAAAAGGGTTTCAGAAATCGTTGGGGGCCTTTTCTGCAGTTTCTGTACGTGGCGTCTGTCACGCGTTCGCGTCATCTGGAGTTTTTCCTGGTCACGTGTCCGCATCGTCCATGCGTTCGCGTCGCTGCCTTCTCTTCAAAACTCCATTTTTATGCTTTCCTTTTATTTTTGTATGTTTTTTTTCTGTCCTCTAAGTCATTCCTGCCCTATGAAACCTGAAAATACTTAACACACAAATCACGGCATCGAATGGTAATAAAGGATAAATACATTTCAATATTAATAAAGCATAGGAAATATGTTTTTATAAATCTCATAAAATGAGGAAGGAATGGTAAAACCATGCAATTTATATGAATAAGTGGGTGAAGACTTGATAAAAACCACTCAATTGAGTATAAGATAAACCATGAAATAGTGGTTTATCACCTAACTACGTCATTCTGATACTCAATAAGCAAGGATTCAGAAAATTGATCAAGAAGTTTTAATCTATGTAAGCCATCAATTAAAACACCATAACTAACAATATTAGAATTTTTAAATAAATTAAAACAACTATGTCCACCATTAAAAGAAAAACCACAATTGTCCAACTTTGAAGCAGAAATTAAATTCCTAGACAGTGAAGGTACATAAAGAGTCTTGGGTAAATCTAAATCAAAGCTTGTATCCAATACCAAACAATAAGTTTCTATTCCTTCAATTGGTGTTGTCACACGGTTTCCCATGTAGAGGAACATCTTACTTTGACTTGTGGTTTGGATCGTAAGAAATCCCTGTATTACATTAGATACATAAGTTGTAACACCAGAATCAAGCCACCAAGAATTATGAGGAATATTAATTAAATTTGATTCATAAGTATATACATATGTTTCAAATATACCTTTCTTTTCGAACCATGCCTTACATTTAGGACAATCCTTTTGGAAATGTCCTACTTTCTTACATAAATGACACTATTTTGCATTAGCACGTCCTTTCTTCTTCAAATTCTTGGGCTTTGTCTTTAATTTCCTTTTTGATTTGCTAGCTCCTTAAACCAAGTTGACAGAATGACCACCACAATTCTTAAGTCTATTTTCTTCCTATATGAGCTTTCCAATCAATTCATTAACGTCTTATTTTTTCATGATATTATAATTAATTTGAAAAGCTTCGTACTCAGAAGGTAGTGAGTTTAGAATGAACTGCATTATAAAGGAGTCATCAACTGTCATACCCAGTGACTTTAATTTTGTAGTGTAACAGCCCAGACCACCCGCTAGCACGATATTGTCCGCTTTGGCACATAAGGCCTCACGGTTTTGCCTTTGACGATAGGGATACTAGCCGAAGCCCCCTACACTCACTCGTCAAAATGCGTCATGCTAGGGAGAGGTATCCACACCCTTATAAGGCATGCTTCGTTCCCCTCCCCAACTGATGTGGGCCTTACAATCCACCCCCTAAGGGAGTCCAGCGCCTTCGCTGGTACATCGATCCGGGTTCTGGCTCTGATACCATCTGTAACAGCCCAGACCACCCGCTAGCACGATATTGTCCGCTTTGGCACACAAGGCCTCACGGTTTTGCCTTTGACGATAGGGATGCTAGCCGAAGCCCCCCACACTCACTCGTCAAAACGCGTCATGCTAGGGAGAGGTATCCACAACCTTATAAGGCATGCTTCGTTTCCCTGTCATTTAATTGAAATACCTGTCATTTAATCATACAATGCTCATATTAATTTTAATTTTATCATCAACTTAGATTACAAAACATAACAAAGCATATTACAGTTCACCTTTGGGTAAAATTCTATAATATACTAACATACAACACTACAAGATTTTTCTTTATTTGTGACTTTTTTTTTCTTATTTGTAGAGGTTTATAACCCCCACTAAATGATTTGTGGAGGTTTCTAAAACCCCCAAAATTTGAGGTGCCACGAGGTCTTTTGTGGGGAGTTTTTAGGAACCTCCACAATCTATTTAGTGGGAGTTTTGTATGTGTTTAGTGGGGGGTTTTGTATTGAATTTTTGTGGCAATTTTAAATTACTTTTGTGGCAGTTTAAAACCTCCACAAATTAATTTTTTAATTTAACAAAAATTAACTATTTAGTAAGATTTTCAAACCTCCACAAACCCTGTAATTATTTATTTATTTTTAATTTCAAATCATTCATTAATCTCATCTTATTTACATACTGTCAAATTAGAAATTTATTTTTTAATATCAAAATTTAAAAACTAAATCTTTTATAATACAATTTCTCAATATAAAACAACTCTATATATATAAAAAAAAAATTCTCAATGTCAATAGTTCTAAACATAATTGCATATAGTATTGTGCTACATAACTATTATTGTTTTTCTTTAAAAAGTAAAATGAAACAACTTTAATATTTCAATATCATCTAATTAGATAAAACAAATACACATAAAAAAAGATTTAAAGCATACACACAAACTAAGCTCTAAAATTTTAACATTAATAGTATATAATTACACTGAAGGTCCAATCCTAAAAGACCTTTTAACATTATCAAGTTAATTTATGTTGCTTTCTGTGTAGCTGAATTTCTTCCTCAGTAGAACCACATAGCTCAAGTCATCAATCACCTTAATTCATTAATCACTAATTAACCACAATTACACACTTAATTATTTCAAATCATATATATAGAGTAGAGACAGAACTTTGTGAATTGCTCCCAATTGAACAACACCTTCTCTTACAGCAATGAAAGCTATGGTCTGCATCAAGAAACAATAAAGATCCTATGATGTAGACACATGAATATAAATGTTTATTATTTTCTTATCATAATCATCATATATAATACTACCTTTATTCGAGATTGGAACTGTGCTTCCCAAGTCCTAAGATGTTGTAATTAAGAATATAATTAAGCATGAAATCATGAAGTTGTAATTAAGAGTAAGATTATTAATGAATTAATTAATAAGTAGTATTAACCGAATCAGATGAATTATGCCACACTGACAAGAAGTTGATTTCTTGTTCATTAGGCTCTTTGTATATCCATTTGTGACTGTGATCAGCAGCAACTTTTCCTATCAACCTGCACTTATTCAATTCCACTAATCATAATAATAATTAATAATTGTATTATTGATAATCACATAACATAAACAGAAGAAGAAGAACCATTATTATTATTATGATTATTATTATTAGGACAATCACCAGAGTTTATTTCAGGTGCTGCTCCTGACGCAGCAAAGTTGCAGAATCCATCTTCCCACACCAATATCCTAATAATATATCATAAAAACTTTTAATCGATTGCAAATTGCAAGATAAAGATCAAATATCAAGATAATTATTAAGAAAAATAGTGTGAAAAACAAATGAAAGAAGAAGAATGAAAATAATAAAAATACTCAAAAGCAAGCCAGCAAACTTCAAATGAGCCAACAATTTGCAAAAATTTATTCAAGTCTTCATCGCTACCCCACCCTATGTGACTCACTCTCTTCCTCATTCCTTCTCTCTTTTTTTAATTTCCCTTTGTTTCTATAAGATCATCCAATTTTCCCACTCCTTAGTTAAACTATTAATTACAACTTGTAATGAACACGTTTTATATCAAAGAATTCTAATACGGTTATCATGTTTGATTGGCCAATTAAATAATAATTGTACATTGAGCACAGATTGTTCTGTATTTTTATACTTTAAACTATGAGATGTATGTATAGTACAATGAACTTAATCAAGATTGAATCCTATTAGTAACCAAAAAATGAAAAGCTCCTCTAAAAGAAGAACAAAAACTGCATATATGAATCCGACAACAGTCAGTAATAATTAATAGCAGATAGATGTATATAATAATTAATAGTGAAGAAAAGACCTTTTTGGTGAAGTGGGGAAGCAGAAATAGGAGAAGGAATGCTTCTGTTTGAAATTTGTTTAAACTTTCTTATTCCAAAAGGCAGCATTTTACTGCATGCATTTTTCACCATTTTCTAAGGAATTAGCTCCCTCAATTAAAAATCCAATCGCCATTGGTTCAAGCCTTTTTTCTTTACAATCTAAATTAATAGAAAACTTCGTATCATACAAATTGATGTTTGGCATATCATAGTGTTATAGAATTATAAAGCATTTGAGACATTCCAAAATGATGCTTACAGAAGGCACATGTTAAAGTGTCATCTGAGCATAAACTTCATCAGTTTCTGGGTCAGCCTACCAAAAAAAAACCCAAAAAATAACATACAATCAAAATAAGAGAATTCCGTACCTTTTATATTTATCTTCGGCTCAAAACTAATATAAAAACCAAACCAAAAAAGAAAATTTCCATACATGCAAAGTAACATTGTGAAGGAGACACAACAACTTGGATGGAAGATTGGGATAGTTAGGAATCTGTCCATCCACATCTTTCTTCAAAGACGCTGTGACCTGAACAAAACCAAAAAAAATAAATAAATCAAATAAATAAACAATTAAAGGCTTGCTTGGATTATAGCTTATTCTGGATTCAAAATCTAACTCCATAATCGAAAAGCTTAACAACTTTTTCAACATGTTAGAGAAATTGGTTAGGATAGTCAAGTTAGAGTTGACCAACTCACTGTGTCCTTGAGGGAAGTAGAAGACGTGTGTTCTCACCAACGGAAGGTTCACCAAAAGTTTTAACTGAAGGAGCTAATTCCTCAAAAGCCAAAATCATAATACATTATATATGCATCAATTTGCATAATTTAAAAGACAACACAACATCACCATAGAAACAAAACAAAGAAACTATAGAACAGAGAATAAAAATACAAAATGCAAATTTGAAAATGCGTTGGTTACTAAGAGAAAAAGGATAAATCCAAGATAAGGAAATTCTTTTAAATATAAACTAGTTACTAAGGTTTGTATACACTTAAAGAAAAGCAAGGTAATCTAATCTTTCAACAACAAAAAGACTAAATGCCATTTACAACTAAGAATTGGCTAAGTATTCTTCAGCAGTTAAGAATAATTGTAAGAGAAGTAATAAAGAACAAAATTGGTAACCAAAACAATAATAAAGACAATGCAATACTCGTATATTATATGAAACCTTTACTATTCTCAAGATCTTAGTCCAAGATGAAATTGAAAAACTACACTACTATCAATTTATAATATCTTGCAATCATAATATCTGAAACAATTTGCAGAAATGTAGAAATGTAAAATATCCCAATGAAACATGAAATTGTGACAAGAATGAACAAGTAAAAGCATGCAACTATATTCAGCCAAGTCATTTTCATTTCCAATTCCATTTCAATTTGCAGGATGTCACACAATGGTAAAATTCCATAATCACGAGTCCAGTTAACGTAATAACCAAATAGCAATTGCTTTATTGTTGAAACAAGTACGGTATTAGGCACCAATTTAACACATTTGAATGATTACTCTAAGCTGGCTACTCAATTAGAACTTCAAAGAAGCAGAAAAATAGAGACAAGTGAAATATGGAGAAGAAGAAGAATACCAGTGGCAAGTCGAAGGAGAAGTAGATCTAAAACAATGGCTCGATTCAGAAGCTTTCGACTACAGAAACTACAACGACAACGATGGCGAAAACTGAGCAGCAATGGCGGTGGAAACTGCAGCGGCAACCATAGTTACAACGCAACCAGATCTTAAACTATAATGTTGATAGAGGAGGTGGCTCGATTTATGAGCTTCCTTCGATAACTGTTGCGGCAGAATTGACGACTGCAACGGCGGCGGACTGGCGACTGAATGGCAGCTACACCGACGGTAAAGAACCTAGTGTTTTATCGATCGCCATTCTCTTCTCTTCTTTCTACGACTCTACCTCGGTGAGTTTTGAAAACTTAATAATACGTAGAAGAGGGTAATTTTGGGGATTAAGTTTAAATTTTATAAATTAACTATTAGGAGAGTTTTATAAATTGCCATAAATAAAGTGTATTTTGGAGGTTTTTTAAAATCTATACTAAAAAACTCCCTCAATTAAATATAAATCTTGTAGTGCAAATAAATGCCATATTTATCATACTTGAAGATCGAAATTCTCTGCCAAATACATATACCATCTTTGGACAATACGTATATCTGACTCAAGAATAATAAATTTTTTTCTTTCAAGTCTATTAATAATAGAAGAGATTTTCCTTTGGTAAATTTAATTCTAAAATTAATTAACACATTATTAACTATACTGGCATTTTACGTTATAACTTGGTCACTTTGGTGTACACAAGTAATAAATAGTCGAAATAAACTTAATACTATAAATAAATTATTTGTAGATTTTTTATAAAACTAGAGTACACTACGTATTTAAAATAAATTCCTAATTATCATCAACACTAAACATAAACTCAAGATTAAATTCATACATGAGTATAATTTATGGTCAAATTAAAATATACAGAAGAAAACATGTAGAACATATACAATCACAAATATACAGTTTTGATGGCATGAAAATTGAAACCCACCTAATTAAAATCCTACTATAAATAATTAATCAGAAACATTATGGACATCATAATTGTAAAACCCGGTTAATTAACGGCTAATTAACCCATAAATGAGAATTTATTCTAGGAAGTCAAAAAATGTGATTTTTATGGCTTAATATGATAGAGAAGATTGAGACGAGAATTTCGGTACCAATTTTATAGAAATCGGACCAAGATTGGACCGAACGGGCTAAACCGGGCCAACTGGATCCAAAGTGGGCCCTTGGCCCAACTAAACTAAACCAAAACCCTAGTTTTCAGCACTTTCGCTCCTCACTTGAGACACTCACATGCTGAAAATGGAGGCCATGGAGGGAAGAACACTCTCTCAAGTTCTCTCCCTTGGTTGATCTTCAAACCACCATAACTTTTGATCTAGAGCTCCGATCGCCGCACCATTTACGGCTACGTGTTCACCGCAGAGAGCTCTACAAAACCCATACAATCAATCTTGAGGTAAGCCACGTTTTTCTCTTCGAATTTTCAGCTTTGATTTCGAGTTTCATGAGCAAAAATGTTGAGATTTTGGACTCTTTGATGTTATAGGACCCAACTCTCTTGAAGAAGAAAGTTAATCTTGTCTCCTTGGACCTTGGGTGTGGTAAGATTCTCAACCCTAGTATAATTTTTTGTTCTATGATGATTAGGTATTGAGATGTTGTGTATGGGTATGATGATTGTGGCTTAGGTTGTGTATATGTGAATATTGGAGCTTGATTGGTGACTTTGGAAAGCTTGAAAAGGGAGTTTTGTGTGATAAAATCTGTTCTTGGAGGTGTTGAGACCTTGAGAGCTTGAGGAAAAGTGATTTGGAAGTGCTCCGGTTGAGCTTGGGAAATCGGCTAAGGTATAGTCTCGGTTTCTTGTATCTAATATGTAATGTGGTAGAAAATACTTAGGCTAGAGGCCCTAAGATAGGCATTGAATTGATGATGTTGTTGAATGGTTGAGATATATGATGTGATCATATATGTGATTATGAATATTGATGCCTTGATTGTGTGATATATGAGAAACTGCATGTTGTGATATATGCTTGATGAATGATTGAGGTTGAATTGGTGGGTGGTACCATGTTGATGGTGAGTATGATGATGATTATGTATAATGATGTTTGATTTGGAAATGGTATTATCGGAAATTGGGATAAGGAAGGATGTGTGATATGATATTGTGTTTGCCCTGCAGCCATTTGATTGAGAAGTGTTAAAATGGTTGGACGGTGGTTTTGGAAATTTTGGTAAAGTGTCAATGTGTGAGTTGAGGATGGCTTAATGTTGATTTTGTTACATTTTGATTGATTTTTAAAAAGGCAAAATTGGCATGTTTTGGTTGATTTTGAAAAGAGTTGAAAATGGTTTGTTTTGAAAATGGCACCTTGTGGTTTTGTATGAAAACATGGTTTTCGGGCATGTTTTGACGGGACATAACTTGGACTACGGATCCCCGTTTTGTACCAAACTTATTTAGAAATTAAATTGGATCCGGGATGTCCACGCCGCTGGAAGAACGGGCAGAAAATGATTTAAAATGAGAAAGTTATGTCCGTCGGAAGATTGGGGGTTGAATTTGTGAATTTTGCAGCTTTTAACTTAGAAAATTTTTAGCAGAATGACCCTCCACGTGTAGGCGCACTTGGTGCGTACGCGCCGTTCGTTAAGAAAGCACCATCCACGTGTGCGCGTGGTGTGTGTGGGCGCGTCGATGCGCTGCACCAAATGCCCAGCTATTTTCCCGAGAGTTGTGCCAGAGTTGTGCCAGTTTTGTGCCTGGGGTGCAAGAGCACCCACGCGTACGCGTGGCTGATGCTTGCGCGTCGTTTGGCTATTTTTCAATCCGCGCATCCGCACGTATGACGCTTGCGCGTCGAAGAGTTTTGTGGCCATCCACGCGTGCGCGTGGAGTGCGCGTACGCGTGGCCCTGTTTTCATCCCAAAGTTGATTTTTGAGTTTTAAAAGCCAAATTTCATACTTCTAAGCCTCCGATCTCACCACTTATGTCTTAAATCATTATGATATGCCTAGCAATGAGACAAGGAGCTAGTGAATGTGGTAACTTGCGAGTGAAGCAAGGGAAAAATGAGTGATTAATGAGGATCAAAGATGATTATGTGAAATGCGGAAGATGGCAGTGGAAGTGCTTGTTATGCCATGGGCCGAAGGGCCGTAATTGTTAATGAATTGGCTGGTTATGGATTTAACCGTGAGCCGAATGGCTGGATCATTGCCGTGTTACGGTGGAGCCATGATTATGGCTAAGTATAAATGCATATATGCTGTTGAAGGAATTGTGAATGTTTGCACTTCCACTATCGGAGATGAAGGTTTCCCTGGGAGGAAGCAGTGGCTAGCCGCCACGTGCTCCAGGTTAAGACTCGAAGCTCTTTTGACCCTATGTCGTCAGGGTGGCCGGGCACTGTGAAAGCCCCGGATGAGCTCACCCCCATAAATATTCACCAGTGAGGGTGATGGATATGGATCATGATTATGATCACGATTTGTTGAGTATAACTCGAGTTGGGGAGACACGACAGAGGGACAGTCCAATGGTTAGCTACCAGGACTTGTCGGGTTGGCTCTATAACCGATAGATGATATCATCAGCCACTAGGGACAGGTATTCATCATATGCATACTATGTGAATTGTTTGAGATTGCCTATATGACTGCATATTACTTGCTATCTGTCTAAATGCCTTATTTGTTCCTATTTGTATATCTCTTGTCTAATATAACTGTGTTTGCTATATTATACTCCTGCTGGTGGTTGGGAGCTCTGAAGGAATTGGAAAGGGAAGTATTAGTTAGACTGAAGGATCTTTAGTCAGATGCCCTTTATGGTTTAGCTTGTTTATAAGCTTTGATTTTATCTGGAGGAAGTTCTAGGATTGCCTTCGGCTTTCCTCTATTATTACATGTTATATATGGGGAACTGTTACCATGCTAGGGACCTCTAGTTCTCACCCATGCAGATTTTGTGGTTTTCAGATGCAGGACATGAGGTTTCTCGTTGAAGCATGCTGGAGACTTCTGGATTAGCGAAGATCCTTTGTTCTCGGGACTCTGTTTTGGTTTATATATTTTGCTTAGATACTTTTATCTCCATTGAATAATACAAACTGTGATGACTCCTCTTATAGGAGATTTTGGAGACTAGGTTCTCTATTTTTGTGTCCCTTTGGATTTTCTTTGGGGTTTTCTTATTTTATTATATGTATATATTGCCGTGCTCGGACCGGTTATCTTCGCATCCAGATTTGAGTTTTGATATTCCTGTTTTTGACACTCTTTTGTATATATATAATCTCGCGTTAACTTATCCCTGTTCGTTACGTTATCGATCGGAGTGTTGCGCTTTCGAGTTACGGTTTTTGTTTACCCATTTTTCTACAAAGGCTCCTAGTTATAATCAATCATTCATACTACTATACGTACTAAATTTTAATTCTAGAGGTCGTAATACCTTCCCATCTCAGAATTATGACTTAAGCATGAGACTCTGTATGGTAGGGTGTTACATTATGGTATCAGAGCAGTTCGTTCCTGTAGAGCCTGAGGGACGGACTGACTATGCTTCTGTGCATTCTCTATATGTGTGTTATGTGCTGTTAGTATATCTACTTGATATAGTTGGCATAAACATTCATGAGCATGCATTTGGGACTTTGAAGCACTAAACTTCTGATATTGAGACTGATCAACTTAATATCGAATATTTGGTGTGTATAGGAACCAGATGACGCCTCGTGGATGCGGTAGAGGCCGTGGGAGAGGTCATACGAATGCTCGTGTGCCAGAGATTAACCCTAATAACCCGGTGAACTTTATGACTGCGTTGGAGAACATGGCTGCTGCTTTGCAAGCCACTGCTGAGGCTCTTGGTCAACAGATGAACAACCATGGTAATGACGGAGGTGGAGTTCAGGGCCCGATGACACTGGCAAACTTTTTGAAGGTTAATCCTCCTAAGTTCAAGGGAACTACTAGCCCGACTGAAGCCGATACATGGTTTCAGGCTATGGAGCGAGCACTACAAGCGTAGGTGGTGCCTGGAGGACAGCGTGTTGAGTTTGCTACCTATTTGCTCACTGGGGAAGCATCGCACTGTTGGCAAGGAGTCCGACGCCTCCTGCAGCAGGGTGATGATTATATCACCTGGGATGTCTTCCAAAAGGAGTTCTATAAGAAGTACTTTTCGACTTCTGCTAGGACGGTGGTGCACGAATTATGAATTACACTTTTCACACTCGTACCACTAACCAGCAAGTGCACTGGGTCGTCCAAGTAATACCTTACGTGAGTAAGGGTCGAATCCCACGGAGATTGTTGGTTTAAAGCAATCTATGGTTATCTTGCAATTCTTATTCAGGAAGTCAATTATATTTATCAGTTGAATTGCGAATAAACAAGAGAGTATGGATTAAAGGTTACTTGTTATGCAGTAATGGAGAATATGTTGGAGTTTTGGAGATGCTTTGTCTTCAGAATCTCTGCTTTCCTCTGTCTTTTGATTCACGCACGCACGTCCTCCTATGGAAAGCTGTGTGTAGGTGGATCACTGTTGTCAATGGCTACCATCCATCCTTCCAGTGAAAAGGGTCCAGGTGCGCTGTCACCGCACGGCTAATCATTTGCAGGTTCTCAGTCGTACCGGAATAGGATTTACTATCCTTTTGCGTCTGTCACTATGCCCAGCACTCGCGAGTTTGAAGTTCGTCACAGCCATCCAATCCCAGAATCCTACTCGGAATACCACAGACAAGGTTTAGACTTTCCGGATTCTCATGAATGCCGCCATCAATCTAGCTTATACCACGGAGATTCTGATTAAGGAATCTAAGAGATATTCATTCAATCTGATGTAGAACGGAGGTGATTGTCAGACACACGTTCATGTATTGAGGAAGGTGATGAATGTCACTGATCATCACCTTCTCCATAGTTAGGCGCGAATGGATATCTTAGGTAGAAACACGCATGTTTGAATGGAAAACAGAAATACTTGCATTAATTCATTGAGACACAGCAGAGCTCCTCACCCCCAACAATGGAGTTTAGAGACTCATGCCGTCAAAGAGTACAAAGTTCAGATCTAAAATGTCATGAGATACAAAATAAATCTCTAAAAGTTGTTTAAATACTAAACTAGTAACCTAGGTTTACAGAAAATGAGTAAACTATAACAGATAGTGCAGAAATCTACTTCTGGGGCCCATTTGGTGTGTGCTGGGGCTGAGACTAAAGCTTCTCACGTGCCTGGGGCTGTTTTGGGCGTTCAACGCCAACTTTGGATCCTTTTCTGGCGTTGAACTTCAACTTGCAACTTGTTTCTGGCGCTGGACGCCAGAATTGGGCAGAGAATTGACATTCTTACGTCATCTATCCTTGAGCAAAGTATGGACTATTATATATTTCTGGAAAGCCCTGGATGTCTACTTTCCAACGCAATTGGAAGCATGCCATTTAGAGTTCTGTAGCTCCAGAAAATCCATTTTGAGTGCAGGGAGGTCAGAATCCAACAACATCAGCAGTCCTTTTTGAGCCTGAATCAGATTTTTGCTCAGCACCCTCAATTTCAGCCAGAAAATACCTAAAATTACAGAAAAACACACAAACTCATAGTAAAGTCCAAAAATGTGGATTTTACCTAGAAACTAATGAAAATAAACTAAAAACCAACTAAAACATACTAAAATCTATATGAAATTAACCCCAAAAAGCGTATAAAATATCCGCTCATCACAACACCAAACTTGAACTGTTGCTTGTCCTCAAGCAACTAGACAAATAAAATAGAAGACTAATAAGTCAAGAAGCAATAATATCTCAGAGTTTTTGAGTGAAGCTCAGATTCTAATTAGATGAGCGGGACTAGTAGCTTTTTGCTTCCGAACAGTTTTGGCATCTCACTTTATCCATTGAAGCTCAGAGTTATTGACATCTATAGGAACTTAGAATTCAGATAGTGTTATTGATTCTCCTATTTCAGTATGATGACTCTTGAACACAGCTACTTTATGAGTCTTGGCCGTGGCCCTAAGCACTTTGTTTTCCAGTATTACCACCAGATACATAAATGCCACAAACACATAATTGGGTGAACCTTTTCAGATTGTGACTCAGCTTTGCTAAAGTCCCCAATTAGAGGTGTCCAGGGTTCTTAAGCACACTCTTCTTCTTGCTTTAGACCTTGACTTTAACCGCTCAGTCTCAAGTTTTCACTTGACACCTTCACGCCACAAGCACATGGCTAGGGACAGCTTAGTTTAGCCGCTTAGGCCAGGATTTTATTCCTTTAGGTCCTCCTATCCACTGATGCTCAAAGCCTTGGGATCCTTTTTATTACCCTTGCCTTTTGGTTTTAAGGGCTATTGGCTTTTTCTGCTTGCTTTCTATTCTCTTTTTTTTTTTTGCAAGCTTTGTTCTTTGCTGCTTTTTCTTGCTTCAAGAATCATTTTTTATGAGTTTTCAGATTATCAATAACATGTCTCATGTTCATCATTCTTTCAAGAGCCAACATATTTAACAGTCTTAAACAACAAATTCAAAAGACATATGCACTGTTCAAGCATTCATTCAGAAGACAGAAAGCATTGCCACCACATGTTACTAATTAGAATTTTTCTTATTAAAAAAACTCGAATTTTATTGCCTCTTATTCAAAAGATCTACTATTTTATTCATGTTTGCTGATGATGAGAAAAATAGACTATAACTTAATTGGAGGTAAAATCAAAATAGACACTAATTACTACTATATGACTCCTAAAGTAAACTCTTATAATGACAACTATCACAGAGTTAAAGCAAAAATTGGAATTTAACAACTTTTGTTCTGGGAAGTGGATATTCCTCGGATCTGTTGGGTGCTTGGTCCTTCAAGAGATAACTTCTGGCGCTTCAATTCCCTCAGGTCACGCCCTTGCTCCTCTTGTTCTTTAATCAAATAGCAAAGAATTTGACTTTGTTTCTTCTGTTCCTTTATTATTTGTTCCATAGCTTCTTGCATCTTGGTAACTGATGTTTCAAGATACTCCCAATATTCAGATTGAGGGATTTCTGGGAGAAATTCCTGTATTTTCTTCTTGATGGGGTCATCCTGTACTTGTTGTTTTTCCATTGATGCTTTGGTGATTGGTTTCTCAATTGAGATATACTCAGTTATTCCCATCCTTACTCCAGCGTTCTTGCAGAGCAGAGAAATCAAGCTTGGGTAAGCCAACCTGGCCTCTTTGGAATTTTTATTAGCAATTTTGTAGAATTCAGTTGAAATCAGTTGATGAACTTCCACTTCTTTTCCCATCATGATGCAATTGATCATCACTGCTCTTTTAACAGTGACTTCAGAACGGTTGCTGGTGGGCAGCAGAGAATGCCCAATGAAGTCCAGCCATCCTCTGGCGACTGATTTGAGATCCTCTCTTTTGAGTTGATTTAGGACACCCTTAGTGCTGGTGGTCCACCTGGCTCCAGGGATACATATATCCTCTAGAATCTTATCCAGGCCCTTGTCTGTTCTCATCATTCTCCTGTTGAAAGAGTCTGGATCATCTTTCAGCTGAGGTAGCTTTAAGATCTCCCTGATCTTGTCAGGGATGGTATGAACAATCTTTCCTCTGACCACGGTTCGATATTCATAGAAAGCAGTTCCAGATAGTTTTTGCTTGTCTGTCTGCCACATGTTAGCATAGAACTCCTGGACCATATTCCTTCCCACTTTCATCTCAGGATTAGCTAGGACCTCCCAGTTCCTGATTCGAATTTGCTCCTGGATCTCCGGGTATTCGTCTTCTTTCAGATCGAATCTAACTTCCGGGATCACTGATCTTAGACCCATTATTTTGTAATAATGGTCTGAATGTTCTTTAGATAAGAACTTCCCTTGATTCCAAAGTGGTTTTGGAACGCTCTCTTTCTTGCCTCTTGAAGTGGGTTGTTTTCCCTTAGGAGCCATGATCTTAGTGATCACGGATAGACACACCAAACTTAGAGGTTTGCTTGTCCTCAAGCAAAAGAAAAGAAAGGAGAGGGAGAGAAGGGGAGCTAGGTGCAATTGTTGATGGAGGGGGGTGGAGGCCGAACCCATATTTAATGGGAGGGGGGTGGGTTCGAAAATTTAGAAAAGATATGATAAAAAAGATTGATTTGGAAAAGATAAGATAGAAGATATGATAAGAGAGGATATAGTTTAAAATTGAAAAGATATGAAAAATTTTTGAAAAAGATAAATCTAGATTTTGAAAAAGATAATGTGGAGATTTGAAAAAGATATTAGTTGAAAAGATAGATTTGTTTTGAAAATTTGAAAAAGAGTTGAATTGAATTGAAATAGAGGGTTTGTGCTTATGGATTAAGATACATTTGATATTTTTAAGGTAGGGTTTTTAGAAATTAGGGATTTTAAAAATTAGGGTTCTTAACATGTTTATGCAAGAAATCATGAAAATTAAGATTAAAATAAAAAATATGAAGAAAAAATGAATTTACCTCCTCCCCACCATCCTGGCGTTTGAACGCCCAAACGCTGCTTGTTTTGGGCGTTCAGTGCCCAAATGCTGCCTCTCCTGGGCGTTCAACGCCCAGCTGCTGCTTCTTTCTGGCGTTGAACGCCAGGAAGTCCTTTGTTACTGGGTGTTTTTCTGAACGCCCAGAATGCTGCAAATCTGGCGTTAAACGCCCAGAAAGAGCTTCTTTCTGGCGTTTAACGCCCAGATGGCTATCCTCACTGGCGTTCAACGCCCAGTGGATGCTTTTGTTGGGCGTTGAATGCCCAAAACAGACTTTTACTGGCGTTTTCTTGCCAGTGAGCTCTTTTCTCTGTTTTGTGTGCAAAATCCTTCTGTAACCCTGTGAACTTATACAATTGCCTCTTTACCTTAGGATCAGTGAACTTTATATAAACAAATAAAAATAAAAATAGGGCAAAATGCTTAGAGGATTGATGCCCCATGGCTGGGTTGCCTCCCAGCAAGCGCTTCTTTATTGTCTTTAGCTGGACCTTGCTGAGCTTTTAATCTAGCTTCAGCCTTGAGCACTCTTGCTCAACGTTGCCTTCAAGATAGTGCTTGATTCTCTGTCCATTGACAATGAACTTCTTATCAGAATCAATATCTTGAAGCTCCACATAACCATGTGGTGATACACTTGTAATCACATATGGTCCCCTCCACCGGGATTTCAGTTTCCCGGGGAATAGCCTGAGTCTAGAGTTAAACAGCAGAACCTTCTGTCCTGGTTCAAAGATTCTAGATGACAGCTTTCTATCATGCCACTTTTTTTATTTCTCTTTATAAAGCTTGGCATTTTCGAAAGCAGTGAATCTGAATTCCTCTAGCTCATTTAGCTGGAGCAATCTTTTTTCTCCTGCTAATTTGGCATCAAAGTTTTAGAATCTGGTTGCCCAGTAGGCTTTATGTTCTAGTTCCACGGGCAGGTGACATGCCTTACCATAGACCAGTTGGTATGGAGAGGTCCCTATAGGAGTCTTGAATGCTGTTCTGTATGCCCACAGAGCATCATCCAAGCTCCGTACCCAATCCTTTCTACGGGTACTTACTGTCCGTTCTAGGATTCTCTTTAATTCTCTGTTAGAGACTTCAGCTTGCCCATTAGTTTGTGGATGATATGGAGTAGCTATCTTGTGGCGAATCCCATACCGGACCATGGCAGAGTAAAGCTGTTTGTTGCAGAAGTGAGTGCCCCCATCACTGATTAGTACTCTAGGGACCCCAAACCTGCTGAAGATATATTTCTGGAAGAACTTCAACACTATTTTAGTATCATTGGTGGGTGTGGCAATGGCCTCAACCCATTTTGATACATAGTCAACTGCCACCAGAATATAAGTGTTTGAGAATGATGGTGGAAAAGGTCCCATGAAGTCAATTCCCCATACGTCAAACAACTCAATCTCCAAGATTCCTTGTTGAGGCATGGCATAACCATGAGGCAGATTACCAGCTCTTTGGCAACTGTCACAGTTACGTACAAATTCTCAGGAATCTTTATAGAGTGTGAGCTAATAGAAGCCACATTGGAGGACCTTGGTGGCTGTTCGCTCACCTCCGAAATGGCCTCCATATTAAGATCCATGGCAATGCCATAGGATCCTCTGTGCTTCTTCTCTAGGAACACACCTATGGATTATTCCGTCTGCACATCTCTTAAAGAGATAGGGTTCATCCCACAAATAGTACTTTGCATCAGTGATTAATTTTTTCTTTTGTTGCCTGTTGTACTCTTTGGGTATGAACCTTGCAGCTTTATAGTTTGCAATATCGGCAAACCATGGTGTTTCCTGAATGGCAAATAAATGCTCATCCGGGAAAGTCTCAGAGATCTCAAGAGATGGGAGGGACGTCCCTTCTACTGGCTCTATCCGGGACAGATGATCAGCCACTTGGTTCTCTGTCCCTTTTCTGTCTCTTATTTCTATATCAAACTCTTGCAGAAGCAACACCCATCTGATGAGCCTGGGTTTTGAATCCTACTTTGTGAGTAGATATTTAAGAACAGCATGGTCAGTATACACAATCACTTTTGATCCTACTAAGTATGATTTGAACTTGTCAATGGCATAAACCACTGCAAGTAATTCTTTTTCTGTGGTTGTGTAATTTTTCTGGGCATCATTTAAAACGCGACTAGCATAATAAATGACGTGCAGAAGCTTGTCATGCCTCTGTCCCAATACTGCACCAATGGCGTGATCACTGGCATCACACATTAACTCAAATGGTAATGTCCAGTCTGGTGCAGAAATAACTGGTGCTGTGACCAGCTTAGTTTTCAGCGTTTCAAACGCCTGCAGACACTCTGTGTCAAACACAAATGGCGTGTCAGCAGCTAGCAGATTACTCAGAGGTTTTGCGATTTTTGAAAAATCCTTTATAAACCTCCTATAGAATCCTGCATGCCCCAGAAAGCTTCTGATTGCCTTAACATTGGTAGGTGGTGGTAATTTTTCAATTACCTCTATTTTTGCTTGATCCACCTCTATTCCCTTGTTTGAGATTTTATGCCCAAGGACAATCCCTTCAGTCACCATGAAGTGACATTTTTCCCAGTTTAAAACTAGGTTGGTCTCTTGGCATCTCTTCAAAACAAGTTTCAGGTGATCAAGACAGGAGCTGAATGAGTCTCCATATACTGAGAAGTCATCCATGAAGACTTCCAGAAATTTTTCCACCATATCAGAGAAAATAGAGAGCATGCATCTCTGGAAGGTTGCAGGCGCATTACACAGCCCAAATGGCATTCTTCTATAAGCAAACACTCCAGATGGACATGTGAATGCTGTTTTCTCTTGATCCTGGAGATCTTCTGCAATCTGGTTATAGCCTGAGTAGCCATCCAGAAAGCAGTAATAATCATGACCTGCCAGTCTTTCTAGCATCTGGTCTATGAATGGTAAAGGAAAATGATCCTTTCTGGTGGCTGTATTGAGCCTTTTGTAGTCAATACACATGCGCCACCCTGTAACTGTTCTTGTAGGAACCAGTTCATTTTTTTCATTATGAATCACTGTCATGCCTCCCTTTTTTGGGACGACTTAGACAGGGCTCACCCAGGGGCTATCAGAAATAGGATAAATAATCCCAGCCTCTAGTAATTTGGTGACCTCTTTCTGCACCACTTCCTTCATGGCTGGATTTAGCCGCCTCTGTGGTTGAACCACTGGTTTAGCATTATCTTCCAATAAGATTTTGTGCATGCATCTAATTGGGCTTATGCCCTTAAGGTCACCTATGGACACCCAAGAGCTGTCTTGTGTGTCCTTAGCACTTGAATAAGTGCTTCCTCTTCCTGTGGATTTAAAGCAGAGCTTATGATCACTGGAAAAGTGTCACCTTCTCCCAGAAATACATATTTCAGGGATGGTGGTAATGGTTTGAGCTCGGGTTTAGGAGGTTTTTCCTCTTCCAGAGGAAATTTCAGAGGCTCTTTAATCTCCTCTGAATCCTCCAAATCAGGCTGAACATCTTTAAAGATGTCTTCCAACTCTGATTCGAGACTCTCAGCCATGTTGATCTCTTCTACCAAAGAGTCAATAAGATCAACTTTCATGCAGTCTTTTGATGTGTCTGGATGCTGCATGGCTTTGACAGCATTCAACTTAAACTCATCATCATTGACTCTCAGGGTTATTTCCCCTTGTTGGACATCAATGAGGGTTCGTCCAGTTGCTAGGAAGGGTCTTCCTAAAATGAGAGTAGCACTCTTGTGCTCCTCCATTTCCAGCACTACAAAGTCAGTGGGAAAGGCGAATGGCCCAACTCTAACAATCATGTCTTCAATCACGCCTGATGGGTATTTAATGGAGCCATCAGCAAGTTGGAGACATATCCGGGTTGGTTTAACTTCTTCAGTTAAGCCAAGCTTTCTGATAGTGGATGCAGGTATTAGGTTGATGCTTGCGCCAAGATCGCACGAAGCTGTCTTGGTGCAGTTACCTTCTAATATGCATGGTATCAGAAAACTCCCAGGGTCTTTAAGCTTTTCAAGAAAGCTTTTTAGAATGACTGCACTGCATTCTTCAGTGAGGAGAACTCTTTCTGTTTCTCTCCAATCCTTTTTATGACTCAAGATCTCTTTCATGAACTTGGCATAAGAAGGTATTTGTTCAAGTGCCTCTACAAATGGAATCTTTATTTCAAGAGTCCTGAGATAATCTGCAAAGCGAGCAAATTGTTTATCATGTTCCTCTTTCCAGAGTTTTTGAGGATAAGGTATCTTGGCTTTATATTCCTCAACCTTAGTTGCTGTAGGTTTATTGCCTACAGAAGTGGCTGAAGAAGCCTTTTTAGAGGGGTTGTCATCAGCACTTGTGTGTGTCTGATCCCTCACTGGCAATTGAGTGCCAGAGTTAGAAGCTGGAGTGATGTGAGACGCCAACTCCTTGTCTGTTCCTGGCGTCTGAACGCCAGAACTGTGCCCATTTTGGGTGTTTAGCGCCAGATCTTGCCCATTTTGGGCGTTCAACGCCAGATCCTTGCTTGTTTCTGGCGTTGAACGCCAGTCTTTGCTTGTTACTGACATTGAACGCCAGTCTTAGGCATGGTTTGGGCGTTCAGCGCCAGCCTTCCACCAGATTGCTGGCGTTTTAATGCCAGAATTACTTTTTCCTGGGCTCTTACTGTCCTCAGGTGAATTTTGGGTGGTTTGCTCATTCCTTAACTCTTTGCTGCCTTGAGGTGGGGTATTTAATGTTTTCCCACTTCTTAATTGAACTGCTTGGCATTCTTCTGTTATTTGTCTTGACAGCTGCTGCTTTGTTTGCTTCAATTGTTCTTCCATATTTATATTAGCCATCCTTGTCTCTTGTAGTTTATCCTTGAATTCGGCTAACTGCTTTGTTAGAAAGTCCAATTGCTGATTGAATTCATCAGCTTGTTTTACAGGGCTGAGTTCAGCAGTTACTGTTTTAACCTCTTCTTTCATGGAAGGGTCACTGCTTAGGTACAGATGCTGATTCCTGGCAACTGTATCAATGAGCTCTTGAGCCTCTTCAATAGTCTTTCTCATGTGGATAGATCCACCAGCTGAGTAATCTAGAGACATCTGAGCTCCTTCTGCAAGCCCATAATAGAAGATGTCTAACTGAACCCACTCTGAAAACATTTCAGAGGGACATTTTCGTAGCATCTCTCTCTGTATCTCTCCTTGTTTAAAGCCTTGGATGTCCAGCCTTAGCTGTGTCATCCATTTTGGGGGAAAGTATTGATTCAGGAATTTTTCTGTCAGCTGTTTCCATGTCCTTATGCTGGCCTTAGGTTGGTTATTTAACCACCTCTTAGCCTGATCTTTTACAGCAAATGGAAACAGTAATAGTCTGTAGACATCCTGATCTATTTTTTTATCATGTACTGTGTCAGCAATTTGTAAAAATTTTGCCAGAAACTCTGTAGGTTCTTCCTATGGAAGACCGGAATACTGGCAACTTTGCTGCACCATGATAATGAGCTGAGGATTCAACTCAAAGCTACTGGCTCCAATGGAGGGTATGCAGATACTACTCCCATATGAAGCAGTAGAGGGGTTAGCATATGACCCCAGAGTCCTCCTAGACTGTTCATTTCCATTTAGATCCATGATGGAGAAACGGAGATGATGTAAAATAAAAAAATTTTTTTTTATTTATTTATTTATTTCGAAAAAATGAGGGGAGAGAAAGTGGTCAGGAAGTTTTGAAAAAGATATGATTTGGAAAAGATTTTAAATTTTGAAAAAAAAATCTGAATTTTAGAAATGAATTTCGAAAATTTGTTTTAGAAATAGAGAGAAAAGATATTTTTTGAATTTAGTGAGGAAAGAGAAAAACAATAAAATAGCACAAGATTTAAAATTTTTAGATCAAATACTCCTAGTTTTCGAAAATTTTGGAGGGAAAACACCAAGGAACACCAAACTTAAAAATTTTAAGATCAAAACACAAGGAAAACTCAAGAACACTTTGAAGACTCACAAGAACACAAGAATATGAATAAGGAACACCAAACTTAAAATTTTTAGAAAACCCAAGAAAAATCAACAAGAAAACACCAAACTTAAAGTTTGGCACAAGATTTAATCAAGGAAAAATTATTTTTGAAAAAGATTTTTAATAAAACTGGTGCCCAATCATCAAGAACATAAACCAACACTCTAGCCAATTGGGCAATAAATGTAACACTTGTTTTGAAGAAGGATATTTTTAACCAAGAACAATAATAAGAGACTCTAAACCAAAAGGAAAAATTTTCCTAATCTAAGCAACAAAATAAACCGTTAGTTGTTCAAACACGAACAATCCCCGGCAACGGCGCCAAAAACTTGGTGCACAAATTGTGAATTACACTTTTCACACTCGTACCACTAACCAGCAAGTGCACTGGGTCGTCCAAGTAATACCTTACGTGAGTAAGGGTCGAATCCCACGGAGATTGTTGGTTTAAAGCAATCTATGGTTATCTTGCAATTCTTAGTCAGGAAGTCAATTATATTTATCAGTTGAATTGCGAATAAACAAGAGAGTATGGATTAAAGGTTACTTGTTATGCAGTAATGGAGAATATGTTGGAGTTTTGGAGATGCTTTGTCTTCAGAATCTCTGCTTTCCTCTGTCTTTTGATTCACACACGCATGTTCTCCTATGGCAAGCTGTGTGTAGGTGGATCACCGTTGTCAATGGCTACCATCCATCCTTCCAGTGAAAAGGGTCCAGGTGCGCTGTCACCGCACGGCTAATCATCTGCAGGTTCTCAGTCGTACCGGAATAGGATTTACTATCCTTTTGCATCTGTCACTACGCCCAGCACTCGCGAGTTTGAAGTTCGTCACAGCCATCCAATCCCAGAATCCTACTCGGAATACCACAGACAAGGTTTAGACTTTCCGGATTCTCATGAATGCCGCCATCAATCTAGCTTATACCACGGAGATTCTGATTAAGGAATCTAAGAGATATTCATTCAATCTGATGTAGAACGGAGGTGATTATCAGACACACGTTCATGTATTGAGGAAGGTGATGAATGTCACTGATCATCACCTTCTCCATAGTTAGGCGCGAATGGATATCTTAGGTAGGAACACGCATGTTTGAATGGAAAACAGAAATACTTGCATTAATTCATCGAGACACAGCAGAGCTCCTCACCCCCCAACAATGGAGTTTAGAGACTCATGCCGTCAAAGAGTACAAAGTTCAGATCTAAAATGTCATGAGATACAAAATAAATCTCTAAAAGTTGTTTAAATACTAAACTAGTAACCTAGGTTTACAGAAAATGAGTAAACTATAACAGATACTGTAGAAATCCACTTTTGGGGCCCACTTGGTGTGTGCTGGGGCTGAGACTAAAGCTTCTCACGTGCCTGGGGCTGTTTTGGGCGTTCAACGCTAGCTTTGGATCCTTTTCTGGCGTTGAACTCCAACTTGCAACTTATTTTTGGCGCTGGACGCCAGAATTGGGCAGAGAACTGGCGTTGAATGCCAGTTTACATCATCTATCCTTAAGCAAAGTATAAACTATTAAATATTGCTGGAAACCCCTGGATGTCTACTTTTTAACGCAATTGAAAGCACGCCATTTGGAGTTCTGTAGCTCCAGAAAATCCATTTTGAGTGCAGGGAGGTCAGAATCCAACAACATCAGCAGTCCTTTTTCAGCCTGAATCAAATTTTTGCTCAGCACCCTCAATTTCAGCCAGAAAATACTTGAAATTATAGAAAAACACACAAACTCATAGTAAAGTCTAGAAATGTGGATTTTACCTAGAAACTAATGAAAATAAACTGAAAACCAACTAAAACATACTAAAATCTATATGAAATTAACCCCAAAAGCGTATAAAATATCCGCTCATCAGACGGCTAAGGAGCTTGAATTATTGCAGCTGAAGCAGGGTACTATGTCCGTATCTGAGTATACTGACAAGTTTGAGGAGCTGTTCAGATTTTCTCGTATGTGTCAAGGGACTCCGGTGGAATATGAGGAATGGAAGTGTGTTAAGTATGAAGGAGGACTCCGGAGTGATATTTTCAGATTAGTGGGACCAATGGAGATCAGAACTTTCTCCGAGTTAGTGAACAAGTGTAAAGTTGCTGAAGAGTGCGTGAAGAAGGCGGCTGCTGAGAGAGGGAGTCACAAGGGATCATTCCCACAGAACCAAGGGAAGAGCTTTGCACCTAGAGGTCCATCTTTCAAGAGGGGAGGTTCTTTTAGGAGGCCCAACAACAACAACTCCCAAGGGAAAAGGTTTGGGAAGCAGCCTCAGAATGATCAAGCTTGTACTAGGTGTGGAAGTCACCATCCAGGAGCACCATGCAAGGCCGGATGGGGTTTGTGCTACAATTGTGGAAAGGCGGGGCATAAAGCCGCAAATTGTCCGGAGAAGCAGAAACAAGGTGCTGGGAAAGCATAGCAGACTGGTCGGGTGTTCACCACTTCAGCTATAGGTGCTGAGGGATCTGAGGCACTTATCCGAGGTAACTGTAAAATAGCTGGTCAAACTTTAAATGTTTTATTTGATTCGGGAGCATTGCATTCATTCATTGCATTTGAGAAAGCCCATGAGTTAGGATTGAAGATCGTAACCTTAGGTTATGACCTAAAAGTGTATAATGCTACCCATGAGGCCATGGTAACTAGGCTAAGATGCCCGAAAGTTTTGTTTAGGTTCAAGCAGTGTGATTTTGTCCATAATTTAATCTGCTTACCGATGATCGGTCTTGACCTTATCTTGGGATTGGACTGGTTATCTGAGAACCATGTCCTGCTTGATTGTTCTACAAAGTCGGTGTACTTTATGCCGGAAGATACAGGAGGACCGGTCGTGGTGAATAATTATTACTTGAATTTGATGATGGTGAACTATTCCGGAATCGAATGTCAGGGTATCCTATTGTTAACCGCGGGTGTTTCGGGTGATGATCAAAGGTTGGAAAAGATTCTGGTGGTGTGTGAGTTTCCGGAAATGTTTCCCGATGACATTGATGAATTTTCACCTAACCGAGAGGTCGAGTTTGCTATTGAATTGGTGCCTGGGGCGGGACCAATCTCAAGTGCTCCTTACAGAATGTCACCGTTAGAGATGGCCGAGCTAAAGTCTCAGTTAGAGGATTTGTTGGGTAATAATTTTATCCGACCAAGTGTTTCCCCGTGGGGTGCTCCAGTGTTACTGGTAAAGAAGAAGGACGAGAGTATGCGGCTCTGTGTGGATTACAAGCAGCTGAACAAGGTTACGATAAAGAATAAGTACCCGCTGCCGAGGATTGATGATCTCATGGATCAGTTACAAGGAGCTAGGGTTTTCTCCAAGATCGATTTGCGATCCGGTTATCACCAGATAAGGGTGAGAGGTGAGGATATCCCTAAGACCGCTTTCAGGACTCGTTATGGTCATTACGAGTACACTGTAATGTCTTTTAGGTTGATGAACGCTCCTGCAGTATTCATAGATCATATGAACAGAGTGTTCCGTCCGTTTTTGGATAAATTCGTTGTTGTCTTCATTGACGACATACTAATTTATTCCAAGACTGAAGAAGAGTATGCGGAACACTTGAGGATCGTGTTGCAGATCCTAAAGGAGAAGAAACTCTATGCGAAACTGTCTAAGTGTGAGTTTTGGAAGAGTAAGGTGAAGTTTTTGGGTCACGTGGTGAGTAAGAAGGGGATAGCTGTAGATCCAGCTAAGGTGGAGGCTGTGATAGATTGGAAGCAACCAGCCACAGTAACTGAGATAAGGAGTTTTCTAGGCTTAGCTGGCTATTATCGAAGGTTCATCAAACGCTTTTCACAATTAGCCTTGTCGTTGACAAAGTTAACCTGCAAAGACACTCCGTTTGTTTGGACTCCTGAGTGCGAGGAGAGCTTTCAGGCATTGAAGAAAAAGTTGAACACTGCACCTGTGTTAGTGTTACCTGAGCCGAACGAGCCTTTTGAGGTGTACTGTGATGCCTCATTAAAGGGTCTAGGGTGCGTACTGATGCAGCATCATAATGTGGTGGCGTATGCCTCACGACAGTTGAGACCTCATGAAGTTAGTTACCCTACGCACGATTTGGAACTCGCTGCGGTCGTGTTTGCCTTGAAGGTGTGGAGGCATTATCTCTATGGGGTTAAGTTCCAAGTCTTCTCCGATCACAAGAGCTTGAAATATCTCTTTGATCAGAAAGAGCTTAATATGAGGCAGAGAAGGTGGATGGAATTATTGAAGGACTACGATTTTGAGTTGAACTACCATCCGGAAAAGGCGAATGTAGTGGCGGATGCGTTAAGTCGGAAGTCGTTATATGCGGCTTGGATGATGCTTCAAGAGGAGAAGTTGCTCAAGGGATTCGAGAGTCTACAAATTGGTGCTCAAGAAGTATCTGGAACTTTGTGTTTGAGCCGATTAGAAATCTCGAGTGACTTTAAGTCCGAACTTCTAAAGGCTCATGAAAATGATGAAGCATTATGGAAGGTGTTACCGGCTATCGAGCAAGGAAAATAGTGGAGAGTGTCGGAAGAAAAAGATGGGTTATGGAGATTCAAGGGTAGAATCATTGTGTCGGATGTTGGCACTTTGAGGCAAGATATCTTAAAGGAGGCACACAAAAGCGGATTCTCCATTCACCCGGGAAGTACTAAAATGTACCATGATTTAAAGGCGATGTTTTGGTGGCCAGGCATGAAGAATGATGTGGCAGAATATGTTTCAAAGTGCTTAACTTGTCAAAAGGTGAAGATTGAACATCAAAGACCTTCCGGGATGTTGCAACCTTTAGAGGTTCCGCAATGGAAGTGGGAAAGTATTGCAATGGACTTTGTGTCAGGATTGCCAAGGACTAGGACTGGTTTTGATGCTATATGGGTGATTGTGGACCGACTGACGAAATCAGCTCACTTTTTACCCATTCGGATGACTTACACCCTTGAGGAACTAGCACGGTTGTACATAAAGGAGATTGTGAGACTTCATGGCGTACCGGCTACTATAATCTTTGATAGAGATCCTCGCTTCACTTCGAGATTTTGGGGTGCATTTCAGAAAGCTTTCGAAACCCGACTAAGCTTGAGTACGGCTTACCATCCTCAAACAGATGGTCAATCCGAGAGGACGATCCAAACACTAGAGGATATGTTGAGAGCTTGTGTTCTGGACCAACCGGCGAGTTGGGATCGATATATGCCGTTAGTGGAGTTTGCATACAATAATAGTTACCATGCGAGTATCGGAATGGCTCCGTATGAGGCTTTGTATGGGAGAAAATGTCAATCTCCGCGATGTTGGTATGAAGCTAGAGAGAAAGGCTTGTTGGGGCCGGAGATGATAACTGAGACCACTGAACAAGTCAAGAAAATTCGAGATAGGATGCTTACGGTGCAGAGTCGCCAGAAGAGTTACACCGATCAGAGGCGGAAGCCATTGGAATTTGAGGAAGGAGATCATGTTTTCCTTAAGGTTACTCCAACCACAGGAGTAGGTAGGGCGATTAAAGCAAAGAAGTTGAATCCTTGGTATATCGGTCCATTTCAGATCCTGGAAAGGGTTGGACCGGTGGCGTATCGGATGGCTCTACCACCTCATCTTTTGAACCTGCACGACGTGTTTCACGTGTCGCAGCTTCGGAAGTATACTCCTGATGCTAGCCATGTGTTAGAACCTGAATCAGTTCAGTTAAGAGAGAATTTGACGCTTCCAGTGGCTCTAGTCAGAATTGATGATACTAGTATCAAACGATTGCGTGGAAAAGAGGTTTCATTAGTCAAAGTGGCATGGAGTCGAGGCGGTGTTGAGGAACACACATGGGAACTTGAGTTGGAGATGCGATCGGATTATCCGCACTTATTCTCAAGTAATTGAATTTGAATTTTGTGGGCAAAATTCCCAATTAGGTGGGTAGAATGTAAAACCCGGTTAATTAACAGCTAATTAACCCATAAATGAGAATTTATTCTAAGAAGTCAAAAAATGTGATTTTTATGGCTTAATATGATAGAGGAAATTGAGACGAGAATTTCGCTACCAATTTTATAGAAATTGGACCAAGATTGGACCGAACGGGCCAAACCGGGCCAACCGGACCCAAAGTGGGCCCTTGGCCCAACTACACTAAACCAAAACCCTAGATTTCAGCACTCTCTCTCCTCACTTGAGACACTCACACGCTGAAAATGGAGGCCATGGAGGGAAGAACACTCTCTCAAGTTCTCTCCCTTGGTTGATCTTCAAACCACCATAACTTTTGATCTAGAGTTTCGATCGCCGCACCATTTGCGGCTACGCGTTCATCGCGGAGAGCTCTACAAAACCCATACAATTAATCTTGAGGTAAGTGATAAACCCATATTTCATGAGTTCTTTTGTGCTTAATTTGAGTGATTTATACAATCCTTCACCTACTTATTCATATTAATTGCATGGTTTTACTTTCCCTTCCTTATTACGTGATGTATGTGAAAAACATGTTTCTTAAGCTTTAAAAATTAATCATTTTAATTACCTTTATTTCCATTCGATGCCGTGATTAGTGTGTTGAGTAGTTTCAGATTTTCTAAGGCATAATGACTTAAAGGATGGAAAAGGAAACATACAAAAATGGAAGGAGAAGGCAAAACGGAGCTTTGAAGGAAACTGGTATTCACGCGATCGCATGGACGACGCGATCGCGTGCCAAGAACGAATCAGCAGCGACGCGGCCGCATGACTGACGCGACCGCGCGCCATAAGCAGAACACATACGACGCGGACGCGTGACTAACGCGACCGCGTGGCAAGGAAAAGCTCCGAATGACGCGACCACGTGACCCACGCGGACGCGTGATAGAGGCCACGTATCAGAATTTATAGAATACGCCCCCAGCGAATTCTGAAGCCTTTTTTGGCCCAGATCCAAGTACAGACAGCATAGACCAGAGGTTATAAAGTGTGGGAATGCATCCATTCAAAAGAGAGCTCGCATATTTTATTTTTCAATGATTTAGATTTAGTTGAGAGGGAGATCTTCTCCTCTCTCTCTCTTAAGATTTAGGATTTTTTCTTGTTTTAAGAGTGACTCTCAATCCAGGTTTTATATTTCTTTGTTTTAAACTTCCCTTTCACTTTATTTATTTATTTCAGTATCTGAGTTGGCTATTTACCTTTATAATTGGATCTATGAATTCTTCCATGTTACAGACTGTTATTTGAATTAATAATATTTGAGGTATTTTCAGTTTATGATTGTTCTCTTTGATTTAAGTTACCATTGCTTCCCATCTAAGGATATTTTTATTCCAGCAATTTTACTTTTTCCCCTTTTGGTCCTGGTTAAGAATTCAGTAACTCAACAGTTATTAAACTCAACACAACTGATAATCGTTATCTTGCTAATTGAGCTGAACTTAAGTAATCCCAACCTTTTCTTAGGAAATAAATAGGATTCAAAGGTCAATTTAATTAGTCCCTTGAATCTCCTTTGCTTTAGTAAAGGTTGACCAAGTGGAATTTAGATTCAACTTTCATTATAATTGAGAGAGATAACTAAGTTGGACCTCTAATTTCTCTTACCTTGCCAAAAGTTTGCTTTACAGTATTTATTTATTTTAATTGCCTTTTTACTTTACTTGTCACTCAAATTACTTGCTTCTCACCTTTTAAACCCCGCTTACAACCTTTATAGCCAATAATAAGAACATACTTCCTCGCAGTTCCTTGAGAAGACGACCCGAGGTTTGAATACTCGGTTAACAATTTTTAAAGGGGTTTGTTACTTGTGACACCCAACACGTTTGTATGAAAGGACTTTTGTTGGTTTAGAAGCTATACTTGCAACGAGGATTTATCAGCAAATTTCTAGACCACGCAAAAGTTTCTCTCATCAAAATGGCGCCGTTGCCGGGGAACTGCTAACGTGTGCCTTATTATTGGTTATTGTAAATATTTTTCTTTTGCTTGTTTATTTATTTTTGTTTTTCCTTTTTATCTTTATTTGCTACTATGAACTCTCACCCCTCTCGCTTTGAGTTTGGTTCTAATATTGTTAAAGGAAATAGAAGTTACAGCAGGAATGTGTACCAAGGTCAGACCAATCAAGGATGGATGAAACCAAGAGGATCTAATCAACCCTTTTGGCAGCAACACCCTCTGAGATATCCTGGACAAAGACCATTCTACAGTGCATACCCAGCTGAAAGACATGGTGGACAACCTTGTAACTACCAACAAGCCCCACCCCGTGCATATAAACCATCCTTTCAACATAACCTCGAACCACCACACTCACAAGCTTCTCTTCACCATTCGCCACCATATGATCCTTCCTTACCCCAATACCAATCCAATCTCTCCCAATCACCACCACTTTCCTTTGTATCATGTCCAAGTCCAGCAACCCGAGAAGCAGAGGATCGCCTAAAGGAAACAGTAAGAAAATTTCAAACAACCATTCAACAACTGGAGCAAGTGATAATTCAATGGGCTTCTAGGCGCTCAAATACACAAGGATCAGCCACAGCTCCATGTGGACAGCCCAATGAAGAACGTAGCATGAAGGAGATACCAGAAACTCCAGTGGACAAGACAGAGAATGAATTTGTACTAGAACAATTAGAAGAAGCTGTCTTTGTTCAAGAAGAAGAGTTGGTTGAAGACCTAGGAGATGCTGAACTTCCATGGGAATCCAGAATTGAGGAAAACTCCGTCCAGGATGCTACAGTTGATGCTAAGGAGGATACTGTACAATCTCCAAGGCAAGTCATTTATGAGGAATCAAACGGAATAATCCAAGAAGCAATTTCCCTTGATGATGATAGTCACAAGTCTAGCTCTCTTGGTGATGAACTCGCATCTGCAAGTGAATTCTCTGAGATCGAAGAATCTTCCCCAAGTAAATATGAAGATGATGCGAAGGTAGATTTCTCTCAGCCTCCAATCTATGACTCAAGTGATGAGGAAGACACAGAAGACTTTGACCAGGACACAGATACAATTGAAGATCTTTGCAAAGAAGTGGAGGAATTCACAGAAGAGCACAAAGAAATGGAACTTGCAGAACCACCAAAAACACCTATCCCAAGGCCATTACCACCTAATACAAGCTTCAAGTGGGTACAATCCTTAACTTATAACTTTACTTATTCGCTTGAATACGGTTTGCTTGAAATAGATGGCCAGCTTAGAGCTCTCTGCGGCTTTAAGAGTAAGAGGGAAATGGCTCGTACTCAGAGCTGGTGCACAAGGTTCAATAAGGTTCCACGCTTCACCTCGAAGTACACGGATTGGTATCATGCTCAATTGCATGGATCACGGAGAACGTTTGGTCACCACGGTGAGATTCTACTTTTTAAACCGCCCGGATGGAGACATGTAGATCAAGACGGAGGCGGATTTAAAAACAAGGCTTGGAATCCTGGAGTTTGTTCTGACATTTGTCATCCCGGGAGCCTAACAATATATTTAAAGCTGCTCGGAAGCTTTGCATGCCTAGTTTGGGACCCCGGAGGCTATTGGCATTCCAAGCACTGGTGGAGATTTTTTGACGAATTTAAACATAAACCACCATAACAGGATACTCCTCCAATGTCCAACTTAAGGACTTTAACTAAAAGTGCTAGGTGGGAGACAACCCACCATGGTATGGTCGCTTCTTTTTCAATTTATTTCTTGTTAATTGCTTTCATTTTTCCTTTTCCATTTTAAAATTAAACCTGGAATCATGCATAGCATTCATGATTATCATTGCATTCTGCATTTTTCATGCATATAAAAAAAAAAGGGGTGCACGACACGACCGTATGCCCCATGCGATCGCGTCATATTGCGAAAAACACCACCCGCGCGATCGCGTGACCCACGCGGCCGCGTGATATATATATCGGCGTAAGGATCCAACGAACAGAAAGTTAGGCTGGAATTGTCCGGCCCTTGTGCGTTTCGCACAAATTGGCCCACGCGATCGCATGCCCCATGCGATCGCGTCACTTGCACAATACCAATCCCACGCGACCGCGTGAGCGACGCGATTGCGTCGCATGGATTGCACTTCACCCCAAAAAGGAGACAGAGAGTTGCGCTAAAACGGCGCTGGAGTCGTGCGTTTAGCACGAATTCCAGCGACGCGATCGCGCGACCCACGCGATCGCGTCACCCTTCTTTCCCCCCTCTCATGCGATCGCGCGCCCCACGCGATCGCGTCACTCCCATTTTCACCCCAACCCCGCGACCGCGTGCCCCACGCGGCCGCGTGGATTTGAAAATATAACCCCCCAGCCACGCAAACCCTATCAGTCGCGCAGCCCCCACCCCCAACCCTCTTCTCCCTCTCTGCTCCTTCTTCCTCCTTCTTCCCCCAGCACCACCCAGCCGCCACCGCGCCACCACCCAGACGCCGCCGCCGTCTAGACACCGCCGCCTCAACCCCCTCCCCTCCCTTCCTCTATCCCTAACCCTAAGACCCTATCCCCTTCCCCCCCTCAGCCGCCACCGCGCCGGACATCACCGCCGCCCCACCCAGCCGATTCTACCCCGTTCTGCTTCTTTCACTTTCCAGGATGTCTGCCTCACAAAGGAAAGGAAAGGGTAAGGCTACTGGGAAGCGGAAGAGAGGAGATTCCTCCCAGTCTATCATTGCTCTAATGCATGATTCTTCATGGCGGGAGAAGAACTTCACACAGCAGGAGAAAGCTGACCAGCTGCTCCCTGCAAATGATCCAATAAAATTTGCAAACCGGTACTGTGAACTGAAGTACCTGACTTTTGCAAACTCCAGAAATCTATACCTGGAGTGCACTCTGAAGATTCCAGAAGCACTCCAGCAGTACACCACTGAGCAAATCAAGCAAAGGGGCTGGTTCTTTCTGGAGAGAACACTGACAGAGGTCAACGCATCTTGGGTACGGAAATTCTACTGCAACTACTACCTCACCACCCTAGATGCCGTCAACCTGAGAGGAAAATAAATTCTGGTCACTAAAGAGGCCTTAGAGGACATTCTCCAGCTCCCAGCCAAGTCCGATAAGCCTGATGGTTATTCAAAGGCTGAGGAGGACATGCGTCAGATGCAGTTTGATTGGGATGCCATGAAGGCACGGATAGCTCTCGACCTAACAGTTCCTTGGGAGATGGGTCAGGACACTACCATGCCTAGAGGGATCAAGAGAGCATACTTAAACGATGAGGCTCGGTTATGGCACCAGATATTGAGTAATTATGTAATGCCGAGTACTCACGAGACGGAGATCCCGGCTGCTATGATCACCCTCTTTTGATGTGTTCTGGAGGGTAAAGACCTTTATCTGCCACGTTTCATTCGGCACTATATGGCCAGGGTCCACGTCTGAGGCACCCTCCCTTTTCCATATCTGGTTACACAGCTTGGCCGTTGAGCTGACGTGCCATGGGAGGATGCCGATGAGAGACCACCAGCGGCGGATTGCAGAAAGATCATTCCGCACAGCCGGAACTTCTTAGCCTTGGGCCACAGACCACCACCATTCACTGCTACTAATGCGACAGCCCCACCGTCTGCTGGACCCTCTTCCTCCACTGCTGCACCACCTACCCCTGCTACCACCGCTGCACCTCCACCTGCCACAGAGCCCGTCTATCATCTGGTGCACCGCTTGTTCCGACGACTTGACCAGATGGAGCGTCACAATAAGCGACGCTATGAGCACCTAAAGCTGATGATACGATCCGGTGACATCCCCTCCGAGCCTGACACACCATCTGAGGCATCTGAGGAGGAGGCGGATGCACCCGAGGCAGAGACCCATCCCCAGAAGGCAGCACCAGCCGCCCCACAGGCAGCGGTCCCACATCAGATTGAGGCTGCGGATCTTGAGATCCCGATCCAGTCAGCACCTCCCCCACAGCAGCCAGACCCTCAGCCCACCACCACCACTGAGACTCCAGCTACCATCCCTCCCAATGATGACACTTCTTCACACCCGGCTTGATTGAGCATCGGGGACGATGCTTCCTTTTAAGTGTGGGGAGGTCGCCATCTCTGGCATTTATTTTGGTGAACCACTACATCTTTTTTTTTCTTTTATTTTGGATATTTTTCTGTATTTTTCTTTTTACTGTTATTTTCTGAGTACTTATACATTGCTTTTATGTATTTTTACTCTATTTTCTGCATTTTGCATCTTTAGTTCATATTTTAGCCATTTAGTTTATTTTAGTTATTTAGTTTAGTTTACAATTCTGATTTATTAGTGGATTAATTAGTATAGTTTACCATTTTTAGCATAAGATAGTATAGTTTAAATTGAAAAATATAAAAAGGAAGTAAGCTAGGAAATTGAACATATCAGATTTAAATCCATAAACCTTGTATATAGCATTACATGATGTAGTTAAGCTGACAACATTTTATCAAGGAGGAACATTAAAACTTTAAAACCTACCCTAAATAAATTTTTTTATTAGAATAATGGAAATTTTTAACTAAACCTGCATACAATATATAAATGATATATGATGCTTGAGTTAGAGAACACACAGCCTGTGAGTCTTGAGCTTAATTGTATGGTTGCATTCAAACCATAATTTCATTTCTGTGTGTTTCATTTCTTTTTATTCTGATGTTCTTTCCTTTGCTTTAATCTATATGTCCAATTATAGAATATAGAATGTAGATACATACCAAGAGAATGATTGAGGCCATCATTTGATTTCAGCTCACTTGCCCCAAATTAGCCTACCTTTTACATCATCCTTGTTAGCCCCCTTGAGCCTTTTAAAACCCCTTTATTCTATTTAGCCAAATTACTAGCCTTAAGCAGAAAAACAAAAGAAAATCCCAAGTGAATCCTTGGTTAGCTTAAGATAGAAAATCATGAATAGAGTTAAATGTGAAAAACCTTTTGGGAACATGGATAATAGAAACAAAAGGTAGAAAAGTTAAAAGGAATAAAATAAAATTTGAGAAGCATGTTCATGAGAAAATCTAGGTGATTCAATTACCATGTGCAAAAAAAAAAAAAAAAAGAGAAAGAGAGTTATTTTTCAGCATTTAAATAAAAGGGGATACAAAAGAAATTCCCCAATGCAAAATAAAAACAATGCACATGGGATAAAAATAAAAAGTGAAACATGAGCATGTAACAATAAGTGGGATAATATGGGAGAATAGATAAAGAAGTTTTATCTTGCTAAATATGTATGATCTTAGTCTAATTAAGGATTCACTTATTAGCTCACTTGACCCTATACATAAATCTTTACCTTTACCTTGGCCCCATTACAACCTCAATTAAAGACCTCATGACTTTTTGGTATGACTATATTCTATAATTGTTGATTGGTTAGATGAAGAACAAAGCTATAGAAAGTAAGAATAAAAAGAAAAATAGAGTGAATAAACCCAATAAACACTGAGTGACTAGAGAGTAAACACAAAATCCAGTGAGGGTTCAATAACTCATCAACATATATCTGTACTTAAATTTACTGATTGTTTTGCAAGTTTGTACAATGTTTTCTTTCCCATCTCATTTGCTAAAATGCTTTATTATTAAGGGTTGGCTATATATATATATACATGACTCCTTGAGAATGTGAATTAACTTGGCTACATGTAAGCTTTATATATGAGTGAATAATTTAGAGTTGCATGATGCATCATTCATTTAGGTAGTTGCATTTAAATTAGGTTGCATTGCATGACATTCCATCACTTTAACCTTAATTATTTACCTTGGATTTAGCATGAGGACATGCTAGTGTTTAAGTGTGAAGAGGTTGATAAACCCATATTTCATGAGTTCTTTTGTGCTTAATTTGAGTGATTTATACAATCCTTCACCTACTTATTCACATTAATTGCATGGTTTTACTTTCCCTTCCTTATTACGTGATGTATGTGAAAAACATGTTTCTTAAGCTTTAAAAATTAATCATTTTAATTACCTTTATTTCCATTCGATGCCGTGATTAGTGTGTTGAGTAGTTTCAGATTTTCTAAGGCATAATGACTTAAAGGATGGAAAAGGAAACATACAAAAATGGAAGGAGAAGGCAAAACGGAGCTTTGAAGGAAACTGGTATTCACGCGATCGCATGGACGACGCGATCGCGTGCCAAGAACGAATCAGCAGCGACGCGGCCGCATGACTGACGCGACCGCGCGCCATAAGCAGAACACATACGACGCGGACGCGTGACTAACGCGACCGCGTGGCAAGGAAAAGCTCCGAATGACGCGACCACGTGACCCACGCGGACGCGTGATAGAGGCCACGTATCAGAATTTATAGAATACGCCCCCAGCGAATTCTGAAGCCTTTTTTGGCCCAGATCCAAGTACAGACAGCATAGACCAGAGGTTATAAAGTGTGGGAATGCATCCATTCAAAAGAGAGCTCGCATATTTTATTTTTCAATGATTTAGATTTAGTTGAGAGGGAGATCTTCTCCTCTCTCTCTCTTAAGATTTAGGATTTTTTCTTGTTTTAAGAGTGACTCTCAATCCAGGTTTTATATTTCTTTGTTTTAAACTTCCCTTTCACTTTATTTATTTATTTCAGTATCTGAGTTGGCTATTTACCTTTATAATTGGATCTATGAATTCTTCCATGTTACAGACTGTTATTTGAATTAATAATATTTGAGGTATTTTCAGTTTATGATTGTTCTCTTTGATTTAAGTTACCATTGCTTCCCATCTAAGGATATTTTTATTCCAGCAATTTTACTTTTTCCCCTTTTGGTCCTGGTTAAGAATTCAGTAACTCAACAGTTATTAAACTCAACACAACTGATAATCGTTATCTTGCTAATTGAGCTGAACTTAAGTAATCCCAACCTTTTCTTAGGAAATAAATAGGATTCAAAGGTCAATTTAATTAGTCCCTTGAATCTCCTTTGCTTTAGTAAAGGTTGACCAAGTGGAATTTAGATTCAACTTTCATTATAATTGAGAGAGATAACTAAGTTGGACCTCTAATTTCTCTTACCTTGCCAAAAGTTTGCTTTACAGTATTTATTTATTTTAATTGCCTTTTTACTTTACTTGTCACTCAAATTACTTGCTTCTCACCTTTTAAACCCCGCTTACAACCTTTATAGCCAATAATAAGAACATACTTCCTCGCAGTTCCTTGAGAAGACGACCCGAGGTTTGAATACTCGGTTAACAATTTTTAAAGGGGTTTGTTACTTGTGACACCCAACACGTTTGTATGAAAGGACTTTTGTTGGTTTAGAAGCTATACTTGCAACAAGGATTTATCAGCAAATTTCTAGACCACGCAAAAGTTCCTCTCATCAGTAAGCCACGTTTTGCTCTTCGAATTTTCAGCTTTGATTTCGAGTTTCATGAGCAAAAATGTTGAGATTTTGGACTCTTTGATGTTATAGGACCCAACTCTCTTGAAGGAGAAGGTTAATCTTATCTCCTTGGACCTTGGGTGTGGTAAGATTCTCAACCCTAGTGTAATTTGTTGTTTTATGATGATTGGGTATTGAGATGTTGTGTATGGGTATGATGATTGTGGCTTAGGTTGTGTATATGTGAATATTGGAGCTTGATTGGTGACTTTGGAAAGCTTGAAAAGGGAGTTTTGTGTGATAAAATCTGTTCTTGGAGGTGTTGAGACCTTGAGAGCTTGAGAAAAAGTGATTTGGAAGTGCTCCGGTTGAGCTTGGGAAATCGGCTAAGGTATGGTCTCAGTTTCTCGTATCTAATATGTAATGTGGTAGGAAATACTTAGGCTAGAGGCCCTAAGATAGGCATTGAATTGATGATGTTGTTGAATGGTTGAGATATATGATGTGATCATATATGTGATTATGAATATTGATGCCTTGATTGTGTGATACATGAGAAACTGCATGTTGTGATATATGCTTGATGAATGATTGAGGTTGAATTGGTGGGTGGTACCATGTTGATGATGAGTATGATGATGATTATGTATAATGATGTTTGATTTGGAAATGGTATTATCGGAAATTGGGATGAGGAAGGATGTGTGATATGATATTGTGTTTGCCCTGTAGCCATTTGATTGAGAAGTGTTAAAATGGTTGGACGGTGATTTTGGGAATTTTGGTAAAGTGTCAATGTGTGAGTTGAGGATGACTTGATGTTGATTTTGGTACATTTTGATTGATTTTGAAAAGGCAAAATTGGCATGTTTTGGTTGATTTTGAAAAGAGTTGAAAATGGTTTGTTTTGAAAATGGCACCTTGTGGTTTTGTATGAAAACATGATTTTCAGGCATGTTTTGACGGGACATAACTTGGACTACGGATCCCCGTTTTGTACCAAACTTGTTTAGAAATAAAATTGGATCCGGGATGTCCACGCCGCTGGAAGAACGGGCGGAAAACGATTTAAAATGAGAAAGTTATGTCCGTCGGAAGATTGGGGGTTGAATCTGTGAATTTTGCAGCTTTTAACTTAGAAAATTTTTAGCAGAATGACCCTCCGCGCGTAGGCGCACTTGGCGCTTTCAAGAAAGCACCATCCACGTGTGCGCGTGGTGTGTGCGGGCGCGTCGATGCGCTGCACCAAATGCCCAGCTATTTTCCCGAGAGTTGTGCCAGAGTTGTGCCAGTTTTGTGCCTGGGGCGCAAGAGCACCCACGCGTACGCGTGGCTGACGCTTACGCGTCGTTTGGCTATTTTTCAATCCGCGCGTCCGTGCGTATGACGCTTGCGCGTCGAAGAGTTTTGTAGCCATCCACGTGTGCGCGTGGAGTGCGCGTACGCGTGGCCCTGTTTTCATCCCAGAGTTGATTTTTGAGTTTTAAAAGCCAAATTTTATACTTCTAAGCCTCCGATCTCACCACTTATGTCTTAAATCATTATGATATGCCTAGCAATGAGACAAAGAGCTAGTGAATGTGGTAACTTGCGAGTGAAGCAAGGGAAAAATGAGTGATTAATGAGGATCAAAGATGATTATGTGAAATGCAGAGGATGGCGGTGGAAGTGCTTGTTATGCCATGGGCCGAAGGGCCGTAATTGTTAATGAATTGGCTGGTTATGGATTTAACCGTGAGGACCTCTATTATTACATGTTATATATGGGAAACTGTTACTATGTTGGGGACCTCTGGTTCTCACCCATGCGGATTTTGTGGTTTTCAGATGCAGGACGTGAGGTTTCTCGTTGAAGCATGCTGGAGACTTCTGGATTAGCGAAGATCCTTTGTTCTCGGGACTCTGTTTTGGTTTATATATTTTGCTTAGATACTTTTATCTCCATTGAATAATACAAACTGTGATGACTCCTCTTATAGGAGATTTTGGAGACTAGGTTCTCTATTTTTGTGTCCCTTTGGGTTTTCTTTGGGGTTTCCTTATTTTATTATATGTATATATTGCCATGCTCGAACCGGTTATTTTCGCATCCGGATTTAAGTTTTGATATTCCTGTTTTTGACACTCTTTTGTATATATATAATCTCGCGTTAACTTATCCCTGTTCGTTACGTTATCAATCGGAGTGTTGCGCTTTCGAGTTACGGTTTTTGTTTACCCTTTTTTCTACAAAGGCTCCTAGTTATAATCAATCATTCATACTACTATACGTACTAAATTTTAATTCTAGAGGTCGTAATACCTTGCCATCTCGGAATTATGACTTAAGCATGAGACTCTGTATGGTAGGGTGTTACAATAATTAAATCAGAAAAAATCACATACTTTCAAAACACATACTCTGACACCACATGTAAACTTAATTTAGCGGAAGCATTAATTAGGGTCTTAAAAGTTGTGATTTTCATACCTAGATTGGTTGCCATAATAAATTTTAGTTATAGTAGAGTTGAGCTTTAAGACTGGTTTCTCTCCCTTTATTTCCTTTCTTGCAAACGTTCATCAAGATGGCAGTTTCTCGATGAGTGAAAACTGTAAAAGACGTCGTATATAGAGGCAGAAAGAGGACCATCTTTATATGTGTTATTACCTTTAAATCTACTGCGTCCATCAAACATTAGCATTAACGAATGAGATTAAGTTATTAATAATTTATAAATAATTACAATTAAGCCACAATAGAAGTTTAAATTATAATAAACTTCCAACAACACACATATTAATATTACTAACAAAATTTAAAAGAAATGAAAATTTTAATATTTCTATTAATAATAACTTAAATATCATATTAGCAAAATCTTGAATAATTAGATACCTTACCATACTTATTTAATGCATTAATTTTTTTTTAAAGCGAAAAAATTAATAAAATAAAAAAATAATTTAATTATCCTTAAATTAAAGTGAGGACTTCCTTAAAGTAATAAAATTTACGTATAATAAAAATTACAAATTTATTAATAACTAATTCATTACTTTACTACGTTACAATTCTCTTCCGTTTAGAGGATCTTTTCCCTATTTAACTATACACATATGTATATGGGTATATGGTTGATTATATTCAAAGATATGAGGAAGACCCGAGGCATGACTCATTAATTTGTTACATATCCTTTTGGCATTCCAAGGTGACATCTCTCATGAGAGGATGCGAATTAGAATCCCCAAGCATTTCATAACATCCAAGTATAAATCAACAGAGTATATATACTCGGAGAAGCAACAAAATTAAAATAAAATAAAAAGGTTGAACTAGGTAATATCATGCATGCAGAGAGGAGAATGTCCAAGAATTTCTAATATGTTAATTTAATTTAGAAGCAACTAATAAGACTTATCACTGATCGCTAGGTAAATATATTAAAAACAATAGTTTGAAGACTAAGATACATATTTTTTGAAATCTGCCATCATACCCCCATCCCATTCCTTTTTTAAAAAAAAAAAAAAGAAAAAATTATGCTAAAACCTATAACATCAAGTAATAATAATACAATAATTTCAATTTATTTAAAAGAACAGTTTTTCCCCCCTAACACCCATCATCATGAATCACCAGCAAAAAGGAGATTCCCAATATTTAATTAATTTATTACATGAAACTTAAGCGAAGGTCTAATGGAGGGTGATCAATTTGTTCCCCCATGGTGTAAGAGAACATCAAATTATTATTATCCCGGCATTGATCATTTGCATGCACCCTACTACTCAGCTTCTCTGATGATTCTGATTCACCAAAGGAGTTCAATGGGAATAGTTGAAGAGTCTCAATCACCTTCTCTGATTCTGAATACAGCTGTGCAAAACCTGCTTAAAGAAACAAATTGAATGAAAAGAAAGTGGACTGTCCATCAAAGATATGCATATATATTAGGCCAACCCTTTAAAAATCCAAATTAAAAATCAAATTAATACTTATAAATTAGATGCCTAAAAAATAAGAGACCAAATTTGATATACAAATAACATTTCTTACAGTTCGTAGTTGTAGCATAAACATTTATTTTTATTCCTAAACTTATTAAATCTTACAACATAAATCCTAAATAAAAAAAACAAAAGAACCAAATATATATACTATTCATCATCTCCAAATAATTCTAAAGCTTTTGTATAAAAAAATGATGAATAATATGTCACTATTATTTTTTCAAATAGTAAAAAAGAAGACTTCATCCTATCCATCATTTTTGGTCCCAAAAAAAAATTGGAAAAAATGTGATAAAAGAAAAAATCAAATAAAATATCTATTCTGCTTGTATATTCAGTATTTTCATTTTCAAAATTATATTGGAAAAATGATATATGACGAGTATTTTTATCTTGCATTTATCCTTTTTCATTTGAATTAATATTAATAATTTTTTAATTTTTAAACTAAAAGTGTTGATTTTTTTAGTATTTTTCAAAAAAATAAAAATAAAAACCATAAAAATACAACAAAAACATTTAACTTTTATTTTCTTGTTTTAATTTTTTTCAAGAATTTTTAAAAATAAAAAATACAAAAACACAAATTAAATCAAAGAGGACATATGTATGATACTTACTTTGTGTCGAAGAATGATTAATATTGATGGTGCTATGATTATCTCCAACTCCACCACCTCCATGATCATGATCAAAAGAAAGCCGCCTTCTTTTCTGTCTCTCCCTAGCCTTATGATTCTGAAACCAATAGAAGACATTCTTGCTTTCAATCTTGCCATAGAAACTGAGCTGATTAGAGATCCTCTGAATCTGATCGGTGCTTGGAGTTCTGAGTCCAGAGCTGAAAAGTTCTGTCAGAACCTTCACTTGTTCGGTTGTTGGGTTCCAACGCCCACACTTTGTTCCACTTCCGCCACTATTATTGTTATTAGCAACACTTCCTCTTCCGTCGCTTATGCAAAAGCCTGACATGCTTTCTTCCATTACTCTCAAATGATGATGATTCTCAATTTGTCTTCTGAAGCAGATAGACAGATCTCGGACCGTCTGCATTATTTATAATCTATTCTGCAAATCAGATTATTACTACTGCCTTTGTCTTTTTCCTATTCTTTTTTCTTTCTAATTATTTTTATTTCTCAATACTAATTTTTGCTCTTTTGAGTTTTGAGCATAAAAAGTAACTCGTTTCAACATTATTTTATGAAATAATTAGAATTTTTTATAAACAATTATTTATTTAAAAGAGCACAACTCAAAAATTAATCTTTTTTTTTTTCAGTGTCAATCAATGTTTATAAAGTATTTATTTTTTTTTAAATTATAAACCCTAAACTTTAAATACTAAATTTTAAATTCTAAATTCTAAACTTTAAATTCAAGTCTAGAAGTTAAAAAAAATTAATGTTAATTAATTAAAAATTAATTTTTTATATTTATTCTATATAAAAAAAAGAAGTTTTCGCCTTGTATATATTAACATTGAGTTGGTGAGTAATACCAATCCGATTTAAAATTATCGTCACTTTTAACTTCCTTAAAAATACTAATAAATGATACATATATATATTCTCGAATTTCTCAATTTTCTTTTTTTTTTTCTGTAATTTACTAAAGGAAAACATGATCTGATAGTGCATAGATATAAGAAATTAATATTGATATCAAGTGAGAAATAAGATATAATATCTGAAATTTTTTATAACTTATTAATTTATTTTTTTTAAATTCATTCATATTATTAATATTATAGAAGTTTGTCACGTGCAACATTTACTTCATATGATTACCCCTTTTATTAGTAATTTTTTTATTGAGTTAATGGGTTAATAGTCAAATTAATCTTGAAAGATCGGACATTTTTTAAATTTATTTTTAAAAGATTTTTTCAATTAAATTAGTCTTTCAAAAATTACGAATTAATCATATTTATTCTTATTAAGTGACTCCATTAATAATTTTCGTCAACAATTAATGATATAAAACGTTAATTGATAGCATACATAATACTTGACATGTCTAATTGGATGTTAACTAAATATATTCATCAAAATCTATTGGTTTAGTCTATTTTTTTCAATTATATAAACTATATTCCCAATATGACTTAATAACTAAATTGATAGAGTTTTATAAGTATATTTGGTCAGCATACAATTAAATATATTAGATATCATGTATGCTATCAGTTAATATTTTACGTCATCAATCATTGACAAAAATTATTAATAGAGTCACTGAAAGACAAATATGATTAATTCGTAATATTTAAAAGACTAATTTAATTGAAAAAAAATTTTAGGGACGAATTTAAAGAATATTTCATCTTTTAAAAAAAATTTAAAAAATATCTTATTTTTTAGAGACTAATTTAACTGTTAACTTTTGAGTTAATAGTAAAATAACATTGAGTAAAACATTTGAAACGACATAAATACCTTAGAGATTACATTAATAGTTACTACAAAGATTTGAACAAAAATAATACCTTATTCTATTAAAATAAAATATTTAAAACTTTTAGTAATACTAATCTTAATTTGTGTTGTTAAAATATATATTAGCTAAATCCTAAATATCAACCTAATAATAATATATATTTATAAATATAATTATAATCACTTTCTGTCGTCTTTGAATTTATTAGGGAATGAGAAATTGAATGTGGTTATTGAGCCTGGTTTTTTGTGCTAATAATAAAGAAATAGAAAAGATAAAGACATGCGTAAAAGCAGCCACTAATCAACGTTTTGGTCTTGGACCAGATAACACGTAAGTTTCACTAATAGTTGTTTAACACTTAAACTATGTATATGTACTATAGATTTCACTATTTCATGCGTAATATGATTAATATTTTATTTCCTCGAGTGCATATGCAAGCCTTAGATACAATACGATGTGTTTTTCAGTAAAGTGTGCGCTTGCTCCTAAAATGAACAGTATTATAGTACATTATTATTACTATTATAATAAAACGGCCTTTTCTTTTTTGTATAGTTATTTTATTTAAAAGTGAGTGCCAATTAAACAATTTTCTTTCTTAGTTAGACCTAAGAATAGTAGGTGACCTAAGTACTTCTCTTCCAAGGGCTTGTTCGTTTATAAAGTGAAATTTCAGCCAAATTTAGACTAAATAGTAAACTAAAAATACTATGCATGCATATATACAAAATCAAACATTAAATTAATTATTATGTATTTATGTATAAATATATATAATTTAATTTATTTTTAATATATATTTTATATTGATAATTAATTTGAGTGTCCACTACTTAGCATCATTGATAATAAATTCAGTATAGATTCACTTGGATTCTCTATAAATTTTTTGTATGAAATTTGACTTATGCATAAAATGTCATTCTAATTTTTACCTTTTACACTTTTACTGACTTAATCATCAGTATCTCTTGCAAGTATTAATTATGCTCCTCATATCTGCAGGAGCTAACCCAACTTATTAGGATCCATTTCTAGTAACCAATTCGTATGTTCAAGTCATAAAATCAACAACTGCTATATATATTATGTTAAATTGCTTACATTTCAAAATTCTTTCAATACCTGTTTTCAATTTCCTATGTTTTATGTTTCATCAACATATATACTTAATCAAATAAATCCATTCCCATCAATACATGTGAGTCAAGCCAAATTTAGTTTTTTTTTAAAAGAAGGGGCTGTCTGTTAAAATCCATAAAGAATGTATGAAAGTTGTTAATTTTTTAATTTAAGTATATGCAGGGAGTGGTATAGGAGAAATGAAAGTCAAAGGTGTCACATTGTTTGGTCTTTTTTGGATTGTTGTGATCACAATAGAGACTGACAAAGATACTGAGTTAGGTTGGTTGACTACTAGGTTTACATTGAAAATATTATTATTATCTTCTTTTTAAGATGTGGGAACATAAACTAAGAGACAAGAAGGCCAAACCCAATTGAGAGATTTTGGAAGGACAACTCATGATCAAGACCAACAACAAATTAAAATGGGGAGCAATAACTCGCCTTTTCTTATGCCATTCTCTCCTGTCTTTGGTACTTGTCCTTAAATAGGACCTCTAATTAAATTCCACCCATTTTTTCTTTTTTCTTTTTTTTTTTTTTAATTTTGTTTATGTTATTACGCTAATTGGCTATGGTATATAGTAATGTTTCAGATCAATTGTGCTCGGGATGAGGGATGGTGAAGATTGAAATGTCCTGAGATTTGAATTGAGTCTTCGAGGATGTATATATAAAACTATAATCCTGAAAGAATATATGTGTAAAATAAAAATGTTATTTGTATATTAAAAGCAACTCTTATATATATATATTTAAATATATATATATATATATATATATATATTTAAATATATGTACAATTTAATTTATTCTAATTTATTTTTAATATATTTTTATATCTTAATATATATTTTATACTAATAATTTATTTTAGTGGCTGATTTAGTATACATTTAGCATAATTGATAAAAAAATATTATATATATACACAAAAAAATTAACCACCCTTATAAAATACATTTTGAAATATAAATTATACATTAAAAATAAATTAAAAAATATATGTATTTATATACAAATACATAATGACTCATTTGATGACTAAAATTTTGTGAGACATAGTATTTTATAAAAATAATATCTATATTATGTATAGATACAAATATTGTTTATAATTAAATTCTTAAAAAATAAATATTTACTAACGACCGATAATATTATTATACGTCAATTTATATTTAAAAAAAATCTGTTTTACTTATTAATACTATTATATGTATATAGAAAATCAGTTATTAAATTATTTATTATATATTTGTATATAAATATATGTGCTATTTAATTCATATTATATATATTTTGTATTGTAATATATATGTATTCAAAATGAATTATTGATTTTTTTTTGTATACATGTAGTATATGTTTATTTCTAATATTTTTTAAAATCTGATTCCTAATTTTTTTTTATCTTCGAGGATGTTCTTTTTCAAAAGAAAAACATTATATCTTTGGCTTGATAAAATTTTTATTTTTCAAAACTAGTTTATAAAAGTTAATTTTTTAAAAGTTGTAGTATCTATGTTTGATAAATTAAATTAAAAATAATTTTTAATAAGTATAAACAACAACAAATATATTTGATAAAATAACTTTTAAAATTTAAAAATATTATTATTCTGACCTGACTGACCTAGGTATAGCTCACCTGTCTTGATCCTTTGTATCGAGCTCCTAGGTCTTTGTTCTTGAGCTTTTATCTCCAGCAAAGATGCACCTCGGTGTGAAAACGAACAACGAAAAAAAAGAGAGAAGTACTTGCAAAAGGCACTGCAATACTTAAGTCAGTTCAGTACATATCTTACCTCTTTAGAATTTTTTGCCTACCTCTTGACGAGTTTTTCTTCTGGTTTTATAGCGATAAATCCGAATTTCGAGATTTATCAGTTACCGTAGAGGTAACGTTTGAAAATTATAACGTTCTGATTTGATCGTCATGGTTTCAATTGCCGATTTATAATGTACATGCCGAATTTTTGATAATCTATTTATAAAGGCCATATTATAGCCTCTAAGTTGAGGTTGGTAAAATTTTAATAAAGTAAATTGAGCTTATTTAAACGACGATTTGTATAGCTCGACTTATACGTTATAGTTGTACAGTCCCAGCTCAATCTTCTTTGTTAAAACTTCGTGGATAAAGTATTTGTTTAGAATTTGAAAAATAAAAAATTTAAAGAAGAAATACAAGAAATGAAGTTGACATAAATGAAGGACTGTTCATTGATTAGACACCGATTTAGTTTCCAATGTCATGCATGCCATTTATTTAAATGAAGGCACTACAACAGAAGCGGGAGTTAGCGGCGACAAATTTGGGGCAATTTAAAAAAATGCCACTATCTGATAATTTTAGGGCAGTTGCTGTAACGGTTTAATTCTCCAGCCACTATATTGTTCGATTTATGGCAGATTGGAACAAACTGCAGAAATTACCATCTATTATATTCTATTATCTATTATATTAGATAAAGAGAAAAAAAAAACCAATCTTCGTTTTCATTTTCCTGGTTACATCTAGGAAAAATTCCCATTCTTCTTCTTCTCTATCTCAGTCGAGAGATAACTAGTACTTACCCGTCTTCGCGAGAGCCACCCGCCCCATCTTCGCAAGAGCCACCCACCCCATCAAGCTTCGCATTGCAGATGCACCAGATATCTCCACTCGATTTGTGTTCTCTCTCTTTATTCGACATCCGTTCTCAACTACTCCGCCTCCTCGTTGAGATTCGCTATTCCTCTCCAACGACGCCGACACTACTACTAGAAATAAAGCTTTTTCGGACGAAAATTTCAAACGTTCATTTCGGACAAATTTGAGATAAATGTTGAACAACTTTTAGTGGAGATATTGGAATCATATATTCTGTCCTAAATTTGTCTAGATTTTGTCCCAAATTTTGGCGCCAAATTTTTTTTGGATGGCGCCAAAATTTTCATACAGATTAGCAACATATTTTAGACAAAAACTATAATTCGTCTGTATTCCATCTGAATATGCGCAATAATTTCAGACGGATTTGGGACGCATTTTGAAAAATGTTAATTTTATCTCAAATTTGTCTATAATTAGTCTTAAATGCTTTTACTATAACTACCCTTCGAAGTAGCTAAAATTTTTTCTCGCAAATTTGGGATGAAGATAACATCATTTGTTAATTCTGTTTGAAAGTGCATCAGTTTTCAAACGAATTTCAAATGTTTATTGAAAAATTCTAACATTTAGTAACAAAATATTGTTTATATTTTAAATTAGTCTAATATTTTTTAATTTATTCTTTTAATTATTTACGTTATAATAATTCAAAATTTAAGACAAAGTGCATCTAAAAGAATCACATATATAAAAACTTAAAAATAAATTATATCAAATCTTTTAAAAAATAATACAAATAATAAATAAAAATAAAAGCGTGGTCGGAAGCTTTTTTAAAAAAACCCCTAATAACCCGCCCCCCAACCCAATAACCCTCAAAAGCTTCGATCGGACTCTCTCACTCTCAAGTCTTAACTCTTACAGTGACTCTCATCAATGGCAACCCTGGAAGAATTCAGATCCCCGCCGTCACCGGCACCGCCCTCGCACAGTTAGGCTCCCTTACCGTCAGCATCATTAGCCTCTTACCGTCTCCTCGTCGTTTACGCCATTAGCCTCTCCTCTGCATCATTGTCTCTATTACGTGCTAGCGTCGTCGTTTCGCCTTATCTTGTTGGTTGCCATTAAGGTTGCGACTATTGTTGGCCATGAACTGGCTCATCAGTGGTTCGGTAATCTTGTTTCAATGGAGTGGTGGACGGATCTATGGCTGAATGAGGGGTTTGCAACATGGTTCGGTAAGTTTCGGATTGTGCAAAATACTGCTTTCAGGCGATTTTTTATTTTCCAGCTAATTTGTCCCATTTGTTACTCTGGTTTAGGATTCCTTTTTCCATTTGTCCCCTTTCTGTTTTCCTTAAGAAGAATGGGAAAAGACTCAAAGCCAAAGGAGTCAGGAAAGGAAAAGGGGAAACAAGAAGCAAGTGGAAGTGATGAGAATGCTTCTAAGGGCAAAGGAAAAGGCGCCAAAAGTGCAGATGGCCTTGGTACCTGCACTTATGTCAAAGGTAGCATAAGATTTGCCACTTCATTGGATTTTTCTATCATTGTTGGTGTATTGACATTAAATACTTTTTATTTGGTGCAGCAAGGCAGATCTTGTGTGAGAAGCAAGGTAAGATCAATGAGGCATACAAGAAGCTGCAGGATGGTTGGCTTGAAAATGGAGATAAGGTCCCACCAGCAGAGTTTTCAAAGGTAATTTTCTTTGAGTTTAATTGCATTTGGTAGGGTTCTTAAGTTAGTGGGTGGTCTATTCATATATGTGCATCATTTGTTCATATTTCTTTTTGAGTTGTTATTGAGTTTTCAGTTCATTGTGGGACAAAGAATCTTATTTTGGCTTGAGTATCATAAGCATGAATATTTTCATTCAGAATTGCTCCAAGGATTGGTGCAGAATTCTTGGAAGGAAGAAATAGAAATCTATTCATTTAGAATAAACTACCCCATATATTGTTGACATTGCAGAGTTTGCTTATCAATTTTCTTTGTTTTCATTTTTTTTCTTTAATTAGTTAACTAATCTCTCTCTCTTTCTCTCCCTCCCTTGGCTATGACCAGGTTAGTTATTTAGCAACTGATAGCTTGTTTCCTGACTGAAAAATATGGTCTCAATTCTTAAATGAATCTACTGAGGGTCTCAGGTTGGATGGGCTTGCGGAATCCCACCCAATTGAGGTATTGTATCATTTAATCTGCCAGCCTTTCTTTAATGTGGCTAAGTTTATCTTACATTGGATTTTTATACACAGACTAATTACATGTAGTGTAATTCTTTGTATTGTTTGTTGTATCAATCTAAAAAGGACTCTTGGGTAATCCTTGGTTAACAACTTTATAGTTTGTCTTACGAGTTTTATATAAATTTTATTTGCAGGTAGAAGTAAATCATGCTGGCGAGATTCATGAAATATTTAGGTTTAAACTTTAATAAGTGAACTCTGACAGCATTCTAGATTCCTCGATCATCTAGAATTGATTTATTAGTTCCTCTTCAATGTTGGTTGTTTTAGTAAATTAATCTTTCAATTGAGCAAAATGAGTGTTAATATTTTTTATGCTAACCCCAATGATCAAACCACTCCTTACATTGTGGATTTTTTTCTCACCAATTGACAAGCCTTATTATATACAAATGATCCATTCTGCTTATTCTTTCCAGAACCTCTAGAAGAAGTGAAATTCAACAGCAGCATGAAACAAGTAGCAGCAATACCATACAATTTAAGATGTCATGGTCGTGTAGTTGGCGAGCGCTATTTGATATATTGATTTCCTTTTTTTTTAATATTCCTTTTCTTGAAAATCAATTATTTTTTGAAGTCAAAGACAAAAGCCTTGTGATCCCCCTTTATCAGAATCTGATGAAGATGTTGAACCCTGTTTACTCGAAGCTGGTAAAGATGAAGAGCCCCCTTTACATAAAGGTGGTAATATTGAAATAAGAGTAAGTCAGCATGATTTTATTCATTTAACTTTTTTCGATTATAGTGTATGGCATTACATTATTATTATTATTATTATTATTATTATTATTATTATTATTATTATTATTATTATTATTATTATTATTATTGTTTAAATTTCCTTGTTCTTACAAATCAACTTCTATGTGACGTCAAATGTCCCTTTTTATATGTGTTTGGTGAAGAGGTTAGCTTTTATTGGGTTTCTTTCCTGCATCCTGGTATTGTAGTTTGGGATAATATTTGATTTCCCTGATGTGGGCACTGAAGTTTAACATTTGATTTGTGACTGTGCTTTGGGTTTAGAGTCAGTTAACCTTCTCTAATTTGGTTGCATTTATTTTGTTTTGTATCATGTGACAGACTCTTGAGCAAATTCGTAACAGAGCAGAACGCCTTAGGATTAAATCAGATATATATTTATATTCAAGTACTGATATTGAGGTAGAAATCTGGATTTCTTCTGATTAGTTTTGCTGTTAGCATTCTTCTTGCTATATTATTTTCTGTTTTATACATGGATTTTTATTGAAGTTATTATCTGGGTCCTATTAAGTGATTATTTAGCCTTAACTTGCGAGAACTGTATGGTGAAGTCTAGATACTTGTATGCTTTTTTATTTAATTTAGTTTTTAGGACATATTGAAGAAAGCTCAGCTTCTTTTCCCTCGTGCTATGGTTGTTGATTCAATACAAACTCTTAATCCTATTAACACTGTTAGTGATTTTCCTTCAACTCTATTAACACTTTTCTTTTTTTATCATTTGCCAATGTCTTTGAATTTAATATTTTATTTTGATTTATGTATTCTCTGGTGGTCAGAGCAAAAGGTTAAGTTGAATGATGCTGAGCATAAGTTAAAAGATCAAGGACGTCAATTAAAGGTTCAACATAAAAGAATTGGTTCTACTAAAAAGACAATTCATTCTTTGTATAAAAAGTTGAATCTCCAACTTCCTTCAACCTTGTCTGATCCTGCAGAAGATGAGCTTGGGACAGGCTCTAGTGATGATGAGGATGATAACATAAGTGATTGATGTCAGGAGTATATGTTTTTTCGATTTAGATTAAGGAATTTTTAGGTGAATTAGTTAGTATATTTTATTTTATTAATGATATTTGACCTTTTTAAAGGCTTTCTTTGTTTTAGTTTAAGTATTTTTTTTCCTTATTTTAGTTTGATTACATTTATGCACATATGTATTTTAATAATAAATATTTTTTTAACTCTTTTATAGTAATTACCTTTTCATAACTTTATTATGTGTTTATAATTTCGATGATGTAATATGAGAAAAATGATTATGATGGTCTTAATATAGAAAGCAGATCGAATACAATTTATTTTTTATGAAAATTATTTGAAATATTATATTAAATTTGTAGAAAATTTATGCGAAAATAATTTTTTGTTTTGTATGAAATTTGTTTCAAATACGTAAATTCTTTTAAATTAAATTTGTCTGAAATTTAATTGAAAAGAAATATTTGATTTGTCTAAAATTTGTTCGAAAAAAATTTGTTATATTTGACTAAATTCATTAGAAATTTGTCTGAAATAAAATATATTTTTTTGTTTGAAATTTGTCTGAAATACATTCTCTTTATGTTGGTTAATCTGTCTAAAATTCGTCTAAAATACATCATAATAGTTAAAAATCTAGCAGATAAATTCCTATTCGAAATCCGTCACAAAATCGTCTGAAAAAAATTTTGGACGAAATTTCAGACAAAATGTAAATTAGCAACAAGGCTTTTTGGGACAAAAAAATTTCGTTCCAATTTTGTTTGAAAGAAAAATTTTGTCTGTAATTTGTTCGAAATTTATTTCAATTTCGTCTCAAAATTTGTCCGAAAAAATCCTATTTCTAGTAGTGCATAATCTCAGGGAAGTTTAAATTTCTTTTATTTTTCTATTTAATTGATTTATCATTTATTACATCTTTGTTTTTTTTTTCTATGTAGTTTAATCTTGGGAGATATTTTTAGTAAACTATTGAGAGGTGCATTTGTTTTCTTGATATTCAGATATGGTTGTAAAATTTAAGTAGATTCTCTGTAAAATTCATGTGTTAGGACTTAGGGTTTTTAATTTGGGGGCCGGTTGTCACCGTCTGTGGCGCAGGTGAACTCGTACCCAACTGTTCGAGTACTTCGTGGAATCACTGGTGGTTGCCATCAAATCTGAATCCAACAGCCCTGTTCGAGGTTTAGCATTACTCTTTCTTTTAGTTGTATTGAAGCTACTGGTTTAAGCTATGTACCTACCTTATTTTAATTTAACTTTTTTGCACAAGACAGCTATAAGAAATGCTTGATTACAAGTAAAGCAAGTTGATTCCTTAGTGCCAAACAGAGTTGGAGTTTTGGTTCCAATTTTAGAGTTGTCTTAAGGGATTATTGAGTAACTTTTTAAATTTGAATTTGCTAGTGTATTTCTTATAGGAAGGGCGTCTTTGGGAATTGGGAAGGGTAATTGTGACTAAAAGGAAACTTTTTTACTAGTATACTTTGTGGCATGATTTATTGTAACTTTGAATCTCTCAATCATTTTTATTGTTGCTTTATGATGTGGAGGCTACTGTAAGTTATGAGATTGGAGTCATTTTCAGGTTTGATTTGTATTTATTTAATTTTCTGTAGCAAATGTAATTTCTTTTCAAGTAGGTGCTTCTCTATGTGGATAAGAAAAAAATAGTAGCTTGTTTTTTCAATGATTGTTATGGTATTTAATTAAACTGATATAATCTGCAATACAACTTTGTACCTTTGACTATTGTATCAACATGTAGATAACCTCTCTACTGAATCTGTTGCTCAGATATTCTGAAAAAAGAAGCCCAAGAAGTAAAACTCAAACTTGTTTACAATTTCATAATTACTAAGGGGCCTATTTTGATCATCCCTTATTTTGATGAACAAGTTCTCATGAAAAAGGATTGGTATAAGAAGTGAGGACCTACAAGATTCATTGGAGTTGTTGATAAAGGGTTGTAGCATGTCCCTCTCATTTCCAAGGCTTATGATTCCAGCAGCAATCTATGTTATTTTGGTTCTGTCCCATCAGTATTTTACCAATAATTTCTTTGATTTTCAGGTAAAATTTGAAACTTATTCTATAAAATATTTGAAGTGCACATTACTAGACAAAACACATTCTCATTTGCATTAATATATATCGTTCATTTCAACCTGTGCCGGTCATATTTGGGATGTTTGTGTACAAGGCTGGAGTTCTAGTTTAAGTTTATAGAGACAATGAAGACTAGCAATTAGCATTTCTAGAAAATGACTTACTCAATTGAATGATATTTTATTTGAAGGAAAATGAAGAGAGCTACAATCAAAGCTATTCACTGCTTAAAGTCCTTCAAATTTTAATGGTTGAGGCCGTTGTTGGCATAGTTAATGTTGGTCAATTGGTTCTAATAATTGCCAGAGGATGCAGCTTTGATATGTCTATTTTTTATTTTGTTCATTCCAATTTAAGATTCCAATCATAGTTCTCTATTAATGAACTGAGTTTGATTGAGTTGCAAAAATAATATATGTAATGTAATATGAATGCAAGCAATAATTAGGGGTGTGACATGGCTTCTACATTATTTTTGGAATGTACACAATTAGCATGTTTATTTGATTCTCGATTTGGTAGTGAATTTGTTTGAAGTTATTTATTATGATGATGAATTATTGATTTGCTGCAGATTGAGCATTAAGATCCAGTTGCATATGATGATGCATTCCATGAATGGTAACCGCCAATGGTGCTCTGCTCTCTGCTCGCCCAGTCTTCATCACTGCCTTTATAAGTAAGTGATATGCATTCAAAATACCTGGAAAATTTTAATGATGTTAAAGTCTAAGATTGATTTGAATATTGATCCATTTGCTTGATCTAAATTTCTATTGACATGTTATAATCTTCTAGATGTTGTTCTTTGTTATTATTAACAAAGTCTCTGTTGCAATGGTGGATCATGTAAATTTGATTAAAGTGTTGTCATAATTTTGTTGAAAATTGACAAAAAGAAGTAAGAATTAGGATGTTAAAATTGATGTTGTAACTAATTGAATGATGTTGTGTTTGATTTATTAGATGATGATGATGCCGAAAATTCTGTTTGTTAGAGTGCAGAATTTGTTGAAAGGCTAAAAGCTAAGTTTCATGATTGAATTAATTGATGTTACATGCTAATGATTACTTGAGATGATGCTGGACTATTTGTTATATATAATGCAGTAAATTGCTGATAATATATGTGAATTGTTTGAGTGATTTTTGGGTGGATTACTATGTTGAGTAATGCAGAAATTGTTGATTTCATACGAGTATGCTTAAATGTGAAAAGTGACCAAAAATGGTGATTTATTAATCCTGAGCGCGTGGGGTTGATTTAATCTTTCTAATAAGTCACAATAGGTAAAAGAAAGTTAGAATGCAAGGTTAAAGTGACTGAAAAGCTAGGAATCAATTTTTGACCTCTCAAAATCCGAGGTTACATGTTGCAGAATTATGCAGTTTCGGGCAGCACTTTGTGAATAAAATTGGGAGTAATCTAGCACTCAAAATGAGTAAAATTATTTTTTTATGAAACCTTGAGATGTCTAGATTGTTTTCCTAAAATTTCGGAGTTTTCCAATGTGTGGTTTGGGAGATATGATTTTTAGAAAATGGTCATTTTCTGCAGAAACAATGCTGTCCGAATTCTGGAACAGCAACTTCAAAACCACATATCTCAATACTCTGAAACTCTTTGGAGGTGAAACTAAAGAGAAATGAAATATTAGGATGTCTAATATTTTATGTCCAAATTTTAGGACAATTCGAGTTTTTTAGAGAAAGTTGTGCCTTCTAGAAGTAGGGCTGTTCACTGCTGTGACGACACCGTTTTCTTAAAACAAAATCATATTTTGAGAGGCATAACTTTTTTTAGAGAAGTGAAAATGCTATGGGAATTAAACTGGGTAAAAGATGGATAAGTCTAGTTCAACCATACCAAAATTTAGGAGAATCTAACCAAATATAGATTTTATATGATTTTTTTAAATTGGTTACTGCTTGCTCTTTTTATGAAGTGTACTAAATCAGTAGCTGATTTTTAAAAAATCATATAAAATTAAATAATAATATATTAGGATTTCTTTTGTCCCATTTTTTATATGTATAATATATTAGGTATATGTATAATATGTTATATCTCTTATATTTGCATATGGTTTAATCTCTTGAAATTTTACCTGGCAACGAACAGGTTGAAATTTTTGGTTGAAGCTTCCAAGAAGACTTTGTCAAAATAAAAATAATAGTGTCATGTCAAGGTACAATACACACTTTCCATTACTCTTTTCATATTATGATTGTGGCAAGCTATTAATTCATGTGTAAATTCACTTTGCTTGTTTTGTTATTTTTGAAGTTGTAATTTGACTTTTCAAGTATAGTTGAATAGGTGATTTTCTTGTAGTGAGAAGATTAATATGTTAATTATTTTTTTCTTGTTGTATTCTTTTCAAATCACAATTATTTTGCTAGCAAATGCCGGTCTCCAAAGTTATGACACGCACTCCTATATTTGTCACTTCTGATACACTCGCCATCAAAGCTCTTCAAAAGATGGTCCAAGGTTAGCCCTTATAGTTTCTTTATCCTTAGTATTGGGCATCAAACAATGGTTTAAAGTTCTAGAGGAAGTTGCTAGAAATTAGAAATGCTACTGATGCCTACCACAATTTCTGTTACTGGATTAGTTGCTAACATTCAAAGCCATATTTAAGTTTCCAAAACTAGGATAATTTTTGTGGTGGTTTTGGCTTTTTGCTATTCCTAGAATGAATTAGTTTCTTACAGACCTTTAGATTCATCATGGTAATCATATATTATCAATTGCAATTAAGTCTCTACCTTTTATGGAACACTTTGAGGTACAACACTCTTATGGCCATTTGATTTTGTCTCATAAGTAAGAACAAACTCAATTAAGTATAAATTTTGTTACTGTTTACTTAGTATGTAATCAATCTTTATGGTTTTGGAATTTGGTTGTTCATTAAGTGTTATGTTTCTGACATGGGAGTACAAAAAATATACACCTTAGGATATGTATGAATGAGAATGACTATCTCGTATCTATTAACATTTGTACTATTATTTGCATCTATATTTTGGTTGCTATTTGACAATAATTGTATATAAGAAAAGGGTTTCATATGTTAACTTTGACAATGACTGTAGACAACTAGATATAATGTATTTGTTATTACTTATTAACATATTCTAGAGTCAGTCAGGTTCCATTTGCTAGTGTAGTCTTGCTTAGTCAAAAGAAGTTGTTTCAGATGTTAGGTTGGTAAGAGTTATGCTTTTTAAATGTGAGCATAGTTGTTTCTTTGTTACATCTTTTAGGAGTCATATCTGAAGTATCTAGTAGGAGCAATAGTAAATAGGTAAGACATGATGATCCATCGTAGTGGCATATCTAAGTCATTGAATTGGATGATAGTTTATTGCATTCAAACTGATAACATTTCATAAAATTTGCATACATGGATTGAAGAATTGATTAACTATTTTTTCTATTTGGCAATTCTTGCTGTCACTTAAACTAATCAATTTACCACCATCGAATATTGACAATAGCAAGGTTAGTATAGAAAAATAATAACACAAACTTGGTAGTATTTTATAACTAAGTATCAAAAGTCATATAGTATTTTGTTTGATTAGACTAAAACATTGTTATTTATTATCCTTATGCAGATTGTTGACTCAATAGTATCGCATGAATGAATTCCGTAGAAGGACAGAGTAAAAAATAGAATTCTAAGATTGGACTTATTTTGATTTGAAGCAAACATTTTTTTTTGAATTTGACTATGTAATTCTTAGCAAGAGATTTACTATGTTAATATTTTTATAAATATATTATTTTGTATTTCTATTAATTTTGTTGTTTTTGCCACAAGTTTAGATTCAATAAATGAAAAATATTAACATTTATAGTATTAAAAAAATTCAAAAAGGGCCAAAAAATTTATCTTTAAAATTAAATAAAAAAATCAGCATTTTTTAGAAGGAAATATATATATATATATATATATATATATATATATATATTTTTTTTTAAATTTGTATTAAAATTAGCGGCGGTTTCATAACCGTCGCAAAGAATCCTAAATTAGAAAACGTAATAACATTGCGGCGGTTCGTAACCGTCGGTAAGAAATGGACTAAATCCTAATATTTGTATATTGCGACGGTTTTAAACCGCCGCTAAATTAGTTACCACAAAATACTGATTTAGCGGTGGTTATACCAGCGGTTGCTGGAAACTGCTACCAAACCCAATCCCGGCGCCCATATCCATGGCGGTCCGGTTAGCCACCGGCCTTTGATTTTGCGGTAGTTTAAAACCGCCGCTAATCAAGAAAAAAATCACCAGTATTCTGCACCTCCCTTGTAGTGAGGGTTGGGATTAAATGGGGGGATCTCAACCAGTTGATAAATTGTGTCAATTAATTTTCATTTGGGAATCACAAGTGTTTTTGTAAAAACAGAATGCTTGAACTCAACAGTTTTAAAGGGCTTTTTTAAAATATGAGTAAAAGATGTTAGTTCATTTCTTTCAATTTGAATTTTTCTTCATCTCTGAGGGTAATGGGCGTAGAGAAACTTACTAACATGCAAACAGAAGATGATGGGTCATATAAGTGAGTATAGAAAGATGTTAAAATCCGTGGTTCCTTGTTCGTTGATGAAAAAAGTGTGAGTGAGATTGACAAACGGAATGAAGATAATTAGAAGGGGCTCTAGTGTTAATGTTGTGTTGCTGTCATGTTCAAGGGCTGAAAGAATTTTTCATCAAAGCAAAGATTTTGAATTTTTCTATATGCATAGTTGTGTTTTATAGGAATTACGTGTGAATCTGTCATTTACAGACTTTGAGTGTTGTGTTTTGTAGCAGTTAAACTAGCTCCTTTACAACTTCATTCTAATGGTTGGGTATTTTTGAGATGCTTTAAAATCTTAATGGAATATCTTGAAATTAAACCTACGTTAAACTTATTTTTCTCCCTATTTCAAGTCAAAAGGGTATAGAAGGGAGTTTGGATAAACTTAAATAGTTCTCCTAGTATGGGTATTTTTAAGTTGTATAAATCCTCTTTAAAAAATTTTAAGAAAATATTTTGAAAGTAAAAAGTGAAAATATTTTGAAAGTAAAAAGTGTATATCTTATCTCTTTAGAACTTTTTGCTTACCTCTTGACGAGTTCTTCTTCTGGTTTTATAGCGGTAAGTCCGAATTTCGAGATTTATCAGTTACCGAATTATAACGTTCTGATTTGATCTATCGTCATGGTTTTAATTGCCAATTTATAACGTACAAATTGAACTTTTGATAACCGATTTATAATGGCCACATCAATTATACTAGATATTAATATAAAAATTAAATTTGAATATTAATTAATGTACGAAGTTATATTAAATATTTTAATTTTAATAATTACAAGCCAATTTTAAATTTTTTTTTCTTAAGTACTTTTAAAAATAAACACCTTAGCTTTTAAAAATGACAAGCATAAGCACATAAATTTTTTATTTACTAAATACAAAATAAAATGTTTATACTTAAAAAAAAAACAAACATCTTTTTAAAAATTTTTACCAAACCAAATTTTAGTTTATACTATAAAAAAAGGCTCTTAAATAAAGTGATTATTCATGAACTCTGGATCTAGATCATTTGCATAGACATAGCCGAAAAACATGCCCAAATATACGATAATGAGATATATACAAATACGTAGATCAATGATAATAAGAAGAAGAAACGGTATCCATCATACATGACCCTAATTCCTTAGTGGTGAGTACTACATAATCCATATATTAATACAGGTTAATAATGGTTTGCTAGTGAAGGAATTAAAGGACAAATAGGACACTTTGTGCATTCAGTTGCTACAATTCCCGAGGATGTTGTTGTAGTAATAACTATTCACGAGTGTCACTTTGTCGGTTCATAATTGGCATTTGGCAACTTGGCACTATTGGGTTTCCCTGCTCTAACTTCTAGGTGTGTGTTTTTGGACTTAAGCTGTTAACCCCAACTCAGTTATTGTATTACAATTACACTTCGGCATATGCACCTATTCAATTCCCTAACCATAAACATAAATAATAAACATGCCTTATCGAGCAGCTAAGGAGCCCTTTCCTCACACCAATTAAGAAGGTAACGTTATACTATTTGCTTAACAACATATGTTATATGTACATGCACATGTTAAGTATACAAAATTAAATTGATTTATATTCAATTTTATCAATAAAGTAGAAATGTAAATCAATTTTACGTAAGATATTCTATTTAATAGTGATGAATAAAGTATAAGTTAACACAGTTCGTTTGTCCCATTTGACATGTGCACGTAACATTTTGTATAGTTGTTTAATAAATAGTTAAGTTGTACATTGTTACTTATTCATTAAGATCATTATTGTATGTGTAAAACTTTTGACGTTAGTAAATAGTTAAGTCAAATAAATTTTATATAGATTACATATTAAATATTAGATTTAATATTCTATTAGTTTTATAATATTATTAAATTTATAATTAGATTCTTATATTATTTTTAATAAAATTTTTACACTATTTTTAATTTTATAATTAAGTCACTATAAAAAAACTATTTCAACATTTTTTTTAACAGTCATAATTAAATATAAAAATTAATATATTTTTGATAAATATTATAAATGTCAAATTTTCTTTTTTTTTATGAATAGTTTGACCGTAAAAAATTATTCTTTAATTTTGACGGTCCTCAACTTATTCCACTAAAAAATAAGAAAGCATCATATTGCTCCTTTCTCTTAGTTCCATCAAAAATATCACATTGCTCTCAGTCATTCTTTAGCTCCAGTATAATGAGAAAGTATAGACATGCATGTTAACGTACATAAATTGCTATAACTTCAGTTTTAAGATCTCGTTTCATTCTTCAGCTCCAAAATCAACTTCGTCTTGTTAGGTATTTTTTTCTCTCTCAAGATTTTTTATTCTTTCATAAATCTGATTTAATTTTTGTTTTGATGTTTCAGAATTCAAAATTGTTATATTCAAGCTTCTTATTACTTTACGTATTAAGGTAAGTATTCACATTCTTAGATCTATTCCTTAATTTATATTTTCTGATTTGGCTTCTTATTGATCTGTTCTATAATTCGTAGTTTTTTATTTTTTTTATCATACCTAATTGCTCTTGAATTTGTTCTTCATATCTGATTTGGTAATTTGTGTAAATCTGTTCTATATATTCGATAATTTGCTCTACTCTATTTGATTTTTTTATTTTTTTATTCATAATAAAAAAGAGAAAGATAACTATGACTTGGTGATGTAATTCTACTGTTTGTTCTGTTTTAGAGTTCTATTCAGTTTATGTTTTATCTAATTTGACTTTTAATCTTTCATTTTTTTCCTTTTCAATTTTTGTACACCAAGTGTTTGTTCTTTTTCCTAATTCAAAGGTTCATATCAAATAGGAGTATCTAGCTTTACTTTGAGAGTTGGATTTCTATATATATATATATATATATTCTATTTTGAGAGTCTGAATTTCTATAATATATTAATTTGCATTAGTGATATTGTTTATGATATGGCAGTTACAAATATGACCTATAACTCAGTATCGCACGTTACAGCTCGGCTATAACCTAGCATCACACGTTACACCTCGGCCATAACTCGGCATTGCACGTTACAAACACGGCTTTTATGAGCTATAACTCGGCAGACTGATGTTTTGAATCAAAACCGCCAACTAAAATGGTAGAATAGCCAGATATGTTATCAATCCTCTCCAAAACCGACGTTAAGGCGGAAAACCGTAACTGACGAAGAGCTGACCATATAAAAGCGAGGTAAAGTATCTTTTCCAGAAACTTCCGAATTATACATTGTACTGACTTTAGCATTGGAGTGCCTTTGCAGGTACACTCCCCCTCTCTCTTTTCGTCATACACACTTTCACGCCTCGCCAAAGGAAAGAGCTCGGACTCAACGAGTCAGCAGTTCAGCCTCTCGAAGAGATAGTTCGGCACATACTCATCATAAGGAACTGACCTATTCTACAGGCAAGAACAATTGGCACCCACCGTGGGGCCGAAGAGATAAATTTTTTCCTCTTTTGGTCTCGATACCTTCGCCTATATCCATGGCTGACGTGCTACCTCCTTCCCTGTCCGAGCTTCTCCGGATGGTGACCGAGCTACAATAGGCCAACCAACGTATGGAAGAAGAAAATCAGAGAATGGCTGCCCAAATCACCGAATTGAACAATGATCGGATCGAAAATAACAACGCTCATCAGCCTCAACCAGAGGATGCTGAACATCATCCTGACCCTTCTCATGTGTCTGAGACCATTTGAGTCGAGGGAGCCCAGCTTGAAGATGAGAATGAGGAACCCGATGAGCTCGTGGGACCTTTCACACCAGAAGTGATGAACTTCAAATTTCCACGAAGATTCACCTTACGATTGATCCTCACACCTTATGACAGACTCGGAGACCCAAAAAAGTTCATCAAGAAGTTCCGATCAATAATGATTGTCAACGGTGCATCTGACACTGTGTTATGCTATTGTTTTCCAAATTATTTAGACGGTCCTGCACTTGATTGGCTTTGTGCTTTGCCTGCAGGTTCAATTTTGCGATTTCAATAGCTGGCCAAACTATTTGAGGACCATTTTGCTGGATCTGCAATTTATCTGCATGACTCAGATTATCTGAATACAATCAAGCAGGGACAAAATGAGAGCCTGAAGGACTATATGACTCGTTTCACGAAAGTCGCCATAAGCATACTAGACCTCCACCCTGAAGTCCACCTACATGCCATTAAAAGCGGACTCTGACCTGGGAAGTTCCAAGAGACAATCGTAGTATCCAAACCAAAAACCCTTGCCGAATTTTACGAGAAGGCCAAGGGCCAGATTGATGTTGAAGAGCTTAGACAAGCTCGGAAGTCCGACAAAATAAACTACAGAGACGAAGAAAAAGTGCCTAGCAGTAAGAAAAATTTTAAACTAACCCCTCGGTTTGATTCTTACACGCAGTTTAATGCCAAGCGAGAAGACATAATCAAAGAGATCCTGAACTCAAAATTAATTAAACCACCAAGAAAGGCAGGCACATATTAAGATACAAAAAATGTCGACAAATCTAAATACTGCGCCTTCCACCAGAAGCACGGCCATACAACTGATGAATGTGTGGTGGCAAAAGACCTCCTGGAGCGGCTAGCTCGGCAAGGTCACCTTGACAAATACATTGGAGGTCATATCCAGAGACGTACCCCATCCTCCGCAGGCAATGCTTCATCTGAACAACAAAACCGAGGAAAGGAGAAGCCATCTTCGACCCAATCTGAACAACCTCGAGGTATAATTAATTGTATTTCAGGAGGAGGTGCCAGTGGTGGCTCATCAAACTCGGCTAGGAAAAGATCTTTCCGAGCAATATACTCGGTGGAAGGAACACAACACGAGCACCAAATAACACCTCAATTTCCACGCATGACGTTTACACATGTGGATTTCGACTCCAATATTCAAAACTTAGACGACCTCATGGTCATCACTATTCAATTGGGAGACCTATTAGTAAAAAAGGTACTCCTAGATCCAGGAAGTAGTGCCGACGTCCTGTTTTACTCAACATTTCAAAAAACAAAGCTCAGCGACAACACCATCTAACCAACGGGGGGAGACCTTGTCGGTTTTTCAGGTGAACGAGTCCCAATACTGGGATCAGTGTGGTTGAAAACCACACTGGGTGCTGGGTGAGCATACTCTATGCAAAACATGTGATATTCAGTATTTAGTAGTAGATTGCTTCAGCCCATATAACCTTATACTTGGCCGACCTTTCTTAAACAAGTTCGGCGCAATTATATCTACAGTTCACCTTTGTGTCAAGTTTCCTATGCAGGACAAACACATTGTAACCATCCATGGAGATCATAAAGAAGCACAACAGTGCTACAACATCGGAAGAAAGCTTCAAAACTGACCAAAACAGCCTCAAATCAACAATGTCCACCTCACAACTAACAGCTCGGCGTTCGCCGACCTAGATCCTAGGGATGACTTTCTTGAACGACCTACGCCAACAGGTGAGCTACAAAAGGTATACTTCAATGAGGATCCTAATAAATTTACCTTTGTAGGTACAGAAATAAACACAGAAGAACTGACTGCAACAAAAACCTTCCTACAAGAGCAAGCCGATCTATTTGCCTGGGCGCCTTCTGACATGCCCGGCATCGACCCAAAGATCATCAGCCACAACCTAGCAATCAACCCTTCTGTTAGACCTGTACAACATAAAATGAGAAACCTCGGAGATGAAAAGAAAAGAGCATCATTAGAAGAAACTCAAAAGCTAATTAATGCCGACTTCATCAGAGAAATCAGATTTACTACTTGGCTCGCTGATAAACCACTATTTTATGGTTTATCTTGTGCTCAATTGAGTGGTTTTTATCAGCTCTTTATCCACTTATTCATACTATTTGCATGGTTTTACATTTGCCTTCCTAATTATGTGCTTTGATTGAAAACATGCTTCTTTGGACTTATAATTGCTAATATTAATCTTCTCTTATCACCATTAGATGTCTTGATATGTGTGTTAAGTGATTTCAGAGATTACAGGGCAGGAATGGCTCAGAGGATGGAAAGAAAGCATGCAAAAGTGGAAGGAATACAAGAAGTTGGAGAAACTGCTAAGCTGTCCAGCCTGACCTCTTCGCACTCAAACAGCTATAACTTTAGCTACAGAAATCCAAACGACGCGGTTCCAGTTGCGTTGGAAAGGTAACATCCGGGGCTTCAATTTGATATATAATTTACCATAGTTTCCCCGACGCCAGACGACGCGAACGCGTGAGTCACGTGGACGCGTGACCTGGCAGGAACGCAACCCGCGCGGACGCGTGGACGACGCCTCCGCGTCACTTTTCCGCGACCTGTACGTACCAGAATACGCTGGGGGCGATTTTTGGGCTGTTTTTGATCCAGTTTGCAGCCCAGAAAACACAGATTAGAGGCTATAAAGTGGAGGAATACATCCATTAATAATCAGGCTCTCATAATTCACTTCTCATGAATTAGATTTAGTTTTGAGAGATGCTCTCTCCTCTCTCTTAGGATTAGGATTAGGATTTAGGATTTTTATTATGTTTAAGCTATGATCTTTTCAACCACAGGTTCAATGTTCCCTTAAATTATTTTCTACTTTTATTTATTTTATTTTATTACTCCATTTGTTATTTACATCTCAATTGGCTTATGACTTTCATGTTAGGATTTTCTTGATCAATATTACTTGAGGTATTTCAGTTTAATATTGCTTTCTTTTATTTACATTATTGTTATTCCCATCTGAAGATATTTTTATTCCAGTAAATTTACTTTTTCCCCTTTTGGTCTTGGTTAAGAAAGCAGTAACTCAGGAGTTATCTTAGCTCAACATAATTGATAACTGTTATCTTTGATAATTGAACTGAACTTCAATAATCCCAATCTTTTCTTAGGAAATAAATAGGATTCGAAGATCAAACTAATTAGTCCCTTGACTTTTCTTTGCTTTAGTAAAGGTTAACTAAGTGGAATTAAGATTCAACTTTCATTATTATTGATAAGGATAACTAAGTCTGGACTTCTATTTCTCATACCTTGCCAAAAGTTTATCTTACAGTTATTTATTTATTTTATTTGTCATTTAAATATATCTGTGCTCATTGCCTAAGCTCCAAAACCCCCAATTTACAAAAATCATAACCAATAATAAGAATATACCTCCCTGCAATTCCTTGAGAAGACGACCCGAGGTTTGAATACTTCGGTTAACAATTTATTTAGGGGTTTGTTACTTGTGACAACCAAAACGTTTGCACAAAGGGATTTCTGTTGGTTTAGAATCTATATCTACAACGCGACTATTTTATTAAAATTCTTTACTAGCAAAAATCATAACGTCACTCGCCAATGTCGTAATGGTAAGGAAACAAAATGGTAAGTGGCGCATGTGCGTTGAATTTACTGACTTAAACAAGGCATGCCCGAAAGATTCTTATCCTTTACCATCCATTGACTCTTTGGTGGACAACGCCTCTGGTTATGCCACCTTAAGTTTCATGGACGCCTATTCGGGCTATAATCAAATCCTTATGCACCCTTCTGACCAGTGCAATAGGAAGAAAAAGATTGAACAGAGAGTCATGCGAAAGCGTGGCTGGAGGCGCACCTTTAGCATAATTTGACCCCACGCGACCGCGTCGCTGATGCATCCGCGTCAGGTGGGAACATTGGCCTCCCACGCGACCGCGTCACCCACGCGGCCGCGTGCCATGTAATTCGACGTAAAAAGGATGTATGGCAGTAAGTTGAGCTGGAGTTGGGCTGGACTCGTGCTGGAAGCCCAAGCCTTCCTACGCGAACGCGTGCCCCACGCGTCCACGTCATATTGGAAATAAGGTCACTCACGCGATCGCATGCCCCACGCGACCGCGTCACCCAGATTTTTGGCAATAGGCATTTAAACAGAGAGTTGCGCGAAGGCGAGGCTGCACTCGTGCCATTCGCACAAATCAGGTCACGTGATCGCATGATCCACGCGTCCGCGTCACCTGACCTTTTCGCGCACCACGCGACTGCGTCACCCACGCATCCGCGTCGCCTGCGCCGCACAACTTATCCAAATCAGCGCCAATTATCTTATCTTTTCTTTCCTAATCCTGATTTATTTTCTATCTTTTCTTCTTTCTTCTTTCTTTCTTACTTTATCTCTTTCACTTCTCATTCTTTTTCACTTTTATTTTATTTTATTTAATTTATTTAATTCATTCATTGCATTTTAATTTTGTGCATATTTTTCTTTTCTTTTCTAAAATTTTTATTTTTTCCATTGGTGTCACTTGTTCATATTCAACTATTATGTCTTTTCTGGTTTTATTTTGGTGCTCAGTGACTTGTTCTACACTATTGGATAATATTATTTAAGTCAATACTAATCTTTTATAATATTTGTATTAATTTTACATTGACAAAAATTTATATTATCTCTCCTTACCCACACTCGCTTCCCTATTGTTGTAAATTTTTGCACTCTTGATCTGCCATGTACTTCTACTATTTTCTCACCTACATGTTGTAACTACCATGTAATTGAGACCCTCATTTTTGGCATTAACCAACCCATATTTTATTTGTTTTCTATCTTTGCTTTGGGTTACTTTTCTTCCCTTTTTCTTTCAGGATGGCCACCCGGAAGGGAATCGGAAGACGTTACATGGGAAAACAAGACAAGTCCATCTGCACAATCCTTGAAGAAAAAAAAAGTATCAGTTAGAACAACCCGTCCACCTGCACATCTCAGCATGCACCGAGGACGGTGCAATCTTTAAGTGTGAGGAGGTCGATACCAATCTCCATGGGTTAGTTATTCTCTCTCAAACACCAATATTTTACTTTAATTGTTAGTTCATTGTTGTATTTGTATGTTTAATTTCATGTTTATTTGATTTTATGCATTTAGTTACTACTTGGTTGAAGTAATATTTTCTTTTTTAAGAAATTTTTATAGCATTTCACTAATTTAAAAATTTTTTTGTGTTAAATTTGTTTGAAGTTGTAATTGAAACATGGTTTTTGAGCCAAAGAACACACAACTTATGAGATTTTGAGCTTATTTATATGGTTACATTATTTAACCATAAATATTTTATTCTTGTGTGTTTACTTCTCTATAATTGTGATCTTTACTTTGTTTCAGTCTATATGTCCAATATTTAGTGTACTTACATGTTTGCATATGATTGAGGCCATTATTTGATTTTAGCTCACTTATCCCAAATAAGCCTACCCTTTACATCACCCTTGTTAGCCACCTTGAGCTTTTTAATCCCCATTTGTTCTATATTTTACCACATCACTAACCTTAAGCGGAAAACAAATAAATTATCCCAATTGAATCTTTGGTTAGCTTAAGATAGTGTGTTAATTAAGTGTGGGAAAACTATGGGAACATGGGTTAATAAGGGAATGCGTTATATTTTTAATTTGATAAAATATTTGGAATTTGGGTACCTACTCATGTGAGACTAGAAAAATAAAAAATCCATGTGCATTGATAAGTTATGTTTATTTTTCTATTTAAAAAAAATAAATAAAAATAAAAAAAAGAAGAACAAAAAAAAAAGAGAAAAAGAAAAGAAAAAGAAAAAGAAAAAAAATATTCAATAAATAAGTAAGTAAATAAGGGACAAAATTACCCCAATGTTAAGTTAATAAAAAAAACAATGCATATGTGATAAAATTAAAGAAAAGTTGATACATGAGTATGTGATGAAAAAGTGGGAATTTTGGGTAGCTAGTCATGAATTTAAAAGTATATAGAGTATATATATATTAGGTGAGAGCTTAGGATAATTAAAGATTCATATTATAGCTCACTTGGCCATACATATATCCTTTACCTTTACCTCAGCCCCATTACAACCCTGAAAAGACCTCATGATGTTTGCATTGGTACATTACATATTTGTTGATTGATTAGAGGAAGAACAAAGTTTTAGAAAGCATGACTAGAGAAGAGTAGAGTGATTGACCCTAGACACTTGAGAGTTAGAGTGATATACACTACCAGTAAGGGTTCAATGCTTGATTCTATGTTCCCTGCTTTCATGAGCTATCTTCTTACAAGTTTACTTGCTTTTTATTGTATGATTTGAATTAGTGAAATCTGATTTATGTTTGTCTTGGAGAACTTATTTATTTTTAACCAAGTAGGTAGAATCATTTTGCATGTAGTTGCATTCATATAGATAGGTTGCATCTCATACTTTCTTACATTCCTCTTCATCTTTATAGCTTCTCTTGAGCTTAGCATGAGAACATGCTAATGTTTAAGTGTGGGGAGGTTGATAAACCACTATTTTATGGTTTATCTTGTGCTCAATTGAGTGGTTTTTATTAACTCTTTACCCACTTATTCATACTATTTGCATGGTTTTACATTTGCCTTCCTAATTATGTGCTTTGATTGAAAACATGCTTCTTTGGACTTATAATTGCTAATATTAATCCTCTCTTATCACCATTAGATGCCTTGATATGTGTGTTAAGTGATTTCAGAGATTACAGGGTAGGAATGGCTCAGAGGATGGAAAGGAAGCATGCAAAAGTGAAAGGAATACAAGAAGTTGGAGAAACTGCTAAGCTGTCCAACCTGACCTCTTCGCACTCAAATGGCTATAACTTTAGCTACAAAGGTCCAAACGACGCGGTTCTAGTTGCGTTGAAAAGCTAACGTCCGGGGCTTTGATTTGATATATAATTTGCCATAGTTGCCTCAACGCCAGTCGACGCGAACGCGTGAGTCACGCGGACGCGTGACCTGGCAGGAACGCAACCCGCGCGAACGCGTGGACGACGCCTCCGCGTCACTTTTTCGCGACCTGTACGTACTAGAATACGCTGGGGGCAATTTCTGGGCTGTTTTTGACCCAGTTTGCAGCCTAGAAAATACATATTAGAGGCTATAAAGTGGGGGAATGCATCCATTCATAATCAGGCTCTCATAATTCACTTCTCATGATTTAGATTTAGTTTTGAGAAAGGCTCTCTCCTCTCTCTTAGGATTAGGATTAGGATTTAGGATTTTTATTATGTTTAAGCTATGATCTTTTCAACCATAGGTTCAATGTTTTCTTAAATTATTTCCTACTTTTATTTATTTTATTTTATTACTCCATTTGTTATTTACATCTCAATTGGCTTATGACTTTCATGTTAGGATTTTCTTGATCAATATTACTTGAGGTATTTCAGTTTAATATTGCTTTCTTTTATTTACATTATTGTTATTCCCCTCTGAAGATAATTTTATTCCAGTAAATTTATTTTTTCCCCTTTTGGTCTTGGTTAAGAAAGCAGTAACTCAGGAGTTATCTTAGCTCAACATAATTGATAATTGTTATCTTTGATAATTGAACTGAACTTCAATAATCCCAATCTTTTCTTAGGAAATAAATAGGATTCGAAGATCAAACTAATTAGTCTCTTGACTTTCCTTTGCTTTAGTAAAGGTTAACTAAGTGGAATTAAGATTCAACTTTCATTATTATTGATAAGGATAACTAAGTCTGGACTTCTAATTTCTCATACCTTGCCAAAAGTTTATCTTACAGTTATTTATTTATTTTATTTGTCATTTAAATATATCTGTGCTCATTGCCTAAGCTCCAAAACCCCCAATTTACAAAACTCATAACTAATAATAAGAATATGCCTCCCTGCAATTCCTTGAGAAGACAACCCGAGGTTTGAATACTTCGGTTAACAATTTATTTAGGGGTTTGTTACTTGTGACAACCAAAACGTTTGCACGAAGGGATTTCTGTTGGTTTAGAATCTATATCTACAACGCGACTATTTTATTAAAATTCTTTACTAGCAAAAATCATAACGTCACTCGCCAATGTCGTAATGGTAAGGAAACAAAATGGTAAGTGGCGCATGTGCGTCGAATTTACTGACTTAAACAAGGCATGCCCGAAAGATTCTTATCCTTTACCATCCATTGACTCTTTGGTGGACAACGCCTCTGGTTATGCCACCTTAAGTTTCATGGACGCCTATTCGGGCTATAATCAAATCCTTATGCACCCTTCTGTCCAAAATAAAATGGCATTTATCACTGAATTCAGTAACTATTGTTATAAAGTTATGCCTTTTGGACTAAAGAATACAGGGGTAACCTATCAACGTCTTATGGATAAAGTCTTCGCCAAACAGATCGGCCGAAATATAGAGGTTTACGTCGATGACATGGTCGCCAAGACCAAGGTCGGAAAGAACCATATCGACGACTTAACCGAGATCTTCGGCCAGATACGCTCCTACAACATGCGTTTGAATCCCGAAAAATGCGCCTTCACCGTTCAAGGTGGTAAGTTCCTAGGTTTTTTGCTAACAAATAGGGGTATTGAAGCAAACCCTGACAAGTGCCGAGTAGTGCTGGAGATGACAAGCCCGAAGACATTAAAAGAAGTCCAGCGCCTAATAGGAAGACTTGCTGCCCTATCTAGATTCGTCCCATGTTTGGCTTTAAAATCTATTCCCTTTTTCCAAACATTTAAAAAGAAAAATGCTTTTCACTGGAATGACGATTGTGAGAGAGCTTTTAATCTAAAAACAACTCTCTCACAACCGCCAATTTTACAAAAACCCTTACAAGGGGAAGATTTATACTTATACTTATCAGTTACTGACTGCGTGATAAGCTCTGCTCTTGTTACAGAAAGGGATAAAGTTTAGCATCCAATATACTTCGTCAATAAAACACTACAACACACTGAAATTAACTATCCGAGGATTGAAAAACTGGCATTAGCACTACTATTTTCAGCAAGAAGGCTCCGACCTTATTTCCAGAGCCATGTCATTAATGTTTGAACCAACCACCCATTACGTCAGGTGCTACACAAACAAGAAATTACTGGCAGGCTTGTCAAGTGGTCAGTCGAATTGTCCGAATTTGATATCAGATACCAAGCCAGAGGACTGATCAAATCACAATTCCTTGCCAACTTCATAGCAGAATTAACAATGCCTACTGAAGACGACCATACAATACAATGGACATTGTACGTTGATGGTTCATCAAACATTTAAGGGTGCGGCGCAGGCATCGGGCTTGAGGGCAGTGATGGCTTCGTCCTAGAATATTCAATACACCTATCCTTCAAAGCCAGTAATAACCAATCAGAATATGAAGCCCTCATCGTTGGACTCCGACTTTGTTTAAATCTCCAGATTTCAAACATAAAGGTATATTGCGATTCACTCCTGGTAGTACAGCAGGTAAACGATCTCTTCCAGGTAAAAGATCCTCTCCTTTCTAAATACCTAATGCTCGTAAAACATTTACGTTCAAAATTCACTGAATTTGAAATACATCATATACCACGAGAACAGAATCACAAGGCTGACATCCTCTCCAATCTCAGTAGGACACAAGCCGACCTATCTATATTACATCAGTCCACTATCACATCTCCAAGTATTACTCTAACCGATGTTGTGAGTGTTACACAGTAAACAGATTGGCGAACCCCATTTATACATTATTTGCAAACAGAGAATATACCAGACAATGTCGACAATACAAAGCAGTTTCGACGATAAGCATCCTTCTTCACTTTAATAAACGGCTCTTTGAATCGACGAGGATACTCCCATCCGCTTCTAAAATGCCTCAACCAAAGTGAAGTAGAAATAGCATTATCCGAAGCTCAAGAGGGAATTTGCGGAACACACACGGGAGCTCGAAGTTTGGCTCCAAAGTCCTCCGGGCAGGTTTCTTCTGACGAACGGATTTTTGCTAGTAAAGAATTTCACAATAAATTCTCGTTGTTAGTATAGTTTCTAAACCAACAAAGAATTCTTTCATACAAAAATTTGGTTGTCACAAGTAACAAACCCCTATAAATTAATAACCGAAGTATTCAAACCTCGGTTCATCTCTCAAGGAATTGCAAGGAAGTGTACTTATAATTAGTTATGAGATTGTATCTTTTTGGAGTTTTGAATAAGGAACAAGAAAAGTAAATTGCAAGAAATAAAATAATAATTAAGAAAACTCTTGGCAAGGTATGAAAATTAGAAGTCCTATCCTAGTTATTCTTATCAATTGTGATGAGAATTATCTGTTGCTCCCACTTAGTTAACCTCTAATTATCACTACAAGAGGCGCGGGACTTAGCAGCCTCAAATTGCTGGCCGTTGTTCCCAACTGCTCCAATTTGGTTGATTTGTTGCGATTCCTGCTGCGTTAATAACCCCCGCTCCAAATAATTTGACCCGAGGCGGTATTGGGCCCTCACCGCAGCAAATAACTTTGGGGGGGAGGGGATTTTGCTTCACTAAAATCCCCAAACCAAAATTATTTTGCGCCATAAACCTTCATTATTTGGCGCGAGAACCCTTCGTTAGAGCCAAGGCACAGTCAATCATTGGTCTCCTTCCCCGCCTTCGTTATCCTTCCCTCTGTCAGATCCAACTGCGTCCGCTTCATCATTCGTTCCGGTCACCAGGCTCCTCCCTCAGTCGTGTAGCTCCCGTGCACGAAGGTAAAGTAGGAGGGGTCGTCCGAGTCTTCTCCTTCTGCCGTGCATGTGTGTGACGTCGTCGGCGTCGTCCCAAGCCATCCGTCCCTGTGTCATCCTTGGCAGCCTTCTCCCCTTTGGCCCTACTTTGTGTTGCCGATTGCAATAGACTCCCCTCTCAGTTGTAAGTTCCTCTCCCTCATCCCAATTTAAGTTTCGTGGCTGTTGAGAAATTAATCTTGCATGAATTTAATCTTTGTGCTTTCTAAATTTCATTATTGAACAACGTTCTTTGATTAATTTTGGCCAAATTTTTCTTCAATTTAACACTCAGATTTAATATTTTCCCAATATCTGAACCCTGAGTCTTGATGTGTTTATGTTTATTGCTTCGGCTCATTTAGCATGTGCTGCTCTACAGTTTTCTAAGACAATTTCATGACCTGGATTCTTGAAAATTCTCTACGTTGTAAGATTTGAAATAATGTAAATAAATAAATAAAAAAACTGACATGAACACATTTATGGTTTTAGCTTCATCGAACTAAGCTGAAAAATTGTAGCTCTCTGATTACAACTTTTATGAATATAATGTTTACCCAAGTAAGCCACTCTGGCGGAGCTCTGTTCCATTATTTGCTACTATAAATCTTGAAGTAGCTTCATTGCACTTGAGGTATATCATTTACTTTTATTTGGATAACCTTAGCAGCCAAATTAGTTGGATAGAATTTGTATTGGCAAATATTTTTATACTTTGAAGTGCTCCCAGCAACTCAGTTGAGAGACATGCAACTCTTCTTGTCTGGTACTAGTAGTCCTTGTAATAAGACTCTGAATAGTCTTCATCATGTTTTTTTCTAAATTGTTCTTTGTGTGTACAAACTCTAAGGGAAAGTGCTATGTATTATTATAGAGCCACACATTGGGCATTGCAGCTTCATTCCCAATTTGTGAGTTAGAACAAATTTTATTGGATTAGTTAAATTAGTTAAACTGTGGTTTAAAAGTTCTGTGCTAAATATCGTTAGACCAATGTATCTGGATGTAATTTGTGTCTATATATATTAATGCATCACATTATTAAAACAGTAGGGAAGTCGGAGGAAAGATGTATATATACTTTAATATTTTAATTGTATTATTAAAAATAAATCTTATGCTTTTTTTTCCTATAAAAAATATTTATAAACCACTCATGTCTTATGCTTTTTTTTCCTATAAAAAATATTTATAAACCACTCATGTATGTTTTATTATGGTGAAGTACTTTTCAACTTTTGACTTTCTGATTCTTCGGTTTATAACTGTTCAAACATGCTTGACTTTAGTTGGTGCTATCTGACGTGTTTCTAATGAATTGAGGATATGTTAATGTAGATTATGCTGTGACTGAAATTGAGATAACCTTTTCTGTCTTCTTGATACTAAGTGGATCTTTTCTCTTCTATGATTCTGGAATATAAATTTGTTTTGGTTTTAGTAAACTGTATATTTGTTTTATTTTAATCTCTAAAAAATTATGTAAATTAATGGTTTTAGCTCTCGAATTTGCAGAAAAATGATTATTTGATTTAGTGCTCTTAGCTGATTTAAGCTAGGCCTTTTAACCATCACTTTAAAAACTAAGTTGAATCACTTTTCTGCAACTATAGGGACCTCTCAAGTTAAGTAATTAAATAGTGAGCTTTTGAATTTACAAAAAAAGAGATCTAACTTTGTGCTTTTGGTGATTCAAGCTAGTCCTTATGAGCATCACCCTAATGATTAACTTGAACCACTCTTTGAAATTTCAACCAGCCTTTTTATTAACCTTCATCATGGTTTTAATCTCAAGATCTCTCATCAGCTTTGAAATTTCTTGGTTACAATTGTTCAATGTTTCCTCTAATTCTCGGACTTACATTCTGAATTTGTCTTAACTTAATTTGTTTGCCTTGAAGCAGGTTCTCTGACAAGCGGATATCTCGTAGATCTGAAATAAATTACCTGGGGTGTATTCCTGCACCTGCAACTGTGACAGGTATTATCAATGGTCAAGAACCAATAAGTCTTGCACAAAGTCTTTTCGAGAATTTACTTAGTATTCATTTTTTTTCTAAAGACTTATAAATTAATGGCAAAACTGTTTTGATAAACGTTGAAAAATTCAGAGACCAAAGTTAGCGTTATCTCATATTTAGTTTGTACCATTACTATTGCAATTACTGTTATTAATTATACAAAACTTCTCTTAGGACCTTATAGATTAATTAAATTATTACTATTGGTATTAGTATTGTTGTTGTGATTGTGGTTTAGTGCATAATGCATGAGTTAATTATTATTGACCGTCAACTCACATTAACAATTAGGAAAGAAATTAAAGATAATTATTTTGATTCTCTTGGACAAGCACGGGTTTGTTTGATTTTTTATGAGGATTATTGAAAAAGGAATGGACTTTTAGGTTGTGTGTTTGAATTTTCTTTATGTTTAAAGCATTTGATTCCTTTCTAATATCTCTTTTCTGAGATTGAGATGTTCTATACTAGGATTTAAATTCATCACTATTTTAAAGTTCGATAGAAAGTGATATATATTCAGAGAACTTTTGTATATCAGTATCTTTCTATGCCATTGGAAATAAGAGGCAAAGACTAAGATTATTACACTTGTTCATTGGGTAAAAAAGCTCACAACTTGACTTCTCTTAGTATAACTGAATTGTTAGCTTATCTTTTTCTCTTGATTCTTTTCCAAGATTATTTTAGTCTTTGTCTTGATCAGTTACACCAAGGCATCATATTCCTCACGAAAAAAATAATGTTTTCCATATAATATATTATTCTGATGGAACTTTTAAACTTAATTAAGTTCTTTTTCTCCCTAAAGTTTATTTTTTAAATATTATTGATTGTCCTCCTATGCATTATTTAATTTTTTTCTAGTCCTTTTTCTTATGCTACAAAATGTGCTCCTTACACAATCTTCTTCCCTTTTAATCTATAAATTTATTATTCTTCTCATATATACTGCAGTTATTATAGGATTGCTTGATGACCATATGACTTTAGCATAGGTACTTACAATTCAAAGGGGTTGAAAATTATGCATAAATGATTAGTGCATTGACTGTGATATGTATCATATCACTGTTCACACATTAATATTTTCATGTTTCTGCTTGTTTCAGTTTGATAACATTGACTTAGACTTATCACAGTCCTTGGAGCTATATTATCCGATAACTTCACAGCTCCTACTCCAGAATCAAAGCTTCCTTCAGCTTACACTTGTTCTCTTCAGGTGGGTTAAAAGTTGAAACATTTAATTATTTTTTATATATTATATTTCATCATTAAGCTGCATCTAAAACTATTTAAGAAATGCTTATACATTATAAGTCTATCGAACTTTAAAATAGTGATGAATTTAAAATACTTCAATATCTGGTTTTGGAGGTACATTGAATCCAAATAGTTAATCTTGGCCCGTTAACAAAGATGGCTTATAGTTTTGCTTTGCTAACTAATTTTAATGTGAATTTTTTAAGAACTATACCAGCAAATGCTTGAACAAATGAAAGAAAGAAAGCAATTATTGGTTATGAAATTCTTGAATAATATACAGTTAATAGCTTAGGAGTTAGTTGAAGATAATTACAACCTCACAAGATGTACAAAATAATGAGTCAATCATATTTATTCCATACTCAAATGAAGTCTTCATTTATTTCATTATATATCTTGTGTTCTTATTTGATATAATTAATGGGTCAGTCAGATTTCATATAATTTCAGTTCCGTAATTTTAATATATAAGAACTTCAACTGATTCTTTAAGAATTAAATATTAAACATAAAAAGGTCAACTGAACTTGAACACCCCCTAATATATTGTAATACTATATTAATTTATCATTTTATTATTTCTCAGATTAATATAATATACCTCTTTTTCTTTTTCTTTTTTAAGGAAGGAATTTTATTTTTCATTTCAAATATTTGGCATTGGACCAGAGTTTCTTTCTTTCAGTAATTTTTTTTGAAAGTGCAAAATTATTCAATGAGTAAGCAATTTTCTTTTATTTTTCTGTTAGCTGTGTATTATCCTGTATGCTAGTAAATGTGTGTTTTATTATTCGGTTTAAGAGTTATTCTCCTATTCTATATCAAGTGTTAATTATTTACTTTTTTCTCGTGCTCTGACTTTGTTTTACTATGTGTCGTCGTTCTATTTTTTCATTAAATTGGATATTGATAAGAGTTGGATTTCAAAGTCGCGAGTTGGTACAGAATATAGGAATGGTTTGACCAGATTCCTAGATTTTGCATTTGCCAATGCATCGTCCGATGGGATGATACGTTGTCCATGTCCGAAGTGTGGGTTCCGCCTCCTACAAAATAAAGAGGATGCGTTCGATCATTTGGTGATAAATCCTTTCTCGTCTAGTTACACATTTTGGATCCATCATGGTGAGAGACCCTGGGTCGAGAGCTCTTGTGATGGACAAGAAGATCATTCTGAACAAAATTTCAATTCCCCGATACTTGATATGGTCCACGAGGCATTCAACTTCTCAGGACTTCCCGGCCATGAAGAAGACTCAGAGAATGAACATGACGGCGGTGCTATGGATGAGTTGCCTTAACTATAGAACGAACCTAGTCGAGAGATCCGCAACTTTCACGACCTACTCAAAGACGGGCAGCAGGAGTTATACCCAGGATGTTCGAAGTTCTCTAAGTTGTCTTTTTTGGTGAGGCTATATCACATAAAGTCCATGTGCGGAGTGAGCGATAAGGCCTTCGGAATGATTTTGGAGTTACTCGGGGACGCCTTTGAGCATGCCCGGATTCCATCCACTTTTCACGATGCTAAGAAAGTCATAAGAAAACTAGGTCTCACGTACAAGAAGATAGATGCATGTCCAAATGACTGCATGCTATACCAGGGCAACGACCAAGAGCTGACCAAATGCAAGCAGTGTGGGAGATGGAGATGGAAGCATAAGACTAAGAAGAACTCTAGGGTGAGGATCAAGATGGTTGTTAAGAAGAATGGCAAACCACAGGCAGCGAAGATTCTTCGTTACTTCCCCCTTATTCCACGATTGTAGAGGTTATATATGTCTAGTAAGACAGCCGTTGACATGCTATGGCATAAGAGAGGTCCTAACTCTGATGGTATGTATAGGCATCCAAGGGACGCCGAGGCATAGAAGTCATTTGACATACGATATTCCGACTTCTCTCGTGATCCACGCAGTGTTTGCCTAGCATTAGCCAGTGATGGCTTTAACCTTTTTGGGAACATGAGCTCGAAGTACTCAATTTGGCCCGTGGTTCTTATTCCGTATAACATGCCGCCTTGGATTTGCATGAAATCTACTTCGTTTATCCTCTCTATGATTATTGCTGGTCCTAAAATGCTTGGAAATGACATAGATGTGTACCTAAAGCCGTTGATCACCGAGTTGAAGCAATTATGGAGGGGTGTTGAAACTTATGATGCAGTCAAGAAAAAAACCTTCAAGATGTATGCTGCGCTGATGTGGACAATCAGTGATTTTCTAGGGTTGGGCAACTTATCTGGGTGGAACATGTATGGTGGGAGAGCCTGTCCTGCGTGCAATTTGGATGCTGAAACTAACCAGCTCACACACAGCCAGAAATGGTGTTTTATGGGTCATTGTCGCTTTCTAAATCATGACCACAAATACAGAAAAGATCGGTACTCCTTTGATGGAAAGATAGAGGATAGAGGTCCACCTATCAAAGTCTCTGGTGGAGATATTGTCCGGCAGTTAGAGGGTGTGCATGTCCAACTTGGCAAGGTGCAATCGGTTACGGGGAAAAGGACACGCGGACAGCAAACTGCCGTACAAGACGGACTCCTTAGAAGAAGAGGAGTATATTCTTTGAGCTGCCATATTAGGAGAACAATGGATTGCGTCACAACCTTGATGTCATGCACATAGAGTAGAATGTCTGTGACAACATAGTTTTCACCATAATAAATGAGAAAGGTAAGTCTAAGGACCACATTAAAGCTCGAAGAGACCTCCAGGCGATGGGAATCAAGCATGATTTGTGGCCACGGGAAGACGGAAAGTACCCATCTGCCATCTTTACTATAACCAATCCACAGAAGGAGCTCTTTCTAAGGACTATCAAGAACGTCGTTTTTCCAAATGGATACTCTAGCAACATTTTCCGCTGTGTGGACTTACGATAGCACAAGTTGTCGGGCATGAAAAGCCACGACTGTCACATTCTAATGGAATATCTACTTCCAATCACGTTAAGGAATGCATTGCTTGCCCCAGTGTCTTCTGTCCTGGCAGATTTATCATCCTTTTTTCGCCGATTATGCAGCAAATCCATAGACCCTCAACAACTTCCCCTCTTTCAGGATCACGTGGTTCATACTCTGTGTTGCATGGAGATGATTTTTCCTCCTTCTTTCTTCAGAGTGATGGTTAACTTGACAGTGCATCTGGTCGAGGAGGTACGTCTCGGTCGCTCAGTGCATTATCGGTGGATGTACCCAATTGAACGGTAACTATCAAATAAAATTATCTATTTTGCTTTTAATCAGTGCTTATGACACGTGTATATTCCCAAAGGTACCTATGCCGTCTCAAACAGTACGTGCGTAATAGATCACAACCAGAGGGCTCAAATGCAGAGGGATACTTATCTGAGGAGATTCTCGTATTCTGTTCAAGGTACCTAGATAATGTCGAGAGTAGGATTAATCGACCATTGCGTGTTGACGATCGACCGCGTGAACTCATGCCTGATGAGAGTGCAACTATGTTCCCTGGTGCGCAGAAGTTGTGATTACACTTTGATTATGTAAAATTCATCTCTCTTTCTTTCCCTGGTAATGGCGCCAAAAACATGATGCCAATACCATGGTTCACAACTTCACACAACTAACTAGCAAGTGCACTGGGTCGTCCAAGTAATACCTTACGTGAGTAAGGGTCGAATCCCACGGAGATTGTTGGTATGAAGCAAGCTATGGTCACCTTGTAAATCTCAGTCAGGCAGATATAAATTGATAATGGTGTTTTCGAATAATAATTAATAAGATAGGGATAGAAATACTTATGTAAATCATTGGTGAGAATTTCAGATAAGCGAATAGAGATGCTTTCGTTCCTCTGAACCTCTGCTTTCCTGCTATCTTCACCCAATCAGTCTTACTCCTTTCCATGGCTGGCTTTATGTGATACATCACCACTGTCAATGGCTACTTTCGGTCTTCTCTCAGGAAAATGATCCAAATGCCCTGTCACGGCATGGCTAATCGTCTGGAGGCATCACCCTTGTCAATGGTTTCATCGTATCCTCTCAGTGAAAATGGTCAACGCACCCTGTCACGGCACGGCTATTCATCTGTCGGTTCTCGATCATGCTGGAATAGGATTTACTATCCTTTTGCGTCTGTCACTACGCCCGGCAATCGCGAGTTTGAAGCTCGTCACAGTCATTCAATCATTGAATCCTACTCGGAATACCACAGACAAGGTTTAGACCTTCCGGATTCTCTTGAATGCCACCATCATTCTAGCTTACACCACGAAGATTCCGATTAAGAGATCTAAGAGATACTCATTCAGTCGAAGGTAGAACAGAAGTGGTTGTCAGGCACGCGTTCATAGGGAATGATGACAATTGTCACGTTCATCACATTCAGGTTGAAGTGCGAATGAATATCTTAGAAGCAAAATAAGATGAATTGAATAGAAAACAGTAGTACTTTGCATTAATCCTTGAGGGACAGCAGAGCTCCACACCTTAATCTATGGAGTGTAGAAACTCTACCATTGAAAATACATAAGTGATAATGGAGTTCATTGGTCTCGGCCCCAGAGGGGAACCGGAGTAACCAAGACTACTAATACAATGATAAAAAGTTTTATTTATAATAAACTAGTCACTAGGGTTTACAGAAGTAAGTAATTGATGCATAAATCCACTTCTGGGGCCCACTTGGTGTGTGCTTGGGCTGAGCTTGAAGTCTACACATGGAGAGGCCATTTGTGGAGTTGAACGCCAGGTTTTGATCCATTTCTGGCGTTCAACTCTGGTTTTGGATCCTTTTCTGGCGCTGGACGCCAGAATTGGGCAGAGAGCTGGCGTTGAACGCCAGTTTGCATCATTTATTCTTGGCCAAAGTATGGACTATTATATATATCGGGAAAGCCCTGGATGTCTACTTTCCAACGCAATTGGAAGCGCGCCATTTTGAGTTCTGTAGCTCCAGAAAATCTACTTTGAGTGCAGGGAGGTCAGAATCCAACAGCATCAGCAGTCCTTCTTCAACCTCTGAATCTGATTTTTGCTCAAGTCCCTCAATTTCAGCCAGAAAATATCTGAAATCACAGAAAAACACACAAACTCATAGTAAAGTCCAGAAATGTGAATTTAACATAAAAACTAATGAAAACATCCCTAAAAGTAACTAGATCCTACTAAAAATATACTAAAAACAATGCCAAAAAGCGTATAAATTATCCGCTCATCACAACACCAAACTTAAAATTGTTGCTTGTCCCCAAGCAACTGAAAATCAAATAGGATAAAAAGAAGAGAATATACTATAAATTCCAAACTATCAATGAAACATAGCTTCAATCAAATGAGCGGGACTTATAGTTTTTTGCCTCTTGAATAGTTCTGGCATCTCACTTTATCCATTGAGGTTCAGAATGATTGGCATCTATAGGAACTTAGAGTTCAGATAATGTTATTGATTCTCCTAGTTCAGTATGATGATTCTTGAACACAGCTATTTTATGAGTCTTGGCCGTGGCCCTAAGCACTTTGTTTTCCAGTATTACCACCGGATACATAAATGCCACAGACACATAATTGGGTGAACCTTTTCAGATTGTGACTCAGCTTTGCTAAAGTCCCCAATTAGAGGTGTCCAGGGTTCTTAAGCACACTCTTTTTTTGCTTTGGACCTTGACTTTAACCGCTCAGTCTCAAGTTTTCACTTGACACCTACACGCCACAAGCACATGGTTAGGGACAGCTTGGTTCAGCCGCTTAGACCAGGATTTTATTCCTTTAGGCCCTCCTATCCACTGATGCTCAAAGCCTTGGGATCCTTTTTATTTACCCTTGCCTTTTGGTTTTAAGGGTTATTGGCTTTTTGCTCTTGCCTCTTGGTTTTAAGAGCTTTTGGCTTTTTCTGCTTGCTTTTTCTTTCTATTTTTTTTCGCCTATTTTTTTTCTGCAAGCTTTGCTCTTTGCTGCTTTTTCTTGCTTCAAGAATCATTTTTATGATTTTTCAGATTATCAAATAACATGTCTCCTAGTCATCATTCTTTCAAGAGCCAACATATTTAACATTCTTAAACAACAACTTCAAAAGACATATGCACTATTCAAGCTTACATTCAGAAAACAAGAAGCATTGTCACCACATCAATATAATCAAACTAAGTTCAAGGATAAATTCAAAACTCATGTACTTCTTGTTCTTTTGAATTAAAACATTTTTCATTTAAGAGAGGTGATGGATTCATAGGACATTCATAACTTTAAGACAAAGTTACTAATTACTAATGATCATGTAATGAAGACACAAACATAGATAAGCACATAACATAGAAAACGAAAAACAGAAGAAATAAGAACAAGGAATGAATCCACCTTAGTGATGGTGGCGTTTCCTTCTTGAGGAACCAATGATGTCCTTGAGCTCTTCTATGTCTCTTCCTTGTCTTTGTTGCTCCTCCCTCATTGCTTTTTGATCTTCTCTTATTTCATGAAGGATGATGGAGTGCTCTTGATGTTCCACCCTTAGTTGTCCCATATTGGAACTAAATTCTCCTAGGGAGGTGTTGATTTGCTCCCTTATATTTATATGGAGGGAAGTGCATCCCCTGAGGTATCTCAGGGATCTCTTGATTTGCAGCCACATGTTCTACCACTGAGCTATAGACCCTTGAGATGAATTTTTCTATCTCCCATGACTCGGAGGTAGAAGCCTTTGTCTTCCCTTCCCCTCTTTTAGAGGTTTAGGTGCCATCAATGGTAATGGAAAAATAAAAAGCTTATGCTTTTACCACACCAAACTTAGAATGTTGCTCGCCCTCGAGCAAAAGAAGAAAGAATAGAAGAAGAAGAAGATATGGAGGAGATGAAGGGATGTGTGTATGGATGTGAGTGGTGAATGGAGAACAGAAGGGATGATCATGAATGGAGAGAGAGAGGGTGAGGTGGGTGGGAATCCTGTGGAATTCACAGATCCTGAGATGATCCTGTGGTGTCCACAGATCCTGAGGTGTCAAGGATTTACACCCTTGCACCAAATTAGGCATGCAAAATGCCCTTGCACGCAACTCTGGGCGTTCAGCGCCAGGTTGGTGCCCATTTTGGGTGTTCAACGCCCATTTGTTGGCCATTTCTGGCGTTGAACGCTAGAACCATGCTTGTTCTGGGCGTTCAGCGCCCAGACACTGCCCATTTTGGGCGTTCAGCGCCAGAACCATGCTCTGTTCTGGCGTTGAACGCCAGGCAGGTGCTTCCTCCAGGGTGTGATTTTTCTTCTGCTGTTTTTGATTCCGTTTTCAATTTTTATATTTATTTTGTAACTCCTCATGATCATGAACCTAAGAAAACATGAAAAACAAAAATAAAATTAGATAAATAAACATTGGGTTGCCTCCCAACAAGCGCTTCTTTAATGTCAATAGCTTGACAGTGGGCTCTCATGGAGCCTCACAGATGTGCAGAGCTTTGTTGAGACCTCCCAACACCAAACTTAGAGTTTGGATATGGGGGTTTGACACCAAAATTAGAGTTTGGTTGTGGCCTCCCAACACCAAACTTAGAGTTTGATTGTGGGGGCTTTGGTTGACTCTGCTTTGAGAGAAGATTTTTATGCTTCCTCTCCATGGATGCAGAGAGAGATCCTTGAGTTGTAAACACAAGGTTGTCCTCATTCAATTGAAGGATCAATTCTCCTCTGTCCACATCAATCACAGCTCTTGCTGTGGCTAGGAAAGGTCTTCCTAGGATGATGGATTCATCCTCTTCCTTTCCAGTGTCCAAGACTATGAAATCAGCAGGGATGTAAAGGCCTTCAACCTTTACTAACACATCCTCTACTTGTCCATAAGCCTGTTTTCTTGAATTGTCTGCCATTTCTAATGAGATTTTAGCAGCTTGCACCCCATAGATTCTCAGTTTCTCTATTACAGAGAGGGACATGAGGTTTATCCCTGAACCAAGGTCACACAGAGCCTTAAAGATCATGGTGCCTATGGTACAAGGTATTATGAACTTTCCAGGATCCTGTCTCTTCTGAGGCAATGTCAGTTGATCCAGATCACTTAGTTTATTGGTGAACAGGGGAGGTTCATCTTTCCAAGTTTCAATGCCAAATAATTTGGCATTCAGCTTCATGATTGCACCAAGGAACTTGGCAGCTTGCTCTTCAGTAACATCCCCATTCTCTTCAGAAGAGGAATACTCATCAGAGCTCATGAATGGCATAAGGAGGTTCAATGGAATCTCTATGGTCTCTAGATGAGCCTCAGAGTCCTTTGGTTGCTCAGAGGGAAGCTCCTTATTGATCACTGGACGTCTCAGGAGGTCTTCCTCCTTGGGATTCACGTTCTCTCCTTCCCTTACAGGTTCGGCCATGGTGCTTATGTCAATGGCCTTGCACTCTCCTTTTGGATTCTCTTCTGTATTGCTTGGGAGAGTACTAGGAGGGATTTCAGTGATCCTTTTACTCAGCTGGCCCACTTGTGCTTCCAAATTTCTAATGGAAGACCTTGTTTCATTCATGAAACTCACAGTGGCCTTAGATAGATCAGAGACTAAGTTTGCTAAGCTAGATGGATTCTGCTCAAAATTCTCTGTCTGTTGCTGAGTGGATGATGGAAAAGGCTTGCTATTGCTAAACCTACTTCTTCCACCATTATTAAAGCCTTGTTGAGGCTTTTGATCCTTCCATGAGAGATTTGGGTGATTTCTCCATGATGGATTATATGTGTTTCCATAAGGTTCACCCATGTATTTTACCTCTGCTATTGCAGGGTTCTCAGGATCATAAGCTTCTTCTTCAGAAGATGCCTCTTGAGTACTGTTGGGTGCAGCTTGTATTCCATTCAGACTCTGGGAAATCATATTGACTTGCTGAGTCAATATTTTATTCTGAGCCAATATGGCATTCAGAGTATCAACTTCAAGAACTCCATTCTTCATAGGCGTCCCATTACTCACAGGATTCCTCTCAGAAGTGTACATGAACTGGTTATTAGCAACCATGTCAATGAGTTCTTGAGCTTCTGCAGGCGTTTTCTTTAGGTGAATGGATCCACCTGCAGAAGTATCCAATGACATCATTGATAGTTCAGATAAACCATCATAGAATATATCCAGGATGGTCCATTCTGAAAGCATGTTAGAAGGACACTTTTTGGTCAGCTGCTTGTATCTTTCCCAAGCTTCATAGAGGGATTCTCCTTCTTTCTGTTTGAAGGTTTGAACATCCACTCTAAGCTTGCTCAGCTTTTGAGGAGGAAAGAACTTGGCTAAGAAAGCCGTGACCAGCTTATCCCAAGAGTTCAGGCTGTCTCTGGGTTGAGAGTCCAACCAGATTCTAGCTCTGTCTCTTACAGCAAATGGGAAAAGCATGAGCCTGTAGACTTTAGGATCTACTCCATTAGTCTTAACAGTATCACAGATCTGCAAGAATTCAGTTAAGAACTGAAAAGGATCTTCAGATGGAAGTCCATGAAACTTGCAGTTCTGCTGCATCAGAGAAACTAATTGAGGTTTCAGCTCAAAATTGTTTGCTCCAATGGTGGGAATGGAGATGCTTCTTCCATGTAAATTGGAATTTGGTGCAGTAAAGTCACCAAGCATTCTCCTTGCATTATTATTATTTTCGGCTGCCATCTCCTCTTCCTGTTCGAAAATTTCCGAAGGATTCTCTCTGGAATGTTGTAATTTAGCTTCTCTTAGTTTCCTCTTCAGAGTCCTTTCAGGTTCTGGATCTGCTTCAACAAGAATATTCTTGTCCTTGCTCCTGCTCATATGACAAAGAAGAGGGCACAGAAAAATAATAATAATAGGGATCCTTTTTACCCAAGTATAGAGGTTCCCTTTAGGTGAGTGGGAGAAAAGGAGAAGAAAAGAGAGAGAGGGAATTTTGGAAAATTGTTTTTGAAAAAGAGTTAGTGATTTTTGAAAATAGTTTTTTGAGAAAAATTAGTAATTTTTCGGAAAAAAATTTTTAAAATCAAAGATTAAAATAATTAGTTAATTAAAAAGAAATTTTGAAAAAGAGGGAAGATATTTTCGAAAATTAGAGAGAGAGAGTTAGTTAGGTGGTTTTGAAAAAGGTAAGAAGCAAACAAAAAGTTAGTTAGTTAGTTGAAACAAATTTTGAAAAGATAAGAGGTTAGGAAGTTAGAAAAGATATTTTGAAATCAAATTTTTTTTTTTTTGAAAAAGATAAGATAAGAAGATATTTTTGAAAAGATATGATAGAAATTAGTTTTTGAAAAAGATTTGAATTTTTAAAATCACAATTAATGACTTGATTTACAAGAAATCACAAGATATGATTCTAGAACTTAAAGTTTAAATCTTTCTTAACAAGTAAGTAACAAACTTGAAATTTTTGAATCAAAACATTAATTGTTATTGTTATTTTCGAAAATTATGATGTAAAATTAAGAAAAAAATTTTGGAAAATATTTTTGAAATTTTCAAAAATAACTAAAAAATTTGAAAAAGATTTGATTTTTGAAAAAGATTTTGAAAAAGATAAGATTTTTAATTTGAAAATTTGATTTGACTCATGAAAACAACTAGATTTTAAAAATTTTTGAAAAAGTCAAATCTAATTTTCGAAATTTTAAGAGAGAAAAAGGGAAAGATATTTTTTGATTTTTGAATTTTTAATAATGAGAGAGAAAAATAAGTAAAATGATGTAATGCATGAAATTTTTAGATCAAAACAATGAATGCATGCAAGAATGCTATGAATGTCAAGATGAACACCAAGAACATGTTTTTGAAAAATTTTTAATGCAAAGAAAACATGCAAGACACCAAACTTAGGATTCTTTAATGCTTAGACACTAAGGATCCAAGAATGCATATGAAAAACAAGAAAAGACACAAAACATGCAATGCAAAGATCAAACAAGAAGACTTACCAAGAACAACTTGAAGATCATGAAGAACACTATGAATGCATGAGAATTTTCGAAAAATGCAAGATGCACATGCAATTGACACCAAACTTATAACATGACTCAAGACTAAAAAAAGAACACAAAAAATATTTTTGATTTTTATGATTTTCTAATTTTTTTGTATTTTTTTTCGAAAATTATTTGAAAAACAAAAATAAGGATTCTAAAATTTTTAATATGAATTCCAGGAATCTTATGCTCTTTAGTCTAAAGCTCCAATCAAAGGGTCAGGCATGGCTTAATAACCAGCCAAGCTTTAGTATGTAATTCAGACATGACACGTCTAACATGCCCTACAGTCGTAGCTTTACAGCCAACCAGGCTTCAACATACGTTATGAAACACTAGAATTCATTCTTAAAAATTTTGAATAAAATTATAAAATTTTTGAAAACATTTTTATTTTAAAATTTTTTTTTCGAAAACAAAGGAGAAAATTTTGAAAGATTTTTGAAAATTTTTTGAAGAGAAAACAAAAAGAAAATTACCTAATCTGAGCAACAAGATGAACCGTCAGTTGTCCAAACTCGAACAATCCCCGGCAACGGCGCCAAAAACTTGGTGCGCAGAAGTTGTGATTACACTTTGATTATGTAAAATTCATCGCTCTTTTTTTCCCTGGTAATGGCGCCAAAAACATGATGCCAATACCATGGTTCACAACTTCGCACAACTAACCAGCAAGTGCACTGGGTCGTCCAAGTAATACCTTACGTGAGTAAGGGTCGAATCCCACGGAGATTGTTGGTATGAAGCAAGCTATGGTCACCTTGTAAATCTCAGTCAGGCAGATATAAATTGATAATGGTATTTTCGAATAATAATTAATAAGATAGGGATAGAAATACTTATGTAAATCATTGGTGAGAATTTCAGATAAGCGAATAGAGATGCTTTCGTTCCTCTGAACCTCTGCTTTCCTGATATCTTCACCCAATCAGTCTTACTCCTTTCCATGGCTAGCTTTATGTGATACATCACCACTGTCAATGGCTACTTTCGGTCTTCTCTCGGGAAAATGATCCAAATGCCCTGTCACGGCACGGCTAATCGTCTGGAGGCATCACCCTTGTCAATGGTTTCATCGTATCCTCTCAGTGAAAATGGTCAACACACCCTGTCATGGTACGGCTATTCATCTGTCGGTTCTCGATCATACTGGAATAGGATTTACTATCCTTTTGCGTCTGTCACTACGCCCGGCAATCGCGAGTTTGAAGCTCGTCACAGTCATTCAATCATTGAATCCTACTCGGAATACCACAGACAAGGTTTAGACCTTCCGAATTCTCTTGAATGCCGCCATCATTCTAGCTTACACCACGAAGATTCCGATTAAGAGATCTAAGAGATACTCATTCAGTCGAAGGTAGAATGGAAGTGGTTGTCAGGCACGCGTTCATAGGGAATGATGACGATTGTCACGTTCATCACATTCAGGTTGAAGTGCGAATGAATATCTTAGAAGCGAAATAAGATGAATTGAATAGAAAACAGTAGTACTTTGCATTAATCCTTGAGGGACAGCAGAGCTCCACACCTTAATCTATGGAGTGTAGAAACTCTACCGTTGAAAATACATAAGTGATAATGGAGTTCATTGGTCTCGGCCCCAGAGGGGAACCGGAGTAACCAAGACTACTAATACAATGATAAAAAGTTCTATTTATAATAAACTAGTCACTAGGGTTTACAGAAGTTAGTAATTGATGCATAAATCCACTTCCGGAGCCCACTTGGTATGTTCTTGGGTTGAGCTTGAAGTCTACACGTGGAGAGGCCATTTTTGGAGTTGAACGCCAGGTTTTGATCCATTTCTGGCGTTCAACTCTGGTTTTGGATCCTTTTCTGGCGCTGGACGCCAGAATTGGGCAGAGAGCTGGCCTTGAACGCCAGTTTGCATCGTCTATTCTTGGCCAAAGTATGGACTATTATATATTTCTGGAAATCCCTGGATGTCTACTTTCCAACGCAACTGGAAGCGCGCCATTTTGAGTTCTTTAGCTCCAGAAAATCCACTTTGAGTGCAGGGAGGTCAGAATCCAACAGCATCAGCAGTCCTTCTTCAACCTCTGAATCTGATTTTTGCTCAAGTCCCTCAATTTCAGCCAGAAAATACCTGAAATCACAGAAAAACACACAAACTCATAGTAAAGTCCAGAAATGTGAATTTAACATAAAAACTAATGAAAACATCCCTAAAAGTAACTAGATCCTACTAAAAACATACTAAAAACAATGCCAAAAAGCGTATAAATTATCCGCTCGTCATTCCCCGAGGTTGGAAAGGCGGTCGGGGCTGCTTCTTTTTACACCCTCACACCAACTGAAAAATTCCAAGCTCACCGTCATGTATTGGTCAATTTCCTGGCCGTGGAAAAATATATTGAGTAAGTGCATTTGAAAGTATCGACTTTGTATGAACTTCTATAGTTGGAGAACCTGACATGAAATTTTTGTGACGTTTCCAGTGAGTTTAGGGTGATCACAAAGAGAAAGTTATGAAGTAGGACAAGGTCCCAGTCTCACATAGACAGTGTTGTGCACAGAAAATTTCCCGATTGGTTCAAGCGTCAGGTGAATCCTGGTATCATTTATCCATTTACATATTCAAATGGTGTCATATTTTTTGTATTCCAAGATCATGAAACAGGTAATTTATCAACTGCCAGGTTCTATTGGGAAGCACCATGCACCCGAACGAATTGCAATGGCTTGCATGTGGGCCCAATGTTCAAGCTAGCCGCTATACATCTTACAACGTAAATGGATTTAAATTCAGAATCCTATCGAGAGAGGAAGGGTTGAAAACCCAAAATAGTGGGGGGTGTATGTCACTTCTGACACTAGGAGTTATGCAAGCAAGCGCGACAGTAATGTTGCTGTTGGTGGCGTCTCGTATTATGGAAAACTCTTGGACATCATTGAGTTAAATTACAGTGGTCAGTTCACAGTCGTCTTGTTTAGATGTATCTGGGCAAACACCACCTCTGGCAGAGGTATAAAACAAGACTCTTTGGGACACACAGTGGTTAACTTCTCCCATCTAATTCATACCAGTGTTCGAGAAGACGATGAACCATACATTCTTGCATCTGAAGCTCACCTAGTATACTATGTGGAGGATGACGCTGATAAAAAATGGAGTGTGGTAGTCCATGTGAACCCAAGGGACATGTTTGAAATGGCTGAAGACATAGGACAGTGTCAGTTCGAACTTTCTCCCCAACCGATTCTGACTGGGTTGGTTGAGTTTGATGTCGAAGGTTTGTCATTGAGATGGGACGACGATTTAGAGGAACCAACCACTGATGCCATCGATAATTGCGAAGAAGCTGCCTATATATAGATGTCTTCAGATACTAATTTAGGACATGTGCACTATTTTTCCATGTATAGCACTGTTGAGGGATATAAAATTGCATAATTATTAATTAGGAACTAGCATATAATAGATTTTTAGAACATGGAAACACTTGATGTATATTGCTCTTTATTTACAATTAATTTACCTGGAACATGTTATTTTTTTTAACATATTTTGTCCTCAATTTATTTAATTTATTAGGATGTTACTAGATTGTAATTGACTTTATATATTGGCTGACATGATCGGAGTTGCCAAGGAAATTGGAAGAGGGGGACCGATTTCTTGTAGCCTCTAGCATCTTATTTTGCAAGGCGATGGTTGAGGCCTCCCCGTTCTCTTCGCTGGAGCATGCAACATCATTCGCAAGAGACCTATGGTTTAACACATTGCCAATTCAGTCATGGATGGATACATTCTCTGCACACAGGCACATAGGTGATGCTATTACTGTTGCGCATGGGGATATTAGGATGGTATGTTGTCATATTTTTGCTCGTATAAAGGCTGTTTGGCTTTATTTCAACCTGCCATAGTCAATCCAGATGTTTTATTGTCTTTAATTAAAAGTAACTTTCGAAGGGCCTTACATATTTGAAACCCTAGACATTGCAGGGGTTGCTTCAATTCGCAACAAAGTACCGCAAGAAATTCGGCTTTGGGTTCGTCACTAGCACGAACCTATTTCTTTCGCAATAAATACTAGAGGAGGTGCAGGTAAAGTTTGGATTTATTGTGATTTGTTTAGCCATCTAGTTGGGTACAATTGTTTAATTCAATGGTGATATGGCCGGTTGCCTTTCTTTATTTTTTGAAATGAGGTACTGAATGGGAAAGTCAATAAGTATATGCATGTTCCTCGATTAGTCTGTTGGTGCACGAAATTGTGATCATTAACAATGGCGCCAAAGACTTGGAGCTCTCAAACGTGAATTACACTTTGTCACAATTCTGCACAACTAACCAGCAAGTGCACTGGGTCGTCCAAGTAATACCTCACATGAGTAAGGGTCGATCCCACAGAGACTGTCGGCTTGAAGCAAGCTATGGTCATCTTGTAAATCTCAGTCAGGCGGATTCAAATGGTTATGGAGGATTGATAATTAAAAGATAAATAAAACATAAAGTAAATATAGAGATACTTATGTAATTCATTGGTAGGAATTTCAGATAAGCGTATGAAGATGCTTTGTTCCTCTTGAACCTCTGCTTTCCTATTGCCTTCTTCCAATCATTCATACTCCTTTCCATGGCAAGCTTTATGTTGGGCATCACTGTTGTCAATGGCTACTTCCCGTCCTCTCAGTGAAAAGGTTCTATGCACGTTGCCACCGCACGACTAATCATCTGTCGGTTCTCGATCATGTTGGAATAGGATCCATTGATCCTTTTGCGTCTGTCACACGCCCAACACTCGCGAGTTTGAAGCTCGTCACAGTCATCCCTTCCTAGATCCTACTCAGAATACCACAGACAAGGTTTAGATGTTTCGGATCTCAGGAATGGCCGCCAATAATTCTAGCCTATACCACGAAGGTTCCAATCTTAGATTAGAAACCCAAGAGATACACATTCAAGCTTGTTTGCATGTAGAACGGAAGTGGTTGTCAGGCACACGTTCATAGGTGAGAATGGTGATGAGTGTCACATAATCATCACATTCATCATGTTCTTAGGTGTGAATGAATATCTTGGAGAAGAAATAGACTTGAGTTGAATAGAAAAACAATAGTACTTGTATTAATTTATAAAGAACAGCAGAGCTCCACACCTTAATCTAGTGGTGTGTAGAAACTCCACCGTTGAAAATACATAAGAACAAGGTCTAGGCATGGCTGAGAGGCCAGCCTCCAAAACGTGATCAAAGGATCAAAAGATAATCCAAAGATGAAAATACAATAGCAAAAGGTCCTATTTATAGAAAACTAGTAGCCTAGGGTTACAAAAATGAGTAATTAATGCATAAATCTTCTTCCGGGCCCACTTGGTGTGTGCTTGGGCTGAGCATTGAAGCTCCTATGTGTAGAGACTTTTCTTGGAGTTAAATGCCAGCTTTTGTGCCAGTTTGGGCGTTTAACTCCAGCTTTTGTGCCAGTTCTGGAGTTAAACGCCAGAATTCTTGAGCTGACTTGGAATGCCTGTTTGGGCCATCAAATCTCAGGCAAAGTATGGACTATTATATATTGCTGGAAAGCCCAGGATGTCTAATTTTTAACGCAATTGAGAGCGCACTAATTGAGCTTTGGTAGCTCCAGAAAATCCACTTTGAGTGTAGGGAGGTCAGAATCCAACAGCATCTGCAGTCCTTTTTCAGCCTCTGAATCAGATTTTTGCTCAGGTCCCTCAATTTCAGCCAGAAAATACCTGAAATCACTGAAAAAAAAACAAACTCATAGTAAAGTCCAGAAGAGTGATTTTTATATAAAAACTAATAAAAACATAATAAAAACTAACTAAAATATACTAAAAACATACTAAAAACAATGCCAAAAAGCGTATAAATTATCCGCTCATCACAACACCAAACATAAATTGTTGCTTGTCCCCAAGCAACTAAAAATCAAATAGGATAAAAAGAAGAGAATATACGATGAATTCCAAAAATATCTATAAAGATCAGTATTAATTAGATGAGCGAGGCTATTAACTTTTTGCTTCTGAACAGTTTTGGCATCTCACTTTATCCTTTGAAGTTCAGAATGATTGGCTTCTATAGGAACTCAGAATCCAGATAGTGTTATTGATTCTCCCAGTTAAGTATGTTGATTCTTGAATACAACTATTTTATGAGTCTTGGCCGTGACCCTAAGCATTTTGTTTTCCAGTATTACCACCGGATACATAAATGCCACAGACACATAACTGGGTGAACCTTTTCAGATTGTGACTCAGCTTTGCTAGAGTCCCTAATTAGAGGTGTCCAGAGCTCTTAAGCACACTCTTTTTGATTTGGACCACGACTTTAACCGCTCAGTCTCAAGTTTTCACATGACACCTTCACGCCACAAGCACATGGTTAGGGACAGCTTGGTTTAGCCGCTTAGGCCAGGATTTTATTCCTGTGGGCCTTCCTATCCACTGATGCTCAAAACCTTGGATCCTTTTTATCACCCTTGCCTTTTGGTTTAAAGGGGTATTGGCTTTTTCTGCTTGCTTTTCTTTCTCTTTCTCTTTCTTTTATTATTATTTTTTTCGCTTCTCTTTTTTTTTTTTTGCAAGCTTTTCACTGCTTTTTCTTGCTTCAAGAATCAATTTTATGATTTTTCAGATTATCAAATAACATTTCTCCTTTTTCTATCATTCTTTCAAGAGCCAATAATTTTAACATTCATAAACAATCAAATTCAAAAATATGCACTGTTCAAGCATTCATTCAGAAAACAAGAGTATTGCCACCACATCAAAATAATTAAACTGTTTTAAAATATGAAATTCATGTACTTCTTTTTCTTTTTCAATTAAAACACTCTTTATTTAAGAAAGGTGATGGATTCATAACTTTAAGGCATAGACACTAAGACACTAATGATCATGTAATAAAGACACAAACATAGATAAACATAAGCATAAAAATTCGAAAAACAGGAAAATAAAGGATAAGGAAATTAAAGAACGGGTCCACCTTAGTGATGTCGGCTTGTTTTTCCTCTTGAAGATCTTATGGAGTGCTTGAGCTCCTCAATGTCTCTTCCTTGCCTTTGTTGCTCCTCTCTCATGACTCTTTGGTTTTCTCTAATTTCATGGAGGAGGATGGAATGCTCTTGGTGCTCCACCCTTAGTTGTCCCATGTTGGAACTTAATTCTCCTAGGGAGGTGTTGATTTGCTCCCAATAGTTTTGTGGAGAAAAATGCATCCCTTGAGGCATCTCAGGGATTTCATGGTGAGGAATTTCCTCATGTCCATGAGTGGGATCTCTTGTTTGCTCCATCCTTTTCTTAGTGATGGGCTTATCCTCATCAATGAGGATGTCTTCCTCTATGTCAATTCCAGCTGAATTGCAGAGGTGACAAATGAGATGAGGGAAGGCTAACCTTGCCAAAGTAGAGGACTTGTCTACCACCTTGTAGAGTTCTTGGGATATAACCTCATGAACTTCTACTTCCTCTCTAATCATGATGCTATGAATCATGATAGCCCAGTTTATAGTAACTTCAGACCGGTTGCTAGTGGGAATGATTGAGCGTTGGATGAACTCCAACCATCCCCTAGCCACGGGCTTGAGGTCATGCCTTCTTAGTTGAACTGGCTTCCCTCTTGAATCTCTCTTCCATTGAGTGCCCTCTTCACAGATGTCTATGAGGACTTGGTCCAACCTTTGATCAAAGTTGACCCTTTTAGTGTATGGGTGTGCATCTCCTTGCATCATGGGCAAGTTGAATGCCAACCTTACATTTTTCAAACTAAAATCTAAGTATTGCCCCTGAACCATTGTAAGCCAATTCTTAGGGTCCAGGTTCACACTTTGATCATGGTTCTTGGTGATCCATGCATTGGCATAGAACTCTTGAACCATTAAGATCCCGACTTGTTGAATGGGGTTGGTGAGAACTTCCCAACCTCCTCTTCGGATCTCATGTCGGATTTCTGGATATTCGCCCTTTTTGAGCTTAAAAGGGACCTCAGGGATCACCTTCTTCTTGGCCACAACTTCATAGAAGTGGTCTTGATGCACCCTTGAGAGGAATCTCTCCATCTCTCATGACTCAGAGGTGGAAGCTTTTGCCTTCCGTTTCCTCTTTCTAGAGGTTTCTCCGGCCTTTGGTGCCATAAATGGTTATGGAAAAACAAAAAGCTTTAGCTCTTACCACACCAAACTTTGAAGGTTTGCTCATCCTCGAGCAAAAGAAGAAAGAAGAGAGTAGAAGAAGAAGAAATAGAGGAGATGGAGGGGGCTTTGTGTTTCGGCCAAGGGGGAGAAGTAGTGTTTAGGTTGTGTGAAAATGAAGGAGTGAAGATGGGTTTATATAGGGGTGGAGAGAGGGTTTGGGTTCGGCCATATAGGGTGGGTTTGGGAGGGAAAGTAGTTTGAATTTGAATGGTGAGGTAGGTGAGGTTTTATGATGGATGGATGTGAGTGGTGAAGAGAATGGTGGGATTTGATAGGTGAGGGATTTTTGGGAAAGAGGTATTGAGGTGATTTTTGAATGGGTGAAGAAGAGAGAGAAAGGTGGGGTAGGTGGGGATCCTGTGGGGTCCACAGATCCTGAGGTGTCAAGGATATCTCATCCCTGCACCAAGTGGCGTGCAAAAATGCCCCTTTCTGCCAATCCTGGCATTAAACGCCAGGTTGCTGCCCATTTCTGGCATTTAACGCCAGCTTCTTGCCCTTTTCTGGCGTTAAATGCCAGCTCTGTGCCCATTTCTGGCGTTAAACGCCCAGAATGATGCCAGGTTGGGCGTTTAACGCCTATTCTGCTACCCTTACTGGCGTTTAAACGCCAGTAAGTTTCTTCTCCAGGGTGTTCTATTTTTAATACTATTTTTCCTTCTGTTTTTGCTTTTTCAATTGTTTTTGTGACTTCACCTGATCATTAACCTACAGAAAACATAAAATAACAAAAGAAAATAGAAATTTAACATAGATAATTAAAGATTGGGTTACCTCCCAACAAGTGCTTCTTTAATGTCAATAGCTTAATAGTGGGCTCTCATGGAGCCTCACAGATGTTCAGAGCAATGTTGGAACCTCCCAACACCAAACTTAGAGTTTGAATGTGGGGGTTCAACACCAAACTTAAAGTTTGGTTGTGGCCTCCCAACACCAAACTTAGAGTTTGACTGTGGGAGCTCTGTTTGACTCTGTATTGAGAGAAGCTCTTCATGCTTCCTCTCCATGGTTACAGAGGGATATCCTTGAGCTTTAAATACAAGGGAGTCTTCATTCACTTGAATGATCAATTCTCCTCTGTCAACATCAATCACAGCTTTTGCTGTGGCTAGGAAGGGTCTGCCAAGGATGATGGATTCATCCATACACTTCCCAGTCTCTAGGATTATGAAGTCAACAGGGATGTAGTGGCTTTCAACCTTTACCAAGACATCCTCTACAAGTCCATAAGCCTGTTTCTTTAAATTGTCTGCCATCTCTAGTGAGATTCTAGCAGCTTGTACCTCAATGATCCCTAGCTTTTCCATTACAGAGAGAGGCATAAGGTTTATACTTGACCCCAGGTCACACAGAGCCTTCTCAAAGGTTATGGTGCCTATGGTACAAGGGATTGAGAATTTTCCAGAGTCTTGTCTCTTTAGAGGTAATTTCTGCCTAGTCAAGTCATCTAGTTCTTTGATGAGCAATGGAGGTTCATCCTCCCAAGTCTCATTACCAAACAACCTGGCATTTAGCTTCATGATTGCTCCAAGGTACTTAGCAACTTGCTCTTCAGTAACATCTTCATCCTCTTCAGAGGAAGAATACTCATCAGAGCTCATGAATGGCAGAAGTAAATTCAATGGAATCTCTATGGTCTCTGTGTGAGCCTCAGATTCCCATGGTTCCTCATCAGGGAACTCTATGGAGGCCAGTGGATGTCCATTGAGGTCTTTCTTAGTGGAGATCACTGCCTCTTCCTCCTCTCCAGGTTCGGCCGTGTGGGTTGCGGTTATGGCCTTGCACTCTCTTTTTAGATTCTCTTCTGTATTGCTTAGGAGAGTACTAGGAGGGAGTTCAGTAATTTTCTTACTCAGCTGACCTACTTGTGCCTCCAAATTTCTAATGGAGGACCCTGTTTCAGTCATAAAACTTTGAGTGGTTTTAATTAGATCAGAGACTATAGTTGCTAAGTCAGAGTGGCTCTGCTTAGAATCCTCTGTCTGTTGCTGAAAAGATGATGGAAAAGGCTTGCTATTGCTAAACCTGTTTCTTCCACCATTACTATTGTTGAAACCTTGTTGAGGTCTCTGTTGATCCTTCCATGAGAGATTTGGATGATTTCTCCATGAAGGATTATAGGTGTTTCCATAGGGTTCTCCCATGTAATTCACCTCTTCCATTGCTGGGTTCTCAGTATTTTAAGCTTCTTCTTCAGATGAAGCTTCTTTGGTACTTCCTGTTGCTGCTTGCATTCCAGATAGACTCTGAGAAATTATATTGACTTGTTGAGTCAATATTTTGTTCTGAGCCAGTATGGCATTCAGAGTATCAATCTCAAGAACTCCTTTCTTCTGATTTGTCCCATTATTCACAGGGTTCCTTTCAGAAGTGTACATGAATTGGTTATTTGTAACCATCTTAATAAATTCCTGAGCTTCTGCAGGCGTCTTCTTCAGATGAAGAGATCCTCCAGCAGAGCTGTCCAATGACATCTTGGACAGTTCAGACAGACCATCATAGAAGATACCTATGATGCTCCATTCAGAAAGCATGTCAGAAGGACACCTTCTGATCAATTGCTTGTATCTTTTCCAAGCTTCATATAGGGATTCTCCTTCCTTCTGTCTGAAGGTTTGGATTTCCACTCTAAGCTTGCTCATCTTTTGAGGTGGAAAGAATTTGGCCAGAAAAGCACTGACCAGCTTTTCCCAAGAGTTCAGGCTTTTCTTAGGTTGTGAATCCAACCATGTTCTAGCTCTGTCTCTCACAGCAAAAAGGAAAAGCATAAGCCTATAGACCTCAGGATCAACTCCATTAGTCTTGACAGTGTTACAGATTTGCAAGAATTCAGCTAAGAACTGATGAGGATCTTCCAATGGAAGTCCATGAAACTTGCAATTTTGTTGCATTAGAGAAACTAATTGAGGCTTAAGCTCAAAGTTGTTTACTCCAATGGCAGGGATTGAGATGCTTCTCCCATAGAAGTCGGGAGTAGGTGCAGTAAAGTCACCAAGCACCTTCCTTGCATTGTTGGCATTGTTGTTTTCAGCTGCCATTGTTTCTTCTTCTTTGAAAAGCTCTGTTAGACCCTCTAGAGAGAATTGTGCTTTAGCTTCTCTTAGCTTTCTCTTCAAGGTCCTTTCAGGTTCAGGATCAGCTAGAACAAGTATGCCTTTATCTTTGCTCCTACTCATATGAAAGAGAAGAGAACAAGAAATTAGGGAATCCTCTATGTCACAGTATAAAGATTCCTTGAGGTGTCAGAGGAAAAGAAGAATAGAAGGAGGAGGTAGATAGAAGAGAATTCGAACTTATCAAGAGGGATAGAGTTCGAATTGCACCTTGAGGAGGAGTGTTAGTCCCTTAAATAGAAGGATGTGAGAAGAGGGGAAGAATTTTCGGAAATAAATTAAAAAGATTTTGAAATAATAAAAAGAAATTTGAAAATTTGATTGAGATTTTCGAAAATTAAGATTGGGAAAGAAATTAAGTGATTTTTGAAAAAGATTTTGAAATTAGAAATAAAAAAGATATGATTGAGAGTTAATTTTGAAAAAGATGTGATTGAAAAGATATGATTGAGAAGATATGATTAGAAATCAATTTTAAAAAAAAGAAAGTTTTAAAATTAAAGTTGATTACTTGACTAACAAGAAATTAAAAGATATGATTCTTAAAATTTAAAATTTGATCTTTTCTTAATAGGCAAGTAACAACTTGAAAATTTTGAAGTAAATCATTAATAGTAGCAAGGATTTTTGAAAATAATAAAAAATGGAAAGAAATTGATTTTGAAGAGATATGATTGAAAAGATATGATTTGAAAAAGATTTGATTTTGAAAAATTATGAAAATTTGAAAAAGATTTGAATTAAAAACAAAATCTTCCCTCTAGTGTCCTTCTGGCGTTAAACGCCCAGAATGGTATCCATTCTGGCGTTTAACACCCAAAATGCTACCCTTTTGGGCGTTAAACGCCCAGCCAGGTACCCTGGCTGGCGTTTAAACGCCAGTTTTCCTTCTTCACTGGGCGTTTTGAACGCCCAGCTTTTTCTATTTGATTTCTCTGCTGAATGTTCTGAATCTTCAATTCTCTGTATTATTTACTTGAAAAGACATAGTTTTGAAATTTTTTTTGAATTTTTCAATGATGAGAAACAATCAAAATACAATTAATCTTAGGAAACTCAAATCAAACAAACAATGCATGCAGGACGCCAAACTTAAAAATTTTCATATAAGAGACACTAACAAATTGAGAATGCATATGAGAAACAACAAAACACACAAAACAAGAGAATTTAAAGATCAGAGCAATGAAATCATCAAGAACAACTTGAAGATCAATCAAGAACAATATGCATATATTCAAAAAATGCAAGAAGAAGAAAGTCATGCAATTGACACCAAACTTAAAAATTGGCACTAGACTCAAACAAGAAACATAAAATATTTTTGATTTTTATGATTTTATAAATTTTTTTGTGGTTTTTCGAAAATTGAGTGGAAAAGAAAATAAAGGGATTCAAAATTTTTAATAAGAATTCCAAGAATCATTGCAATGTTAGTCTAAGACTCCGGTCTAGGAATTAGACATGGCTTACTAACCATCCAAGCTTTCAGTGAAAGCTCCGGTCCAAAACACTAGACATGGCCAATGGCCAGCCAAGCTTTAGCAGATCACTGCTCACAACAGCAAAATTGATAGAAATTAACAAGCTGTTGTGATGATAAGTTGAAACCTCGGTCCAAAAGATTAGACATGGCTTCACAGCCAGCCAGACTTCAACAAATCATCATGAAACTCTAGAATTCATTCTTAAAAACTATGAAGAACAAAATAGAAAAAAAAATTTTCGAAAGTAAAATTACCTAATCTAAGCAACAAGATGAACCGTCAGTTGTTCAAACTCGAACAATCCTTGGTAACGGCGCCAAAAACTTGGTGCACGAAATTGTGATCATCAACAATGGTGCCAAAGACTTGGAGCTCTCAAACGTGAATCACACTTTGTCATAATTCCGCACAACTAACCAGCAAGTGCACTGGGTAATAACTTACGTGAGTAAGGGTCGATCCCACGAAGACTGTCGGCTTGAAGCAAGCTATGGTCATCTTGTAAATCTCAGTCAGGCGGATTCAAATGGTTATGGAGGATTGATAATTAAAAGATAAATAAAACATAAAGTAAAGATAGAGATACTTATGTAATTCATTGGTAGGAATTTCAGATAAGCGTTTGAAGATGCTTTGTTCCTCTTGAACCTCTGTTTTCCTATTGCCTTCTTCCAATCATTCATACTCCTTTCCATGGCAAGCTTTATGTTGGGCATCAGTGTTGTTAATGGCTACTTTCCGTCCTCTCAGTGAAAATGTTCTACGCACGCTGTCACCGCACGGCTAATCATCTGTTGGTTCTCAATCATGTTGGAATAGGATCCATTGATCCTTTTGCGTCTGTCACACGCCCAACACTCGTGAGTTTGAAGCTCGTCACAGTCATCCCTTCCCAGATCCTACTCAGAATACTACAAACAAGGTTTAGATGTTCCGGATCTCAGGAATGGTCGCCAATAATTCTAGCCTATACCAGATGGTTCCAATCTTAGATTAGAAACCCAAGAGATACACATTCAAGCTTGTTTGCATGTAGAATGGAAGTGGTTGTCAGGCACACGTTTATAGGTGAGAATGGTGATGAGTGTCACATAATCATCACATTTATCATGTTCTTGGGTGAGAATGAATATCTTGGAGAATAAATAGACTTGAGTTGAATAGAAAAATAATAGTACTTGTATTAATTTATGAAGAACAGCAGAGCTCCACACCTTAATCTATGGTGTGTAGAAACTCCACCGTTGAAAATACATAAGAATAAGGTCTAGGCATGGCCGAGAGGCTAGCCTCCAAAACGTGATCAAAGGATCAAAAGATAATCCAAAGATGAAAATACAATAGCAAAAGGTCCTATTTATAGAAAACTAGTAGCCTAGGGTTACAGAAATGAGTAATTAATGCATAAATCTTCTTCCGGGCCCACTTGGTGTGTGCTTGGACTGAGCATTGAAGCTCCTATGTGTAGAAACTTTTCTTGGAGTTAAACGCCAGCTTTTGTGCCAGTTTGGGCGTTTAACTCCAGCTTTTGTGCCAGTTTGGGCGTTTAACTCCAGCTTTTGTGCCAGTTCTGGAGTTAAACGCCAAAATTCTTAAGCTGACTTGGACTGCCTGTTTGGGCCATCAAATCTCAAGCAAAGTATGAACTATTATATATTTCTGGAAAGCTCAGGATGTCTACTTTCCAACTCAATTGAGAGTTTGCCAATTGGGCTTTGGTAGCTCCAGAAAATCCACTTCGAGTGTAGGGAGGTCAGAATCCAACAGCATCTGCAGTCCTTTTTCAGCCTCTGAATCAGATTTTTGCTCAGGTCCCTCAATTTCAGCCAGAAAATATATGAAATCACAAAAAAACACACAAACTCATAGTAAAGTCGAGAAGAGTGATTTTTATTTAAAAACTAATAAAAACATAATAAAAACTAACTAAAATATACTAAAAACATACTAAAAATAATGCCAAAAAGTGTATAAATTATCCGCTCATCATCTGCTCTTTTTTTTTTCTTTTTACTTAGTAAGGAGATTGTTTGGAAGAAGAGAGTTGAAAACCAAGAATAGGATATGGATGTAATTTAGGACTGGGCATCAAGTTTTACAATAGCTGACCTAGCACTTGGCATCAAGCTTTAGAAAAGATACAGATTTCATTTTATAATTTACTTGCTGATGTAGAAGTTATAGTAGTAAATTTACTTCGATAGATAATTATTGAAGTGCAAACACGGTAATTTGCTCTTTCTTTTTTTTTTTATCCTGTTTTAGAAATGATCTGGTGTACCTAAGATACTCACTGTAACCTTTCTTCTGTTTAGTACTTTGTGTGCTTGAATGATTTTGATATCTTGCTTAGAATTTATTTTGAAGATTATTTTATCAACCTGATTCAGGATGGCTTCATACTTTATTCCTCCTTATTGTATCTTGTATTCTTTTTCTTTTCTTCTTTCTTATATTCCTCTTTCAGATTCCAGGTGTTGTCCTAAACCTGGTAATTTGTAGGTAGAATAGAACACCTATGCCTGATTTATATTTCTTTTTGATCTGGCTGGTTCTGAAAATGATTGTGTCTGATTGGTAAGTGTAAAACAAAAAAGGAAAACAAGAAAAATTTGAACAGCAGAATGGGCTTTTGAGCTCTCTAGTCAAATACGATTCAAATATAAGGTTCTCATGAGTTTGAAGCATAGAAGACAATTTCTTCTAGTTGTTTTGGTATAGAACTTACTATAGTAGGAGCTATGCTTTTCACTCTTCAGAATTGAATTACATTGAGATTGAGATAAGAAGACCCTTTCTTTCTCTCTCACACACAATGGACTACGATGCAATGATGAGAATGAGAATGAGAATTAACCTATATGAATAATGAATTTTAATTAATTAAATAACTAAATTTAATAAGAAGTATATTTTATTTCTACTTCACGGAAAGGTCTATGTCAATGTCTGATCTCTGATGTCTCCAATTTGGAAGAAAAAAAAGAATGAAACCAGAATGACCTAATTACTTTTACTTGAGTGCAATGCAAGTAGAATTGATATGTTTCACAAAAATGGCCACTCACTTTGAAACCTTTTTTTTCTATAAAAACTTTGCTGAAAAGTGAATCAAGCTTCATCCTTTTGTCACCTTATTCAATGTAGAATATAAGAAATTATAAATGAAGCATGTTTGGGTATATGTTGTGTAATTGTGTTGTGTGTGTATGTGTAAGTCATTGACTTTTTAGAATATTAGTAACTATTTTGTCTGAATTTTTCTATTAGTTCTAATTTTATTCAAAACAAATACTATTAAAACCAATTTAAATTACTGCTCTTATTTTGATTAACGTGAGCTGCTTACTAGTAGGACTAGTATACCTTTTAATTTTATATTAGAAAGATGGTTGTGTTTTTGTGTAGTTATTAGAAGTTAGTGTGTTTTACACTCTCACTTAGCTATGAAGGTTATATTCAAAGAAATGGGAGTCTATTTTAGCTGAAGTATTTTAAAAGTGCCTCTGGTTAGTGTTGTTGATGACTTCTAGCTACCAATTACTGCACCTTTTCAGATGAAACATCTTTGAATTTGTGCAGGCACGCTATCAGAATAGGTTGCAGGTTGAACTTGAAATTGCATCTCGGGAGGAATTCACTCTTATAGAAATAGGTCTTAGGAAACTTTGGGAACGTAAGCCAAACCAGCAGTTTATAACATGGAGATATTTTGTGATTTGGTTTTTGTAAAATTTGTAAATTCTATTAACTTGGTTGCTTATGGTGTATCCGTCAGATTTGGCTCGGAAAAAGACTCAAGAAAATCTGAAAGAGACAGGTGAGATAGTTCAAAATTCAATGCTCGAAGAAGACGTTGTGCCAGATAGTTCTGATGAGGTTGTCTCTAAAGGACAACAACCTTCCATCATAACCTTTGATCTCAATAAAACTCCACAAGAGAATGATATCTGTTGACTCAACGCTTTATTATTAGTCTGACTTATCTTATGAAATATTGGGACTAAATTAAACAATGTGACTGTTTGTGTTTTTTTCTTTGGATATTGAATTTGAAGAAGTAGTTATGAATTTGGAGGAGATTAATCTCAAATTAGTATGTAATTCTTGAATTAATTTATATTGTGACTTATTGGATTAATGGTTCGTACGACTTCAAGACTTCTATATTACCGATTTGTCATACATATATCTTTATAAATGTAATACAAATATAAATGCACAAACCTAGGTGGTGAAACTGCTTATTGAAATACATTATATAATCATGACTATCACATAGGCAAAATGACATGAATTAATTAATAGGCATAATTTGATTAAACAAGAGCTATAACTACACCCTGAATTCATAATCTAAAATGTCTAAATAGTTTAATTTATCCAAATAACTTACCAATTTATTTTACCCCAAATTAATGCACTCATTAATTTATAATTAGTTATAGTATTATTATAATATAGCGATAAAAAATATTAGTATCACCGTAATAATAATGAGTTATTATTATTATTATTATTATTATTATTATTATTATTATTATTATTATTATTATTATTATTATTATTATTACGTTCTATATATTAGTAATAACATTATGATATTAATAAGAAATTTTTTTATGTTTTTATTTACATTTACTTTCAAGTAGATTAAGAATACAACGACAATACCCAACAATAAATATATGTTTTTAAAATAAACTTTTAGAGATTGAATTTTTTATTCTGTTTTTGGCATCTATGATTATAAAAATAAGATATTCTTATACGCAAAATGTTGGTAATTTTATACTAAGTATATATTTTTGTTATAAAGTTTTCCTTGTAAACAACCAATATTATTCTTAAATTTTCACAAAATAAATTTTCTTTTAATTTGGTGATTATTCGTTGAGTTTATATTTTTTTTATAATTTTTCTATTAATAACTAATAATACTTATAAAAAAATTACAAAAAAAAAACTTAAATTTAAAATCAGAGAAGACACCGCCACATCCATAATCCTTATTTTTCCTCTAATACTAAACCTGCTTAATATTGTCGAACTACTCAGAAGCCTTCTTCGTCCTGCGTCTTCTCCTCCACGCCTGTCTCTGCGATGATCCAGTGTCGAGAGCCCCTTCTCGCTCTGCCCGAAGCCCGGTGGTTCTACTCTCACCGTCAATCCAGTCATCCACCTGCGGGTAAGCACAACTGGACACCCTGTGCTTTTTTGCTTGTTTAGTGTTTGAAAAAGAAGCCAATAATGAGTTTAAAGTTGACATGCAAGTTGATCCTAATGTGGTTAGCTGAGTTAATTTGTTAATGGAGAGACAGACAGGGTTTTTTATAAATTACCTAGTTCTACAATTTTATAAATCTTATTATTCATGATTGTGTCGTGTATTTGAGTTTAAAAAAATATAATTAAGAAAATCTAGATTGGTAGGGGGCAGAGGCTTGGTCAAAGTGGAGGTTGGGACTTGGGAGAGTAAGGAGTAGACAAATGGGTTCAATATGGAAAAATTCCTATAAAGTGAAAACAGGAAGCAGCCAAGAAATAGAGAGAAGAAAAAAGGGGTTGCGTTGCGTGAGAAGATGAAGTTATAGGGATTTCGGTGATTTGAATTTAGGAGACTATGATTAGATTATGCGAAATGATAACTGAAAATTGTTAAATAATTTCATATATTTGATTAAACTGATCAATATTTTATATAAAGATGATTTTAATTATTTTATGCGAGTAATCTCCTTTAATTTAGTTAGAATCAAATTTTTAAGATCAGATGAGTTTAATGTTATTAGTATGTGTACATAGTGAGTTCCTTCCATGTGTTATGTAGTGTGTACTAGCTGGAGAAGCTTCTTGTGGATCTATGTGGGGTTAAAAGTGCTCAAATTAGTACGATAAGGTTACAATTTAGGTTGATGATTGATGCATGTGTTATAGGTGATGTTGGGGAGAAAATTGAAGTATCTTAAAAAGGTGACAAAACTAGGAAAGATTATTTATCGTGTTGATAATTCATATTAAAAGAAAAATGAGAATTAAGATCCAAGTATAGTGTGTGAGACTTGAGTCATTATAGTGTAGTTATGAATACATCAATGGTTAACCTTTTTAGGCCCAACTTTGAGTTCTTTGTTAATATAGTCTCTCAATCTATTTACTCATGTACTCTCCTAACCTATATATGTACTCTCAATCCATTTACTCATGTACTCTCCTAATATATGTTATGTGCTGCCATAATTAGAATAGTATGATTTCAGATTGGCAAATAAAATAAGGTAGACATGAATGACATTTTGAGAAAGGAACTGCCCATTTTATATTTTATTAAAAAATGCTATAATTATTTTGAATAATCAAGTCTTTGATTGAGGTGTGGTGAACTATTCTAATGTTCCTATTTCCTAAAACCACTGTTACTCATGATAAACTAAATTTGTTTGTTACAGTAAAGGGAGACAGACAAGATTTTTTTTTCTTTTTAATGATTTTTGAATAGTACATATTAAGTTTATTACTTATTATAGCTATATATATATATATATATATATATATATATATATATATATATATATCCTCAAACATAATTAATAATTCATAGAATGAATTTTTTTATTTAACTTTTTGGTTTGTAGTATTTTGTGCTATGATGATGATGCTATAGTCTATATAGGCCTTGTTATTTTTGTGAAATATATAATGAGATCTAGAATTGTAACTAGACCATTCCAATGAACAAGTTTCCACAAAAGTGCATCAAATGTATGCTTTAATTTATTAACATTCATTTCATCAACATTTTTACACACATATATATTATGATATATTTATGAGAGAGGGATCTTACAAAGCAAGAATATATTGTCCACTTGTGCTTGTAGCTTAGAGTGGAAACAGATTGACATCAACTTCTTGTTGAGTGACAAGCTAAGAGAATTGAAAATGAAGTGTCTTCATGTCTTTGTATATATTATATATTAAATTATCTATTATCACCCTTAACTGTGGTCTTTGGACTCATTTTATAAATTGTTTAATATTAATATGCCATAAATACCCAAGTTCAATTAATAGTAACTGGGGTATGTCAGTGTCATTTTTGCATGTTAATACATATTATTATCTGTATATTAATTATTATCACTTTGTTATGATCCGAATGCAATTAGGAAAGATGCCCAGGGTAGGTCGTTTCACGAAGAAAGCCCGTGTAGACACAGCATGTCAGCAGCCTCAAGTAGGATTTGATGCGGCCTTAACTTCGCAGAGAGCGGACTGCCCAATTCCGCTGTCCAGTGGCAGTGGTGTCCCCGCATCCTTGTCTTTACGCCCCTTTCGTTTACCCCACAGCGAACCACTTCCTGCTCCACAGGCTTGCACCCATGATGTTCAAAACTCGGAGCCGAACGCTGAAGACTTAGACCTAGAGGCAGATGAGGTAGATTCTTTTGAGCAACATGTTGATAACCTTTTTGCTGCATCGGATGCTCAGAAGCGCAAGGGACGCAAGACTGCAGAATTTGGGATGTTAAAACAATTGGTATAAGAGAATTTATTTAATTTTATTTTTCATTCAGCTATTTTCCTATGATTTCATCGCAGCTTGGCTCCAATGGTAACTAACTAAGAATAAATATATTTTACAGAATCTGATGGCACAATCAAACAGGTCAAACTGAGTGTGAAGGAAGCTATGAAGCCACCTAATGGGAGAAAGATCGTACTCAGGTTTAACAGTGTACTGCAACCAGTTGGGGATGCGGCAGGTCTACGGAACGGCGTTATGGGACTGCTAGGATTTGATTACACCAAATTTCCAATCTGCGAGAAGGACTGGAAAAAGGTTCGCACCAGGGACAAGGTCTATAATGAATGTGTAAAGGTAAAATGTTATTTTTATTTTTTCGTACCATTCCAAACTCATAATTTAAACACTGCTGACAACTTAATTTTAATGTTGCAGAAAATGTTCCATTTTGAAGAAGATAGTAGAGGAATTATCAAGCGTATAATATTCAAAATACTAGGAAGGGCTTGGAAGAAAACGAGGAACAGATTATACCATCATTGCTATGACCCAGAACTTTCACTTGAAGAAGATATTGAAAACCGCCCAGATGGAATTACTGTGGACCATTGGAGATGGTTTCTCGACTATCGCAATAGCGAAGAGACACATGTAATATAGTTTCGTTTCATAACAGAAAAATTCCATTTATGTCACATTGAGTTAGTCAGAACTACTGTCTATTAACTCTTAATTTGATGGCATGACAGGAGAAGTGCAAAAAAAATGTTGAGAATCGATCAAAGCAGCTTTACACCCACACCGGTGGATTAAAAAGCTTGGCAAGGCTCAGAGAAGAAGAGGTAATGTAATTTTGGGAATGTTTTTGAACTATATCTTCCTCTACTTATTCACTTTGTCATCATTATTGGTACAGTCAGAACGATAAGGGAGGAGAGTTAGTAGAGGAGAGTTGTATCTCTTAACACACAAAAGAACTAATGGCTCCTATATTCATGATGCAGCTCGGGCTATTGGAGTAAGAAATGTGTTGAGAAATTTGAAGTAGTTTCTCCTATGTTTTAGTTTTAAAAATTTTATTGGAAGTCTGTGCGGTTAGCGACTAGCTAATAAATGCTTATAATTACTTATCTATTTGTGTAGGAAATAATTGAGGCTATTGAGCAATGTGATGAATCCTCTAAACTGTTGTCTCAGAATGATTCACTTGCTCAAGCTCTCGGAAAGGAGCACCCGGATAGGGTGAGTGGCATGGGATTGGGGCCGACTTCTAGTCAAGTCTTCAGTATTAATTCCCATCAGCTGAGCAATGGTTTTGAAAGGGAGGAGACCCAAAGGGTGCTGCTTGAACTACAAGTAGAGTTAGCAGCAAAGAATTTGAAAAGGAAGGCAGTGGAGGATGAAGTAACAGCCGAGAAAACCAAAAGACAGGCAGTAGAGGATGAAATAGCAGCCGAGAAGACAAAAAGACAGGCAGTGGAGGATGAAGTAGCAGCTGGGAAGGTCAGGATGCAGGCAATGGAGAGTGCTTTGATATGTCTACTTCAAGGGCAAGGTAGGAAGCTGCCATCAGATGTCGCCGCATGGATGAGTACATTGGAGGGACAGAATAGAAAGTAGATCTTAGGATTATGGAACCTTTTCTTCTTTCAGATATACACTTTTATGTTGTTGATTATGCAACTCTTAGTAAGGAGTACACTTTGTTGATATTCGGATAATTATGTTAATTAAATTAATGGTTTTGCTATTGCCGTTTACCTTGCAATTTATTTTTCGGGATATAAAATAATTTAACTTACTAATATTAAGACGGATTAAAAAAACGAAGAAAAAATATACATTAAAATAAAAAACAGAGTGGATTGCCAGTGTACAATACAGTATTTTTGCGGCCATTCAACCGGAAAATAGTGGCGGTTGCGAACTAGCCGTTAGAAATTTGAAAATTCAGGTTAGGAGATAGCAGCGGTTTTAAACCGCCGCCAGTTACTTTTCAAAAGTATTGGCCGTTAAACAGCAACGTTTTCAACCCGCCGGTAATTAAATTTGAACAAAACCGTGGCCATTAAATAGTGGCGGTTTCAAACCACCGGTCGTTTCGCGCGGATCACTGTTGTCCATATCGCGGCGAATTCAAACCGCCGCTAAACATTGCGACACTACTTCTCGGTTTTGCGGCGGTTGTGCCAGCGGTTCCTGAGAACCGCCGCAAAATTATATAACCACCCCCTAATAGGCGACGCTTAACAAACCGCTGGAATTCCATTTCGCGGCGGCTTAAAACCGCCACCAATCACTTCCAGAACCGCCGTTATTTCCCGTTTCCTTTGTAGTATGGAGGAAAGTCAAGTGGACTAACCAATTTGATTCCTCAAGTCCTAGTCAACTCCTAAGGAAATACTAGCTTTAGAGGGATCCAAATCAACCAGCAACCTTGAATTAACAATCAACAAAGGAGTTTAATAACTCAAGAGTCTCCAATTACTCGACCAAAGCCAAGAATATAAAAACCTAACTTAAAACCCTTCCAAGTATTTTATCAAACACTTGGAAGACACAACATAAAAACATAAAAAACTAACAAGGAATATAAAATCCAAACAACCAATTTCAATTATCAATAACTCACAAACAATAGAAGAAGCAATAAATCTAAAATACCTAAATTTGCATAAATAAGAAATTCAATTCAACATGGAGTTCATAAACTAAAGTGGGTAAATAAACAAATTGACAAGAGAAATAAGTAAACTAAAGGACTAAAACAATTAAGAGTATAAGAGAAACTAAATTAAAGGAACATTGAACCTGGAATTGAGAAGAAATAAACCTAAAACTAAGAGAAATCCTAAAACCTAGAGAAAGGAGAGAGCCTCTCTCTCTAGAAACTACATCTAAAACCTAAATTATGTGAATGTAAGTCGTGTGAATGAATCCATTTCCCCACTCTGTAGCCTCTAATCTGTGTTTTCTAGGCCAAAAACTGGGTAAAAAACAACCCAGAAATCACCCTCAGCGATTTCTGATAGGTCCAGCATGTGGCTCTGTCATGCGTACGCGTCGTCCACGCGTACGCTTGGATTGAACTTTTGCCAAGTCACGCATACGCGTGATCCACGCGTACGCGTCGCCTAACAACATGGAAACTATGAAAAATTATATATCATTTCGAAGCCCCGGATGTTAGCTTTCCAACGCAACTGAAACCGCCTCATTTGGACCTCTGTAGCTCAAGTTATGGTCGATTTAGTACGAAGAGGTCAGGCTTGACAGCTCAGCAATTCCTTCAATTTCTTGTATTCCTTCCACTTTTGCATGCTTCCTTTCCATCCTCTAAGTCATTCCTGTCCTATAAAGCCTGAAATCACTTAATACATATATCAAGGCATCGAATGATAATAAGAGAGGATTAATAATTAGCAATTTTAAGGCCAAAGAAGCATGTTTTCAATCATAGCACAAAATTAGGAAGGAAAATGTAAAACATGCGAATTTAATGAATAAATGTGAGAATAGTGGATAAAATCCACTCAATTTAGCACAAGATAAACCATAAAATAGTGGTTTATCAATCTCTCCACACTTAAACATTAGCATGTCCTTATGCTAAGCTCAAGAGAACCAAAAGAGTGAAGAAGAATGGTAAAACTTATGAAATGCAACATATCTATATGAATGCAACTAAATGCAAAAATACTTCTACCTACTTGGTTAAAAGTAAACAAATTCTCCAAGACAAACATAAATCAGATTCCACTAATTCAAATCACACAATAAGAGACAAGTAAACTTGTAAGAAGTTAGCTCATGAAAGCAGGGAACATAGAATTAAGCATTGAACCCTCACTGGTAGTGTATATGCACTCTAATCGCTCAAGTGTCTAGGGTTAATCACTCTACTCTTCTCTAATCTTGCTTTCTAAAACATTGTTCTTCATCTAACCAGTCAACAAAAATTTAGTATACCAATGCAAATATCATGAGGTCTTTTCAAGGTTGTAATGGGGCTAAGATAAGGGTGAGGATAAATGTATGGCCAAGTGAGCTGTAATATGAATCTTTGACTAACCTAAGCTCTCACCCAACACACACACTCTATGTAATTCTAATTCATGCCTAGCTACCCATAATTCTCACTTTTGCATCACATACTCATGTACCAAATTTTTTTCTTTAATTTCACCACCTATGCATTGATCTTTTATTAAACTTAGCAATTGGGGTGATTTTGTCCCCTTATTTATTTAATTATTTATATTGTAATAAAATATTTTAGCTTTTTTTTAACATGAAAGCAAAAATAACATGTCAATGCATCTGGTTTTTCTGGTCTCACATGAGTAGGTACCCAAATTTCCAATATTCAAATAATTTAGAAACATAACACATTCCTATTAACCCAAGTTTCCATAATTCCCCTCACTTAATTGATACACAATCTCTATCTTAAGCTAACCAAAGATTCAATTGGGGTAATTAATTATTTTTCTGCTTAAGGCTAGTGATGTGGTAAAATATAGAACAAATGGGATAAAAAGGCTCAAAGTGGCAAACAAAGGTAATTGAAATGGTAGGCTATTTGGGATAAGTGAGCTAATAACAATTGATGGCCTCAATTATATGTATGCATGTAAATATACTAAACAATGGACATATAGAATGGAATAAAATATAGATTACAATCATAGAGAAGAAAACACACAAGAATAAAATATTATGGTTAAATAATGTAACCATTCAATTTAGCTCAAAATCTCACAGGTTGTATGTTCTTAGCTATAATTCATGTTCCAATTTACAATCCTCAAACAAGTTTAACACAAATTTTCAATTTGAATTAGTGAAATTCTATAAAAAGGTCTTGAAAAAGGACTTATCACTCTAACCAAGTAGTGGTAGAAGAACATGCACAAATTCAAACAAACATGCAATCAAACATGTAAATGCAACAATGGACTAACAAATAAAAGAAAACATTGGTGTTAAAATAGGAAATAACTAACCCACAGAAGTCGGTATCGACCTCCCCACACTTAAAGATTGCACCGTCCTCGGTGCATGCTAAGATGTGCAAGTGAACGGGCTGTTACAACTGATACTTTTCTCCAAAGATTATGCAGATGGACTTGTCTGTCGCCCCATTGAGAAGCTTTCCATTTCCCTTCTGGATGGCCATCCTGAAAGAAGAGAAAAAGGAAGAAAAGTAACCCAAAAACAAAGATAGAAAACAAATAAAATATGGTTGGGTTAATGCCAAATAATGAGGGTCTCAATTACATAGTAGCTACAACATGCAAGTGAGAAGACAGTAGAAGCACATGGCATATCAATAGTACAAAAATTGCAACAAAGGGGAAGAGATAGTGGGTCATGAAAGACAGTGTAAGTTGATGTCAATGCAAAAAGAATACAAGTATCATAAAAGGTTGGCATTGACAGATAAATAATATCACCCAACAGTGTAAAACAAGTCACTAAGCACCAAAATAATATCAGAAAAGATACAATAGTTGAATAAGAACATTTAACACCAACGAAAATATAATGAACTTAGAAAATAAAATATAAACATGCACAAAGTTAAAATAAAATGAATGAAGATATGAATGAAGTAAAAGAGAATGAAAGAGAATAAGGATGAGAAGTTACAGAAATGAAGAAGAAGAAAGTAAGAAAAGAGGAAGAAAGAAGTAGAAAGGAGAGAAGAAAGAAGGAGGGAATGAAAAACGGGAGGTGACGCGCGCGTGTGCATCACGCGTGCGCATGAAAATAGAGACTACCGTGCGACGCGTAAGCGTCGCCCACGCGTACGCGTGGGTGGCCAAACACGCACACTGACGCGTGAGCGTCGGTCACGCATACGCGTGACTTCTCGCATGCTTCCAGCATAGTGGCCGCACAACTTTCTGTCCAACTCGCTCATTTACGCCTATTTACAGACCCACGCAGACGCGTCGCTGACGCTTACGCGTGGATGGCATAAAACGCAGGGGATACGTACGTGAGGTGTGGCTAGTGCGCCATGCACCCCTCCCGCGCGTCTCCATCGCAACTCTCTGTTCGTTTTCTTTTTGTTGCGTAGTCACACACGACGTGTGCGCGTCGTAGACGCTTGTGCGTCGATCCCTCTCTCTTTTTTTTATGAAGAATGCAGGTGATGATGCAGAAATTATGAATGAACAGTGATAAAAATAAAATAAAATAAAACTAAGGATAAAAATGAAAGATCATACCATGGTGGGTTGTCTCCCACCTAGCACTTTTAGTTATTGTCCTTAAGTTGGACATTTGCTGAGCTCCTTGTCATGGTGGCTTGTGCTTGAACTCGTCTTGAAATTTCCACCAATGTTTGGACTTCCAATAAGCTCTAACATCTCCAAGTGAATTTACCAAGCCTTTATGAAGTTCTTCACAAGCTTCGAGCTCCCAAAGTTGATCCTCTTGTATGCCAGGATCCCAAATCTTGTTTCTACACCCGTCTTTAAGTTGATCATCATGATTCTATCCGGGTGGTTTAGCCTTAGAATTCTCATGTAAGCACCCAAACATCCTCCTGGACCCAATCAATTGAGAATTATACCAACCCTTGCAATTAGGCCTTGAGCTTCCAACCATAACGAACCTAGGATGGTGTTGCCAACTGCTAACCATCTCCCTTTTACTCTTAAAACTACAAATAGCTCTAAGTTTTCCATCTGTTTCAAGCAGACCATATTCAAGTGGGAAGGTAGAGTTTAAGGATAAGAATTTTACCCACTTGAATGTTGTGTTGGATGGTAATGGCTTGGGGGGAGGTATCTCCAGTGGCGGCCTTCCCAATGTATGCTCCACTCTCTTGGACTCCTCTTTGATGATCTCCACCTCTTGACAAGCTTCTGTAACATTAACCTCTTCCTCTAGTTCAATGAGAGAGGATTCAATTGTGGATAGAAATTCATTGATTTTTGAATCCATCTCTGGGTCAACCTCCTCCAAGTTTTCAACCATGACATGCCTTAGAGGTTGTACACCCTCCTCAACATCAAATTCAAACGTCTTGGAAGGAGGCTCTATGACTTGAGTTTCCCATGGAGGTTCCGTATCTCCTAAGTCCTCAACCACTTCCTCTTCTTCAATAATTTTGGCTTTCTCCACTTGCTCTAGTACAAAATCTAACTCCTCCTTGATAACTTCCACTTCTTGACAACTCTCTTCAATTTTCCCTATTTCTTCAACTACTTCTTTATCTTCAAGGGTCTCTCCTACCTCCACTTTTTGGGCCTCCTCTTGCTTCTCTTGAAGTAGGTGTGCGTGAAGCCAATCCATTACGTCACTAAGACGATCCTTTCTCCCTTGTTCCATGTCAATAGCGTAACTAGGATCATGTTGTTCTTGGATTGATGGATATAAGTGAAAAGTAAGTGCACCAGAGCTTGAGGGTTGAGTATTGGGGGTAAAGGATGGATCCACACGAGATATAAGAGCTTGGAGAGTAGAGGTGAGACCAGTGAGAGTAGAGGTAAGTGTGGTTTGAAACTCTATTTGCCCTTGGCGAATAACATTAAGGGTGTTGTCATCCAGTGGAGGTTGGGGTGGATAAGAGGGTTCATTATGTTGGAGAAAGGGTTCACAATAGTAAGGTGGTTCTTCTTGGTAAGGGTATGGAGATGGTGAATATTGAGGTGGTGGTTTTGGGTATGGTTCATATGGTTCGTATGGTGGTTGGTGTGGTTGATAAGGGTTAGGGTCATATGGAGGTGAATGGTGGAAAGGGGCTTGTGAGTATGGTGGTTCAAAGCAATGTTGAGGAGAGGGTTCATAGGCATATGGTGGGGCTTGTTGGTAACTACAAGGGGATCCACCATATCCATTGTCTTGGTATGCACCTTGGGATGGCTCTTGCTCATAGTAAGTTAGAGGGGGTTGTTGAGGAGAGGGTTCATAGGCATATGGTGGGGCTTGTTGGTAACTACAAGGGTTGATCAAATCCTTGTGACTCCTCTCATCTCTGATTGTCCCAACCTTGATGCATGTTCTCATTATAGCTTTCATTCCCTACAACATAATTTGAACCAAACTCGTAGCCAAAGGGGTGAGAATTCATAGTAACAAAATAAAAACAAAAACTGAAAAAAATAAGCAACTAAATCCTAAACTAATAAAACTAACAAACAAGCAAAAAGCAAATATTTACAATAACCAATAATAAGGCACATGTTTGCAATTCCCCGGCAACGGTGCCATTTTGATGAATGGATTTTTGCTAGTAAAGAATTCACAATAAATTCTCGTTGCTAGTATAGTTTCTAAACCAACAAAGAATCCTTTCATACAAAAATTTGTTTGTCACTAAAGAAAACCCAATAAAAATAAACCGAAGTATTTAAACCTTGGGTCGTCTCTCAAGGAATTGCAGGGAGGTTTAGTTATTATTGGTTATGAAAAAGTATCTTTTTGGGTTTTGAATGTTGAACAAGAAATTTAAATTGCAAGAATTAAACTAATAGTTAAGAAAGGCTCTTGGCAAGGTATGAGAATTAGATGTTCTATCCTAGTTATCCTTATCAATTGTGATGAGAATTGTCCATTGCTCCTACTTAGTTAACCTCTAACTATGAAGGAAAGTCAAGTGGACTAATCAATTTGATTCCTCAAGTCCTAGTCAACTCCTAAGAAAAGATTAGCTTTAGAGGGATCCAAATCAACCAGCAACCTTCAATTTTCATTCAAAAAAGGAGTTTGATAACTCAAGACTCTCCAATTACTCTACCAAAGCCAAAAATATAAAAATCTAACTTAAAACCCTCCCAAGCATTTTGTCAAACACTTGGAAGGCATAACGTAAAAACATAGAAAAGTAATAGGGAATGTAAAATCTAAAACTAACAATTGCAAACATCAATAACACAAATTAAAGAAAGCAATCATAAATATGAAATACCTAAAATTGTATTAAATAGAGAAATCAAATCTAACAAGAGAATTCATGAACCAAATAGCAACATAAAGTAATCAACAAAGGGAATAAAAAAACTAGAAAGCTAGAACAACTAAAAGTAGAAGAGAAACTAAACTAAATGAACATTGAACCTGGAATTGAGATGAAATAAACCTAAAACTAAGAAAAATCCTAAAACTTAGAGAGAGCTCCTCTCTCTCTAGAAACTACATCTAAAACCTAAAATTATGTGAATGTAAGTTGTGTGAATGAATCCGTTTCCCCACTCTGTAGCCTCTAATAAGTGTTTTCTGGGCTGAAAACTGGGTCAAAACAGCCCAAAAATCGCCCCCAGCGATTTCTGATACGTCCAGCACGTGGCTCTGTCACGCGTACGTGTCGTCCACGCATATGCATGGATTGAACTTTCGCCAGGTCACGCGTACGCGTGATCCACGCGTGCGCGTCATCTAAGAGCATGACAACTATGTCAAATTATATATCATTTCGAAGCGCCGGATGTTAGCTTTCCAACGCAACTAGACCCGCCTCATTTGGACCTCTGTAGCTCAAGTTATGGTCAATTTAGTACGAAGAGGTCAGGCTTGACAACTCAGCAATTCCTTCAATTTCTTGTATTCCTTCCACTTTTGCATGCTTTCTTTCCATCCTCTAAGCCATTCCTACCCTATAAAGCCTGAAATCACTTAACACACATATCAAGGCATCGAATGATAATAAGAGAGGATTAATAATTAGCAATTTTAAGGTCAAAGAAGTATGTTTTCAATCATAGCACAAAATTAGGAAGGAAAATGTAAAACCATGCAAATTATATGAATAAGTGAGCAAAGAATTGATAAAAACCACTCAAATGAGCACAAGATAAACCATAAAATAGTGGTATATCAGATACCCACCATAAAGTCAGGACATGCAACAATTGCCAAAAGCATGCACCACTAATACACATCCCAGCCGAGCAGTTACGTTATTCGGACATCAGTTGGCCCTTCAACCACTGGGGGCTCGACATCCTCGGTTCATTTCCAATGGCACCAGGTCAGGTAAAATTTCTTGTAGTTACATGATAAACCACTATTTTATGGTTTATATTGTGCTAAATTGAGTGGTTTTTCATCCATTATTCTCACGCTTATTCATAGAAATCGCATGTTTTACGTTTCCCTTCCTAATTTTGTGCTATGATTGAAAACATGCTTCTTTGACCTTAATTTTATTAATTTTAATCCCATCTTATTACCATTCGATGCCGTGATATGTGTGTTAAGTGTTTTCAGAGATTACAGGGCAGGAATGGCTCAGAGGATGGAAAGGAAGCATGCAAATGTGGAAGGAATACAAGAAACTAAAGGAACTGCAAAGCTGTTAGCCCTGACCTCTTTGCACTCAAACGGTCATAACTTGAGCTACAGAGGTTCAAATAATGCGATTCTAGTTGCGTTAGAAAGCTAACGTCTAGGGCTTCGATTTAATATATAATTTTTTATAGTGGCTGTATAGCTAGGCGACGTGAACGCGTGATATACGTGGACGCATCGCAGTGACGAAAATCAGCGTGGCAGATTTCGCCTCCAGCAATTTCTGGGCTGTTTCTGGCCCAGTTTTCGACCCAGAAAACACAGATTAGAGGCTATAAAATGGGGAAATCCATTCATTCATAAATCAAGCTTTAATATTCACAATTTTAGGATTAAATGTAGTTTTTAGAGAGAGAGGTTCTCTCCCCTCTCTTAGGATTAGGATTTAGGATTTCTATTATGTTTAGGCTACTTCCCTTCAATCACAGGTTCAATATTCCTTTAATTTATTTTCTACTTTTATTTATTCTATTACTTTAATTGTTATTTATCTTTTCAATTTGGTTTATGAACCATTCATGTTAGGATTTTCTTAATTAATATAAATTGAGGTATTTCAGATACAAGATCGTTTGATTCTATTTATGTTATTGATGTTTTCGATTTATCCAAATTATTTTCATTCAAGTAGATTTTCTCCCCTTTTGGTTTTGGTTAAGTGATTGGAGACACTTGAGTCATCAAACTCCTTGTTAATTGAAAATTGGATATGTAACAGCCCAGACTCATGATCCATATCCATCACCCTCACTGGTGAATATTTATGGGGGTGAGCTCATCCGGGGCTTTCACAGTGCCCGGCCACCCTGACGACATAGGGTCAAAAGAGCTTCAAGTCTTAACCTGGAGCACGTGGTGGCTAGCCACTACTTTCTCCCAGTGAAACTCTTATCTCCGATAGTGGAAGTGCAACATTCACATTTATCAATGATTTAGCATATACATGCATTCAATCTCATCCATGGATCAACATCCATCTCAGCCATCCAGCTCACGATTCCGTCCAGAACCAGCCAATATTCATATCATACACAGCCATTCCGGCTCACGGTCTAATCCAGAACCAACCAATATTTATAATCATACACAGCCATTCCGGCTCACAACAAAACAACACTTCCACATTCAACATCATCAATTCTTAAAATCGGCATTTAAGCCATAAATCACTTTTTCCCAAATCATTTCACTTTGAAATCAAGTTTTAACTCTTTTCAGCCTTGGCTTTAAAGATCTCATTTCTCAAATCATCTCAGGCTCATAACCCACTTTTACTCAAGGTAAATTCCCCTTTGAAAACAATGCCACTCTCGGCATCCTCTTTCCAAAACTTCCATAATCATGGAAAGTTAAAGATTCATTTTGAAACATTCAAAATCATCCATCCAACAATGGGATTTTATAACAAAGTTTCTCGGCAGAGTCTCAAGTCTTTAGGGGAAATTAATATAACTCATTTTCTCAAATTCACTTAAAATCATTAAAACATTGGCTTCCTGATTTGAGTAACAAAATAGGATCTAAGCGATACAGAGTCATAAAGTCAATTACTCTTTTCAAAGTCGTTTCCTTTACTTAAACAAAAATCAACTTCAACCACATGAGGAAATTCTAAAGCGTTTCAACTGCTCAGAAATTGTTTTAGTCCTACAAAAATTCAGAACTCAATGAGTACTTAAAACCTTTCCCAAAACACTTTAAAATGAGACTTGTCAATAGACATTCAGGTTCTTTCAAAGTCATTGAAACTTCTTTAATTGAAACTCTCAAGTCAAATTCAAAGGCATAAACCCTTTTCACATTTAAAACAGCTTTAAAACATAAGTTTCATCTAAATAACTTTCTCCTAAAAGAGATACAATGCCTTTCTTAAGAAGCAAGACTAAATCACAATTTCCTCTTTAGTAATTCATTTCAAAAGCATGAATCATCCTTTTCTTGATAATTCAAATAAAATAGTAGAAGTCTTTAACTCATCATTTTTCCAAACAACATTTCAATAAAGACTCGGATGTTATAGAAATTTCGGCAGCATCTCCCCTAAAACTTGGACTTTGCCACCCGGTTCGGGTCCCAACTAAACCGTTCCACAATCCTTTTCAACAGTCCAGAATCCAAAATCAATTCAAAATCAAGCTAAATCCAACAGTCGCCTCATTGGCATATCTTAAGAAAACCGTTTCAAAATCACACCAATATCAACCGAATTAACTCATTTCCAAAGCTTTAAAGAAACGGTTCAGCAACAATCATTTATCAAACCAGATCATTTAAAGCAAGCCAGGCTGAATTCAAGAGTGGATTCTATTTTTCACATTCTCAATAAAATTAACTCAAATCAATTCTCAACGGGTTAAACTCGATCTCAAAGCTTTAAAAGAATCAACTTGAAAAGCATTTCGTTTCACAAAACCACACAACAATTCAACCAACAGACGTTCATAACCAACCAAGGCAAATCAAGCCATACATAAGGTCGATACAATCACCAAATACACATTCACTCACATCAGTATCCATATGTAATAATTCCAGTATATAAAATATAGTTTTTGGAAAGTGCCCCTACCTCAAAACACAAATCCATAACCCAAAAGTCTCACAGAGTCCTTTCCGGCTCAACCCGAACTGACGACAACCAAAATCTCAGCTCCCAGCCACTTTCGCAATAACCAAAGCAACACTATTCACAACATACAATAATGAGGACTCAATCCCATGTTACCAAAACTCATATTCATTAACCAAACACAACAGAATACTAACGCGAGGCTTTCCGAAACATAAATACTTACTGAACTAGCAAAACGAAGCAGCTACGATTTCAAATCGACCCGGCAGCAGCTCCGGTAGTGGCCAGAAGCTCCGGTGGATTAACTATGATAACCACGCAACATCAAAACCTTCTCGAAATCCAAAAAAGACAGAAACCACAAATTAAAATCCTTACCGATAGAGCGTTCTCCGGCGGCAGAGGCAGTTTCCTCCACTCTCATCCATAATCAACCACGATGGGGGTGGAAACCGGCAGAGACGGCGGTGGTTCTAACGGAGGCGACACCGGCGACGCGAACAACGGTTGGGCGCGGTGGCTGGACCCGAGCTGTCACGGATCTGTTCTCAGCGGCCAGTCGTGCGACAGCCGTAGCATCAACGGCAGCGGAACTTCAATGGTGGCAGGAACTACCCTCCTCCTCCTTACCCGCTCCAGCTCCCTCTCTCCGGCGGCGGTGAGGCCCCAACAGCGCCGGCGTGGCTCATTCACTCCTCCTTGTCGCATTCATCTCTTCTCCCTTAACTCAGCTCGTGAACAGAGTAGATCCATGGTGTGATGATGGCACGGCGATGGCGACGGCGCAAGACAGCGCCCTCTCCTCCTCTTCTCGCGCCAGCTTCGATGGATCAACAGTGGCGGAGGCGGCGCGAGTTCTCCCTCTTCTCGATGGCACAGTGGCGGTGGCGACGTGGCAGCATGAAGGTGGTGGCTTCAGGCCGGTAGAAGCGCGCGATAGAGGTGGCAGCAAAGGCCCCCTCCCTTCTTTCTCCTCCGATCTCCTTTACTCCCCCTTAGATCTCTCTTTCTTTCTTTGTTTTCTGTTTCTTTGTTCATAGAGGAAGGGGAAACCGTGGGTGAAAGGGGAGACAAGGCATGGTTTCGGCTGCTGGGATGAAGGCTTTAGGGTTTCATTATTTTGAAAGTTAGGGTTAGGGACAAATTGGTAATTTCAAATGAAATTGGGAATAATGTAGTAATTGAAACTCAAATTAAATCCAACACTAATTATATATAGAAAATACTATTTGCTCATCAATTCACAAATTATTTTCAATAAAATGCCCAAATCTAAAAATTAGAAATAATATAATTAATTTCTTCATTTTCCAAAATAGCAGTAATAATATTTAAATTATTACTCATTTAATCCAATAATTGTAAAATTGGATAATACTCATAACTCATCTCAAATTCAATAAATCAAAACTTGCTTTAATTTTCTTTAATAAAGAAATTTTTGAAATTAAAGCTACAGAAATACTGAATTTGAAATTAGCTAATGATAGCCCTTTTTCAAAGGTCTTGGGTCTTATATTCTACCCACCTTGTAAAAATTTTCGCCCTTGAAAATTGATGCAAAACAAAAGAAATTTCATAACAGTTCACCCTTGAACACATTTAAGGAAGAAGCAGAAATATCTCATCATATAAACATATATACGATTTTCAAATACTTTGATTGTCATATGCATAAGGGTGCAAAGGTAGGAGTGTGATTCCAAAGCAAATGTTACAAGGTAGGCTTAATGCAAAAGATAACATGGGTCAATCATGTGATAGTAGGGCAAAGCATCAAAGGCTATAAAACAGGATGGGGTTAAAATGACGTGCTTAACATCCGCACACTAATCTCATATCAACCTCAAAGTTTCAACTTTCTAACTCCATTAAGCACTTTACAACCTCATAGCAGATCATAAGTCTAACAACTGCAAGCCCGTTTGCAAGGAACGAAACACCCACAACTCATAACGTTGCACACCTACCGCTTCAACTTCCTTATACACATATCACGTCTTAAAGAACTAACGCATTGCGTTACTACTTCTACAAATCGCACGTGATATCAAACGATTCTCGAGTCTACTCAGAAGAATGCAAGATCTTAGAAAGGAGAGACAATTGTCAAGGATAATACTCGTAGATTTAAGAAAACGTATCCAATTCCAGATAAACAAGGATACTCAAGCAATGAAGTTTGCTAGTCACAATTCAATTGACAACTTCAAAGATAACCCTTGAATCAAAAGAAATCTAATAGGATCAATAAGAAGAAGGATCAGCGCATTAGTGTGAAACAAATCCAAGTTGATTCGAAGAAGTATGAGGTTTACAGAAGAGAATATTTCAAACCCAAGACAAAGTTCACAGAACTCAAGAGCACAATTAAAATACTTTCGAATTCATTGTTCATAAAAGAATAAAAAACTTGCGGAAAAACCACTTCGCAGTCTGAAATAGAAGGTTAAGTAACAACATCCTTCAAGAGAGTAACAAAAGCATTATCGTGTCTTTGCTTTAATGCAAATTCATGTTGAAGTAGACTTTGTAAATTTCTAAAACAAAATGCACACAAGTTTGACTAATAGCTAAAATATTTCCTCAAATATTTTAGAAAGATAGTTAGGTGCACAACCTAACCAAAAGCAATTCATAAAACTCGGGAGAGAAATCAAATGCTTGTTCAAAAATTTCCAAAGTCCATATTTAACAACCGTGTATAAAAGTTTTAGCAAATACGAAAGAGGAAGTTAAACTCTTTCCAGAAAAGAAATTCTGAGGTAAAAATTTGCTTACAATATTATAAGACCCACATCGGTTGGAGAGGGGAACGAAGCATGCCTTATAAGGGTGTGGATACCTCTCCCTAGCATGACACGTTTTGACGAGTGAGTGTGGGGGGCTTCAGCTATCATCCCTATCGTCAAAGGCAAAACCGTGAGGCCTTGTGTGCCAAAGCGGACAATATCGTGCTAGCAGGTGGTCTGGGCTGTTATAGATGGTATTAGAGCCAAAACCCGGATTGATGTGCCAGCGAGGGCGCTGGACTCCCTTAGGGGGTGTATTGTAAGGCCCACATCGGTTGGAGAGGAGAACGAAGCATGCCTTATAAGGGTGTGGATACTTCTCCCTAGCATGACGCGTTTTGACGAGTGAGTGTTGGGGCTTCGGCTATCTTCCCTATCGTCAAACGCAAAACTGTGAGGCCTTGTGTGCCAAAGCGGACAATATCGTGCTAGCGGGTGGTCTGGGCTGTTACAGATGGTATCAGAGCCAGAACCCGGATCGATGTGCCAACGAGGGCGCTGGACTCCCTTAGGGGGGTGGATTGTAAGGCCCACATCAGTTGGAGAAGGGAACAAAGCATGCCTTATAAGGGTGTGGATACCTCTCCCTAGCATGACGCGTTTTGACGAGTGAGTGTGGGGGGCTTCGGCTATCATCCCTATTGTCAAAGGCAAAACCGTGAGGCCGTGTGTGCCAAAGCGGACAATATCGTGCTAGCGGGTGGTCTGGGCTGGTACAGGATATCTTTGCTGATTGATTTGAATTCCAATAACTCTAGTCTTTTCTTTGGAATTGACTAGGACCTGAGGAATCAAATTGATTCATCCACTTAACTTACCTTCATAGTTAGAGGTTAACAAAGTGGGAGCAAAATCCAATTCTCATCACACCTGATAAGGATAACTAGGATAGAAATTTCAATTCTTATACCTTGCCAAGAGCTTTTATTATTATTAATTTATTTTCCTGTCATTTAAATTACTTGTTCCTTATTTCAAAAACCCAAAATTCTACCTTTTCCATAACCAATAATAAATCATACTTTCCTGCAATTCCTTGAGAAGACGACTGATAAACCACTATTTTATGGTTTATATTGTGTTTAATTGTGTGGTTTTTATCTACTCTTTACCGACTTATTCATACTATTTACATGGTTTTATAACTCCTTCCTGATTTTGTGCTTTGATTGAAAACATGCTTCTTTGATCTTATATTTGCTTATTATTAATCTTCTCTTATTACCATAAGATGCCTTGATATGTGTGTTAAGTGTTTTCAGATATTATAAGGCAGGAATGGCTTGGAGGATGGGAAGAAAGCAAGCAAAAGTGGAAGGAATGCAAGAAGTTGGAGAAATTGCTAAGCTGTCCAGCCTGACCTCTCTGCACTCAAACGGCTATATCTTTAGCTACAGAGGTCCAAATGACGTGGTTCCAGTTGCGTTGGAAAGCTAACGTCCGGAACTTCGATTTGATATATAATATGTTATAGTTTCCCTGACGCTAGGTGACGCGATCGCGTGATCCATGCGGCCGCGTCGCAATGACAGAAATCCAGCGTGGCAAAATTCGAAACCAGCGAATTCTGGACTGTTTCTGACCCAGTTTGGGGCCCAGAAAACACATATTAGAGGCTATAAAGTGGGAGACTACATCCATTCATAGGGAGGCTCACACACATTCACAATTTTAGGAGTAGATGTAGTTTTTAGAGAGAGAGGTTCTCTCCTCTCTCTTATGATTAGGATTTAGGATTTCTCTTAGTTTTAGGAGTGCCTCTAAATCCCAGGTTCAATGTTCTTAAGTTATTATTTCTCTTCTACTTTTAGATACTCTAATATTTTTATTTGTTAATTACTTATGTTGCCCATTTGATTCATAAATCTTTCATGTTAGATTGGATTGCTTTTATTAATATAATTTGAGGAATTTTCAGATTTAATTTTGCTTTGCTTTATTTATATTGATGCTATTTAATTTAGATATTTTCTTTCTTTTGGCTTTGGTTAAGTAATTGGTAACGCTTGAGCTGTCAATAAAGCAGTGATTGAAATTGGGAGTTGCTCCAATAACTCTAGTCTTTCCATCGGAATTGACTAGGACCTGAGGATTAAGCTAATTAATCCACTTGATCTACCTTCATAGTTAGAGGTTAATAAAGTGAGATTAAAATCCAAATTTCATCACAATTGATAAGGATAGGACCTCCAGTTCTAATACCTTGTCAAGAGTTTATTTTTATTATTATTATTTTATATTACTTGTCATATAACATATTCCCAGCTTACTTCCTAATAAACCCCAATTTACAAACAAATAACCAATAATAAGAACATACTTCCCTGCAATTCCTTGAGAAGACGACCCGAGATTTGAATACTCGGTTAACAATTTTTAAAGGGGTTTGTTACTTGTGACAACCAAAACGTTTGTACGAAGGTATTTTTGTCAGTTTAGAGACTATATCTACAACGCGACTGTTTTTATGACATTCTTTACTGGCAAAAATCCTAACGTCAAAATGGCGCCGTTGTCGGGGAATTGCAAACGTGTGCCTTATTATTGGTTATTGTAAATATTTTTTTATTTTTGCTTGTTTATTTATTTTTATTTTTGTTTTTATTTTTGCTTTTTCATAAATTAAGAGGTTATTGGTTTTTATTTAGTTATTACAAAATTTTTCAAAAATTTGTTCTTAGTGTTCATCTTGATCTTCAAGTTGTTCTTCGCATTCATCTTGACCTTCAAGCTGTTCTTAGTTGTTTTCTTCGTTTTGATCTAAAAATTTGAAATTTGGGTGTCATTTTATTGTTTTTCTCTTTCCTCATTAAATTCAAAAATATTTTTAATTAATTTTTTCGAAAAAAAAAAATTTTCAGATTTTTATTTTAAAAATTTTTTATCTTATCTTATCTTATTTCAAAAAATCAAATTTCAAAAAAAAAAAAATTCAAAATTCAAAATTTCAAAATTTCAAATTTCAAAAAAATTTAAAAATTCAAATTTCAAAATTTAATTTTCAAATTCAAAAATTTAAATAACCTTTTAATTTCAATTTGTTTTTATTTTTAATTTTTATTTACTATGAACTCTCACCCCTTTGGCTATGAGTCTGGTTACAATTATGTTGCAGGAAGAAAAAATTACAATGAGAACAGGCATCAAGGTTGGAACAATCAAAGATGGGAGGAGCCACAAGGACTTGATCAACCCTCATGGCAACAACCACCTCCAATGGACTATCAACAACCACCACCATATGCCTATAAACCCTTTCCTCAACATAATTTTGGACCACCAAACACACAAGCCCCTTTCTGCCATTCACCTCCATATGACCCTAACCCACATCCACCATAGCAACCACCTTATGAACCAAATGAACCATACATAGATCCACACCAAACCTCCATGGAGAGAGCACTTACCGATTTAAACTCTACTATACGAGCTCTCGCCGCCCAAATCAGACCACCAAATACCTTTAACAATCAACCCTCAAGCTCTAGTGCACTTCCTTTTCAATCACAGAATGATCTCCCCATCCCACCACCACCTCAATATCTGCCATCTCCATATCCATCAATCCAAGAGCACTATGATCCTACCTATGATAACCGAGTGCATCAAGAGACAAAGGATCGTTTCAAGGAAACAGTGGATCAATTTCAGGCAACCACTCAACAACTGGGGCAAGCATTAATTCAATGGGCTTCTAGGCGCTCAAATAGACAAGGATCAGCCATACCTCCATGTGGACAGTCTAGTGAAGAGCGTAGCATAAAGGAGATACCAGAAACCCCAGTGGACAAGACAGAGCATGAATTCATACTAGAACAAGTAGAAGAAGCTGTCATTGTTCAAGAAGAAGAAGTGGTTGAAGACTTAGGAGATGCAGAACCTCCATGGGAAAGTCAAGATATAGAGCCTCCTTCCAAGACGGTTGAAATTGATGCTGAGGAGGGTGTACAACCTCCAAAGCATATCATAGTTGAAGACTTGGAAGAGGTTGATCAAGGGATGGAGATTCAAGAAGAAGAAGCACAACCTCCCATGCCCTTGGAAAGCAATGAAGAGAAGATTGAATTGGAAGAAAGCTACCAAGAGGAAGAGGTTAAAATTGAAGAAGCTTGCAAAGAGGTGGTAATTATCAGAGAAGAGCACAAGAGAGTGGAGCTTGCAATTTCATTAAAAACCCTTCCTCCTAAGTTGCCATCATCCTTCACAACATTCAAGTGGGTAAAATTCATATCCCATAGCTTTCTAATCCCACTTGAATATGGGCTACTGGAGACGGATGGTCAACTTAGAGCTTTTTGTGGCATTAAGAGTAAAAGGAAGATGGCTAGTGGTAAGAATTGTCCTGCAAGGTTCATTATGGTTGGAAGCTTCAAGTTTAAACGCAACGGTTGGTGTAGAGCTCAATTGAATGAGTCTAGGAAGCTGTTTGGTAGCTGCAGTGAGAATTTAAATTACTTATCACCCAGCTGGAAAAATACAGATCCCGACAAAAATGGGTGTAAAAGCAAGGTTTGGGATCCTAGAATCTGTTCTGACATCCAACACCCCGGGAGCCTAAGAATCTTTTTGAAGTTGCTCAAGGGTTTTACATGCCTAGTTTGGGACCCCGGAGGTTACTGGAATCACAAACACTGGTGGAGATTCCTGGATGAGTTCAAGCATAAACCACCATAACAGGAAGCTCATCAAATGTCCAACTTAAGGACTTTAACTAAAAGTGCTAGGTGGGAGACAACCCACCATGGTATGATCGTCCTTTTTCATTTTTATTTAGTTTTATTTGTTTTTGAATTTTATTTTATTTTGTTGTATTGAACTTGGAGATTTGCATCACATTCATATTAACACTGCATTCTGCATTTTTCAGATTACAAAAAAAAAAAAAAAAAGCGGGCACGCAACGCGACCGCATCAGCGACGCGTCCGCGTCGCAAGGAGATGGGAGACAATATTAATATGAACAGAGAGTTACGCAGGAGCAGCGCTGGAGGCGTGCCAATGGCACAAATCGCCTCACGCGACCACGTCGTTGACGCGACTGCGTCATATGGGAATAATGGCCTCCCACGTGACCGCGTGACCTGAAATCGGCGTAAAAAGGGTGTATGGCCGAAAGTTGAGCTGGAATTGGGTTGGACTCGTGCTGGTAGCCCAAGCCTCACCACACGAACGTGTGCCCCACGCGTCCGTGTCATATCCCCATGATGGCCACTCACGCGATTGCATGCCCCATGCGATCGCGTCACCCAGAATTTTGGCAAAAAGAGTTTCGAACAGAGAGTTGCGCGACCACGAGGCTGCACTCGCACCAATCGCACAAAACAGGCCACGCGATCGTGTGACCCACGCGTCCGCGTCACCTGACCTTATCACGCACCACGCGACCGCGTCACTCACGCGTCCGCGTCACAGGCGGCGCACAGAATATCCAGATCAGCCAATTTTCTTATCTTTTCTTCCCTACTCCTTATTTTTCTTCTCTTTTCTTATTTCTTTCTTCTTCCTTTCTTATTTTCTTTCACTTCCATTCTATTTTATTTCATTTATTTGCATACTTTCGTTCATTGCATTATTTTCATTGGTGTTAGAATTTTATTTGAGTCATTATTCCTCATTATATGTTTGACAATTATTATTATCTTCTTTAAAGGATTGTTTGCATGTTCACTGTAATACTTTCTATACCTTCTTCACCATGCATGCTATGTGTTTGTGAAAAAGCTCATATGGCATTATGCACTTCTCTATGTTATTCTACTATTTAATGCTTGCTTTTTATAAACTCCCTTTACTATTTTAATTGAATATAATTGTCAATACAAACATGGTAATTTATTACAAGTAATGCTTGGTCTATGCTACTCATGCCCTTTTCCGGCATGCCAATAAACACCCTGCATCCACTTATCTTTCGATGCACTGGCTATTTTTCATTGCTGACTTTTCACATGTACTCGAGAGCATGTGTTAATGTCAATTACATCCTAATGTGCATCCATCACCACTCTTCCATTCTCTTCCTTGCTATATATCTATTGAATTTAATTTACTTTCTCTTCCCTTCTTCAGGATGGCCACCAAGGAAGGAAAGGAGAAAGCTACTCCCAAACCGCCGACAAGAAAAGGAACAAAAAAAGAGCCCAGCGGAGAAACCACAACCCCCATCCACTTGCACATTTCAGCATGCACCAAGGACGGTGCAATCTATAAGTGTGGGGAGGTCGATACCGATCTCCATGGGTTAGTTATTTCCTGACTCAACACCAAAATTTTTATTTTATTTGTTTGTTCATTGTTGCATTTGCATGTTTGATTGCATATTTGTTTGATTTTTTTTGCATATTTTACCACCTGGTTGAAGTAATATTTTCTTTTTCAAGAAACCTTTTAAAGTATTTCACTAATTTGAATAAAATTTTTTTTGTTACACTTGTTTGAAGAAATATTATATTGGAACATGGTTTAGAGCTCGAACACACAAAACCTGTGAGATTTTGAGCCTATTTGAATTGGTTGCATTTTATCAACCAATATTTTATTTTTTTTGTGTGTGTTTTTCTCTCTAAAATTGTGATCTTTGTCTTGCTTAATTCTATATTTCTATGGTTTGATGTATGCATGCACTTATATGATTGAGGCCTTTGTTTCACTGAGCTTACATACCCATATGGCCTTAACCCTTCATTATCCCTTGCAAACCAATTTTGAGCCTATTGTACCCCTTTGTTCTTTTTATTTAGCACATCATTAACTCTAAGTGAAAAACAATAATGTCCTTAATTTGAATCCTTGGTTAGCTTAGACTAGTGAGAGTGCTTATGATTTAAGTGTGGAAAAAGTGGGTTTGGAAATATTTGGTTTAAGAATTGGGTATTATATATCTTTATAAAAATGTGAAAGAAATGTTTGGGACATGTTCATGCATTCAATAAATTAATCATATGCATTGAGAAAAACAAAAGAAAAAGAAAAAAAAAATATATATATATAAAAGAAAAAGAAAAAAAAAGAGAAAAAGAAAAGAAAAAGTGCAAATAAGAGAAAGGGGACAAAATGCCCCAAAGTAAGTGGTGAAAGCAATGCATATGTACGGTATTTAGAATTAGAATGCATGAATAATGTGGAAAACATGGTTGATGGATAGTTAAAATTTGTATTGTGATTACATGGATTGTCTAAAGTTAGGTGGAAAGTTTAAGTTAATTAAGGATTCAAATTTTAGTCCACTTGACCAAATACAATCCTACCTTGACACTAATCCCATTACAACCCTTAAAAGACCTCTTGATTTGTGTATTTGTGCATTAAATTTATGTTGATTGTTAGATGAAGAGCAAGCCTTAGAAAGCAAGGTTAGTAGAGAATTGAGAGAATCAAACCTTAAATACATGAGTGATTAGAGTGTCTACACTTCCAGTGAGGGTTTGATGCTCGATTCTTGGTTCCCGGCTTTCATGAGCTATTTTCTTCTTGCAAGTCTATTTGTACTCTATTTTGTAATTTGAATTAGTGAATTCCAATTCATATTTGTTCTTAAAAGATTTTTTTACTTTTAACCAAGTAGGTAGAAACATTTTGCATGTAGTTACATTCATAGGATTGCATTTCATACTTTCTACCATTCCTCTTCATCTTTATAGCTTCTCTTGAGCTTAGCACGAGGACATGCTATTGTTTAAGTGTGGGGAGGTTGATAAACTACTATTTTATGGTTTATATTGTGTTTAATTGTGTGATTTTTATCTACTCTTTACCCACTTATTCATACTATTTGCATGGTTTTATAACTCCTTCCTGATTTTGTGCTTTGATTGAAAACATGCTTCTTTGATCTTATATTTGCTTATTATTAATCCTCTCTTATTACCATTAGATGCCTTGATATGTGTGTTAAGTGTTTTTAGATATTATAAGGCAGGAATGGCTTGGAGGATGGGAAGAAAGCATGCAAAAGTGGAAGGAATGCAAGAAGTTGGAGAAATTGCTAAGCTGTCCAGCCTGACCTCTCTGCACTCAAACGGCTATAACTTTAGCTACAGAGATCCAAATGACGCGGTTTCAGTTGCGTTAGAAAGCTAACGTCCGGGGCTTCGATTTGATATATAATATGTTATAGTTTCTCTGACGCTAGGCAACGCGACCGCGTGATCCATGCGGCCGCGTCGCAATGACGGAAATCCAGCGTGGCAAAATTCGAAACCAGCGAATTCTGGACTGTTTCTGACCCAGTTTGCGGCCCAGAAAACACAGATTAGAGGCTATAAAGTGGGGGACTGCATCCATTCATAGGGAGGCTCACACACATTCATAATTTTAGGAGTAGATGTAGTTTTTAGAGAAAGAGGTTCTCTCCTCTCTCTTAGGATTAGGATTTAGGATTTCTCTTAGTTTTAGGAGTGCCTCTAAATCCCAGGTTCAATGTTCTTCAGTTATTATTTCTCTTCTACTTTTAGATACTCTAATACTTTTATTTGTTAATTACTTATGTTTCCCATTTGATTCATAAATCTTTCATGTTAGATTGGATTGCTTTTATTAATATAATTTGAGGAATTTTCAGATTTAATTTTGCTTTGCTTTATTTATATTGATGCTATTTAATTTAGATATTTTCTTCTATTTGGCTTTGGTTAAGTAATTGGTAACGCTTGAGCTGTCAATAAAGCAGTGATTGAAATTGGGAGTTGCTCCAATAACTCTAGTCTTTCCATCGGAATTGACTAGGACTTGAGGATTAAGCTAATTAATCCACTTGATCTACCTTCATAGTTAGAGGTTAATAAAGTGAGATTAAAATTCAAATTTCATCACAATTGATAAGGATAGGACCTCCAGTTCTAATACCTTGCCAAGAGTTTTTTTTTATTATTATTATTTTATATTACTTGTCATATAACATATTCCCACCTTACTTCCTAATAAACCCCAATTTACAAACTCATAACCAATAATAAGAACATACTTCCCTGCAATTCCTTGAGAAGACGACCCGAGGTTTGAATACTCGGTTAACATTTTTTAAAGGGGTTTGTTACTTGTGACAACCAAAACATTTGTACGAAGGGATTTTTGTCGGTTTAGAGACTATATCTACAACGCGACTGTTTTTATGACATTCTTTACTGGCAAAAATCCTAACGTCAACGACCCGAGGTTTAAATACTTCGGTTATAAATTTTATTGGGTTTTGTTACTTGTGACAACCAATTTTTTGTACAAAAGGATTTTCTGTTGATTTAGAAGCTATATCTACAACGCGATTATTCTTATAAAATTTCTTTACCGATAGGAAATCCGATCGTCAAAATGGCGCCGTTGCCGGGGAATTGCAAACGTGTGCCTTATTATTGGTTATTGTAAATATTTACTTTTAAATTGATTTTTTCAAAAATTATTAAAAAAAAATTCAGATTTTTATTTTAAAATTTTTTTCTTATCTTATCTTAGTTTTAAATTTCAAAATTCAAAATTCAAAATTGAAAATTTAAATTTAAAATTTTAAAAATCAAACCTTTTCAAAATTTAAATATTTTTCAAATCTTTATTATTGACTTTTTCAAAATTCAAAATTCGAAAATTTAAATTTCAAAACCTTTTAATTTAAAAACTTATCTTCTCTAACCTAACTTATCTTATCTTTTCTAATCTTAAAATAATAAAATCTTTTTCAAATATTTTCTCTTATTTTATTTTATTTTATTTTATTTTCCTTTGCTTGTTTATTTGTTTTTGTTTTTAATTTTTATTAGTTACTATGAATTCTCACCCCGATGGTTTCAAGTTTGGTTCTAATGTTGTTGTATGGAATAGAAACTATAATGAAAATAGGCATCAAGGTTGGAAGAATCAAAAATGGGAGGAGCAACAAGGATTTGATCAACCCTCTTGGCAACAACCCCCTCCAATACGCTATAACCAACAACCATTCTGTGATGCATACCAAGACAATAGATACGGTGGACCCCCTTGTAGTTATCAACAAGTCCCACCATATGCTTATGAATCACCTCCTCAACACAACTCTGGACCACCATACTCATAAGGCCCCTACTACCAAACACCATCACATGATTCTAAGTCTTATCTACCATATCAACCACCCTATGAGCCATATGAGCCATACATAGATCCACCCAAATTCCAACCCAGTTACTCCCAAGGACTACCACCTCCATATACACCACATCCATATCCATCAATCCAAGAGTCTTATGATCCTACTTATGATATCCGAGTAGAACAAGAGTCAAGGGATCGTTTCAAGGAAACGATGGATTAATTTCAAGCAACCCTGCGTCAGTTGGACCGAGCGGTAAACCGAATGGCACCCGAAGCTTTCATGGCTAAAGAATCTCAACTTGAGAACAAGGAATTCAAGTGTGCTGTGCAACAAGTGGAAAAGAGGGAGAGTGACGAACCACCCTGTTATCATGAACCTTTCCTCCCAAATAATGAGCCCTCACATCCACCTCAACCTTCAATGCATGATACTATTGGTGTTCTTCTTCAAGGGCAAAGAGAGATGAAACGGGGAGTACTAGAATTCGCAACTGCCTTTACCGAGGTAGTAAATCGATTAGCTTCCAAACATTTGAGCATTGAAAGTACTCCCATGGCTACATGTGGAAAATCTAAAGAAGAGCGTAGCATGAAGGAGGCACTAGAACTTCCGGTGGCCAATGAGGAACATGGCTTTGTATTGGAACAAGTGGAGGAAGCCATAACAGTTGCAGAGGAAGAAGTGGTTGAAGATTTAAGAGATGCTAAACCTCCATGGGAATCTAGGATTGTAGAGTAACCCTCCAATAAGATTGAAATTGATGTCAAGAAGGCCAGTGCACAACCTCCATGGCATATTCCTTATGAAGACTTGGATGGGATAGATCAAGAAGTAAGTTCCCTTGGTGATGAGAATCATGGATCAAGTCCTCCTAGTGATAAATCTACATCCGCAAATGAACTCCTTGAGTATGAAGACTCTTCTCTAATTGAGTCTGCAAATGATGTGGAAGTAGAAGCCCTTCAAAAAGGATGGACGGGAGTTGAGTACGCTTTGTCAAGAACGTTGGAGACTTCTCCACCTAGGTTGTCGTCTACTCCTTCACTTGAGTGGGTAAAACTTATCTCTGTTCGTCTTCCTATCCCACTTGAGTACGGTATTCTTGAAACGGACGGCCAACTTAGGAACCTTTGTGGCATTAAGCGTAAGAGAAAAATGTTTAGTGGTTGGAGTTGCAAATCAAGGCTCATCAAGGTTGATATTTCAAGAGATAGATGTAAGGACTCAACTGGTGATAATTTGGTTATATCTAAAAGAAGAGTTTGGTACTCTGTAGAGAATTCAGACTGCTTGCCACCCGATGGGAACAATGATGATCCACTTCAAGACGGGTGTAGATACAAGATTTTGGATCCGGACATACATGAGGATCGACTTTGGGAGCTCAAAGCTTGTGAAGAACTCCCTCCAGGCTTGGCAATTTCACTTGAGAATGATAAAGATTATTGGAAGTCCAAGCATTGGTGGAAGTTCCTGGATGAGTTCAAGCATAAGCCACCATTGCAAGGAGCTCACCGGATGTCCAACTTAAGGACTTTAACTAAAAGTGCTAGGTGGGAGACAACCCACCATGGTATATTCTTTCCTTTTTGTTCTTAATCTTATTTTATTTTATTTTTACTAGTGTTCATTCGTAATTTCTGCATATTCACCTGCATTTTGCATTTACATCTGCATATTGCATAAAAAAACACGCACGCGACGCGTAAGCATCGCTGACGCGACCGCGTCATAAGTGCATTTGGAAGAAAAGAGAATTGAACAGAAAGTCACGCGAAAGCGTGGCTGGAGGCGTGCCTTAGGCATAAACATGACCACCCGACCGCGTCGCTGACGCGTTCACGTCGTTTGCGATATAACTTCCCCATGCGTCCGCGTCACCCACGCGAACGTGTGGCCCTGTAAAATCGACGTAAATAGGTGTATGGCAGCAAGTTATGATGAAGTGGGGCTGGAACCATGCTAGAAGCACCAGCCCACCCACGCGATCGCGTGCCCTATGCGGCCGCGTTGTTTTACAAAATCAGGCCATTCACGCGTGCGCGTGACCCACGCGCACGCGTCACCCTAAATTTTGGCAAAATGTGTTTGAGACAGAAAGTTGCACGAACGCGAGGCTGCTCTCGCGCCACTAGCGCAAATCAAGTCACGCGTCCGTGTGACCGACGCGTCTGCGTCACTTGCAATTATCGCCAATCACACGAACGCGTGATCCACGTGTCCGCATCGCCTGCGTCGCACAACTTATCCAGATTAGTGCCAATTATCTTATCTTTTCTTCTCTAATCCTAATTTCTTCTATCTTTTCTTCTTTCTTCTTTCTTCCCTACTTTTTTTTTCTTCATCATCCTTCTTCACTTCCATTCTATTTTACTTACTTATTTGCATACTTTCTTTCATTGCATTTTCATTTTGAGCATATTTTTATTTTATTCGCTAAATTTATTATTTTACCATTGGTGTTAAATGTTCTTATTCAACTGTTGTATCTTTTCTGGTATTATTTTGATGCTTAGTGACCTGTTCACACTGTTAGATGATATTATCTTTTTGTCAATGTCAACCTTTTATGATACCTGTATTCCTTTTGCATTGACATGAACTTACACTGTCTTTCATTATCTACTGTCTCTTCCCATTGTTGAAAATTTTGCACCATTGGTATGCCATGTGCTTCTATTGTTTTCTCACGTACATGTTGAAGCTTCCATGTAAATGAGACCCTTATCATTTGGCATTAACCCACCCATACTTTATTTATTTTCTTATCTTTATTTCTGGATTACTTTTCTTCCCTTTTTCTTTTAGGATGGCCAACCGGATGGGAACCGGAAGACGTTTACGTGGGGAGACAGACAAGTCCATCTGCAAAATCTTCGGAGAAAAGCGCCAGTTAGAACAGCCCGTCCACCTACACATCTCACATGCACCGAGGACAGTGCAATCTTTAAGTGTGGGGAGGTCGATACCGATCTCCATGGGTTAGTTATTCTCTTCTCAACACCAACGTCTTATTTTCCTTATTAGTTCATTGTTGCATTGCATAATAGATTGCATGTGTAGTTGATTGTTTGCATTTACGTACTAGTTGGTTGAAAAATAATAAGTCTTTCTAGGACCCTATTTTTGAAAAATTTCACTAATTTAAAATCAAAATTTTTGTGTTAAACTTGTTTGAAGTTGTATTTAGAATATGGTTTTTGAGCCAAAGAACACACAACTCGTGAGATTTTGAGCTTATTTATATGGTTATATCATTTAACCATAAATTTTTATTCATGTGTGTTTTCTTCTCTATAACTGCAATCTAGATTTTGTTCCAGTCTATATGTCCATTAATTAGTATATTTACATGCTTGCATATGATTGAGGCCATTACTTGTTTTGCTCACTTATCCCAAATAAGCCTACCCTTTTATGTCACCATTGTTAGCCACTTTGAGCTTTTTAATCCCCTTCTGTTCTATAACCACATCACTAGCCTTAAGCAGAAAAATAATTAAATACCCCAATTGAATCTTTATTTGGTTAGCTTAAGATAGAGATTGTGCATCAACTAAGTGTGGGAAAACTGTGGGAACATGGGTTAATAAGGGAATGTATCATGTTTCTAACTTATTTGAATATTGGGAATTTGGGAACCTACTCATGAAAAACCAAAATAGAAAAATAATGGAAAATCCATGTGCATTGATAACTTATGTTTGCTTTTATCATTCAAAAAAAAATAATAAAATAAAATAAAATAAAATCCAAAAATATTCAATAAATAAGTAAACAAATAAGGGGACAAAATTACCCCAATGTTAAGCTTTAATAGAAAGATCATTGCACATGTGATAAAAGTAAAGATATGTCAAAAATTTGGTACATGAGTATGTGATACAAAAGTGGAAATTATGGGTAGCTAGGCATGAATTTAAAATATATAGAGTGTGTGTATAGGTGAAGAGCTTAGGTTAATTAAGGATTCATATTATAGCTCACTTGGCCATACATATATCCTCACCCTTACCTTAGCCCCATTACAACCCTGAAAAGACCTCATGATATTTGCATTGGTATACTAAACAATTGTTGATTGGTTAGATGAAGAACAAAGTTTAGAAAGTATGACTAGAGAAGAGTAGAGTGATTAACCCTAGACATTTAAGAGATTAGAGTGTATATACACTACCAGTAAGGGTTCAATGCTTGATTCTATGTTCCCTGCTTTTATGAGCTATCTTCTCACAAGTTTACTTATCTTTTATTATATGATTTGAATTAGTGGAATTTGAATTATTCTTGTCTTGGAGAACTTATTTACTTTTAACCAAGTAGGTAGAAACATCTTAGCATGTAGTTGCATTCATACATAGGTTGCATTTCATGCATTCTACCATTCCTCTTCACTCCCTTATAGCTTCTCTTGAGCTTAGCATGAGGACATGCTAATGTTTAAGTGTGGGGAGGTTAATAAACCACTATTTTATGGTTTATATTATGCTAAATTGAGTGGTTTTTTATCCATTATTCTCACGCTTATTCATAGAAATCGCATGTTTTACGTTTCCCTTTCTAATTTTGTGCTATGATTGAAAACATGCTTTTTTGACCTTAATTTTATTAATTTTAATCCCATCTTATTACCATTCGATATTGTGATATATGTGTTAAGTGTTTTCAGAGATTATAGGGCAGGAATGGCTCAGAGAATGGAAAGGAAGCATGCAAAAGTGGAAGGAATACAAGAAACTGAAGGAACTGCAAAGCTGTTAGCCCTGACCTCTTCGCACTCAAACGGTCATAACTTGAGCTATAGAGGTCCAAATAACGCAGTTCCAGTTGTGTTGGAAAGCTAACGTCTGGGGCTTTGATTTGATATATATATTCCATAGTGGTCTTACATCTAGGTGATGCGAACGCGTGCTCCACACGGACACATTGCAGTGACGAAAATCAGCGTGGCAGATTTCGCCCCCAGCGATTTGTGGGCTGTTTCTGGCCCAGTTTTCGCCCCAGAAAACACAGATTAGAACCTATAAAGTGGGAGAATCCATTCATTCATAAATCAAGCTTTAATATTCATAATTTTAGGATTAGATGTAGTTTTTAGAGAGAGAGGTTCTCTCCTCTCTCTTAGGATTAGGATTTAGGATTTCTATTATGTTTAGGCTACTTCCCTCCAATCACAGGTTCAATGTTCCTTTAATTTATTTTCTAATTTTATTTATCTTTTCAATTTGGTTTATGAACCATTCATGTTAGGATTTTCTTAATTAATATAAATTGAGGTATTTCATATACAATATTGTTTGATTCTATTTATGTTATTGATGTTTTCAATTTATCCAAATTATTTTCATTCAAGTAGATTTTCTTCCCTTTTGGTTTTGGTTAAGTGATTGGAGACACTTGATGTAAGACCCAAGACTTTTGGAAAAGTTCTATTTTGAACTAATCTCAAACCATATATCTATTTACAGTTTTAATTTCATAAATTATCTTATTGAAGGTTTAATGGTAGTTTTTATTAATTGGATTTGAAATAAAATTAAGATTATCATCCAAACTCTATCATTTTTAGATTAATTTCGATTTACAACTTAAAGTTCTAGAAATCCAAAAATAATGAGTTTGGGCTATTTAAATAAAGATTTCATCTAATTTTACATTTATTGAGTTATTTTATATATTTAAATTGTAAAGTTGGTAGTTGTGAAATAATAAAGATTTTATATGATTTGGATTAAAAAAGTAAAATATTAAATATTAATACTACTATTTTGGAAAATGAAGAAATTAAATATATTAATTTTAATTATTTGACTTGGACATTTAATTGAAAATAATTTGTGAAATTGATGAGCAAATAGTATTTTTATACATTATTATTGTTGGGTTAAAAGTTATTTCTAATTACTATACTATTCCTACTTTTATCTGAAATTACAAAACTAACCTATTACCCTAATTTTGTTAAAATTACCGAAATGTCCCTAACCCTAATTAACACACATTTTTCCTTTACTCCAAATGAAACCCTAATTTCCCTTTTTGCCTCAGCCGAAAAACCCCTTCCCCCCAAACTAACGGCAGCAGCAGCTGCAAACAAAATGAAACAAAAGAAAAGGAATTAAGGGGAAACAGGAAGAAGGAGAGGGGAGATGGGAGATGGGAGGAACGACGCCGGCGAGGAGCCACTGCTGCCGCGTCGAGGCTGAGACACAGGGAGGGAGAGGGAGACTGAGCTGTGGCAGGGAGGAAGAAGAGCGTCGCGCCTCACCCCCGCCAGCCTTGGGGTCGCCGTTCATGCCTCGTCGCGTCACCATTAGTAGTCTCCGTCTTTGCCAACAATGGCGGAGAGAGAGGAGGCGAGCGCGAGCCATGATCCACGCCGGAGAGCTGCCGCTACTCGGTTCTGCCGCCGCTATCCACCCTCCCTGCTGCCAGTCTCCGTTCGCGAAGAATAGAGGGAGTTCACGTTGCCGTCAGGTCCGCCATCAGATCCGCTGTTCCTCACCGTTTCTATCACCGCCGTCAGTGCCCTGCTGTCGCCACCGCCGCTGCTGGGAGCTGCACCATCGTGACCGAACTTCTGCCGCTGAGAACCGTCACTGCTACCGCCGGCAACTCCACTGCCGGTAAGGGCTTAAGTTGGTCTTCGTTTCCTTTGCGTTTCCGGAAGCTTCATTGTAGTTGTATGTTAGTTTCAGTATCGTCGCCAGAGATCTGGTTGCCGCCGCCACTCGAGGTGGTTGCCGGGGCTGCCGCCAATCCGGTTCAGGGAACGCTGCAGTTTCATTTTCCTAGTTCGGTAAGTATTCATGTTTCAGAAAACCCCTACGTTAGTATTCTATCATGTTTGGTTATAAACTCTGAGGTTTGGTGACATAGGTTCGAGTTCTGTATGTCGAATACCATTTCTAAGTTGCTGTGAGTGCTGGGAAAGTGATCAGGGGCTGAGTTTGTGTTTGCTGTTGATTTCGGGTTGAGCTTAAAGGTTTCGTTAGTGCGTTTTGGGTTATGGTTCGACGAATCGAGGTAGGGGCTTTTCATACAAACTAATTTATTTTAAATTGGAAATTGTTATAAATAGATATGATGTGCGAATTACATTTCTGGTGATTAAGTGAGTCTTATGAATTGTCTGATTTGTATTGGATGAATATGATTGCTTGTTTGATTGAAATAATGTTTGATTTTGTCCAAAATGGAGGTTTTTGGTTGTTTTGAATTGAAAAGATTTCAGTAATTAAAGTCTGATTTTTCTTACTGGAAACTGATTTGGTCTTGAATCCCTTGGAAAAAAAAGTTGATTGGTTTGGTTGGGACCCGAAAAGGGTGGCAAAGTCCAAGTTTTAGGGGAGATGCTGCTGAAATTTCTATAAAATCTGATATTTGGAATGAAATGTTATTTTGAAAATAATGAACTATGTTTGAATTAAATGTTTGGTAAATAAATTATGTTTGAATTTACTTTATTAAGAAAATTATATGTTTTGGATGCAATTTATTTAAGAAAGGAATTATGTTTTAAAGTCAATTTAAATATGAAAGTTCTCCTGTTTTGGAATTGATTTAAGTAAACAAATTGGAGGAGTTTTAGTGGATTTAAAAGAAACTGGATTTCGATTGACTGATTTCACTTTACAACGTTTTGAGAAAAAGTATGAAGTACTCTTTGAATTCTTGATTTAGAAAAAGGAAAACAATTTTCGAACCCTTTGGAAACACTTCAGATTTTGGAATGAAACTGAAATTTGTTTTTGGATCCAAAAGACTTTATTTTGGGTTTAACTTCCACTTTATTTACTCAAATTAAGAAGCTAAAGTTTTAGAGGTTTTTGATGAACTTAAGGGAATGAGTTGGTTTATTCTCCCCTGAAGTCTTGAGACTCCGCTGAGGAATTTTTATGACCAAACCTTGATTTAGAAATGAAGGATTTTGAGTCGTTAAAAAGAGATTTTGAATTTGGCCTAGTTTTGAGATTGTTTGGAAGTTCTGGAAAGATGTGGAAAATGGCTCTGTTTTGAAAAGTGATTCTTGGCAAGATGTGAATTGAATATGTTTGTTAATTAAAATTAAATGGGCCAAGAATGAGTTTGAAATAAGTTGTTGAGCCTGATTGATTGTGGATATCATCAAGATTGATGAGTTATTACTTGGTAGGCGTAAGAGCCGGGTTCGTCCCGCTTATGCTGAGAGATTTGGTAATTGACGAGATTGTTGATAAGTCTTTTGCGCCTGGCAAGGACGGTGGTTAATCCCGCTTGTCGAGGTTGCGGCGCCCACGTAAGGACGGTGGTTAATCCCGCTTACGTGTAGATGTGAGGTCGGAGGCAAAGTATCCCGCTCACATCCTTTCGGATCACAGGAGTGTGCAGGCACTGACATCCTGGACCGTGTGGCGGGCACGTTATCCCAGAGGGTTCCCATTTATACGTGATCGAAAGGCAACATTCCCATGGGAATGTGTCGGGTTGGCAATTGAACCGACAATGTGATATCACAACCAGTAGGACAGGCATTCATCATTTGCATCTATGTGATATTGTTTGGGTGTGCATATTGTATTTGGTTTGCCTATGTGAATACTTATGTTAACTGCTAACTGTTATACTTGTTGTACTTGCTCTTGATTGTGCTTGAACCACATTAATTGTGATTGTGTTTGAATTGATTGGTTTGTGAAGAGTTGGTTGCTGATCTAGCTGTTTGGGCCGGGGGCCGTGTTGGATTGGATGGGCTTGAGGCCGTGATTGGTATATTGAGTCCTTGTTCTGTATAAAGTATCTGATCGGTTCAGCATAGACTTAATGAACCTATGCTTGGAATGGGATGATCATTTATACCGCATAGGTAACTGCTTTCATGATTGCGGTCTAGGAAAAATTTTTCAGACATTTTTTTTAGGAAAAAGGTTTTGTTTTAGAATATTTGAGAAATTTAGCAAGTCTTCAAAAAGGAATTTTCTGGATTTCGAATGTGAACCTATGGTTTTTGGAAAGACTCATAAGACGAGCAATGATCACTGAACTCTAAGAATGATCTTATCTTTACGTATCTTGTTATAGCAAATTCTGTAATCCTATAGTGAGAACAAGCGAGGACGACATTCTCACTCCCCTACAGGTTATTCTTTTTCAGGATATGGAAGACGAAGCTTCAGGAGAGTTATGTTTATTTTCTGTTTATTCGGTCTTTTTGTATTACCGTAGCTATTATTTTTCCCTCACCTTTATCTTTATGAAGCTTGTAAGAGGGATAGGAAATTATGATATGTATAATTGTAAACTAGTGTTATGTATATGTATATATATATATCTTAAGGTTATATCTGAATTGTATGTGCATGTATGTTTAGGTTTTCACGAAAAAGAGTTATCGAAGTGTTATGCGGTTTTAAGTTTTAAACAGGCTCATATTTTAGTCTTAAATATTATAAAAGTCGTGGTAATACGCGAGCTATCAGAGTGGCGCAGCCGGAAGCGTGACATTTTGATAGTTAGGGTGTTACATTTGTGGTATCAGAGCAGTCTTTCCTGTAGAGCCTGAGGAATGGATTGACTATGCTTCAATTGCATACTCTGAGCGTTTGTGATGTATTAGGTCTTATCGAATGACGAGAATTAGAGCTTTATGCACATGACAGTCTATTGATTAATGCCATTAATCTTGTATTGCGTAATTCCTGATATTAAGTTTGGCCAGCTTAATACTAGTGAATTATGTATATGAGAGCACTGATGGGTTATCATAGATGATATACGAGTTTTGAGTAAAGTAAATCGCGGGTTTTGGGAACGCTAGAAACTATTTCTCGAGGCTACTCAGTTGTGTGCTTTGGATTCTGTTGGAGTCATGTGACTTATTGTTTCTTGACCTATCTCTATGTTCTTGTTGCCTTTTCTTTTGGAAAACAGTTTGGTGTTTCCGATCCTATTTTTCTATTCATATGCATTCTTATTTGATCCTAAATTGCATATGCCGGTTTGTGTTTCTTGGTGTATCTGTCTTTCTCTGTTCAAACTCTTTTCTTGATCCCTGTTATTTTCCAACATGACTTTGAACTTGTCTTTGTGCAGTGCACCTTTTTATGTCCTTATTCCGAGTCCTTTTTAAAAAGAAATGGTGATTCGGTTTTTCACTTAATTGACTATGATTATAATCAATTTTCAAACTTTTATAGAATCGCTTTTGATTTGATATACACCTATCTATATAAAACTTTGAAAATTTTTGATACAACTTAAAAATTATTTATTTAATCCCCCACATGTTCTTTTACTAGTTTATGGAATTATACCTATTCTAAGTACAACTTGATTTTCTAATAGTTTTATTATAATTCTTATGCCTATGTTTATTTGATGATGTACTTAAGTATTTTTTTTTAAACTTTTGAAAGAAAAGATTTTCGCCCTTATTCTGGTTGATCTTCGTTTGACAAACTTTGCCTAAATTAATTTAAGTTGGAATTGATTTTGCATAACGCATTATTTATGCCCTCGTCCTTTTGCAATTATTAGGCTAATTCCTTTTTAAACTCTTCATGTTTATTGATGTCATACTTGATTCTATTCTTAATTATTATTTTACTTTTATGACCATCAATACTAGTCTTAGTTTTCCCTTCTCTTATAAATCTTATACTCATCCGAGTTAACTTGAAATTGTTTCTATCTAGTGCGTTGTTTGTCCCCTTAATTGTCCTTCTTTATTCAAAGGTTCTTTCTTGAAAATTCACTGTTGATTGAGTTGTCTTTTCTTACTAGTTTTGTATTCTTTTGGATCAATGAAAAGTTCGTTTGATGTCCCATGCCTCGTGGCTCTTGTTCGAACTCCCTTGATTTAAGATTCTTTCTTGTTTTTATGTGATGGTAATTTCAAGTGTATTCTTAGAGTTTTGATGTGAACTTTTGAAACAAGTTTTGGATTCTCTTAAGAAATTTAAATCAATTCTTCTCGCTTAAAATTGCATCCATAGTTATTCTTTAAATTGACAAAGTTGTTTTGAAGTTGGCATGCACTATTTTAAATAGAGTATTGAAACCGACTGATAAGCAAATTTTTACCTCGGGGTTTCCTTTTCTAAATAGAGTTTAACCTGTTCCATATTTGCTATAAATTTTATACACGCTTGCCTAAATATAAACTTTGAGGATTCTTGAACGAACATTTGATTTTCTTACGACCTTGCCACAATTTCAGTGTATACCTTTATTTGAATTAAGTACCTAAATGTCTTTCAAGATTTCGAAAAATTGTTTTGGCCTTAACCCAATTGACTTTCATTTTTTCAAACATCACCTATTCCATCTTTTACTTGGGAACTACTTAGACAAAATGCAATTTAGTTTTCTTCTAACCACATTGCAGTTTTGACATACGTTCCTGTCACCCTTTTGTGAAATGCGAGTTACATATTTTTCTTTTAGCACATGAAGTGATCTTCTTTCAGTTTTTCATTCTTTATATTCAAATGTATTATGTGAACTTGATCAAAAATTTTAAACCTTGAGAGTGTCATCACTAGCTTTAGTTGACCTTCTTCTATGATTTTATACTTGTTAACTCAGCTTGATTTAGTTCCAAACTACTGTCTTGCTTATCCTTTTTGTGTTCCTATCAGTTATCTCTGATTCAGGAGTCATCCTTGAGGTTGTTAAACTGAATTTCTTTTCAATACTCTTCATCGATTGTACATCCTTGTTTACTAGTAGATTCAGCAGTTCTTTCAAAACTCTTGCGGAGTTTATCCTCGTTGTTTGTCCTTCTTTTTCGATGTCTTTTTTCTTTTTGAGTAAACTCGAGAATTGTTTTGCTGTCACGTGCGATCTTTGGGTATAGTAATGCAATGCGTTAGTTCTTTAAGACCTGTTTGTGGATACGGAAGGTGAAGCGGTAAGAGTGCAACGTTATGAGAAGTTGTGGGAGTTTTGTTTCTCGTGGAGGAGTCTGCGGATGTTAGGTTTGTGACCGGTTATGGAGTTGTGAAGTGATTGATGGAGTTGGGAAGTTGAAGTTTTGAATGGGAAAGATATCTGTGAGGGAACGCTATATCCGTTGTTTTAATACCAACTTGTCTTGTAGCCTTTTTGCCACATTAACTATAGCTTTGCCTTGTGAACACCCATCTTGACTTGCACCCTATTTGGTTCCTCTAAGCTTTTGTAGAATTTCGAGATCATATAAGCTTCTTGCATTGAGCCTATCTTGTATCTTTCACCTTACACTATACCTTACTCTTATATTTAAATCTTAGGGTTATCCGGTATTTGAAGTTTTATATATGTGTTATGATTTCTATCTTAAAAAGTATTTAAAAAGAAGAGTGCTAAGTCTATGTATTATCTTATGTGTTACTTTAATTTTCGAGAACGAAAATTTTTATAAGGTGGGTGGAATGTAAGACCCAAAACTTTTGGAAAAGTTCTATTTTGAACTAATCTCAAACCATATATCTATTTACAGTTTTAATTTCATAAATTATCTTATTGAAGGTTTAAAGGTAGTTTTGATTAATTGGATTTGAAATAAAATTAAGGTTATCATCCAAACTCTATCATTTTTAGATTAATTTCGATTTACAACTTAAAGTTCTAGAAATCCAAAAATAATGAGTTTAGGCTATTTAAATAACGATTTCATCTAATTTTACATTTATTGAATTATTTTATATATTTAAATTGTAAAGTTGGTAGTTGTGAAATAATAAAGATTTTATATGATTTGGATTAAATAAGTAAAATATTAAATATTAATACTACTATTTTGGAAAATGAAGAAATTAAATATATTAATTCTAATTATTTGACTTGGACATTTAATTGAAAATAATTTGTGAAATTGATGAGTGGTGCATGAATTATGAATCACACTTTTCACAACTCGTACCACTGACCAGCAAGTGCACTGGGTCGTCCAAGTAATACCTCACGTGAGTAAGGGTCGAATCCCACGGAGATTGTTGGTTTGAAGCAATCTATGGTTATCTTGTAAATCTTAGTCAGGAAGTCAATTATGTTTATCAGTTGAATTGCAAATAAACAATAGAGCATGGATTAAAGGTTACTTGTTATGCAGTAATGGAGAATATGTTGGAGTTTTGGAGATGCTTTGTCTTCTGAATCTCTGCTTTCCTCTGTCTTCTTGTTCACGCACGCACGTCCTCCTATGGCAAGCTGTGTGTTGGTGGATCACCGTTGTCAATGGCTACCTTCCATCCTTCCAGTGAAAACTACGCTCACGCGCTCTGTCACTGCACGGCTAATCACCGGTTGGTTCTCGATCCGGTTGGAATAGGATTTACTATCCTTTTGCGTCTGTCACTAACGCCCAGCCTTCAGGAGTTTGAAGCTCGTCACAGTCATTCAATCCTTGAATCCTACTCGGAGTACCACAGACAAGGTTTAGACTTTCCGGATTCTCATGAATGCCGCCATCAGTTCTAGCGTATACCACGGAGATTCTGATTAAGGAATCTAAGAGATACTCATTCAATCGTATATAGAACGGAGGTGGTTGTCAGGCACACGTTCATAATTTGAGGAAGGTGATGAGTGTCACAGATCATCACCTCCATCACAGTTAAGCGCGAATGAACATCATAGATAGGAACAAGCGTGTTTGAATGGAAAACAGAAATACTTGCATTAATTCATCGAGACACAGCAGAGCTCCTCACCCCCAACAATGGGGTTTAGAGACTCATGCCGTCAGAGAATACAAAGTTTTGATCTAAAATGTCATGAGATACAAAATAAGTCTCTAAAAGTTGTTTAAATACTAAACTAGTAGCCTAGGGTTACAAAATATGAGTAGACTATGATGGATGATGCAGAGATCCACTTCTGGGGCCCACTTGGTGTGTGCTGGGCTGAGACTTAAGCAATTCACGTGCAGAGGCCATTTGTGGAGTTGAACACCAGTTTTTATGCCAGTTTGGGCGTTCAACTCCAGCTTTTGATCCTTTTCTGGCGCTGGACGCCAGAATTGGGCAGAGAACTGGCGTTGAACGCCAGTTTACGTCATCTATCCTTGTACAAAGTATGGACTATTATATATTGCTGGAAAGCCCTGGATGTCTACTTTCCAACGCAATTGGAAGCATGCCATTTTGAGTGCAGGGAGGTCAGAATCCAACAGCATCAGCAGTCCTTTTTCAGCCTGAATCAGATTTTTGCTCAGCTCCTTCAATTTCAGCCAGAAAAATACCTGAAATTACAGAAAAACACACAACTCATAGTAAAGTCCAGAAATATGAATTTTTCCTAAAAACTAATGAAAATAGACTAAAAACTAACTAAAACATACTCAAAACTATATGAAATTATCCCCAAAAAGCGTATAAAATATCCGCTCATCACAACACCAAACTTAAACTGTTGCTTGTCCTCAAGCAACTAGATAAATAAAATAGAAGACTAATAGGTTGAGAAGCAATAATATCTCAGAGTTTTTGATTGAAGCTCAGATTCTAACTAGATGAGCGGGACTAGTAGCTTTTTGCTTCTGAACAGTTTTGGCATCTTACTTTATCCATTGAAGCTCAGAGTGATTGGCATCTATAGGAACCTAGAATTCAGATAGTGTTATTGATTCTCTTAGTTCAGTGTGATGATTCTTGAACACAGCTTCTTTATGAGTCTTGGCTGTGGCCCTAAGCACTTTGTTTTCCAGTATTACCACCGGATACATAAATGCCACAGACACATAACTGGGTGAACCTTTTCAGATTGTGACTCAGCTTTGCTAAAGTTCCCAATTAGAGGTGTCCAGAGTTCTTAAGCACACTCTTCTTTTTGCTTTGGACCTTGACTTTAACCGCTCAGTCTCAAGTTTTCACTTGACACCTTCACGCCACAAGCACATGGTTAGGGACAGCTTGGTTTAGCCGCTTAGACTAAGATTTTAGTCCTTTAGGCCCTCCTATCCACTGATGCTCAAAGCCTTGGGATCCTGTTCATTTGCCCTTGCCTTTTGGTTTTAAGGGTCATTGGCTTTTTCTGCTTGCTTTTTCTCTCTTTTTTTTTGAATGCTTTGTTCTTTGCTGCTTTTTCTTGCTTCAAGAATCATTTTTATGATTTTTCAGATTATCAATAACATGTCTCATGTTCATCATTCTTTCAAGAGCCAACATATTTAACAGTCTTAAACAACAAATTCAAAAGACATATGCACTGTTCAAGCATTCATTAGAAGACAGAAAGCATTGCCACCACATTTAACTAATTAGAATTTCTTTTATTAAACTCGAAATTTTATTGCCTTTTATTCAAAAGATCTACTACTTTATTCATGTTTGCTGATGATGAGAAAAATAAACTATAGCTTAATTGGAGATAAAATCAAAATAGATACTAATTACTACTATATGACTTCTAAGGTAAACTTTTATAAGGACACTGTCACAGAGTTAAGGCAGAAATTGGAAATTAACAACCTTTATTCTGGGGGCACGGGGGTTCCTCTGATCCTTGGGGTGCTTGGTCCTACAAGAGAAGACTTTTGGCGCTTCAGTTCCCTTAAGTCACGCCCCTGCTCCTTCTGTTCTTTTATTATTTGCTCCATAGCTTCCCGTATCTTGGTGACGGACGTCTCAAGATACTCCCAGTATTCAGCTTGAGGGATCTTTGGGAGGAGTTCCTGTGCTCTCTTCTTGATGGGATCCTCCTGTGCTTGTTGTTTTTCCATTGATGCTTTGGTGATTGGCTTTTCAATTAGGATATACTCAGTTATTCCCATCCTTACTCCAGCGTCCTTGCAGAGCAGAGAAATCACGCTTGGATAAGCCAACCTGGCCTCTTTAGAATTTTTATTAGCAATTTTGTAGAGTTCAGTTGAAATCAGCTGATGAACCTCCAGTTTCTTTCCCATCATGATGCAATGGATCATCACTGCTCTTTTAACTGTGACTTCAGAATGGTTGATAGTGGGCAACAGAGAACGCCCAATGAAGTCCAGCCATCCTCTGGCGGCTGGTTTGAGATCCTCTCTCTTGAGTTGATTTGGGACACCCTTTGTGTTGGTGGTCCACCTGGCTCCAGGGATACATATGTCCTCTAGAATCTTATCCAGGTCAATGTCTGCTCTCATCATCCTCCTGTTGAAGGAGTCTGGATCATCCTTTAGTTGAGGTAGCTTTAAGATCTCTCTGATCTTGTCAGGGGTGGTATGAACAATCTTCCCTCTGACCATGGTCCGAAATTCATAGAAGGCAGTTCCGGATAGTTTTTGCTTGTCAGTCTGCCACATATTAGCATAGAAATCCTGGACCATGTTCCTTCCTACTTTCATTTCAGGATTAGCTAGGACTTCCCAGTTCCTGATTCGAATTTGCTCCTGGATCTCCGGATATTCATCTTCTTTCAGATCGAATCTAACTTTCGGGATCACTGATCTCAGACCCATTACTTTAAGATAATGGTCTGAATATTCTTTAGATAAGAACTTCCCTTGATTCCAAAGTGGTTTTGGAATGCTCTCTTTCTTGCCTCTTGGAGTGGGTTGTTTTCCTTTGGGAGCCATGATCTTAGTGATCTCGGATAAACACACCAAACTTAGAGGTTTGCTTGTCCTCAAGCAAAAGAAAAGAAAGGAGAGGGATAGAAGGAGAGCTAGGTGCAACTGTTGATGGAGGAGGGGGGAGGCCGAACCCAAATTTAAAGGGATGGGGTGGGTGGGTTTTCGAAAAATTGGAAAAGATAAGATAAAAAGATTGAGTTGAAAAAGATAAGATATAAGATATAATTTAATTTTGAAAAGATATGATAGATTTTTGAAAAAGATAAATCTGAATTTTGAAAAAGATAATATGGAAATTTGAAAAAGATATGGATTAGTTGAAAAGATTTTTTTTTTTGAGTGAAAAAGATAGATTTGTTTTCAGAAAAGATTTGAAAAGAGTTAGATTGAATTTGCAAAGATGCCTGGTGCTTATGGATTAAAATACATTTGATACTTTTTTGTGGTAGGGTTTTTAGAAATTATGGAATTTAGAAATCATGGTTCTTGACATGTTCATGTAAAAATAATGCATTGAAGCATAAAATTTGAAATTAAAATGGAAATACGTGTGGAAAAAATGAATTTGGCTCCTCCCTGCCTTCCTGGCGTTTGAACGCCCAAACACTGCATGTTTTGGGCGTTCAGCGCCCAATTGCTGCTCTCCTGGGCGTTCAACGCCCAGCTGCTGCCATTACTGGCGTTCAACGCCCAGTGGGTGCCCCTTTCTGGCGTTGAACGCCCAGCTGCTACCATCACTGGCGTTCAGCGCCCAGTGGATGCCCATTTTGGGCGTTGAACGCCCAAAATGCTCTTTTACTGGCGTTTTCTTGCCAGTGTGATCTTTTTTTCTGTTTTGTGTGCCGAGGTCTTCTGTAAATGATTATTTACCTTGTTGTCAATGAACTCTATATAAACAAATAAAAATAAGAATAGAGATAGGGCAAAATGCTTAGAGGATTGTTGCCCCATGGCTGGGTTGCCTCCCAGCAAGCGCTTCTTTATTGTCTTTAGCTGGACCTTGCTGAGCTTTTAATCTAGCTTCAGCCTTGAGCATTCTTGCTCGATGTTGCCTTCAAGATAATGCTTGATTCTCTGTCCATTGACAATGAACTTCTTATCAGAATCAATATCTTGAAGCTCCACATAACCATATGGTGACACACTTGTAATCACGTATGGTCCCCTCCACCGGGATTTCAGTTTCCCGGGGAATAGCCTGACTCTAGAGTTAAACAACAGGACCTTCTGTCCTAGTTCAAAGATTCTAGATGACAGATTTCTGTCATGCCATTTTTTTTATTTTTCTTTATAAAGCTTGGCATTTTCGAAAGCTGTGAATCTAAATTCCTCTAGCTCATTTAGCTGGAGCAATCGTTTTTCTCCTGCTAATTTGGCATCAAAGTTTAGGAATCTGGTTGCCCAGTAGGCCTTATGTTCCAGTTCCACGGGCAGGTGGCATGCCTTACCATACACGAGTTGGTATGGAGAGGTCCCTATAGGGGGTCTTGAATGCTGTTCTGTAAGCCCACAGAGCATCATCCAAGCTCCGTGCCCAATCCTTTCTACGGGTATTTACTGTCCGTTCCAGGATTCTCTTTAATTCTCTGTTAGAGACTTCAGCTTGCCCATTGGTTTGTGGATGATATGGAGTGGCCACCTTGTGGCGAATTCCATACCGAACCATGGCAGAGTAAAGCTGTTTATTGCAGAAGTGAGTGCCCCTATCACTGATTAACACTCTAGGGACACCAAACCTGCTAAAGATATGTTTCTGGAGGAACTTCAGCACTGTTTTAGTATCATTGGTGGGTGTGGCAATAGCCTCAACCCATTTTGATACATAGTCAACTGCCACCAGAATACAAGTGTTTGAATATGATGGTGGAAAAGGTCCCATGAAGTCAATTTCCCATACGTCAAACAGCTCAATTTCCAAGATTCCTTGTTGAGGCATGGCGTAACCATGAGGCAGATTACCAGCTCTTTGGCAACTGTCACAATTACGTACAAACTCTCGGGAATCTTTATAGAGTGTGGGCCAATAGAAGCCACATTGGAGGACCTTGGTGGCTGTTTGCTCACCTCCGAAATGGCCTCCATATTGAGATCCGTGGCAATGCCACAGGATCCTCTGTGCTTCTTCTCTAGGCACACACCTACGGATAATTCCGTCTGCACATCTCTTAAAGAGATAAGGTTCATCCCACAAGTAGTACTTTGCATCAGTAATTAGTTTCTTCTTTTGTATCCTGTTGTACTCCTTGGGTATGAACCTTACAGCTTTATAGTTTGCAATATCGGCAAACCATGGTGCTTCCTGAATGGTGAATAAATGCTCATCAGGAAACGTCTCAGAGATCTCCAGAGAAGGGGGGGACGTCCCTTCCAATGGCTCTATCCGGGACAGATGATCAGCCACTTGGTTCTCTGGCCCTTTTCTGTCTCTTATTTCTATATCAAACTCTTGCAGAAGCAATACCCATCTGATGAGCCTGGGTTTTGAATCCTGCTTTGTGAGTAGATATTTAAGAGCAGCATGGTCAGTATACACAATCACTTTTGATCCTACTAAGTATGATCTGAACTTGTCAATGGCGTAAACCACTGCAAGTAATTCTTTTTCTGTGGTTGTGTAATTTTTCTGGGCATCATTTAGAACGCGACTGGCATAATAAATGACATGCAGAAGCTTGTCATGCCTCTGTCCCAATACTGCACCAATAGCATGATCACTGGCATCACACATTAGCTCAAATGGTATCGTCCAGTCTGGTGCAGAAATGACTGGTGCTGTGACCAGCTTTGCTTTCAGCGTTTCAAACGCCTACAGGCACTTTGTGTCAAACACAAATGGCGTGTCAGCAGCTAGCAGATTGCTTAGAGGTTTTGCGATTTTTGAAAAATCCTTTATAAACCTCCTATAGAATCCTGCATGCCCCAGAAAGCTTCTGATTGCCTTAGCATTGGCAGGTGGTGGTAATTTTTCAATTACCTCTATTTTTGCTTGATCCACCTCTATTCCCTTGTTTGAGATTTTATGCCCAAGAACAATTCCTTCAGTCACCATGAAGTGACACTTTTCCCAGTTTAAAACTAGGTTAGTCTCTTGGCATCTTTTCAGAACAAGTTTCAGGTGATCAAGACAGGAGCTGAATGAGTCTCCATATACTGAGAAGTCATCCATGAAGACTTCCAGAAATTTTTCCACCATATCAGAGAAAATAGAGAGCATGCATCTCTGGAAGGTTGCAGGCGCATTACATAGCCCAAATGGCATCCTTCTATAAGCAAACACTCCGGATGGACATGTGAATGCTGTTTTCTCTTGATCCTGGGGATCTACTGCAATCTGGTTATAGCCTGAGTAGCCATCCAAAAAGCAGTAATAATCATGACCTGCTAGTCTTTCTAGCATATGGTCTATGAATGGTAAAGGAAAATGATCCTTTCTGGTGGCTGTATTGAGCCTTCTGTAGTCAATACACATGTGCCACCCTGTAACTGTTTTTGTAGGAACCAGTTCATTTTTTTCATTATGAATCACTGTCATGCCTCCCTTTTTTGGGACGACTTGAACAGGGCTCACCCAGGGGCTATCAGAAATAGGATAAATAATCCCAGCCTCCAGTAATTTGGTGACCTCTTTCTGCACCACTTCCTTCATGGCTGGATTTAACCGCCTCTAGTAATTAGGAAATTGCACGATCGGCAAAATTCCTTCCGGCAAGTGCACCGGTTATCGTCGTCAAGTAAAAACTCACAATAGAGTGAGGTCGAATCCCACAAGGATTGGTTGAGTGAGCAATTCGGATTAGAAGTGTGTTCTAGTTGAGCGGAATCAAGATTTGAGATGAGAATCGCGGAATGTAAAATTGGCAGGAAAAGTAAATGACAAGAAATTGAAATGGCGGAATCTTAAATTGCATGAATTAAAGAGCAGAAACTAAATTGCTGAAATTAAAAGGGAATGGGGGTGATTGCATGAATTGAGTTGCAGAATGTAAGGAGAAGATGTAAATCAGAATTGGGGGATTCATTGGGTTATAGGAGATATTGAGATCTCCGAATCAAAACATGTTTATCTCTTCCTCAAGCAATGCGTTCATTGAATTTTGCTTGGCAATCTTATATGATTGGATCCCAATCCCTTGGCTCACCAATTCTCTCTAAAAATGAACAAATTCCCAATCCCTTGGTTTAAATGTTCATAAGAAGAGATGATGCTCGATCACTGATTATACCACACAGTTTCATGAACCACAATTTGGTAGGATTACATGTCACAATATCCATCCAAACCCCAATCCAATTCACTGTGAGAAAGCTTCTCTAGCATGAATCCTCCATTCCTTTCCCAAGGTTCCGAAGGATTCCAATTATGGGTAGTTTCTTTCCCAAGACAACTACCCAATGGAATTAGATCGAGAAGCTTTCTAACAAAATTCAAGAGAAAAGATTGAAGAAGAAGATAAACTATTATTGATTCATTGAATTACAATAGAGCTCCCTAACCCAATGAAAGGGGTTTAGTGAGTCATAGCTCTGAATTCAATTACAAAACTAAAAGAAAATGATTTCCAGTTCTCTCCCCCTCAGGGGCTGGATTCCCCTTCAATCCCCTCGTCTTTTTTCCAAATGCAAAAACTAAGGCCTTTAAATAGGCTCCCTAAATTACAAAATGAAAATGAAATTCAAAGCAAATTACAATCAAATGAAAATAAACTATTCTAGATGATTCTTGTGGCCTTGATTTGGTGTTGTTGATGGGCCTTGCTTGCTTGAAGGGCTGAGTGACATAATTGATCCAAAAAGGATAATGATCCATTAAACTACACTCAAATGTTGCACCCCCTTTCTTGAGTCGTCACTTTGTTCTCTTGTCAACCTTGCCAATTTGATGCCAAATATAGACTATTATACCTCGTTGGAAAGCTATGGATGTCAGCTTTCTAACGCAACTGGAAGCACCTCAATTGGATCTTTACAACTTGAGTTATACTCCATGGAAGGTGAAGAGGTCAGCTGGCCTGATTGCATGTTGGTACTATGCTCTTCTATGCACATTACGGGGCTGTTTTCTCCCTCAATTTTTAGTATCCACCATGCATGCCATATATGCTTGGAAAGCTCTAGATGTCTTCTTTCCAATGCATTTTGAATCACCTCATTTGGAGTTTTGTAGCTCAAGTTATTTATGTTTGAAGAAGGCATGGTCAAGCTGTTCCATATAACACGTTTAAGCTTCAGTTTAAGGTTAAACTGAAGCTTAAACGTGGATAAAGGAAGGGCAGCCCTGGAGGTCGAACACGTTTAACCTCCAGTTTGAGGTCAAACTGGAGGTTAAACGTGGAAGCTTAGAATGGTAGCCCTGGAGGTGTCGAACACGTTTAACCTCCAGTTTGAGGTCAAACTGGAGGTTAAACGTGGAAATGGAGAGAGCAACCCTGGAGGAGAAAAGCTGTCGAACACGTTTAAGCTCCAGTTTGAGGTCAAACTGGAGCTTAAACGTGGAAATGGCTCCCTGGTGCTCTTCCCACTCCTGGCGTTTAACCTCCAGTTTGAGGTCAAACTGGAGGTTAAACGTGGAACTCCTCCCTGGGTGGCATACTCATTCTGGCGTTTAACCTCCAGTTTGAGGTCAAACTGGAGGTTAAACTTCAATTCCAGCATTTCTTAGCCTTCATGATTCTGGCGTTTAAGCTCCAGTTTAGGCTTAAACTGGAACTTAAACTCCACATGTGATATTCAAGCTTCCTTTATTGATTTTGTTGCTTCCTTGCCTAGCCTCTTCTTCCCTGAAATCATCCAAACAGTTGCATCAAAGTCTTGCTAAAATTCATGAGAATTCTTCCATTCATAGCATTCAAGGAATATAACTAAAACTCATGGAATTTGCATAAAAATCTTCATGTGTGAATGATTTAAGACAAGCATGACTATTTGGCCCAAATGATTACTTAAGGCTCAAGAAAATGCATAAAACAACTAAAAATAACATAAAAATTGCTAGTGAAACTAGCCTAAGATGCCTTGGCATCACAACACCAAACTTAATACTTGCTTGTCCCTAAGCAAGTTCTGAATTATTGAGAAGAAAGAATGAAACAGAAGGTAAATTCATTAGCCATATCAGTAAGTAATTGACATTGATTAATGGGGTGTTCATGCAGAAAGTTGTTGCAGCATCACTTTATTGTTTCTTAGGTAAGAATGTCACTTTTTATGTTTCCACTAAAACACTGCTATGGCCTCTTGTTATTCACATATCCTTGGCAAGTTTCTTTTCTTTGTTTTTCTTTTTCTTTGAGCTTATTTGCTCCTTGTTGCTCAGTGTCATGTGTTGCTCAAGCCTTTGGCATTTTCTTTTTCTTATTAGTGCACTACACATATCCACTACAGGCATTTTAGTTCACATTTCTTCTTGAGACATTGGTGCCCAGCACCTCTTTGTGTGACTAAATGTTTTGTATTTAGGTTGCTCTTGATAATGGACTTTTGGTTGATAATCCCGGGTTAGTTAACCCAAGTTACCAAGTGTTGAAACACTCCTCAGAACCTATTCATCCAAGCATATCCTTAATACATAAACACCACAGGCATTTGTCTCAGAAGTTCAAACCATTGGTGCCTAGCTTATTTTCTCAATTTTTTTTTTTGCTTTTTGGTTGCCCTTTTTCAGTGGCTTTTTCTTCTTCTTTTTCTTTCTTTTTCATGGCCAAAGACATTTATTCATCAAGATCCATAGACAGCATCCTAATTTCCACTAAAAGTGACAATTCTAACTTTATTTCTTAGTGAGCTGACTATTCAATCAAACATGCATACCACCACTTAATCTTATTTGATTTCTTACCAAATGGAATTGAGTTACTTTTGTTCAAACTTTTCTTTTATTTTTTTGGAAACAGAACAAGCATGGCAAGCATACATTTAAGCAAGTGAAGTTTATCCAGACACTTAGACTATCACTTATTTGGAAATTAAACAAACAGACAAACAAAAACTGCAATGACTCAAACTTAAAGCAGGGGTGCATGCAAACTTCCAATATCAGCAATTCAAAGTACAAGCAATTAAGTGACAATACAACCTTTTAGCATCTTCTTTGTTGTTCATCATCCTTCCTAGCCTTGGTGTTCTCTTTGATGATGATGTATATTCCTTCCATGAGATTGATTGTCTTCCTGCAAAGCTATTAGAAGTTGCTTGTTCCCCAAGCACTTTGGTTAGCATGCATGTATGTTTGTAGGCCTCTGAACTTAGATTGGTGTGTGAACACCAAACTTAGTTCCTTGCCATATGCAGCAATTTGGATCATATGCAGAAAACCTCATGTGCTTTTATTAAGAAAATAACTATGAACTAGAAAAAGAAACTATGAACTAGAAATTAAACTATTGTTTAAGTAGTTTCCCTGATTGGTTGGAGCTAGTGACTAGTCATGCTGAGGTAGAAATGTGCTTTTAATGAAGTTTTTGGTGGAACACCAAACTTAGAATCTCACATTCACCCTTGAATTGTTTTGGTGTGCAACACCAAACTTAGCTCCTTGCAATACAGATAAATCTACTTAACTCTTTTATTGAAATAACTAGAAAAGAAAAACTACCTTTGGTTGGGTTGCCTCCCAACAAGCGCTTCTTTAACGTCATTAGCTTGACATGCTGTTCTTGACTTTCTTCCTCTTCCTCCAGTTTGTTAAGAGGAATGACTTCAAGTGGATAAAGGAGCTAGTTAGTGCCCCTTGTTGTGAATGCTTCTTTCCAGCAAGCTTTCCCTTGTGATTGGCTTGAGTGAACTTGCTTGTTGGCTCAGGAGTTGGATTGTTCTTCGACCTTCTCTTCTTCATGGATATGGTCCTTTGTTTCTCGGTCACAATCCTCATTTTGGTGCTTGTTTCTACTGCCTTCACATCCTTGATCTCAGAACTTGGTTGTTGTTGGACAGTTGGAGTATCCTGTTCATCAAAAGCTTCCTGAATTTGTGGTTCAATGAACCCTTCCTCTTTGCAACTCTCTGTGTCATTGGAGTGTGATCTCCCTTAATTGACTTTCTCCCTTTCTTGTTCTTCTGATTCCTCCCTTGGGTTTGCCATGGTCTCACTAGAAGAATTGTGGGTAGGGATTTGCTTTGATAGATATCCAATTTGTGCTTCTAGCTTTTGAATGGCAGCACCTTGATTTTGTAAGTTGGATATCAATTCTTCCTTAAAGCCTTTCAAATCGGTTATGTCTTGACTCATGGTTGCAAGCATTCCTTCTATCCTGTTTAATTGATCTTGAAATTGTTGGTTCGGATTAGGTTGATGAGGTTGATTATCTTGGCTGTGATATGGTGGCTGGGAGTATGTGTTTTGTGTGGGTTGATAGAGTCTTTGGTTGGCGTGTTGGTAGTGGTATGACTCTTGTGTGTAGTGGAATGAGTCTTGTGGATAGTGAAATGAATTGTATGAATTTGAGAAGGAATTTTGTGCTGAGAATTGCTCAAGTGATGAAGAATTTGGATATGTAAAACTAGGAGGTGAGGTTGGATAATTCAGAGGTGATGGCTCTTGATGAATGGGGTGTGAATAAGTGAAATCTCTTTGGTTTTGATCTTCCCAGCCACAACTTGAGTAGTGTTCAAATTCACCAAAACATGGACCATTTTGTGGCTCTGGGAAGTACTCCGTTTCCTGTTCCTGATACTCCCACCCACCATGAGCATAATAACATGAATCATTCTGTGGTGGTGGAGAGTTTCTCATGGATTTTGATTGACCAAAAGATGATGGATACTCCTTTCTTTTTTGCAATGTGCTTAGTCTCAAACAATACTCATCCAAAGATAGTGGAAATCCCATAGTGAGGCAATATCACAAACAGCTAGTGGTTAGTATGCTAACAAGTGAATAAGCAAAGAAAACAAATTAAAATCTGCAGAAATTAGCAGTAATAAACTGAAACAAAAACTATTAACAAAAGAAAAGAAAAATTGCTCAATCTAGTTAACTTCCAATTTGAGAATTGTCAATCGAAAACCAATCCCCGGCAACGGCGCCATAAACTTGATGCACATAAACTTGTTATGCTACGATTTAGGAAATTGCACGATCGGCAAAATTCCTTCCGGCAAGTGCACCGGTTATCGTCGTCAAGTAAAAACTCACAATAGAGTGAGGTCGAATCCCACAAGGATTGGTTGAGTGAGCAATTCGGATTAGAAGTGTGTTCTAGTTGAGCGGAATCAAGATTTGAGATGAGAATCGCGGAATGTAAAATTGGCAGGAAAAGTAAATGACAAGAAATTGAAATGGCGGAATCTTAAATTGCATGAATTAAAGAGCAGAAACTAAATTGCTGAAATTAAAAGGGAATGGGGGTGATTGCATGAATTGAGTTGCAGAATGTAAGGAGAAGATGTAAATCAGAATTGGGGGATTCATTGGGTTATAGGAGATATTGAGATCTCCGAATCAAAACATGTTTATCTCTTCCTCAAGCAATGCGTTCATTGAATTTTGCTTGGCAATCTTATATGATTGGATCCCAATCCCTTGGCTCACTAATTCTCTCTAAAAATGAACAAATTCCCAATCCCTTGGTTTAAATGTTCATAAGAAGAGATGATGCTCGATCACTGATTATACCACACAGTTTCATGAACCACAATTTGGTAGGATTACATGTCACAATATCCATCCAAACCCCAATCCAATTCACTGTGAGAAAGCTTCTCTAGCATGAATCCTCCATTCCTTTCCCAAGGTTCCGAAGGATTCCAATTATGGGTAGTTTCTTTCCCAAGACAACTACCCAATGGAATTAGATCGAGAAGCTTTCTAACAAAATTCAAGAGAAAAGATTGAAGAAGAAGATAAACTATTATTGATTCATTGAATTACAATAGAGCTCCCTAACCCAATGAAAGGGGTTTAGTGAGTCATAGCTCTGAATTCAATTACAAAACTAAAAGAAAATGATTTCCAGTTCTCTCCCCCTCAGGGGCTGGATTCCCCTTCAATCCCCTCGTCTTTTTTCCAAATGCAAAAACTAAGGCCTTTAAATAGGCTCCCTAAATTACAAAATGAAAATGAAATTCAAAGCAAATTACAATCAAATGAAAATAAACTATTCTAGATGATTCTTGTGGCCTTGATTTGGTGTTGTTGATGGGCCTTGCTTGCTTGAAGGGCTGAGTGACATAATTGATCCAAAAAGGATAATGATCCATTAAACTACACTCAAATGTTGCACCCCCTTTCTTGAGTCGTCACTTTGTTCTCTTGTCAACCTTGCCAATTTGATGCCAAATATAGACTATTATACCTCGTTGGAAAGCTATGGATGTCAGCTTTCTAACGCAACTGGAAGCACCTCAATTGGATCTCTACAACTTGAGTTATACTCCATGGAAGGTGAAGAGGTCAGCTGGCCTGATTGCATGTTGGTACTATGCTCTTCTATGCACATTACGGGGCTGTTTTCTCCCTCAATTTTTAGTATCCACCATGCATGCCATATATGCTTGGAAAGCTCTAGATGTCTTCTTTCCAATGCATTTTGAATCACCTCATTTGGAGTTTTGTAGCTCAAGTTATTTATGTTTGAAGAAGGCATGGTCAAGCTGTTCCATATAACACGTTTAAGCTTCAGTTTAAGGTTAAACTGAAGCTTAAACGTGGATAAAGGAAGGGCAGCCCTGGAGGTCGAACACGTTTAACCTCCAGTTTGAGGTCAAACTGGAGGTTAAACGTGGAAGCTTAGAATGGTAGCCCTGGAGGTGTCGAACACGTTTAACCTCCAGTTTGAGGTCAAACTGGAGGTTAAACGTGGAAATGGAGAGAGCAACCCTGGAGGAGAAAAGCTGTCGAACACGTTTAAGCTCCAGTTTGAGGTCAAACTGGAGCTTAAACGTGGAAATGGCTCCCTGGTGCTCTTCCCACTCCTGGCGTTTAACCTCCAGTTTGAGGTCAAACTGGAGGTTAAACGTGGAACTCCTCCCTGGGTGGCATACTCATTCTGGCGTTTAACCTCCAGTTTGAGGTCAAACTGGAGGTTAAACTTCAATTCCAGCATTTCTTAGCCTTCATGATTCTGGCGTTTAAGCTCCAGTTTAGGCTTAAACTGGAACTTAAACTCCACATGTGATATTCAAGCTTCCTTTATTGATTTTGTTGCTTCCTTGCCTAGCCTCTTCTTCCCTGAAATCATCCAAACAGTTGCATCAAAGTCTTGCTAAAATTCATGAGAATTCTTCCATTCATAGCATTCAAGGAATATAACTAAAAACTCATGGAATTTGCATAAAAATCTTCATGTTTGAATGATTTAAGACAAGCATGACTATTTGGCCCAAATGATTACTTAAGGCTCAAGAAAATGCATAAAACAACTAAAAATAACATAAAAATTTCTAGTGAAACTAGCCTAAGATGCCTTGGCATCAGTAGCCTGTCCTTGAATTCAGCTAGCTACTTTGTTAGAAAATCCAATTGCTGATTGAATTCAGCAGCTTGTTTTATAGTACTGAATTCAGCAGTTACTGTTTTAACCTCTTCATTCATGGAAGGGTTGCTGCTTAGGTACAGATGCTGATTCCTGGCAACTGTATCAATGAGCTCTTGAGCCTCTTCAATTGTCTTTCTCATATGGATAGATCCACCAGCTGAGTAATCTAGAGACATCTGAGCTCCTTCTGCAAGCCCATAGAGAAGATGTCTAACTGAACCCACTCTGAAAACATTTCAGAGGGGCATTTTCGTTGCATCTCTCTGTATCTCTCCTAGGCATCATAAAGAGATTCATTATCTCCTTGTTTAAAGCCTTGGATGTCCAGCCTTAGCTGTGTCATCCTTTTTGGAGGAAAATACTGATTCAAGAATTTTTCTATCAGCTGTTTCCATGTTCTTATGCTGGCCTTAGGTTGGTTATTTAACCACCTCTTAGCTAAACTTTTACAGCAAATGGAAACAGTAATAGTCTGTAGACATCCTGATCTATTTCCTTATCATGTACTGTGTCAGCAATTTGTAAAAATTGTGCCAGAAACTCTGTAGGTTCTTCTTGTGGAAGACCGGAATACTGGCAGCTTTGCTGCACCATGATAATGAGCTGAGGATTCAACTCAAAGCTACTGACTCCAATGGAGGGTATGCAGATGCTACTCCCATATGAAGCAGTAGAGGGGTTAGAATATGACCCCAGAGTCCTCCTGGACTGTTCATTTCCGCTTGGATCCATGATGGAGAAAGGGAGATGATGTAAAATAGAAAAAATATTTTTATTTATTTATTTATTAATTTATTTCGAAAATAAAATAAATCAAAATAGAATAAACAAAAATGAGTAAAAGATTTTCGAAAAAGTGAGGAGAGAGAAAGTAGTTAGGAGATTTTGAAAAAGATATGATGATTTTTGAAAAAGGTTTTAAATTTTGAAATAAAAATCTGAATTTTTGAAGGAGAGAGAAAAACAATAAGATAACGTAGGATTTAAAATTTTTAGATCTAGGGTTCCTTATTTTCGAAAATTTTGGAGAGAAAACACCAAGGAACACCAAACTTAAAATTTTTAGAAAACCAGAATAATTTTTCGAAAATTTTAAGGAAAATCAAAAAGAAAACACCAAACTTAAAGTTTGGCACAGGATTTAATAGAGAAAATATTATTTATGAAAAAGATTTTTAAAAAGAGTGTACCCAATTGCCACGGGCTTGGACTAATGCTCTAGCCAACTAGGCAGTAAATGTAACACTTGTTTTAAAGAAGGATATTTTTAACCAAGAACAATAATAAGAGACTCTAAACCAAAAAGAAAAATTTTCCTAATCTAAGCAACAAAACAATCCGTCAGTTGTTCAAACACGAACAATCCCCAGCAACGGCGCCAAAAACTTGGTGCACGAATTATGAATCACACTTTTCACAACTCGTACCACTGACCAGCAAGTGCACTAGGTCGTCCAAGTAATACCTCACGAGAGTAAGGGTCGAATCCCACGGAGATTGTTGGTTTGAAGCAATCTATGGTTATCTTGTAAATCTTAGTCAGGATGTCAATTATGTTTATCGGTTGAATTGCAAATAAACAATAGAGAATGGATTAAAGGTTACTTGTTATGCAGTAATGGAGAATATGTTGGAGTTTTGGAGATGCTTTGTCTTCTGAATCTCTGCTTTCCTCTGTCTTCTTGTTCACGCACGCACGTCCTCCTATGGCAAGCTGTGTGTTGGTGGATCACCGTTGTCAATGGCTACCTTCCATCCTTCCAGTGAAAACTACGCTCACGCGCTCTGTCACAGCACGGCTAATCACCGGTTGGTTCTCGATCCGGTTGGAATACGATTTACTATCCTTTTGCGTCTGTCACTAACGCCCAGCCTTCAGAAGTTTGAAGCTCGTCACAGTCATTCAATCCTTGAATCCTACTCGGAGTACCACAGACAAGGTTTAGACTTTCCGGATTCTCATGAATGCCGCCATCAGTTCTAGCGTATACCACGGAGATTCTGATTAAGTAATCTAAGAGATACTCATTCAATCGTATATAGAACGGAGGTGGTTGTCAGGCACACGTTCATGATTTGAGGAAGGTGATGAGTGTCACAGATCATCACCTCCATCACAGTTAAGCGCGAATGAACATCTTAGATAGGAACTAGCGTGTTTGAATGGAAAACAGAAATACTTGTATTAATTCATCGAGACACAGCAGAGCTCCTCACCCCCAACAATGGGGTTTAGAGACTCATGCCGTCAGAGAATACAAAGTTTTGATCTAAAATGTCATGAGATACAAAATAAGTCTCTAAAAGTTGTTTAAATACTAAACTAGTAGCCTAGGGTTACAAAATATGAGTAGACTATGATGGATGATGCAGAGATCCACTTCTGGGGCCCACTTGGTGTGTGCTGGGCTGAGACTTAAGCAATTCACGTGCAGAGGCCATTTGTGGAGTTGAACGCCAGTTTTTATGCCAGTTTGGGCGTTCAACTCCAGCTGTTGATCCTTTTCTGGCGCTGGACGCCAGAATTGGGCAGAGAACTGGCGTTGAACGCCAGTTTACGTCATCTATCCTTGTGCAAAGTATGGACTATTATATATTGCTGGAAAGCCCTGGATGTCTACTTTCTAACGCAATTGGAAGCATGCCATATTGAGTTCTATAGCTCCATAAAATCCACTTTGAGTGCAGGGAGGTCAGAATCCAACAGCATCAGCAGTCCTTTTTCAGCCTGAATCAGATTTTTGCTCAGCTCCTTCAATTTCAGCCAGAAAAATACCTGAAATTACAGAAAAACACACAAATCATAGTAAAGTCCGGAAATATGAATTTTTCCTAAAAACTAATGAAAATAGACTAAAAACTAACTAAAACATACTCAAAACTATATGAAATTATCCCCAAAAAGCGTATAAAATATTCGCTCATCAATGAGCAAATAGTATTTTTATACATTATTATTGTTGGGTTAAAAGTCATTTCTAATTACTATACTATCCCTACTTTTATTTGAAATTACAAAACTAACCTATTACCCTAATTTTGTTAAAATTACCGAAATGTCCCTAACCCTAATTAACACACATTTTTCCTTTACTCCAAATGAAACCCTAATTTCCCTTTTTGCCTCAGCCAAAAAACCCCTTCCTCCCAAACTAACGGCAGCAGCAGTTGCAAACAAAATGAAACAAAAGAAAGGGATTAAGGAGAAACGAGAAGAAGGAGAGGGGAGATGGGAGGAACGGCGCCGGCGAGGAGCCACTGTTGCCGCCGCCGCGTCGAGGCTGAGACACAGAGAGGGAGAGGGAGACTGAGCTACGGCAGGGAGGAAGAAGAGCGTCGTGCCTCACCCCCGCCGGCCTTGGGGTCGCCGTTCATGCCTCGTCGCGTCACCATTAGTAGTCGCCGTCTTCGCCAACCATGGTGGAGAGAGAGGAGGCGAGCGCGAGCCAAGATCCACACCGGAGAGCTGCCGCTACTGGGTTCTGCCGCCGCCATCCACCCTCCTTGCTTCCAGTCTCTGTTCGCGAAGAATAGAGGGAGTTCGCGTTGCCGTCAGGTCCGCCATCAGATCCGCTGTTCCTCGCCGTTTCTGTCACCGCCGTCAGTGCCCTGCTGTCACCGCCGTCGCTGCTGGGAGCTGCACCGCCGTGACCGAACTTCTACCGCTGAGAACCGTCACTGCTGCCGCCAGCAACGCCACTGCCGGTAAGGGCTTAAGTTGGTCTTCGTTTCCTTTGGGTTTCCGGAAGCTTCATTATAGTTGTATGTTAGTTTCAGTATCGTCGCGGGAGATCTGGTTGCCCCCGCCACTCGAGGTGGTTGCCGGGGCTGCCGCCAAGCCGGTTCAGGGAACGCTGCAGTTTTATTTTCCTAGTTCGGTAAGTATTCATGTTTCAGAAAACCCTTACGTTAGTATTCTATCATGTTTGGTTATAAACTCTGAGGTTTGGTGACGTAGGTTCGAGTTCTATATGTCGAATACCATTTCTAAGTTGCTGTGAGTGCTGGGAAAGTGATCAGGGGCTGAGTTTGTGTTTGCTGTTGATTTCGGGTTGAGCTTAAAGGTTTCGTTAGTGCGTTTTGGGTTATGGTTCGACGAATCGAGGTAGGGGGTTTTCATACAAACTAATTTATTTTAAATTGGAAATTGTTATAAATAGATATGATGTGCGAATTCCATTTCTGGTGATTAAGTGAGTCTTATGAATTGTCTGATTTGTATTGGATGAATAGGATTGCTTGTTTGATTGAAATAATGTTTGATTTTGTCCAAAATGGAGGTTTTTGGTTGTTTTGAATTGAAAAGATTTCAGTAATTAAAGTCTGAGTTTTCTTACTGGAAACTGATTTGGTCTTGAATCCCTTGGAAAAAAAAGTTGATTGGTTTGGTTGGGACCCGAAAAGGGTGGCAAAGTCCAAGTTTTAGGGGAGATGCTGCTGAAATTTCTATAAAATCTGATATTTGGAATGAAACATTATTTTGAAAATAATGAACTATGTTTGAATTAAATATTTGGTAAATAAATTATGTTTGAATTTTCTTTATTAAGAAAATTATATGTTTTGGATGCAATTTATTTAAGAAAGGAATTATGTTTTAAAGTCAATTTAAATATGAAAGTTCTCCTGTTTTGGAATTGATTTAAGTAACAAATTGGAGGAGTTTTAGTGGATTTAAAAGAAACTGGATTTCGATTGGCTGATTTCACTTTACAACGTTTTGAGAAAAAGTATGAAGTACTCTTTGAATTCTTGATTTAGAAAAAGGAAAACAATTTTCGAACCCTTTGGAAACACTTCAGATTTTGGAATGAAACTAAAATTTGTTTTTGGATCCAAACGACTTGATTTTGGGTTTAAATTCCACTTTATTTACTCAAATTAAGAAGCTAAAGTTTTAGAGGTTTTTGATGAACTTAAGGGAATGAGTTGGTTTATTCTCGCCTGAAGTCTTGAGACTCCGCTGAGGAATTTTTATGACGAAACCTTGATTTAGAAATGAAGGATTTTGAGTCTTTGAAAAGAGATTTTGAATTTGGCCTAGTTTTGAGATTGTTTGGAAGTTCTGGAAAGATGTGGAAAGTGGCTCCATTTTGAAAAGTGATTCTTGGCAAGATGTGAATTGAATATGTTTGTTAATTAAAATTAAATGGGCCAAGAATGAGTTTGAAATAAGTTGTTGAGCCTGATTGATTGTGGATATCATCAAGATTGATGAGTTATTACTTGGTAGGCGTAAGGGCCGGGTTTGTCCCGCTTATGCTGAGAGATTTGATAATTGACGAGATTGTTGATAATTCGTTTGCGCCTAGCAAGGACGGTGGTTAATCCCGCTTATCGAGGTTGCGGCGCCCGCGTAAGGACGGTGGTTAATCCCGCTTACGTGTAGATGTGAGGTCAGAGGCAAAGTATCCCGCTCACATCCTTTCAGATCACAAGAGTGTGCAGACACTGACATCCTGGACCGTGTGGCGGGCACGTTATCCCAGAGGGTTCCCATTTATACGTGATCGAAAGGAAACATTCCCATGGGAATGTGTCGGGTTGGCAATTGAACCGACAATGTGATATCACAGCCAGTAGGACAAGCATTCATCATTTGCATTTATGTGATATTGTTTGGGTTTGCATATTGTATTTGGTTTGCCTATGTGAATACTTATGTTAACTGCTAACTGTTATACTTGTTGTAATTGCTCTTGATTGTGCTTGAACCACATTAATTGTGATTGTGTTTGAATTGATTGGTTTGTGAAGAGTTGGTTGCTGATCTAGCTGTTTGGGCCGGGGGCCGTGTTGGATTGGATGGGCTTGAGGCCGTGATTGGTATATTAAGTCCTAGTTCTGTATAAAGTATCTGATCGGTTCAGCATAGACTTAATGAACCTATGCTTGGAACGGGATGATCATTTATACCGCGTAGGTAACTGCTTTCATGATTGCGGTCTAGGAAAAACTTTTCAGACATTTTTTTTAGGAAAAAGGTTTTGTTTTAGAATATTTGAGAAATTTAGCAAGTCTTCAAAAAGGAAGTTTCTGGATTTCGAATGTGAACCTATGGTTTTTGGAAAGACTCATAAGACGAGCAATGATCACTGAACTCTAAGAATGATCTTATCTTTACGTATCTTGTTATAGAAAATTCTGTAATCCTATAGTGAGAACAAGCGAGGACGACGTTCTCACTCCCCTACAGGTTATTCCTTTTCAGGATATGGAAGACGAAGCTTCAGGAGAGTTATGTTTATTTTCTGTTTATTCGATCTTTTTGTATTACCGTAGCTATTATTTTTCCCTCACCTTTATCTTTATGAAGCTTGTAAGAGGGATAGAAAATTATGATATGTATAATTGTAAACTAGTGTTATGTATATGTATATATATATATATCTTAAGGTTATATCTGAATTGTATGTGCATGTATGTTTAGGTTTTCACGAAAAAGAGTTATCGAAGTGTTATGCGGTTTTAAGTTTTAAACAGGCTCATATTTTAGTCTTAAATATTATAAAAGTCATGGTAATACTCGAGCTATCAGAGTGGCGTAGCCGGAAGCGTGACATTTTGATAGTTAGGGTGTCACAGTTATCAAAGAAGAAAGAAATAATTTTGAGAAGTTATCAAAATAATAAACAAAACTCACAACATGTGATAACATATCTTACAAGTTTTTCTTGAGTTTCTTCATTGCAAGCTTGTCCATTAGCATAGGTATGCGTAAGCTCCCAAAGACGAAGACGGTCAATTTCTTGTCCTGTTTGCTTAAACTGTAGCCACAAATAACATATCTTATAAATATAGCAACTAATAAATATCTTCAAATTAATTCTATAAATTAGTAAAATTTAGATACCGCCTCTTCAGCTCTTTGTTGGGCTCTCTTAGTATCAGTGGTATGGATAATGCTATTTGCAGCTCCCCTTATCTTGATTTGTTGACTTATTTTCTAATAATTAACAAAATATGTCATAACATGTGATAAAAGAGGCTAGTTAAATTTAAGTCAATTAACACTTATTATATCATGTGAAGCACAAATTTGTCAGCCTTCATCAATCCAAAGATTCACAAGGTAATCCCAATCCTCTTTCTTCATTTCCAATGGTATATTAGTTCGAGTAATTTTAGGGTTATCATAAGGTTTAAAATGCCTTTTTTTTAGTAGATATCGATAACTCCGATAAGAAGAATTTATTTGAACTCATACTAAATGCTTTCGACCTTCAACTTTGAAGTATGTCTTAAAAGAAGATAACATATACTATTAGTTTGAGTTTATAGACATAAAAATAAAAAAAAAAAGCAAGTGAAAACATAATAAGGAGAACATGAATATTACCAAACTAGGTCAAACATCTTTATTTTGTTTTCTATTTTGATATCAGCCCATTCTTTAACCTTTAGTGGTGCATTCTTCACATCACGAACTAGAACAATACATCTTGATTTGAACAACTTTGTATTTGGACCAACTGACCTATTTATTCTCCAGTTTATGTCAATTCTTTTTTCAACTGGTAACTTTGCTAACTCAAGATTGCATGTAAGTCCTCTCACTTTTTTTTTAGTGCAACAAAATCTGTTTAAATCAGTGAGATAATAGGAGCAAGATGTTATTTTTTTAGACATATATTACTCTTTGATAAATCAGACATTAAGTGCAAGTTGGCACATATTAAATTCTATTCTATGTATTCTTCAATACAAGGGATTCATATAAACAACTAATGAAAAAATTACAAAGAAAACAGTGGATTTTACTTTAAAAAATATTAATCCCACCAACCAATTCTCACTAATCACAATCCTAATCTTCTAAGGAAGTGATTTAACTGTTTATATATTTGAGTGCAGAGAATAAGAAGATCCAAGCTAATTATAATGAGAGAATGGTGCAATTGGAAGAAAATAACAGAAAGCTGGTATTGAATTTAGATGAAGTAAATGCTAGAAACACTTTTCTGAAACATAATGCTTGTGCCCACAATTCTACAATTGGAGGAGGAGAGATGATATGATTCTGCAATTGGAGGGAGAAAATAAAAGCACACATGACAAAATTAAGTGGAGGAATGAATAGTTCAAACACCTTGAAGAAGCACACGAACAGCTGCGAGTTCAGTTCCAATCAAGCAGAAAAGAGTGGGAGAAGGAAAGAGATCTACTACTTAATCAGTTATCTTCCTTGCTGATTAGTTTGGATTCTCAAACAAGAATTGCTGAGGGGCTCCAATCCCATTTAGAGATGTGCAATCATTCATTAGCTCACGAAGAAAGCAAGAGGGAACTTCTGGAGGCTAAAATTTCCGAATTTAAGTCTCATTTCGAGAATATTTTTACCCAGTGTGAAGAGAAAAAGTCAGAGATACAACAATTGAACACACTGAGAAATGAAGAGATAGTGCAGCTCAGAAGTTCATTAAGGGGCAAAGAGATGCTGGTGAGGGAAATGGAGCATAAAATTATTCACCTTGAACAAGATAACAAGGAACTGGGAGAGATGCATGAAAACTGTTCCTCGATGCTCAAGTCTAAGGAATCAGAATGGAGTTGTCAAGTGAAAAATATGGAAGCAGATATCACTAGCTTCAAAGTTTATGGTATAGCATCAATATTTTTCTGATTGTAGTCACTAGGTTCAAAGTTTATGGTATAGTGCTAATATTTTTAATGTACATATTTTATTTCATCAGCCTTAATTTTCTCAGAAAAAGAAGATATAAAAATAAAGTTAGTCATGTTATTAATATTTTTATGTTAGAAAACTAAATCTATCTCATAATAAATTTTTAAAGGAGACTAATAAAATTAAAGAATCCTAAAGAATATACCGGATTCAAATTCTTCTTCATGCACTTCATCATCATTAGAAAGGGAGTCAAATTGCCTTCTAAGTTGTGAGTGACTTGATGAACTTGATTTTTTTCTCCATGCACTCCATCATTATTAGAAAGGGAGTTAAATGTCTTTCTAACTTGTGAGTGACTTGATGAACTTGATTTTTTTCCATGCACTCCATCATTATTAGAAAGGGTGTCAAATGTTCTTCTAACTTGTGAGTGATTTGATGAACTTAATTTTTTTCCATGCACTCCATCATTATTAGAAAGAAAATCAGCTTGTTGTAAGTGACTTGATGAAGTTAAATTTCTTCTAGATACAAGAATCTGAATCCCTTTATTTCTTCTAGCAGCAACACTATTAACAATCTTTGAGGTCTTTGGCTAAATCAACAAATCATATTAAAAATACGGACAATTTATATGACTAAAGACAAAATCTAAAAACTCCTTAACACCTCTCTTATATTGTAAAAAGGTTCTATTCTTAATTTACATATAATCCTTCTCCATTGAATATATGACAAGTTTAACATACCTGAAAAAATACTAAAAATAAGAATTAGAAACCACAGGCCTCAATAGAAAAAAAAAAGTTAAAACACAAATAAAGTCCAAAAAATACATGTCACATAGTCTATACCAAAAACTAAAAATAATCAATAGAAATCAATTAAGAAAAAATCTGAAGGCAAAGTTGTGATCTTGTTGCAGCTAAGTTCCAGAGAGGCCTAAACCTGAAAGCGGAAACCTCCAAACTCGAATCTATTTGGCTACTATTCCAACACTGCCAGCTAATAGGCATGGGTGCACATGTACTGATGTACCTTAAAAACTAGAATTTTATATCTATTATTATTATTATTTATGTATAATTTTTATAATTTTTTTACTTTCTTTTAAAAAATGATTAATATTTATGATAAAAGATAAAATTTTTTATTTATATCATAATAAATGTATAACAAATAATAAAAAATAATGCAAACATCACTTTTTGTATAATGAATAATCCACGCAATCATCTAAATTAAAATCCAAATCTATATGAACCTAGCAAATTTAATTCTATGCATTAGGCATATATATGTGGTGTCTAGGGATCCTAAAAGTTGAAGCAAAAAGAAATGAACATACATGCACTACTTAATTGACAGATAATTAACAAACCAGATTAAAGTGGTGGTACTTATAAAAGCTAGAAATTCTTTCATGTATGCCAAATATACTTGAACTTAATTAACAGAATATTATAGAAAATGAAATCTCAGTTAACAAAAACTAAGGATAAGTAGTTCAGAGAGTTAAAAAAAAGCACTCAAACTTTAAAAAGAATAAATAATCTAAGGGTGATTTTTGCTAGAAGAAATCGTGTGGAGTAGCAGAAGAGAATGTGAACAAGTGTTGGCTAGATTTGGAGATCCTAGAATACTAACAAAAAGAAAAAAAGTCATATAAAGAAACAACTGATGCAAGAAGCAAAACTAAAACTAAAACTATGTTGTATGTCTTTGTCTGCACTCTTAGATTGTTGAAAAGTTATGATTCTTTCTTCCTTAATCTCTATCTATGTGGCAGAGCAACTTTTTGGCTACAAAATTTTCTCTTTTCTCTATTTTTTTCACTTTTAAAGTGGAAAATACAGATCAAAGTAAGAACCAAGGAAGAGAAAAAAGAAAGTGAAAAAGTAAAGAGCAATTAGGGAGTGTATAGTAGAGCTGATTTGAGGATTCATAAATGGGAAGAAGAGAAGGGAAGTGAAGGTTGTTGAAAGCTGAAAGGTGAATTTATCTAACATTTACAAAATTGTCAGTAACAATCAAAATGACCAAAAGAAATGGCAATCCAAAACAAAACAAGAACTGGTGGTTCCAATGAACTTAGAAGCAAAACAAATATTCAAACAGCGAGTTATCTTGACAAGTAGCAGTATTAGAAACAAACTAGAGAAGTATTGGTGGATCTCCTAAGTAATTGATGATTACTAGTTTTCTTAATCACAAGACAAGATAACGTGTTACAAACTTTTATTTATTATCCACGCCTTCCCTCTGACAACATTATCTGCAACTTCTTATTATGAACAATAATAGTTAAAAGTTTCAACAATAAAGTATGGTATATAATCTCAAATTAGATTAGATTGGATGTATACATGTCTTTTTATTAGAATTGTAATAAGCACGATGTATAAAGAAGTGAAGATCCTAATAAGAATGCTACCAATATAGTTAATCAATTAAAATGCCACTAAATTAAAATTCTTTAAGTTTAACAAAGAGTAAGTTTTAATAATAAAAAAATACTTGTCTCAACTGGTTGACCTTGTTTCTTTAACAGCAATTTAGAAGTCATTGATAAAATTGTTTGACCTATATCAAGCAACTAAGCAAATAAACTGTTCTTGCCTGTAGAATAGGTCGGTTCCTTATGATGAGTATGTGCCGAACTATCTCTTTGAGATGCTGAACTGCTGACTCGTTGAGTTCGAGCTCTTTCCTTTGGCGAGGCATGAAAGTGTGGACGACGAAAAGAGAGAGGGGGAGTGTACCTGCAAAGGCACTCCAATGCTTAAGTCAGTACAGTGTATAATTCAGAAGTGTCTGGAAAAGATACTTTACCTTGCTTTTATATGGTCAGCTCTTTGTCAGTTACGGTTCTTCGCCTTAACGTCCGTTTTGGAGAGGATTGATAACATATCTGGCTATTCTACCGTTTTAGTCGGCGATTTTGATTCGAAATGTCAGTCTGCCAAGTTATAGCTCATAAAAGCCGTGTTTGTAATGTGCGATGCCGAGTTATGGCCGAGGTGTAACGTGTGATGCTAGGTTATGGCTGAGTTGTAACGTGCGATACCGAGTTATAGGTCATATTTGTAACTGCCATATCACAGCTCCCAAGCTTAGCCTGAGGAAAGTTTTTAATGAAGCAGGTTGAGCTTCTTGATGAGTTATAACTCGGTTAGATTGATTAGTTATGGAGCCCCCAGTTCAATGTTCTTCATTAAAAAAAATGTTAGTGTGGAAAGTGAGGAGTCGTGTCCATCTTTTACTGAGGAGAGAGAAAGATGTTTGGTTTATTAAATGCTTTTTACGTTTCCAAAGCAAACTGCACCGTTTGATGTGATTGAGGTAGTAGTTAATTTGTGGTGTGGTTGGAGGGTTAAGTTTCAATTTGGTTACCCCTGACCTTTGGTTTTGTTTCTTTGAAAACAGAATGAGTAAGAGAGGTATGCATGCTCTTTCTTTCCTTTGCTGATTTATCATCTCTTGCTTCTTCTTTTTGGTTTTCTTTTCTGTGTTCTCTCATGGGGTTTGAGAGGGAGAAGAAAAGGGAGATTGACTGGTCTTATGATTGGGTTAGTAAAGATGTTAAGTCTCGGGTATCTTTGTTTCGTGATGAAGCTGCTGTTAAGGAGGTTGATGCTTGTAAGATTGTAAGGGTTGGGTCTGGGGTTCAAGTGGAGTTATTGCCGTGTAGTGGTGAGGATAGGGTTTATCACAGGAGTCAAGGATTTGAATATTTCTACATGCATAGTTATGTCTTAGAGGAACTAAGGGTTAGGTTACCTTTTACGGATTTTGAGTGTCAAATTCTAAAGCAACTAAATTGTGCTGCTTTACAGCTGCATCCTAATGGCTGAGAATTTTTGAGATGCTTTGAGATATTAATGGAATTTCTTGAGGAAAAACCTTCTGTGGATTTGTTCTTCTTCTTGTTTCAAGCTAAAGGAGTTTGGAAAGGGAGGTGGGTTAATCTGAATAGTACTCCTGGGTTTGGTATATTCAAATTGTACAAATCCTCTTTTAAGAATTTTAAAGAGATGTATCTGAAAGTGAGGAGTGTGGAAAAACAGTTTCCGTTCTATATGGACGAGTTTGTAGCTGAGAGATTTTCGTTATGGTGGTGTTCGGAACCTCAAAATATTCTCGAACCCGAAGTTTGTATTATTGAGTTCCTTGTGGAACAAATTGATCGGAGAGATCTGATATCTATGTTTGAAATTTTAAAGTGGGAGGAAAATAGAGATGCTGTTATAGAGTATTTAGGTGAGTTTTGTTGTTGTGTTTGTTTATTCTTGTTTGAAATGCTGCTGATCTGGCTTTGTTTTGTTTGAACTTTCAGGGGGTAAGTATCCTGATGTTTCGGCTGCTTCTCTAAGGTCCCGATTCAAAAATAAGAATCTGGAAAAAGAGGTGCCTTCATCAAATAAGGAGAAGGCTACCGTATCTGCGGAGGTTAATAAGCCTATTTCTGGTCGGAGGAAAGTTATTGTGAAGAAAAGAAAAGGTGATGTTGTCGATTTGTTCGAAGAATCCAGCCAAAAGCGAGATGACGTTTCTCTGGAAGAAATTCATGCATTTCTAATGAACCAGAAGAAACTGCATGAAGTTTCCGAACATAGTGATGGGTTGTCGGTTTGGGGTGGCGACTTTCTGTACATGGCTATGGCCGACGATGTTTGTCAATCGTCGGCCGATGTTTCATTAGAAAACAAGGTTGGGGAAATAGCCGTCGGGCAATATATGCAGGTAAGTTTTTTGGGAAGTGAATTTGTTTATTTTAGCATTGTATGTGATGCCTATTTTGATTTATACTTTGGTGACCCTATAGGTAGTTGGCTTTCGAATGGCGAGTTTAGGTCGTAGTCAAGAAGTGAAGTATAAGAGGTTAGCGGTCTAAAGGGAAAAGGTTGAGTCATTGAAGGAGCAGTTGGGTCAGAGTAAGGGTATAGTTGCTGAGTTGCAAACTAAATTAAGTGATGTTGAAAAGCAATTGAAAGAAACAAAAGATAGCTATGCTAAGGATGTGGAGGACTTGAAGAAAAAGGAAGCTGATTTGACAAGTGTGAAAACTCGATTAATTGAAGTGACTGCTCGGTTGAAGGATATGGAACAGAAGAAGCAAAATGAAATTTGGATTCATTTGTTGAAGGTTTTGAAAGAGCTTCAATTCAGGCGAAATTTATTGCTCCTGAAGTTGATTTTTCTGAGATGGATCCTGGGAAGATTGTCAGAGATGGTAAACTTGTTGATGATGATGGGGTTGCGGAGGATGAAGCTGAGAACACTTAGTGTTTGGTTGAAATGAACTTTTGTTTTATTTTGTTATGCTCTTAGTGCTCTGTTTGTTTAGAGTTTGTTATTTTTTTTTAAACATTTTTGTTTGGACTCTTTTGCTCTTAGGCAAAAAGGGCGCTGTATTTTGAAATGGACAGATTAAGTGACAATCAGTAGTTTGTTAATGTGCACTTTAGAATTTATTTTTGTCTATTGTGTGGAACACGATATTAGACATATTAATAGGAACATCTTTATAAGACGTTTATTTATTTGTAAGTGAATGGATTGGCCGAGCTTATGTAAGTCGGAGTTTGTGTAAGCGAAAACGATTGTTTGTTTTGAGATGAAAAATTTTAAAATTAAACTCGGTAGATGGAGAACAAATAGTTTTGGAATAAATATCTAAGAAATGTTTGATGGATTGATGAACCTTTAGTTACAAAGGTGCAGGTAGGCTAGCCTCGTTAAAACCTCTCCAAGCAAAATCCTTTGTTCGGGAAAAATCTTGGCAGTAGAAAAAAGAGTACCAGCCTGTCCTTGACTTTTAACTATAGAATTGAGAAAAAATGTTCCAGGTATTAGGTAAAATAGTACCATCTATAGATTCTAGTTTGTAAGCTCCATTTCCGAGGACCTTGGTAATTCGGTAGGGGCCGTCCCAATTTGCGGCGAGCTTTCCATGGTTTGGTGGTTTTCGAGCAGTTTCTGTCTTTCGAAGCACTAAATCTCCTTGTTGGAATGATTTGCTTCTGACGGACTTGTTGTGTCGCCGAGCTATAGCTTGTTGTGCCGTATGTAGTCGGAGTGTTTTCATATCTCTGATTTCCTCGATGATATCTAATTCGGTTCGCCGAGCTTCGTCGTGGTCGGCAATTTGTGTTCGGACGGAACCCTGTGAAATTTCTAAAGGGATCATTGCCTCAGATCCGTAAACAAGCCTGAATGGGGTTTCCTTTGTTGATGATTGTGGTGTAGTATTATACCCCCAAAGGACTTCTGGTATGAGCTCGGCCCAAAGTCCTTTGGCATCATCTAATTTCTTCTTTAAGGCATGTAATATCACCTTATTTGCTACTTCAGCTAGTCCGTTAGTTTGGGGATGTTCAACAGATAAGAAGTGATGATTGATTTTGAGGTTCTGCAAGAAAGAGGTAAATTTCTGATCGACAAACTGGCGACCATTGTCAGTAATGATAATCCGAGGAAGACCAAAACGAAAAATTATATTCTTCTAGATAAAAGATGTCATTTGTTGTGATGTAATCTTAGCTAAAGATTGGGCTTCCACCCATTTTGAGAAATAATCGATTGTAATGACGATCAGATTTCCTATCGATAAAGAAATTTTATAAGAATAATCGCGTTGTAGATATAGCTTCTAAACCAACAGAAAATCCTTTCGTACAAAAAATTGGTTGTCACAGGTAACAAAATCCAATAAAATTTATAACTGAAGTATTTAAACCTCGGGTCATCTTCTCAAGGAATTGCAAAGAAGTATGATATATTATTGGTTATGGAAAAGGTAGAATTTTGGGTTTTTGAAATAAGGAATAAGTAATTTAAATGACAAGAAAAATAAATTAATAATAATAAAAGCTCTTGGCAAGGTATAATAATTGGAATTTCTATCCTAGTTATCCTTATCAGGTGTGATGAGAATTGGATTTTGCTCCCACTTTGTTAACCTCTAACTATGAAGGTAAGTTAAGTGGATGAATCAATTTGATTCCTCAGGTCCTAGTCAATTCCTAAGAAAAGACTAGAGTTATTGGAATTCAAATCAATCAGCAAAGATATCCAATTTTCAATCAACAAGGAGTTTGATGACTCAAGTGTAACAGCCCAGACCACCCGCTAGCACGATATTGTCTGCTTTGGCACACAAGGCCTCACGGTTTTGCTTTTGATGATAGGGATGCTAGTCGAAGCCCCCACACTCACTCGTCAAAACGCGTCATGCTAGGGAGAGGTATCCACACCCTTATAAGGCATGCTTCGTTCCCCTCTCTAACCGATGTGGGCCTTACAATAACTTGTGTAATTGTTTAAATAAGCTCTACAAAAGATAGAATCATTAAAAAATTAGTTGTGCTTTGTCGGAAGTACTAGTATATTAGGAGCTGTTTTTGGATTAAAAAATTAAAAGTACTATTTATTAAGTCAAACTTTAATAAATAACATTTAGAAGTCTAAGACTTCTATAATCATCTTGAAATTTCTGGATTTTTATGTTAGGAGATTTATAGCAACTTTTTTTTTAACAAACAATCAAAGTAACTAAAAATAATATTAGCTGGTTATTGATTTTTTGAATGAGTTAATTATCAATTTCTTAAACATCATTTATCATTTAATATATCTACTGTATATGAAGAGAATTTTGTTAGGTTTTGGCACACAAATTTATACCATTTTTCAATAGCAAGTGGGAGGTATAGTCCCTCTTAGATTTAATGTCGTTAAGATTTTGAATCGGTTGTGTAAAATCCGGTCAAACCGTAATTAATTAAATAATAAATTAAATAGGAGCAAATATGGTTAAAAAATTTAGTAATTGGAATTTGATAATTTTAATATGATATTTGGACTCAGTGAATTTTTCTAAGTCAGAAAATATAGTTTTCTGCGTAAAAATACGCATTGGAAATTTGACCGACAATACCGGCTGAGACTTGTCCGGTACTGCAATTGAATAAATTAATTGTAAGTGAATAAGGTTAAAAAATGAGAAATTATAATTTGGGAAGCTAGGAATATTTAAAATACGATTTAAAACTCTAATCTTAAAGGTTTTGGCCCAAAATTGGACCAATAAACTAAATTAAGTGAACCGGGCCCAAGTGGGCCCAAGACCCAACATATATAAATATTAGTTATGAGCATTTCAACTCATTAACCCTAAAGAAAGAGGGTGGGAACGCTGAAATAGAGAAGAGAGGAAGAAGAGAGAAAATCCTAACTTCATCAAACTTCAAATCACCATAACTTTCTCTTCGGAACTCCGATTGACGAGCCATTTGTGGCCATGCGTCGCTCTTCTCATCCTCTACAATTCTATCTAAGTTTTATGGTGAGTATTTGATGAACAAAAATTTGATGGTATAGAATTTCACAATAAATTCTCCTCGAAGTATAGTTTCTAAACCAACAAAGAATCCTTTCATACAAAATTTTATTTGTCACAAATACAAACCCCTAATAAATCTAATAACTGAAGTATTTAAACATCGGATCGTCTCTCAAAGGAATTTCAGGGTAGTGTTCTTGTTATTGGCTATGGACATGTATATTTTGGGGTTTTGAATAAAAGACGAGAAAAGTGAATGGCAATGGAATTCAAATGAGGAAAAGGTCTTGGCAAGGTTTGGTGGTCAAGGGTCTCTATCCTTATCACTAACCACAATATGATAGTTGCAAGGATTAATCCTGTTCATACCCTGGGTCGAGTTACCCGACTTGGGATGATTGGCGACAAAGCGACCGACCTCTTCAGGTCAGGCTAGTCGACCTCTTCTCGAAGAGGTCGGCCAAATCGACAGGAGAGCCCAATAAAGGGCCCAAATAGAGGAAGACGACCCAAATCCATAGGCCGTCCGAGCCTATAGAGATAAGGGCGGTTCCCTTGAAGATAAGCTGACCTCAACTCAAAGATAACGATAAGATAAGATAACTAACTTATCGTATCTAGAAAGGCCAGCCCACTCTACTATAAATACACTGGAGCACCCAGGTATAACTCATACTCTGATTCTACATAAAACCTGTTTAATACCCATGCTAACTTAAGCATCGGAGTCTCTTGCAGGTACCCCCCACCCTCCGGTGGCCAAGGATCAGCAGTACAGCAAGTCCAATAAGTCAGACACAACAACTCCGGTCGCCACCAGCCAGCCGGACACGTCATCTCCGACCAGAACCGAAGATCTCATCCGAGATCGACCTCCAAGTTTCAGGTAACCGTCGAAACATTGGCGCTATTGCCGGGGAACCTGGAAGTCATCCCAAAACCATGGAGGATGGTCATGACAACGACCACGACTCGGATCTGGAGAACAGAACACCGTACAAGAACGCGGACGCTACGCCAAAGAATACCCCAGAATCCAACGGGGACAAAAACTCACCCAACCTAGAAGCAATAGAAGCACTTCAAGATCGCTTAAAGCAACTTGAGAAAGAAACCCAGCAACAACGGGAGATCGAAAAGGATCTGCAAAGAGAGGTACGACGACGTTGAGAACTGGAAGAAAAACTACAGCAACTAGAAGCCGACCTCAAAACAAAAGCTCCTCAGATCACTCCTGAGGAAAATTCACGCAAAGAACAAGATCCATTCACCAAGGAAATCATGAAGACCAAAATCCCAAAAGATTTTAAGCTCCCGGATATGGTTTTGTATGATGGCACCACAGATCCCAACCATCATCTCAGCAATTTCAGAAGCAGAATGTACCTTACCGATGCCTCAGATGCCGTTCGCTGCAAAGCTTTTCCAACAACTCTCACGAAAACGGCGATCAGATGGTTCGACAACTTACCTCCGAAGTCCATCTCAAACTTCGACAACCTGGCCAAAAAGTTCCTGGCCAGATTCTCCATCCAGAAAGATAAGGCCAAGCACGCACCCAGCTTACTAGGGATCAAGCAAGGAGATCGGGAGAGCCTCCGCAACTACATGGAAAGATTCAATAAAACATGCATGGACATACAAAGTTTACCAACAGAGGCCGCCATCATGGGGCTCATCAATGGCTTACGAGAGGGACCTTTCAGCCAATCTATATCAAAAAAGTATCCTACCTCCTTAGACGAAGTACAGGAGCGAGCAGAAAAATACATCAACATGGAAGAGAACGCTCGGCTGGGAGAAACCTCAAAATCTGGGGCCTCCTACCGAGACAAAGACAAGGACTCCAAAAGGAAAGAAGATCGACAAGGCGAGAAAATCAAAAATACCACAACTACACTCCTCTCAAAGCATCCCTGGTCGACGTGTACAAAGAAGTCTGCCATACAGAAAAAATCCCCCCAGCACGACCACTCAAAGGCAAAAGGGGAGGAGGAAACCGGAAGGAATATTGTGAATACCATCGAATTCGAGGGCACTCTACCAATGAGTGCTTCGACTTGAAAAATATCATAGAAAAATTGGTAAGAGAAGGAAAATTAGATCGATTTCTGGCCACCCGGGATGATGACCAAAGAAAAAGACGGAGAGACGAAGATGATGGACGAGCTGAACGGTCACCTCGGACACCAGAAAGACACGTCCACATGATACATGGCGGATTCGCAGGAGGTGGGATCTCCAAATCATCCCGAAAGAGATATCTCAAAGAAGTATATCATGTCGAGGGAAAGGAGGAAGCACCTGACATCCCGGCGATAACATTCACTAAAGAGGACGCATCCGGCATCATCTCGGGACACGACGATCCCATGGTCATCACTATTATATTGGCAAACGCCAACCTACACCGCAAACTAGTAGACCAAGGGAGTTCTGTCGACATCTTATTCAAAACAGCCTTTGACAAACTCGGCTTAGACGAAAAGGAGCTTAGAGCATACCCGAACAATCTGTTTGGACTAAGAGACACTCCGATACAACCGCTGGGATATGTATCGCTACACACTACTTTTGGAAAAGGGAACCAATCCAGGACCCTCAAAATAGACTACATTGTGGTCGACGTAAGTTCATCCTACAATGCTCTCATAGGTCGGACAACACTCAATCAACTCGGCGCAATAGTCTCAACTCCGCATCTATGCATGAAATTCCCAACTACAGAGGGGATAGCCACGATAAAAGCAGATCAAAAGATGGCACGTCGCTGTTATAACGAGAGCTTAAACCTCAAAGGTAGAGGAGAAGAGTTTTATACAATTGAGCTCGGCGGAGCTCAGCGTCGAGAAGAACTCCGTCCACACCCAGAAGGTGAGGTAGAGAAAGTTCAGATTGGAGACACCTCGGACAAAATGACTAATATCGGCACGGTCCTAAGAGGAAACTCAAAAGAATTACTGATATAATTCTTATGAGATAATGTCGACTTCTTTGCATGGAAAGCCGCAGACATGCCAGGCATAGACCCTAGGCTAATGTGCCACAAGTTGGCGGTCTATCCAGGATCTCGGCCGGTGCAGCAGAAGCGAAGAAAACTTGGGCCAGAACGATCCCAAGCTGTGGAAGAACAAGTACAAACATTACTGGAGGCAGGATTCATAAGAGAAGTCACTTACCCACTATGGCTAGCCAACGTCGTCTTGGTGAAAAAATCAAACGGGAAGTGGCGCATGTGCACCGATTACACCGATCTCAACAAAGCCTGCCCAAAAGATCCATACCCACTCCCAAGTATTGACGCTCTGGTAGATGCTTCCTCCGGATATAGATACCTCTCGTTTATGGACGCTTATTCGGGATACAACCAAATCCCCATGCATCCACCAGATCAAGAAAAAACCTCGTTCTTAACACCAAAGGCGAACTACTGCTACATCGTGATGCCTTTCGGTCTCAAGAATGCGGGAGCTACTTATCAAAGGCTAATGAATAAAGTCTTCTCTGATCACATCGGAAAAATCATGGAAGTCTATGTGGACGACATGTTGATAAAGACACAAAGCGAAGATACATTATTGGCCGACCTATCTCAAGTGTTTGACACTATAAGGAAGCATAACATGCGACTCAACCCCGAAAAATGCACCTTCGCAGTTGAAGCAGGCAAATTCTTGGGTTTCATACTCACACAAAGGGGGATTGAAGCAAATCCAGGCAAATGTCAAGCCATACTCAACATGAAGAGCCCAACCTGTGTCAAAGAAGTACAACAACTCAACGGGAGGTTGGCCGCCCTATCCCGATTCTTCGCAGGAGCTGCGATAAGATCTCTCCCCTTCTATGCTACTTTAAGAAAGGGAAAACAGTTCGAATGGACGACAGAATGTGAGCAAGCTTTCCGAGACTTCAAGGAGTTCTTAGGACGGCCACCTATCCTATCTCGACCACGAGAAGGAGAACCACTCATATTATATCTCGCAGTAGGAAGCCGGGCGATAGCCTCAGCACTAGTCAGAGAAGACGAAAATGGGTAACAACCCGTCTACTTCATTAGCAAAGCACTACAGAGATTCGAGCTGAACTACCAGAAAATAGAAAAATTTGCCTATACTCTCATCCTAACATCTCGACGACTCCGCCCGTACTTCCAGGCTCACACCATTAAGGTTAGAACTAACCAGCCCATAAAAGGAATATTGCAGAAAACAAATTTAGCAGGCAGAATTCTACAATGGGCAGTCGAGTTGTCAGAATTCGACATCCAATATGAAGCTCGGACGGCCATCAAATCACAGTATCTGGCCGACTTCATCGCAGAATTCATAGATACCCTGGAAACTCCTACAGAATGGAATCTCTACGTGGACGGTTCCTCAAATAAAACTGGAAGCGGTGCAGGCGTGATAATAGAAAGCAACCAAGGAACCCAAGTCGAGCTCTCCCTCAAGTTTGGGTTCCCGGCCTCCAATAACCAAGCAGAATATGAAGCATTATTAGCTGGTTTGAAGCTGGCTAAAGAGGTCGGAGCTCAAAAACTCAACATTTACAGCGATTCACAAGTGGTCACATCACAAATAACAGGGAGCTACCAAGCCAAAGACCCCACCATGAAAAAATATTTGGATAAAACCAAGGAACTACTCGGACAAGTCGGGGAATATAGGATCTGTCACATACCGCGCGAACAAAATGCCCGAGCTGATGCACTCTCAAAACTAGCCAGCACCAAACCAGGGGGCAACAATAGAAGCCTCATCCAGGAAATGTTGCAAAACCCGTCAATCTCAGAAGAGGAAAAAGTCCTGGCCATAACAAGTTAGGACCAAGGATGGATGACCCCCATAATCAGCTACCTCAAATAAGGAACACTCCCCGTAGAAGAAAAAGAGGCAAAGAGGTTAAAAAGGGAGGCACAGTACTACACCATCATAAACAACATCCTATACAAAAGAGGAATCTCAACACCTTTACTAAAATGCGTGCCAACCTCCAACACCAGGGAAGTGCTAGAAGAAATACACGGCGGCATTTGTGGTAATCATCTCGGAGCACGAGCTCTCGCTAAAAAAGTACTCCGGGCGGGATTTTATTGGCCAACTCTACAGAAAGAAGCCACAGAATTTGTAAAGACATGTTCACCATGTCAAAAACATGCCAACTTCCACATCGCCCCGCTAGAAGAGCTCATCAGCGTGACTTCACCTTGGCTGTTTGCAAAATGGGGACTCGATCTTCTTGGCCCCTTCCCCCAGGGATCAGGACAAGTTAAATTTCTCATAGTAGGAGTAGATTACTTTACAAAGTGGATCGAGGCAGAGCCCCTAGCCAATGCCACCGCTCAAAGAAGCCGGAAATTCTTATATCGAAACATTGTCACAAGGTTCGGGGTTCCATATTCAATAACCACAGACAATGGCACCCAATTCACAGATGCAGGCTTCAGAAAACTAGTAGCCGACTTGAATATAAAGCACCAGTACACCTCCGTCAAACATCCACAAGCCAATGGGCAGGCCGAAGCTGCTAACAAAGTCATATTGGCCGGATTAAAACGGAGATTACAAGATGCAAAGGGAGCCTGGGCAGAAGAGCTCCCACAGGTCCTGTGGGCATATTGAACAACGCCACATTCCACCACGAAGGAATCCCCCTTCCGATTAGCATACGGAACAGAGGCGATGATTCCAATAGAGATTGAGGAAGGGTCGCCCAGAGTAGTTCACTACAATGAGGAAGCAAACTTCCAACTTCAGAAAGAAGAGCTCGACTTGTTACCAGAAATCCAAGAAAGAGCTCAGATCAGGGAAGAAGCTCTAAAACGCCGAATGGCTTCCAGATATAATCAAAAGGTAGTACCGAGAAGTTTCACAGAAAATGATCTCATCCTAATCCAAAATGATATCGGAACAACTCGACCAGGAGAAGGAAAACTGGCAGCAAATTGGAAAGGACCCTACCGAGTTATAGAAGTACTCAGAAAGGGCTACTACAGACTGTCTGAACTTGATGGGCGAGAGCTTCCCAGGTTATGGCACGCCTGCAACCTAAGAAGGTACTACAGTTAGAAGAGATAAAAGATCTCATCATTGGATGCACTCTTTTTCCTGAAAAGGTTTTTTAATGAGGCATCAAGTTGAGACTCATACAATCCCATATGTATATATTTGCACTTTTTCTTTAAATAAAATGCATTTTACGATATTCTACAAAGATTTCAAGACGCATTAATCTGAAGCATTCATCGTCCGATTATAAAGCAACAGATCGGCAAAAAGTGAAAAAATTTCACTGCACGATCACGATAAAGACAAATCATCCGATAAAGGTGAAAACGCGATTCACCCAAAGGACGATCTAGATATGCCAACCACTTTCTACAAATCGGCAAAGATGAACACAGAATAATGTAAGAAGTTATCGAAAGTGATCTAAAAAAGAACCTGACGAGGTCTTACGGATCGCTAAAATAATAACTTATAGACTGGTCGAACACTAAGAAGTTGAACCAAGTCAAACCAAGTTATAAGTAAACCTTGGAAAGAGGTCTGGCCAACCCTATTAAAGAGGATCACTTTAACTTAGAAGGGCCCAACACAACAAAGTTGGCCCAAAACAAAAAGTTATAAAAGTAATCCCTGAAAGAGACCTGACAAAGGTCCAAGAAAGAGGATTAAAAAAAATAACTTAAAGGAGACCGATACAACCAAGTCGGACTCCTACTACTGAAAGCAATCCCTGAAAGAGACCTAACAAAGGTCCAAGAAAGAGGATTACGAAAATAACCTGGAAAGAGGTCGACCTAACAAAGTCGATCTCCTACAAACAAAGTTATAAAAGTAATCCCTGAAAGAGACCTGACAAAGGTCTAAGAAAGAGGATTATAAAAAATAACTTAAAGGAGACCGATACAACCAAGTCGGACTCATACTACTGAAAGTAATCCCTGAAAGAGACCTAACAAAGGTCCAAGAAAGAGGATTACAAAAAATAACTTAAAGGAGACCGATACAACCAAGTCAGACCCCTACTACTGAAAGGTTATAAAAGTAATCCCTGAAAGAGACCTAACAAAGGTCCAAGAAAGAGGATTACGAAAATAACCTGGAAAAAGGTCGACCTAACGAAGTCGATCTCCTACAAACGAGAAGATCGTAAAAAGTAATCCCCGAAAGAGACCTGACAAAGGTCCAAGAGTTTAGCAGGGGACCAACGCAAAGAAATCGGTTACAGAGCGCTAAAGAACACACACAAAGCGAGAAAACCAAACAAGTCGGACCCCTACAACTACAGAGATTCAAGCTACAAAACAAAAACCCAAGGAGGTCGGGCTGCAAGATGTCAGCATTGGCAGAAGGAAGCCTAGCCAAAAAAACCTGTTCTTTACAGAGTCATAAGGCCTCGAAAGGCCACCAATGCTTACTATCCAAAAGACGGCAAGCTAATTGTTTGTTTTTCAAAATAAAAAGTTGCTAGAAAAGTAACTAAGAAATGTCAGCAATCAAATAAAAAGTTTCCAAACGCCCACAAGACGGGCCAACTACTTTAAAGAAAAAGATCAACAAGCATCAAAAGCCTTCTCGGCAACATCAGGAGCCTTCTTGACAGCATCAGAACAAGGAGAGGGGGGCGAGTCTGAATCGGCACCGCATCTACAGTACCATCCTCCCGGTTCAGGATCTGGCAATCCAACTCGGGCCCAACTGGAGGAGCGGAAGAAGTCGGCACCTTGGTAGAAAACACAGGGGGAGGAACCACCTCATTGTCATCACCCTCATCATCAGGGACAATCTTGCCATCCCTGACAACATTATCCAAGCTAAAGAGGGTAAGATCGGCCTCGGGAGCAATGATTCGAACTTGTTCTCTCAAGTTCTCATAAGCAGCAGTCACGCCGCCAACGAGATGACCTTGGAGCTCAACATAGTCTTCCCGGGCATTGTCAAGCTCCTCTCTCAGGCGCCTCCCCTCCCTATAGGATGTAACATAGCTATCCTTATGCATCAAGGCTGCGTCTTCAGCCAACCTCAAAGAAGCAACCAACGCTTTAGAACTCGCCTTCTCGTTCTCCAAGTCTTTTTCCAGCTTAACCACCTTCACCTCAAGCTCCTCCTTCAGTCCCTTCATCCGGTCGAATTCTTGTTTTGCCTCTTCCATAAACGCCTTGGTAGCATGGAGAGGGAGATTCTGAGCAGTCCGATATATGGCAGCCGACATGTACGCCATCTTAACATGATTTCGAGCCATAAATTTCAAGTGATGAAGGATGGACACATCGTCCATGGAAAGAGCACCGTAGGGACCGATTTGTTGATCCACGAATTCAATAGCATTAAAATCAGGAGCATCGAGGTCAAAAGGCTCAGCAGTCTTTTGTTTTTTATTGGGAGGAGCAACAGAAGGGGCAGCAGAGGTGACGTGAGGATCTGCCAAACGAACTCGGGGAGTAGGGATCACCTTCTTCACCCCGGCAGAACTCTGCACCGATGGCTTCTCACGCACTTGGGAAGATCCCTCCCCAGCCGCCTGGGCAGCAGCGTTTCTGGCAGCAGTCGCCCTTTGTGCCCTCTTATAAGCTTTCATGGATTCATTATTCTTCATTGTCTCTGCAAACAAAACAGAAAACTCAGCTACAAGTCGGACAAGTCGGAAAAGACAGCTACAAGCAACATAAACAAAATCATAAAAGAAACACAAGATACCCAGTTCAGATTGAAGAAGAGAAGGATTGGTTAGGAATTTCTTTGTGTCAAGATGGGGAGGTTGACCCAGCGTTCTTCCAAGATAGTCACAAAGGCCCGCTCAGCCTCATCCAACATCTCCCACGAATACCAGGAGACCCTCACATCTTTTTGCCATTCCAAGGAAAAGGCAGGTTCGTCATTTTCATCCAGAAAAAAGGGGCGAGCTCCTTCAACAGCTCGGACCTTGAAAAAGTAGTTCTTAAAGTCACGGAACAACTCGTCAAACATGGAAAAAAATTTCTTTCCTTGGGTAGAACGAAAGGAGACCCAAGCTGACTTCTTTTTTACCACACCGGGCTTAGTCAAAACAAACAAATAGAAAAAGAGAGATTGGGAAGCAGGAATACCAAAACCGTCGCACAGCAACTGGAAAATTTTTATAAAACCACAGGAGTTGGGGTGAAGTTGAGAAGGGGCAACATTACAAGACCATAACAAGTCGGTTTCAAATTGAGTAAAAGGAAGAGTAATACCCAGTTGACCAAAGAAAAATCGTAAACATAAAAGAAGGGGCGATTGTCAACAACTCGAGTCGAGAAGCAGACCCTCTCGTCAGAAGAAGGAGGAACAAGCTCATAGTTCTTTTCATCACCAGAATTACTACAGATACTATGAAACTGCCTATGCTGAGCACAAAACTCAGAATCAACCAGCGAGACACACATGAGAACCATGGAGTCCACCCAATCAGCCATACCCGCTGGGACCTGGGAAGGCATCTCTACGACGTTATTTTGGGAAGACATGAGGTCAACTAAAATCCTACAAAAAGAAAAGCAGAATGGATTACTCAAAAACATCTCGGACAGGGGGCAAAAACATCTCGACGGGTGGACAGACAACAAAGGGAAAACCCCAAGACTCGAGACAAAGGTCTTGGGGCATCACTTGGAGGCAGTAAACAAGCAAGGTTTTCAAGTTATTTCTACGGCCTACATCCCGGCACTCATCAAAATAAAATCCAGAAAGAAAACAAAAGAAAGCGAAAATGTAAAAGGTCCACCCGCATATAGTTTATCAGAAGAAAGCACTATTTGTACAGTTTATCAGAAATGGCCAAGCGGAAAGGCGCAAACTTTTTCGAAATCATCAAAGACACAACCTTTGTTTTCCAGAATCAAACAAATTATCATCAAAAACACAAACGAGAAATAACATGCAGAAGCCCTAAGCACATTAAAGCAATAGGAAAGGCGAATAAGATTCATACAAAAGGATGAAAAAACTTCAGAGCACGCATTACGACAGTAACCAGGCACAGTAAAAGCAGAAAGACCCAAACTTCCCTCAAGGCAAAATCGTAACTTAATCACAAAAAGCCAAAGCAGCGAAAGAGAAAGAAAGTACGAATGGAACTCACCTGGAGAAGAGAAAAGCTTCAAAGAAGGAGATGAAAAAATGAAAGTTGTCCCGAGAATCACCAAGTGATGTCACAACGCAGGAAAGGAAGAAGCGTAGGCGAAAAACAGAGAATGAGAAAAATGGAGGAAAATGATGAAGAAGTTACGGAAAAGCAAAGAAGAGAAACCATTTCTGATTTTTCAAAAATCAAAATAAAGAGCCAAAAGAAAAAACGGGGCAATTATTTCTAATTAATTAGGGTATTAAACCCTCGCACGTTCCCCAGGACAAAGCGCTAATACAAAAGCGCGCGCTTTTAGAGAAAAACGTTCTGCATTCAAAAGATTCTACAAAAGGAAGAAATCGACAAAATGCTTGAGTTCGGCTTCATCAGAGAAAGACCGAAGTCAAAGACTGACCTCAACAAAAGACCAAGCTCAAGCAGGGGTACTGTTCATACCCTGGGTCGAGTTACCCGACCTGGGATGATTGGCGACAAAGCGACTGACCTCTTCAGGTCAGGCTAGTCGACCTCTTCTCGAAGAGGTCGGCCAAATCGACAGGAGAGCCCAATAAAGGGCCCAAATAGAGGAACACGACCCAAATCCACAGGCCGTCCGAGCCTATAGAGATAAGGGCGGTTCCCTTGAAGATAAGCTGACCTCAACTCAAAGATAACGATAAGATAAGATAACAAACTTATCTTATCTAGAAAGGCCAGCCCACTCTACTATAAATACACTGGAGCACCCAGGTATAACTCATACTCTAATTCTACATAAAACCTGTTTAATACCCATGCTAACTTAAGCATCGGAGTCTCTTGCAGGTACCCCCCATCCTCCAGTGGCCAAGGATCAGCAGTACAGCAAGTCCAATAAGTCGGACACAACAACTCCGGTCGCCACCAGCCAGCCGGACACGTCATCTCCGACCAGAACCGAAGATCTCATCCGAGATCGACCTCCAAGTTTCAGGTAACCCTCGGAACAAATCCCATTAAATCATCCTCTAACAAGTAGAGGAAAGTTAAATGAGCTATATCAATCCAAGTCCATAAGTCCTAGCTATTCACTAATTGAATTAATGAGAGCTAGAGTCAATGGCGACCAACTATCAATCACTTGGATATTAGTAACTCAAGAATTCCTAAGTTACCTTCCCAAGCCAAGAACATAAAATTCTACTCTAACATCCTTTCAAGCATTTTGACAAACACTTGGAAGGCATAAAAGAAAAGCATAGTAGATTGACAACAAGAATGAAATCTAATAACAACTTATTGCAAAGAATTAACAACAACAATCAAAGACAGCACAATTAACATGAATTACCTCAAATTGCATTAAAAGAAAATAAAAGGAACAAGAGTAGATCAACAACAAAGTATAGAAACAAAATAGAAGAAATTACAACAAGAGAATAGAAGAACAAGATGTAACAACAAGGAATTGAAAGGTAGAAGTAGATGAAAGCATGAATTAAAACCTAGATCTAAGAAATTCTAATCTAACCTTAATCCTAATTCTAGAGAGAAGAAAGACCTTCTCTCTCTAGAAACTAACACTAAAACTAGATCTAATGACTAATGTCTCAAAGTGATGGAATCCCCCCTCTCCCTTTCAATCCTTGGTCCTTTTAACCTTTTCCCGCCAAAATTTAACTCCAAACTGAGCCAGGGGCACTTCTAAATTTTCCAGGCATGATTTCACTTAAAAAATCACGTGCCAGCACCAACGCGTACGCGTACAGCACGCGTGGGCGTCCCTGAAGTTTTGCGATCCACGCGTGCGCATCCTTTGCGCGTGCACGTGGATGGGTGCATCCCAAATCTTGGCTTTTCATGATTTCTCCACTTTGCATGCTTTCCCTCTTCACTTCTTTGATCCATTCCTAGCCTTTTCAACCTGAAATCACTTAACAAACAAGTCAAGGTATCTAGTGGAATCAAAGGTGAATTAAAATCATCAAATTAATGGTCTAAAAGCATGTTTTTACACTTAAGCACAAATTAGGGAGAAATTATGAAACCATGCTATTTCATTGAATAAATGTGAGAAAAGGTTGATAAAATGCTCTAAATTCAACACAAGATAAACCCTAAAAATGGGATTTATCAGTATTCCACTATCCTTTGCCCAGTTTTCATTTTGCCCCATAAATTCGAGTTTGGTTATGGGTGTTGAGTAATTTTATGATTTTGGTTGTTTAAGGGTGCTCTAGTTTGAACCATTGGTGAGTTTTATCAACCAATTTCATGGGTTAAGGTAAAAAACCCTCTAACCCTTGTGATTTATCAATTTCATGAACCCTAGGTTGATTATAAGTGTGAAAATTGATTATGTTAGAGTATTGGGTGATTTTGGTGCACAATTAGAAGATTGATATTGCTTGTGGAGTCTTGGTAGGCTTGGAGTTAAGGGTTGGTGGAGACTTCTAAGAAGAAGCTCAATTATCTTAGCTACAAGTGGTACGATTTAAGTTTCATTTAAGTATCGTGTGGTGTGATGAGAATTCCTAGGCTAGATGCCCCTAGGTTTAAGTTTTGATTGTGTAAATAGTTGATACTAATATGCATATTTGATATGTAATGTGAATTAATGATTGGGTTGAGAATTTTATGAATTTGTATGTTTGGTCTGTTGAGAATGTGATGAATTGGATAATGAATATTGGTTTGTGGAATTTGCATTTAAATTGTGAATTTGGGCCAGAGGCCGTGTATCTTGGGCCGGAGGCTGGAAAGAGGTAAGGAAGATAAGTGATGTATGTATTATGTGATGTCATATGAGATTGAATGGAATTGTGATTGTTGTTATTTAGTTACAATGGATTGTATGGATTATGTGGTTATTGGTTTTGAGGGAGAAATTGATGTCTTTGTTGATAATGCATGTGATTTGTATATGATGATATGGATTTATATGTATTGGGGGTTGATGGAATTGGTATTGTTGGAACTTGAGATGTGGAATGAAATATATGATATGTTATTTTATTTGAAATTGAGTTATTTGATTGAGATTGGTCAAGGTGGTGGATTGGTGGATTGTGAATTTAATGAGAATGATGAAGATATGAGTTGAGGATGCTTGAGGTTGATTTTGGTAAGTTTTGGTTGGTTTTGAAAAGGTTTGAAATTGGTTTATGTTGAAAATCTAGTTTTGTTGGTTTTTATGAAAGTTATGATTTTGGCCTACTCTGACGGAGCATAACTTGGTCTCCGAATCCCCGATTTGTATCAAACTTATTTAGAAATAAAATTGGATCTGAGATGTTTATTCCGTTCGAAGAGTGGGTGGAAAATGATTTGAAACGAAAAGTTATGCCCGTCGGAAATTTGGGGTTTGAAAATGTAATCCTGCAGCTTTTTAAACTTAGTAAAACTTTTGGTAAAACGTACTCCGACGCGCACGCGTCACTCACGATTTTTACTCTCTCTCACGCGTGTGACTGGCCGACGCGTACGCGTCGCTGTAGTTACAGGTACGTGGTATAAATTCCAGAGAGTTGTGATGGTAGCGTGCTGGTTTTGTGTGAGGAGCACAAAACGCATCCACGCGTATGCGTGGCTGACGCGCACGCGTCACCCGACCTCTCTACTTTCCACGCGCGCTCATCAGCGATGCTTACGTGTCACCCGCTTTACTTCGCTTCCCATGCGTGTGCGTGGGCGACGCACACGCGTGGCCCCATTTTCAGCAAAGATTGATTTTTGAGTTTTAAAGCCGAATTTCAGATCTTTAAGCCTTCATTTTCATCGGTTTAGTCATAAATCTTTATAGTATGCCTAGTAATGAAAAGAAGTTAGGACATGTGGTAACTTGTGGATGAAGTAAAGTGAGAATCAATGATGAATGATGAGTAATGATGATTGTATGAGTTGCTGAGGATGATGGTGAAAGTGCTGTGTATGTTATGAGCCAAATGGCTGTGATAAGAATTGAATTATGGTTGAGTATGTATATGTATATGATTAATGATTAAATGATTATGATTGATTGAGGAAGCTTGAACATGTGGCGATTATGCTGGAGATGCATATATGATTAACGAATGAATGTGGAAAATGAATAATAATGGAAAATGTTGAATGCGAATATGTTTGTGTTGTCTCTCTGGTTGTAAGGGTGACAGGGTACCGATACCTTCTAATGGTGACAGGGTACAGATACCCTCTAATGTGACAGGGTACGGATTCCCTCTAATGGTAATAAGGTGCAACAGAGAGACTGTGCCCGGGTAGTAGGCAGTGGTGTTGACCACTTGCTTCAGGTATGAGATGGGAAAGGAAAATTATGATAAATGAGTTTAATTATGGAGTTTTGAATGAATATATGTTTGAGATACCTGGGTAGTAGCAAAGATTGTGGTTCGTCTCGCTTGCTCCAGGTCAATGCTTGAGATACCTGGATAGTAGTAAGGATTGTGGTTTGTCCCGCTTGCTCCGGGTCAATGCTTGAAATACCTGGGTAGTAGCAAGGATTGTGGTTTGTCCCGCTTGCTCCGGATCAATGCTTGAGATACCTGGGTAGTAGTAAAGATTGTGGTTCGTCCCGCTTGCTCCAGGTCAGAGATTGTGATGCCTGGGTAGTAGCGGCAGTAGTGGTTATTCAACTCGCTCCAGGTTAGGCTTTTAAACACCCACTGATGAGGGAAAATCGATTCCACACAAACTAACCGACAAGTGTACCAGGTCGCATCAAGTAGTAAAACTCACAAAAGATAGGTCGATCCCACAGGAATTGATGGATCAAGCAACTTTAGTTAGGTGATGAATTTAGTTAAGCTGATAGTTGGTGATTTGAGTGGAAATTGATTGACAGAATGTAAATTCCTAGGAAATTCAAAGTGCAGAATGTAAAGAGCTTGAAAAGTAAATGGCAAGAAGCTTAAATGACTAAAACTTAAAGTGCAAGAAATTAAAAAGAACTGAATCTTAAATTGCAAGGAATGTAAATAAATGAATCTTAAATTGCAGGAAAGTAAAAGTGCAAAAACTTAAATGGCAAGGAAACTTAAATTGCATGAATTATAGAGGGAATTGGGTACTGGGACTCAAAACAGAAATGGACAATGTAAATTGCAGTGAAATCAGAGAGATCTAAGTTGAAGAAATTCAAAGAAAATGACTCATAAGGGATTGGAGATATCATAATCCTTCATGAATCAAATGGGTCTCAACTCCTTTCTCAATCATATGGGTAGATTTATGGCAGATTAAAATTGATTGGATCCCAATTCCTTGGTAATCCAATCTCTCTAATCACAATCAATCTTGCCAATTCCTTGATCTAATTGTCATGAGAAGAGGTTAAGTGCATGTCTCTCATCCATAAGCCACACTAACTGTCAGGACCTCAATTCCTCCCGAATGGTGTTGATCAAGAGAGTAGTGAAGGATAAAGCTCCAATTTTAATGTAGATAATTCCCCTTCCGAGGCTCATATCCACATTCAGTTGAATTAAACCCCTTTTCGAAGTGAGTAATTCACAATCAAAACAGAAGATATCCTATAGCTACACAATTGAATTGAGAAGAAGAAGAATTTCATTAATTCATTGAGATTACAATAAAGCTCCTCCGCCTAATGAAATTGGGTTTAGTTCATCATTACTCTAGTACAAAATAGAAAAAGAAAAAGTGCAGAAGTGCAGAAGATGAAGAACAGAAGGAAAAAAAATGAAATTAAGTGCCAAGTTTCTCAATTTGCTAGCTAACCTCTTTTGAAATTAAATTTTCCTCTATTTATACACTTTCCAATTCAGTCATCAAATACTTGGAGTGGGCTTTTTGGCCTTTGCTGAAGTTGGTCAGAAAAGGTCCGTATTGGTGCTTCAATTCAGTTTCAAGAGAATGTAGTGTTCTCAAAGAGAGCGTAGCGCTCATTCACTGACGCGCACGCGCCTTATTTGCGTGCGTGTCCCTTGCGTTTTGTGCACATCGATGCGTACGCGTAACATATGCGTGCGCGTCATCGCCATCTCCAGCCTCTATCATGCGTACGCGTATCATACATGCGTACGCATCTTTTGGTAGCGCTCTTGAAATGAGCGTAGCGTTCCCGCCACGAACGCTCCCCACGAGTGCGCGTCCTCTACGCGTACGCGTGGATGTCAAATTATCAACTCTCCGCTTCCGCGCCATCCACATGTATGCGTGCTTCTTCACAGATTCTACACCCACGCGTACGCATCCCTCATGCGTACGCGTCGATGGCCATAGTTGAGTTCCAGATTTTGAAGTTGTCGCAGGCGCTCTTTGAAAGAGAACGTAGCGCTCTTGGCCTGAGAGCGCTGATCATACCCACGTGTACGCGTAATGCACGCGTACGCATGGATCTTCCAAAATGCTTGCTCTACGCGTTAGTGTCCTGTACGCGTGCGCGTCGCTAGAGAGCGTAGCGTTCTTTGAAATAGAGCGTGGCACCAATGTTCATGTTGCAGGGGAACGTAGCATTCTTCAAATGAGCGCTACGTTCTTCTGCCCTGCCTCTTTCTATGCTTTTTCTTTTCATCTTTTCACCTGCCATCAATCAAACATGCAATAAAAGTCTCACCAAAATCATAAGGTTTTCCATCATTTCATAATAATCAAATAAATCTTGCATAAATCTCATGATAATGCATAAAATCAACAATGTTTGATTGAATCAAGACAAACATGAAATTACCACTCAGACACTTACTTACTGCCTAAGAAATGCATGAAACCTAATGAAAACAAGTAAAAATAGCTAGTAAAACATGCACAAAATGACTTATCATCACAACACCAAACTTAAATCTTGCTTGTCCCCAAGCAAGCAATAGAGCATGAGAAAAATGAAAGAAAACAGAAAAGCATATTTGTCCTTATTTGAAAGCATTCATCCTAGGTTCATGCGGTTTCATGCAGATTGTAATTGAAGCTCTACTTTTATTAGTTTTTAGGTTTGGATTGTCCCTTTAAGTGTTAACTATGGGTTGCTGCTGTGAACCTTGTTATTTATCCATCCTTGGTGTTTGATTTTTTTTTGTTTTTCTTTTGCTGAGAAACTTATTCCTCAATTTCAGCTTAGTGTCATGTGCTGTAGCATCTTTTTAGCTTAATTTCTAGTCAACACATACGTAGCACAGACACTTGGCTCACAATTCTTCTTAAGAACATTGGTGCCCAGCACCTCTTTGGGTTACTAAATGCTTTGTAGCTAGGTTGCTCTTGATAGTGGATTTTCGGTTGATAATCCCGGGTTAGTTAACCCAAGTTACCAAGTGTTGAAACACTCCTTAGAACCTATTCATCCAAGTATATCCCTGTACAAAAGCACCACAGGCATATATTCTTAAGGTCCAAGCTATTGGTGTCTAGCTTTATTCTTTGTTTCTTTCATTTTTGTTGCCAATTCTTGACTTTTCTTCCTTTCCTTCTTGCTCTTTCTTTTTCTAAGGATCTTTATTACTAAGATTACACAGACAATAGCCAACTTTATACTATAAAGGAACATTCTAACCTTATCCTTTATTAGTGAGCTTGCTTAAACAATCTAGCACATACGACCACTGAACTTTATTCTCATTCCTATCAAATTGGACAATTTTTCTTTCTGTTTCAACATTTTCTTTTATTTATGCAAAGGGGAACACGACATACATTCAAGTAGGATGAGTGATGCACAAGCAAACTATCATAATAATGCAGAACATGAAAACTTATTCAAAAACATAAAAGTGCAGAACATATAAGCTTAATCATAAAAGTGCAGAGCATGAAAACTTGGAAGGCATATCATTTTTTAGATGTGCGTCTTCCTTATTTACTAAGAGTATGAAAGGAACTCCACCACCTCTAATTTTTGTACTCTTTTCCTTTGCTAGACTCTCCTTTCTTCTTTGGCTCCTGCTTCTTCTTCTTTTTTGTTTCTTGTTGTTCTTCAGCAGGGCATCTATGATCCCAAGAATGTCTATTTGATCCCAGAGTCCAACTTCCTTGAACCTCTGCTCCATTCTTTCTATATTTCTCTTAGCTCTTGCTCTTTGATTGTCTACTAATTCATAACACTGGATAAATGGTTTGATCTCTCGGTTCACCACTGGCATGCCGCAGGCTATGTAGTTTAGCTTTGCTTGAGTCTCTATATCATACTCCATACTGTCTAGATACCTATGCTCTCCAGCTGTGTGGTATATATTCTTCCATTGATAAAGATTTTGGATGTACTTCTCTTGCTCAACTTATTGTTGAAACAATTTGTTGAATGATTCTTGAGATTGACCAGATTGTTCCCTTTGCTGTTCCAAAAATCTTGCTTGGAATTCTCTCTCCTGATCCATCATCTTTAGCTAGAAATTTTCTTGTTGCTCCATCATCTTCAGTTGCCAATTCTCTTGCTGCTCCTGAGCCCTCATGTATTGCTCTTGTTGTTGCTGATCCCTCATATATTGCCGAGACATTTCTTCAATGGCACTTTGAATTTGGCTTAAATCCATTGTGCTGGAAGCTTGTCCCTCTTCTATTTGTGGTCTCCTCCTTCTTCCTTGAAGTCTTATTTCCCTCTGAGTGTTAGTAGCACCTTCCATCCTCTGCTTGGTGATTGCCCTGCCTTCTTTTACCCAGTCAGTGTCTGCATCCTCAAAGAGCACCCCTGCTCTATTGCACAGCCGCAATATAGTACTTGGGTGACCAAGTCTGCTTGATTTGCTACTGTCCTCAGCTATCTCTTGGATGTTGTCTGCTATAAGTTGTGGGACATTTATTTCTCCTCCTTTGAGTATGCAGTGCACCATGATTGCTCTCTTCATTGTAACTTCTGAAGTGTTTCCAGTGGAGAGTATTGATCTTCTCACTAGTTCGTACCAACTCTTACCCTCAGGTGAGAGATCAATTCTCTTCAGGTGGATTGGATCCCCATTTAAATCTCTTTTCCAGTCTTTGCCTTCCAGACATATACTATTTACTAGCTCATCAGGGTCATTCTTGCCCTTCATTCTTTCGTCAAAGCTGGGCTCTCTAAAAGGGATTGTTCTTATTTGTAAAACTTTCATGATTATTGCTGGGCTGAAGTCTACTTCAACTCCCCTAACAAAACTTTTGTAGGGAATGCTAGTTTTGCTTTGCCTTACTGCATTTGCATAGAAGTCCCTTATCATAGTTGCACTTATGTCTGTAAGTGGCTCACACAAGAGTTCCCATCTTCTCTTTTCAATTTCGTTCCTTATCATGGGGTATTCACCTTCCTTCAATTTGAATCCAATCTCTGGAATAATTTCTTTCTCCTCCATCCACCCGTGATATTGTAACTCATGAAATTGAGATTTAAATCTCTGGTCATCATAGGTGGTTGGTTCAGCTTCAGCCGGTTGCTTCCCTTTTCTTCTTCTGGAACTTGATGAAGCCATTGAGTGGGGAAGAAGGGAGCCAAATTCACAACCTCAAGCACAAGAAGAATTATGAGCACAGTTGGAGGTGATGAGGTAGGATTGGAAAGAAACTTTTGGACAGAACATGGTTTAAAAAGAAAGGGGCAGAACTCTTGTGGGCACGGTTCCTCAAGTTGAAATATAAGGACTTGGGATGTAAAAGAAAGGAAGAATCTATTTGGTTATGAAAGATGAAGACTCAAGTGAAAGTGTGAACCGCATTTGTGTTTGGAGTTACTTATAGCAAGGATTTATAAATAATGAACGGTGGAGATGTTGTTGAGAAAGTGGGAATGAAGGGTGTGCATGTAGAGTTGAATGAGAACAAGGATCACCTCTTCATTGGGCACATGGGTTTGATTTTCTAGGTGATGGGCCTTCCCCACCATTGTGCATATTTGTGCTTCCCAAGGAGCCATTCCAAGCACATGTGATATGCTTTTCACCCTTGTATTAACCGTACTGCATGGTCTTGTCATTTCTTTCAATCTTCTCTTCTTCATACTTATCCACCTTAATAACACAACAAAATTTGAGTTCAAAGAGGTGGCAGTGAGCAAGTGAAAATTAATAACTAGATAAAGAAAATTGAAATTTGTTTGCTACATGTTCCTTATATATGAATGACTAACTGTGCCACATGTAAGTAAACATAGCTTTGGTGGACACCAAACTTGGTTTACATCAAATAGTTCATGTGAAATCCAATTTTAATTTCTGTCACTGTTAGTTTATTCATCATAAAGAACATTTTATTTTCTATTTTAACAACATAAATTCAAAAGAAATTGATGCAAGGCATGGTTTGTCTTTTCATGAATCTTAGCCTTAGAGCAAATTTGACTTTCTTTAAACTCATAGCACATGTAGAACACCAAACTTAATGTTTGGCTATATACTTCAAGAAAATGAACGAGTATATATCCTAAGATGGTTATATGATCATCATGCTTGAAAAGCCATTTTAGAGTGCCTTTAGGCACACCAAACTTAGGAATCAGTCATGTGCTTTAAAAAAATAATGTTTGTAACCATCAAATCTACTCATGAAAAGCTCAAATTCATGCTAGAAGAACCATTAATTATTGACATTAAAATAAAAGCAAGAATACTAAATCATGGGCTGCCTCCCATGGAGCGCTCTTTTACTGTCACTAGATTGACATTGGTTCTTTGTTAGGGTGGCTGATGATCATAGTGCCTCAGCTTGTCCCCTCTCAATGTGAGCCTTTTTCCTGTGTTTTGATGAATAATTTCTATATGTTCCAACAAGAGTATTTTATTAACAGTGTAATAATCATCGGATTGTGGAAATGCCTCCAACTGTTGGTAGATTAGTTTCACTTTGTTTCTGACAATGACCAAAAGCATGGGTTTGGATTTTCACACTAAAAATAGGATTGACATTGCAAGCATAGTCCAAACCCAAAAATTGATTATCAATCAAATTATAATCTTAAAGATGTCACAATCAACACAAAATAACCGGGAGTTTTAAATCCCGAGTCGTCTTCCCTAGGAACTAATGCCAAAGAGTGCACACAATTTTGGTTGTGAGAATCAAAGGGGTTTTTAATGATAGAGAGCAAACAAAATAAAGGAATTAAAGAACAAGACAAAATTTGCAATTAATAAACTAATGAAAGAACAAAAGAACCATGTATGTAATATAAACAAGTAAGGCTAACAAGTAATGGAAAAGTGGTTCAAAACATAAATGAAACCATGACTTGGGATGAGTTATGGAATCCCTTCCTTGGCATAACCACAACTATGATAATTATGATGGATTAATCTCACTAAGTCAACCCTTAACATCGAAGGATAAGTCAAGTGAGCATAATTGTTATTAATCCACAAATCCTAGTTAACTTACCAAATTAATTGGTAAAAAACTAGCGTTAGTAGAAACAATAACAACTAACAACCCAAGAATTATCACTAAATATTGGATATTATGGCTCTAGTAATCCATAAACTCATTTTCCCCAAGCCAAGGGGTGGAAATTACCCCATAATCAAAATTGGCATTTTATCAAACACAAAGAGGGCATAAACATAAAATATGGCAAAATTGGAAAAATGGTAAAAACTATGAACCATAAATGCTCAAAATCAATAAAGGTAACTCAAACAAACATATTAAAGCCATCAAATATCAAATTAAACAACTAGGAATCCAAAATTGAAAGACTATGTAAATATGGACAAAGGAGGTGAAAATAAAAGCAAGTGTAGAACAAGTGGTATAATAAAAGAGAGAATTAAAAAATACTTACAATAAAATTGCTATAATCCCAAATCAAAACTTGAAGTATAAAATGCTACAAACCCTAACTAAGAACCCTAAGAGAGAATTTCCTAATCTACACTACTCCTACTCCTACTATGTGTTTTTCCTATTCTATGATGGCTCCCTTAGCTAATCCTTCAAATGAGATGTTGCCCCCTTGATATAGCCTTTGATTTTAGCCTCAAGCCTTCAGAAATGGGCCAAAAAGAGCCCCAAAATGCGAGTGCACATGCATTTTTAATGAAGGCACGCACTGGTACCTTTGCGTACGCACACACGGCTGTGTGCTTCTCCTTTGTTTTCTTCATATTTTCTCCCTTTGTACATGCTTCCTTCCACTTTTGCCTTGCCAAACTTGCCTCTAGGACCTAAAATCACTCAACAAACATGTCATGGCATCGAATGGCATAAAGGTGGAATTAAATTGCTCAATTTAAGCACAAAAATGCATGTTTTCACATTTAGGTTCAATTTAGGGATCAAACACAAAAGTATGCTATTTTGGTGAATAAGTGTGAGTTTATGTGATGAAATCCATCTAATTATAGCCAAAATATATCATCAAATATGGATTCATCAATTCTCCTACACTTAAACAATAACATGTACTCATGCTAAACACATATAAAGGAGAAGGATAAAAGGGCAAGCAACTTATTCAATGCAACTACTCACATGCATGCAACTATGTTATTGATGGGAAGCAGAAGTTGGTGAATTAAAAATTTATTAAAATGGTTACGTTGCAAGTATAGTTCTTAACTCACCGAAAATCTGCCTATCAATTTAGAAATATGTCACAGAGAAATTCAATTAAATTTACTGGGAGTTTTAAGTCCTAGGTCGTCTCCCAACGAGTTGTAGAAAAGCGTGCTATTTTATTAATCAGATGTTCCAAGAAGTTGAGCTAAGTAAATTGGGATTTAAATTGAGGATTTTTAAATAATATAAATAAAAGCCTTGACTGGGAATTGATTGGTTAGAATCTCTATCATTGATGGTGTGATTTTGAGATTAATTTATAATTAATGGTTGTTCTGTTTGGTTATCCTTTACTAGGTAAGGGAAAGTCAAACAAGTGGGAATGCCAGATCTGTTCACAAGTTGCAACCCACTTAGTTCAAAGGGATTGGCGTCGGTGACAGGATAGCAATCCAACATTTAACCCAATTACAAATTTTCTTTCAATCCTTCCAACTCAAGAGTTCCTTTTAATCAACTCCCCAACAAGTAAGGAAACTACTCACGCATTGTAAATAAAGAATCCATAGCGCATGAAAGGGAATTAAAAGAAGACATGATTATTGGAATTGAAATTGAATTAAGAAGAAATAATCCTTGCATTAAATAATCATAAAAGTATCTGAATGACAAAATTGAACATAACAAAGAACATGGAAGAATAGAACCAAGTTAAGAGAACAAACTAGAATGATGAAGTCTTGATGAGGAAATAACTCTTCTCACTGTTCCAATGCTAAGACCAATTGAAAATTAAAATTCTAAAAACTAGAGAGAAAAACCTAAAAGAGTGAAAAACTATATTTAAAACTACTGAATGAATGTGTCCCTTGTTTCTGCATATTCTCTGACTCTAGTCTGCTGTTCCAGGCCAAAAACTGGGCCGAAATAAAGTCCAAAATCGCCCCCATCGAATTCTACAGATTATGCAGATCGCGCATGTCACGCGATCGCGTCGTCCATGCGGACGCGTCTCTTGCGCTTTTTCCTCTCCACGCGTTCGCGTCGTCCACGCTACCGCGTCGCTTGCGCTTTCCAATCCGTGCGGTCGCGCAAGCCATGTGGCCGCGTCATTGCGAATTGCGCTCCATCGCGCGGTCGCATGAGCCATGCGACCGCGTCACTTCTCGCTGGCTATCTCCTCAAATTCTTGTGTTCCTTCTATTTTTGCTAGCTTCCTTTCCAATCTCCAACTCATTCATGCCCTATAAAGTCTGAAACACTTAACACACAGATCACGGCGTCGAATGGAATAAAGGAGAATTAAAAATAAATAATTAAAGTCTCTAGGAAGCAATTTTCAAACATGTACTGAATTTAGGAAGAAAATCTAAATGCATGCTAAATTGATGAATAGGTGGGTAAGGATCATGACAAAACCACACAATTAAACACAATATAAACTATAAAATAGTGGTTTATCAACCTCCCTACACTTATACATTAGCATGTCCTCATGCTAAATTGAAGGAGACAAGGAAATAAGTATGAACATGCAGAAACTCATGAAATGCAATGCAACCCTACATATATAAATAAATGCAACTATATGATTTTTGTCCACTTGATCAAAAGTAAATAAGCCCTTCAAAACAGTTACAAATCAAGTTCCACTAATTCTATCATCATACAATAAAACTGATAAAAGTGCTAGAAGATAGCTTATGAAAGCAGGAAACATGAGAATTCAAGCATTGAACCCTCACTGATAATGTATGTATGCTCTAATCTCTAGTGTATAGGGTAATCACTCTATTCTTCTCTAGTCATGTTTTCTAGCTTTTGTTTTTCTCTTAACCAATCAACAACAGTTAATATACCAATGCAAACATCATGAGGTCTTTTCAGGGTTGTAATGGGGCCAAGGTGCAGGTAAGGATATACATATGGCTAAGTGAGCTTTATAAATTGAATCTTTAATTAACCTAAGCTCTCACCTAATATACATATATTCTATATACTTTTAAATTCATGCATAGCTACCCATAATTCCCTTTTTCAACCCATACTCATGTTTCAACCTTGTATTTTAATTCTATCATATGTGCATTGATCTTTGAATTCTGAATTTAACATTGGGGTAATTTTGTTCCCTTATTTCTTGATTTTTTTTTTGAATACATAAAGCTTATCAATGCACATAGATTTTTCATTCTTATATTTTCACATGAGTAGGTATCCAAAATCCCTTTAAATTTTCATGACATATTCCCTCAACAACTTTTGTTCCCATAATTTCCCATACTTAACCAGCACACACAATTCTGTCTTAAGCTAACCAAAGATTCAATTTGGGATATATAATTGTTTTTTCGGCTTAAGGTTAGTAATGTGGTAAAATATCAAACAAATGGGAATTAAAGGCTCAAAGTGGTTAACAAAGGTAATTGAGAAGGGTAGGCTTGATTTGGATAAGTGAGTTTAAACAAATAATGGCCTCAATCATGTGCAAGCATGTAAATATAATAAATATAGGACATATAAGATAAAACAAAATATAGATTACAATCATAGAGAAGTAAACACACAAGAATAAAATGATTATGGTTAAATATTGTAACCGTACATAAAGGCTCAAATCTTTCACAGGTTGTGTGTTCTTTAGCTCAAACATCATGTTCCAAATACAACTCAAGCAGATTTATCATAAAAATTTTGAAAAATTAGTGAAATTTTGTTCCAAAGATAGATTTTTAAAAGAAACTTATTGTCTTTTCAATCAAGTAGAACATGCATGCAACTATTCTAACATATGCAATTTATTCTATTCTATAAAAGAAAGAAAATCTAACTAAAATATCCTAATTATTGGTGCCAGAGAAGAGAATTTACCTTCGGAAGTCAGGTACTGACCGACCTCCCCACACTTAAGGCTTTGCACCGTCCTCGGTGCCATCTGTCAGAAACAGGGGTGGGCTGGTAGCAGTATCTCCACAGTCGGGACCATCATGGCTCCCGGTGCTGATAAAAGAAGTGGAGTCTGGAGTGTCTGAGTCCTTGAATTTTCCCATGGTCAGCTCCTTGAGGTATGTGAATCGGCGCTTGTTACGGCGCTCTCTCATCTTAGCTTTCTGTTCATGCCGATCCAACTTTTCAAGTAACTGTTGGAGCAATTTCTCAGTGGTAGATGCTTGTGGTGTTGAAGAAGAAATATGTTCAACTGGCTCAGTAGGCTGGCTTGTAGTGGCTGCTGAAAGTCTGAGGTATTTCCCGTTAGGGACATATTGATCATCCCGTGGAAGCATGGCTTTGGTGTCCCCAGCTCTGTAGGAGACTCCGGCTGCTGAGACAAGATCTGAGACCAGAGCGGGAAAAGGTAGGTTGCCCGCGATTTGTACGTGTTCCATAGCATTCCGGATATATCTTGAGAGATTCAGAGGTTGGTCTGTAAGGATGCACCATAGTAGAACAGCCATGTCTGCAGTGAAGGAGGACTTATGAGTGCTTGGAAAGACGTAATGGGACATGATCTGTGCCTATACGCGGGCCTCCAAGGTAAGTGCGGAAGCCAAGATTCCCTTAGGGTGGGTACGGTGGTATCCGTAGATCCAACGGCTGCCAGGTAAAGCGATGACTCCGAGAACGGAGTCCCAGTCAAATTGGTATCTCTGGCACTGAAGGGTGGCTTCTTGAAAAGCGTCCATTCCTGCTGGAATAGGGGGAAGACTCAGAGCTTGCTGAATGGCCTCTTTTGTGATGGGGACTTGCTTCTGTCGGACATAAACATACTACAGGGTCGGTATGTAGAAGTTGTAGTAGAACTCAACTACCCAAGAGAGATTGACCTGCCTCGGCTGTCTCCGTAAGAAACCCCATTGTCTTCGCTAAATTTGCGGCTCAACAAAGGCGGCAATATTGGACGGGAGGATAAGAAGGTATTCATTGTTATAGTTCCTTTCTGCTAGGATAGGGAACATCTGCTCACAGTAGCGATTGAGAAATCGCGCAGTGTCCTTTGCTGGAAAGGCTTTCTCCTTGTCGTCCACCTTTATTATCCTCTTAACTCTTTTTGTTGAGGGCTTGACTGCGGTTGAAGAAGGCTCTGCCACTAATGCTCTTTTAGTTCCTCTTCTTGTTGGTGGTTTGAAAGTAGCTTTCTCTTTTCCTTTCTTGGTGGCCATCCTGAAAGAAGGGAAGAGAAAGAAAATTAAATTCAAAGAGATAAAGCAAGGGAGAGGGTATTGTAAGTGATAGTCAATGCACAATAAAGATAAATGGCATTAACACATGGTCCAGATTACATGTGAAAAGCTCATCAATGGAAATATAGCAAGTGCATGTAGGACAATGGAATGCAAGAGGTTTATTGGTATGCAGGCAAAGGCATGAGTAGCATATATCAAACATTCAATGTCCAGTTTAGATTACCATTTGTAACAAACTATCACGTTTGTATTGACATTTAAATCTAATTAATAAAATAATAAGGGAAAGTTGTGAAAAGCAAGCATTGAATAGTATAGCAACATAGAGAAGTGCATAATGCCACATGAGCTTTTTCACAAATATATAGCATGCATGGTGAATAGGGTATAGAAAATATGAAGATAAACATGCAAGCGATCCCTTTAATAGGAGAAAAAAATAATTGTCAAATAATTTACAATAATCCACAAGCATATAATGAGGGATGATGACTCAAAAGGTTTCTAACACCATGTAAAAGGAAAAGAAGAAGAAGAAAAATAAAAGTTTGAAAAGAAAAAAGAAAAGAAAAAGAAAATAATAATATATATACATAATAGAATAAGAATGATAGAAAAGAGAAGAAGGAAGAAGAAGGTAAAACCTTGTTAACGGAGGAGAGAGAGAGAGAGTGAGAGGTGAGATAGAAAGGGGAAGGGGGGAAAGAAGAACGAAGGAGGGAAAAGAAAAATTAGGATTTGGAGGAAAGAAAGATAAGATAATTTGGCAATTGGGGTTTAGCTGTGCGGCGCATGCGACGCGGCCGCGTGGGGCACGCGTTCGCGTGGGTGCGCATCAGGTAAGATGACGCGATCGCGTCAGTCATGCGGTCGCGTGACCCGTGTTGCGCTGCTGGCGCGAGTGTAGCCTCGCTCCAGCACAACTCTCTGTTCAATTTATTTTAATAGCCAAAATTGGGTGACGCGATCGCGTGGGTCATGCGATCGCGTGAGTGTGCGTTAGAAAGTAATTGATGCGGCCGCGTCGGCGACGCGGTCGCGTGACAAGGATTGTGCTTCCAGCACAACTCTCGCACAATATAGCATTGTGCACCCTTTTACGTCGAAAATGCAGGGCACGCGGCCGCGTGGGGCACGCGGTCGCGTGGGAGGCTATGATTCCCATGCGACGCGAACGCGTCAGGACGCGGTCGCGTAGGTCAATTTGTGCCATTGGCATGACTCCAGCGCTCCTCCTGCGTAACTTTCTGTTCATTTTTTATTTTTTTTACTCCCCCTGCCACGCGGACGCGTCGCTGGTGCGATCGCGTCGGGCGGCGAAAATTTTTTTTTAAGAAAAAAGATAAAGATATGTAATTAAAAGAGCACGAAAGCACTAATAAAGAGAAGAGTTATTGAAGAAGAAAAACTAAGAGTGAAGAAAAGAACGATCATACCGCGGTGGGTTGTCTCCCACCAAGCACTTTGCTTTTACGTCCGTAAGTTGGACGCTCCAATAGCTCAATCTGCTGCGATGTGGGGATCTTCCAGGCGGAAGATCTCAAGCTCCTTATTTTTCTGCACCTTCTCACCATGGTATAGCTTCAGGCGATGTCCATTAACCTTAATAAGTTCAGAGCTTGAAGGATGGCTTAGGTGATAGACTCCGTACGGTTCAGCCTTCTCTACTCTGTATGGACCTTCCCATTTTGATCTCAACTTACCGGGCATGAGCCTCAGTCGAGATTTGTAAAGGAGAACAAAATCTCCAGGTTGGAACTCTCTCTTCTTGATGTTTTGATCATGCACAGCTTTCATCTTTTCCTTGTATATTCTGGAGTTCTCATAAGCTTCCAGGCGAAGGTTCTCCAGTTCCTGCAGTTGCAACTTTCTTTCAGTTCCAGCATTCTCAATTCCCATGTTGCACTCCTTAACTGCCCAGAAGGCTCTGTGTTTTATTTCAACTAGGAGATGGCAAGCTTTTCCATAAACCAAGCGGAAGGGACTCATCCCAATGGGTGTCTTGTATGCTGTTCTGTATGCCCACAGTGCATCTTGTAGCCTGGTGCTCCAGTCTTTTCTATGAGGCTTTACTATCTTTTGCAAGATACGCTTAATTTCTCTGTTTGACACCTCGGCTTGCCCATTAGTTTGGGGATGGTAAGCTGTTGCAACTTTATGGATCATCCCATGCTTCTACATCAAGCCTATTAGTCTCCTGTTACAAAAATGGGTGCCTTGATCGCTCACGATCGCTCGTGGTGATCCAAAGCGGCATATAATATGGCTTCTCACAAAGGAAACAACAGTGTTAGCATCATCAGTGCGGGTAGGAATTGCTTCCACCCATTTGAAAACATAATCTACAGCTAACAATATATAAAAATATCCACTAGAATTTGGAAATGGACCCATGAAGTCAATGCCCCATACATCAAAAATTTCACAGAAAAGCATATATTGTTGAGGCATCTCATCCCTCCTGGATATCTTACCAAATTTCTGGCATGGGTGACAAGATTTACAAAACTCAGCGGCATCTCTAAAAAGAGTAGGCTACCAGAATCCGCAGTCTAAGATCTTTCTAGCTGTTCTTTGAGGGCCAAAGTGTCCTCCACTCTCAGATGAGTGACAGGCCTCTAAAATGGACTGGAATTCTGATTGAGGTACACAACGTCTAATTATCTAGTTAGCGCCACATCTCCATAAATATGGGTCATCCCATATAATATTTAGACTCACTTTTCAGCTTGTCTCTTTGATGTTTAGAAAAATGTGGAGAAAATGTGCGGCTAACTAAATAATTAGCAACAGGTGCATACCAAGGGGCTACCTCAGATACTGCTTGCAGGTTGTCAAAAGGAAAATTATCATCTATAGGAGTAGAATCTTCCTTAATATGTTCAAGGCGACTCAAGTGGTCCGCTACTAAATTTTGATTACCACTCATATCCTTTATTTCTAAATCAAATTCTTGTAACAGCAGTATCCAACGTATAAGTCTTGGTTTGGATTCCTTTTTAGCTAATAAATACTTTAGAGCTGCATGGTCCGAATACACTACTACTCTAGTACCAAGTAAATAAGTTCGGAATTTGTCCAGAGCGAAAACAATAGCAAGTAGCTCTTTCTCAGTAGTAGTATAATTAGACTGGGCAGTGTCTAAAGTCTTGGACGCATAGGCAATAACAAAAGGATCCTTACCTTCACGCTGAGCCAGCGCTGCTCCTACTGCATGGTTGGAAGCATCGCACATGATCTTAAACGGCTGGCTCCAGTCGGGTCCTCTCACAATTGGGGCTTGAGTTAGAGCAGTCTTCAGCTTATCAAATGCTTGTTTGCAATCTTCACTGAACTCAAACTCAATGTCCTTCTGTAGTAATCTGGATAAGGGAAGTGCCACCTTACTAAAGTCTTTAATAAATCTCCTGTAGAAACTTGCATGGCCAAGGAACGAATGGACTTCCCTCACAGAAGAGGGGTAAGGTAAACTAGAAATAACATTCACCTTTGCTGGGTCTACAGAAATGCCATTATTAGATACCACATGTCCTAATACAATTCCTTGCTTTACCATAAAGTGGCATTTTTCGAAATTCAATACAAGGTTTGTATTAACACATCTATCTAATACTCTAGATAATCCATCTAAGCAAAGGTTAAAAGAATCACCATAAATGCTAAAATCGTCCATAAAAACTTCCATACAGTCCTCAATAAGATCAGAGAAAAGACTCATCATGCACCTTTGGAAGGTGGCTGGTGCATTGCACAAGCCAAAGGGCATTCTCTTATAAGCATAAGTCCCAAAAGGACATGTAAAAGTAGTCTTTTACTGATCCTCAGGAGCTATATGAATCTGGAAATAACCTGTATAACCATCTAGAAAGCAATAATGTGATTTACCTGACAGGCGATCTAGCATTTCATCAATGAATGGAAGTGGGTAGTGATCCTTACGGGTAGCTTGGTTGAGACGCCTGTAATCAATGCAGACTCTCCAAGCATTCTGAACTCTAGTTGCTATGAGCTCTCCATGCTCATTCTTCACGATAGTGACTCCGGACTTCTTGGGCACCACTTGTACTGGGCTTACCCATTCACTGTCTGAAATGGGATATATGATACCGGCCTCCAATAGTCTGGTCACTTCCTTTTTGACAACTTCCAAGATGGTGGGATTCAATCTTCTCTGGGGTTGACGGACAGGTCTTGCTCCTTCTTCTAAAAATATTTTGTGCTCGCATACTTGAGGGTTAATTCCCACTATGTCTGCCAAACTCCACCCAATTGCCTTCTTATGCTTCCTCAGTACATCAAGTAACTGCTCTTCTTGTTGAGAAGTCAGTTCCCTTGCAATAATAACCGGAAGCTTCTGCTCATCCTCAAGATAAGCATATTTGAGATGTGGAGGGAGAGGTTTCAATTCTAACTTTTGATCATGGGCAGGCTCTGAATTATCTGGGGCTTGCGAAAATGGCGAAGTGTCCTCATTGTCAGTTAAGAGGGTCCCCACACTCGGACCTTGTCCAGTGTGCCTCTCTTCAAACTCTTCTTTTTGGACTTCAGCCACACTTTCGTCTATGACATCACACTGGAAGATAGAATGATCTTCTGGGGGGTTGCTAATGACTTCATTCAGATTGAAGATCACTATGCGGCCATCTATTTCAAAGGAGTATGTTCCTGAAAAAGCATCCAATTTGAATTTTGATGTCTTTAGGAATGGTCTTCCAAGTAGGATTGATGATGGCTTATCTGAATCATTATGGGGCATCTCCAAGATATAAAAATCAGTGGGAAATGTGAGCCCTTTAATGTTCACCAAAACATCTTCAGCAACTCCAACCACTGTAATAATGCTTTTATCTGCTAACACAAAACGAGCTGCCGACCTTTTTAAGGGAGGGAGCCTTAAAACATCATATATAGACAAAGGCATTATACTGACACATGCTCCTAAATCACACATGCAATCATAAATTACTACACCACCAATAGTACAACTAACTATGCAAGGACCTGGATCACTACATTTTTCAGGTAATCCTCCCATTAAAGCAGATATAGAACTACCTAAAGGAATAGTTTCTAATTCATTAATTTTGTCTTTATGGATACATAAGTCTTTTAGAAACTTTGCATATTTAGGTACCTGCTGAATAACATCAAAAAGGGGAACAGTTACCTCAACCTTTTTGAATATTTCTACCATTTTAGGATCAGGTTCCAGCTGCTTCCTGGGCTTCCTTGCAAGTTGTGGAAATGGAATGGAAGTAGTGTTTTCTGAGGGGCCTGCGTCTTTTTGTGCTTCTTCCTGTGGTTGAGCTATCTCTTCAGCTATGTCCTGTATGTCCTCTTCCTCTTCAACATCTTCGATTTCTTCCACCTCTTCAGCTGAGGCGTATTCTGGTGAGCTTGGTTCCTCCTGATTCCTCTCCTACAGTGTGGTTCCGGACCTCAGGGTGATGGCATTAATGCCTCCCTTTGGATTGGGTAATGGTTGAGAGGGGATTCCAGTGGTGCTTGAAGGTTGGTTACTAGAATTTTGTGCTGAACCAAGTTGTGTCATAAAAGCTTGCAAAGTAAAGGTGAAACCATTCAGACTGGCGTTAATACTATTCACGATGGTATTTTCCATGGCCAGTTGTCTTTTCTCAAAAGCTTGTAATAAATCTTCATTAGAAGATACAGAAGAATGAGTAAATTAAGAGGTTTGCTGCTGATTGTTCGGTGGTCCTTGGTTTTGCCTCAGGTGAGGTGCTCGGTAAAGTTGATTTTGCTGCCTGTTGTTGTTATTATTCCACCTCTAATTTCCCTGATTATCTCTGCCTCCCCTATTATTGTTGTCTCTCCAATTCTAGTTTGAATTGTCCTGCCATCCATGGTTATTATTTCCACTTTGATTGTACCCTTGGTTGGGGCGGTCATAAAAGTTGTGAGTGGATGCCACCATATTGTCTTCTTGTTGGAGCTGCGGGCATTCATCAGTGTAATGGCTGTAATCAGCACAAATTCCGCAAATTCTTTGTGGAACTAGTTGTTGGTTTTGCTGCGGTTGAGTTTACTGAGCTTGTTGACTCAACTGCATTTGCTTCAGCAGGTTGGTCATCTCACAGATGCTTCGATTTAGAGTAGCAGTCTCTATGCCAGAAGATACTTCTGCAACGGCTTTTGAACGGCCTGGCTTCTGTCTGTGGTTCTGAGTAGATTCAGCTAAATCACTGATCAATTGCCAAGCTTTATCAGTGGTCTTGTACTTCTTCATAGACCCATTGCTGGCACTTTCCAATGTGGTCTTATCTTGGGGCCTCATACCTTGTGTGATATAGCTGAGTAGCACGATCTTGTCAATCATGTGGTGGGGGCATGCTTCCAGAAGATTATTGAAGCGCTCCCAGTATTCAAAGAGAGTCTCATTGTCATCCTGAACAATTGTAGAGATATCCTTCCTCAGTTTATCAGTAACTTCAGATGGAAAGAATTTCTCCAGAAACTCCTTTCTGAGTGTATCCCAGTTGGATACATTTGCTATAGGTTGAGTGTAGTACCACTCTCTTGCTTTTCCCTCAAGAGAGAACGGGAAAGCTTTCAGCAGAATTGAAGTTTCATCAGTGCCATCACGCCTGACAGTAGAACAGGCTGCCTGGAAATCTCTCAAGTGCTTGATAGGCTCTTGAGCAGGTAGGCCATGAAACTTGGGCATCAAATTTAGCAGTGTGGTCTTTATTTCAAAATCCGTAGCTACTGCTAGATGATGCGCTCAAAACGGTTGCATTGTAAAATCAGGAGCTCCTTCCTCCTGAATGGTAACTCTTCTAGCTGCCATGTTTTCTGCACGTAAAACAACCGAATCAGTAGAACGGGGGCTGGTTTCTTCCTCAAATTCACTTTCAGATCCGCCCTCAGAGCGGGCTAACCTACGCTGTTCTCGCCTTATTCGTGAAATAGTCCTTTCAATTTCAGGATCGAATATTAGCAAGCGCGGATCAGGAAGTGAACGCGTCATTTGACGGAAGAAACATGTAGCTCATAGTAGCAAAATTAAATAAAATTCAAATAAATAAATTCTAATTAATAAAATTAGCACTCTATTGCAACTCCCCGGCAACAGCGCCAAAAATTGATGGGAAGCAGAAGTTGGTGAATTAAAAATTTATTAAAATGGTTACGTTGCAAGTATAGTTCTTACTCACCGAAAATCTGCCTATCAATTTAGAAATGTGTCACAGAGAAATTCAATTAAATTTACTGGGAGTTTTAAGTCCCAGGTCGTCTCCCAACGAGTTGCAGAAAAGCGTGCTGTTTTATTAATCAGATGTTCCAAGAAGTTGAGCTAAGTAAATTGGGATTTAAATTGAGGATTTTTAAATAATATAAATAAAAGCCTTGACTGGGAATTGATTGGTTAGAATCTCTATCATTGATGGTGTGATTGTGAGATTAATTTATAATTAATGGTTATTCTGTTTGGTTATCCTTTACTAGGTAAGGGAAAGTCAAACAAGTGGGAATGCCAGATCTGTTCACAAGTTGCAACCCACTTAGTTCAAAGGGATTGGCATCGGTGACAGGATAGCAATCCAACATTTAACCCAATTACAAATTTTCTTTCAATCCTTCCAACTCAAGAGTTCCTTTTAATCAACTCCCCATCAAGTAAGGAAACTACTCACGCATTATAAATAAAGAATCCATAGCACATGAAAGGGAATTAAAAGAAGACATGATTATTGAAATTGAAATTGAATTAAGAAGAAATAATCCTTGCATTAAATAATCATAAAAGTATCTGAATGACAAAATTGAACATAACAAAGAACATGGAAGAATAGAACCAAGTTAAGAGAACAAACTAGAATGATGAAGTCTTGATGAGGAAATAACTCTTCTCACTGTTCCAATGCTAAGACCAATTGAAAATTAAAATTCTATAAACTAGAGAGAAAAACTTAAGAGAGTGAAAAACTAGATCTAAAACTACTGAATGAATGTGTCCCTTGTTTTTGCATATTCTCTGACTCTAGTCAGCTGTTCTGGGCCGAAAACTGGGCCGAAATAAGGTCCAAAATCGCCCCCATCGAATTCTGCAGATTATGCAGATCGCGCATGTCACGCGATCGCGTCGTCCATGCGAACGCGTCGCTTGCGCTTTTTCCTCTCCACGCGTTTGCGTCGTCCACGCTACCGCGTCGCTTGCGCTTTCCATTCCGCGCGGTTGCGCAAGCCATGCGGCCGCGTCACTGCGAATTGCGCTCCTTCACGCGGTCGCGTGAGCCATGCGACCGCGTCACTTCTCGCTGGCTATCTCCTCAAATTCTTGTGTTCCTTCCATTTTTGCTAGCTTCCTTTCCAATCTCCAACTCATTCATGCCCTATAAAGTCTGAAACACTTAACACACAGATCACGGTGTCGAATGGAATAAAGGAGAATTAAAAATAAATAATTAAAGTCTCTAGGAAGCAATTTTTAAACATGTACTGAATTTAGGAAGGAAATCTAAATGCATGCTAAATTGATGAATAAGTGGGTAAGGATCATGACAAAACCACACAATTAAACACAATATAAACTATAAAATAGTGGTTTATCAGTTATCTACTATCTATATATATCCATCTATAATGTCCTATTGATTTGGTGAAAACAAACAATCAAATTCTCAAGCAAGAGTATAAATATTTGGTGCAAAGCAAAGAAGTAGCTCAATGCAAGAAAAATCTAGAGAATTGATTCAAGTTTTAAAATGAAGCAACTTGTAAGAATGCATGATAAGAGATACAGGAACATATAATTGAGTGATCGAACCCTCACTTGATGTGTGTAAACTCCAGTCACTCGGTGTTTAGGGTCAATTCACTCAAGTCTCTTCCTAATCACGCTTTCAAGGATTTGCTTTTCATCTAACAATCAACAAATATGTGATGCATGAATGCAATTATCATGAGGACTTATTAGGGTTGTAATGGGATTAGGGTCAAGATGGGATAGATATGGCTAAGTGGACTAAATTGAATTGAATCCTTGATTAGATTAAGTATCCCACTCAACCTATATCAATCAAATCACAAAAATGCATTCTAACCACTCATTACTTCTTTTTACATACATTCATGCCTTCGTTTCTATTCAAAACACATATGCATTTCTTATTCATTCATTTCTTTTTTTTCTTTGGGGCAACCTTTGTCCCCTCTTATTATTATTTTTTTTTCATTTTATTTTTTTGTTTTTCTTTTTCTAGGACAAATGCATATGGTTAAAGCAAATTGATACATGAATGTGCACCCGTTTTCCAAAATTTTCTTTTTCAACGCATACCCAATACAAACTTTTTCATTTATGACCAATGTTTCCCAAAATTCCCTTACACTTAAATGAAACACACTCCTCAACCTAAGCTAATCAAAGATACAATTCAAGGTAATTCATGGTTTTCTGCTTAGGGTTGTGATGTGCTAACAATTAGAACAAAGGGGATTAAAAAGCTCAAAAGGGGTTAGCAAAGGTAGATGCAAGGGTAGGTCCATATGGGTGAGTAAGTTTGATTCAAAAATGGCCTCAATCATACTAAATGCATTCAAAACATCAAACATTGGAAATAAAGAATCAAGCAAAACCAAGATTACAATCATAGAAGGAGCATAGCACACAATAAACAAAATTAGTGGTTAAAATGTGTAACCACTCAATATAACTCAAAAACTCACAAGGTATTTGTTCTTTCCTCTTCTATGTTCCAAAAAAAAATTATTCAAGCAAGTTTAAAAACAATTTTCTAAATTAATTCAATAGAACGCCCTAAAAACAAAATTCTTGGAAATCTTTGTTGTTTTTCACCAAAAGTATTTCCTATATGTATGTATGTTATGATGGATGCAATTTTCAAAATTTCTAGTTCTTTTCCTAATTTTCAGCATCGCAAAACCTAACATGAACAATTAGGACAAGATTGAACTAGGTACTATACTATTCACAATATCCAATCACAACTTCTATCTATAAACTATATATCATGCAAAAGATGCAAAATGCAACATGCAATAGCTAGATATAAACTGTGATATATATACCAAAAGAAAATGCGATGCAACAGTAAAAAACACTCCAAATATCTACAAGAAACATAATAAAAGAAACAAAAATAAAGTACAAAGTGTTTGAAAAAGAAAGTTTACACCCCAAAATGACGAATCCTCCCCCACACTAAAGTGTTGCACGGTCCTCCGTGCACGAACACAATCCGGGCAGAATGGCTTTAAAGAGCTCCACCTTCAGTTGTCAGACGCGGGGGCTTGGGTTGCATGGAAATTGCCAAGTTCAATGTATTATCAACATCTCCATCCTCGGTGTCCTCCTCCTCTCCCGGCTCGTTGCCGTTATGTCTCTGACGAACTGAACTCTGTCGGTAAAGAATTTTATAAAAATAATCACGTTGTAAGTATAGTTTCTAAACCAACAGAGAATCCTTTCGTACAAAAGTTTTGGTTGTCACAAGTAACAAAACCCAATAAAATTTATAACCGAAGTATTTAAACCTCGGGTCGTCTCTCAAGGAATTGCAGGGAAGTATGATTTATTATTGGTTATGGAAAAAGGTATATTTTTGGGTTTTTTGAAATAGGGAACAGGAAAATAAACTGGCAATAATTAAAGTAAATTATCATGAAAATCATTGCAAGGTATAAGAACTGGAAATTCCATCCTAGTTATCCTTATCAAGGGTGATAAGAATTGTTTATTGCTCCCACTTAGTTAACTGATGAGCAGATAATTTATACGCTTTTTGGCATTATTTTTAGGTAGTTTTTAGTAGGATCTAGCTACTTTTTAGTATATTTTTATTAGTTTTCAAGAAAAATTCACATTTCTGGACTTTACTATGAGTTTGTGTATTTTTCTGTGATTTTAAGTATTTTCTGGCTGAAATTGAGGGATCTGAGCAAAAATCTGATTCAGAGGCTGAAAAAGGACTGCAGATGCTGTTGGATTCTGACCTCCCTGCACTCGAAATGGATTTTCTGGAGCTATAGAAACCCAATTGGCGCGCTCTCAATTGCGTTGGAAAGAAGACATCCTGGGCTTTCCAACAATATATAATAGTTCATACTTTGCCTGATTTTGATAACGCAAACTGGCGTTTGAACGCCCACTTTCTACCCTATTCTGGCGTTAAACGCCAGAACTGGCATAAAAGTTGGAGTTAAACGCCCAAACTAGCACCAAAGCTGGCGTTTAACTCCAAGAAGAGTCTCTACATGTGAAAGCTTCAATGCTCAGCCCAAGCACACACCAAGTGGGCCCCGGAAGTGGATTTCTGCACTATCTGCACTTAGTTACTTATTTTCTGTAACCCTAGCTACTAGTTTAGTATAAAAACTACTTTTAGTGATTTATTTTATATCCATGATCAGTTTTATGCTATCATAGATCATATTGTACATGTTTGGAGGCTGGCCTCACGGCCATGCTTGGACCTTGATCACTTATATATTTTCAACAGTGGAGTTTCTACACCCCATAGATTAAGGTGTGGAGCTCTGCTGTTCCTCATGAATTAATGCAAAGTACTATTATTTTTCTATTCAACTCAAGCTTATTCTTATTCTAAGATATTCATTCGCACACAAGAACATGATGAATGTGATGATCAAGTGACACTTATCACCATTCTCACTTATGAACGCGTGCCTGACAAACACTTCCGTTCTACATGAAAACAAGCTTGAATACATATCTCTTGGCCTCCTGGTTCACGATGCATGGGTGTCTCTCCTGACAACAGAGCCCTTCATTCCGTGAGATCAAAGTCTTTGTGGTATAAGCTAGAATCAATTGGCAGCATTCTTGAGATCCGGAAAGTTTAAACCTTGTCTGTGGTATTCCGAGTAGGATCTGGGATGGGATGACTGTGATGAGCTTCAAACTCGTGAGTGTTGGGCGTAGTGACAGACGCAAAAGGATCAATGGATCCTATTCCAACATGAGTAAGAACCGACAGATGATTAGCCGTGAGGTGATAGCGCATTTGGACCATTTTCACTGAGAGGACGGACGGTAGCCATTGACAACAGTGATCCCCAACATACAGCTTGCCATGGAAAGGAGTATGAATGATTAAATGAAGATAGTAGGAAAGCAGAGATTCAGAAGCAACAAGTATCTCCATACGCTTATTTGAAATCCCACCAATGAATTACATAAGTATTTCTATCTTATTCTATATTTTTTTATATTTTAATTATCACAATCTCATAACCATTTGAATCTGCCTGACTAGGATTTACATGATGACAATATTTTATTTATATTTATATTTTATTACTTGGATGACCCAGTGCACTTGCTGGTTAGTTGTGCGGAGTTGTGAAAAGGAGTTAAGATTACAATTGTGCATACCAAGTTGTTGGCATCATTGAAGATCATAATTTCGTGCACCATTAACCCTTACTAAATAAAGGAGAGTCAAGTGGACTAATCAATTTGATTCCTCAAGTCCTAGTCAACTCCTATGGAAAGACTAGCTTTAGAGGGATCCAAATCAATCACAAATTCCAATTTTCAATCAACAGCTGAGTTTGATAACTCAAGTGTCACCAATTACTCAACCAAAGAAAAGGGAGAGAAATCTAAATTAAATTAAAAGCATCAATAACATGAATTCGAAGAAAGCAATCTTAAATCTGAAATACCTCAATTTGTATTAAATAGAGAATCAAATTAACATGGAGTTCATAAACCAAATTGGCAACATAAGTAATTAACAAGAGAAATAGATAAATCAAAGTACTGGAATAAATAAAAGTAGAAAAGAAACTAAATTAAAGGAACATTAAACCTGGAATTGAGAAGGAACAATCCTAAAACTAAGAGAAATCCTATATCCTAAAACCTAAGAGAGAGGAGAGAGCCTCTCTCTAGAAACTACATCTAAAACCTAAAAATTGTCAATAATGAATGAATGTTGAATGAATGATTTGATTCTCTCATTCTCCAACCTCTATTCTGTGTTTCTGGGCTTGGATTTAGGCCGAAAGAGAGCCCAGAAATCGCTGGGGGCAAATTCTGCAACTTTCTGCACGTGGCGTCTGTCACGCGTGCGCGTCATTTGGAAGTTTTCCTTATCACGCGTACGTATTAGTCACGTGTACGCGTCACTCGTGCTCTACGCTAGGCACGCGTCCGCGTCATCCATGCGCGCGCGTCGCTGCCATTTCTTTCAAAACTTTATTTTCGCGCATTCCTTCCACTTTTGCATGTTTCTTTTCTGTTCTCTAAGCCATTTATGCCCTATAAAGCCTGAAAATACTTAACACACAGATCACGGCATCAAATGGTAATAAGGGATACTTAAAATTAACATTTTTAAGGCCTAGGAAACATATTTTCACATATATCACAGAAGAAGGAAGGAATTGTAAAACCATGCAAATTATATGAATAAGTGGGTGAAGAATTGATAAAAACCACTCAATTGAGCACAAGATAAATCATAAAATAGTGGTTTATCAACCTCCCCACACTTAAACATTAGCATGTCCTCATGCTAAATTCAAGAGAAACTGAAAAAGAGTGAAGGTAGAATGGTGGAATCTATGCAATGCAATCTATCTAAATGAAAGCTACCTAAATGAATCATGCAATTCTAATTATTATCCACCTATATATATAAAGCTTATATATGGTTAAATTGAGTCAAATTTTTCAAGGAAACATATATGCACAGCCAAGGGCTAAATCATGTTAAAACACATTCACAGTTGAGTTGAGTTAATCAAAAGAATTCACAATCTTGCAAGACAATCAATGATCAAACATGGATATATGGAAATGAGCTATTGAACCCTCACTGGATTTGTATATACACTCTAATCACTCAGTGTTTGGGGTTAATCACTCTACTCTTCTCTAGTCATGCTTTCTAAAACTTTGTTCTTCATCTAACTAATCAACAACTATTTAATGTACACATGGAAACATCATGAGGTCTTTTCTAGGTTGTAATGGGGTTAAGGCAAAGGTGAGGATAGATGTATGGCCAAGCGAGCTATAAATTGAATCCTTGATTAGTCTAAGATCTCATCTAACATATACATACTCTTATACAATTCTTTAAATTATGCCTAGCTTCCCAAATTTCCCACTTTTGTATCACATACTCATGCATCAACTTTTCTCTTAACTTGTATCACATATGCTTTGATTTTTTTTATTAACTTAATATTGGGGTAATTTTGTCCCCTTATTTAATTATTTACTTAAAGAAATTTTTTTTCATAACATAAACATAAAATATCAATGCACATGGTATTTTGATTATTTATGTTTCACATGAACATGCACCCAAATTTCAAGTATTGTATTAATTTAACACTTTCCTACCAACCCATGTTCCACAATTTCCCCAAACTTAATTGATACACAATCTCTATCTTAAGCTAACCAAAGATTCAATTTGGGATTTTTATTTTATTTTTCTGCTTAAGGCTAGTGATGTGGTAAAATACAGAATAAATAGGATAAAAAGGCTCAAGGTGGCTAACAAGGGTGCCATAAAAGGGTAGGCTATTTGGGATTAAGTGAGCAAAAATAAGTAATGGCCTTAATCATATGCAAGCATGTAAATACATTCTATATTGGACATATAGAGTGGAACAAAGTAAAGTCTACAATTATAGAGAAGGAAACACACAGGAATGAAAACTATGGTTAAATAATGTAACCATGCAATTAAGCTAAAAAACTCACGGGTTGTGTGTTCTTTGGCTCAAAAATCATATATCATTTATGTATATCATGCAAGTAAGAGTAAAGAGTTTCAACTCTAATCAATGTGAATGTTTGAATGGCTTTTATAAAAATAAATATATTCCTTGAAAAATGTCATCAATCTACCAACATTTATTATTATTATATATCTATATATATACTAAGTGGATTGTTGTGATTATGAAAAACTAAAAATTTCTAGTCTACTCTTTATTTTCAATTAAACCAAATTATCATATACTAAAAGGGTAAACTAAACTTAATAATCCATATTTTCTATATCACAACTAATAAGCTAAGAGTGCATATCAAGCTAAATATCTAAGATATATACAGCCCAAAGTGCAAAATGTAACAAAGTAGGAATAGATAAAAAGTACAGTAAAAAAAAATGTGCAAGTACTGGAAAGAAAATAAGATAAAATAAGGTAAAATAAAAATACAGAAAAAGAAATAAAATAGGATGAAAAAGAGTCTGAAAGTAGTTCACCAAAATAAAATTCGCCAGAGATGGCGACCTCCCCACACTTATATAATAGCATCGTCCTCGATACTCAATCAAGCTAGTTGTGAAGGGATGTCATCTCCGGAAGGGTGCTCTGATGGTGTCTCTATAGGGTGTGTGGGCTCTGTAGGATGTGTGGGTGCCTGGGGATCTGCATGCTAAAGCGGATGCTCTATCTGTATAGGAGCCTGTGGATCTGCCGGCTGTATCTGCTGGGGTTCCTCATGCTGGGGCGCTGCCTGCTGAGATCTTGCCTGCTCATCCTCTACCCGTGCATCGTCCTCCTGCTCATCTGCCTCCTCCTCAGATGGCTCTAATGGTGTGTCAGGCTCGGAGGGGATGTCAGTGTATCCCGACCTGATCATCAGCTTTAAATGCTCATAGCGTCGCTTACTGCGATGCTCAGACCGCTCATATCGCCGCTGGTTGCAGCGCTCCATTTGATCCAGGCGCTCAAAGAGGTGGTGTACTAAGTGGTAAATGGGCTGGGAAGCAGATGAGGGTGCTGTGGGTGTGGGTGGTGCAGCAGGTGCTGAAAGGGTAGCAGAAGATGTGGTTGCATCAGCGGAGGCAGTAAGAGAGGGAGCTCTGTAGCCCAGAGCCTCGAACTTCCTGCCGTGTGGGATGATTTTCTTGCAGTTGGCGGCTTGTGGCTTCTCATCCTCAGGCTCCCAGGGTACCTCAGCTCGGCGGCCCAACTGGGTAATCCGATATGGGAAAGGTAGAGTGCCTCTGGAATGAACTTTAGCCATGGAGTGACATATAAATCGGGGAAGGTACAGGTCCTTGCCTTCCATCACGCACCAGATAAGAGTAATCATGGCAACTGGCTCCTCAGTCTCGTGAGTGCTCGACATCACATAGTTGCTCAAAATTTTTTGCCATAGCCAAGCTTCATCATTCAGATAAATAATTTTTATGCCTTTTGGGTTCACTGTCGACTTACCCATAACCCATGGGACAGCTGGATCAATGGATATGGTTCACTTCACTGCCTCCCAATTAAAAGTCATGAATTTCATGGCTTCCTCAGCCTTCTGATAACCATCCGGTTCATCTGACTTAGGCTGGAAATGGAGGATATCTTCAATGGCCACCTCAGTAACTAAAACTTGTTTTCCTCTGAGCTGTACTGCATCCAGGGTCGTCTTATAATAGTTGCAGTAAAATTCCCTGACCCAAGATGCATTAACCTCTGTCAAATTTCTTTCTAAAAAGAACCAGCCTCTCTATTTTATTTGTTATGTAGTGTACTGTTGTAGTTCAGCTGGAATTCAGAGGGTCTTTTCCAAGTATACGTGCTTTTTAGTCCCAAAGACATCATATTTTAGTTCACAGTAATGATTTGCAAACTTGATCGGATCAGTTGCAGGCACTAATTGATCGGCTTTTTCCTACAGAGTAAAGTTCTTCTCACGCCAGGAATCATCATGTAGTATATCTAACAGAGCGGTAGATGATTCTCCTCTTTTTCTTTTACCAGTGGTGGTCTTAGCCTTTCCCTTTTCTTTTGGGTCAGACATCCTGAAAAACAAAAAATTCAGGGTATAATTTATCAAACTAAAGCAGAAAAACAGGAAGGCAAATAAGATTCAAGCATAGATGGGTAAAAGAGGAATAAAAGCCATAGCATGAAGTGAGTCCGATAGATGTAGAATTTTGGACTGTATGCAAGATAAAATTCAAAGAATTCAATTAAAAATCACAATCCAAAAATTATGAGATGCAGAATATTTGTTTGTCAGGAAACAACAATAAACATGCCTTTAAGGGGTTAAAAGGGGTTAGTTTAAAACTAAGAGAGAAGTTAGAAAGTTAATGAAGTTAAGAGTTAAAAAGGGAAGTTAAAGTTAGTGGCATGGTACTGTAGTTCTCAGCTAACAGAAATGCACAAACTTGAAAAACAAGTAACTCACATTCAAGCAGATAATGCAAATTATTGATGATAAATCAAGTAGGAAAGAAAGCACAAGAAGGAATACAATCATCAACAATGCAATTTATGTTGGAAGGGAACCAAAAAGGCACTACAAGAAAAATACTCATTCAGCCACACTTTTTTTAAGCTACATTTGAAAAGCGTAGCCTATTCATAGAATAGGCTACGCTTTTCTCCGTGTTGCCTTTTTATAAGAGAAAAGGATACACAATTGTGGCATCATTTAAAAAGTGTAGCCTTAGGTGTTATAGAAATCACTTATAAAGCGTAGCCGTAGGTTAATATATATGGGTTCACTTTTTATGTCAAAGAGAACGCTTTTAAAGAGTAACTTATTTATTATGTTTTGGGTGCGTTTTAAAAGTGATGCCTAATGTATGTGGACCAAATCCTAACACTTAGTGAGATTTTTATTCTCCTTTCAATTCCCTCCAAAAAGCACACACGCAGTCACGCACACAGCACCTTCAATTCAAGGAACCCTTACCATCGCCAATCCTTTGGCGCACAATCCTCACCTTCGCCATTCTTACCTTCAACACACATCACCTACGACACTCATCACCTTTGCCTTCTCACCGTCGCTGTTGACCGTCGCCACCCAGTCACCACTCACCACATGGCTGCACCACTCACCAGTTACCACTCACCAGTCACCAGTCACCAGCTCACCACTCACAAGCTCACACGCTCATCCTCACTCACACACACACAAAAGAGGAAAAATCAGAAAAGGGGAGAACGGGAAGAAGAAGAGAAGAAGAGAGGAGAGGGGAAGGAAGGAGAGGACGACGCCGGCTAGGGCTCTGCCGCGCAGACCATCGTCGTTGCGTGCGCTGACCGTCGCCTCGCATCGCCATCTCGTGCACTCACTGTCGCTGCTCAGCATCATCATCGTATGTGCTCACTGTCGCTGCTCAGCATCGTCCTCGCCGCTCACCTGAGAAGGTATGTATCGATTTTCAGTTTGTTCTGTGAAATTTGGGAGGTTTTGGGTTCCAATTTTAGGGTTTTTAATTAGGGGTTGTAGCTTCTGGATATGACACTGATAGGAATTGGGGGTTTTACTGCATGAATGGTTTTAGCTTCCTGGTAGCCGAGAAGCATGTAGCACAGAGCACTCAACTCCTCAGCTGATGAAGAGTCCTTGATCAAATTCTTGATCTCCTTCACAACATCCAAGTAATCTGAATCCGATAACCACAATCCATTAGTGAAAATTCTTCAGCATTATCACAACAACAATACAAATTCAGCATTTTCTATATTGGGAGAGAATCACACAGAACAGAGGAATCGACGCAGAGCACCTGAAAAGAAAATAGGAGAAGTGCATGTAGTGTGGTTGAGACATCATACTTGTGCTCTCCATAGGAGGAAGGGTAAGAGAAGAGAGGATCCTGAATTGGATCCAAAGGGGAAGATCTGAATAAGCATTTGGATTGAGAGAGAATGGTATAGAGAGCGAGGAAAAGAGTTGTGAAGAGGTATAACAGAAAAAAACAGAGGAGCTTGGATTGGAAGATTAGAGGTTTGGTAGTGGTAATCAGCTTCCCCATAAACTTTGTTTTATTATTTTTCTGTTTAATGGCATTTTTAGTTTTGCTCTTGCTCAGAAAGAAGGGGGCATTGATGATGAGTGAACAACAATTTGTTCATGTGTGTAATGTGTGCCTAGAAAAAGGACGGTTTTTGGGCCCTGCATAAAAGTGGGGGTATTCTCGCAAGTTAGTTCAAAAGCAACAAAACCTGAATCGGTCAAGATCAGATAAACACAAATATATAATATTTAAAACAAGGTTTAGGTTAGGCGGCGCTATTAATTGTAAATATGCTGCTGTCCTGCTATTATTTGTGCTTTTATGGCTTAATTGTGATTAGATTGTGCTGTTTGTGATTATTTCATTCTATATTATTGTTAGTTAACTGGTTTTAATTTTGTTCCTGGGGTTTGAGTTTCTTCTCCAAACTCCCCAGTTGCCTTCACTGCCTCTCTCTTGGTCTAGAGATTCCGTCTCCACAGGTTTTTTGTTACTGTTTTATTTTAATATACAAGATTGAAGTGAATGTACTATAATTGCTTGAGGTGTGTGATATATTTGATTAATGTGAATGAAGAATACTAGGTTTAATTGAATTAAATTGAATCATGGATAAGAGCATGTTAGCTGGTTTGGAATCACTTCCAGAAGCTGATCAGCAAAGAATGGTCTCCATGATGTAACAGGTTCAAATCCATGACAGGTACCTCCTCTTCACTCTATCTGTTAACTAATTTCATGTGTTTTGATTTGAGCTTCATGTTCCTAAATTCTAAGTTAGGGTAGCACAAATAGTTTCAGATTTTTGTGGTGTTTGTTGTTCTATAAGATTATATAATTGATAAGATTATACTGAGAATCTGAGATTTGATAAATAAATTCCATGTGTTTTGATGTGAGAATGCAGACAGTAATTTGGGCTTTACTGATATTTGATTAATAGTATCATAACAAGTTGGGGTTAGGGTTGGGGTTGAGTTCCCATTAGATATAAGTTATATAACTCTGCCATGTGAAGTGCTACTTCATAAATCCTAATCATTCTTAAGATTATTATGCTGCATTTGGTTTAAACTCATACCTAATTCAGATCCGTTCACTATTGAAAGTCTACATTTATCTTCCTTTTAAATAAATAAAAAAGGTATACAGATCATGCACTTTGGATTCATTAGTTAACTTTGCCTTGTCCTTCCAGTGAAAGACTTTCCAGGAATTAAGATTGCAGAGGAGTCGGAATGGAAAAATAGCATTCAGGGCTCAACAGGGGTGGTTAACTTGGCTGGAATGCCCATAAGTACCAGATGGTCTTCGGAGGTTATTGCCTTGTTCCTATCACTGTCATTATTGGATTGTATTGACTTAAATATTCATAGAGTTTTGGTTATTAAGAGATAATAGACATCTTCCCAACGCTCATTTTAATTCTGCAGATAAAAACAGAAATCAAGCAGAGCAGGATTAGAGGTAAGCATATGATTCCTAATGGTACAAATTGAAAATAAAACTTTTTATATGTATATTTTTCTTGACAAATATATGTGCATCAAGTTAAGAAAGTTTTACTTACAAGAAATTGCTTATTCTTCCTCTGACCTATCCATTTAATAGCTTAAAAATCTGGATTCAGCTGAAGTATGGAAGCAGTGTAGGAGTGCCTTTTCTATATATTAGCACAGGTTATTGTACATTAGGGAGATAATATTATAAGTTTTAGGTTTGTGCATTAATTCCTGAGTTTACTTTACTAAAAGCACTAAACTTTATTATTTATTAATTATAAATAGAGATTATTGAAGGAGGTTCACATTATTATTAAACCAATTATCCCCAGAGACTCGTTAGCTATTAGTCTGTTATGATGTTATGTAAAAGTTTCTTTTGAAAACAAAACAGTTATGCTTCTGCATTATTACTATGAAGTCTGTAGTATTTTTAAATTTAACTAAATGAACTAAATAGTAAATACTGCCTATGCTTGTTATTTGATTTGTAGGAAGGCTGAGAGGGGTTAGTATTTTATGATTGCTGTTAGCTTGCTACATCATTGTCTAGAAACAGATTTGCATTTTTCTAGTATTATATGTTATTGGAATAGTTGACAAATGAGAACAGCAAAAGTCTCATTCTTCTTTAATTAGACAAGAAGAAGAATGCAAAAGTTAATTAGACAATGAAGAGTTAACAGTCAGAGAATGCAAGATATTAAAATTATAGAACCTCGAAAGAATATTATGAGTGTTACTAAAATTCATTATATTTTTGTGTGTTTAATCTTCTACAGCTAAAATGATACCTCTATTCAAGATGTTTGCTGGTGGACCTATAGGCTCTGGAAAACAATGGTATGTCCCGCATCTTCTAGCTGTTATTGATTGGTTCCTGGCTGCGTCTTAATTTTAGAAAGGCGCCATAATTAAGTTATTTTTCTTTCTTTTTGTACAGGTTTTCCTGGATTCATTTGGATGACATTGTTAATTTAATATATGAAGCACTGATAAATCTCTCCTATGAAGGTGAACTCTTAACTCTCATATCTCCAAAGCAAAATTTATTGAAATTTTGAAAAACCAAAAATTAGTGGATATAGAACATTGGCTAGCATAGATAGTTTGGATGGTGCAATTCTTGATTCTGACTTGTGTGATTTGATTACCATGTTCATATATATCTTTGCAAGTATGGCCAGCATTTAGTAAAGAACAAAGAAGGCAGAGGTGAATTAATGATATCAGTCATTGATAGTTTTGAGTTTGATTTTATAACTTTTATAATTGCGAATGTCATTATGAATATTTTTCTAATAATTATTTTTCTATATAATTATGCAGGATAATGTTGAGGATGATAATGAAGATTTAGCTGATTATTATTGTGATTTATTGGCTATAAGATAGAGTAGTGTTGGAAATGGATACATATATGGTTGACTACTAATGACTTTTATTAGAAGATACTTATGTAGGATATGTTTCTCGTAGAGTATTAGTAGTAAATTCTAAGTGGTATCATGGTTATTTTGGGATATGCTTACTTTAGTGTGAGATGTATAAATACTCACAATTAACTTCATTCTAGTACTTTTCGATCATTATTATAAATATATTTTGGTTAGAGATAATTTTTATTATTTAAAGAAATTATTTAATATAATTATGTATTTATTTTTATTTTATAATATTTAACTCATTTAATTAAAATTATAGAATTATTATACATGTAATTATATTACTAAATATTATGTTGTATTAATAATTATTAAAATATTATATATATATATATATATATATATATATATATATACAGAAAATAAAAAAAATAATAAGAGACCTAAGGCTACACTTATATACAGTAGCTATAGAATACAAAAAAAAAAAAGAGGAACCTAAGGCTACACTTATAAACAGTAGCCATGGTATACAAAGTGGCTACGCTTCAAAGGTGATGCAGTAGCATTGAAAAGCGTAGCCTATTCTAGTAAAAATGGAAGCTGAAAAGCGTAGCCTTTGGTCTTAAACAGCATCACTTGAAAAGTGCACCCTATTCCCAAACGCCAAAAGCGTAGCCCTTGGTGCAGAAAAGCGTAGCCTTTGAGAATAGGCAACGGCCGAATAGGAATCATCCCAAAAAGCGTAGCCGTAGCCCAGAAAGCGTAGCCGTAGCCTAAGGCATCATTTTTTTTCACTTTTGGCTACACTTTTCAAGTGTACCTGAATGGGTGTTTTTCTTGTAGTGAGGATAGGGAATGCTAGCCTAGCATGTCATGAGTTGACTTTGGGTATAAACCAAAGAAAGCACAATGTGAAAGTACCAAAGTCGAGTCATGAATGGCAATTAAGTAAAACCGTTTCTAAGAGAAATTGGGCAGTATTTCGGCAGTAAAAAGGAACATTCCCAAAAAATCAAACAGCATAATAATGCATGTAGCAGCAATTGTCAAACAAAATTAGCAGCTTATATGAATCTCAAAACAAGTAAATGGTATTGAGCAATAGATTCAACACAGAATGTAAACCAAAACAGCAGCATAAGATTAAGGCAATCAACAATCAATCCTAGTTCAGTTTAAAGGTAAAAATGCGGAATTGAAATGGATACTGAAATGGAGCACTTGATGAATCAGAGGAAATTTCAGAAAGGCAGCAACATAAATTATGCAGAAGGATATCAATTTCAGTCAGCACATGAATTTCAAGATAATGCAGAGCAACAATTGCAAGAAACAGTAACAAATACAACATATAAGAATGATGACATGAGGCAGAACATTATCAATAGCCATGAAACAGTGAAACAGTAACAACAACAGTCAATCAATAAGGAAAAGCAGAAAATTCAAACAACAGGTACGGAGCAATTATCAGGCCTAGAATCCTCTAACCACATCCTAGCAACCTAAACACCTAGGATCCACTACGAACATGCATATCTAACTAACCTAAATTGAACAGAATTGAAAAATGCAAACTAACTAACTTGAATAGAAAAGGAATCGGAGTGCAGTGGAATCTGGGGGGCAGTGAAAGAAATGGAACGAAGAGAGAGGGGGTGGTACGGTGGCGCTGGTGGGCGGCACGGCGGCTCCGGTGCTGCGGTGGTGGCGGCGATCCTTGCGGGGGCGCAGGGTGATAAACCCCATTTGGAGGTTTTATCTTGTGTTGAATTAAGAGGATTTTATCGCCTTCTCCCACATTTATTCAATGAAATAGCATGGTTTTGTAAATTCTCCTTATTTGTGCTTAAGAGTGAAAACATGCTTTTTAGGTCTTAAAATAGCTAAATTTAATTCACCTTGATTCTATTATATGCCTTGATATATTTGTTAAGTGATTTCAAGTTTTAGGAGGCAAAGATTGGATTAAGGGAATGAAGGAAAGGCATGTAAAAGTGGAGAACTCATGAAGAAATGAAGGAATCGCAAAAGCTGTCAAGCTGACCTCTTTGCACTTAATCGACCATAACTTGAGCTACAGAGGTCCAAATGATGCAGTTCTAGTTGTGTTAGAAAGATAACATCCGAGGCTTCCAAATGATATAATATTTGTTGTAGTTGCATCGCGGATAGGGATGCGCACGTGCATAGTACATGTACATGCCGATGGTGGCACATGGTTCACTTAATGCAACTCGTGGCCAGCGAATTCTAAGGCATTTTGGGCCCAATCCAACTCATTTCTGATGCTATTTGACCCAAGGATTGAAGAGGGATGAGGCATCTAGACACTAGTGTAGTTTTTTTTAGTTTTATGATGCTTTAGTTAGTTTCTAGAGAGAGAAGCTCTCTCTTCTCTCTAGAATTAGGAGTAGGTTAGATCTAGATTAGGATTTCTTAGATCTAGGTTAATTTCATGCTTTGATTTACTTTTCCTTTGCAATTTCTTCTTCTTCTACATCTCATCTCTCTAGTTTAGCATTTAATTCTTGTAATTCTCTACTTTTATGTTCATGCACTTTTGTTTCTTCTATTTCTCTTTAATGCAATTTATGATTCATGTTCCTTTATTGTTGAATTGTTTGTTGTTGTTCAAATCCTTGCAATTGAGTAGTGTAGATTTACTTTCCTTGCAATTTTACTATGTTTTCCTTTTATGCCTTCCAAGTGTTTGATGAAATGCTTGGTTGGAATTTAGAGTAGAATTTTAGTGCTCTTGGCTTGGGAAGGTAACTTAGGAACTCTTGAGTTACTAATGTCCAAGTGATTGACGATTGGGAGCCATTGACTCTAGATCTCACTAATTGATTTGGTGGAGAACTAGAACTTATGGACTTGGATTGATATAGCTCACTTGACTTTTCTCTACTCTTAGTTAGGGGTTGACTTAGTGGGATTGATCTTTGCCAATTCTCATGTTGTGGTTAGTGATAGGGATAGAGATCCTTGACCACCAACCCTTGCCAAGACCTTTGTAGCTATTAGTTTATTTCATTGCCATTTACATTTCATGTCTCTTATCCCAAAAACCCCAAAACATACCTCATAACCAATAACAAGACACTTTATTGCAATTCCTAGGGAGAACGACCCGAGGTTCCAATACTTTGGTTTATAAATTTAGGGGTTTGTTTTAGTGACAAACAAATTTTTGTATGAAAAGACTATTGATTGGTTTTGAAACTATACTTGCAACGAGCATTCATTTATGAATTCTAAACCGTCAAAAATCCCGTTCATCAAAATGCGCTGCGTGGTGAGGCGTGGGGCTGTCGGAGTTGAGAAGGGGAAGAAGGGAAGAAGGAGGGGTGAGGGGGAGATGGTCGCGTCGGTGGCGTCACGGCGGTGATGGCCGTGGTGGTGGCGGGTAGGTTTGGTTCAGCGACAGGGAAAAGGGGAAACAGGGGGTGGGGGAAAGAAGAAAAGGGGGCAGAGTGGGGGGGGTATGGTGGTGTCGCGGTGGTGGTAGACGGCGCTTTGGGTGAGCCGGTGGTGGTGGGCTCGGCTGTTGTGGAGGAAGGGGAGGGAAGGAGAGTGGAGAGGGAACGTTGGGGAGGGGGTGGTAAATGACGCGAGCGGGGGTTAAGGTTTCCGCATCAGGGGTTAGTGAATTTAAATCTACGCGTACGTGTGGGTCACGCGTGTGCGTAGATGAGGTAAAATTGAAACGATGCGGAAGCATTATTAACGCGAACGCGTGAAGAGGGATAGGTGGAGATGACGCGTACGCGTGCTCGACTAGAATCGTGCTAAATGTGCGAATCCAGCGTCATTTTGGCGCAACTCTCTGTTTCAATTTGGGGGGGCAAAGATATGCGTGTGACGCGTGCGCGTCACTCACGCCCACGCGTGATGTGTGTGAATGAAAATGACGCATACGCGTCATGGACGTGCACGCGTGGGTCAAGTTGTGCTCATTGCACACTAGCCGCACGATTCCAACCCAACTTTCTGGGCGTTGGATGGAGACGCCGATTTGAGATCGACGCCCACGCGTGGCCCATGCGCACGCGTGGTGTGAGTTTTTTGTTTTTTTGTTTTTTTATATCTGAATATGCAGAATACAAAATGCAGATGCTGATACGGATGTTATGAATGATACTAGAAAAAAAATAAAATAAAACTAAAAACAAGCAAAAAAATAAAATAAAATTAAGATTGAAAAGGAACGATCATACCATGGTGGGTTGTCTCCCAATTAGAACTTTTATTTAAAGTCCTTAAGTTGGACATTTGATGAGCCTATTGTTATGGTGGCTTGTGCTTGAACTCATCCAGAAATCTCCACCAACGTTTGCAATTCCAATAGCCTCTGGGATCCCAAACTAGGCACGTAAAGCCTTCGAGCAAGTTAAAGCAGGTGATCAGGCTCCAGGAGTGTTGATTATCAGAATGAATTATAGGATCCCAAACCTTGCTTTTGTACCCGACTTTGCTTTTATCTGCATTGTTCCAACCGGGCGGTATACAACCTGAATATCCACCGAGATACCCAAACTTCTTTCGAAATCCATTCAACCGAGCTTTATACCAATCCTTGCACTTCCATTTGGAGCGTGGAACTGTATTGGACCTTGGGTGCCAATTTCTATTACTAACCATCTCCCTCTTACTCTTAAAGCCACAAAGAGCTCTAAACTGGCCATTGGTGCACAAATTGTAAATCACACTTTTCACAACTCGTACCACTGACCAGCAAGTGCACTGGGTCGTCCAAGTAATACCTCACGTGAGTAAGAGTCGAATCCCACGGAGATTGTTGGTTTGAAGCAATCTATTGTTATCTTGTAAATCTTAGTCAGGAAGTCAATTATGTTTATCAGTTGAATTGTAAATAAACAAGAGAGCATGGATTCAAGGTTACTTGTTATGCAGTAATGGAGAATATGTTGGAGTTTTGGAGATGCTTTGTCTTCTGAATCTCTGCTTTCCTCTGTCTTCTTGTTCACGCATGCACGTCCTCCTATGGCAAGCTGTGTGTTGGTGGATCACCGTTGTCAATGGCTACCTTCCATCCTTCCAGTGAAAACTACGCTCACGCACTCTGTCATAGCACGGCTAATCACCGGTTGGTTCTCGATCCGGTTGGAATAGAATCCCTTGATTCCTTTGCGTTTGTCACTAACGCCCAGCCTTCAGGAGTTTGAAGCTCGTCACAGTCATTCAATCCTCGAATCCTACTCGGAATACCACAGACAAGGTTTAGACTTTCCGGATTCTCATGAATGCCGCCATCAATTCTAGCTTATACCACGAAGATTTTGATTAAGAGATCTAAGAGATACTCATTCAATCTGATATAGAACGGAGGTGGTTGTCAGGCACACGTTCATGGGTTGAGAATGGTGATGAGTGTCACGGATCATCACCTTCATCACAGTTAAGCGCGAATGAACATCTTAGATAGGAACAAGCGTGTTTGAATAGAAAACAGAAATACTTGTATTAATTCATCGAGACACAGCAGAGCTCCTCACCCCCAACAATGGAGTTTAGAGACTCATGCCGTCAAAGAGTACAAAGTTTAGATCTAAAATGTCATGAGATGCAAAATAAGTCTCTAAAAGTTGTTTTTATACTAAACTAGTAGCCTAGGTTTACAAAAAATGAGTAAACTATAATGGATGATGCAGAGATCCACTTCTGGGGCCCACTTGGTGTGTGCTGGGGCTGAGATTTAAGCAATTCACGTGCAGAGGCCATTTGTGGAGTTGAACGCCAGTTTTTGTGCCAGTTTGGGCGTTCAACTCCAGCTTTTAATCCTTTTCTGGCGCTGGACGCCAGAATTGGGCAGAGAACTGGCGTTGAACGCCAGTTTACGTCGTCTATCCTTGTGCAAAGTATGGACTATTATATATTGATAGAAATCCCTGGATGTCTACTTTCCAACGCAATTGGAAGCATGCCATTTCGAGTTCTGTAGCTCCAGAAAATCCACTTTGAGTGCAGGGAGGTCAGAATCCAATAGCATCAGCAGTCCTTTTTCAGCCTGAATCATATTTTTGCTCAGCTCCTTCAATTTCAGCCAGAAAAGTACCTGAAATTATAGAAAAACACACAACTCATAGTAAAGTCCAGAAATATGAATTTTTCCTAAAAACTAATGAAAATAGACTAAAAACTAACTAGAACATACTCAAAACTATATGAAAATTAACCCCAAAAAGCGTATAAAATATCCGCTCATCACAACACCAAACTTAAACTGTTGCTTGTCCTCAAGTAACTAGACAAATAAAATAGAAGAATAATAGGTTGAAAAGCAATAATATCTCAGAGTTTTTGAGTGAAGCTCAGATTCTAATTAGATGAGCGGGACTAGTAGCTTTTTGCTTCCGAACAGTTTTGGCATCTCACTTTATCCATTGAAGCTCAGAGTGATTGGCATCTATAGGAACTTAGAATTCAGATAGTGTTATTGATTCTCCTATTTCAGTGTGATGATTCTTGAACCCAGCTATTTTATGAGTCTTGGCCGTGGCCCTAAGCACTTTGTTTTCCAGTATTACCACCGGATACATAAATGCCACAGACACATAATTGGGTGAACCTTTTAGATTGTGACTCAGCTTTGCTAAAGTCCCCAATTAGAGGTGTCCAGAGTTCTTAAGCACACTCTTCTTTTTGCCTTGGACCTTGACTTTAACTGCTCAGTCTCAAGTTTTCACTTGACACCTTCACGCCACAAGCACATGGTTAGGGACAGCTTGGTTTAGCCGCTTAGACCAGGATTTTATTCCTTTAGGCCCTCCTATCCACTGATGCTCAAAGCCTTGGGATTCTTTTTATTTGCCCTTGCCTTTTGGTTTTAAGGGTTATTGGCTTTTTGCTCATGCCTCTTGGTTTTAAGAGCTTTTGGCTTTTTCTGCTTGCTTTTTCTTTTTCTTTCTATTTTTTTTTCTGCAAGCTTTGTTCTTTGCTGCTTTTTCTTGCTTCAAGAATCATTTTTATGATTTTTTAGATTATCAATAACATGTCTCATGTTCATCATTCTTTCAAGAGCCAACATATTTAACAGTCTTAAACAACAAATTCAAAAGACATATGCACTGTTCAAGCATTCATTCAGAAGACAGAAAGCATTGCCACCACATGTTACTAATTAGAATTTTTCTTATTAAAAACTAGAAATTTTATTGCCTCTTATTCAAAAGATCTACTACTTTATTCATGTTTGCTGATGATGAGAAAAATAAACTATAGCTTAATTGGAGATAAAATCAAAATAGATACTAATTACTACTATATGACTCCTAAGGTAAACTTCTATAAGGACACTGTCACAGAGTTAAGGCAGAAATTAGAAATTAACAACCTTTATTCTGGGGGAACGGGGGTTCCTCTGATCCTTGGGGTGCTTGGTCCTGCAAGAGAAGACTTTTGGCGCTTCAATTCCCTTAAGTCACGACCTTGCTCCTCTTGTTCTTTAAACATATAGGTCAGCATTTGACTGTGTTCCTTCTGTTCTTTTATTATTTGCTCCATATCTTCCCGTATCTTGGTAACAGACGTCTCAAGATACTCACAGTATTCAGATTGAGGGATCTCTGGGAGGAATTCCTGTGCTCTCTTCTTGATGGGATCATCCTGTGCTTGTTGTTTTTTCATTGATGCTTTGGTGATTGGCTTCTCAACTGAGATATACTCAGTTATTCCCATCCTTACTCCAGCGTCCTTGCAGAGCAGAGAAATCACGCTTGGATAAGCCATCCTGGCCTCTTTAGAATTTTTGTTAGCAATTTTGTAGAGTTCAGCTGAAATCAGCTGATGAACCTCCACTTCCTTTCCCATCATGATGCAATGGATCACCACTGCTCTTTTAACTGTGACATCAGAACGGTTGCTAGTAGGCAACAGAGAATGCCCAATGAAATCTAGCCGTCCTCTGGCGACTGGTTTGAGATCCTCTCTCTTGAGTTGATTTGGGACACCCTTTGTGTTGGTGGTCCACCTGGCTCCAGGGATACATATGTCCTCTAGAATCTTATTGAGGCCCTTGTCTGCTCTCATCATCCTCCTGTTGACGGAGTCTGGATCATCCTTCAGCTGAGGTAGCTTTAAGATCTCCCTGATCCTGTCAGGGTGGGTATGAACAATCTTTCCTTTGACCATGGTCCGATAGTCATAGAGAGCAGTCCCAGATAGTTTCTGCTTGTCAGTTTGCCACATATTAGCATAGAACTCCTGGACCATGTTCCTTCCCACTTTCGTTTCAGGATTAGCTAGGACTTCCTAGCTCCTGATTCGAATTTGCTCCTGGATCTCCGGGTATTCATCTTCTTTCAGATCGAATCTAACTTTCGGGATCACTGATCTTAGACCCATTATTTTGTTATAATGGTCCGAATGTTCTTTAGATAAGAACTTCCCTTGATTCCAAAGTGGTTTTGGAACGCTCTCTTTCTTGCCTCTTGGAGTGGGTTGTTTTCCTTTGGGGGCCATGATCTTAGTGATCGCAGATAAACACACCAAACTTAGAGGTTTGCTTGTCCTCAAGCAAAAGAAAAGAAAGGAGAGGGATAGAAGGAGAGCTAGGTGCAATTGTTGATGGGAGAGGAGGGAGGCCGAACTCAAATTTATAAGGGGGGGAGGGTGGGTTTTCGAAAAACAAAGATAAAGATATGATACAAAGATTTATTTGGAAAAGATAAGATAGAAGATATGATAAGAGAAGATATAGTTTAAAATTGAGAGGATATGAAAGATTTTTGAGAAAGATAGATTTAATTTTTGAAAAAGATAAAGTGGAGGTTTTGAAAAAGATATTGATGAGTTGAAAAAGATAGATTTGTAAAAAATTTTGAAAAGAGTTGGATTGAATTTGCAAAGATGCCTGGTGCTTATGGATTAAAATACATTTGATATTTTTAGTGGTAGGGTTTTTAGAAATTATGGAATTTAGAAATCAGGGTTCTTAACATGTCTATGTAAGAAATCATGAATTGAAGTAGGAAAATCAAGGTTGGAATGAAAAATTTTGAATAAAAATGAGTTTTGTCTCCTCCCTGCCATCCTGGCGTTTGAACGCCCAAACACTGCCTGTTTTGGGCGTTCAGCGCCCAATTGCTGCTCTCCTGGGCGTTCAATGCCCAGCTGCTGCCATTACTGGCGTTCAATGCCCAGTGGGTGCCCATTTCTGGCGTTGAACGCCCAGATTGCTACCATTACTGGCGTTCAACGCCCAGTGGATGCCCATTTTGGGCGTTGAACGCCCAAAATACACTTTTACTGGCGTTTTCTTGCCAGTGAGCTCTTTTTCTCTGTTTTGTGTGCCGAGGTCTTCTGTAAATGATTCTTCATCTTAGTGTCAGTGAACTTTATGTAAACAAATAAAAATAAAAATAAAAATAGGGCAAAATGCTTAGAGGATTGTTGCCCCATGGCTGGGTTGCCTCCCAGCAAGCGCTTCTTTATTGTCTTTAGCTGGACCTTGCTGAGCTTTTAATCTAGCTTCAGCCTTGAGCATTCTTGCTCAATGTTGCCTTCAAGATAATGCTTGATTCTCTGTCCATTGACAATGAACTTCTTATCAGAATCAATATCTTGAAGCTCCACATAACCATATGGTGATACACTTGTAATCCTCTAGCTCATTTAGCTAGAGTAATCGTTTTTCTCCTGCTAGTTTGGCATCAAAGTTTAGGAATCTAGTTGCCCAGTAGGCCTTATGTTCTAGTTCCACGGGCAGGTGACATGCCTTACCATACACGAGTTGGTATGGAGAGGTACCTATAGGGGTCTTGAATGCTGTCCTGTAAGCCCACAGAGCATCATCCAAGCTCCGTGCCCAATCCTTTCTACGGGTATTTACTGTCCGTTCCAAGATTCTCTTTAATTCTCTATTAGAGACTTCAGCTTGCCCATTGGTTTGTGGATGATATGGAGTGGCCACATTGTGGCGAATTCCATACCGAACCATGGCAGAGTAAAGCTGTTTATTGCAGAAGTGAGTGCCCCCATCACTGATTAGTACTCTAGGGACACCAGACCTGCTAAAGATGTGTTTCTGGAGGAACTTCAGCACCGTTTTAGTATCATTGGTGGGTGTGGCAATAGCCTCAACCCATTTTGATACATAGTCAACTGCCACCAGGATATAAGTGTTTGAGTATGATGATGGGAAAGGTCCCATGAAGTCAATTCCCCATACGTCAAACAACTCAATTTCTAAGATTCCTTGTTGAGGCATGTCATAACCATGGGGCAGATTACCAGCTCTTTGGCAACTGTCACAGTTACGTACAAACTCTCGGGAATCTTTATAGAGTGTGGGCCAATAGAAGCCACATTAGAGGACCTTGGTGGCTGTTCGCTCACCTCCGAAATGGCCTCCATATTGAGATCCATGGCAATGCCATAGGATCCTCTGTGCCTCTTCTCTAGGCACACACCTACGGATTATTCCATCTGCACATCTCTTAAAGAGATAAGGTTCATCCCACAAGCAGTACTTTGCATCAGTAATTAATTTCTTCTTTTGTATCCTGTTGTACTCCTTGGGTATGAACCTTGCAGCTTTATAGTTTGCAATATCGGCAAACCATGGTGCTTCCTGAATGGCAAATAAATGCTCATCAGGAAACGTCTCAGAGATCTTAAGAAAGGGGAGGGACGTCCCTTCCACTGGCTCTATCCGGGACAGATGATCAGCCACTTGGTTCTCTGTCCCTTTTCTGTCCCTTATTTCTATATCAAACTCTTGCAGAAGCAATACCCATCTGATGAGCCTGGGTTTTGAATCCTACTTTGTGAGTAGATATTTAAGAGCAGCATGGTCAGTATACACAATCACTTTTGATCCTACTAAGTATGATCTAAACTTGTCAATGGCATAAACCACTGCAAGTAATTCTTTTTCTGTGGTTGTGTAATTTTTCTGGGCATCATTTAGAACGCGACTGGCATAATAAATGACATGCAGAAGCTTGTCATGCCTCTGTCCCAATACTGCACCAATGGCATGATCACTGGCATCACACATTAGCTCAAATGGTAACGTCCAGTCTGGTACAGAAATGACTGGTGCTGTGACCAGCATAGCTTTCAGTGTTTCAAATGCCTGCAGGCACCCTGTGCCAAACACAAATGGCGTGTCAGCAGCTAGCAGATTGCTTAGAGGTTTTGCGATTTTTGAAAAATCTTTTATAAACCTCCTATAGAATCCTGCATGCCCCAGAAAGCTTCTGATTACCTTAACATTGGCAGGTGGTGGTAATTTTTCAATTACCTCTATTTTTGCTTGATCCACCTCTATTTCCTTGTTTGAGATTTTATGCCCAAGGACAATTCCTTCAGTCACCATGAAGTGACACTTTTCCCAGTTTAAAACTAGGTTGGTCGCTTGGCATCTTTTCAGAACAAGTTTCAGGTGATCAAGACAGGAGCTGAATGAGTCTCCATATATTGAGAAGTCATCCATGAAGACTTCCAGAAATTTTTCCACCATATCAGAGAAAATAGAGAGCATGCATCTCTGGAAGGTTGCAGGCGCATTACATAGCCCAAATGGCATCCTTCTATAAGCAAACACTCCGGATGGACATGTGAATACTGTTTTCTCTTGATCCTGGGGATCTACTGCAATCTGGTTATAGCCTGAATAGCCATCCAAAAAGCAGTAATAATCATGACCTGCTAGTCTTTCTAGCATCTGGTCTATGAATGTAAAGGAAAATGATCCTTTCTGGTGGCTGTATTGAGCCTTCTATAGTCAATACACATGCGCCACCCTGTAACTGTTCTTGTAGGAACCAGTTCATTTTTTTCATTATGAATCACTGTCATGCCTCCCTTTTTTGGGACGACTTGGACAGGGCTCACCTAGGGGCTATTAGAAATAGGATAAATAATCCCAGCCTCTAGTAGTTTGGTGACCTCTTTCTGCACTACTTCTTTCATGGCTGGATTTAGCCGCCTCTGTGGTTGAACCACTGGTTTGGCATTATCCTCCAATAAGATTTTGTGCATGCATCTAGCTGGGCTTATGCCCTTAAGGTCACCTATGGACCACCCAAGAGCTGTCTTGTGTGTCCTTAGCACCTGAATAAGTGCCTCCTCTTCCTGTGAACTTAAAGCAGAGCTTATGATCACTGGAAAAGTGTCACCTTCTCCCAGAAACGCATATTTCAAGGATGGTGGTAATGGCTTGAGCTCGGGTTTAGGAGGTTTTTCCTCTTCCAGAAGAAATTTCAGAGGCTCTTTCATGTCCTCTGAATCCTCTAAATCAGGTTGAACATCTTTAAAGATGTTTTCCAACTCTGATTCAAGACTCTCAGCCATGTTGATCTCTTCTACCAAAGAGTCAATAAGATCAACTTTCATGCAGTCTTTTGATGTGTCTGGATGCTGCATGGCTTTGACAGCGTTCAGCTTGAACTCATCATCATTGACTCTCAGGGTTATTTCCCCCTGTTGGACGTCAATGAGGGATCGTCCAGTTGCTAGGAAGGGTCTTCCTAGAATGAGAGTAGCACTCTTGTGCTCCTCCATCTCCAGCACAACAAAGTCAGTGGGAAAGGCGAATGGCCCAACTCTGACAATCATGTCTTCAATCACGCCTGATGGGTATTTAGTAGAACCATCAGCAAGTTGGAGACATATCCGGGTTGGTTTAACTTCTTCAGTTAAGCCAGGCTTTCTGATAGTGGATGCAGGTATTAGGTTGATGCTTGCCCCAAGATCGCATAAAGCTGTCTTGGTGCAATTACCTTCTAATATGCATGGTATCAGAAAACTCCCAGGGTCTTTAAGCTTTTCAGGAAAGCTTTTCAGAATGACTGCACTGCATTCTTCAGTGAGGAGAACTCTTTCTGTTTCTCTCCAATCCTTCTTATGACTCAAGATCTTTTTCATGAACTTGGCATAAGAAGGTATTTGCTCAAGTGCTTCTGCAAATGGAATCTTTATTTCAAGAGTCCTGAGATAATCTGCAAAGCGAGCAAATTGCTTATCCTTCTCCTCTTTCCAGAGTTTTTGAGGATAAGGTATCTTGGCTTTATATTCTTCAACCTTAGTTGCTGCAGGTTTATTGCCTACAGAAGTGGTTGAAGAAGCCTTTTTAGAGGGGTTGTTATCAGCATTTGTGTGTATCTGATCCCTCACTGGCGATTGAGTGCCAGAGTTAGAAGCTGGAGTGAAACTGGATGCCAGCTCCTTGTCTGCTCCTGGCGTCTGAACGCCAGAACTGTGCCCATTTTGGGCGTTCAGCACCAGATCTTGCCCATTTTGGGTGTTCAACGCCAGATCCTTACCCATTTCTGGCGTTGAACGCCAGTCCTGCCTTGTTTCTGCCATTGAACGCTAGTCCTGAGCATGGTCTGGGCGTTCAGCGCCAGCCTTCCACCCATTTTCTGGCGTTTTAGTTCCAGAATTACTTTTCCCTGGGCTCTTACTGTCCTCAGGTGAATTTTGGGTGGTTTGCTTATTTCTTAGCTTTTTGCTGCCTTGAGGTGGGGTATTTAATGTTTTCCCATTTCTTAGTTGAACTGCTTGGCATTCTTCTGCTATTTGCCTTGACAGCTGCTGCTTTGTTTGCTTAAACTGTTCGTCCATATGTATATTAGCCATCCTTGTCTCTTGTAACCTTTCTTTGAATTCGGCTAACTGCTTTGTTAGAAAGTCCAATTGCTGATTGAATTCAGCAGCTTGTTTTACAGGACTGAGTTCAGTAGCTGCTGTCTTAACCTCTTCTTTCATGGAAGAGTCATTGCTTAGGTACAGATGCTGATTCCTGGCAACTGTATCAATGAGCTCTTGAGCCTCTTCAATTGTCTTTCTCATGTGGATAGATCCACCAGCTGAATAATCAAGAGACATCTGAGCTCCTTCTGCAAGCCCATAATAGAAGATGTCTAACTGAACCCACTCTGAAAACATTTCAGAGGGGCATTTTCGTAGCATCTCTCTGTATCTCTCCCATGCATCATAAAGAGATTCATTATCTCCTTGTTTGAAGCCTTGGATGTCCAACCTTAGCTGTGTCATCCGTTTTGGGGGAAAGTATTGATTCAGGAATTTTTCTGTCAGCTGTTTCTATGTCCTTATGCTGGCCTTAGGTTGGTTATTCAACCACCTCTTAGCTTGATCTTTTACAGCAAATGGAAACAGTAATAGTCTGTAGACATCCTGATCTATTTCTTTATCATGTACTGTGTCAGCAATTTGTAAAAACTATGCCAGAAACTCTGTAGGTTCTTCTTGTGGAAGACCAGAATACTGGCAACTTTGCTGCACCATGATAATGAGCTGAGGATTCAACTCAAAGCTACTGACTCCAATGGAGGGTATGCAGATACTACTCCCATATGAAGCAGTAGAGGGGTTAGAATATGATCCCAGAGTCCTCTTGGACTGTTCATTTCTGCTTAGGTCCATGATGGAGAAAGGGAGATGATGTAGAATAGGAAAAATATTTTTATTTATTTATTTATTTATTTATTTCAAAAACAAAATAAATCAAAATAAAATAAATAAAAATGAGTGAAAGATTTTTGAAAAAAGTGAGGAGAGAGAAAGTGGTTAGAAGATTTTGAAAAGGATATGATGATTTTTGAAAAAGGTTTTAAATTTTGAAATAAAAATCTGAATTTTAGAAATATATTTTGAAAATTTGCTTTTAAAATAGAGAGAAAAGATATTTTTGATTTTTAAGAGGAAAGAGAAAAACAATAAGATAGCACAAGATTTAAAATTTTTAGATCTAATGCTCCTTATTTTCGAAAATTTTGGAGGGAAAACACCAAGGAACACCAAACTTAAAAATTTTAAGATCAAGACACAAGGAAAACTCAAGAACACTTTGAAGACACACAAGAACACAAGATCATGAAGGAAGAACACCAAACTTAAAATTTTTAGAAAACCAAAATAAATTTTCGAAAATTTTAAGAAAAATCAACAAGAAAACACCAAACTTAAAGTTTGGCACAGAATTCAGTAGAAAAATTATTTTTGAAAAAGATTTTAAAAAGAAAATAAGGATTCTAAAATTTTAACACGACAATAATAAGAGACTCTAAACAAAAAAAGGAGAAATTTTTCCTAATCTAAGCAACAAAATAAACCGTTAGTTGTCCAAACACGAACAATCCCCGGCAACGGCGCCAAAAACTTGGTGCACAAATTGTGAATCACACTTTTCACAACTCGTACCACTGACCAGCAAGTGCACTGGGTCGTCCAAGTAATACCTCACGTGAGTAAGGGTCGAATCCCACGGAGATTGTTGGTTTGAAGCAATCTATTGTTATCTTGTAAATCTTAGTCAGGAAGTCAGTTATGTTTATCAGTTGAATTGCAAATAAACAAGAGAGCATGGATTAAAGGTTACTTGTTATGCAGTAATGGAGAATATGTTGGAGTTTTGGAGATGCTTTGTCTTCTGAATCTCTGCTTTCCTCTGTCTTCTTGTTCATGCACGCACGTCCTCCTATGGCAAGCTGTGAGTTGGTGGATCACCGTTGTCAATGGCTACCTTCCATCCTTCCAGTGAAAACTACGCTCACGCGCTCTATCACAGCACGGCTAATCACCGGTTGGTTCTCGATCCGGTTGGAATAGAATCCCTTGATTCCTTTGCGTTTGTCACTAACGCCCAGCCTTCAGGAGTTTGAAGCTCGTCACAGTCATTCAATCCTTGAATCCTACTCGGAATACCACAGACAAGGTTTAGACTTTCCGGATTCTCATGAATGCCGCCATCAATTCTAGCTTATACCACGAAGATTCTGATTAAGAGATCTAAGAGATACTCATTCAATCTGATATAGAACGGAGGAGGTTGTCAGGCACACGTTCATGGGTTGAGAATGGTGATGAGTGTCACGGATCATCACCTTCATTACAGTTAAGCGCGAATGAACATCTTAGATAGGAACAAGCGTGTTTGAATAGAAAACAGAAATACTTGTATTAATTCATCGAGACACAGCAGAGCTCCTCACCCCCAACAATGGAGTTTAGAGACTCATGCCGTTAAAGAGTACAAAGTTTAGATCTAAAATGTCATGAGATGCAAAATAAGTCTCTAAAAGTTGTTTTTATACTAAACTAGTAGCCTAGGTTTACAAAAAATGAGTAAACTATGATGGATGATGCAGAGATCCACTTCTGGGGCCCACTTGGTGTGTGCTGGGGCTGAGATTTAAGCAATTCACGTGCAGAGGTCATTTGTGGAGTTGAACGCCAGTTTTTGTGCCAGTTTGGGCGTTCAACTCCAGCTTTTGATCCTTTTCTGGCGCTGGACGCCAGAATTGGGCAGAGAACTGGCGTTGAACGCCAGTTTACGTCCTCTATCCTTATGAAAAGTGTGGCATATTATATATTGCTGGAAAGCCCTGGATGTCTACTTTCCAACGCAATTGGAAGCATGCCATGTCGAGTTCTGTAGCTCCAGAAAATCCACTTTGAGTGGAGGGAGGTCAGAATCCAACAGCATCAGCAGTCCTTTTTCAGCCTGAATCAGATTTTTGCTCAGCTCCTTCAATTTCAGCCAGAAAAATACCTGAAATTACAAAAAAACACACAACTCATAGTAAAGTCTAGAAATATAAATTTTTCCTAAAAACTAATGAAAATAGACTAAAAACTAACTAGAACATACTCAAAACTATATGAAATTAACCCCAAAAAGCGTATAAAATATCCGCTCATCAGCCATCAGTTTCAAGCAAACCATATTCAAGTGGAAAGGTAAAGATAAAGGCTAAGGATTTTACCCACTTGAAGTTTGTATTGGGTGGTAATGGCCTTGGAAGAGGTGTTTCCAGTGGTCTTTCAAGATCCACTTCCTTGTACTCCTTTGTGAATTCTTCTATTTCCTTACAAACTTCTTCAACTGCAACCACGTCTTGATCAAAGTCTTCGATTTCCTCCCCATCACTCAAGTCATAAGTTGGAGGTTGAGAAAAGTATACCTCCACATCATCTTCATACTCACTTGGGGAAGATTCTTCAATCTCAAAGAATTCAATTGTGGATGCAAGTTCATCATTGGGAGAGCTTGATTCATGATCATCATTACCAAGAAAACCCGCTTCTTGATCTGTTCCGTCCAATTCTTTATAAGATACATGCTTTGGGGGTTGTACACTATCCTCCTTAGCATGAATTGCAATTTTCTTGGCGAAATTCTTTACAACTCTTGATTCCCATGGAGGTTCAGCGTCTCCTAAGTCTTCAACCAATTCTTCTTCTTCGATAATTCTAGCTTCCTCCACTTGTTCCAGTATAAAGTCATGCTCCTTACTGTCCACCAGAGCTTCTAGTGTCTCCTTCGTACTACGTTCTTTATTAGATTCTCCACATGAACCCATGGGGGTTTCTTGAATGTCTGAATGCTGGGAGGCTAATCGATTTATCGCTTGCTCCAATTGGTGAAGAGTTGTATGAAATCGGTTCACTGTTTCCTTGAGACGATCCTTTGATTCTTGTTCCGTTGGATATGGGCATGGTGCATATGGAAGTGGTGGTTCTTGGGAGTAATTGGGTTGGAATTAGGGTGGATAAGGGTTAGGGTCATATGGAGGTGAAGGGTTGTGAGTGGCTTGTGAGTATGGTGGTTCAAAGCTATGTTGAGGAGGTTGTTCATAGGCATATGATGGGGCTTGCTGGTAGCCACAAGGGGGTCCACCATATCTATCATCTTGGTACATACCTCGGAATGGTTCTTGACCATAGTAATTTGGTAGAGGTGGTTTGTCACGAAGGGATCCACCATAACTATTGTCTTGGCATGCATCGTAGAATAGTCGTTGTCCATGGTACTTTGGAAAGTGCTGTTGCCAAAAGGGTTGATCAGATCCTCGCGACTCCTTCCATCTTTGTTTGTTTTGACCTTGATGCATGTTCCTGTTATAGCTTCCATTCCTTACAACAACATTAGAACCAAACTTAAAGCCAGAGGGGTGATAACTCATAGTAGCTAATAAAAATAAAAATTAAAAACAAACACAAGAACAAAAACAAATAAACAAGCAAAAGCAAATATTTACAATAACCAATAATAAGGCACACAATTGCAAATCCCCAGCAACGGCGCCATTTTGACGAACTGAACTCTGTCGGTAAAGAATTTTATAAAAATAATCACGTTGTAAGTATAGTTTATAAACCAACAGAGAATCCTTTCGTACAAAAGTTTTGGTTGTCACAAGTAACAAAACCCAATAAAATTTATAACTGAAGTATTTAAACCTCGGGTCATCTCTCAAGGAATTGCAGGGAAGTATGATTTATTATTGGTTATGGAAAAAGGTATATTTTTGGGTTTTTTGAAATAGGGAACAGGAAAATAAACTGGCAATAATTAAAGTAAATTATCATGAAAACCATTGCAAGGTATAAGAATTGGAAATCCCATCCTAGTTATCCTTATCAAGGGTGATAAGAATTGTTTATTGCTCCCACTTAGTTAACCCTTACTAAATAAAGGAAAGTCAAGTAGACTAATCAATTTGATTCCTCAAGTCCTAGTTAACTCCTATGGAAAGACTAGCTTTAGAGGGATCCAAATCAATCACAAATTCCAATTTTCAATCAACAGCTGAGTTTGATAACTCAAGTGTCACCAATTACTCAACCAAAGCAAAGGGAGAGAAATCTAAATTAAATTAAAAGCATCAATAACATGAATTCGAAGAAAGCAATCTTAAATCTGAAATACCTCAATTTGTATTAAATAGAGAATAAATTAACATGGAGTTCATAAACCAAATTGGCAACATAAGTAATTAACAAGATAAATAGATAAATCAAAGTACTGGAATAAATAAAAATAGAAAAGAAACTAAATTAAAGGAACATTAAACCTGGAATTGACAAGGAACAATCCTAAAACTAAGAGAAATACTAAATCCTAAAACCTAAGAGAGAGGAGAGAGCCTCTCTCTCTCTCTAGAAACTACATCTAAAACCTAAAAATTGTCAATAATGAATGAATGTTGAATGAATGATTTGATTCCCTCATCCTCCAGCCTCTATTCTGTGTTTCTGGGCTTGGATTTGGGCCGAAAAAGAGCCCAGAAATCACTGGGGGCAAATTCTGCAACTTTCTGCACGTGGCGTCTGTCATGCGTACGCGTAGGTCACGCGTGCACGTCATTTGGAAGTTTTCCTTATGACGCGTATGCGTCAGTCATCCGTATGCGTCGCTCGTGCTCTGCGCTAGGCACGCATCCGCGTCATCCATGCGCGCGTGTCGCTGCCATTTCCTTCAAAACTTTATTTTCGCGAGTTCCTTCCACTTTTGCATGTTTCCTTTCTGTCCTCTAAGCCATTTCTGCCCTATAAAGCCTGAAAATACTTAACACACAGATCACGGCATCGAATGGTAATAAAGGATACTTAAAATTAACATTTTTAAGGCCTAGGAAACATGTTTTCACATATATCACAGAAGAAGGAAGGAATTGTAAAACCATGCAAATTATATAAATAAGTGGGTGAAGAATTGATAAAAACCACTCAATTGAGCACAAGATAAATCATAAAATAGTGGTTTATCAGTCTCATCCTCAGAAAGAGTGAATAAGGTATAATTAGGAATCATAGGGCAAGTAGCACAAAAGGGTAAAAGGGGAGCTAATAAGCATCTAATTGAAGAAGTTCGCATAGAGTTGTGGTATGATAAAAGAATTAGCCATGTGTGTATTCCAATTATGCACGCGGTTGGAACACACACAACGGCCGGTTTAAATGCATCCACACAATCAAAAAGTAAGCATGTGTTCCTTAATTACATGTTCTAGGTTGCAAGCAATGAATGAGTATCAATTAAATACAAGCAAACTTAGGCAACTACAACAAGAGTGAATTGAATTTAGGAAATATTGGATATTGAAGGTGGCAAGTGAAAGAGCAAAATTGATATAAAATAGCACAACAAACAATAACCAATGCAATGATGAAAAGAAATTTACTTATTCGTCCTTAGGAATAATCAATTAATCACATGGTTGAGGTGTTTGTTACAAAAAGTGAAAAGTCTTAATAGAATTAAGCCAAGTCAACTCAAACAAATGCAAAGCATTAACAAGGAACAAATACGTTGTGATGTGATTATATTGACTTAAAATCCATGTTGAAGAAGCAATTCAATTCAATTTACTAAATTCCATCTGCACTCATAAAAGTTTCACCTAATATGCAACAAAATGTAAATGTGCAAATCCAATTAGGTGATAGTAATTGAAGGTAAAGTACAAGTGCATCGATGAAATTCAATCAACAAGCAACCCAATCAAACAACAAGCAAACACTTGCAATTTATTTACCTAATAAACAACTTAAAGAAAAACAAATATAATTACTAAAACAAAAATGAGATGCAATGAAAACGAAGTAAAACAAGTAGAAAATAAGGTAAAAGAAAGAGAAGAGAGGGTTGGAGTGGGTGGGAAGTGCGTTAGGGCTTATTTAAAGTGGAATAGGGATGTTGCCCAAAACAGCACTTGTGCGCACGCATTGGTACGTGTGCGTACGCACAAAAAGGTAAAACAGAGGGTGTGTGCACTCGCACAAGGCATGCGAGTGCTCCGAACAGAGAGGGAAATAAGACGTGTGCGTGCGCACCTAAGTGTGCGGACGCACAAAACTTTTTTTTTTAAAGGAATCATGTGTACGCACGCATATAGGTCCGTGCGCACGCACAAGAGCGAAAAGGGTAGGGGTTCATGCGCATAGGCTGTGCCAATGCTCCCACCAGAGTGGTTGCAAGTTGTCGTGCAGACGCACAAGCCTGTGTGGCCGCACAGAGGGCGCGATAAGGAACATGTGTGCGTATGCACATGATGGTGCACACGCATAGACCAAGGAAATCAAGGGCGCACCCACGCACAGACCGTGCTAGCGCTGCGAACAAAGGGTAATACAAAGAGTGTGCGGGCGCACAGGCTTGTACGCTTACACAAGTCGTGAATCTCACAGTTGTGTGCGCACTCACAGCAGCGTGCGTATGCACAGATGTCCTGTTTTACAAAAAATTTTTCTTTCATTTCTAAGTGTGATGCCTTAGCTCAATCAACATTTCAACCCCAAAACATTCAAAACATCACAAAGTCATGACCCATTTGCAATTCAACCTATCTAAACTCAAATTTAAACTAATCCTAAGCTAACTAAGACAAGCAAATATGCAAGAAACTAGGACTATAAGCAAAGAGAAAGGGTAAGAAAGATGTTACCATGGTGGGGTGTCTCCACCTAGCACTTTGGTTTATAGTCCTTAAGTTGGACTTATTGAGGAGACTCTAGCTAGGGTGGCTTGTGTGTCCACTCCTCCTGGAACCTTGATGCACGAAAAACTTATCTCTCAACAAATCTCCCTTCGGCAAGTGTACCGAAGTTGTCGTCAAGTAAAAACTCACAATAGAGTGAGGTCGAATCCCACAGGGATTGATTGATCAAGCAACTTTAATTAGAAGAATGTTCTAGTTGAGCGAATCCAGAATTTGGGTTGAGAGTTGCAGAAAATAAAATGGCAGGAATGTAAATAACAGAAAAGTAAATGCTAGAATTAAAGGACTGGAAGTAAATGACTGAAAATAAATTGCAGAATTGTAAATGGGAATGGGGGATTTGCTCATAAAAGTAAATCGCATAAATTAAAGAGAATTGGGTGAGATTAGAGATGGGGAGTTCATTGGGCTTAGGAGATGTTGCAATTCTCCGGATCAATTTCATTTTCATCTCTTCCTCAATCAATGCACTCATTGATCTCCTTGGCAATCTTAAGTGATTGAATTACAATTCCTTGCAATTCAATCTCTCAAATCTTGATCAATAGCCAATTCCTTGGTCAATTACTCATGAGAAGAGATGAAGTATGGTCACTGATTATACCACATGCATTTCCCAAACCAAGTATTGAGAGGGTTACAGTCACATACCCATCCAAACCCAATTTGGTCCAGCATGAGAAAGCATTTCTAGCTTGATCTCTTCATTCCTCTTCCAAGGTTCAAAAGAGATCCAAGTTTGAATAGCTTCTCTTCCAAGATAACTACTCAATTGGATGAAGATCGAAAGCTTTCAAGTAAAATCAAGAGGAAAGATAGAAGAAGAACAATGAAAATTAGTATTGATCCATCAAATTACAACAGAGCTCCCTAACCCAATGAAAGGGGTTTAGTTGTTCATAGCTCTTGAAAATGAAAACAAAGATGGAGAATACATCATAAAACTAGAAATTGCAAAGAAAGTAAAATACAGAGAGTGGTTCTTCAGCCTCCATAACTTCTTTTACAATTCAAAGCTACTCCCATATATACTACTCTTCTCAGCTTCTAGTTTACTCTTCAAGTCTTGGGCCTTTGGATCTTGAGTTTGAAGCAGTTCCTTTCTTTAATTGGGCTTGGCTTTACTTGCAGAGAGAAAGTGTGGAGTGGGCAGAGACTTAAACTCAGGGCGTAAGGAGTGTTAATCATTTAGTGAAAGTCCAAGTTCGGGAACGTTAGTGACACTTAACATTGTCACTAACGTTCCAATGCACCCCTTTTGTCTCACGTTAAAACCCACGTTAACTAGGTTAACGTGGCTTTTAACGTTGTCTTGTCAACCTTCGAGAACGTTAGTGACACTCAACATTGTCACTAACGTTCCAGTGTGCCCCTTCTTGCTTCACGTTAAAGCTCACGTTAACTAGGTTAACGTGGCTTCTAACGTGGCCTTTGCCATCCTTCGAGAACGTTAGTGACATTCAACATTGTCACTAACGTTCCAATGTGCCCCTAGGTCTCACGTTAGAGTCCACGTTAACTAGGTTAACGTGGCTTCTAACGTGGCCATCTTTTAGCCATCCCAACGTTAGTGACAATGTTGAGTGTCACTAACGTTGGCTCATCCTTCATTTCTCATCGTTAGCTTCCACGTTAACCAAGTTAACGTGGAAGTTAACGTGACTCTTGGGGGTTGTGTGGTTGCTTCAACGTTAGTGACAATGTTGAGTGTCACTAACGTTGTCGACAACTCTTCATCCTCTACGTTAGTTCCCACGTTAACCAAGTTAACGTGGGAGTTAACGTGGTACTTAGCACCATAGGCCAACGTTAGTGACAATGTTGAGTGTCACTAACGTTGGCTTCTCTCCCTCCCCCTTAACGTTAGAGGCCATGTTAACTAGGTTAACGTGGCTTCTAACGTTGCCACTTATGAGTGATTGCCAACGTTAGTGACAATGTTGAGTGTGACTAACGTTGGCTCAACTTCTCTTCTCCACGTTAGAGTTCACGTTAACTTGGTTAACGTGACTCTCTAACGTGGGCATTGATGGCTTTTTTGAGAGTGTTATTGGCAATCACTTTTCTCATTAATCTTTGCAAGTTACCTCCCCTTTTCTTGCTTCTTTTTGGTCCTGAAATCAAGCAACAAAGTGCATCAAAGCTCTAGTCCAAGTCATGAGTAATGCAACATAATATTTGTCATTAAACTTATGCAAAATCCTCATGAAATCATGTAAAATGCACAATATATGCTTGAGTCAAGGCATAAGTGAATATTTACCCAAAACTAGCTTATTTCCTAAAGAAATGTATGAAACTAACCTAAAAACAGTAAAGAAAAGGTCAGTGAAACTGGCCAAAATGCCCTGGCATCACAACACCAAACTTAAAGCTTGCTTGTCCCTAAGCAAGTACTGGAACAAGAGAATGATGAATGGAATATCCAGAGGAATGAGTCATTCTTGTGGAAGTCATATTACTGATTTTATAGTGGTTTCATGCATAGCAACTTAGGTTCATTCCATTACTGGCTTTCAGACCTTTATCATGTCCCTAAACACTTACTTTGTTTATATCTCATGAGACTTTTATTCATTGATCCTTTTATTGTTATTTCAAGGGTTATTTGTGTTATTTAGACTAAGTGCTCTGTAAGGGGGCAACTCTTTAAGATAAGCTTTCAGCCAACACTCCCGAACCAGTTGGTTCAAGGTGCTAGGTGTTGAAGCACCCCTAAGGACTTACTCCCTCAAGTCTCTCCCCCATACATACACACCATAGGCATATAGTTTATTTATTTTCTTTTCTTGAGACCTTGGTGTCCAGCACCTCTTTGGGTTACTAAATGCTCTGTAGTGAGGGTTATTCTTGATAGTGGATTTTCAGCTGATAATCCCGGGTTAGTTAACCCAAGTTACCAAGTGATAAAGCACCCCTAAGAGCTTATTCATCCAAGTAGATCCCTCACACAGGAGCACCACAGACACTTGCCTCAAGATTAAAACCATTGATGCCTAGCCTTATTGCTTACTCTTTCTCTTTTGTTTTTCACTTCCATTATTCTTTCCCTTTTCTCTTATTAGGATCTTGTCATATGCTCAGTCTCATGGGTATATCCAAAGTCAAGTATTCAGGATAGATAGTTGTCCTCCTAACCTTGTGGTTGAACCAACTTAGCTAACTTATGACTACCCCAAAGATTCATGAATGCACTTCCACAATATAAACTCCACCCTGGTCTTTTACAACTATAATCATTCTCTTTTTATTTGATTTAAAGGGACAAGCTTACAAGTAAATAAGGGAGTGATGCAGTGACATAAAGACCAGTAATCATGGACCTATTCAATACCAAAAACTAAAAATAACATGATTTGCAAAAGGTTATAACATAGAAGCAAGTTCTATTTCATACAAGATCTTCCTTATTTAAAACACAGAGAAAGATGGAACAAAGAAGGAACTCCACCACCTTTTACTGTTGTAGGTGTCCACGCTCTTTTCCTTGCTTGTCCTCCTTATTTCCTCTTGCATTTCCTTGCATCCGTGCCAATCTTGCTTGCTTCCAATCCTCGAGTTCCTTCCTCACTGACTCATGACTCTCTTCCACCCTTTGTCTTTCCTTTCGTGCTAATTCATCCTTCATTTCATCATACTTGGCTATTCCTGGATGCAATATTGGCAGCTGTCCCACTAAGTAGCCGAGCCTGGCTTGAGTATTTATCTGATGTCCTGTTTAACTCATGTAAACTCCTTCTGCGAATGCCCTTTGCTCGTCCAATAGTTCCGCCTGTTCTATTTGTCTTCGATGCATCTCATGTATGTGTGCCCCTTAATGTGCTTGGATGTTGATTAGCCTCTGGGTGGATTCTTGTTGCTCGTTTTGCCTTTGTTCCATCCTGTTGAATGCTTCTCCCCATTGTTGTCCTTGGTTTAGTTGCTGTTCCATTATTTGCCTTTGCCACTCATCTTGCTACCCCATCATCTGTAGTTGAAGCACTTTCTGTGCTCCTTGGCTTTCCAAATATTGTCTAGATAAGCCATCAATGGCTTCCTGTAATTGGTTCATGTCAAAGGTCTGTGGTACTTGTCCCTCTAAGACTTGTCCTTCAACTACTTGAGGAGCTATCCTCTTTCTTTGCTTCCGTTGAGGCAGGGGGAGTGCTGCAGCATTCATCCTTCGGACCGTTATTGGAATGCCTTCCTTTATCCAAATGGGGTCCTCATCTTCAAAAACCACTCTAGCTTTCTTGCATATTCGGTAAATGGTGCTGCGGTAACCTAATGTTCCTCTTGAGTCGCTTTTCTCTGCCATCTTTCTAATTCCCTGAGCTATGATCTCATGAACTTTGATTTCTCCTCCCTTGAGTATACAATGCAACATTGTTGCTCTCTCGAGATTCACCTCCGAGTTGTTTGCAGCTGGGAGAATAGACCTCCTTACTAGCTCGAACCACCCCTTAGCTTCAGGAGTGAGATCTGTTCTCTTAATGAACTTTGGTTTATTTCCCGCACCACTTTCCCAGTCAGCTCCTGGTACACAAAGGTCTATTAAAAGCTGGTCATAATTGGGGTTGTTGTCCAATCTTGAGTGGTAACTTTCTTCTTCAAATGGTATAGACCGTAACTTCAATGCCCTCATTACACTCATGGGACTAAAATCCACCATTGTTCCTCTCACAAAGCTTGTATATGACTCATCTTTCTTATCATACCTGACTGCATTTGCATAAAATTCTCTTATGAGATTTGTATTCACCTTAGTGACCGGGTCAGTGAGGAGCTCCCATCTTCTCCTTGCTACCTTCTCTGTGATTTCGGGGCATTCAGTCTTCTTAACTTGAAATCCCAGCTCATAAATGAGTTCCTTATCAACCATCCACCCGTATTGCAATGCATGATGCAAGCTTCTAAATCTTTTCTCATCATATGGGTGTTCTTCCATGGGTTCCTTCCCTTCCCTTCTCTTAGAACTTGAAGATGCCATGAATGATGATTTAATATGTGAAGGTGGTAAGGTTGTGGAGACTTTTGGTTGTTTAGGGTTTTATGACAATGAGGAGAGTGAGGGGAGGAATGTTTATAATTGGATAGGGGGTGTATTGTACCGAAATGAAGAGTGGTGAAGGTGTGTGATGACAATGAAGGGTGGTATGGACAAGGGTTGTTTATATAGAGAAGTTGTGAGAGAATGGAGGGTGTAGATTGATGAAGTGGTCACTTGATGGACGGTTGGGGTTATGCATGGCTAGAAGACAAGGATCATCACTTTATGATGGGGATTGCTCGGCCTTCTAGGGGTCCCCTTTTTTTTTCAATGTTGCATGGCAACATTTTCCAACGTATTCCCTTTTTAGAACAAGTGTGTAACCGCTCTTCTTTAAGTGGCTGAATCTCCCTCATTTAATTGTCCAATCAATCCTTCTTTATGCTTCTTTTCCTTTCCTATAAAGATTTAAAATAAGGGAATTAATATATAAGAAAATTAAAACTTCTACGGCTAGAATAAATTGAAAGAAAGGATTTGATTGTTTGTTTATGAATTTTAACTAACTAACTAACTATTGGTGGTTCCTTATATGCATTTTGGTGGCACCATGGGGTGACAACAAACTTAGTTTGAAGCACTGTGATGAAAGTTTTGTATTCAAAGCTCCCAAGACTAGCATGCAACTTGGTTTGCTTTGAACACCAAACTTGTTCCTCACTATATTCTGCATAAGAAGATTTTCACCAATTGTTTGTTAAGTTTGGATTGAAACTCATAAAGATTGACTTATTCATTATCATCTGAAAGCATATAAAACATGGGTTGCCTCCCATGAAGCGCTCCTTTAGCGTCACTAGCTTGACGTTTTTCCTTCATCTTGGTAGTTGGTAGTGCTTAAAGTCCTCCCCTCTTGCTGTGGATTTGTATCCATTGGTTGGATCAATGATCTCCACATGTTCCAGGGAAAGAACTCTGTTTATAGTGAAGACCTTAGGTAACTGAGATGGTACAGTAGGGAGATTAGGAGGAATATCTGGGAAGTAAGATGAGACAACTCTATCCCCTGGAGAGAAATCTTCCGTAGGTATTTTCTTGTTCCTCCATCTCCTTGGTACCTTATTTTTTGTTTCTTTTGAGGTTGCCTTCCCCTTGGTGACCTCTTTTCTCCAAGGAGTTGTGATGCTGTCTTCACCTGCCTCTAGAGGTTTGGGTTCCTCCAACTTTTCCTTGAGCTGTGGCAATTGTTGTTTTCCTTGTTTGTCAGTTAAGGGGGTCTCAGAATAAACTGGCTGTGCTTCAGTGCTTGTTTCCTCCTTCAGTGCCTCATTATCATTTGTGCTTAGTTCCTTGTCCTCTTGATCTGTTTCTTGCAAGAGTTTGAAAACATTGAAGCTGAGTCATTCATCATGGATTCTCAATATTAGCTCCCCTTTCTCTACATCAATAAGTGCTCTGGCCGTAGCTAGGAATGGTCTTCCCAATATGATTGGATGAGTGTGACTCTCTTCCATGTCCAGAATGACAAAGTCTGTTGGGAGAAAGTACTTCCCAACCTTTAGCAACACATTTTCCACCACTCCTATTGCTTGCTTTTGAGTTTTGTCAGCCAGTCTGATAATGACATCTGTAGGCATTATCTCATTGATCTGCAGCCTCTTCACCAGGGATAAGGGCAGTAAGTTGATGCTGGACCCTAAATCGCATAGTACTCTGTCGAACATAGTTTCACCTATGGCACAAGGGATATGAAAACTTCCTGGGTCTCTTCTTTTTGTAGGTAACTCAGGTTGGATAAGGGCACTACATTCCTTGTTCATCACTATAGTCTGTCCTCCCTTGAGTGAGCTTTTCCTGGGAAGAAGTTCCTTCATATATTTGATGAATGCAGGCATTTGTTGAATTGCCTTGATGAATGGTATGTTCACATGCAGAGATGCAAACAAGTCTAGGAACCTTGAGTATATTCTTTTTCCCACAGCACCATTGAGCAGTTGAGGGAATGGTGCATAGAGCTTCAGCAGCTCTTGTTGTGAGATTTCTGGTTCTTTGTGATCTCTCTCCTCCTCCTTTGTTGAGTTGTCTTCAGGTTGTTTGCACATTTTGCCTTGCTTGTCTTCAATCTCTTGATCACTTGTAGTGACCATTTTGCAATCTTCCCATCTTACTTTCTTTGCTTCTCCCTTGGGGTTTTTCTCAGTGTCACTTGGGAAGCTATCAGTAGGTTTGGGAATCTTCTCAGCTAAACATCCCACCTAGAATTTCATCTTCCTAATGGTTTCTCCCTGGTTCTTAATATTGGCTCGCACCTCCTCTTTGAACACCTTATTTTCTTGAATCTCTTGGCTTATTCCTTCAAGTAAGGCTTTAATCTTAGAGAGCCTATCACCAATTGATGAGTGGTTCGGAGCAGATGTGCTGTTTTGGTTTTGATAAGTATGTGGAGAAGTGTTGTTGTAGGGGTGTTGAGATGTCCTCTGGGTGAATTGTTGGTGAGCTGCATTGTTGTTGGAGTTGTAACGTCTCTGGTATTGGTTTTGATCTTTCTCACTTCCCCACCCAAAGTTCGGGTGATTTCTCCATCCAGGGTTGTAAGTCTTGGAGTATGGATCATAGTTTTTCCTTGGTGAATTCCCAATGTAGTTGGCTTGCTCCTGACTCCCTTCTGCTTCTTGGTTTACTACTTCTTGTGTTGTTGATGAAGTGGAGATTGCTGCTACTTGGTTCATCTCCATCTTCTTGGTGAGGTCAGCCAGCTGCTGGGTAATGAGCTTGTTTTGGGCCAACAGAGCATCTACATTGTTTAGTTCTATCACTCCTCTTGTGTTCCCTCTTTCGGAAGCATAGAAGTAGTCGTTTTCTGCTACTGTTTCAATAACATCTATGGCTTCCTCAATGGTCTTCTTCTTGTTCAAGGACCCTCCAGATGAATGGTCTACTGCCTTCTTTGACCCATAAGAGAGCCCTTCATAGAAAATGTGCAGCTGGACCCATTCGTTGAACATGTCAGGTGGACACCTCCTTGTTAAGTCTTTGAACCTCTCCCATGCTTCATACAGAATCTCACCATCTTGTTGCCTGAAGGTTTGAACCTCAGCTCTCAGCCTATTGATTTGTTGAGGAGGGTAGAATCTTGCTAAGAATTTGTTCACCACATCCTCCCAAGTTGTCAAGCTCTCCCTTGGGAAGGATTCCAGCCACTTGGCTGCCTTGTCTCTGAGTGAGAAGGGAAATAAGAGCAATCTATAGGCGTCAGGATGAACGCCATTAGATTTCACTGTGTCACATATTCTCAGGAAGGTGGTCAAATGTTGGTTGGGATCTTCTTGAACACCTCCTCCAAACGAACAGTTGTTCTGAACAAGGGTGATGAGCTGTGGTTTAAGTTCAAAGTTGTTGGCATAGATTGTTGGCTTTTGGATGCTACTTCCACAATTGCCTGGGTTTGGATTAATGTAAGAGCCCAAAACTCTTCTATCCTCCCCAGCATGATTTGCTCCACCTCCTCTGCCATGGTTGTGAGTCTCTTCTTCATGTTGGTTTTCCATGTTTTCTTCCATATTTGGTTCAAAGTATTCCTCAAACTGTTCCTCCTCTTCTTCAGCACCAACTACTCGTTTTTCTTTTGCCTCCCTCCTTAGTCTAAGGAAGGTTCTCTCTGGTTCAGAATCAAAGGAAGTTGAAGTCCCGCTTCTTCTCCCTGTCATACAACCAACAAGTACAAGCAGAGAATATAGGTGCAGACAGTATTTGTGTCAGAATTGATGTTAGTTGTGGGTGATGCAATATATCAAACAGTTAGTGGGTTAGCAAACAGAATTGAAAAATAACAAAGAAAAACAAAAGAGTAGATGGAAAAGGGAAGAAGTTTAGCTAAAACAAAAAGTAAATCACTCAAACAGAAAATGAAATTCAAAAAAAAATTGCTCAATCTAGTGATCTTCCAATCTAATCATTGTTGATGCACAATCAATCCCCGGCAACGGCGCCATAAACTTGATGCACGGAAAACTTGTCTCTCAACAAATCTCCCTTCGGCAAGTGTACCGAAGTTGTCGTCAAGTAAAAACTCACAATAGAGTGAGGTCGAATCCCACAGGGATTGATTGATCAAGCAACTTTAATTAGAAGAATGTTCTAGTTGAGTGAATCCAGAATTTGGGTTGAGAGTTGCAGAAAATAAAATGGCGGGAATGTAAATAACAGAAAAGTAAATGCTAGAATTAAAGGACTGGAAGTAAATGACTGAAAATAAATTGCAGAATTGTAAATGGGAATGGGGGATTTGCTCATAAAAGTAAATCGCAGAAATTAAAGAGAATTGGGTGAGATTAGAGATGGGGAGTTCATTGGGCTTAGGAGATGTTGCAATTCTCCGGATCAATTTCATTTTCATCTCTTCCTCAATCAATGCACTCATTGATCTCCTTGGCAATCTTAAGTGATTGAATTACAATTCCTTGCAATTCAATCTCTCAAATCTTGATCAATAGCCAATTCCTTGGTCAATTGCTCATGAGAAGAGATGAAGTATGGTCACTGATTATACCACGTGCATTTCCCAAACCAAGTATTGAGAGGGTTACAGTCACATACCCATCCAAACCCAATTTGGTCCAGCATGAGAAAGCATTTCTAGCTTGATCTCTTCATTCCTCTTCCAAGGTTCAAAAGAGATCCAAGTTTGAATAGCTTCTCTTCCAAGATAACTACTCAATTGGATGAAGATCGAAAGCTTTCAAGTAAAATCAAGAGGAAAGATAGAAGAAGAACAATGAAAATTAGTATTGATCCATCAAATTACAACAGAGCTCCCTAACCCAATGAAAGGGGTTTAGTTGTTCATAGCTCTTGAAAATGAAAACAAAGATGGAGAATACATCATAAAACTAGAAATTGCAAAGAAAGTAAAATACAGAGAGTGGTTCTTCAGCCTCCATAACTTCTTTTACAATTCAAAGCTACTCCCATATATACTACTCTTCTCAGCTTCTAGTTTACTCTTCAAGTCTTGGGCCTTTGGATCTTGAGTTTGAAGCAGTTCCTTTCTTTAATTGAGCTTGGCTTTACTTGCAGAGAGAAAGTGTAGAGTGGGCAGAGACTTAAACTCAGGGCATAAGGAGTGTTAATCATTTAGTGAAAGTCCAAGTTCGGGAACGTTAGTGACACTTAACATTGTCACTAACGTTCCAATGCACCCCTTTTGTCTCACGTTAAAACCCACGTTAACTAGGTTAACGTGGCTTTTAACGTTGTCTTGTCAACCTTCGAGAACGTTAGTGACACTCAACATTGTCATTAACGTTCCAGTGTGCCCCTTCTTGCTTCACGTTAAAGCTCACGTTAACTAGGTTAACGTGGCTTCTAACGTGGCCTTTGCCATCCTTCGAGAACGTTAGTGACATTCAACATTGTCACTAACGTTCCAATGTGCCCCTAGGTCTCACGTTAGAGTCCACGTTAACTAGGTTAACGTGGCTTCTAACGTGGCCATCTTTTAGCCATCCCAACGTTAGTGACAATGTTGAGTGTCACTAACGTTGGCTCATCCTTCATTTCTCATCGTTAGCTTCCACGTTAACCAAGTTAACGTGGAAGTTAACGTGACTCTTGGGGGTTGTGTGGTTGCTTCAACGTTAGTGACAATGTTGAGTGTCACTAACGTTGTCGACAACTCTTCATCCTCTACGTTAGTTCCCACGTTAACCAAGTTAACGTGGGAGTTAACGTGGTACTTAGCACCATAGGCCAACGTTAGTGACAATGTTGAGTGTCACTAACGTTGGCTTCTCTCCCTCCCCCTTAACGTTAGAGGCCATGTTAACTAGGTTAACGTGGCTTCTAACGTTGCCACTTATGAGTGATTGCCAATGTTAGTGACAATGTTGAGTGTGACTAACGTTGGCTCAACTTCTCTTCTCCACGTTAGAGTTCACGTTAACTTGGTTAACGTGACTCTCTAACGTGGGCATTGATGGCTTTTTTGAGAGTGTTATTGGCAATCACTTTTCTCATTAATCTTTGCAAGTTACCTCCCCTTTTCTTGCTTCTTTTTGGTCCTGAAATCAAGCAACAAAGTGCATCAAAGCTCTAGTCCAAGTCATGAGTAATGTAACATAATATTTGTCACTAAAATTATGCAAAATCCTCATGAAATCATGTAAAATGCACAATGTATGCTTGAGTCAAGGCATAAGTGAATATTTACCGAAAACTAGCTTATTTCCTAAAGAAATGTATGAAACTAACCTAAAAACAGTAAAGAAAAGGTCAGTGAAACTGGCCAAAATGCCCTGGCATCAAACCTCTATCCATGCTTGGTCTTTGAATCTCCTCCGGGATCCCATATTCTAGGCATCCTCTCACCTTCTTGTTGATCTTTATGCTTCAAGCCAGATGGATAAGCTCCTAATTGACCCTTGTAATAACCCAACATTTTCCGAAAATCACCCAATTGTGCTTCACACCATTCTTGAACTCCAATTCTTGAATTGTTCTTCTTGAAAGGCCTTGGATTCTCTTGGCGACCGATACCCCTTCCTCCACCATGTACCAACCCAAGAAGGACCTTGAGTTGGTCATCCGTCTCCAAGATAGCATATTGATGAGGGCCAATGAAGTTCATAGGTAAAATTGCCACCCACTCAATATGCTCTTGGTTGTCAACTCCTTCCTCACTAACTTCCTCTTCCCTATCACTCAAATTATAACAAGGAGGTTGTGAGAAGTCTACCTCCATGTCTCTCTCAAACTCAATGGGAAGAGGCTCATTGGCATCATTAAGAGGATTGACCAAGGAGGACAAAAAATCATCAATGATGGAATCCTTATCTTGGTCGATCTCTCTCAATTCTCCCTTTCTCTCCTCCACTTCAAATACTCTATTTTCTCCCTCTTATTCCAACTCATGCTCTATCTCTTCTTCTTTTCCTTGTGGCTCTATGCTCTCCTCTTCACTACACCCTTCAATTGCTCCTTCACACTCTTCAAGACGAGTGCCTTGATCGGATGAGCGTAGTAGAACTAAGCGGTTCACCGCTTCGGCTATGGTAGCCATTAATTGCCCTTGTATGCTTCGGAATCCTTCTTGCTCTTGGAGAAAGGCTTGAAGGTCTTGTTGGTCTTGGTCCAAGGGTGGAAAACCTTCATATTGGGGTGATAATTGAGATTCATAATTTGGGAGAAAGGTTGTATATGTGGGAGGTTACTCATGTTGGCAAGTGTTTAGAGGTGGTATGTAAGAACGTGGGTGTTGGTATTGGTGTGGTGTTTGATAATGTGGTGATTGAGGGTTATGTTGGGGGTATGGGTCATAGGCATATGGTGGTGGAAGTGCATAATCAAAGTAAAATCCACCATATCCTTAGGTTGGGTATGTGAATTGGGAAGGGTATGGCTCATTGTAATATAGAGGAGGTAGCTCCTTCAAAAATTGATGCTCCAATCCCATGATGCAATCCAAAATTGAAGTTATCAATCCCTACAAAATAAGCACAACCAAGCTCCAAACAAAGAGGGTGATAACTCATAGAGAAAATTGAAAATAACAACTAAAGACATCAATTAACAAAATAAACAAAGTCCTAATTACCAACAAAAGCAAACAAACAACCAAAAAGTATCTATTCACACTATGGACATATTTACAACAACCAAAATATAGCACTCATGACGCTAGCTCCCCGGCAACGGCGCCAAAATTTGACAATGACCAAAAGCATGGGTTTGGATTTTCACACTAAAAATAGGATTGACGTTGCAAGTATAGTCCAAACCCAACAATTGATCATCAATCAAATTATAATCTTAAAGATATCACAATCAACACAAAATAACTGGGAGTTTTAAATCCCGTGTCATCTTCCCTAGGAACTAATGCCAAAGAGTGCACACAATTTTGGTTGTGAGAATCAAAGGGGTTTTTAATGATAGAGAGCAAACAAAATAAAGGAATTAAAGAACAAGACAAAATTTGCAATTAATAAACTAATGAATGACCAAAAGAACCATGTATGTAATATAAACAAGTAAGGCTAAAAAGTAATGGAAAAGTGGTTCAAAACATAAATGAAACCTTGACTTGGGATGAGTTATGGAATCCCTTCCTTGCCATAGCCACAACTTTGATAATTATGATGGATTAGTCTCACTAAATCAACCCTTAACATCGAAGGATAAGTCAAGTGAGCATAATTGTTATTAATCCACAAATCCTAGTTAACTTACCAAATTAATTGGTAAAAAGCTAGCATTAGTAGAAATAATAACAACTAATAACCCAAGAATTATCACTAAATATTGGACATTATGGCTCTAGTAATCCATAAACTCATTTTCCCCAAGCCAACGGGTGGAAATTACCCCATAATCAAAATTGGCATTTTATCAAACACATAGAGGGCATAAACATAAAACATGGCAAAATTGGGAAAATGGTAAAAGTTATGAACCATAAATGCTCAAAATCAATAAAGGCAACTCAAACAAACATATAAAAGCCATCAAACATCAAATTAAACAACTAGGAATCCAAAATTGTAAGACTATGTAAATATGGACAAAGGAGGTGAAAATAAAAGCAAGTGTAGAACAAGTGGTATAATAAAAGAGAGAATTAAAGAAATACTAATAATAAAATTGCTATAATCCCAAATCAAAACTTGAAGTATAAAATGCTACAAACCCTAACTAAGAACCCTAAGAGAGAATTTCCTAATCTACACTACTCCTACTCCTACTATGTGTTTTTCCAATTCCAAGATGGCTCCCTAAGCTAATCTTTCATATGAGATGTTGCCCCCTTGATATAGCCTTTGATTTCAACCTCAAGCCTTCATAAATGGGCCAAAAAGAGTCCTAAAATGCAAGTGCACGTGCATTTTTAATGAAGGCACGCACTGGTACCTGTGCGTATGCACAGATGTGTACATGCGCACAGGTCGCTGAATCTACACTTGTGCATACGCACAGGGAGTTGTGCATACGCACACATGGCTGTGTGCTTCTCCTTTGTTTTCTTCATGTTTTCTCCCTTTGTACATGCTTCCTTCCATTTTCGCCTTGCCAAACTTGTCTCTAGGATCTAAAATCACTCAACAAACATGTCATGGCATCGAATGGCATAAAAGTGGTATTAAATTGCTCAATTTAAGCACAAAAATGCATGTTTTCACATTTAGGTTCAATTTAGGGATCAAACACAAAAGTATGCTATTTTTGTGAATAAGTGTGAGTTTATGTGATGAAATCTATCTAGTTATAGCCAAAATATATCATCAAATATGGATTCATCAGTTTCCCTCTGAGAACTCTTCGGTTGGAATTTTTTTGTTTCTCCACCCTTTTGGAACCTTTTTCTTGCTCTTGTTTTCTTTCTTTGGTGACCCTTCTTTCTTGGCAGCAGGCCTTATGTCAGGGGCTTTCTTCTTAATGATCAATCTTGTAACCTCTTTTTGTAATCCCTTCTCAGCTTTATTATCCTCATGACCCTTTTGTTTTTCTTTAATGTCTGTCTTTTGCACCAAGGGTGAGTTGATGAGTGCTTCCTTGGGTTTTTCCTTCCAGTTTAAGTCTTTCTCCTCAATTCTCATGCAACCTTTCTTTTTAGCAAGATGCTGCATCTCCTTAAAGACATTTAGAATGATCTGCTCATCATGTGCTATCAAGGTCATTTCTCCTTTCTCCACATCAATGATGGCTCTTGCTGTGGCTAGGAAAGGCCTTCCTAATATGATAGAATCGCTTCCCTCTTCATCTAGATCCAGGATCACAAAATCCGCTGGAAATATGAACATACCCACCTTGACTAAGAGATTCTCAATCACTCCATTGGGGATTACCATTGATCTATCAGCAAGTTACAAGGACATCCGTGTAGGCTTTACTTCTTCTATAGACAACCTTTTCATCATAGATAGAGGCATCAGATTAATACTTGATCCTAGATCACACAGTTCCTTATCAATGGATATGTTTCCAATGGTGCAAGGCAAAAAGAAGCTCCTAGGATCTTCGAGTTTTGGTGGGAGACCCTTTTGAATTACGGCACTGCATTCTTGTGTCAAGATCACAGTCTCTTTTTCATTCCAGCTTCTCTTCTTGTTAATGAGCTTTTTGAGGAATTTTGCATATAAAGGCATCTACTCCAATACTTCAGCAAGGGGGAGGTTGATTTCCAACTTCTTTAAATCCTCTAGAAACTTGGGAAATTGTTGGTCTTTGAGCTCTCTTTGCAACTTTTGAGCGTATGGCAGAGGAGGAATGTAATGTTTCACCTCCTTCCTCTGTTCTTGTGGATGCTCTTCCATGACTTGCTTTCCTTTCCTTGGAGCTTGTGGTTCTTCCTCCTTCTTCTTGAGCTTCTCCTGGTCCTTCTCTTCAGTTGCCACTTTACTATCAACCTTGTCATTTTCTAATGTCCTTCCACTTATGAGTTGAATTGCTTTGCATTCTTCTTTGGGATTTGGAATGGTGTCACTTGGGAAAGTGTTGGTTGGTCTCTTAGCTGGCTGTTTGGACAATTGTGCAATTTGTCTTTCTAGATTTCTCAGTGAGGCTTCATGATTCTTGTTGGCCAATTCTTGATGCTTTATCATTTTCTCCATCATCAACTCCAAGTTGGAGATTCTTTGGGATTCCTGAGGTGGTTGTGGCTGAGTGTGGGATGTAGATGGTGGATAAAAGATATTTTGGTTAGTTGATGGGTTATTTGGTGGATAGTAATTGGATGGGGGGTGATTATTTTGTGGTTTTCTATATGGGTTTTGGTTAGTGGTTTGATGATTGTGGTGGTTTGTGTTACGGGAGTTGTTTTGGTTGGTGTTTCTTTGCCATGAGTTCTGGTTCTCTCCCCACTTTAGATTGGGGTGGTTCCTCCAAGATGAGTTATAAGTGTCTCCATGGAACTTATTCTGTCTGTAACACCCCAATTAACCTAAGCCTTACCTCTAGTCGTAAAGCAAAGGTTAACCAAAGGTTACGACAATTCTAAGGCTTACACATATTTATACAGAAAGAAATAATATATTCTAGAAGCCTGATGAAAGATTAAAGCTCAAAGTCACATAATGCGGAATTACATACGTGAAGCGTTTGCACATGATAACTAAACACATTCGTCACGAAAGGATACAAAACATAATATATACGACCTTGCAATAAAGCTCATTAAAATACAAGGTATTAATTAATAGATCAACAAAATAAATATATATATATATATATATATATATATATATATATATATATATATATATATATATATATATATATATATATATATATATATACTATACAAAAGAAGACTAGCCACTGCCTGCGGAGTTTAGGCCGACTAGCCCAAACAGAGAAATACAGAGTCCTTGAAAATAAAACAGCTTATACAACCTATCTCTCATGTAAGCCTCTAGGGCCCTAAAGTCTAAAACCAAAAAGGGGGAGAGAAAGTACTACAACAAAATAAAATATAAATACACCAGGAAGAACCATACTCTGCTCTGCCACCATGTCCGCAATTTCACCGAGGTGAATTACGACCTGCATCTGAAAAACAACAACAAAGTATGGAATGAGAACCGGAGGTTCTCAATATGGTAACAGTGCCCAATGATGTAAGATATAAGGCTCCGGGACGCCGAAGGCAATCTTAGAACTTCACATAACATACGGATATTCAACCTTAGAATAAAATATAATTAACGTAAACCTTAAACAATAAACAGGGTTTCTAAACTTAAAGGATTCTAACTAATACTAATCACACCACTGTATCTCACAGCCTTTGCCAACCTTAACCTCCATGCGATCCCATCGCCACCGCCTACCTAACCTCCTCAGCACCACACAATCACAATTAATGCAAACAAGTAAAACACAGATAATATTCATATACAACAAGTAGATCAAGAAGCAGGTAGACATGTTATACAATTAGGAAAACTCAAGTAAACAAAGCAAGCAAGCATATAGAAGATGCACATGATGAATTTCTGCCCTATTGGCTGTGATATCACATGTCGGTTAATGCCAAACCCGACAAAAAATCTGGCCGACAACTCCCGGATCAGTCTCTCTATTGCGCATAAGGAGGAATAATTTCGAGGGATGAGTGCCCTACCACGTTCTCCTTTCAGAAGGAAACATTCCGAGGGAGCGTGCCCTACCACCTTCCTCTGGTTTCCGCATGATTCCGTGGGTTAGTGCCCTACCACCTTACAATCAGAGAGAAATCACATTTTCAGGAGGAATAATTCCGAGGGATGAGTGCCCTACCACCTTCCCCTTTCAGAGGGAAACATTCCGAGGGAGTGTGCCCTACCACCTTCCTCTGGTTGCGAGAAATATGAGTGAGAAGCCCGGATTCAACTCTCACATTCGAACATAGGCGGGGGACTACCATAGCCCCTACGATGAATAACAATACATATCGTAATCACATTTTCAATATCAGAGACCACTGCTCACAACACACTTCCACTCGTACTCGCCACAACCATCATCAGTACATAAGTTCCTTTCTGAACTCCTTAGTTCACCAGTTTTTCAATTCCAATACCATCATCCTTTCTCATCTACCATACCCATCCTCAATACACCAGAAACCTACAACTCTGTTTACTAACTTTCTAACGTAAAACCCAAATTAAACCTCCTAGGACCTTTCCCTTATTCTAATACCCAAAAATAAGCCCAAAAGTCTTAAAATGGTGTCACAGAAGCTTACAAGCTTGTTGGGAAGGTCAAATAGTTGAAAACAAGTTTTAAATTTGAGAAACAGGGCATGTGCGTATGCACAAAAGTGTGCGCGCGCACGCCCAAGAAGATTTTTAAAGTGTGCGTACGCACAGGTACAAAAATTCATAAGTCTGTTCATTCGCACAAGCTTTGCTAGTGCCCCAACAGACTGACCTTCCCAACGTGTGTGAGCGCACAGGGCTGTGCGTACGCATAGCTTGTAAAACTGCATTGGTGTGTGCATGCGCACAAGGCTGTGCGTATGCACATACCAGAAATCACAAAATTCTGCAACTCTGCAGAATTTTAGATTTCGACACCAATCTTTGAATGATCATAACTTACTCTACAAAATTCCAAAATTTATAAACTTTATATCAAATCGAAGAGTTTTCAATAATCTTTAATTCTAATCCAAATTCAACAGATTTTGAAAACTGAAGAAAAAGTTATGATCAAACAAAGTTTGCTAAAAATCCATTTTTTACCCAAAACCTCATAACCTCAAATTTTTAACCAATCTCAATCCAAACCTAATCAATCACATATCAACCATACCATAACAACCCAAGAATTCATACCAAATACTACTTTACCATCTTCTCAATTTCAAAAACCTCTAAGCCATTCAACAACTCTAAATCTAACCAATTCACATATCTCAATTTACCAATCTTCACAAACCACATCCAACCAAAACAATATCAAACTTCCAATTACAACACAATCTACCCCTTTTGATTACCATTCATCATTCACACCAATTTTTCCATCACACTTCAACATTCTCAATCTCAATTCTCAAACATATAATATTACAAACAATTTTCTAACCAAAACGTTCACAATCATTATTCTATCATCAATTTCAATATCAATCTCCCATATCCAACTACCAACATCAATATAGCTATTTATCACCCATTCCAAATCATCAACTACCATGCAACACTTTCATCAACATAACCAAAGTTTATCCATTCATCATAATTCATCATACCTCAACATTTAACAACTCAACAATCATATCAACAACCCTCATCCACAATACCAATCATTAATACTCATTAACACCAATAATTCCCAATAATCATTATTAACCACACTAATCCAATACAACTAACAATTAACATCAATTCACATTTAAATACTCATACACCAATAACATTCAATCCTATCTTAGGGTCAACTAGCCTAAGTTTCTAGAAACATTACATATTACATAAAGGAAACCGAAACCATACCTTAGCCGATTCCCAAACGCTCCAAACACCAAAACGAAACCACCAAACTTGATCCAAAGCCTCAACCAACTCCAACAAACACCAAAGCTCAAACTGACAACACATATATCACCAAGATCAAAATCTAAGTTACATAAAATAACTAAACACAAGGGTTTAGTGAAACCTTACCTTACCCAACGAGATTAGGGATAAAATCCAACAATTACCTGCTACTAGAGATCACCTAAACAAGCAAAACCACAAAACTTGCTCAAAACCCCAACAAAAAATGTGGAGAAATTTAGGGCACGAAACTGGAGAGTGAGCTGTGAGCCCTTACCATATTTCTTTAGATATAAAGGAAGAGCTCGTCGAGTGCTTCGCGTGGCCGCAAATGGCTCGTCAATTGGAGGTCCGAAGCTCAAGTTATCGCGAGTTAAAGTGAGGAGTGAATAGTGTTTTCTTCTCTCTTCTCCCCTCTCCTTCTTGCAGCTGGTGTGTGTGTGTTTATGGGTGTGTTGTGTTGAATGGTTTCATTAATGAACCCTTATATATATTGGGCTTGGGCCCAACTTGGGCCTGGTCCAACCCGTTAGCATTTTTAGCCCGTTCAGCCCAACTTTGGGCCAAACCTTTAACACTGACGGCCGGTTTTTCATTTCTAATATTTTTCTAAGGTTTTCGACTGTTTTCACTTTTTCTCGCATAGTACCGGGCAGACTTAAACCGGCTCGACCGGTTCAACTGCCGGTTCACAGTTTTTCACAGTTTTTCGCAGAAAACACATTTTCTGACTCGGAAAGACCTACTGAGTCCAAAAATCATATTTAAATCCCCAAATTCTCATTCTAACTTTTTGGAACCTAATTTGGGCATTTAAATTATTTTATTCCTGAAAACTCCAGTTCTTACATCCTCCCCTCCTTAAAAAGATTTTTGCCCTCGAAAATCGAATCACACGATGTAATATATATATTCTCCACGAAACATTCTGCTTTCAACGTTATCAACCCGACAAGTTGCCCAAGCATCTCGTTCACCATCATCCTACCGTGTCGATGTGCTCTCTCGCCTTCCACTACGTTACTTTGATTATCGTCGTTAAGAATTTGAAAATTTTCCTTAAACCAAATACTGATGTTATAATATTTTTCAAAACCTTTAAAACAAGTTCAATCTAAATGAGCCTATTGTTAAAACCTTATCAAAAGTCAAAAACCTTTCATTTGTAAATCAATTACTTTGAAATACGATTTTTCCGAAATTCATTAGAATCCTTAAATCGAAACTTTTCGATTTGAATCCTTTTGATAAATCAAATTTGCAAACCAAAATCACAAGTTAACAAAATCTTAGGACTCACTTTCCTTTTTTAAATCATATCTTTTGACCAAAAGTTCCAGTCCTAGTTTCAAAACCAAATCATTCAAACCAGAGTTTCCAAACCAAGTTTAAAAATCAACCTAAGCTTTAAAACTTTTTCAACACGAACGACGATAGTCTATACTACGAAGATAAGTTGAGGTTTGGCCATCGGCTTCATAATTACCTCAACCCTGTTGTTGTGATTGACCCGCCTCAGGTGTTCCTCGGCGTGGGAAATCTCTAACCAAATGTCCCGGTGAGCCACACTTATAACATAGTTTCTTACGCAACTGGCATGGCCTATTCAAATGGTAGTTCCCACACTCTTGACATTTCATATTGGGGGGTAAGCTCTTGACCGCTTCCCTTTACCATATCTCTTGAAGTCCTGTCCCCTTGACCTAAGGTAATCGTCGCGTTCCCTACTAGTGTTGCCCCCATGAGTGTCCCTTGACGAGGCTACCGTCTTTGCTTGTTCCTCAACCACTCTTGCCTTGTTCACCAGATCGGAGAAAATCCGAATCTCCATGGGAGGCACAGTAGACATGATGTTGTCCTTCAAGCCCCTTTGATACTGGACACACTTCCAACTTTCATAGGTCTCCGGGGCACCCTGAGATGCCTTAGAAAACCTATAGAGTTCCTGAAATCGGTTGGTATAGTCCGCCATAGATAAGGAACCTTGCTTCAGCTTCATAAGTTCTATCTCCTTCGCTTCCCTTGTAGACTCAGGAAAGTACTTCTTGTAGAAGGCTGTTCGGAATACCTCCCAAGGAACATCGGCGTTCTGAAGTTGGAGCAAGCGGCATTCTGCCTGCCACCAATGCTGGGCCTCTTCCAGAAGCTGATAAGCAGCAAACTCCACGTATTGGTTGTTCGGGACATGCTGTGCTTGCAGTGCACGCTCCATAGCTTGGAACCAGTTATCCGCTTTCGTGGGATTGGTCAATCCTTTGAAAGTCAGTGGGTAAACTTTCAGAAACGTAACTAGGGTCATCGGAGCACCTCCCAAGTTATCACCATTTCTGTCTCCATTCCCCGTCGGTTGGCCTAACCTCTGCGCAGCTTGTAGAGTCGCAGCAGCATTCGCCTCCATGGTGTTCGCAAGATTTGCCATTGTCGCCATGAACTCGGCATGGTTATCGGCTGGTTGCTTGCTTCTACTCTCTCTTTGTGAACGTGTACAACCTCGTCCGCGAGTAGCCGTTAGGGTTCCTGTCTACACCAAACAATCGATATCAAGGTGATCAGTCTCAATATCAAAAGCCTAGTGCTTCCGTTATCCCAAACAGGCACTCACAAACAAGCATGTTATATAATATCAAGTAGATATCTGAATAGCACCAAAGAAAAGACATACAGAGTATTCAACGAAGCACAATCGGTCCATCCCTCAGGCTCACGAGGATGAACCTCTCTGATACCACTAAATGTAACACCCCAATTAACCTAAGCCTTACCTCTAGTCGTAAAGCAAAGGTTAACCAAAGGTTACGACAATTCTAAGCCTTATACATATTTATATAGAAAGAAATAATATATTCTAGAAGCCCGATGAAAGATTAAAGCTCAAAGTTGCATAATGTGGAATTACATACGTGAAGCGTTCGCACACGATAACTAAACGCATTCGTCATGAAACGATACAAAACATAATATATACGACCTTGCAATAAAGCTCATTAAAATACAAGGTATTAATTAATAGATCAATAAAGTAAATATATATATATATATATATATATATATATATATATATATATATACTATACAAAAGAAGACTAGCCACTGCCTGCGGAGTTTAGGCCAGCCCAAACAGAGAAATATAGAGTCCTTGAAAATAAAACAGCTTATACAACCTATCTCTCATGTAAGCCTCTAGGGCCCTAAAGTCTAAAACCAAAAAGGGGGAGAGAAAGTACTACAATAAAATAAAATAGAAATACACCAGGAAGAAGCATACTCCGCTCTGCCACCATGTCTGCAATTTCACCGAGGTGAATTATGACCTGCATCTGAAAAACAACAACAAAGTATGGAATGAGAACCGGAGGTTCTCAGTATGGTAACAATGCCCAATGATGTAAGATGTAAGGCTCTGGGACACCGAAGGCAATCCTAGAACTTCACATCACATACGGATATTCAAGTTTAGAATAAAATATAATTAACGTAAACCATAAACAATAAACAGAGTTTCTAAACTTAAAGGATTGTAACTAATACTAATCACACCACTATATCCCACAACCTTCGCCAACTTTAACCTCCGTGTGATCCCATCGCCACCGCCTACCTAACCTCCTCAGCACCACACAATCACAATTAATACAAACAAGTAAAACACAAATAATATTCATATACAACAAGTAGATCAAGAAGCAGGTAGACATGTTATACAATTAGGAAAAATCAAGTAAACAAAGCAAGCAAGCATATAGAAGATGCACATGATAAATGTCTATCCTATTGGCTGTGATATCACATGTTGGTTAATACCAAACCCGACAGAAAATCCAGCCGACAACTCTCGGATCAGTCTCTCTATTGCGCATAAGGAGGAATAATTCTGAGGGATGAGTGCCCTACCACCTTCTCCTTTCAGAGGGAAACATTTCGAAGGAGCGTGCCCTACCACCTTCCTCTGGTTGCCGCATGATTCCGTGAGTTAGTGCCCTACCACCTTGCAATCAAAGAGAAATCGCATTTTTAGGAGGAATAATTCCGAAGGACGAGTGCCCTACCACCTTATCCTTTCAGAGGGAAACATTCTGAGGGAGTGTGCCCTACCATCTTCCTCTGGTTGCAAAAAATATGAGTGAGAGGCCCGGCATCAACTCTCACATCCGAACGTAGGCGGGAGACTACCACAGCCCCTACGACGAATAACAATACATATCGTCATCACATTTTTAATCTCAGAGACCACTGCTCACAACACACTTCCACTCGTACTCGTCACAACCATCATCAGTACATAAGTTCCTTTCTAAACTCCTTAGTTCACCAGTTCTTCAATTCCAATACCATCCTCCTTTCTCATCTACCATACCCATCCTGAGTACACCAGAAATCTACACCTTCGTTTACTAACTTTCTAACGTAAAACCCAAATTAAACCTCCTAAGACCTTTCCCTTATTCTAATACCCAAAATAAGCCCAAAAGTCTTAAAATGGTGTTACAGGAGCTTACAAGCTTGTTGGGAAGGTCAAATAGTTGAAAATAAGTTTTAAATTTGAGAAACAGGGCGTGTGGGTACGCACAAAAGTGTACGCGCGCACGCTTAGGAAGATTTTTAAAGTGTGCGTAGGCACAGGGGTGAGCGTACGCACAGGTACAAAAATTTCACAAGTCTGTTCACTCGCACAAGCTGTGCTAGCACGACCAACAGACTGACCTTCCCAACGTGTGCGTGCGCACAGGTTGTAAAACGCCATTGGTGTGTGCGTGCGCACAAGGCTGTGCATGCGCACATACCAGAAATTACAAAATTCTACAACTCTGTAGAATTTCAGATTTCGACACCAATCTTTGAATAATCATAACTTCTTCTACAAAATTCCAAATTTTATAAACTTTATATCAAATCGAAGGGTTTTCAATAATCTTGAATTCTAAACCAAATTCAACATATTTTAAAAACCGAGGCAAAAGTTAGGATCAGACAAATTTCACCAAAAATCCATTTTTTTGCCTAAAACCTCATAACCTCAAATTTTTAACCAATCTCAATCCAAACCAAATCAATCACATATCAACCATACCATAACAATCCAAAATTTATTCCAAATACTTCTTCAACCATCTTCTCAATCTCAAAAACCTCTAAGCCATTCAAAAACTCTAAATCCAACCCAATTCACATATCTCAATTTACCAACCTTCACAAACCACATCCAACCAAAATAATATCAAACTTCTAATTACAACACAATCTACTCCTTTTGATTACCATTCATCATTCAGACCAATTTTTCCATCACACTTCATCATTCTCAATCTCAATTCTCAAACATATAGCATTACAAATAATTTATTCTATCATCAATTTCAATATCAATCTCCCATATCTAATTACCAACATCAATATAGCCATTTATCATCTATTCATAATTTAGCACGCTATAGCAAGTCCCCGGCAACGACACCAAAAATTGACGTGTCAAAAATTAGCCGATTAAGAAATTAATATAGAAATAACGTTGCGAGTATAGTTCCTAATCAACAAAAATCTACTTATCAATTTAAAAAGGGTTGTCACAAATTTTAGAATAAAAATATTGGGAGTAAAAATCCTAAGTCGTCTCCCAACGAGTTGACAAAAGAGTGCTATTTTATTGGTCAGGAATTTTCTGAGAAATTTTAAGAGTTGGAGGACAGAAAAATAAATGATTTTAAATTAAAGCAATGGAAATTAGCAAGAGAATTTATATAATCAATTAAAAAGCCTTGACCGAGGGAAGATTAATTGGAAGTTCTATCCTTGTTGGATTCTCCCAACTATAATAATAAGAGGTTGTTGTTTTCACTTAGTTAACCCTTACTAAATAAAAAGGAAAGTCAAGTGATTGAGCTAACTCTTATTCACAAGTCGTAACCCACTCCTTATGGAAGGATTAGCGTTAGCAAACTAGAGAAGTAGCCAAAAACTTCCAATTAAAATTAACACTTGAGTATTCCAACTCAAAGGTCTCCTTTTAATCAACCCCCAAGTCAAGTTGGGAGTCTACTCCATTGATGTGGAAACTACTTGCACAGATTTAAAAAGGGAATAAAAGGAAGACATGATAAACTAACTAAAATAATAACAGAAAATTAATTAAAGGTAAAAATAGTTCTTTGCATTAATAAATCCCAAAACCATAAACATACGTATTTGAATAGGGTTAATAGGTAATCAACGAGTAAATGAATAAGAAAACAAACTAGAAGAATGAAACTTCAACGGAGGTAGTGACTCTTCTCAATATCCAAAGCAAAAGCATAAAAAGCATAAAAACTATCAATGTGAAGAAAACCTAGAGGAAGTGTGATTTTTCTCTCTAAGATTCCCCTCTAAAACTAAAACTATGCGAATAAGAATGTGTGTTGAGTCTCTGCTTGTCCCCTAGCTCTAGTCTGTGTTTCTGGGCCGAAAACTGGGTCCAAACTCGGCCCAAAAATTGCCCCCAGTATTTTCTGCGATTTCTGCAGGGAGCGCATGTCACGCGTACGTGTCATTCATGCGTACGCGTGGCCGTGCAAACTCCAATTCACGCGCAAGCGTGAGCCATGCGTGCGCGTCGCTTCCCGCTGGTTGTCTCCTTTATTTCTTGTGCTCCTTCCATTTTTGCAAGCTTCCTCTCCATCCTCTAAGCCATTCTTGCCCTATAAAGCCTGAAAACACTTAACGAACAGATCACGGCATTGAATGGTTTAAAGGGAAATTAAAACACACAATTTAAGGGCTTAGGGAGCAAGTTTTCAATTATAGAACAAAACTAGGAAGGAATTGTAAAATCATAAAATAGTAGTTTATCAATCTTCCCACACTTAAACATTAGCATGTCCTCATGCTAAGCTCATGGAGTTAAAAGGAATGAATGGGGGAAAGTAAGACTCATGAGATGCAACCTATGAATGCAACTATATGCTGAGATGATTCTATCTACTTGGTTAAAAGTAAATAAGTTCTCCAAGACAAACATAAATCAAATTCCACTAATTCAAATCATACAATAAAAGACAAGTAAACTTGTAAGAAGATAGCTCATGAAAGCAAGGAACATAGAATCAAGCATTGAACCCTCACTGGTAATGTATACGTACTCTAATCGCTCAAGTGTCTAGGGTTAATCACTCTACTCTTCTCTAGTCATGCTTTCTAAAACTTTGTTCTTCATCTAACCAATCAACAAATATTTAGTATAACAATGCAAACATCATGAGGTCTTTTTAGGGTTGTAATGTGGCTAACGTAAGGGTGAGGATATATGTATGGCTAAGTGAGCTATAATATTGAATCTTTGACTAACCTAAGCTCTCACCTAACATACACACACACTCTATATAACTCTAAAATCATGCCTAGCTACCCAAAATTCCCACTTTTGTATTACATACTCATGTACCAAATTTTTTTTAACTTCACCACCTATGCATTGATCTTTTATTAAACTTAGCATTGGGGTAATTTGGTCCCCTGATTTGTTTATTTATTTATTTATTTATTTATATATTTATATTGTTTTTTTTTTGAAAGCAAATATAACATATCAATGCACATAGGTATTTGATTTTTCTGGTTTCACATGAGTAGCTACCTAAATTCCCAATATTCACATAAAGTAGAAACTTAACACATTCCTATTAACCCAGGTTCCCACAGTTCCCCACACTTAATTGATACACAATCTCTATCTTAAACTAACCAAAGATTCAATTGGAGTAATTAATTGTTTTTCCTCTTAAGGCTAGTGATGTGGTAAAATATAGAAAAAATGGGGATTAAAAGGCTCAAAGTGGCTAACAAAGGTAAATGGAATGGTAGGCTATTTGGGATAAGTGAGCTAATAACAATTGATGGCCTCAATCATATGTATGCATGCAAATACACTAAACAATGGACATATAGAATGGAACAAAATATAGATTACAATCAAAGAGAAGGAAACACACAAGAATAAAATATTATGGTTAAATAATTTAACCATATAATTAAGCTCAAATCTCACGGGTTGTGTTCTTAGCTATAATTTATGTTCCAAATTACAATCCTCAAACAGGTTTAACAAAAAATTTTTAATTTAAATTAGTAAAATACTATAAAAAGGGTCTTGAAAAGAAACTCTTTACTTTAACCAAGCAAAAAGATACATGCAAACAATTATTATCATGCAATCTATTCTATCTAACAAAAGAAAAAGTTTAATGTTGGTGTTAAGAGAGAGAAGTTACCTCCGGAAGTCAAGGACTGACCTCCCACACTTAAGGCTTGGCACGGTCCTCCGTGCCATCAGTAAGGAGCAAGGTAGAGCTGGAAGCATCACCTCCACTGTCTGGTTCGCCATGGTTCCCTGTGCTATTGGATGAAGGGGAGTCGGGGGTGTCCTTCTATTCTGGAGGTGGGTGTGTACCAGCAATGAGTTCCTTTAGGTAGTTATATCGGCGCTTGTTACAGCGCTCCATTTGCTCCATTCGCCGGTCCTACCGGTCGAACCTCTCAAGGATCTGAAGGAACATCTGATAGATGGATGGTGCTTGTGGTGTGGATGATGGTAGAGTGGAAGAAGGAAGAGTATCCAAAGATGGACCTACAGGCTGACTCGCAGAGGGAACTGGCGGTCTGATGTACTTCCCATTTGGGACATACTGGTCGGCTCTAGGGATTATAACCTTCGTGTCACCTGCCCGATAGGACACACCTGCTGCAGAGACCAAATCTGAAACCAAGGCGGGGAAAGCCAGGTTACCTGAAATCTGTACATGTCTCATTGCTTGCCGGGTGTGTCGGGGTAGATTGAGGGGTTGCTCTGTCAGGATGCACCAGATGAGAACAGCCATGTCTGCTGTGAAGGTTGACTCGTGATTGCTTGGAAATATATAGTGGGACATAATCTATGCCCACACGTGAGCCTCCAGGGTGAGTGACTGGGTTGAGATGCTCTTGGGTTTGGAACGATGCTGCCCGTAGATCCAGGTGCTGCCAGGTTGGGCTATAACTCCAAGGACGCTATCCTAGTCGAACTAATACATCTGACGCTTAAGAGAGGCTTCTTGATATGCATCTTATCCCTCTGGACTAGGTGGAAGGTCCAGGGCTGTCTATATGGCACTCTCGGAGATAGAGACTTGCTGCTGACGAACGTAGACAGTCTACAGAGTAGGCGAGTGGAAGTTGGAGTAGAATTCAACGACCCATGATAAGTTGGCCTCTCGCGGCTATCTCCTAAAAAAATCTCCACTGTCTCCTCTATATGCGGGGATCCACAAAATCAACAAAGTGTGTTGGGACAATGAGTAGATGCTCATTGTTGTAGTTTCTCTCAGCTAGGATGGGGAACATCTGTTCGCTATAACGGTTAGTGAACCGCGTGGAGTCCCGTGCGGGAAAGGCTTTTTCAGATTCATCAACTTTAATGATCCTCTTCACCTGCTTTGTTGGCGGCTTTATGCTTGTAGATGGAAGCGCCTTGGCCGGTGTTCTCTTGATTCCTCTCCTTGCTGGGGTCTTGTCAGTGGCCTTCTCTTTTCCTTTCTTGGTACCCATGCCTAAGGAAGAAAGAAAGAGGAAGAAGGTGAAATATATAGATAACTAAAATCGGAGGGAAGAAAATACCAAGTGATAATGAATGCCAAAGAAAAGATCATAGCTTAAATACATGGTAGCTACAACATGTAGGTAAGACATCGAGTAAGAGCAAGAGGACAATTCTGAATTAAATAGATGCAAGAGGGTAAAAGCATGCAAGGAATAGGCAAGAGAAGCATAACTCAAGCATCAACTAATAAATGTGCCAATTTATAGAGTACTTGTATGATGACAATTGTGAATGACAATTCCAAATACATGTGGAGTACAAGTGTGGTGAAAAAGGTGCATTCAAGTAAAAGAGTAAAACAAAATAGAGTTCAAGATGCCATAGGTGCTTTTTCACAAACACTTGGTGAGCAAGTTAAAGTAGGAATGAAAATAATATAATCCAAATGTATATGAGAGCCAAATTAAAATATCAACTGTCAAATCACTCCTCATAATATCCACAAGCTTTATTATAGTAAGGTAACATCCAATTAAAATTCCAACACCAACATAAGAATGCCAGAAAAAGAAAAGAAAAAGAAACCATAGATAATTAAGCTAAAAGAGAATTTGAGAAAAAATAATTAAATGCAATAATGAAAGAGTAGATGGGAGGAAGAAAAGAAACCTGGTGGGGAAGATGAAGAAGATAAGAAGAAAGTAATAGATATGAAGAAAGAATAAGGAAGAAAGAAGGAATAAGTGGGATTGAAAAGAATTAGGATTCGGGGAGAGATAATTTGAAATCAGGCGCTGAGGTGGTTTAATTGCGTGTCGCATGTGACGCATACGCGTGCAAGACGCGTACGCATGGGTCGCACAGATTGAATAGTGATGCATAAGCGTCGGGCTCGCGTACGCGTGCCTTTGATTGTGCGAATCACGCGAAGGTATCAACGCGTACGCACAACTCTCTGTTTGATACGCACGAGAGGCGAAAATGCATACGACGCGTGCAACGCGCACACGTACGCGTGGTCTTGCTTGTGCGCAAGGCACGCCACCAGCACCACTCCTGCCCAGCTCTCTGTTCAATTCTAATTTTTCTCGCACTCACATGTGACGCGTACGCGTCAGCGACGCTTGCGCGTCGAGTTATTTTTTTTTTTCAGATGCAAAATACAGCATGCAAATGAATATGCAGAAATTATGAATGACTACTGCGGAAATTAAAATAAAATAGACTATGAATGAGAAGAAACGATCATAGGGTGATTGGTATGGGGAGGTCGATTCCGACTTCCGTGGGTTAGTTATTTTCTTCTCAACACCATTGTTTTATTTTCTTTGTTAGTTCATTGTTGCATTTGCATGTTTGATTGCATGTTTGCTTAATTTTGTGCATATTTTACCACTACTTGGTTGAAGTAACGAATTCTTTTTCAAGAAACTTTTTATAGAATTTCACTAATTTGAATTAAAATTTTTGTTAAGCTTGCTTGAAGAAATTTATTTTGGAATATAGTTTAGAGCTTGAACACATAAAACCAGTGAGATTTTGAGCCTATTCAATTGGTTGCACTTTATCAACCAATATTTTATTTTTGGTGTGTGTTTTTCTCTCTAAAATTGTGATATTTGTCTTGCTTAATTCTATATTTCCATTATTTGATGTATGCATGCACCTATATGATTGAGGCTTTTGTTTCACTGAGCTTACATACCCATATGGCCTTACCCTTTCACTATCATTTGCAAACCAATGTTGAGCCTATTATACCCCTTTGTTCTTTACTTTAGCTCATCAATAACTCTAAGCGGAAAACAATAATGTCCTTAATTTGAATCCTTGGTTAGCTTAGATTAGTGAGAGTGCTCATGAATTAAGTGTGGGGAAAGTGGGTTTGGAAACATTTGGTTTTGGGAATTAAGTATGTTAGACTTCTTTGTGAAAATGTGAAAAAAATGTTGAGCATATATTCTTGCACTCAATACCTTAATCATATGCATTGAGAAAAATAAGAAAAACAAAAGAAAAAAATATAAAAATAAAAATAAAAATAAAAATAGAAGTAAAAAAAAGGAGAAAAAGAAAAGAAAAAGAGCAAATAAGTAAAAGGGGACAAAATACCCCAAAGTAAATGGTGAAAGCAATGCATATGTAATGTACTCGAAATTAGAATGAATGAATATGTGGAAAACATGGTTAATGGATAGTTAGATATTGTATTATGATTACATGGATTGTCTAAGTTAAGTGGAAAGTTTAAGTTAATTAAGGACTCAGATTTTAGTCCACTTGACCAAATACAATCCTACCTTGACCCTAACCCTATTACAACCCTTGAAAAGACCTCTTGATATGTGTATTTGTGCATCAAATTATTTGTTGATTAGTAGAAGAAGAGCAAGCCTTAGAAAGCAAAGTTAGTAGAGAATTGAGAGAATCGAACCCTAAACACTTGAGTGATTAGAGTGTATACATTTCCAGTGAGGGTTCGATGCTCGACCCCTTGTTCCCGACTTTCATGAGCTATCTTCTTTTGCAAGTTTACTTGTACCTTATTTTATGATTTGAATTAGTGAAATCCAGTTCATATTTGTTCTTAAAAGATTTATTTACTTTTAACCAAGTACGTAAGAGCATTTTGCATTTAGTTGCATTCATATAGATAGGTTGCATTGCATAAGTTCTACCATTCTGCCTTCACTCTTTTGGTTCTCTTGAGCTTAGCATGAGGACATGCTAATGTTTAAGTGTGGGGAGATTTGATGCACCACTATTTCGTGGTACATTTTGTACTTAATTGAGTGGATTTTATCCACTAAACTCACACTTATTCATATAATTCCCATGTTTTACTTTTTCCTTCCTAATTTTGTGCTATGATTGAAAATATGCTTCTTTGCCCTTAAACTTGTTAATTTTAATCCTCTCTTATTACCATTCGATGTCGTGATATGTTTGTTAAGTGTTTTCAGGGTTTATAGGGCAGGAATGACTTAGAGGATAGAAAGGAAGCATGCAAAAGTGGAAGGAATACAAGAAATTGAAGGAATTGTTAAGCTGTCAACCCTGACCTCTTCGTACTAAATCGACCATAACATGAGCTACAGAAGTCCAAATGAGACGGTTCTAATTGCGTTGGAAAGCTAACATCTGGGGCTTCGAAATAATATGAAATTTGTCATAGTTTCCTTGCTGTTAGGTGACGCGTATGCGTGCATGACGCGTACGCGTGGATGGTGCGGCAGACAAGCGACGCGTATGCGTGACAGAGCCACGTGCTGGACGTATCAGAAATCACTGGGGGCGATTTCTGGGCTATTTTTGGCCCAGTTTCATGCTAAAAAATACAGATTAGAGGCTGGGAGTGGAGTAGAAACAGGGGACACTTCTCATTATTCACAATTTAGGTTTTAGATGTAGTTCCTAGGGAGAGAGGATCTCTCCTCTCTCTAGGCTTTAGGATTTCTCTTAGTTTTAGATTTATTTCTTCTCAATTCTAAGTTCAATGTTCCTTTAATTTAGTTTCTCTTCTACTTTTATTTGTCTTAGCATTCTAGTTATTTATTTCCCTTGTTGATTATTCTATGTTGCCAATTTAGTCTATGCATTCTAATGTTAGATTGAATTTCTTATTTAATGCAAATTGAGGTATTTCATATTTATGATTGTTCTCTTCAATTTAGGATATTGATGCTTTCAATTGGTTGTTTGGATTTAATATTCTTTGCTAGTTTTCTATGCTTTTATGTTGTGCCTTCCAAGCGTTTGATAAAATGCTTGGGAGGATTTTAAGTTAGATTTTTATGTTCTTGATTTTGGTTGAGTAATTGGAGACTCTTGAGTTATCAACTCCTTTGTTGATTGATAATTGAGAAGTTGCTAGTTGGTTTGGATCCCTTTAAAGCTAGTCTTTCCTTAGGAGTTGACTAGGACTTGAGGAATCAAATTGATTCATCCACTTGACTTTCCTCCATAGTTAGAGGTTAACTAAGTGGGAGCAATAGATAATTGATGTCATAATTGATGATGATAATAAGGATAGGAATTCCAATTCTCAATACTTGTTAAGACTTTTCTTAATTGTTATTTTATTTCCTTGTCATTTACATTCCTTGTTTAACATTTCAAAAACCCAAAAAGATACTTTTCTCATAACCAATTATAAGTACACTTCCCTGCAATTCCTTGAGAGACGACCCGAGGTTTGAATACTTCGGTTTATTTTTATTGGATTTACTTTAGTGACAACAAAATTTTTGTATGAAAGGATTCTTTGTTGGTTTAGAAACTATACTAGCAATGAGAATCTATTGAGGAATTTTAACCCGTCAAAAATCCGTTCATCAAAATGGCACCGTTTCTGGGAAAAACGACGTGCACGCGTCGGGGATACATACGTGTGATGGGGCTTTTGTTCCCAGCGCAGTTCCAGTCCCACACCAATATAACTCTCTGGCCAAACACCATTTATAGTAATAGTAACCATGCATGGACCTGGATCACTACATTTTTCAGGTATATCACCCATTAAAGCAGAGATAGAGCTACCTAGAGGAATAGTTTCTAAATTCTGTCTTTTATCTTTGTTCATGCATAAATCTTTTAGAAACTTCGCATATTTAGGTACCTGGCAAATGGCATCAAAAAAGGGGATTGTTACCTCAACCTTTTTGAAGATCTCCACTATCTTGGGGTCTAGCTCCATCTGTTTCCTGGATTTCCTAGCAAGGTGTGGAAATAGAATGGGAATGGCTTCTCTTGTAACTTCAACTTCCTTTGGTGCTCCATTCCCTGGTTAAACTGCTTCACCTTCAACCATGTCTTGTACTTCCTCCTCTTCTTCAACATCCTCCACCTCAACAATGTCTTCAGCTTGGATATCTTCCCTTGAGCTTGGCTCCTCCTGACTTCTCTCTTTCAGTGTGGTTCCGGACCTCAAAATAATGGCGTTGACTCCACCTTTGGGGTTGGGTAAAGTTTGAGAAGAAAGTGCACTGGAGCTTGAAGGTTGATTGTTGGGAGTGGGAGGTGGTTCCATCCTGGAGATAAGAGCTTGTAAAGTGGAGGTAAGACCATTGATGCTAGAGGTAAGTGTATTTTGAAGGTTGTTCTGTCCTTGTACAAGAGAATGAAGCACCTCATCATTGGTAGAAGAAGGAGGATAAGTAATCTAAGGGGCTTGTGACGAACAAAATTCTCGCGCGATTTAGAATTTTCACAAATAAAATCGCGTTGTAAGTATAGCTTCTAGACCAACAAGAATTCCTTTCGTACAAAAATTTGGTTGTCACAAGTAACAAAACCCAATAAAATTTATAACCGAAGTATTTAAACCTCGGGTTGTCTCTCAAGGAATTACAGGGCAGTATGATTTATTATTGGTTATGAAAAAGGTAAAATTTTTGGGTTTTCGAAATAAGGAGCAGGTAATTTAAATGACAAGAAAAATAAATTAATAATTATAAAGAAAAATTTCTTGGCAAGGTATAAGAACTGGAATTTCTATCCTAGTTACCCTTATCATGTGTGATGAAAATTGGGCTTTAATTCCACTTAGTTAACAGCAAAGGAAGGTCAAGTAGACTAATTAATTTGATCCTCAAGCTCTAGTAAACTCCTGTGGAAGGACCAGTTTCAGAGCGATTCAAACCAATTAGCAAATCCAATTTCAACCAACAGCTAAGTTTGATAACTCAAGTGTTGCCAATCACTTAACCAAAACAAAGGGAAAATAAATCTAAATTAAATTGAAAGCATCATAGATGGAATAAGATAATCATTAATCTGAAATACCTCAAATAATATTAAATAAAATATTCGAATCTCGACATAAAAAGGTTCGTAAGCTAAATTGGAACATTAACAAGTAAAAGCATTGGAATAAACAAATATAGAAGAGAAACATTAATTAAAGGAAGATATTGAACCTGGCATTGAAGTAGTAATCATAAAATAAAATAAAATAAAAGGAATCCTAATCCGAAAACCTAAGAGAGAGGAGAGAACCTCTCTCTCTAAAACTACATCTAATCCTAAAAAATATGAGAGTTGTATATCGTCTCTAAGTTGTTATTTGATTCCTCCATTCTCTGGCTTATATTCTGTGTTTCTGGATTCAGAATTGGACCGAAAAAGGGTCCAGAAATCACTGGGGGCATTTTCTGCAGATTCTTGTACGTGGCGTCTGTCACACGTTCGCGTCATCTGGGAGTTTTCCTTATCACGCGTACGCATCAGTCACGCGTACGCATCATTTGCGTTCTGCTCAAGGCACGCGTCCGCGTCTTCCACGTGTTTTCATCGATGCCATTTCGCGCTAGGTACGTGATGAAGGGGCAGAAGTTGGCGAATTAAAAATTATTAAAATAGTTACGTTGCAAGTATAGTTCTTAACTCACCGAAAATCTGCCTATCAATTTAGAAATATGTCACAGAGAGTTTAAATTAAAAATTTCTGGGAGTTGGAGTCCCAGGTCGTCTCCCAACGAGTTGTAGAAAAGTGTGCTATTTTATTAATCAGATGTTCCAAGAAGTTGAGTTAAGTAGAGGGAAAATTAAAAAGAGAAAATTTAAATAATATGAATAAAAGCCTTGACTGGGAGTTGATTAGTTGGAATCTCTATTACTGATGGAATAATCTCAAGATTAATTAATAATTAATGGTTGTTCTGTTTAGTTATCCCTTACTAGGTAAGGGAAAGTCAAACAAGTGGGAATGCTAGATCTGTTCACGAGTTGCAACCCACTTAGTTCAAAGGGATTGGTGTTAGTGATTAGATAACAATCCAACGATTAACCCAATTACAATTTTTCTTTCAATCCTTCCAACTCAAGAGTTCCTTTCAATCAACTCCCTATCAAGTGGGGGAACTACTCACTCATTGTAAATAATAAATCCATAACACATGAAAGGGAATTAAAAGAAGACATGATTATTGGAATGGAAAATAAATTAAAATGGAAGAATTAATCCTTGTATTAATTAACCATAAAAGTATTCACATGACAAAATTGAACAAAGCAAAGAACATGGAAGAATAAAACCAAGTTAAGAGAACGAACTAGAATGACGAGGTCTTGATGAGGAAAAATAACTCTTCTCAATGTTCCAATGCTAAGATCAATTCCAAAAGTAAAATTCTAAAACCTAGAGGAGGAAAAACTATATCTAAAACTTGAAAACTATGTAGAATGAATGTTCTCCTTTTGTTTCTGCATATTCTCTGGCTCTAGTCTGCTGTTCCGGGCCGAAAACTGGGTCGAAATAAGGTCCAAAATTGCCCCCAGCGAAGTCTGCAGATTATGCAGATCGCACATGTCACGCGATCGCGTCATCCATGCGGACGCGTCATTCGCGCTTTTCCTTGCTACCGCGTCGCCTGAGCTTTTCTAATCCGCGCGGCCGCGTGAGCCATGCGCCGCGTCACTGCGATTTGCTCTCCTTCGCGCGGTCGCGTGGGCCATGCGACCGCGTCACTTCTCGCTGGTTATCTCCTCAAATTCTTGTGTTCCTTCCATTTTTGCTAACTTCCTTTCCAATCTCCAACTCATTCATGCCCTATAAAGTCTGAAACATTCAACACACAGATCACGGCATCGAATGGAATAAAGGAGAATTAAAAATACATAATTAAAGTCTCTAGGAAGCAGTTTTCAAACATGTTATAAATTCAGGAAGGAATTATAATTTCATGCTAATTTAATGAATAAGTGGGTAAGGATCATGATAAAACCACACAATTAAACACAATATAAACCATAAAATAGTGGTTTATTAGTACGCGTTCGCGTCGTCCATGCGTTCGCGTCGCTGCCTTTTCTTCAAAACTCCATTTTTGTGCTTTCCTTCTATTTTTGTATGTTTTCTTTTTGTCCTTTAAGCCATTCCTGCCCTATGAGATCTGAAAATATTTAACACACAAATCACGGCATCGAATGGTAATAAAGGATAATAAAAATTAATACTTTTAAAGCATAGGAAACATATTTTTCACATATATCATAAAATAAGGTAAGAATAGTAAAACCATGCAATTTACATGAATAAGTGGGTGAAAGATTGAATAAATCATTTAAATTGAGCAAAAAATACATCATAAAATATGGGTTTATCAACCTCCCCACACTTAAACAATAGCATGTTGATACGGGGCAGAAGTTAACCAATTTAGAGTATTCAATTAAGAGACAGCGTTGCACGTATAGCTCTTAACTAGCTAAGATCTGCCTCACCAATTTAAAAAGGGTTATCACAAATTTTAGAAATAAAATACTGGGAGTATGAGTCCCAGGTTGTCTCCCAACGAGTTGCAGGCAAGAGTGCTATTTTATTAATCAGAAAATTCCCAGAAAGTTGAGTTTGATAATGAGCAATTAAAATAATTGTGAATTAAGGCAATAGAAATAAACTAAGAATAATTATTGATACTCTGAATAAAAGGCCTTGACTGGGGAAATAACTAAGTAGAACTTCTATCCTTGTTGGGATATTCTCAAGTGTGGTGTAAAAAGGTTGTTGTTCTCACTCGATTTTCCCTTACTAAATAAGGAAAAGTATGGTGATTGAACTAACTCTTACCCTCAGATCCTAGCCTTCTCCCTTGGGGAGGTCTAGTGTTAGTAAGTATGAAGTTAGCTAACAACGTCCAGTTTAACCAAGTACTTGAGCATTCCAACTCAAGTATCACCTCTTAATCAACCCCCATGTCAAGTAGAAATTCTACTCCATTGACATGAAATTAATAATCATAAAAATATGAGAAGACATAATTAATTAAAATAAAATAGAGAATTAAAATTAATTAAAATAAAAATAACTTCATATATTAATAAATTCAAAATGTAACATACTTAATTGAATAGAGTCAATGAGTAACTAATAAAAAAATAAAGGAATAAGGAAACAAACTAAAGTAATGTCTTCAACAGAGGTAATGACTTTCAGCATCCAAAAATCCAAGCAAAAGCATAAACTATCAATGTAATGCAACTCTAGATTCAGATCTAAAACTAAGAGTAATCCTAATGTGATGAATCTCAATGTGTGTGGATGCGTGTTGAGTCTCTGCATGTTCCCTAGGTTTAGTCTGTGTTTCTAGGCCAAAAACTGGGTCAAAAAGCGGCCCAAAATTGCCCCTAGCGTATTCTATTATTTTTGCAGATCACGCAGGTCACGCGTACGCGTCGTTCACGTCAGGCAGCGATTTTTCTTGTCACGCGTTCGCGTCATTCGTGCAAACTCCAATCCACGCGTTCGCGTCAGGCACGCGTCCGCGTTATTGCGAATTCTTCACTTCGCGCGTTCTCGTGGGCCATGCGCTTGCGTCATTGCTCGCTGGTCATCTCCTTAGTTTCTTATGTTTCTTCCATTTTTGCAAGCCTCTTCTCCAATTTCCAAGTTATTCGTGCCCTATGAAGCCTGAAACACTTAACACACGGATCACGGCATCGAATGGGATAAAGGAGAATTAAAATACATAATTAAAGGTCTCTAGGAAGCAAGTTTTCAACCATGGAGTGATTTTGGGAAGGAATTGTAAATACATGTTCATCATATGAATAAGTGGGTAAAGTTTTGATAAAACTATAGAATTAAACACAATATAAATCATAAAATAATGGTTTATCAACCTCCCCACGCTTAAACATTAGCATGTCCTCATGCTTAGTTGAAGGAGATAAAGTAAATGAGTAGGGACATGTAGAACTCATGCAATGCAATGCAATATATATATATATATATATATATATATGTGTGTGTGTGTGTGTGTGTGTGTGTGTGTGTGTGTGTGTGTGTGTAAATGCAACTATATGCTTCTTGTCTACTTGGTTAAAAGTAATTAAGCTCTTCAAGACAATTATAAATTAGATTTCACTAACTCAATTCATATAGTAAGTACAGGTAACATTGTAAGAAGACAGCTCATGAAAGTAGGGAACATAGAATTAAGCACTGAACCCTTACTGGTAGTGTATGTGCACTCTAATCACTCAAGTGTATAGGGTAATCACTCTACTCTTCTCTAGTCATGCTTTCTAAAATTTGTTCTTCACCTAACCAATCAACAATATTTAACATACCAATGCAAACATCATGAGGTCTTTTCAAGGTTTTAATGGGTCAAGGTAAAGGTGAGGGTATATGTATATGGTTAAGTTAGCTTTATAAATTGAATCTTTAATTAATCTAAGCTTTCACCTAACATACATACACTCTATATAACTCTAGAATCATGCCTAGCTACCCATAGTCTTCACTTTTGCATTACATACTCATGTATCAACTTTCTTTAATTTTATCACATATGCATTGATTTTGATTTTTTTTATTAAAATTAATATTGGGGTAATTTTGTCCCCTTATTTATTTACTTATTTATTGAAAAAAATTTTAAAAATAAAAGTAAAAGTAAACATAACATTATCAATGCACATGGATTTTTAATTTTTCTAGTCTCACATGAGTAGGTACCCAAATTTCCATTATTTTATCGTGACACATTCCCTTATTATCCCTTGTTCCCACAATTTTCCCATACTCAATTAACACACCATTCCTATCTTAAGCTAACTCAATTAGGATATTTAATTGTTTTTCTGCTTAAGGCTAGTAATGTGGTAAAATATAGAACAAATGGGATAAAAAAGCTCAAAGTGGCTGACAAAGGTAATTTAAAGGGTAGGCTTATTTGGGATAAGTGAGCTAAACAAATAATGGCCTCAATCATACGCATGCATATAACATATTAAACATTGGACATATAGGATGAAACAAAATAAGATTACAATCATAGAGAAGCAAACACACAAGAATAAAATATTTATGGTTAAATAATGTAACCATGTAATTAAGCTCAAATCTCACAGGTTGTGTGTTCTTAGCTTTTTAAACTATGTTCCAAATACAACTTCAAACAAGTTTACACAAAGGTTTTGATTTAAATTAGTAAAATTTTTCAAAAAGTAGGGTCTTAGAAGAAACTTATTATTTTCAATCAAGTAGAACATGCATGCAGCTAATTATTACTATGCAATCTATTCTATTCTAAACAAAAGAAAAATTAACTAAATATCCTATTTTATGGTGTTTAAAGAAAAGAAATTACCTCCGAAAGTCAGGTACTGACCGACCTCCCCACACTTAAGGCTTTGCACCATCCTCGGTGCCATCTGTCAGGAACAGAGAGGGGCTGGTAGCAGCATCTCCACCATCAGGATCATCATGGCTCCCTGTACTGGTAAATGAAGTGGACTCTGAGGTGTCTGGGTCTTTGTAGTTTCCCAAAAGTAGCTCCTTGAGGTATGTGAATCGGCGCTTGTTACGGTGCTCTCTTAGCTTTGCTTTGTGTTCCTGTCGATCCAACCTTTCAAGTATCTGATGGAGCAGTTGGTTTGTTGTAGGTGCTTGTGGTGTTGAAGGAGGAATGTCTTCAGCCGGTTCTGTAGGCTGACTTGTAATGGCTGCTGATGATCTGATATATTTTCCGTTAGGGACATACTGATCATCCTGTGGGAGTATGGCTTTGGTGTCCCCAGCTCTGTATGAGACTCTGACTGCCGAGATGAGATCTGAAACCAAGGCGGGAAAAGATAAATTGCCCACTATCTGTATGTGTCCCATTGCATTTCGGATGTGTCTTGGTAAATTGAGGTGCTGGTCTGTAAGGATACACCAGAGTAAAACAGCCATGTCTGCAGTGAAGGAGGACTCGTGAGTGCTCAAAAAGACGTAATGAGACAATTTGTGCCCATACTCGGGCCTCCAAGGTAAGTGCTGAAGCCGATATCCCTTTTGGTCGGGATCGATGGTATCCGTAGATCCATCTGCTGCCAGGTTGTGCTATAACTCTAAGAACGGCATCCCAGTCAAATTGGTATGTCTGGCGCTTGAGTGAGGCTTCTTGGAATGCGTCCAATCCTTCTGGAGCAGGGGAAGATCTAAAGCTTGTTGAATGGCCTCTTTAGTTATGTGGACTTGCTTCTGACGGATATAGACAGACTGCATGGTTGGCATGTGAAAGTTGGAGTAGAATTCTACTATCCATGAGAGATTAACCTGTCGTGGCTGTCTTCGTAGGAATTTCCATTGTCTTCGTTCAATTTACGGCTCAACAAATTCAGCAATGCGGGTTGGGAGGATAAGAAGGTATTCATTGTTGTAATTCCTCTCTACCAGGATGGGGAACATCTGCTCACAATAGCGGTTAGGAAACTGCGCAGTGTCCTTTGCTGGAAAAGATTTTTCTTTTTCATCAACCTTGATGATCCTCTTGATTCTTTTTGTTGAGGGCTTTACTGCTGTTGAAGATGGCTCAGCCACTAATGCTCTTTTTGTTCCTCTCCTTACTGGTGGTTTGGAAATAGCTTTCTCTTTTTCTTTCTTGGTGGCCATCCTGAAAAAGGAAAGAGAAAGTAATGTGTAAAGTGAAAAGTTCGAGCAAGGGAGCGAATATTATGAGTGGTAATCAATGCACGGTAAAGAGGGATGTCGTTAACACATGGTCTAGACTACATGTGAAAAGTTCATCAAAGGTAAGATAGTAAATGCATGTGATGGAAATTAAATGCAAGATGTTTATTGGCATGCCGGCAAAGGCATGAGTAGCATAGATCAAGCATTCAATGTCCAAATTAGATTACCACATCATTCAAACTAACAATCTATTTGTATGGACAATTACATTTTAATCAATAAAATATAAAAGAGGTTTTGTGAAAAGCAGGCATTAAAGTAGTGGAGTAAAATAAATTAAAATAATGTGCAATGCCATACGGGCTTCACAAACACTTGGCATGCATGATGAAAATATTGTTGAAAGTAGGAAATTTGAACATGCAAGCAACCCTTATGAAAAGTAATATATAATTGTCAAACAAATCCATGATAATCCACAAGCAAAATATGGAAAATAAAGACTGAAATAAATTTTCAACACCAATAAAAAGGGATAAAAAGAAAGAAAAATAAGGGAAAATATAGATAATGAAGGTGAAAAGAAAAATTTAAAACATAAATAAAATTGATAAGGGAAAGTAAAAAGTAAAGAAAGAAAGAAAAGAACCTTGATGATGGGTGTGAAAAATAAGGAAGGAGAATGCAAAAAGTGAGAATGAGTAGAGGAAGAAGAAGGGGGAAGAAAGAAATAACAAAGGAAAAGAAAAATTAGGATTTGGGGAAGAAAATATAAGATATTTTGGCTGATCTGAATATTCTATGCACTGCATGTGACACAGACGTGTGGGTCACGCGGTCGCGTGACTTTAATTGTGCGAATGGCGCGAGAGCAACCGCATGTTCGCGCGACTCTCTGTTTCAAACTCTTTTTGCCAAATTTTTAAGGTGACGCGATCGCGTGGTTGACGCGATCGCGTGAATGGTGATGTGTTGAAAACGACGCGGCTGCATGGGGCACACGGTCGCGTGATATAGTTGGTGCTTCAAGCATTAGTCCAGCCCAGCTCCATCGCAACATGCTGCCATACACCTATTTACATCGATTTTACAAGGTGACGCGTTTGCGTGGGTGACGCAGACGCGTGGGCATGTTTGTGCCTAAGGCATGCCTCCAGCCACGCTTTCGCGTGACTCGCTGTTCAGCTTTCTTTTCTTCATAACGCACTGGTGATGCGGACGCGTCAGCGACGCTACGGCATCGCGTGCTTCTCTTTTTTTTTTTTATAAAACTAATATGCAAAATGCACATGCAAACTGTATGCAGTTAAATGCAGGGATGATGAGAAGAGTCATTAACATCATAAAAATAAAGTAAAAATAAAACTAAGACTGAAACGGAACGATCATACCATGGTGGGTTGTCTCCCACCTAGCACTTTGCGTTTACGTCCTTAAGTTGGACGCTCGTTAGGCTCATTCAGCTTCTCTTGGTGGATCTTCCAAGAGGAAGATCTGTAGTTCCTTTTGATTCTTCATCTTCTCACCATGGTAAAGCTTTAGGCGATGTCCATTAACCTTAAGAAATTTGGAGTTAACAGGATGACGCAGGTGGAAAACTCCGTATGGCTCTACCTTTTCTACTCTGTATGGACCTTCCCATCTTGATCTCAGTTTACCTGGCATGAGCCTCAGTTTGAAGTTATATAGTAGAACTAACTCCCCTAGTCTAAATTCTTTTCTTTTTATGTGCTTGTCATGGACAGCCTTCATTTTCTCCTTGTAACGCCTTGAGTTGTCATATGCTTCTAGGCGGAGGGTCTCTAGTTCTACTAGTTGCAGCTTTCTTTCAGCACCAGCTTTCGTAAGATTCATGTTGCACTCCTTCACAGCCCATAAAGCCTTGTGTTCCACCTCTACGGGGAGGTGGCAAGCCTTTTCGTATACCAAGCAGAAGGGGCTCATCCCAATGGGTGTCTTGTACGCTGTTCTATACGCCCAGAGTGTATCCTGTAGCCTGGCACTCCAATCCTTCCTGTGAGTTTTTACTATCTTTTCCAGAATACGTTTAATCTTTCTGTTAGAGACTTCTGCTTGCCCATTGGTCTGGGGATGATAAGCTATTGCTACTTTGTGAATTATCCCATTCTTTTTCAGTAATCATGTTAGTCTCCTATTACAAAAATGGGTGCCTTGATCACTCACGATCGCTTGTGGTGATCCAAAGCGACAGATAATATGGTTTTTAACAAAGGAAACAACAGTGTTAGCATCATCAGTATGGGTAGGAATTGCTTCCACCCACTTAGAAACATAATCTACGGCTAACAGTATATAAGAGTAACCATTAGAATTTGGAAATGGACCCATGAAGTCGATGCCCCAAACATAAAAAATTTCACAGAAAAACATAAGCTGTTGAGGCATCTCATCCCTCTTGGATATATTACCAAACCTTTGGCACGGGAAACAAGATTTACAAAATTCAGCAGCATCTTTAAAAAGAGTAGGCCACCAGAATCTATAGTCTAGAATTTTTCTAGCTGTTCTTTGAGGGCCAAAATGTCCTCCACTCTCAGATGAGTGGCAAGCCTCTAAAATTGACTGGAATTCTAATTGAGGCACACACCATCTAATTACTTGGTCAGCACCACACCTCCATAAATATGGATCGTCCCATATATAATATTTGGACTCGCTTTTCAGCTTGTCTCTTTGGTGCTTAGTAAAATTTGGAGGAAAAGTGTGGCTAACTAGATAATTAGCTACATGCGCATACCAAGGAACTACTTCAGATATTGCTTGTAAGCTATCAAATGGGAAATTATCATTTATAGGAGTGGAGTCACCCTTAATGTGCTCAAGGCAACTCAGGTGGTCTGCCACTAAATTCTGGTTACCACTCATGTCCTTAATTTCTAAATCAAATTTTTGTAACAGCAGTATCCAACGTATTAGCCTTGGTTTGGACTCCTTTTTAGCTAATAAATATTTTAGAGCTGCATGGTCTGAGTACACTACTACTTTAGTACCAAGTAAGTAGGCTCAGAATTTATCCAGAGCAAAAACAATAGCAAGAAGCTCTTTTTCAGTAGTAGTGTAATTAGACTGAGCAGCATCTAAAGTCTTAGATGCATAAGCAATTACAAAAGGGTCCTTACCTTCCCGCTGAGCCAGCGCTGCTCCTACTGCATGGTTGGAAGCATCACACATGATTTCAAATGGCTGGCTCCAGTTGGTCCTCTCACAATTGGAGCTTGAGTCAGGGCGGTTTTTAGCTTATCAAACGCTTGCATACAGCTTTCACTGAACTCAAACTCAATTTCCTTCTGTAGTAATCTAGATAAAGGTAATGCTACCTTACTGAAGTCTTTAATGAATCTCCTGTAAAAACTTGCATGGCCAAGGAACGAATGGACTTCCCTCACGGAGGAGGGGTAAGGTAAACTAGAAATAACATCCACCTTTGCTGGATCTACAAAAATGCCAGTATTAGACATAACATATCCTAGTACAATTCCTTGTTTGACCATAAAGTGACATTTTTCAAAATTTAATACAAGGTTTGTATTAACACATCTGTCTAACACTTTAGATAAACTATCCAAGAAAAGGCTAAATGAATCACCATATATGCTAAAATCATCCATAAAAACTTCTATACAGTTCTCAATAAGATCAGAGAAAAGACTCATCATGCATCTTTGGAAAGTAGCAGGTGCATTGTATAAGCCAAAGGACATTCTCTTATAAGCATAAGTCCCAAAAGGACATGTAAAAGTAGTCTTTTCCTGATCTTCAGGAGCTATATGAATTTGAAAGTAGCCTGTATAACTATCTAAGAAAGAATAATGAGATTTACCTGACAGACGATCAAGCATTTGATCAATGAATGGCAAGGGGTAATGATCATTGTGAGTGGCTTGGTTGAGACGCCTATAGTCAATACAAACTCTCCATGAATTCTGCACTCTAGTTGTCAGAAGCTCTCCATGCTCATTCTTTATTGTTGTGACTCCAGACTTCTTGGGCACTACTTGTATTGGGCTGACCCATTCACTATCTGAAATCGAGTAAATAATATCTGCTTCAAGTAACCTGGTCACTTCCTTCTTGACAACTTCTAAGATGGTGGGATTCAATCTTCTTTGAGGCTGACGGACAGGCTTTGCTCCCTCTTCTAAGAATATTTTGTGTTCGCAAATTTGGGGGTTAATGCCTACTATATTCGCCAAGCTCCATCCGATTGCTTTCTTATATTTTCTCTGCACTCTGAGTAGTTGTTCTTCTTGTTGAGAAGTGAGTTCTCTCGCAATGATAACTGGGAACTTCTGCTTGTCCTCAAGGTAAGCGTACTTGAGGTGTGGAGGAAGGGGCTTTAACTCTAATTTTTGCTCATAGCTAGGCTCTAGATCATCTGTGGCTGGTGATAATGGTAAAGTTTTCTCATTATTTTCAGAAAGTGTCCCCACACTTAGACCTTGCTCCATGTACTTCTCTTTTAATTCTTCCTGGTGAACTTCAGCTACAGTTTCATCAATAATGTCACATTGGAAGATAGAATGATCTTCCGGAGGATGCTTCATAGCTTCATTTAAACTGAAACTCACTGTTCTGCCATCTATCTCAAAAGAGTAAGTTCCTGAGAATGCATCCAGCTTGAACTTTGAAATCTTCAAGAATGGTCTTCCAAGCAGGATTGATGATGGTCTTCCTGAGACATTAGGGGGCATTTCCAGGATGTAGAAATCAATGGGAAACATGAGCCCCTTAATGCTCACTAGTACATCTTCAGCAATTCTAACTACAGTAATAATGCTTTTATCTACTAACACAAAATGAGCTGCTGACCTTTTTAAGGGAGGGAGCCTCAAAGTATCATATATAGAAAAAGGCATTATGCTAACACATGCTCCTAAATCACACATACAGTCAGAAAATATCACACCTCCAATGGTACAGTTAATCATACATGGACCTGGATTACTACATTTTTCAGGTATATTTCCCATTAAAGCAGATTTAGAACTACCTAAAGGAATAGTTTCTAATTCATTAATTTTATCTTTATGTATGCACAAATCTTTTAGAAACTTTGCGTATTTAGGTACCTGTTGAATAACATCAAAAAGGGGAACAGTTACCTCGACCTTTTTGAATATTTCTACTATTTTGGGGTCAAGTTCTATATGTTTTCTGGGATTCCTTGCAAGTTGTGGAAATGGAATAGGAGGGGCGCGATTTGTACCTTCAGCATCCCTTGGTGCTTCATTCTGTGGCTGAGCTTCTTCCTCTTCAACTATCACTTGAACATCTTCTTTCTCTTCAGCATCTTCCACTTCCACCACATCCTCTGTTGGCACATTTTCTGGTGGGTTTGGCTCCTCATGGTTCCTCTCCTGCAGTGTGGTTCCGGACCTTAGAGTGATGGCATTGATGCCACCCTTGGGATTAGGCAGTGGTTGAGAAGGAATTCCACTGGAGCTTGATGGTTGATGTGTGGAATTAAGTGAGGAATCCATCCGGGAGACGAGAGCTTGTAAAGTGGCAGTTAAGCCATTCAGACTAGAGTTAAGCTGAGCATGCATGTCTTGTTGTCCTTGTGCAAGAGAACGGAGCATCTCGTCATTTGATAAGGAATTAGAATAAGCAGTCTGAGAAACTTGTTGTTGGGTTTGCTGGGGTCCTTATGATTGTCTTAGGTGAGGTGCTCTGTAAGGTTGGTTCTGATTCTGCTGTCTGTTGTTGTTATTATTATTCCACCTCTAGTTTCCATTATTGTCTCTGCCTCCTTTGTTAAAGTTATCCCTCCAGCCATGGTTAGAATTATCTCTCCAACCTTGGTTGGAATTGTCCTGCCATCCATGGCTATTATTACCACCTTGGTTGTAGTTGCCACCTTGTTGATTGTATCCTTGATTTGGGCGGTCATAGAAGTTGTGAGTGGCTGCCACAGTGTTGTCTTCCTGGAGCTGTGGGCATTCATCAGTATAATGACTATAATCAGCACAGATCCCCATACTCTTTGTGGAACTAACTGTTGGCTCTGTTGTGGTGAAGCCTGAGCTTGTTGTGCGTATTGTTGATTCAACTGCATCTGCTTCAGTAGGTTGGTCATTTCACACATACTCTGGGTGAGAGCAGTAGTCTCTTTGCTAGTGGAAATCTCTGCAATAGCTTTGGGGTTGCACCTCTGTCTGTGAATCCTAGTAGACTCAGCTAAGTCACTGATCAGTTGCCGTGCTTCATCTGTGGTTTTGTACTTTTTTAGAGAACCATTACTGGCACCTTCCAGTGTAGTCTTATACTGGGGGTTCATGCCTTGAGTGAAGTAGCTGATCAATACTAGTTTACCAATCTTGTGATGGGGACATGCGTCCAGGAGATTGTTGAAGCACTCCTAATATTCAAAGAGAGTCTCTGATTCACCTTGAACAATGCAGGAGATCTCTTTTCTCAGTCTATCTGTGACTTCAGTTGGGAAGTATTTTTCCAAAAATTCTCTTCTAAGCATATCCCAGTTGGTAACAATTGCTTCAGGTTGGGAGTAGTACCACTCCCTTGCCTTTCCCTCAAGAAAAAATGGGAAAGCGGTTAACAGAATAGAAGTTTCTCTGCACCATGACGGCTAACAGTAGAACAGGCTGTCTGGAAATCCCTAAGGTGCTTGATAGGCTCTTGAGCAGGTAAGCCATGAAACTTGGGCATCAAGTTGATTAGTGCGGTTTTTAGTTCAAAATCTGCAGCTGCAGTTGGGTGATGCACTTGATACGGCTGCAGTGTAAAATCTGGGGTTCCTGTCTCCTGGAGAGTAATCCTCCTAGGTGCTGCCATGTTTCCTGCACGTAAATCAACTGGATCAGTAGTAAATGAGCTTGTCTCGCTCTCAGATGGCGGTTCAGATTTGCCCTCAGATGAGACTGGTGAATTGATAATAACCACTTCACCACCCTCAGAGGCTAACTGACGTCGAGTTCGTCTAATATGTGAAAGAGTTATTTCAATTTTAGGATCAAATGGGACTAAACTCGGATCAGGCAATGAACACGTCATTCAATGAGAAAGACCTGTAACTCATGGTAACAGAAATAAAGATAAAATATGCAAATAAAAATAAAATATATACACTAATTAATAATTTAGCACACTATTGCAACTCTTCGGCAACGGCGCCAAAAATTGATGCGGGGCAGAAGTTAACCAATTTAGAGAATTCAATTAAGAGACAGCGTTGCACGTATAGCTCTTAACCAACTAAAATCTGCCTCACCAATTTAAAAAGGATTATCACAAATTTTAGAAATAAAATACTGGGAGTATGAGTCCCATGTCGTCTCCCAATGAGTTGCAGGCAAGAGTGCTATTTTATTAATCAGAAAATTCTCAGAAAGTTGAGTTTGATAATGACCAATTAAAACAATTGTGAATTAAGGCAATAGAAATAAACTAAGAATAATTATTGATACTCTGAATAAAAGGCCTTGACTGGGGAAATAACTAAGTGAAACTTCTATCCTTGTTGGGATCTTCTCAAGTATGGTGTAAAAAGGTTGTTGTTCTCACTCAATTTTCCCTTACTAAATAAGGAAAAGTAGGGTGATTGAACTAACTCTTACCCTCAGATCCTAGCCTTCTCCCTTGGGGAGGTCTAGTGTTAGTAAGTATGAAGTTAGCTAACAACGTCCAGTTTAACCAAGTACTTGAGCATTCCAACTCAAGTATCACCTCTTAATCAACCCCCATGTCAAGTAGAAATTCTACTCCATTGACATGAAATTAATAATCATAAAAATATGAGAAGACATAATTAATTAAAATAAAATAGAGAATTAAAATTAATTAAAATAAAAATAACTTCATATATTAATAAATTCAAAATGTAACATACTTAATTGAATAGAGTCAATGAGTAACTAATAAAAAAATAAAAGAATAAGGAAACAAACTAAAGTAATGTCTTCAACGGAGGTAATGACTTTCAGCATCCAAAAATCCAAGCAAAAGCATAAACTATCAATGTAATGCAACTCTAGATTCATATCTAAAACTAAGAGTAATCCTAATGTGATGAATCTCAATGTGTGTGGATGCGTGTTGAGTCTCTGCATGTTCCCTAGGTTTAGTCTGTGTTTCTGGGCCAAAAACTAGGTCAAAAAGCGGCCCAAAATCGCCTCAACATATTCTGTTATTTTTGCAGATTGCACAGATCACGCGTATGTGTCGTCCACGCATTCGCATCAAGCAGCGATTTTCCTTGTCACGCATTCGCGTGGTTCACGCGTTCGCGCCATTCGTGCAGACTCCAATCCACTCGTTCGTGTCAGGCACGCGTCCGCGTCATTGCAAATTCTCCACTTCGCGCGTTCGCGTGGGCCATGCGCTCGCGTCATTGCTCGCTGGTCATCTCCTTAGTTTCTTGTGTTTCTTCCATTTTTGCAAGCCTCCTCTCCAATTTCCAAGTTATTCGTGCCCAATGAAGCCTGAAACACTCAACACTCGGATCACGGCATCGAATGGGATAAAGGAGAATTAAAATACATAATTAAAGGTCTCTAGGAAGCAAGTTTTCAACCATGGAGTGATTTTAGGAAGGAATTGTAAATACATGTTTATCATATGAATAAGTGGGTAAAGTTTTGATAAAACCACACAATTAAACACAATATAAATCATAAAATAATGGTTTATCACATGTCCTCATGCTAAATCCAAGAGAAAGGGTAAAGTTAGAATGGTGGAATCTTATGCAATGCAATCCATTCTAAATGCAATCTACCTACATAAATCATGCAATTTTAATTATTATCCACCTATATATATATAGAGCTTACATGTGGTTAATTTGATTCATATTTTCAAGGAATCATATATGCATAGCCAAGCCTAAATCATGTTAAAGCACTTTCACAGTTGAGTTGGGTAAAAATAATTCACAAACTTGCAAGACAGTTAAATAATTAAATCTGGATATATGGAGATGAGCTATTGAACCCTCACTGGATTTTGTGTTTACTCTCTAGTTGCTTAGTGTTTGGGGGTTAATCACTCTATTCTTTTCTATCCTTGCTTTCTAAAACTTTGTTCTTCATCTAACCAATCAACAAATATTGAATGTATACATACAAACATCATGAGGTCTTTTCAAGGTTGTAATGGGGCCAAGGTAAAGGTAAGGGTATATATATATAAGGCTAAGTGAGCTATAAGTTGAATCCTTAATTAGTCTAAGATCTCACCTAACGTATACATACTTTATATAATTTAAAATGCTTTACCTAGCTATCCAAATTTTTCCACTTTTTTATTACATACTCATGTACCAACTTTACTTTGATTTTTACCTTATGTGCATTGATTTCTTCACTAAGCTTATTATTGGGGTAATTTTGTCCCCTTATTTGTTTAATTAAAAAGGAAAGATTTTTTTTGAAACATAAACAGAACATATATCAATGCACATGGTATTTTAATTTAAATTTGTTTCATATGAGCATGCTCCCAAAATCCTTATTATTTTATTGAATTAATCCTTTCCTATCAACCTATGTTTCCGCATTTTCCCACACTTGGTGTGCATCACAATTTCTATCTTAAGCTAACCAAGAATTCAACTTGAGATTTTTAATTTGTTTTTCTGCTTAAGACTAGTAATGTGATCATAGAATAAGAGGGGATTTAAAAGGCTCAAGGGGGCTAACAAGGGTGATGTAAAAGGTAAGCTTATTTGGGATAAGTGAGAAAAAATTCAAATGATGGCCTCAATCATCTCTTGGTATGTATCTATATTCTATATTAGACATATAGATTGAAACAAAGTAAAGATTACAAGCATAGAAAAGAAGTGTGAAACACACAGAAATGAAATTTAAGGTTGAATGTAACCATACAATTAAGCTCAAAAACTTACAGGTTGTGTGTTCTCTGGCTCAAAAACCATATATCAGTTATGTATGTCATGCAAGTAGAAATCAAGGGTTCCTATTATTCAAAATGTGAATCTTAGGGTGGCTCTTAAAATCTTAGTGTTCTTCCTTGAAAAATGTTGTGTAAATTAACCAATCATTTATTGCTATATATATACAGTGTGTGGATTATTGTGATTCTGTTATACTAAAGTCTTTAGTTTACTCTTTTTATTTCCAATTAATCCAAGTTATCGTATCCTAAAAGGGTAAAACTAAACTAATTAATCTATATATTCTATATCACAACTTAATTAACTAAATATCTAATATATATATCTAAGGGCAAAATGCAGAAATACTGTAAAAATACAGCAAGATAAAAAAAATGTGCAAGTACTGAAAGATAAATAAGATAAGGTAAAAATAAAAATACAAAAAAATAAACAAAATAGGATAAAAAGAGAGTCTGAAAAGTGGTTCACCAAAATAAAGTACGACGACATCGTCCTCGATGCTCACTCAGGCTGGGTGTGAGAAGTGTCATCTCCGGAAGGATGTGCAGTAGGTGTCTCAGTGGTAGGCTGAGGGTCTGCAGTCTCGGTAAGTGTAGTAGGAGCTGCCTGCTGAAGCGGAGGCTCTGTCTATAGAGGAATCTCCAAATCTGTGGCCTGGATCTGGTGGGGCTCCTCATGGTGTGGTGCAGCCTGCTCAGATCCTCCCTGCTCAGCCTGGGCATGTGCCTCCTCTTCATGATCATCCGCCTCCACATCAGATGGCTCAGAAGCAGTGTCAGGCTCGGAGGGGATGTCGCTGCCATATCGGATCATCAACTTTAGGTGCTCATAGCATCGCTTGTTGCGACGCTCCATACGATCCAAGTGTGCGAAGAGTCACTGCATAAGATGATAGATAGGCTCTGAGGTAGGTGGAGGTGCTGTAGTGGTGGCTGGTGCAGCAGTGAATGCAGAAGGGGCAGCTGAAGATGTGGCTGCCTCACCTGAGGCAATGAGAAAAAGAGGTCTATACCCTCAAGCCTGAAACTTCCTGCTGTGAGGAATGATCTTCTTGCAGTCTGCAGCAGTTGGCTTCTCATCAGCAAGCTCCCAACGCACGTCAGCTCGGCGGCCTAGCTGGGTGATCAGATAAGGAAAAGGGAGAGTGCCTCTGACATGGATCCTGGCCATATAATACCTGATGAAACGTGGAAGATACAGGTCCTTACCCTCCATCACACACCAGATGAGGGTGATCATAGCAGCGGGCACCTCTGTCTCATGAGTGCTCGGCATCACGTAGTTACTCAGGATCTGCTGCCAAAGTCGAGCCTCATCATTCAAATATATCAGCTTGATTCCCTTAGGCATCAAGATTCTTTCCCATGACCCATGGGGCAGTAGGATCAAGGGCTATTCTCTGCTTGACTGCGTCCCAGTCAAATCTCATGTATCTCATATCCTCTTCAGCCTTTTGGTAACCGTCAGGCTGATCTGACTTAGGCTGAAGCTGGAGGATATCCTCAATAGCTTCCTCAGTGACTAAAATTTGTTTCCCTCTGAGGTGCACTGCATCCAGGGAAGTCTTGAAATAGTTACAGTAAAATTCTCTGACCCAGGATGCATTGACCTCTGTCAAGTTCTTTTCCAAGAAGAACCAGCCTCTTTGTTTCATCTGTTCGGAAGTGTACTGGGTGAGTTCTTCTGGAATTTTAAGAGTTCTTTCCAGGTAGAGGTTCCTGGAAGTGGCAAACACTGGATACTTTAGCTCACAGTATCTGTTTGCAAATTTAACTTGATCTGTGGCAGTGAGGAGCTGGTCGGCCTTTTCCTGCGGGGTAAAGTTCTTTTCCCACCAGGAATCGTCGTGAAGGATATCCAGGATAGAGGTAGAAGATTCTCCTCTTTTCCGTTTTTCTGTAGTTGCCTTACATTTTCCCTTACTTTTGGGATCAGACATCCTGAAAAGCAGAAGTAGCAGGATATAATTGAAGAACTAAAGCAGGAAAACAAGTAGGCAAGTAGGGTTTTGTTAATGTAAGCATAAAGGCAAAAGAGCAATAAAAGCAGGTAATGAGTTAAATATATGTATATTTTGGATTGTATGCGAGTTAAAAGTCTGAGAGTAAAAATCACAATCCAAAATATAATAGAAGTGGAATTCAATTTAATTAGGAAAAAATAGCAATCATGCCTTGAGTTAGAAAGTTAAAGTAGTTAGCTAAAAACCAAAAAGAGAAGTTAGAAAGCTAAACTGGTTAGGAGTTAAAAAGGAAGTTAAAGTGAGTGGCATGAGAATGGTTTTCCTAGTTACCAAGAAATTCACAAACTTGAAGAACAATCAACTCATATTCAAGCAAGGATTGCAGTTTATTGATGATAATTCCTATAGATAAAGTAAGTGTAAAATGAGAATGAAATCATCAATAAGTAATTTATTACTCAGGGAACCAAAAAGAATAAGAATGCTAGCCCGTGCATTCATGAATTGGTTTGGTTGTAGCCAAGTAATGCAAAATACTGAATTTCCAAACCAATACATGAATGGGGGTAGATTAAACCATAAATTTGCAGAAAATTGGGCAGCATTCCAGCTAAAATTGGATGTTCCCGGGTAGTAAACAGCAGGAAAAATCAGTTCATATGAAATTAAATAGTGCTGAAAAGATTAACAAATAGCAAGGACATTAAAGAACAGTTTAATAGCAACATCAAATATGAAGAACAACATATGAACAGCACATCATCACAGCAAATTCAGAATTGCGAATCAGATAAAAACAGGTAGCAGGAACGGTGCAATTATCAGGCCTAAATCTACTAACCACATCCTAGCTGCCTAACCACCTAAAATTCACTACAACATGCATCTCTAACTATCCTAATTCGAACAAGAATTGAAAAACTAACTAACTAATCGAAAAGAAGAATCGCAGTTTGGCAGAACCTGGTGTGTAAAGGAACAAATGTATGGAACAGAGAGACGGTGGAAGTGTAGTGGTGGTGTTAATGATGCAGCGGCGATGGGTGGCGGCGCGGCGGCGGTCCGAGGTGGAGGCAGGGGCGGTTTGGTGGTTGTGGGTGGATATGGGTTAAGGGGAAGAGGTGAGAGAAGGGGGGTGAGCGTTGAGGTGGTTGGGGGGTGTGGTGGTTGGCTGGAGGTCAGGCGGGGTGGCGCGGTGGTGGTTGCTCGGTGATAGGGTGGTGGCAGTGGGGTCGAGGTCGTGGAGGAGGAGGGGAGAGAGGAAGAGAGAGCAGAGAAGAAGAGGGGGTTTCGATGAGGGTGGTGCGGTGGTCGGGATGGCGGCACAGTGGCGGAGCTGGATGGCCAGGGGTGATGGTAGTTTGGGGATTGGAGAAGAGAGGTTGCAGAGGGGGTGGGGGATTTTGGGTGACACGGAATCGGTAGGGTTTCGCCTGGGTTGGGGTTAGGGATTTTGAATCCACGCGAACGCGTGGAGCACTGATGAGCGGATAATTTATACGCTTTTTGACATGTTTTTAGTATGTTTTTAGTAGGATCTAGTTACTTTTAGGGATGTTTTCATTAGTTTTTATGTTAAATTCACATTTCTAGAATTTACTATGAGTTTGTGTGTTTTTCTGTGATTTCAGGTATTTTCTGGCTGAAATTGAGGGACTTGAGCAAAAATCAGATTCAGAGGTTGAAAAAGGACTGCTGATGCTGTTGGATTCTGACCTCCCTGCACTCAAAGTGGATTTTCTGGAGCTACAGAACTCGAAATGGCGCGCTTCCAATTGTGTTGGAAAGTAGACATCCAGGGCTTTCCAGCAATATATAATAGTCCATACTTTGGCTAAGAATAGATGACGTAAACTGGCGTTCAACGCCAGCTTTCTACCCAAATCTGGCGTCCAGCGCCAGAAAAGGAGCCAAAACCAGAGTTGAACGCCCAAACTGGCACAAAAGCTGGCGTTCAACTCCAAGAAAGACCTCTACACGTGCAACACTCAAGCTCAGCCCAAACACACACCAAGTGGGCCCAGGAAGTGGATTTATGCATCAATTACTTACTCATGTAAACCCTAGTAGCTAGTTTATTATAAATAGGGCCTTTTACTATTGTATTAGGTATCTTTTGATCAGTTGTATCCTGGATCCCAGATTGTATTTTGATCCTGTGATCACGTTTTGGGGGCTGGCCATCTCGGCCATGCCTGGACCTTTCACTTATGTATTTTTAACGGTAGAGTTTCTACACTCCATAGATTAAGGTGTGGAGCTCTGCTGTTCCTCAAAGATTAATGCAAAGTACTACTGTTTTCTATTCAATTCATCTTATTTCGCTTCTAAGATATCCATTCGCACCCAAGAACGTGATGAAGGTGATGATTATGTGTGACGCTCATCATCCTTCTCCCTTATGAACGCGTGCCTGACAAACACTTCTGTTCTACATGAATTAAGCTAGAATGAATATCTCTTAGATCTCCTAACCAGAATCTTCGTGGCGTAAGCTAGAATGATGGCGGCATTCAAGAGAATCCGGAAAGTCTAAACCTTGTTTGTGATATTCCGAGTAGGATTCAATGATTGAATGACTGTGACGAGCTTCAAACTCGCGAATGCTGGGCATTAGTGACAGACGCAAAAGGATAGTAAATCCTATTCCGGCATGATCGAGAACCGACAGATGAATAGCCGTGCCGTGACAGGGTGCGTGAGCATATTATTCACTGAGAGGATAAGATGAAGCCATTGACAAGGGTGATGCCTCCAGACGATTAGCCGTGCCGTGACAGGGCATTGGATCATTTTCCCGTGAGATGACCGAAAGTAGCCATTGACAGTGGTGATGTATCACATAAAGCCAGCCATGGAAAGGAATGAGACTGATTGGATGAAGATAGCAGGAAAGCAGAGGTTCAGAGGAACGAAAAGCATCTCCATTCGCTTATCTGAAATTCCTACCAATGATTTACATAAGTATCTCTATCCCTATTCTATTATTTATTATTCGAAAACACCATTATCACTTTATATCTGCCTGACTGAGATTTACAAGGTGACCATAGCTTGCTTCATACCAACAATCTCCGTGGGATTCGACCCTTACTCACGTAAGGTATTACTTGGACGACCCAGTGCACTTGCTGGTCAGTTGTATCGAAGTTGTGACAGATTATAAATGTGTAATCACGATTACGCATACCAAGTTGCTCACGTGCCAGGAATAGTTTGAGCCTGGACATCACAATTTCGTGCACCAAGTTTTTGGCGCCGTTGCCGGGGATTGTTCGTGTTTGGACAACTGACGATTCATCTTGTTGCTCAGATTAGGTAACTTTCTTTTCGTTTTCTTTTCAAAAATTTTTCAAAAATATTTCAAAATTTTCTCATCTGTTTTCGAAAAAAATTAAAAATGTTTTCAAAAAATTTTTTAAGAATGAATTCTAGTGTTTCATGAAGCATGTTGAAATCTGGCTGGCTGTAAAGCCATGTCTATTCCTTTGGGAATGAGTATGTCAGGCATGTCATATCTGAATTACATGCTGAAGCTTGGCTGGCCATTGGCCATGTCTAGTGTTTTGGACCGGAGCTTTCATTGAAAGCTTGGCTGGCTAGTGAGCCATGTCTAATTCCTGGACTGAAGCTTTAGACTAAGAATGCAAGATTCCTGGAATTCATATTAAAAATTTTGGAATCCTTATTTTTCTTTTTCATATAATTTTCGAAAAAAAATCCAAAAAAATTAGAAAATCATAAAAATAAAAAATATTTTTCTGTTTCTTGTTTAAGTCTTGAGTCACATTATAAGTTTGGTGTCACTTGCATATGCATCTTGCATTTTTTCGAAAATATCATGCATTCATAGTGTTCTTCATGATCTTCAAGTTGTTCTTGGTAAGTCTTCTTGTTTGATCTTGATGATTTTTTTGTTTTGTGTCTTTTCATGTTTATCATATGCATTCTTGAATTCTTAGTGTCTAAGCATTAAAGAATTCTAAGTTTAGTGTCTTGCATATTTTCTTTGCATTAAAATTTTTTTCAAAATTGTGTCTATGATGTTCATCTTGACATTCAAAGTGTTCTTGGTGTTCATCTTGACATTCATAGCATTCTTGCATGCATCACATGTTTTGATCTAAAAATTTCATGCATTGCATCTTTTTAGTGTTTTTCTCTCTTGCATCATAAAAATTCAAAAATCAAAAAAATATCTTTCCCTTTTTCTCTCATCAAATTCGAAAATTTGGGTTGACTTTTTCAAAATTTTTAAAATCAAGTTGTTTCTTATGAGTCAAATCAAATTTTCAAATTTGAAAATCTTATCTTTTTCAAAATCTTTTTCAAAAATCAGATCTTTTTCAAAATGATTAGTTATTTTCGAAAATTCCAAAAATATTTTTCAAAAATCTTTTTCTTATTTTTAAATCAAATTTTCGAAAATAACATAATCAATTAATGTTTTGATTCAAAAATTTGAAGTTTGTTACTTGCTTGTTAAGAAAGATTCAAACTTTAAATTCTAGAATCATATCTTGTGATTCTTGTGAATCAAGTCATTAATTGAGATTTTAAAAATCAAATCTTTTTCAAAATTAGTTTCTAAAATATCTTCTTATCTTATCTCTTTCAAAAATATCTTTTCAAAATATCTTTTCTAACTTCCTAACTTCTTATCTTTTCAAAATTTGTTTCAACTAACTAACTAACTTTTTGTTTGTTTCTTAACTTTTTCAAAACCACCTAACTAACTCTCTTTCTCTCATTTTTCGAAAATATCCTCCCCCTTTTTCAAAATTTCTTTTTAATTTATTAATTAATTTAATTTTTAAATCTTAATTTTCGAAAAATTACTAACATTTTTCAAAAACTATTTTCAAAAATCTCTAACTCTTTTTCAAAAATATTTTTTCGAAAATTCTCTCTCTCCCATCTTATTCTATTTATTCATTCATATCCTAACATCTCATCTCACATCTCTTCCATCCTCACAGTTGTGTTTCTTCCATTAGATTACATTCTTTGTCTCCCCCTCTTCTTCCACTCACACAGGGATCCCTATACTGTGGTATAAAGGATCTCTATTATTATTATTATTATTTTTATGTGCCTTCTTCTTTGTCATATGAGCAGGAGCAAGGATAAGAACATTCTTGTGGAAGCAGATACAGAACCTGAAAGGACTCTGAAGAGAAAATTAAGAGAAGCTAAATTACAACAATCCAGAGAAAACCTTTCAGAAAATTTCAAACAGGAAGAGGAGATGGCAGCCGAAAATAATAATAATGTAAGGAAGATGCTTGGTGACTTTACTGCACCTAATTCCAATTTACATGGAAGAAGCATATCCATTCCTGCCATTGGAGCAAACAACTTTGAGCTGAAACCTCAATTAGTTTCTCTGATGCAGCAAAACTGCAAGTTTCATGGACTTCCATCTGAAGATCCTTTTCAGTTCTTAACTGAATTCTTGCAGATATGTGATACTGTTAAGACTAATGGAGTAGATCCTGAAGTCTACAGGCTTATGCTTTTCCCTTTTGCTGTAAGAGACAGAGCTAGATTATGGTTGGACTCTCAACCCAAAGACAGCCTGAACTCTTGGGATAAGCTGGTCACGGCTTTCTTAGCCAAGTACTTTCCTCCTCAAAAGCTGAGCAAGCTTAGAGCTGATGTTCAAACCTTCAGACAGAAAGAAGGTGAATCCCTCTATGAAGCTTGGGAAAGATACAAACAGTTGACCAAAAAGTGTCCTTCTGACATGCTTTCAGAATGGACCATCCTGGATATATTCTATGATGGTTTATCTGAGCTATCAAAAATGTCACTGGACACTTCTGCAGGTGGATCCATTCACCTAAAGAAAACGCCTGCAGAAGCTCAAGAACTCATTGACATGGTTGCTAATAACCAGTTCATGTACACTTCTGAAAGGAATCCTATGAATAATGGGACGCCTATGAAAAAGGGAGTTCTTGAAGTTGATACTCTGAATGCCATATTGGCTCAGAATAAAATATTGACTCAGCAAGTCAATATGATCTCTCAGAGTCTGAATGGAATGCAAGCTGCATCCAACAGTACTCAAGAGGCTTCTTCTGAAGAAGAAGCCTATGATCTTGAGAACCCTGCAATAGCAGAGGTAAATTACTTAGGTGAACCTTATGGAAACACCTATAACTCAACATGGAGAAATCATCCAAATTTCTCATGGAAGGATCAAAAGCCCCAACAAGGCTTTAATAATGGTGGAAGAAACAGGTTTAGCAATAGCAAGCCTTTTCCATCATCAACTCAGCAACAGACAGAGAACTCTGAACAAAATACTTCTAATTTAGCAAACTTAGTCTCTGATCTGTCCAAGGCCACTGTAAGTTTCATGAATGAAACAAGGTCTTCTATTAGAAATTTGGAAGCACAAGTGGGCCAGCTGAGTAAAAGGATCACTGAAATCCCTCCTAGTACTCTCCCAAGCAATACAGAAGAGAATCCAAAAGGAGAGTGCAAGGCCATTGGCATAAGCACCATGGCCGAACCTGTGAGGAGAGGAGAGGACGTGAATCCCAAGGGGGAAGACCTCCTGGGACGTCCAGTGATCAATAAGGAGCTTCCCTCTGAGGAACCAAAGGACTCTGAGGCTCATTGACAAACCCCAATTTGACAGTTTGTTTTGCATTGAATTTAGAGTATTTTGATAACCTTTTGTCACATTTAGCCTAGGAATTAGCATGATTTTGTTATCTCTCCCATATTTGTGCTTAAGTGTAAAAACATGCTTTTTAAGCCTTATTTTGATGAATTCTAGTTCTTCTTTGATTCCATAAGATGCCTTGATGTGTTTGCTAGTAATTCCAGGATTGAAATAGGCTAGGCATGGATCAAAGGAAGCAAGGAAGGAAGCATACAAGTGGAGAGAAGCATAAAAAGTCAAAGAAGCAAAGTCAGCCATGCACGCGCACGCGCACAAGGCGCTCGCGCGCACATCGCAGAATTAGCCAGGGACGCGCACGCGTACCGTGCGCGCACGCGTCGATGAGGGCACATGACCTCACTAATGCAACACGTGCCTGGCGATTTGAGAGGGTTTCTGAACCCATTTTTGGCGCCAAATTGCTAAGGGAAAGGAATAAAAGTATGAAGGATTAAGGGGAAGGCATCATCATCACTTTTTGACTAATTATCACCCCCAACCACTAATCACTTTTAGTTTAGAGTTTTAGAGAGAGAAGCTCTCACTTCTCTCTAGAATTAGAATTAGGATTAGGTTTAGTTCTTAGATCTAGATTTAGATTCATGTTTTTCTACTTCTACATCTCAATTCTTTGTTGCTATATTCAATCTTCTTCTATTCCTTTGTTGTAATTTCCTTTATGTTGTTCTTATACTTTGTTGTAGATCTAGTATTGTTCCTTCTACATTCTTCCAATTCAATAAGAGGTAATTCATAATAAATGTGCCTTCTTTGCTTTTCTATTGTTGATCTCTTGTTTTTGTAGTTGTAGATTCCTTTAATTCTTGCATTTAATAATGTTTACTCCTCTTGCACTTTATGTGTTTGTTGAAATGTCTCTTTTAGTTTTAGTGTAGATTTTGTTCCTCTTGGCCTAGGTAGAGTAATTAGTGACACTTGAGTTATCTAATTCCTTTGTTGATTGATAATTGGAGAGATTGCTAATTGGTTTGGAGTGCACTAAAGCTAGTCTTTCCTTGGGATTTGGCTAGGACTTGTGGCTCAAGTCAATTCATCCACTTGACTTTCCTTTAATTAGTAAGGGTTAACTAAGTGGTAGCAATGTACAATTCTCATCACAATTGAGAAGGATAACTAGGATAGGACTTCTAGTTCTCACACCTTACCAGGAGCCTTTTATAGTTGTTAGTTTATTTTCATTGCCATTTACTTTTCATGCTTCTTATCCAAAACCCCAAAATAACTCATAACCAATAACAAGACACTTTATTGTAATTCCTAGGGAGAACGACCCGAGGTCCAATACTTCGGTTTATAAATTTTAGGGGTTTGTACTAGTGACAAACAACTTTTTGTATGAAAGGATTAGTGATTGGTTTAGAAGCTATACTTGCAACGAGAATTCATTTGTGAAATTCTAAACCGTCAAAAATCCGTTCGTCAAAATGGCGCCGTTGCCGGGGAACTTGCAATGGTGTTATGTTATTGGTTATTGTACATATGTGAATAGTGTGAATATGTTTGCTTTTGTTAGCTCTTGCTAGTTTTAGGATTTAATTTTCTTGCTTCTTATTTGATTTTGTTTTCATTTTCTTCTTGCTATCATGAATTCTCACTTTGGCTATGAGTGTGACTACAACTATGTTGTAGGTGATAGGAGCTACAATGAAGATGTGTGTCAAGGATGGGATAACCAAAGGTGGGAGGAGCCATATGCTTATGATCAATCCTCTTGGCAACAACCTCCACCAAGGCACTATGAAGAAGAGCCATTCTATGATGCATACCAATCCCATGGTTATGGTGAATCACCTTGTGACTTCCAAGCACCGCCACCATATGCCTATGACTCTCACCCTCAACATGAACCTCAACCATTCTCACAAGCCTTCCCATACCAAGCACTTTCCTATGATCCCTACCCCTCACATAACCAACCACCCCTATCATATTCTTATGACCATTATGAGCAAGAGCCCTTAGAACCACCACCCTATCAAGATCACTACCAAGAACCACCTCAATACACGCAATCTCCACAACCTTACCAAAAAGAACCACCTTCCTATTATGCACTCTCTCTCCAAAACAACGAACCTTCCTACCCACCACAAGCCCCAATAGACGACTCTCTCACTTTGTTGCTTCAAGGACAAGAGGCCATGAAACGGGATATACTTGAGTTCGTGACCAATTTGACCAAGGTGGTGCACACTTTAGCCCACCAATGCTTGAATACTCAAGGTACTTCTGTGACCACATGTGAAAAGTCAAAAGAAGAGCAAAGTACGAAGGTGAAATTGGAAAATTCGGTGGAAAAGGAGGAGACAAATTTTTTATTGAAATAATTGGAGAAGCCTATGATCATTGAAGAAAGGGGAGAAGTGGATGAAGATTTAGGAGATGTTGAAAGTCGAAGGGAATATAGCCTCATGGAGCACTCTTCCAAGGAGCTTGATATTGAAGTTGAAGAAGGCGCGCAATCTCCAAGACATATCATCGTTGGAGACTTGGAAGAGGCTTATCAAGAGATGGATTCAATCATGGATGAATTTCTCTCTACAATGGAATCCTCTCCCATTGGACATGGAGTTGAAAGTATAAAAGAGTGTGCACAACCTCCCATACCCTTGGTGAGCAATGAGAAAGAGAGCTACCAAGAGGAAAACGTTGGCATGGTGTATATCAAAATTGAAGAATATGAAGATGTTGATCAAGAGATGACCTCGTTCATCAATGAATTTCTATCCAAAATTGAATCGCCTCTCATTAAACAAGATGAAGTTCTTGAAGATAACACCAAGCCACGTAACAAAGAGGATGAGGTTGAAAGTGAAGAGAATTGTGAAGAGGTGGAAACAACTAAAGAGGAGCACAATAAAGTAGACCTTGCATGGTCCAAGTGCGGGAAAACCTCTCTCCCCAAATTACCATCCAATACAACATTTAAGTGGGTCAAATCTCTATCCCTGAGCTTTAATCTCTCACTTGAACATGGTTTGCTTGAAAATGATGGTCAACTTAGAACTCTCTGTGGAATTAAAAGTAAAAATGAGTTGTATAGTGGCTGGAAAATAGGTGTTAAGCTTATCAAGGTCAAGGCCTCAAGGTATAGGGATGATGTTGGGACAAGGACTACTTTATACGGATTTAGGAGGAAGCATTGGTGGAGTAAAGAGAATTCTATGTGTCAATCACCTTTATGTCAACCGCTCATCCGACAAAACCATGAAACTCAACTAACGGATGGGTGTGAAGACAAGATATGGGATCCCGGTTCGCTATGTGAAGACCAACTATGGGGACTCATATCTTGGGTGGAACTGTGCCCGAGCTTGATGAATATGGTTGGAAATTCTGTCAACCAATTGAGAAGCAAGGATCCTTGGAGATTCAAGGATGCGTACAAACATAAGCCACCATGACAATAAGCTTCTCAAAATGTCCAACTTAAGGACTTAAACTAAAAGTGCTAGGTGGGAGACACCCCACCATGGTAAACTCTTTCCACTCTTTTAAATTTACTTAATAAGTGATTTGAGTTACCATTGTAGGTAGATGTTTCATACAAATTTGTTTGTACAACTTAATTGTTAGCTTAGTCACATGCATGTTGTGTTTAGTAGTAGATGAATAATATCAAAAATTGCATTTTTGTGAATTGTATGATGGTTGAATGAATAAGAGTTGTGAACACTAAGGGGAGCACCCAGCAAGGTTTTTCTGAAAAAAAAAAAAAAAAAAAAGAGGGCGTGGACGCGCGCGCACAACGTACGCGTACGCGTCCCGGTGCGCATGCACCACGAGCCACACTCCCGAGAGTTGGGCCTCTCTTGGGCAAACATTGTGCCTTGAGCCCAACCTGACCCACGCGGACGCGCACTACGTGCGGGCGCGCCGACTATTAGAACATGGAAGTTCGCGCGGACGCGCACCTGCCGCGTCCGCGCTGATTTGCTGCTACAAATGATTGAGCCAAACCCCAGAGAGTTAAGCCATTTCTGGGCTAGCTTTAGGCCCCAGGCCCAACCCGATCTGCGCGAGCGCATGCATTGCGCCAGCGCGCCATTTCACAATTTGTCAAATGTACGCGGACGCGCATTTACCGCGCGCGCGTCCTTGCGTGTTGCCACCAATCTAGGCCACGAACCCGAGAGTCGGGCGTGCCTCAAGCCCATTCTAAGCCTCAGACGCAATCTCATGTACGCGTGCGCGTACCGTACGCGCACGCGCCCCTGCCTAATATGCCACCCCACGTTAGCGCGCACTGCACGCTCACGCATGAATCTCCCTTTCCCCCAATGCACGCGGACGCGTACATATCGCGTGCGCGCAGGTCTGGTGCGCGACTCCCAGGCCAGTCTCCAGAGAGTTAGGCCTAAGTTAGGCCAACTCTAAGCCCCTAGCCCAACTCCATGCACGCGTGCGCGCACGGTACGCGCACGCGTCCTTTCCTATTTTGTTCATCCCCGCTTAAGCGCGTTGTACGCGCACGCGTCGGGTCCACGTTCTCTCAATGGACGCGGACGCGCAAGGTGCGCGTGCGCGCCGATTCAAAAATAGGGATAACCCTAGCTCGCGAAGCACACTGCGCAGTCGCGCAACCCTTTCCCCAACCTCCACCTTCTTCTTCTTCTTCTCTCCCCCAACTGCCGTCGCAGCAGCAGCGCCGGCCGCCGCCGCACGACCTACCTCCGTCACCATCCTTGGTCATCAATTCCCTTCCCCTCTCGCCACCACCCATTCTCTCTCTCTCCCTCTCACTCATCTCACCCGTCTCACCGTAATCAACCCATCACCGCCGATACCGCCCATCACCGCCGGCGACAATCACCGGCAACCCCTCTCTCTTTCTCCATCAACACTTTCCTCTTCACTCTCTCCATTTCTCAGCTCCCCTGCTCTACCTACACTCTGCCCTCTACCCCGCCAACCATCTACCACTCACCGCCGTAACCGCCACCAACCGCGGTGGCGCTCTGCCAGTTTCTGTCTCTGCTACACCTGCCTTATCGTCGTCCCCCTTTCCATTTTCAGTTTTTCCCGGCTCCCAGGTTCCTGCTCCATTTCTGTTACTTCTTTTTTCTATTTTCCTTTTCATTTGTTCATTTATGTTAGTTCCTGGAATTGCATGTTAGTTAGCTAAATTCAAATTTTGTATGTTAGGTTAGATAGATATAATTGCTGTTAGGTAGCTAGGGCTGGATAGAGGATTCTAGGCCTGATAATTGCTCCGTATGTGCATATCTGCTGCTTGCTCCCTTGGGTACGGTGTGTTGGTTTTGGGTTGATATTCCATGCAACATGTGTTGCCAGATAATATCTGTTTGCTGCTGTGCGTGATTGATGTTATTTTTTTGTGCTAATTGTGCTATTTTGCTATCCGGGAACGTCCAATTTTAAGCCGGAATGCTGCCCGATTTTCAAAGAAATTAGTTTCATTTTGATCTTTATTTCAGTTTTGGGCAAATTTCTGTTTCCTTTTTGACTTCCCGGATTTGCACAATCATTGTGAACATGAACCGCAACTTCTCGTTCAATTGAGCCTATATATCATCATATCGCTAATCCACTTTTCTAACTTACTAATTTCTTTAACCGTTTTACTTCCACTCACTTTTAACCCTCTTTAACAATTCTTTCAAAAATATGATGATATTATTGCCTTTTGAATATGAGATGTTGCCTTTAATGAAGATTACAGTCTCGGTTCATTCACTTATGTTTACTTGTTCACTTTTACGTATTCAGTGCAACATCATGATTGCTCTTTGATATTTGTATCCTGAACATGCCTTCTTTGTTACATGCTAAATGTTTTATATACTCTATCATATTTTTCAGGATGTCGGATAAAGGAAAAGCTATAGCCTCTGCTTCCAAAAAAAGGAAGCGCTCCAAGACCCCTACACCCCCACCATCTACTAACTATGCGAGGAATCCGCTGAATGAGGAGGAGAAAGAAAATCAGTTACTCCCGTCCACTAATCCAACCAAATTTCCAAATCTCTACTGCGAGCTACGCCTTTCCCGTTATGCAAAGAAGAATCTGAATATTGAGAAGAAGCTGAATCTTCCCAATGATGTGAGGCATGCCATAAACGCCCGTATTTCTGAGCTGGGCTTGGATTTCGTCGATAGGGACTTGGGACGGATTAACATCTCGTGGGTCAAGGAATTTTACTGCAATTTCTTTCGACCGGGCTTGGATTCAGTATTCTTGAGGGATAGAGAGATTATGATCACTGAGGATGCCTTGAAGGATGCACTGCTTTGCAGAGTTGGTACTCCTGAGACTTGTGCCTACCAGCAGGCAGAGGTAGCTCTCCTCTCCATGACTTTCAACTATGAGGCACTTCGGCGCGTGATTGCTACATCAGATGCTTCTTGGGTAATGGATTCGAGCAACACAAAGCCCAAGGGCATGCTATTTGCACATCTGACTAGGGAGGCTAGGACTTGGCAACAAATATTTGCCCACTATGTCTTCCCTACCACTCACTTTTCAGAGATTCCGATGGATATGCTAGTCTTCATTGGGTGTGTCATGGAGGGGAAGGAAGTATATTTTCCCCGACTGATTAGGCATAGCATGTGGAGGGCTCATATTCGCGGCTTGTTACCATTTCCGACACTGGTTACTAGCTTAGCTGAGCTAGCTGATGTCCCGTGGGAGGACAATGACGTGACACCACCACCTCCAGATGACGACGACAAGGAAGTTACTATTCCCTGGGGTGTGTGGGTGCACGAGAGGCCCCCGACCAGCCGCCGTTCTCGAGCTAGAGCGGCAGTCGAGGCAGCTATACCGTCTCCTTTGACAGCAGCCCCACCCTCTTCAGCACCCGAGCCCACTTACCTACTGGTTCAGCGTCTGTTTCGATTCTTGGAGCGCGAGAGGCTTCATGTCAGACGCCGACTGGATCGGATGGATCAGGCACTCATCTCCCTTGGCGCTGAGTTACCTCCGCTTCCAGACTCTTCGACCTCCGATGAGCAGGATCATCAGGAGGAGGACGCGGAGGCACCGGTTCAGCAGGATGCCCCTGACACTACAGAGCCGCCACAGACTCAAGAGGAGCTGGTCCCACAGCCACAGCCACAGTCAGAGCCAGAGCCTATCGTTGTACCTCCCACTGATCCTCCGGTTTAGCATCGAGGACGATGCTTGGTTTTAAGTGTGGGGAGGGCACCGGTAGCATTATTTGGGAACCGGTGAACTTTTCGGCCCAGTTATCTCATTTTGCACATCTTTGTATATATTTTGATGCATTTCTAGTTTGCTTTGGATACTTTTATTGCTTATTTTGGATTTTAGATATTTTGATGCTTTTGGATATTTTTAGATGTTTTGGATGATAGATTCCGTACTTTTAGTTGGATTCTTCTTTATACATTTTGTCTATCTTTGTTTTTAGTTTGTAGTTGTGATTAGAAATCATACTTTGGATTGCAAATATTTAGTCACCCTTTTTGCATAATATGTTGGTTCTAAGTGAAAAAGGAAAGGGTGAACTAAGGGAATTTTTGAATTTTTCAATCACAACAATGCTTGGTCAAATATTGAGATTTTTCAAGAAATTTAAATAATAGGGCATTAACCCAATTGATTGAAGAAAATTTTTGGTGAAACTTGCTTGAATTCATACTTTGTGAAGCATGTAGTGAACCTAGAACACAAGCTTGTGAGACTTGAGCCTATTGATGTGGTTACATTTTATAACCATTTATTTTCCATTCTTGTGTGAAATTGTTCTCTTTCCATGATTGTGATCCTTGATTTGCTTGATTCTATATATCCATTTATTTCTTGTGTTTGTACATTTATATGATTGAGGCCATTATTTCATTAGCCACTTACCCAAATAGCCAACCTTTTACTCTCCATTGTTAGCCAATTTTGAGCCTATGCTTAACCAACTTATTCTTATTTTAGCACATTACAAGCCTAAGGTGGAAAACCAATGAAAAGTCCTTGTTTGGATCTTTGATTGACCTAGGCTAGTGAGAGTGTTTTACTATCCAAAGTTGGTGAGGCTTGGGAACATTGGATGGGATAAAAAGGGGCAGTACACTTTTATGTTTAGGAATTGGGCACATATTCATGTATTGATTAAATGTAGAGACCTTATGCATTGATGTTCTTATATTTAGTTTGAAAAGAAGAAAAAAATATATATATATATATATATATAAAGAAAAGAAAAAATGATGAAAAGAAAAGAAAAATGGAAAAAAAATGATGATGATGAAAAAGAAAAAAAAATAATACAATAAAGAAGGGATAGAATGCCCCAAAGTGAAGCCAATAAAAAGGGGATCAATGCATAAGTATTATGAATCAAATAAGAATGCATGAGTATGTAGGAAAAATTGAAGAATGGGTAGTTAGAATAGCTTGCATTTGTATAGGTCATTAAATAGGTTAGGTGGGAAAGTCTATGCTAATCAAAGATTCAAATCCTAGTCCACTTGACCATAAATGATCCTACCTTGACCCTAACCCCATTACAACCTAAATGAAAGACCTCATGATGAATGTATGCATGCATTGAATAAGTGTTGATTGTTAGAAGAAAATCAAATTTTGGAAAACATGATTAGAAGAGAATTGAGTGAATTAACCCTTAAACACTTGAGTGAATAGAGCGGATACACATCCGGTGAGGGTTCAAAAGTTCAATCACATGTGTTCACCTATATTATCTATATTCTTGCAAGTTTGAACTCTTTTTGACAATTCAATACAATTGTGGTTTGGACTTAGTCCTTATTGCCTAGCTCTTGTGCTTACACATGCTCTCTTGGGAATTGATTTGTTTGAACTAAGCATTTCCAATTGCTTTAGATAATTGCATTTAGATAGGACTCATATAGTTTAGTTGCATTCAATAAATGTCATAACCCTTAGTTCCTTCTTATTTTAGCATGAGGACATGCTAAGGCTTAAGTGTGGGGAGGTTGACAAACCCCAATTTGACAGTTTGTTTTGCATTGAATTTAGAGTATTTTGATAACCTTTTGTCACATTTAGCCTAGGAATTAGCATGATTTTGTTATCTCTCCCATATTTGTGCTTAAGTGTAAAAACATGCTTTTTAAGCCTTATTTTGATGAATTCTAGTTCTTCTTTGATTCCATAAGATGCCTTGATGTGTTTGCTAGTAATTCCAGGATTGAAATAGGCTAGGCATGGATCAAAGGAAGCAAGGAAGGAAGCATACAAGTGGAGAGAAGCATAAAAAGTCAAAGAAGAAAAGTCAGCCATGCACGCGCACGCGCACAAGGCGCTCGCGCGCACATCGCAGAATTAGCCAGGGACGCGCACGCGTACCGTGCGCGCACGCGTCGATGAGGGCACATGACCTCACTAATGCAACACGTGCCTGGCGATTTGAGAGGGTTTCTGAACCCATTTTTGGCGCCAAATTGCTAAGGGAAAGGAATAAAAGGATGAAGGATTAAGGGGAAGGCATCATCATCACTTTTTGACTAATCATCACCCCCAACCACTAATCACTTTTAGTTTAGAGTTTTAGAGAGAGAAGCTCTCACTTCTCTCTAGAATTAGAATTAGGATTAGGTTTAGTTCTTAGATCTAGATTTAGATTCATGTTTTTCTACTTCTACATCTCAATTCTTTGTTGCTATATTCAATCTTCTTCTATTCCTTTGTTGTAATTTCCTTTATGTTGTTCTTATACTTTGTTGTAGATCTAGTATTGTTCCTTCTACATTCTTCCAATTCAATAAGAGGTAATTCATAATAAATGTGCCTTCTTTGCTTTTCTATTGTTGATCTCTTGTTTTTGTAGTTGTAGATTCCTTTAATTCTTGCATTTAATAATGTTTACTCCTCTTGCACTTTATGTGTTTGTTGAAATGTCTCTTTTAGTTTTAGTGTAGATTTTGCTCCTCTTGGCCTAGGTAGAGTAATTAGTGACACTTGAGTTATCTAATTCCTTTGTTGATTGATAATTGGAGAGATTGCTAATTAGTTTGGAGTGCACTAAAGCTAGTCTTTCCTTGGGAGTTGGCTAGGACTTGTGGCTCAAGTCAATTCATCCACTTGACTTTCCTTTAATTAGTAAGGGTTAACTAAGTGGTAGCAATGCACAATTCTCATCACAATTGAGAAGGATAACTAGGATAGGACTTCTAGTTCTCACACCTTACCAGGAGCCTTTTATAGTTGTTAGTTTATTTTCATTGCCATTTACTTTTCATGCTTCTTATCCAAAACCCCAAAATAACTCATAACCAATAACAAGACACTTTATTGTAATTCCTAGGGAGAACGACCCGAGGTCCAATACTTCGGTTTATAAATTTTAGGGGTTTGTACTAGTGACAAACAACTTTTTGTATGAAAGGATTAGTGATTGGTTTAGAAGCTATACTTGCAACGAGAATTCATTTGTGAAATTCTAAACCGTCAAAAATCCGTTCGTCACTCATCTAGAGACCATAGAGATTCCATTGAACCTCCTTATGCCCTTCATGAGCTCTGATGAGTATTCCTCTTCTGAAGAGAATGAGGATGTTACTGAAGAGCAAACTGCCAAGTTTCTTGGTGCAATCATGAAGCTGAATGCCAAATTATTTGGCATTGATACATGGGAAGTTGAACCTCCCTTGTTCATCAATGAACTAAGTGATCTGGATCAACTGATATTGCCTCAGAAGAGACAGGATCCTGGAAAGTTCATATTACCTTGTACCATAGGCACCATGATCTTTAAGGCTCTGTGTGACCTTGGTTCAGGGATAAACCTCATGCCCCTTTCTGTAATAGAGAAACTGGGAATCTATGGGGTGCAAGCTGCTAAAATCTCACTAGAGATGGCAGACAGCTCAAGAAAACAGGCTTATGGACAAGTAGAGGACGTGTTAGTTAAGGTTGAGGGCCTTTATATCCCTGCTGATTTCATAGTCCTGGATACTGGAAAGGAAGAGGATGAATCCATCATCCTAGGAAGACCTTTCCTGGCCACAGCAAGAGCTGTGATTGATGTTGACAGAGGTGAAATATTCCTTCAATGGAATGAGGACTCCCTTGTGTTTAAAACTCAAGGATCTCCCTCTGCAACCATGGAGAGGAAGCAGAAAAAGCTTCTCTCCAAGCAGAGTCAACTAGAGCCCCCACAGTCAAACTCTAAGTTTGGTGTTGGGAGGCCACAACCAAACTCTAAGTTTGGTGTTGAACTCCCATATCCAAATTCTAAGTTTGGTGTTGGAGAGTCTCAACAAAGCTCTGCACATCTGTGAGGCTCCATGAGAGCCCACTGTCAAGCTATTGACATTAAAGAAGCGCTTGTTGGGAGGCAACCCAATGTTTATCTAATTCTTATTTTTATTGTTTTTCATGTTTTCTTAGGTTCATGATCATGTGGAGTCACAAAATAAATATAAAAAAATCAAAAACAGCAGAAGAAAAATCACACCCTGGAGGAGCATCTGTCTGGCGTTCAGCGCCAGAACAGAGCATGGTTCTGGCGCTGAACGCCCAAAATGGGCAGCTTCTGGGTGCTGAACGCCAGAACAGGCATGGTTCTGGCGTTCAACGCCAGAAATGGCACACAAATGGGAACGCCCAAAATGGCCACCAACCTGGCGCTGAACGCCCAGAGTTGGGTACAAAGGCATTTTTACATGCCTAATGGGTGCAGGGATGTAAATCCTTGAACACCTCAGGATCTGTGGACCCCACAGGATCTACTCAGGATCTGTGGACCCCACAGGATCCACTCAGGATCTGTGGACCCCACAGGATCCCCACCTACCTCCACTCACTTCTTCTCACCACTCTCTTTCACACAACCCCATAAACACTCTTCCCCATCACCTCTTCACCACTCACATCCATCCACTCTTCCCCATAAACCTACCTCATAAACTCCACCTACCTTCAAAATTCAAAACCAATTTCCCACCCAAACCCACCCATATGGCCGAACCTTAACCCCCCTCCCTTCCCTATATAAAGACCTCCATTCTTCATCAAATTCACACAACACACCCCTCTACACTCTCCTTGGCCGAAACCACATCTCCCTCTCCCTCTCCATATTTCTTCTTCTTCTTCTTCTATTCTTTTGTTTATTGCTCGAGGGCTAGCAATATTCTAAGTTTAGTGTGGTAAAAGCATAGCTTTTTTGTTTTTCCATTACCATTGATGGCACCCAAGACCGGAGAATCCTCTAGAAGAGGGAAAGGGAAGACAAAAGCTTCCACATCCTAGTCATGGGAGATGGAAAGATTCATCTCCAAAGCCCATCAAGACCACGTCTATGATGTTGTGGCCAAGAAGAAGGTGATCCCTGAGGTCCCTTTCAAACTTAAAAGAAATGAGTATCCGGAGATCCGACATGAAATTCAAAAAAGAGGTTGGGAAGTTCTAACAAATCCCATCCAACAAGTCGGCATTCTAATGGTTCAAGAGTTCTATGCCAATGCATGGATCACCAAGAACCATGATCAAAGTAAGAACCCGGATCCAAAGAACTATGTTACAATGGTTCGGGGGAAATACTTAGATTTTAGTCCGGAAAATGTGAGGTTGGCGTTCAACTTGCCAAACATGGAAGAGAACGCACGCCCCTACACAAGGAGAGTCAACTTTGATCCAAGGTTGGACCAAGTCCTTATGGACATATGTGTAGAAGGAGCTCAATGGAAGGTTGACTCCAAAGGCAAGCCGGTTCAACTAAGAAGATTGGACCTCAAGCCTATAGCTAGAGGATGGTTGGAGTTCATTCAATGCTCAATCATTCCCACTAGCAACCGGTCTGAAGTTACTATAGACCGGGCCATCATGATCCATAGCATCATGATTGGAGAAGAGGTGGAAGTTCATGAGATTATACCTCAAGAACTCTACAAGGTGGTTGACAAGTCCTCCACTATGGCAAGGTTAGCCTTCCCTCACCTCATTTGCCATCTATGTTACTCAGCTGGAGCTTTCATAGAAGGAGACATTCCTATTAAGGAAGAGAAGCCCATCACTAAGAAAAAGATGGAGCAAGCAAGAAAGCCCATTCATGGAGCTCAAGAGGCGCAGGAAGCTCATCACCATGAGATCCCAGAGATGCCCCAAATGCACTTTCCTCCACAAAATTATTGGGAGCAAATCAACACCTCCCTAGGAGAATTGAGTTCCAATATGGGACAACTAAGGGTGGAACATCAAGAGCACTCCATCATGCTTCATGAAATAAGAAAAGATCAAAAAGCAATGAGGGAGGAGCAACAAAGACAAGGAAGAGACATAGAAGAGCTCAAGGACATCATTGGTTCCTCAAGAAGGAAACGCCACCATCACTAAGGTGGATTCATTCCTTGTTCTTATTTCTTCTGTTTTTCGTGTTATGTGCTTATCTATGTCTGTGTCTTCATTACATGATCATTAGTAGTAGTAACTTTGTCTTAAAGTTATAAATGTCCTATGAATCCATCACCTCTCTTAAATGAAAAATGTTTTAATTCAAAAGAACAAGAAGTACATGAGTTTCGAATTTATCCTTGAACTTAGCTTAATTATATTGATGTGGTGACAATGCTTCTTGTTTTTTGAATGTCTGCTTGAACAGTGCATATGTCTTTTGAAGTTGTTGTTTAAGAATGTTAAATATGTTGGCTCTTGAAAGAATGATGACTAGGAGACATGTTATTTGATAATCTGAAAAATCATAAAAATGATTCTTGAAGCAAGAAAAAGCAGCAAAGAACAAAGCTTGCAGAAAAAAAAAAAGAAGAAAAAAAAAAGGGGCGAAAAAAAAATAGGAAAAAAAAATAGAAAGAAAAAGAAAAAGCAAGCAGAAAAAGCCAATAACCCTTAAAACCAAAAGGCAAGGGAAATAAAAAAGATCCCAAGGCTTTGAGCATCAGTGGATAGGAGGGCCTAAAGGAATAAAATCCTGGTCTAAGCGGCTAAACCAAGCTGTCCCTAATCATGTGCTTGTGGCGTGTAGGTGTCAAGTGAAAACTTGAGACTGAGCGGTTAAAGTCAAGGTCCAAAGCAAAAAAAAAAAAAAGAGTGTGCTTAAGAACCCTGGGCACCTCTAATTGGGGACTTTAGCAAAGCTGAGTCACAATCTGAAAAGGTTCACCCAATTATGTGTCTGTGGCATTTATGTATCCGGTGGTAATACTGGAAAACAAAGTGCTTAGGGCCACGGCCAAGACTCATAAATAAGTTGTGTTCAAGAATCATCATACTGAACTAGGAGAGTCAATAACACTATTCGAAATCTGAAGTTCCTATAGATGCCAATCATTCTGAACCTCAATGGATAAAGTGAGATGCCAAAACTATTCAAGAGGCAAAAAGCTATAAGTCCCGCTCATATGATTGAAGCTCTGTTTCACTGATAGTTTGGAATTTATAGTATATTCTCTTCTTTTCATCCTATTTGATTTTCAGTTGCTTGGGGACAAGCAATAATTTAAGTTTGGTGTTGTGATGAGCGGATAATTTATACGCTTTTTGACATTGTTTTTAGTATGTTTTTAGTAGGATCTAGTTACTTTTAGGGATGTTTTCATTAGTTTTTATGTTAAATTCACATTTCTGGACTTTACTATGAGTTTGTGTATTTTTCTGTGATTTCAGGTATTTTCTGGCTGAAATTGAGGGACTTGAGCAAAAATCAGATTCAGAGGTTGAAGAAGGACTGCTGATGCTGTTGGATTCTAACCTCCCTGCACTCAAAGTGGATTTTCTGGAGCTACAGAACTCGAAATGGCGCGCTTCCAATTTTGTTGGAAAGTAGACATCCAGGGCTTTCCAGCAATATATAATAGTCCATACTTTGGCCAAGAATAGATGACGTAAATTGGCGTTCAACGCCAGCTTTCTACCCAAATCTGGCGTCCAGCGCCAGAAAAGGAGCCAAAACCAGAGTTGAACGCCCAAACTGGCACAAAAGCTGGCGTTCAACTCCAAGAAAGACCTCTACACGTGCAACACTCAAGCTCAGCCCAAACACACACCAAGTGGGCCCAGGAAGTGGATTTATGCATCAATTACTTACTCATGTAAACCCTAGTAGCTAGTTTATTATAAATAGGGCCTTTTACTATTGTATTAGGTATCTTTTGATCAGTTGTATCCTGGATCCCAGATTGTATTTTGATCCTGTGATCACGTTTTGAGGGCTGGCCATCTCGGCCATGCCTGGACCTTTCACTTATGTATTTTTAACGGTAGAGTTTCTACACTCCATAGATTAAGGTGTGGAGCTCTGCTGTTCCTCAAAGATTAATGCAAAGTACTACTGTTTTCTATTCAATTCATCTTATTTCGCTTCTAAGATATCCATTCGCACCCAAGAACGTGATGAAGGTGATGATTATGTGTGACGCTCATCATCCTTCTCCCTTATGAACGCGTGCCTGACAAACACTTCTGTTCTACATGAATTAAGCTAGAATGAATATCTCTTAGATCTCCTAACCAGAATCTTCGTGGCGTAAGCTAGAATGATGGCGGCATTCTGATGCACATAAACTTGTTATGCTACGATTTAGGAAATTGCACGATCGGCAAAATTCCTTCCGGCAAGTGCACCGGTTATCGTCGTCAAGTAAAAACTCACAATAGAGTGAGGTCGAATCCCACAAGGATTGGTTGAGTGAGCAATTCGGATTAGAAGTGTGTTCTAGTTGAGCGGAATCAAGATTTGAGATGAGAATTGCGGAATGTAAAATTGGCGGGAAAAGTAAATGACAAGAAAATTAAATGGTTGAATCTTAAATTGCATGAATTAAAGAGCAGAATGTAAATTGCTGAAATTAAAAGGGAATGGGGGTGATTGCAAGAATGGAGTTGCAGAATGTAAATAGAAAGTGGAAGTCAGAAATGGGGAATTCATTGGGTTTAGGAGATATTGAAATCTCCGAATCAAAACATGTTTATCTCTTCCTCAACCAATGCGTTCATTAAATTTTGCTTGGCAATCTTATATGATTGGATCCCAATTCCTTGGCTCACCAATGCTCTCTAAAAACAAACAAATTCCCAATCCCTTGGTTTAAATGTTCATAAGAAGAGATGATGCTTGATCACTGATTATACCACACAATTTCATGAACCACAATTTGGTAGGATTACATGTCACAATATCCATCCAAACCCCAATCCAATCCACTGTGAGAAAGCTTCTCTAGCATGAATCCTCCATTCCTTTCCCAAGGCTCCGAAGGATTCCAAGTATGAGTAGTTTCTTTCCCAAGACAACTACTCAATGGAATTAGATCGAGAAGCTTTCTAACAAAATTCAAGAGAAAAGATTGAAGAAGAAGATAAACTATTATTGATTCATTGAATTACAATAGAGCTCCCTAACCCAATGAAAGGGGGTTTAGTGAATCATAGCTCTGAATTCAATTACAAGAAAAGGAAAACTAGCTGAAAGTGAAAAGTAAAAGTAGTCCCCCTCAGGGGCTGGATTCCCCTTCAATCCCCCCCCTTTCAAATGCAAAAACTAAGGCCTTTAAATAGGCTCCCTAAATTACAAAATGAAAATGAAATTCAAAGCAAATTACAATCAAATGAAAATAAACTATTCTAGATGATTCTTGTGGCCTTGATTTGGTGTTGTTGATGGGCCTTGCTTGCTTGAAGGGCTGAGTGACATAATTGATCCAAAAAGGATAATGATCCATTAAACTACACTCAAATGTTGCACCCCCTTTCTTGAGTCGTCACTTTGTTCTCTTGTCAACCTTGCCAATTTGATGCCAAATATAGACTATTATACCTCGTTGGAAAGCTATGGATGTCAGCTTTCTAATGCAACTGGAAGCACCTCAATTGGATCTCTACAACTCGAGTTATACTCCATGGAAGGTGAAGAGGTCAGCTGGCCTGATTGCATGTTGGTACTATGCTCTTCTATGCACATTACGGGGCTGTTTTCTCCCTCAATTTTTAGTATCCACCATGCATGCCATATATGCTTGGAAAGCTCTAGATGTCTTCTTTCCAATGCATTTTGAATCACCTCATTTGGAGTTTTGTAGCTCAAGTTATTTATGTTTGAAGAAGGCATGGTCAAGCTGTTCCATATAACACGTTTAAGCTTCAGTTTAAGGTTAAACTGGAGCTTAAACGTGGATAAAGGAAGGGCAGCCCTGGAGGTCGAACACGTTTAACCTCCAGTTTGAGGTCAAACTGGAGGTTAAACGTGGAAGCTTAGAATGGTAGCCCTGGAGGTGTCGAACACGTTTAACCTCCAGTTTGAGGTCAAACTGGAGGTTAAACGTGGAACTCCTTCCTGAGTGGCATTATTATTCTGGCGTTTAACCTCCAGTTTGAGGTCAAACTGGAGGTTAAACGTGGAAATGCTTCTTTGGTGAGACCTTCCATTCTGGCGTTTAACCTCCAGTTTGAGGTCAAACTGGAGGTTAAACTTCATTTCCAGCATTTCTTATCCTTCATGATTTTTGGCGTTTAAGCTCCAGTTTAGGCTTAAACTGGAACTTAAACTCCACATGTGATATTCAAGCTTCCTTTATTGATTTTGTTGCTTCCTTGCTTAGCCTCTTCTTCCCTGAAATCATCCAAACAGTTGCATCAAAGTCTTGCTAAAATTCATGAGAATTCTTCCATTCATAGCATTCAAGGAATATAACTAAAAACTCATGGAATTTGCATAAAAATCTTCATGTTTGAATGATTTAAGACAAGCATGACTATTTGGCCAAAATGATTACTTAAGGCTCAAGAAAATGCATAAAACAACTAAAAATAAAAGAAAAAGGCTAGTGAAACTAGCCTAAGATGCCTTGGCATCACAACACCAAACTTAATCCTTGCTTGTCCCCAAGCAAGTTCTGAATTATTGAGAAGAAAGAATGAAACAGAAAGTAAATTCATTAGCCATATCAATAAGTAATTGACATTGATTAATGGGGTGTTCATGCAGAAAGTTGTTGCAGCATCACTTTATTGTTTCTTAGGTAAGAAAGTCACTTTTTATGTTTCCACTAAAACACTGCTTATGGCCTCTTGTTATTCACATATCCTTGGCAAGTTTCTTTTCTTTGTTTTTCTTTTTATTTGAGCTTATTTGCTCCTTGTTGCTCAGTGTCATGTGTTGCTCAAGCCTTTGGCATTTTCTTTTTCTTATTAGTGCACTACACATATCCACTACAGGCATTTTAGTTCACATTTCTTCTTGAGACATTGGTGCCCAGCACCTCTTTGTGTGACTAAATGTTTTGTATTTAGGTTGCTCTTGATAATGGACTTTTGGTTGATAATCCCGGGTTAGTTAACCCAAGTTACCAAGTGTTGAAACACTCCTCAGAACCTATTCATCCAAGCATATCCTTAATACATAAACACCACAGGCATTTGTCTCAGAAGTTCAAACCATTGGTGCCTAGCTTATTTTCTCAATTTTTTTGCTTTTTGGTTGCCCTTTTTCAGTGGCTTTTTCTTCTTCTTTTTCTTTCTTTTTCATGGCCAAAGACATTTATTCATCAAGATCCATAGACAGCATCCTAATTTCCACTAAAAGTGACAATTCTAACTTTATTTCTTAGTGAGCTGACTATTCAATCAAACATGCATACCACCACTTAATCTTATTTGATTTCTTACCAAATGGAATTGAGTTACTTTTGTTCAAACATTTCTTTTATTTTATGGAAACAGAACAAGCATGGCAAGCATACATTTAAGCAAGTGAAGTTTATCCAGACACTTAGACTATCACTTATTTGGAAATTAAACAAACAGACAAACAAAAACTGCAATGACTCAAACTTAAAGCAGGGGTGCATGCAAACTTCCAATATCAGCAATTCAAAGTACAAGCAATTAAGTGACAATACAACCTTTTAGCATCTTCTTTGTTGTTCAGCATCCTTCCTAGCCTTGGTGTTCTCTTTGATGATGATGTATATTCCTTCCATGAGATTGATTGTCTTCCTGCAAAGCTATTAGAAGTTGCTTGTTCCCCAAGCACTTTGGTTAGCATGCATGTATGTTTGTAGGCCTCTGAACTTAGATTGGTGTGTGAACACCAAACTTAGTTCCTTGCCATATGCAGCAATTTGGATCATATGCAGAAAACCTCATGTGCTTTTATTAAGAAAATAACTATGAACTAGAAAAAGAAACTATGAACTAGAAATTAAACTATTGTTTAAGTAGTTTCCCTGATTGGTTGGAGCTAGTGACTAGTCATGCTGAGGTAGAAATGTGCTTTTAATGAAGTTTTTGGTGGAACACCAAACTTAGAATCTCACATTCACCCTTGAATTGTTTTGGTGTGCAACACCAAACTTAGCTCCTTGCAATACAGATAAATCTACTTAACTCTTTTATTGAAATAACTAGAAAAGAAAAACTACCTTTGGTTGGGTTGCCTCCCAACAAGCGCTTCTTTAACGTCATTAGCTTGACATGCTGTTCTTGACTTTCTTCCTCTTCCTCCAGTTTGTTAAGAGGAATGACTTCAAGTGGATAAAGGAGCTAGTTAGTGCCCCTTGTTGTGAATGCTTCTTTCCAGCAAGCTTTCCCTTGTGATTGGCTTGAGTGAACTTGCTTGTTGGCTCAGGAGTTGGATTGTTCTTCGACCTTCTCTTCTTCATGGATATGATCCTTTGTTTCTCGGTCACAATCCTCATTTTGGTGCTTGTTTCTACTGCCTTCACATCCTTGATCTCAGAACTTGGTTGTTGTTGGACAGTTGGAGTATCCTGTTCATCAAAAGCTTCCTGAATTTGTGGTTCAATGAACCCTTCCTCTTTGCAACTTTCTGTGTCATTGGAGTGTGATCTCCCTTGATTGACTTTCTCCCTTTCTTGTTCTTCTGATTCCTCCCTTGGGTTTGCCATGGTATCACTAGAAGAATTGTGGGTAGGGATTTGCTTTGATAGATATCCAATTTGTGCTTCTAGCTTTTGAATGGCAGCACCATGATTTTGTAAGTTGGATATCAATTCTTCCTTAAAGCCTTTCAAATCTGCCACATCTCTGCCCATAGTTGCAAGCATTCCTTCTATCCTGTTTAATTGATCTTGAAATTGTTGGTTCGGATTGGGTTGATGAGGTTGATTATCTTGGCTGTGATATGGTGGTTGGGAGTATGTGTTTTGTGTGGGCTGATAGAGTCTTTGGTTGGAGTGTTGGTAGTGGTATGACTCTTGTGTGTAGTGGAATGAGTCTTGTGGAAAGTGAAATGAATTGTATGAATTTGAGAAGGAATTTTGTGCTGAGAAATGCTCAAGTGATGAAGAATTTGGATATGTAAAACTAGGAGGTGAGGTTGGATAATTCAGAGGTGATGGCCCTTGATGAATGGGGTGTGAATAAGTGAAATCTCTTTGGTTTTGATCTTCCCAGCCACAACTTGAGTAGTGATCAAATTCACCAAAACATTGACCATTTTGTGGCTCTGGGAAGTACCCCGTTTCCTGTCCCTGATACTCCCACCCACCATGAGCATAATAACATGAATCATTCTGTGGTGGTGGAGAGTTTCTCATGGATTTTGATTGACCAAAAGATGATGGATACTCCTTTCTTTTTTGCAATGTGCCCAGTCTCAAACAATACTCATCCAAAGATAGTGGAAATCCCATAGTGAGGCAATATCACAAACAGCTAGTGGTTAGTATGCTAACAAGTGAATAAGCAAAGAAAACAAATTAAAATTTGCAGAAATTAGCAGTAATAAACTGAAACAAAAACTATTAACAAAAGAAAAGAAAAATTGCTCAATCTAGTTAACTTCCAATTGGAGAATTGTCAATCGAAAACCAATCCCCGGCAACGGCGCCATAAACTTGATGCACATAAACTTGTTATGCTACGATTTAGGAAATTGCACGATCGGCAAAATTCCTTCCGGCAAGTGCACCGGTTATCGTCGTCAAGTAAAAACTCACAATAGAGTGAGGTCGAATCCCACAAGGATTGGTTGAGTGAGCAATTCGGATTAGAAGTGTGTTCTAGTTGAGCGGAATCAAGATTTGAGATGAGAATTGCGGAATGTAAAATTGGCGGGAAAAGTAAATGACAAGAAAATTAAATGGCTGAATCTTAAATTGCATGAATTAAAGAGCAGAATGTAAATTGCTGAAATTAAAAGGGAATGGGGGTGATTGCAAGAATGGAGTTGCAGAATGTAAATAGAAAGTGGAAGTCAGAAATGGGGAATTCATTGGGTTTAGGAGATATTGAAATCTCCGAATCAAAACATGTTTATCTCTTCCTCAACCAATGCGTTCATTAAATTTTGCTTGGCAATCTTATATGATTGGATCCCAATTCCTTGGCTCACCAATGCTCTCTAAAAACAAACAAATTCCCAATCCCTTGGTTTAAATGTTCATAAGAAGAGATGATGCTTGATCACTGATTATACCACACAATTTCATGAACCACAATTTGGTAGGATTACATGTCACAATATCCATCCAAACCCCAATCCAATCCACTGTGAGAAAGCTTCTCTAGCATGAATCCTCCATTCCTTTCCCAAGGCTCCGAAGGATTCCAAGTATGAGTAGTTTCTTTCCCAAGACAACTACTCAATGGAATTAGATCGAGAAGCTTTCTAACAAAATTCAAGAGAAAAGATTGAAGAAGAAGATAAACTATTATTGATTCATTGAATTACAATAGAGCTCCCTAACCCAATGAAAGGGGGTTTAGTGAATCATAGCTCTGAATTCAATTACAAGAAAAGGAAAACTAGCTGAAAGTGAAAAGTAAAAGTAGTCCCCCTCAGGGGCTGGATTCCCCTTCAATCCCCCCCCTTTCAAATGCAAAAACTAAGGCCTTTAAATAGGCTCCCTAAATTACAAAATGAAAATGAAATTCAAAGCAAATTACAATCAAATGAAAATAAACTATTCTAGATGATTCTTGTGGCCTTGATTTGGTGTTGTTGATGGGCCTTGCTTGCTTGAAGGGCTGAGTGACATAATTGATCCAAAAAGGATAATGATCCATTAAACTACACTCAAATGTTGCACCCCCTTTCTTGAGTCGTCACTTTCTTCTCTTGTCAACCTTGCCAATTTGATGCCAAATATAGACTATTATACCTCGTTGGAAAGCTATGGATGTCAGCTTTCTAATGCAACTGGAAGCACCTCAATTGGATCTCTACAACTCGAGTTATACTCCATGGAAGGTGAAGAGGTCAGCTGGCCTGATTGCATGTTGGTACTATGCTCTTCTATGCACATTACGGGGCTGTTTTCTCCCTCAATTTTTAGTATCCACCATGCATGCCATATATGCTTGGAAAGCTCTAGATGTCTTCTTTCCAATGCATTTTGAATCACCTCATTTGGAGTTTTGTAGCTCAAGTTATTTATGTTTGAAGAAGGCATGGTCAAGCTGTTCCATATAACACGTTTAAGCTTCAGTTTAAGGTTAAACTGGAGCTTAAACGTGGATAAAGGAAGGGCAGCCCTGGAGGTCGAACACGTTTAACCTCCAGTTTGAGGTCAAACTGGAGGTTAAACGTGGAAGCTTAGAATGGTAGCCCTGGAGGTGTCGAACACGTTTAACCTCCAGTTTGAGGTCAAACTGGAGGTTAAACGTGGAACTCCTTCCTGAGTGGCATTATTATTCTGGCGTTTAACCTCCAGTTTGAGGTCAAACTGGAGGTTAAACGTGGAAATGCTTCTTTGGTGAGACCTTCCATTCTGGCGTTTAACCTCCAGTTTGAGGTCAAACTGGAGGTTAAACTTCATTTCCAGCATTTCTTATCCTTCATGATTTTTGGCGTTTAAGCTCCAGTTTAGGCTTAAACTGGAACTTAAACTCCACATGTGATATTCAAGCTTCCTTTATTGATTTTGTTGCTTCCTTGCCTAGCCTCTTCTTCCCTGAAATCATCCAAACAGTTGCATCAAAGTCTTGCTAAAATTCATGAGAATTCTTCCATTCATAGCATTCAAGGAATATAACTAAAAACTCATGGAATTTGCATAAAAATCTTCATGTTTGAATGATTTAAGACAAGCATGACTATTTGGCCAAAATGATTACTTAAGGCTCAAGAAAATGCATAAAACAACTAAAAATAAAAGAAAAAGGCTAGTGAAACTAGCCTAAGATGCCTTGGCATCACATTCAAGAGAATCCGGAAAGTCTAAACCTTGTCTGTGGTATTCCGAGTAGGATTCAATGATTGAATGACTGTGACGAGCTTCAAACTCGCGAGTGCTGGGCGTTAGTGACAGACGCAAAAGGATAGTAAATCCTATTCCGGCATGATCGAGAACCGACAGATGAATAGCTGTGCCGTGACAGGGTGCGTGAACATATTATTCACTGAGAGGATAAGATGAAGCCATTGACAAGGGTGATGCCTCCAGACGATTAGCCGTGCCATGACAGGGCATTGGATCATTTTCCCGTGAGATGACCGAAAGTAGCCATTGACAGTGGTGATGTATCACATAAAGCCAGCCATGGAAAGGAATGAGACTGATTGGATGAAGATAGCAGGAAAGCAGAGGTTCAGAGGAACGAAAAGCATCTCCATTCGCTTATCTGAAATTCCTACCAATGATTTACATAAGTATCTCTATCCCTATTCTATTATTTATTATTCGAAAACACCATTATCACTTTATATCTGCCTGACTGAGATTTACAAGGTGACCATAGCTTGCTTCATACCAACAATCTCCGTGGGATTCGACCCTTACTCACGTAAGGTATTACTTGGACGACCCAGTGCACTTGCTGGTCAGTTGTATCGAAGTTGTGACAGATTATAAATGTGTAATCACGATTACGCATACCAAGTTGCTCACGTGCCAGGAATAGTTTGAGCCTGGACATCACAATTTCGTGCACCAAGCACGCGATCGCGTGATTTGGGTGAAAATGGAAGTGACGCGGCCCCGTCATTGATGCAATCGCGTGAATTAGGTAAAAGATAAGTGACGCGTACGCGTGAAGCACGTGAACGCGTCGCTGAGAATTACGCGTGAAGCACGTGAACGCGTCGCTGAGAATTGTGCTAAACACACAGTTTCAGCGTCGTTTTGGCGCTCGCGTGGGGTGATTTTGATTTTTTTTTATTATGCAATATACAGTATGCAATATGCCAGATGCAGTGCTAATATGGGTGTTATGAATAATTCCAGATTCAATAAAATAGAATAAAACTTAGAAGCAAACAAAACGAAATAAAAAAATAAAATTAAAATTGAAAAGGGAACGATCATACCATGGTGGGATGTCTCCCACCTAGCACTTTTAGTTAAAGTCCTTAAGTTGGACATTTGGGGAGTCCTTTGTTATGGTGGCTTGTGCTTAAACTCATCCAGGAATCTCCACCACTGTTTGGAATGCCAACAGCCTCCGGGGTCCCAAACTAGGCATATAAAGCCCTTGAGCAGCTTCAAACAGAGTCTCAGGCTCCCAGGGTGTTGAATGTCAGAATAGATTCCAGGATCCCAAACTTTGCTTTTATATCCGCCTTTGTCTCGATCTATATTTTTCCAGCCGGGCGGTTTGGAAGTTACATTCTTACCAAGATGACCAAACATTTTCCGAGACCCATTCAATCGAACTCGAAACCAATCCTTACACTTTAGATTGAAGCGTGGAACCTTATTGAATCTTGCATACCAGCCTTGAGCACGAACCATTTCCTTTTTACTCTTAAAACCACAAAGAGCTCTAAGCTGACCATCTGTTTCAATCAAACCATATTCAAGTAGAAAAGTAAAGATAAAAGCTAAGGATTTTACCCACTTGAATTTAGTATTGGGTGGTAATGGCCTCGGGATATGTGTTTTCAGCGGTTTTGCAAGCTCTTCTTCCTTGTATTCTTCCGTGAATTCTTCCACTTCCTTGCAAACTTTTTCGGTTTCAACCACATCTTGATCCAAGTCTTCGATATCTTTCTCATCACTCAAGTCATAAGTTGGAGGTTGCGAAAAATCTACCTCCGCATCGTCTTCGTATTCACTTGGGGAAGATTCTTCCATCTCAAAGAATTCATTTGCGGATGCAAGTTCATTACTAGGAGAATTGCACTCGTGATCATCATTATCAAGGAAGCTTGCTTCTGGAGTAGTTCCATCCAGTTCTTCATAAGATTCCTGCTTTGGAGGTTGTGCACTGGTGCACAAAATCACAATCACACTTTTGCAATTCCGCACAACTAACCAGCAAGTGTACTGGGTCATCCAAGTAATACCTTACGTGAGTAAGGGTCGATCCCACGGAGATTGTCGGCTTGAAGCAAGCTATGGTTATCTTGTAACTCTTAGTCAGGATATCAATAATTCTCAGGTTTAATTGTAAAAAGTAAAAGAACATGAAATAAATACTTGTTATGTAGTAATGAAGAACAGGTTGAGGTTTTGGAGATGCTTTGTCTTCTGAATCTCTGCTGTCCTACTGTCTCCTTCTTCATGCACGCAAGGCTCTTTCCATGGCAAGCTTTATGTTGGGCATCACCGTTGTCAATGGCTACTTCCCGTCCTCTCAGTGAAAATGTTCCAAATGTGCTGTCACCACACGGCTAATCATCTGTTGGTTCTCGATCATGTTGGAATAGGATCCATTGATCCTTTTGTGTCTGTCACACGCCCAACACTTGCGAGTTTGAAGCTCGTCACAATCATCCTTTCCCAGATCCTACTCAGAATACCACAGACAAGGTTTAGACTTTCTGGATCTCAGGAATGGCCGCCAGTAATTCTAGCCTATACCACGAAGGTTCCAATCTTAGATTAGAAACCCAAGAGATACACATTCAAGCTTGATTGCATGTAGAACGGAGTTGGTTGTCAGGCACGCGTTCATAGGTGAGAATGATGATGATTGTTACGGATTATCACATTCATCAGGTTGAAGTGCGAATGAACATCTTAGAATAGAAGCAAGCGTGATAGAATGGAAAACAGTAGTAATTGCATTAATTCATGAAGAACAGCAAAGCTCCTCACCCTCAACAATGGGGTTTAGAGACTCATGCCGTAGAAGATACAATATGAAATGTGTAGAATGTCATGAGGTACAAGATGAATTACTAAAAGTAGTTTTTATAACAAACTAGTGACCTAGGGTTACAGAAAATGAGTAAGCTAGGGTTTTTAGTGTAAAAATCAACTTCCGGGGCCCACTTGGTGTGTGCTTGGGCTGAGAATTGAAGCTTTCATGTGTAGATACTTTTCTTGGAGTTAAACGCCAGCTTTTGTGCCAGTTTGGGCGTTTAACTCCAGCTTTTATGCCCGTTCTGGCGTTAAACGCCAGAATTCTTAAGCTGACTTGAAACGCCAATTTGGGCCATCAATTCTCAGGCAAAGTATGAACTATTATATATTGTTGGAAAGCCCAGAATGTCTACTTTCTAAAGCAATTAAGAGCGCGCCAATTGGGCTTCTGTAGCTCCAGAAAATCCACTTCGAGTGTAGGGAGGTCAGAATCCAATAGCATCTGCAGTCCTTTTTCAGCCTCTGAATCAGATTTTTGCTCAGGTCCCTCAATTTCAGCCAGAAAATACCTGAAATCACAGAAAAACACACAAACTCATAGTAAAGTCCAGAAATGAGATTTTTGAATAAAAACTAATAAAAATATAGTAAAAACTAACAAAAATATACTAAAAACATACTAAAAATAATGCCAAAAAGCGTATAAATTATCCGCTCATCACAACACCAAACTTAAATTGTTGCTTGTCCCTAAGCAACTGAAAGTCAAATATGATAAAAAAAAGAGAATATATAATGAATTCCAAAAACATCTATGAAGATCAGTATTAATTAGATGAGCGAGGCTTTTAGCTTTTTGCTTCTGAACAGTTTTGGCATCTCACTTTATCCTTTGAAGTTCAGAATGATTGGCATCTATAGGAACTCAGAATTCAGATAGTGTTATTGATTCTCCTAGTTCAGTATGTTGATTCTTGAACGCAGCTACTTTATGAGTCTTGGCCGTGACCCTAAGCATTTTGTTTCCCAGTATTACCACCGGATACATAAATGCCACAGACACATAACTGGGTGAACCTTTTCAGATTGTGACTCAGCTTTGCTAGAGTCCCAATTAGAGGTGTTCAGAGCTCTTAAGCACACTCTTTTTGCTTTTGGACCACGACTTTAACCGTTCAGTCTCAAGTTTTCACTTGACACCTTCACGCCACAAGCACATGGTTAGGGACAGCTTGCTTTAGCCGCTTAGGCCAAGATTTTATTCCTGTGGGCCCTCCTATCCACTGATGCTCAAAGCCTTGGATCCTTTTTTATTTTACCCTTGCCTTTTGGTTTAAAGGGCTATTGGCTTTTTCTGCTTGCTTTTTCTTTTTTTTCGCCATTTTTTTTCTGCAAGCTATTCACTGTTTTTTCTTGCTTCAAGAATCATTTTTATGATTTTTCAGATTATCAACAACATTTCTCCTTTTCCATTATTCTTTCAAGAGCCAACAATTTTAACATTCATGAACAATAAATTCAAAAAATATGCACTGTTCAAGCATTCATTCAGAAAACAAATAATAGTGCCACCACATCAAAATAATTAATCTGTTTTAAAATTCGAAATTCATGTACTTCTTTTTCTTTTTGCAATTAAAACACTTTTTATTTAAGAAGGATGATGGCTTCATAGGACATTCATAGATTTAAGGCATAGACACTAAGACACTAATGATCATGTAATAAAGACACAAACATAGATAAACATAAAGCATAAAAATTCGAAAATAGAAAATAAAGAACAAGGAAATTAAAGAACGGGTCCACCTTAGTGATGGCGGCTAGTTCTTCCTCTTGAAGATCTTATGGAGTGCTTGAGCTCCTCAATGTCTCTTCCTTGCCTTTGTTGCTCCTCTCTCATGATTCTTTGATCTTCTCTAATTTCATGGAGGAGGATAGAATGCTCTTGGTGTTTTACCCTTAGTTATCCCATATTAGAACTTAATTCTCCTAGGGGGGTGTTAATTTGCTCCCAATAATTTTGTGGAGGAAAGTGCATCCCTTGAGATGAATCTCTCCATCTCCCATGACTCGAAAGTGGAAGCTTTTGCCTTCCCTTTCCTCTTTCTAGAGGTTTCTCCGGCCTTAGGTACCATAAATGGTTATGGAAAAACAAAAAGCAACGCTTTTACCACACCAAACTTAGAAGGTTTGCTCGTTCTCAAGCAAAAGAAGAAGGAAGAGAGTAGAGGAAGAAGAAATAGAGGAGATGGAGGGGTTAGTGTTTCGGCCACGGGGGAGAAGTTTGGGAGGGAAAGTAGTTTGAATTTGAATGGTGAGGTAGGTGGGGTTTATGATGGATGGACGTGGATTGGTGAAGAGTATTTGGGGAAGAGTATTATGAAAAGGTGCAAAGAAGAGAGAGAGTGAGTTGAGGTTGGTGGGAATCCTGTGGGGTCCACAGATCCTGAGGTGTCAAGGATTTCTCATTCCTGCACCAATTAGGCTTGCAAAATGCCCTTTGCTGCCAATCCTGGCGTTAAACGCCAGGTTTCTGCCCATTTCTGGCGTTTAATGCCAGCTTCTTGCCCTTTTCTGGCATTAAACGCCAGTCTGGTGCCCATTTCTGGCGTTAAATGCCTAGAATGGTGCCAGACTGGGCGTTTAACACCCATTCTGCTGCCCTTACTGGTGTTTGAACACTAGTAAGCTCCTCCTCCAGGGTGTGCTATTTTTTAATGCTATTTTTCATTATGTTTTTTCTTTTTCAGTTGTTTTTGTGACTCCACATGATCATCAACCTAAAGAAAGACATAAAATAACAATGGAAAATAAATATATATGATTAAAGAACATTGGGTTGCCTCCCAATAAGTGCTTCTTTATTGTCTTTAGCTGGACCTTAACTGAGCTTTATTCTAGTCTCAGTTTTGAGCATTCTTGCTCAAAATTGCTTTCAAGATAATGTTTGTTTCTCTGTCCATTAACAATGAACTTTTTGTCAGAGTCAATATCCTGAAGCTCAACATATCCATATGGTGATACACTTGTAATCACATATGGTCCCCTTCACCGGGATTTCAATTTCCCAGGGAATAGTCTGAGCCTAGAGTTAAATAGCAGAACTTTCTGTCCTAGTTCAAAGACTCTAGATGACAGTTTCTTGTCATGCAACTTTTTTGCTTTCTCCTTATAAATTTTAGCATTTTCAAAAGCATTGAGTCTGAATTCCTCTAGCTCATTCAGCTGGAGCAATCTTTTCTCTCCAGCTAACTTAGCATCTAGGTTTAAGAATCTGGTTGCCTAGTACGCTTTATGTTCCAGTTCCACGGGCAAATGACAGGCCTTGCCATACACAAGCTGGTATGGAGAGGTTCCTATAGGAGTCTTGAATGCTGTTCTGTATGCCCACAGAGCATCATCCAAGCTTTTTGCCCAATCCTTTCTACGGGCAATTACAGTCCGTTCCAGGATTCTTTTTAGTTCTCTATTAGAGACTTCAGCCTGCCCATTTGTCTATGGGTGATATGGAGTTGCTGCTTTGTGGCTAATTCCATATCGTACCATAGCAGAGTAAAGTTGTTTATTGCAGAAATGGGTGTCCCCATCACTGATGAGTACTCTGGGAACACCAAATCTGCTGAAAATATGTTTCTGAAAGAACTTCAGCACAGTCTTGGTATCATTAGTGGGTGTGGCAATTGCTTCTACCCATTTAGATACATAGTCTACTGCCACCAGAATGTAAGTGTTTGAGTATGATGGTGAGAAGGAACCCATGAAGTCAATACCCCATACATCAAACAACTCAATCTCTAAGATCCCTTGTTGAGGCATGGCATAACCATGAGGTAAGTTGCCAGCTCTTTGGCAACTGTCACAGTTACGCACAAACTCTCGGGCATCTCTATAGAGAGTAGGCCAGTAGAAGCCACATTGGAGGACTTTAGTGGCTGTGCGCTCACTTCTGAAATGTCCTCCATACTGTGATCCATGGCAATGCCACAGGATCTTCTGTGCCTCCTCTCTAGGGATGCATCTGCGGATCATTCCGTCTGCACATCTCTTAAAGAGATATGGTTCATCCCAAAAGTAGTACTTTGCATCTGAAATTAGTTTTTTCGTCTGCACCCTGCTGTACTCTTTGGGTATGAACCTCATAGCTTTATAATTCACAATGTCTGCAAACCATGGTGCTTTCTGAATGGCGAAAAGTTGCTCATCCGGAAAGGTTTCAGAGATCTCAGTAGGAGGGAGGGACGCCCCTGCTACTGGTTCTATCTGGGACAGGTGATCAGCTACCTGGTTCTCTGTCCCTTTTATGTCTCTTATTTCTATATCAAACTCTTGCAGAAGCAACACCCATCTTATGAGCCTAGGTTTTGAATCCTGCTTTGTGAGTAGGTATTTAAGAGCAGTATGGTCAGTATACACAATCACTTTTGAACCTACTAAATAGGATCTAAACTTGTCAATGGCATAAACCACTGCAAGTAACTCTTTTTCTGTGGTTGTGTAATTCTTCTGTGTATCATTTAAAATACGGCTAGCATAGTAAATGACGTGCAGAAGCTTGTTATGCCTCTGTCCCAACACTGCACCAATGGCATGGTCACTGGCATCACACATTAGTTCGAATGGTAATGTCTAGTCAGGTGCATAGATGACTGGTGCTGTGACCAGCTTAGCTTTCAGGGTTTCAAATGCCTGCACACACTCTGTGTCAAACACAAATGGCGTGTCAGTAGCTAGCAGGTTGCTCAGAGGTTTTGCAATTTTTGAAAAATCCTTTATAAACCTCCTATAGAATCCTACATGCCCCAGAAAGCTTCTAATTGCCTTAACATTGGCAGATGGTGGTAATTTTTCAATTACCTCCACTTTAGCTTGATCCACTTCTATTCCCTTGTTTGAAATTTTATGCCCAAGGACAATTCCCTCAGTCATCATAAAGTGACATTTTTTCCAGTTTAAAACTAGGTTGGTCTCTTGGCATCTTTTCAGAACAAGTGCTAAATGGTCAAGACAGGAGCTGAATGAGTCTCCAAATACTGAAAAGTCATCTATGAAGACTTCCAAAAATTTATCTACCATATCAGAGAAGATAGAGAGCATGTACCTCTGAAAGGTTGCAGGTGCATTGCACAAACCAAAAGGCATCCTTCTGTAAGCAAATACGCCAGAGGGACATGTGAATGCTGTTTTTTCTTGGTCCTGAGGATCTACTGCAATTCAGTTGTAGCCTGAATAGCCATCCAAAAAGCAGTAATAGTCATGACTTGCTAGTCTCTCTAGCATCTGGTCTATGAATAGTAAAGGAAAATGATCATTTCTGGTGGCTATATTGAGTCTTCTGTAGTCAATACACATACGCCACCCTGTAACTGTTCTTGTAGGAACCAGTTCATTCATTTCATTGTGAACCACTGTCATGCCTCTCTTTCTGGGTACAACTTGGATAGGGCTTACCCAGGGACTATCAGAAATAGGATAAATGATCCCAGCCTCTAGTAACTTAGTGACCTCTTTCTGCACCACCTCCTTCATGGATGGATTTAGCCGCCTCTGTGGTTGAACCACTGGCTTAGAATCATCCTCCAATAGGATCTTGTGTATGCATCTTGCTGGGCTAATACCCTTAAGATCACTTATGGACCACCCAAGAGCTGTCTTATGTGTCCTTAGCACTTGAATTAGTGCTTTCTCTTCCTGTGGATTTAAAGCAGAGCTTATAATCACTGGAAAAGTGTCACTTGATGAGTATTTTGGTGGAAAAATGAATTTCTCCCAAAACACACAAATCTAACCGGCAAGTGCACCGGGTCGCATCAAGTAATAATAACTCACGGGAGTGAGGTCGATCCCACAGGGATTGAAGGATTGAGCAATTTTTAGTTTAGTGGTTGATTTAGTCAAGCGAATCAAGATTTGGTTGAGTGTTTTGTGATTTGCAGAAATTAAATTGCATGGAATTAAAGAGAACAGGAAATAAATTGCTGAATCTTAAAGAACAAGAAATTAAACGGCAGAAACTTAGAATGCAAGAAATGTAAATTGCGAAATCTTAAAGTGCAAGAAATGTAAATGACTTGAATTGTAAAGGGGATTGGGACTTGGATTTGCAGAAATTTATCAAGGAAAAGTAAATTTGCATCAAGCAGAGAAGTAGAAGAGGGTTTGGATTAAATCGGATCTTGAAGCAGAAAAGTAAATGAACATGAAAACAGTAAACAGAAAATTAGAAATTGAAAGTTCAGATCTCAAAACCCAGAGACTAGAAAACCGAGTCTAGATCTCAATGCCTTCCTAGATCCAACAAGAACAATTGCAAGGGAATTGTAAATTGCAAGGAAAGTAGATGAAGAGCAATTAACAGAAATTAAATTCAATCAAGCAGTAAATAAAGCAGAGAGATCCAAGGATGAGATTGAAACAGAATTTCTTCAATTCTCCAACCCAAGATCCAAGACAATTGTAATTGAAATTGAAAGCAATAAAACTAAGAGGAAGAGAAGTGAATTCTCCTTCCCCAAGACTAAGAAATTAAAGATCACTCAATATCCAAAGCTCCCCGAAAACTATTATGAAAATTCAAAGGGAAAGCTCCCCGAAAACTATTATGAAAATTCCAAAGGAAAGCTCCCCGAAGAACTTGAATTCTATCCTATTTATACACTTTCTTCAAATGATCTTCAAGCCTTGAGTTGGGCCTTTGCTCTTGGTGGAATTGGGTTGAAAGAGGCCTTGGTTGATTGCTCTTGGAGTTTGGAGAAGAACCAAAGTGAACCAAATGAACCGGGTTGGAGTTTTGCAAAAGTTGTTGTAAAAGTTTGAGCAAAAGTTAGGGGCTAACTTTTGCTCCAACTTTTCATATCAGCCACCATAACTTGCTGCTATCCACGTTGGTGCAAAAGTTAGGGGTCTAACTTTTGCTCCAACGTTGGCCTTCTTTAGTACACTTATGGCGCCAACGTTAGCCCAAAAGTTAGAGGCTAACGTTGGCGCAAACTTTTGCTCCTCCCCTTGTATTTCTCATGCGCCAACGTTAGCCCAAAAGTTAGGGGCTAACGTTGGCGCAAACTTTTGCTCCTTCCCTTGTATTTTTCATGTGCCAACGTTAGCCACCAAGTTAGGGGCTAACGTTGGCGCAAACTTTTGGTGCCCAGGGAGTGATTTTCATGTGCCAACGTTAGCCCAAAAGTTAGGGGCTAATGTTGGGGCTAACTTTTCACCCAAAAGTTTGTGCAAAAGTTTGAGGCTAACTTTAGGTCCAGCTTTTTGCTTCCTGGTTCAATTTCACTTATTCCATTGTCCTCTCTTTACTCCTAGCTATTCCTTCTTGCTTCAACCTTTCTCCAAGTTTTCTTCACCTATCATTAATCAACCAAACACATCAAATCTATGCTTAAAATCATGAGATATTCATTCTTTCATAATATGTGACAATTATAGCATAAAACCTCATGAAATAGCATGAATTCATACATGGTTGATTAAATCAAAGGAAACATGAAAATCTACCCAATTAGCTTGCTTATGGCTCAAGAAAGTGCATAATTCAATTGAAAACTAAAGAAAAGGGCTAGTGAAACTAGGCTAAGATGACTTGTCATCACAACACCAAACTTAAAGCTTGCTTGTCCCCAAGCAAGAAAAGATTTATTGAGAAGAAAGAATGAAATGGAAGAGGATGTTCATGCTAGCAGAGTATTATTGATAGTTCATGGGATTTTGTGTGGACATGTAAATACTCACTTCTTATTGACTCCTAGGCCTAGAAAGTCTCCTTCAAGCTTCAAGTAACATACTGCTATGACCTCTCATTATTCCTTTATCCTTGGCTATTACTTTGTTTATAAGCTTTATTTGAGTGTCATGTGTAGCAAGTTCATTTCCTTTTCTTTATACTTGACACATTATTCACTATAGACACTTGGCTCACATTCCTTCTTAGAACATTGATGCCCAGCACCTCTTTGGGCTACTAAGTGCCTTGTAGTTAGGTTGCTCTTGATAGTGGACTTTCAGCTGATGATCCCGGGTTAGTTAACCCAAGTCACCGAGTGTTGATGCACTCCAAAGAGCTTAATAATCCAAGCAGATCCTAATACAAAGACACCACAGGCATATATTCTAAGGTTCAAGCTGTTGGTGTCCAGCTTTGTTTCTTTTTGTTTTTCTTTTGTTCTGCCACTTCTTTTTTTCTTTCTTTTTGTTTTTCTTTCCAACCAAGGATTTTTATTTGATTGAGATTCATAGACAGTATGCCACTCTATACTTAGAAGGAGATATCCTGGCTCTTTATTCACTAAGAGTGAGCTATTATACAATCACACACATACCACCATTTACTTTTATTCTACTTCTATCTAACAGAGACCATCTTACTTCACATTCAAACATTTCTTTTATTGAACTTAAAGATGCAGGGGACAAAACATGCTTTTTGCTAAGTGAAAGTAAACACACAAGCACACACATATACTAGCTTACTTATTTTGAAACAAACATAATGCAAAGACTATTGATTAAAAGAACTACTTAAAGATGCAAAGACAACTTAAAACAGATAGAATGCATGTTTTTTTTTTCTTTGTAGTGATGAACAAGGAGCAAGTCCACATTTCATTTGTCATGCTTTTTCTTTCTCCTTTCATACACTTGGTTGCTAGTGTTTCCACCATCCGTGTTTGTTGTCTGTTGGTCTCGCCAGAATCCAGCCTTATTCATAGCCTCCTCTACTCTATCTTCAAGTCTCATAGCATTGCTTACCTCTACCTCACTTCTCTTTTTGAAGAATTCATCAAAAGTTGGGAAAGCCGGATCCATGTTGTGCAAATGTTCTCCAATATAGTTTAGTTTGATTTGGCTATTGATGTTGTAATCGGCTTGTACTTCATACCTTGCATCTTGGAGTGTTGTGAACTCTTTGAGAGCCCTCAAATTTTCAGCTTGCATTTGTTCCAACTTTCCAAAAGATTCATGAGATTGAAAAGCATGTTCTTCTTGCATCACAAGGAATCTTGACTCGAATTCACTTTGTTTGTTCATCATTCTTAGCTCCCTTTCTTCTTGTGCTTGTTGGTTTTTCATGTATAGTGAATGGTATTCCTCTTGCCTTTCTTGAATTCTCATGTACTGTTGTGACAATCTTCCTATTGCTTCTTGCATTTGAGTCATATCCATATTGCCATGTGGGAAAAAGTGTGGCTGTTCCTCTTCCTCTTGTGGCTCTTCTTCTATATGTGGCTCATCTTCTTCCATTGGTTCTTCTCTTTGCCTTCTTCCATGTGGCCTTCGGCCTTGATGTGCTTCAGGAGCCATTGTCATTCGTTCAATGGTTATGGGCATGCCTTGGCTTAACCACATTGGATTATCTTCTTCCATTGGCACTTTAGCCTTTGCACACAACCTCCAAATGGTACTTGGGTAGTATAACCAAGACCCGGCCGAATTCTTCTCAGCAAGCCTTTGGATGTCTTTTGCAAGGATTTCATGGACTCTTATTTCTCCTCCCACAATGATGCAATGCAACATCACGGCTCTCTCCCTGTTAACTTCTGAGGTGTTCACTGTGCCCAGAATTGATCTTTTCATCAGCTCATACCATCCTTTTGCTTCTGGGGTGAGGTTACATCTCTTCAGATACTTATATTTGTTCTTGTCATCTCCTTCCCACTCTGAGTTCTCCATACAAATATCTCTCGCAATCTCATCATAATCCTGATCTTCATTTAATCTTTGTTGGTATCCCGGTTCACTAAAGCGGACTGACTTTAGTCCCAAGACTTTCTTGATTGTATCCGAGCTAAAGTCTACTTCCATCCCCCGTACATAGCTCTTGTATGTTGGGGGCTCACGCATGTCAAGCCTTGAGACATTTGCATAGAACTCTCTTATGATATTGGCATTGATTCGGGTGGCTGGTGATGCAAGTTCCTCCCACCTCCTCTTTCGAATTTTGTCCTTCATTTCTTGGCATCCATCATCCGGCAACAAGAGTGGAATTTCAGGATAGATCCTTTTCTCGTTCATCCATTCAATTTGCATTTGATGGTACCGAGACTTGAATCTCCATTGGTCATATCCATGTGTGTCTTCCTCCACCATGGGGTCTTTCCCTTTTCTTCGTTTGGTTCTTGAGGAAGAGGCCATGATCACTTGGTTGGTTGAGTTTTGTGAGGTTAGAGAGAGTGTGAAGAATGTTGGAGAATTTGATGTGTGTTTGGAGCAAGAAGAAATTGAGACCGAACTTGTTATGACAAGAAATGATGAAAGGAAGTTTAAATGGTTGGAGTTTAAAGCAAGAGAAATGTTGAACAGAGCTTGTTATGTTGAGGAGTGATGAAGGGAATGAAGTTTCCAAGGTTGGAGTGATTCGGTCATGTGCATGGCTTGAGGTGGTACGTTTGAGCAATGAAAGGCTAAGATGCAACTAGACACTATGGGGATCAAAGGTGTACATGTAAGGATGAATGAAGACAAAGCTTGCTTCTTCACTTGCCTTTGCCGTGATCATTCTCAAGGAGTGGCAGATTTCTTTTTCGAAGCATGTGATGAGATTTTGTCCTCATGCTATGCTTTCCTTTGTCTTGTCTCTTTCATTGAAGATTCTTTGATCACCTAGTCATCACAACATACATTAGTTTTGTCCAACTATGGCAAGAGTATTCCTTTTATATGAATCATCAATTCTTATATCCAAATGAACCGTGACTCATCTTTGGAGGACACCAAACTTAATGTTTGGTCATGCATGAAGAAATTGTGTCTCTTCCTCCAATTAGTGAAATCCCAATGTCACTCTTAGTTAAATGTTTATAAGAATTGCTTTCATCCTAATTTTCTTTTTCTCTCTTTTTTTCATGAAGGGTCAATTGTGTCCCTAAATTGGTACATCAAACTTTGATGAACACCAAACTTGTTTCTTGTCAAAGGGTACATCACAATTGATGCCTTCATTACCGAATAAGAATTTTTCCATTTATAAGATTTTGGAAAACAACAATTGTATGATTATTGATGCATGAATTTCAAATTTTCATGAAGCTATATGGACACCAAACTTTAGTGTTTGGCCATATGCTTTTAAGCTTGCAAAACGGAATTATTTGTAACGTTGGTTTAGTGTGCTTGAAGGCACACCAAACTTAGAATTCTCAGCATATGTTTCAAAACAGTGCATGCAGTCAATGGACATGTTCATGAAAAGAGAAAAGAATTCATGCTCAAATGATCATAACTTATTGAATTTAAAATGACATGAATCTTAAATCATGGGTTGCCTCCCATGGAGCGCTCTTTTATTGTCATTAGCTTGACATTGAAGCTTTCTTTTATGGTGGTTGGTGCTTGTAGAGCCTCAATTTGTCTCCCCTGACTGTGATCCTCTTCTTTGTTCCCTGGTGTTCAATTTCAGCATGCTCTAATGAGAGTATGTTGCTGACAGTGTAGTAGTCCTCAGTTTGTTGGTTTGCCCCCCAGCTGTTGATATATCAGTTGCACTTTGTCACCTTTGGAAAGCCCCTCTGTTGGGATCTTCCTGTTCTTCCAACCCCTTTTTGTTTTATTTCTCCGTTTCATCTTTCCTTTTGTTGATCTTTCTTTTCTGGCCGTAGGCTTCCCTTGGGGACCTCTCTTCTTAGTGGCTAGTACTCCAATATCCTCTTGGGCTTCTTCATCAGTCTGCACAATCCTTAGCCTTGGGATGTTGCTGTGACTCTCTTTGTCAGTTTCTTCCTTCAACTGTGATTCTCCCTTGTCAATTTTCATATAGTCTTTCTTCTCCTTGCTAAATTGTGCCTCTGGTAATACCTTCAGAGTGACACTCTTATCATGCATTCTAAGAGTTAATTCTCCTTCCTCTATGTCTATGATAGCTCTAGCAGTGGCCAAGAATGGCCTTCCCAGAATAATAGAATCACCATCATCCCCTTCTGAATCTAGAACCACAAAATCTGCAGGGTATATGAAGTTGTCCACCTTGACCAGCAGGTTTTCAATCATACCCCTGGAGTATACTGTTGACTTATCTACTAGCTCTAGAGAGATTTGTACTGGTTTGACTTCCTCTATATGCAGTTTTTTTATCAAGGAGGATGGTATTAAGTTGATACTTGCTCCTAGATCGCACATTGCTTTAGTGATGGTTAATTCCCCAATGGTGCAAGGTAGCAAAAAGCTCCCTGGATCTTCAAGCTTAGGGGGAAACCCTTTTTGAATCAAAGCCCTGCATTCCTCAGTGAGCAGTATGGTTTCTTTCTCATCCCAACTTCTTTTCTTGTTGATAAGCTCCTTCAAAAACTTGGCATACAGAGGCATTTTCTCAAGTGCTTCAGCAAAAGGAACATTGATTTCCAGCTTTTTGAAGATTTCAAGGAACTTGTGAAAATGCTGGTCCTTGGTTTCTTTGTTGAACCTCTGGGGATATGGCAGTGGAGGTATAAAGGGTTTCTCTGATTGCTGCTTTTGATTCTTAGTTGGCTCTTCAACTGCTTCATTCCCTTTTTTTAGAATTTTTGGTTGTTCCCCCTTTGCTTGAGTTTGCTTTGAGGCTTCCTTGCTTGCCATTGCATCATCATCATTGGCTTCCTCTGTGTGTGTTGGCTGTTCCTCTTCTATTGGTCTTTTGCTGCTCTCTACTTGCTTCTTAGTAGTGTCATTGTTGCTCATCAATGTTCTCCCACTTCTTAATTGTATTTCCTTGCATTCTTCCTTAGGATTTGGGATTGTGTCACTCGGTAGTGAGCTTGAAGGTCTCTCAACAGAAATCTACTTGGAGATTTGCCCCATCTATCTCTCTAGGCTTTTCAGGGATGCTTCCTGATTCTTGGTTACCATTTCCTGGTGTTTCAACATTTTGTCTATCACGGCCTCCAAGTTAGTGATTCTCTGGGCTTCAGGTGATACTTGAGGTGGGTTATGAGATGTGGGTGGTGGATGATAGGCATTTTGGTTGGTGGGTTAGTTATTGGATTGGTACTGGTTGGGGTTGGGGTAGTTGTTTTGAGGTTTTCTGTAGGGGTTTTGGTTAGTCTGCTGCTGGTTGTGGTTTTGGTTGCCTCTTGGGTTGTTTTGATTTGAGTTCCTCTGCCATGGTTGTTGGTTTTGGGTATGATTATCTCCCCATCTGAGGTTTAGGTGGTTCTTCCAGGATGGATTGTATGTATCACCATACACTTCATTTGGTCCTTGGTTGTGCATATACTGTACTTGCTCTTGTTGGTGTTCTTCTTGAGTTTCTTCACTCTGTCCCCATGTGGTTGATGGTTGGCTAGTGTTAACTGCTGCAACTTGGAGACTATCAATCCTCTTGGCCATTTGCTCAAATTGTTGTTGAATTTACTGCTGCATTATCTTGTTTTGAGCCAAGATTGAATCCACTCCTTCTAGCTCTATTACTCCTCTTCTTTGTGATGGTTGGCGGCTTCTTTGATGAGCAAAGAAATATTGGTTGTTAGCCACCATATCAATGAGATTTTGAGCTTCCTCTGCAGTTTTCATGAGTTGCAAGGAGCCTCCAGCTGAGTGGTCAAGTGATTCTTGAGCCTTTAGGGTGAGTCCTTCATAGAAGTTCTGTAGCTTGTCCCACTCAGTGAACATTTCTGGTGGACATTTCCTCAGCAGAGCCTTGTATCTTTCCCATGCTTCATACAGATTTTCAGCATCCAATTGTGTGAATGTTTGTACTTCGGTTTTCAGCCTGTTAACCCTTTGAGGTGGATAGAATTTGGCTAGAAATTTAGTCACCAGATCATCCCAGCTAGTGATGCTTCCTTGAGGAAAGGTTTCAAGCCACTGTGCGGCCTTGTCCCTTAATGAGAACGGGAACAGCAGAAGCTTGTAGGTCTCAGGATTTACGCCATTGGACTTGACAGTGTCACAAATCCTTAAGAAGGTAGATAAATGTTGATTTGGATCCTCCAATGGTCCTCCCCCAAACGAGCAGTTATTTTGGACCAATGTAATGAGTTACGACTTCAATTCAAAGTTGTTTGCATTGACATTAGGGGTGAGAATGCTGCTTCCACAATGTCTAGCATTTGCAAAGGTATAGGAGGCCAAAACTCTCCTCTGGGGTGGGTTGTTGTTGTTGTTATCTGCTCCACCAGGTGGATTGGTTGAATGCTCCTCCATATCTTGGAATTCTTCTTCTGATTCCTCTTCTCCAACAATATTTTTCCCTCTTTCAGCTCTTCTTAACCTCCTGAGGGTTCTCTCGTCTTGTTCATGAAAGGTGGGTGTGGTTCTTCTTGTACCTGACATACAATCAAAACATAAGAAACACACAAACCAGTGACACTTCAATCTACTGCTAGAATGAAGTTTTGGTTAGCTTAAGAAAAAATTCAAACAGTTAGTGGGTTAGTCAAAAATTAGAGAAAAATAAAGAAAAAGTGCTTGATCTAGATCACCACCTCACTTAATCATTGTCAATCTAATCAATCCCCGGCAACGGCGCCAAAAACTTGATGAGTATTTTGGTGGAAAAATGAATTTCTCCCAAAACACACAAATCTAACCGGCAAGTGCACCGGGTCGCATCAAGTAATAATAACTCACGGGAGTGAGGTCGATCCCACAGGGATTGAAGGATTGAGCAATTTTTAGTTTAGTGGTTGATTTAGTCAAGCGAATCAAGATTTGGTTGAGTGTTTTGTGATTTGCAGAAATTAAATTGCATGGAATTAAAGAGAACAGGAAATAAATTGCTGAATCTTAAAGAACAAGAAATTAAACGGCAGAAACTTAGAATGCAAGAAATGTAAATTGCGAAATCTTAAAGTGCAAGAAATGTAAATGACTTGAATTGTAAAGGGGATTGGGACTTGGATTTGCAGAAATTTATCAAGGAAAAGTAAATTTGCATCAAGCAGAGAAGTAGAAGAGGGTTTGGATTAAATCGGATCTTGAAGCAGAAAAGTAAATGAACATGAAAACAGTAAACAGAAAATTAGAAATTGAAAGTTCAGATCTCAAAACCCAGAGACTAGAAAACCGAGTCTAGATCTCAATGCCTTCCTAGATCCAACAAGAACAATTGCAAGGGAATTGTAAATTGCAAGGAAAGTAGATGAAGAGCAATTAACAGAAATTAAATTCAATCAAGCAGTAAATAAAGCAGAGAGATCCAAGGATGAGATTGAAACAGAATTTCTTCAATTCTCCAACCCAAGATCCAAGACAATTGTAATTGAAATTGAAAGCAATAAAACTAAGAGGAAGAGAAGTGAATTCTCCTTCCCCAAGACTAAGAAATTAAAGATCACTCAATATCCAAAGCTCCCCGAAAACTATTATGAAAATTCAAAGGGAAAGCTCCCCGAAAACTATTATGAAAATTCCAAAGGAAAGCTCCCCGAAGAACTTGAATTCTATCCTATTTATACACTTTCTTCAAATGATCTTCAAGCCTTGAGTTGGGCCTTTGCTCTTGGTGGAATTGGGTTGAAAGAGGCCTTGGTTGATTGCTCTTGGAGTTTGGAGAAGAACCAAAGTGAACCAAATGAACCGGGTTGGAGTTTTGCAAAAGTTGTTGTAAAAGTTTGAGCAAAAGTTAGGGGCTAACTTTTGCTCCAACTTTTCATATCAGCCACCATAACTTGCTGCTATCCACGTTGGTGCAAAAGTTAGGGGTCTAACTTTTGCTCCAACGTTGGCCTTCTTTAGTACACTTATGGCGCCAACGTTAGCCCAAAAGTTAGAGGCTAACGTTGGCGCAAACTTTTGCTCCTCCCCTTGTATTTTTCATTCGCCAACGTTAGCCCAAAAGTTAGGGGCTAACGTTGGCGCAAACTTTTGCTCCTTCCCTTGTATTTTTCATGTGCCAACGTTAGCCACCAAGTTAGGGGCTAACGTTGGCGCAAACTTTTGGTGCCCAGGGAGTGATTTTCATGTGCCAACGTTAGCCCAAAAGTTAGGGGCTAACGTTGGGGCTAACTTTTCACCCAAAAGTTTGTGCAAAAGTTTGAGGCTAACTTTAGGTCCAGCTTTTTGCTTCCTGGTTCAATTTCACTTATTCCATTGTCCTCTCTTTACTCCTAGCTATTCCTTCTTGCTTCAACCTTTCTCCAAGTTTTCTTCACCTATCATTAATCAACCAAACACATCAAAGCTATGCTTAAAATCATGAGATATTCATTCTTTCATAATATGTGACAATTATAGCATAAAACCTCATGAAATAGCATGAATTCATACATGGTTGATTAAATCAAAGGAAACATGAAAATCTACCCAATTAGCTTGCTTATGGCTCAAGAAAGTGCATAATTCAATTGAAAACTAAAGAAAAGGGCTAGTGAAACTAGGCTAAGATGACTTGTCATCATCACCCTCTCCCAGAAATGCATATTTCAGGGATGGTGGTAGTGGTTTGAGCTCTGGTTTAGGAGGTTTCTCCTCTTCCTGAGGAATTTTCAGAGGTTCTTTTATTTCCTCTGATTCCTCCAAACCAGGCTGAACATCTTTAAAGATGTCCTCTAGCTCTGATTCAAGACTTTCAGTCATATTGATCTCTTCCACCAAGGAGTCAATAATATCAGTGTCCATGCAGTCATTTGATGTGTCTGGATGCTACATAGCTTTGATAGCATTTAACTTGAACTCAACCTCATTGACTCTCAGGGTCACTTCCCCTTTTTTTACATTAATAAGAGTTCGTCCAGTTGCTAGGAAAGGTCTTCCTAGAATGAGAGTTGCACTCTTGTGCTCCTCCATTTCCAGCACTACAAAGTCAGTGGAAAAGGCAAATATCCCAACCTTGACAATCATGTCCTCAATTATGCCTGATGGATATTTAATGGAGCCATCAGCAAGTTGAAGACATATCCGGGTTGGTTTGACTTCTTCAGTCAAGCCAAGCTTTCTGATAGTGGATGCAGGTATTAGGTTAATACTTGCCCCAAGGTCACATAAAGCTGTCTTGGTACAAGCACCCTCTAATGTGCATGGTATCATAAAGCTTCCTGGATCTTGAAGCTTTTCCGGTAAGCTTTTCAGAATGACTGCACTGCATTCTTCAGTGAGAAACACTTTTTCAGTTTCTCTCCAATCCTTCTTATGACTTAAGATCTCTTTTATGAACTTAGCATAAGAGGGTATTTGCTCAAGTGCCTCTATAAACGGGATCTTTATTTCAAGAGTTCTGAGATAGTCTGCAAAGCGGGCAAATTGTTTATCCTGTTCTATTTGGCGGAGTTTCTGAGGATAAGGCATCTTGGCTTTATATTCTTCAACCTTAGTTGCTGCAGGTTTATTCCCTACAGAGGTGGTTGGTGAAGCCATCTTAGAGGGGTTACTATCAACACTTGCAGGTGTCTGATCCCTCATTGGCATTTGAACGCCAGGATTGGGTGCTGGATGGGCATTTAACGTCAGCTTCCCACCCTTTTCTGGCGTTTGAACGCCAGAATTATTCCTCTATGGGCTCTTACTGTCCTCGGAGCGATTTTGGGCAGTGGTTTGGTCATCCTCTGTCATTTGTTCCTTTCTTGACTTTTTGCTACTTTGAACTGAATTATTCAATGTCTTCCCGCTCTTTAGTTGGACAGCTTGGCATTCTTCTGTTATCTGTTTAGATAGCTGCTGTCTTGTCTGATTTAATTGTGCTTCCATATTCTTGTTAGCATTTTTAGTGTCTTGGAGCATCTCTTTAAATTCTGCTAATTGTTTTGTCATAAGGAGTAATTGCTGATTAAGTTCCATAATCTGTTCTTGAGGATCAGGTTCAGTAGTTACTGCCCTAGCCTCTTCTTTTATGGAGGACTCATTGCTTGAGTACAGATGTTGATTTCTAGCAACTGTATCAATGAGCTCTTGAGCCTCTTCAATTGTCTTCCTCATGTGTGTAGATCCACCAGCCGAATGATTTAGAGATATTTGAGCCTTTTCTGTAAGCCCATAGTAGAAGATGTCTAACTGTACCCACTCTGAAAATATTTCAGAGGGGTATTTCCTTAGCATCCCTCTGCATCTCTCCCAGGCATTATAAAGGGATTCATGATCCTCTTGTTTAAAGCCTTGGATGTCCAGCCTTAGCTGTGTCATCCGTTTTGGAGGGTAAAATTGATTCAGGAATTTGTCTGTTAACTGTCTCCATATTTTTATGCTTGCTGTGGGTTGGTTATTTAACCACCTCTTAGCTTGATCTTTTATAGCAAATGGAAATAGTAATAATCTGTAGATATCCTGATCCACTTTTTTATCACGTACTGTGTCAGCAATTTGTAAGAACTGTGCCAGAAACTCAGTAGGTTCTTCCTGTGGAAGACCGGAATACTGACAATTTTGCTGCACCATGATAATGAGCTGAAGGTTTAGCTCAAAACTGCTTGCTTTAATGGGAGGTATGCAGATGCTACTCCTATATGCAGCTGTAATGGGGTTAGCATATGACCCTAGAGTCCTTCTGGACTATTCATTTCCACTTCTGTCCATGATGGAGAAAAGGGAATTGATATGAATTGCAAATAAATTATATTTTTAAATATTATTTTATTTTTTTATTCTATTTAATTAAAAGTAACCAAAAATAAAACAAAATAAATGGGAGATAAAATAAAACTTTCGAAAATTAGAAGAAAATGAAATAAAAGCAAATTGAAAACTAAATTAATTAATTAATTAAAAAGATTTTGGCATTAGCAATCAGAAAGATATTATTGAAAATTATTTTGAAAAAGATATGATTTAGAAGATATGATTACAATTTATTAAAAAAAAGATATGATTAAAAATTATTTTGAAAAAGATATGATTGCAATTTATAAAAAAAAAGATATGATTGAAAAGATATGATTGAAGAAATTAAAAAGATTTGATTTTTGAAAAAGATTTGAAAAGATCAATTTTTGAAATTAGAATTTTGACTTGACTAAAAAAAAGATATGATTTTGAAAATCTTTGACTAATTTAATGCAAAATTTCGAAATTTATGAGTAAAATAAGGAAAAGATATTTTTTTGATTTTTGAATTTTAATGAGGAAAGAAAAAAACAACAAAATGACACCAAACTTAGAAATTTTAGATCAAAACAAAAAGAACAAACAAGAAAACTTTGAATGTCAAGATGAACACCAAGAACACTTTGAAGATCAAGATGAACACCAAGAACAAATTTTTGAAAAATTTTTAAGTAAATAAAAGCACAAAAACACCAAACTTAAAATTTTTAGAAAATCAAAAACAAATTTTCGAAAATTTAAAGGGAAAACACAAAGAAGACACCAAACTTAGAATTTTTAAAGATCAAGAAAAAACTAAGAACATGCAAATTCGAAAAATTAAAAGAAAATAAAAGCATGCAATTGACACCAAACTTAAAATAGGAAACTAACTCAAATAAAAGACTCAAATTTAGTGACTCTAAACCAACAAAAATAAATTATTCCTAATCTAAGCAACAAGATAAACCGTCAGTTGTCCAAACTCGAACAATCCCCGGCAACGGCGCCAAAAACATGGTGCACAAAATCACAATCACACTTTTGCAATTCTGCACAACTAACCAGCAAGTGCACTGGGTCGTCCAAGTAATACCTTACGTGAGTAACGGTCGATCGCATGGAGATTGTCGACTTGAAACAAGCTATGGTTATCTTGTAACTCTTAGTCAGGATATCAATAATTCTCAGGTTTAATTATAAAAAGTAAAAGAACATGAAATAAATACTTGTTATGCAGTAATGAAGAACAGGTTGAGGTTTTGGAGATGCTTTGTCTTCTGAATCTCTGCTTTCCTACTATCTTCTTCTTCATGCACGCAAGGTTCCTTCCATGGCAAGCTTTATGTTGGGCATCACCGTTGTCAATGGCTACTTCCCGTCCTCTCAGTGAAAATGTTCCAAATGTGCTGTCACCACACGGCTAATCATCTGTTGGTTCTCGATCATGTTGGAATAGGATCCATTGATCCTTTTGCGTCTGTCACACGCCCAACACTCGCGAGTTTGAAGCTCGTCAAAATCATCCCTTCCCAGATCCTACTCGGAATACCATAGATAAGGTTTAGACTTTTCGGATCTCAGGAATGGTCGCCAGTAATTCTAGCCTATACTACGAAGGTTCCAATCTTAGATTAGAAACCCAAGAGATACACATTCAAGCTTGATTGCATATAGAACGGAGGTGGTTGTCAGGCACGCGTTCATAGGTGAGAATGATGATGATTGTCACGGATAATCACATTCATCAGGTTGAAGTGCGAATGAATATTTTAGAATAGAAGCAAGCGTGATAGAATGGAAAACAGTAGTAATTGCATTAATTCATGAAGAACAGCAGAGCTCCTTACCCCCAACAATGGGGTTTAGAGACTCATGTTATAGAAGATACAATATGAAATGTGTAGAATGTCATGAGGTACAAGATGAATTACTAAAAGTAGTTTTTATAATAAACTAGTGACCTAGGGTTACAGAAAATGAGTAAGCTAGGGTGTTTAGTGTAAAAATCCACTTCCGGGGCCTACTTGGTGTGTGTTTCGGCTGAGCATTGAAGCTTCCATGTGTAAAGACTTTTCTTGGAGTTAAACGCCAGCTTTTGTGCCAGTTTGGGCGTTTAACTCCAGTTTTTATGCCAGTTCTGGCGTTAAACACCAGAATTCTTAAGCTGAATTGGAACGCCAATTTGGGCCATCAATTCTCATACAAAGTATGGACTATTATATATTGATAGAAAGCCCAGGATGTCTAATTTCCAAAGCAATTGAGAGCGCACCAATTGGGCTTCTGTAGCTCCAGAAAAGCCACTTTGAGTGCAGGGAGGTCAGAATCCAACATCATCTGCAGTCCTTTTTCAGCCTCTGAATCAGATTTTTGCTTAGGTCCCTCAATTTCAGCCAGAAAATACCTGAAATCATAGAAAAACACACAAACTCATAGTAAAGTCCAGAAATATGATTTTTGAATAAAAACTAATAAAAATATAGTAAAAACTAACTAAAATATACTAAAAATATACTAAAAACAATGCCAAAAAGCGTATAAATTATCCGCTCATCATGCACTATCCTCCTTTGCATCAATTGTAAGTTTCTTGATGAAATTCTCCACAATTCTGGATTCCCATGGAGGGTCAGCATCTCCTAAGTCTTCAACCAATTCTTCTTCGATAATTTCAGCTTCCTCCACTTGTTCCAGTAATAAGTCATGCTCCGTACTCTTCAGTGGGGTTTCTAGTATCTCCTTCATGCTGTGTTCTTCATTTGATTGCCCACATGAAGCCATGGGATTCCTTGAGTGTCCGAAGGTCGGGAAGATAGTCTATTTATCGCTTGATTCAATTGGTGAAGTGTGGTATGAAATTTTTTAAATATTTCCTTGAGTTTCTCCCTTGATTCTTGGGGTGATGGATATGGACATGGTGCATAGGAAAGTAGTGGTTCTTGGGAGTAATTAGGTTGGAATTGGGGTGGATACGGGTTAGGGTCATATGGAGGTAAATGGTGGTAGTTGGCTTGTGAGTGTGGTGGTTCAAAGCTGCGTTGAGGAGGTGGTTCATAGGCATATGATGGGGGTCCATCATATCTATCATCTTGGTATGCACCTCAGAATGGTTTTTGACCATAGTAATTTGGTGGGTGATGGTTGTCACGAAGGGGTCCACCGTACCTATTGTCTTGACATGCATTATGGAATGGTCATGGTTCATGGTATCTTGGAGGGTGTTATTGCCTAAAGGCTTGATCAGATCCTCGTGGCTCCTTCCATCTTTGATTGTTTTGACCTTGATGCATGTTCTTGTTATAATTTTCATTCCTTGCAACAGCATTGGAACCAAACTCAAAGCGATAGGGGTGAGAATTCATAATAAAAATTAAAAGCAAAAATAAAAACAAATAAACAAGCAAAAGAAAATATTTACAATAACCAATAATAAGGCACACAGTTGCAATTCCCGGCAATGGCGCCATTTTTGACGAACGAAATTCTCGCGCGATCTAGAATTTTCACAAATAAAATCGCGTTGTAAGTATAGCTTCTAGACCGACAAGAATTCCTTTCGTACAAAAGTTTGGTTATCACAAGTAACAAAACCCAATAAAATTTATAACCGAAGTATTTAAACCTCGGGTCGTCTCTCAAGGAATTACAGGGCAGTATGATTTATTATTGGTTATGGAAAAGGTAAAATTTCTGGGTTTTCGAAATAAAGAGCAGGTAATTTAAATGACAAGAAAAATAAATTAATAATTATAAAGAAAAATCTCTTGGCAAGGTATAAGAACTGGAATTTCTATCCTAGTTATCCTTATCAGGTGTGATGAAAATTGGGTTTTAATTCCACTTAGTTAACCCTTGCTAAAGTAACGGAAGGTCAAGTAGACTAATTAATTTGATCCTCAAGCTCTAGTCAACTCCTGTGGAAGGACCAGTTTCAGAGCGATTCAAACCAATTTGCAAATCCAATTTCAACCAACAGCTGAGTTTGATAACTCAAGTGTTACCAATCACTTAACCAAAACAAAGAAAAAATAAATCTAAATTAAATTGAAAGCATCATAGATGGAATAAGATAATCATTAATCTGAAATAACTCAAATAATATTAAATAAAATATTCGAATCTTGACATAAAAAGGTTCGTAAGCTAAATTGGAACATTAACAAGTAAAAGCATTGGAATAAACAAAAATAGAAGAGAAACATTAATTAAAGGAAGATATTGAACCTAGCGTTGAAGTAGTAATCATAAAATAAAATAAAAGGAATCCTAATCCCAAAACCTAAGAGAGAAAAGATAACCTCTCTCTCTAAAACTACATCTAATCCTAAAAAATATGAGAGTTGTATATCGTCTCTAAGTTGTTATTTGATTCCTCCATTCTCTGGCTTATATTCTATGTTTCTGTATTCAGAATTGGGCCGAAAAAGGGTCGAGAAATCATTGGGGGCGTTTTCTGCAGATTCTTGTACGTGGCGTCTATCACGCGTTCGCGTGGGTCACGCGTTCGCGTCATCTGGGAGTTTTCCTTGTCACGCATACGCGTCATTTGCGTTCTGCTCAAGGCACGCGTCCGTGTCTTCCACGCGTTTGCGTCGATGCCATTTCGCGCTAGGTACGCGTTCGCGTCGGCCATGCGTTCGCGTCACTGCCTTTTCTTCAAAACTCCATTTTTGTGCTTTCCTTCCATTTTTGTATGTTTCCTTTTTGTCCTTTAAGCCATTCCTGCCCTATGAGATCTGAAAATACTTAACACACAAATCACGGCATCGAATGGTAATAAAGGATAATAAAAATTAATATTTTTAAAGCATAGGAAACATATTTTTCACATATATCATAAAATAAGGAAGGAATAGTAAAACCATGCAATTTACATGAATAAGTGGGTGAAGGATTGAATAAATCATTTAAATTGAGCACAAAATACATCATAAAATATGGGTTTATCAGCCTGATGTTGGTTTTTCTGAGGTGCCTGAGATTGCCTTAGGTGTGGTGCTCTGTAAGGCTGGTTTTGGTCTGCTATCTGTTGTTGTTGTTGTTCCACCTCTGATTCCCACTATTGTCTCTACCTCCTCGATTATAGTTGTCCCTCCATCCTTGGTTGGAATTGTCTCTCCAACCTTGGTTGGAGTTATCTTGCCAACCTTGATTATAGTTCCCACCTTGGTTGTAATTGTCGCCTTGTTGATAGTATCCTTGATTCGGGCGGTCATAGAAATTGTGAGTAGCTGCCAAGGTGTTGTCTTCTTTTTGTTGGAGTTGTGGACACTCATCAGTGTAATGAGTGTAGCAGGCACATATTCCGCACACTCTCTGAGGAACCAACTATTGACATTGTTGTTGTGGGGGAGGCTGAGGTTGTTGTTGATTCAGCTGTAGCTACTTCAGTATGTTGGTCATCTCTCCCAGAGTCTGTGTGAGAGCAGCAGTCTCACTACTAGAGGAAACCTCCGTAATAGCCTTGGGGTGGTTGTTCCTGTGCCTGACATTCCGGATAGACTCAACTAGATCGGTGATCAGTTGCAACGCTTCTGTAGCCGTCTTGTACTTCTTCAGAGAGCCATTACTTGCAGCATCTAGTGTAGTTTTGTCTTGAGGCTTCATGCCTTGTGTGAAGTAGCTGATTGACACCAACTGGTCAATCTTGTGGTGGGGGCATGAATCTAGGAGATTCCTAAAGTGCTCCCAATATTCGTAGAAGGTCTCTGACTCGCCTTGGATAATACAAGAAATTTCTTTCCTCAGTCTGTCTGTAACTTCAGCTGGAAAGTACTTTTCTAGAAACTCTCTTATGAGCAGATCCCAATTGGTAACGACTGCTTCAGGTTGAGTGTAGAACCACTCCCTTGCTTTTCCCTCCAGAGAGAACGGGAAAGTATATAGCCAAATAATAGTTTCATCTGCACCATGACGCCTAGTAGTTGAGCAGGCTGTCTGAAAGTCTCTGAGGTGCTTTATGGGCTCTTGAGCAGGTACGCCATATAACTTGGGCAGTAAGTTGATTAGCGCAGTCTTCAGTTTAAAATTTGCAGCCAGATTTGGGTGACGCACTTGATACGGTTGTAGTGTAAAGTCTGGATCTCCTACTTCCTAGAGAGTAATCCTTCTGGGCTCCGCCATATCATCTGCACGTAGATCAATAGAATTAGTAGAAAAGGAGCATGTTTCTTCCTCAAATGGCGCTTCAGATTCGCCCTCAGATAAGACTAGTGAATTGGTAGTAACCACTTCACCACCCTCAGAGGCTAACCAACGCCGAGCTCGCCTAATACGTGAAATAGTTCTATCAATTTCAGAATCAAATGCGGCTAAGCTCGTATCAGGTAGTGAACACGTCATTCAATGAAAGAAACATACAGCTCATGGTAATAAAATAAAATAAAATATGCAAAAATGAAAAAATTAAAAATATTTACACCAACTAATAATTTAGCACGCTATGGCAAGTCCCCGGCAACGGCGCCAACAATTGACGTGGCGGAAATTAGCCGATTAAGAAATTAATATAGAAATAACGTTGCGAGTACAGTTCCTAATCGACAAAAATCCACTTATCAATTTAAAAAGGGATGTCACAAATTTTAGAATAAAAATACTGGGAGTAGAAATCCCAAGTCGTCTCCCAACGAGTTGACAAAAGAGTGCTATTTTATTGGTCAGGAATTTTCCGAGAAATTTTAAGAGTTGGAGGGCAGAAAAGTAAATGATTGTAAATTAAAGCAATGGAAATTAGCAAGAGAATTTATATAATCAATTAAAAAGCCTTGACCGGGGGAAGATTAATTGGAAGTTCTATCCATGTTGGATTCTCCCAAGTATAATAATAAGAGGTTGCTATTTTCACTTAGTTAACCCTTACTAAATAAAGGAAAGTCAAGTGATTGAGCTAACTCTTATTCACAAGTCCTAACCCACTCCTTATGGAAGGATTAGCGTTAGCGAATAGAGAAGTAGCCAACAACTTCTAATTAAAATTAACACTTGAGTATTCCAACTCAAGGGTCCCCTTTTAATCAACCCCCAAGTCAAGTTGGGAGTCTACTCCATTGATGTGGAAACTACTTGCACAGATTTAAAAAGGGAATAAAAGGAAGACATGATAAACTGACTAAAATAATAGCTGAAAATTAATTAAAGGTAAAAATAGTTCTTTGCATTAATAAATCCCAAAACCATAAACATACGTATCTGAACAGGGTTAATAGGTAATCAAAGAGTAAAGGAATAAGAAAACAAACTAGAATAATGAAACTTCAACGGAGGTAGTGACTCTTCTTAATATCCAAAGCAAAAGTATAAAAAGCATAAAAACTATCAATGTGAAGAAAACCTAGAGGAAGTATGATTTTTCTCTCTAAGATTCCCCTCTAAAACTAAAAATATGCGAATAAGAATGTGTGTTGAGTCTCTGCTTGTCCCCTGGCTCTAATCTGTGTTTTTGGACCAAAAACTGGGTCCAAACTCGGCCCAAAATCGGCCCCAGCATTTTCTGTGATTTCTGCAGGTAGCGCATGTCACGCGTATGCGTCATTCATGCGTACGCGTTGCTGGTCATCCTCGCGTGTCACGCGTACGCGTCAGGCACGCGCACGCGTGATACATGCGTGCGCGTCGCTTCTCGCTGGTTGTCTCCTTTATTTCTTGTGCTCCTTCCATTTTTGCAAGTTTCCTCTCCATCCTCTAAGCCATTCCTACCCTATAAATCCTGAAAACACTTAACGCACAGATCACGACATCGAATGGTATAAAGGGGAATTAAAACACACAATTTAAGGGCTTAGGGAGCAAGTTTTCAATTATAGAACAAAACTAGGAAGGGATTGTAAAACCATGCAAATTGTATGAATAAGTGTGCAAAGACTTGATAAGACCACTCAATTGAGCACAAGATAAACCATAAAATAGTGGTTTATCAAGCCCGGTCCAACCCGTTAGCGTTTTTAGCCTACTCGGCCCAACTTTGGGCCAAACTTTAACACTAACGCCCGGTTTTCCATTTCTAATATTTTTTTAAGGTTTTCGACTGTTTTCACTTTTTCTCACACAGTACCGGGCAGACTTAAACCGGCTCAACCGGTTCAACTGCCGGTTCGCAGTTTTTCACGGTTTTTTGCAGAAAACACATTTTCTGACTCGGAAAGACCTACTGAGTCCAAAAATCATATTTAAATCCCCAAATTCTCATTATAACTTTTTGGAACCTAATTTGGGCATTTAAATTATTTTATTCGTGAAAACTCCGGTTCTTACACTGTGCAGCACCTTGGTTGTGCATATATTGAACTTGTTCTAGCTGCTGTTCTTCATAGCTCTCTTCTTATTGTCCCCACACCACTGGTGGTTAATTGGATGAGCTCACTGCTGCAAGTTGTAGTCCATCTATCCTCTTTGGCATCATTTTTATTTGTTGCTGATGTTGCTGATACATAATCTTGTTTTGAGCCAAAATTGTATCAACTCCTTCAAGCTCAAATACACCTCTCTTTGGAGCTGCTTGTCTTTCAGAGGAGTAGAAATACTCATTTTTGGCCACCATGTCTATAAGATAATGTACCTCTTGAGCAGTTTCCATTATTTGCAAGGATCCTCCTAAAGAATAGTCCAAAGCTTTCCTTGAACTCATGGACAAGCCTTCATAGAAATTTTGTAGCTCCACCCACTCAATGAACATTCCCTCTGGACAACTTTTGATCAAAGCTTTATATCTCTTCCAGACTTCATACAATGATTCTCCTTCTAGCTGCCTGAAGGTTTGAACATCAGTTTTCAGCTTAATGACTCTTTGAGGGGGGTAGAATTTGGCAAAAAACTTGCTAACCAAGTCATCCCAGTTGGTGATGCTTTCTTTAGGGAAGGTTTCTAGCCAATGTGTGGCTTTGTCTCTTAATAAGAATGGGAATAACAAAACCTTATAGATGTTAGGGTGGACTCCATTGGTTTTAACAGTGTCACAAATTCTCAAGAACACAAACAGATGTTGGTTTGGATATTTAGCAGCACTTCCTCTATATTGACAATTATTCTAGACCAGGGTAATCAATTGAGGCTTGAGTTCGAAGTTATTAGCATGGACATTGGGGGTTAAGATACTGCTCCCACAATTCCTTGGGTTGGGGATAGTGTAAGAGGCTAAGACTCTTCTCTGAGGCTGACCATTGTTGTTGGCCACATCCTCTGGTGGATTAGGGAGGTTACCCTCCATTTCTTAATCTTCCTCTTCTAATCCTTCTTCTCCAATCACTCCCTTCCCCCTTGCTTCTCTTCTCAATCTCAATAATATTCTCTCTAGTTCATAATCAAAAGAGGTGGATTCACCTCTTCCCCCACCTGGCATACAAACACAAATAAACCAACACAAACAGAGTACTCTATTGCTAGAGTGAGGTTATAGTTAGTAGAAACAAAATCACAAACAGTTAATGTGCTTAATAAAAACAAAGAAAAATGCTTAATCTAGATTATCACCTACTTAATCATTGTTAATCTAAATCAATCCCCGGCAACGGCACCAAAAACTTGATGAGGGAAAATCGATTCCACACAAATTAATCGGCAAGTGTACCGGGTCACATCAAGTAGTAAAACTCACAAAAGTGAGGTCGATCCCACAGGGATTGATGGATCAAGCAAATTTAGTTAGGTGATGAATTTAGTTAAGCTGATAGTTGGTGATTTGAGTGGAAATTGATTGACAGAATGTAAATTGATAGGAAATTCAAAGTGCAGAATGTAAAGAGCTTGAAAAGTAAATGGCAAGAAGCTTAAATTACAAAAACTTAAAGTACAAAAAATTAAAAAGAATGGAATCTTAAATTGCAAGGAATGTAAATAAATGAATCTCAAATTGTAGGAAAGTAAAAGTGCAGAAACTTAAATGGCAAAGAAACTTAAATTGCATGAATTATAGAGGGAATTGGGTACTGGGACTCAAAACAGAAATGGAAAATGTAAATTGCAGTGAAATCAGAGAGATATAAGTTGAACAAATTCAAAGAAAATGATCCATCAGGGATTGGAGATATCATAATCCTTCATGAATCAAATGGGTCTCAACTCCTTTCTCAATCATATGAGTAGATCTATAGCAGATTGAAATTGATTGGATCCCAATTCCTTGACAATCCAATCTCTCTAATCACAATCAATCTTGCCAATTTCTTGATCTAATTGTCATGAGAAGAGGTTAAGTACATATCTCTCATCCATAAGCCACACTAACTCTCAGGATCTCAATTCCTCCTGAATGGTGTTGATCAAGAGAATAGTGAAGGATAGAGCTCCAATTCTAATGTGGATAATTCCCCTTCCGAGGCTCTGATGAATGGAAAATTGACGGTATAGAATTCACAAATGAAGTCTTGTTGCAAGTATAGTTTCTAAACCAATCAATAATCCTTTCATACAAAAATTTTGTTTGTCACAAGTACAAACCCCTAATAATCCAAATAACCAAAATATTTAAACCTCGGGTTGTCTCTCAAAAGAATTGCAGGGTAGTGCTCTTGTTATTGGTTATGAGTTTGTATATTTTGGGGTTTTGAGATGAGAAACATGAAAAGTAAATGCTAAAGGAAATCAAATGACAAAAAGGCCTTGGCAAGGGTTGGTGGTCAAGGATCTCTATCCTAATCACTAACCACAACATGAGAATTGGCAAGGATCAACCCCATTAAGTCATCCTCTAACTAGTAATAAAGGAAATTCAAATGAGCTATGTCAATCCAAGTCCATAAGTCCTAGTTCTCCACCAATTCAATTAGTGAGATCTAGAGTTAATGGCTCCTAATCATCAATCACTTGGACATTAGTAACTCAAGAGTTCCTAAGTTACCTTCCCAAGCCAAGAGCACTAAAATCTACTCTAAAATCCAACCAAGCATTTTATCAAACACTTGGAAGGCAAAAGAATAAAGCATAGTAAATCAATCAACAAGAATAAAATCTAACAACAATTGAATGTAAGAAATCAACAACAACAATCCAAAGGAACACAATTATTATGAATTACCTCTAATTGAATTGAAAGAGAATAGAAGGAACAAGAGTATATCTACAACAAAGCATAGAAATAACATAAAAGAAATTACAACAAAAGAATAGAAGAATGATGATTGCAACAACAAAGAATTGAGAAGAAGAAGTAGAAGAAAGCATGAATTAAACCCTAGATCTAAGAACTAAACCTAATCCTAATCCTAATCCTAGAGAGAAGTGAGAGCTTCTCTCTCTAAAACTAACTCTAAACTAATCCTAATGTGTAAAAATGAGCTAATGATGTGTGAATGATGATTGATCCCTTCAATCCTTGGTCTTTTTATCCATTTTGGCGCCAAAGTTGGTTGTAAACTGGGCCCCACAGCTCTCAGAAATCGCTGGGCACGTTTTCTATTTAAAAACCACGTGCGGCCACCGACCCGTACGCGTACAGTGCGCATGCACGTCCCTGAAGATTTTGCGATCCACGCGTGCGCGTCCGGTGCGCATGCGCGCGGATGAAGATATCCAAATCTTTGGCTTTTTCATGTGTTCTCCACTTTTCATGCTTTCCTCTTCACTCCTTTGATTCATTCCTATCCTTTTCAACCTGAAATCACTTAACAAACACATCAAAGCATCTAGTGGAATCAAAGGTGAATTAAGATTAAACAATTAAAGCCCTAGAAAGCATGTTTTCACACCTAAGCACAAATTGGGAGACAATCATGAAATCATGCTATTTTATTGAATAAATGTGGGTAAAAGGTCATAAAATCTCCTAAATTAAGCACAAGATAAACCCTACCAATGGGGTTTATCAACCTCCCTACACTTAAACCAAGCATGTCCTCATGCTTAAACCAAGAATGAAGTAAAGGGTATCAACATTTATTCAATGAAATCTAACTAAATGCAACCTAAACTATATGCAACTATCTACATGAATGCACTTGCTTGGTCAAAATAAATCAATTCCTAGGAGAACATATATGCACAAGGGCCTAGGACTAGCGAGTCTAATCCACAATTGAATTGAGTTATTAAATATTTTTACAAACTTGCATGAAAAGGGATGATCATAGGTGAAAACATGTAATTGAGCATCAAACCCTCATCGGATGTGTTTGCGCTCTATTCGCTCAAGTGTTTAGGGTTAATTCTCTCGATTCTCCTCTATTTCATGCTTTCTAAGATTTGTTTTTCTTCTAACAATTGACAAATATTTCATGCATGCATACAAGTATCATGAGGTCTTTTCTTTAGGTTGTAATGGGGCTAGGGTCAAGGTAGGATGCATATTTGGTCAAGTGGACTTGAAATTTGAATCTTTGATAAGCTTAAACTTTCCACCTAACCTATGACATCCTATACAATTCAAACTAACCTGACTACCTGATGCACGGAAACTTGTCTCGTAACAAATCTCCCTCGGCAAGTATACCGAATTATCGTCAAGTAAAAACTCATAATAGAGTGAGGTCGAATCCCACAGGGATTGATTGGTCAAGCAACTTTAATTGGAGGAATGTTCTAGTTGAGCTAAGCAGAATTTGGTTTGAGAGTTGCAGGAAATTAAATGGCGGAAAAGTAAATAGTAGAAAATGTAAATGCTAGAAATAAAGAGTTGAAAATAAATGACGGAAAGTAAATTGCAGAATCTTAAATGGGAAAAGGGAGTTCAGCATGAAAGTAAATGGCAGAAACTAAAGAGAATGGGTAAGATCAGAAATGGGGAATTCATCGGGCTTAGGAGATGTTGCATTCTCCAGATCAAGTTCATTTTCATCTCTTCCTCAATCAATGCATTCATTGATCTCCTTGGCAATCTTAAGTGATTGAATTCCAATTCCTTGGTAACTCAATCTCTCAAATCTTGATCAATAGCCAATTCCTTGGTCTAATTGCTCATGAGAAGAGATGAGGTGTGGTCACTTATTATACCACATGTATTTCTAAATCAAAGTATTGGGAGAATTATATGTCACCATTTCCGCCCAAACCCCAATTTAGTCCAACATGAGAAAGCATTTCTAGCATGATCTCTTCATTCCTCTTCCAAGGTTCAGAAGAGATCCAAGTATGAATAGTTTCTTTTCCAAGACAACTATCCAATTGGATGAAGATTGAAAGCTTTCAAATAAAATCAAGAGAAAAGAAAGAAGAAGAATAATGAAAACTATTATTGATCCATCAAATTACAGCAGAGCTCCCTAACCCAATGAAAGGGGTTTAGTTGTTCATGGCTCTGGGAATGAAAAGCAAAGATGGAGAGTACATTCTGAAGTAAAACTAGAAGTTGCAGAGAAAGTAAAATTATACAGAGAGTAGTCCTCTCAATCCCCAAAAGCTCCTCTCTAGTTCAAAACTACCCCTATATATACTACTCTTCTGATCTTTCAGTTGGCTCTTCAAGTCTTGGATATGGGCCTTTGGATCTTGAGTTGAAGCAGTTTGGAATCTTCAGTGGGCTCAGCTTTACTTGTAGAGAAAGTGTGAAGTAGGCATGGACTTTGGCTAGGATGTTAGTGGCGTTAACGTTAAGTGAAAATGTGGGTTCGAGAACGTTAGTGACAATCACCTTTATCACTAACGTTCCTAGCCCAAGATGAGTTACGTTAACTTCAACATTAGTGGCACTAACGTGACCACTAACGTTGCCTCTTGATCCATCGCGAGCGTTAGTGACACTTACCTTTGTCACTAACGCTCCAAACACCCTTCTTCCCACGTTAGAGTTCACGTTACTTAGGTTAACGTGACTTCTAACGTGGTAGTGATAGCCATCTCCAACGTTAGTGACAAAGGTGAGTGTCACTAATGTTGGCTCATCATTCCTTTCCTCCACGTTAGCTTCCACGTTAATGCAATTAACGTGGCAACTAACGTGGCTAATAGAGGCTTAGTCCAACGTTAGTGACAAAGGTGAGTGTCACTAACGTTGGTTCTTCATTGCTTCTCCCATGTTAGAGTTCACGTTAATGTAATTAACGTGACTCTTAACGTGGCTAAGTGTGCCCCTCTCCCCAACGTTAGTGGCATTCACTTTACCACTAACGTTGGAGCTCTACTTCTCTTCCACGTTAGCCTCCACGTTAACGTAGTTAATGTGGACACTAACATGGGCTATGATGGCTCACGAAAGTGTTATAGATGTTCACTTTTCTTGTTAACGTTGTAAGCTAGCCTTTTTCCATGTTAATGGTCACGTTAGTTGGACTAACGTGGCTATTAACGTGGCATCTTCCTTGCTTCCTTTGTCCTAAAATCAAGCAAATAAAGTGCATCAAAGCTAGGTTCTAACCCATGAGATCATGCATCATTCAATTTATCATTCAATTCATGCATAATTCTCATAAAATCATATAAAATTCACAATGTTTGCTTGAATCAAGATGTAAATGATTATTTACCCAAAACTTGCTTATTTCCTAAGAAAGTGCATGAAACTACCCTAAAACCATAAAGAAAAGGTCAGTGAAACTGGCCAAAATGCCCTGGCATCACAACACCAAACTTAAAGCTTGCTTGTCCCTAAGCAAGTACTGGAACAAGAGAATGATGAATGAAATGACAAGAGAAATGAATCATTATTGTGGAAGTCATATCCTTGGTTTTATGGGGTTTCATGCATAGCAACTTACGTTCATTCCTTTATTAGCTTTCAGACCTTTACCATGCCCTGGAATACTCACTTGATTTCACCCTTGGAGACTTTTATTTATTGATCCCTTTGTCTTTTCAAGGTCTATTTCATCCTTAGGCTAAGTGTTCTGTGAGGGGGCGACTCTTTAAAATAAGCTTTCAGCCAACACTCCCGAACCAGTTGGTTCAAGGTGCTAGGTGTTGAAACACCCCTAAGGACTTACTCCCTCAAGTTTCTCTCCCCCATACATACACACCACAGGCACATGGTGTGTTATTTTCTTTCCTTGAGGCCTTGGTGTCCAGCACCTCTTTGGGTTACTAAATGTTCTGTAGCAAGGTTGCTCTTGATAGTGGATTTTTAGTTGATAATCCTGGGTTAGTTAACCCAAGTTACCAAGTGATGAAGCACTCCTAAGAACTTATTCATCCAAGCAGATCCTTGGTACAAGAGCACCACAGACATATCCCTCAAGATTCAAGCCCTTGGTGCCTAGCCTTATTTCTTATTACTTTTCTTTCTTTTTCAACTCTTATTATTCTTTTCCTTTTTCTTATTAGGATCTTGTTATTTAGCTAGTCTCATGGGGTATGTTTCAAGCATATGATTCAGGGCAGATAGTTGCCTTCCTACCTTGTTGGAGAACCAACTTAGCTAAGTGATTACTACACCACAAATTTAAGGACCTACTCCACAACTTGAACATCACTCTGGTCTTTCATACCATCTCTTTTTATTTGGCTTAAAAGGACAAACATACAATAAGCAAGATGCAGATGAAAACAGGTAACTTGAACTAGCACACATATGACAAAAGCAGGGAAAGCAATTATTAAATTCTAGGGGTTTAAGCTAAAGAGTAACTATTAATCAGGGGCACCTTCAGACTTCCAATTTTTAACATTTCCAAGCACAATGAATCAAGTAACAATACAACCTTTTGGTGGTGCTTTCTGTCTATCTCTTTGTTGTCATCATCCATAGCTTCTGCATCCTTCTTCGCCTCCTTGGGTGGTGGTGCACTATTTTTCCAGAAGGTTGATTGAATTCCTGCAAAGTTATTGGAAGTTGCTTGTTCCCCAAGCACTTGAGGAATGGTTAGCATGCATGTATACTTATGTTTTTTTGAACTTCATTTGGTGTGTGAACACCAAACTTAGTTCCTTGCCTAATGCACAGATTGAATACATGCAGAGAACCTCATGTGCTTTTATTAATAAACTGACTATAAGATAGAAACTAAACTATTGTTAAGTGGTTTTCCTGATTGGTTGGGGCTAGCAACTTGCCATTGAAGAGGTGTAATATGATTCTAACTGAAATCTTTGGTGGAACACCAAACTTAGAATTACACATTCACTCTTGGATTGTTTTGGTGTGCAACACCAAACTTAGCTCCTCACAATACGGGGACTTACTTATACCCTTTATTGAGATGACCATGAAAAGAAAACTACCTTAGGTTGGGTTACCTCCAAACGAAGCGCTCTTTTAGCGTCGCTAGCTCGACGATTTCTCCATCAGTTGAGATGATATTTCATTTTGGGGCTTTCCCCCATGTTGCCCATGTAGTGCTTGAGTCTTTGTCCGTTCACAGTGAACGTCCTCCTTAAACTTTTCTCCATGATTTCTATGTGTCCATATGGCGAGACCTTTATGACAAAAAAAGGTCCTGACCACCTTGACTTGAGTTTCCCAGGAAAAAGTCTTAATTTGGAGTTGTAGAGGAGCACTTACTGTCCTTTCTCGAAGCTCCTGGGTGTTAGATGGAGGTCGTGCCTTCTCTTTGCCTTTTCTTTATAAATTTTGGTATTTTCATAGGCTTGAGATCTGAATTCCTCCATTTCCTGCAGCTGCAAGACCCTCTTTTCACCAGCAGTAATGCTATCAAAATTTAGTAGCTTGAGAGCCCAGAGGGCTTTGTGTTCCAACTCCAATGGTAAATGACAGGCCTTTCCATACACCAGTTGATATGGGGACATCCCGATTGGTGTTTTGAATGCCGTTCTGTATGCCCAAAGAGCATCATCCAGCTTTGTCGACCAATCCTTTCTTGATGCTCCTACAGTCTTTTCCAGTATCCTTTTTAGCTCTCTGTTAGATATCTCGGTTTGCCCACTGGTTTGGGGGTGGTAAGGCGTGGCAACCTTGTGTTTCACTCCGTATCGTAGGAGGAGAGCTTCTAGTGGTCTGTTACAAAAATGGCTCCCTCATCACTGATGAGTGCTCGTGGGACTCCGAACCGGCTAAAGATGTTCTTTCTGAGGAAGTTCATGACCACTTTGTTGTCATTCGTTGGGGTTGCAATAGCCTCTACCCACTTGGAAATGTAATCCACTGCTACCAAGATGTACTTGTTTGAATATGAGGTTGGGAATGGTCCCATGAAATCGATTCCCCACACATCAAACAGTTCCAGTTCTAAGATGAAATTCTATAGCATCTCATTTCTTTTGGGTAGGTTTCCAGCTCTTTGACATTCATTGCAGTTCTTTACTAGTTCTTTGGCATCCTTGAATAGGGTGGGCCAAAGAAATCCGCTTTGTAACACCTTGGCCGCAGTTCTATCCCCTCCAAAATGGCCTTCATAGCACGAGCCGTGGCAGTTCCACAAGACCTCTCGTCCCTCTTCTTCCGAAACACATCTTCTCAGGATTCCATCTGAACACTTCTTGAAGAGATATGGTTCATCCCAAACAAAATACTTTGCATCGTTGATGAGCTTTCTTTTTTTATGTTTGTTGATTTCTGGAGGTAAAGCCCCTGTTGCCTTAAAATTGGCAATATCTGCAAACCAGGGTGCTCTTTGAATCGTCATCAACTTTTCATCTGGGAAGAACTCATTTACATTTGTATCATGTGTTCCTCCTTTATCATGAAGGATTTTGGATAGGTGATCTGCTACCTTGTTCTCCATTCCTTTCTTGTCTCTGATTTCAATATTGAATTCCTGCAACAATAAGATCCATCTTATTAGTCTTGGTTTTGATTCTTGCTTGGCAAATAAATATTTTAGTGCTGTGTGGTTTGTGAAGACAATCACTTTGGCACCAATGAGGTATGATCTAAACTTGTCAAATGCAAAAACTATTGACAGCAACTCCTTTTCAGTAGTGGTATAGTTTCTTTGAGTATCATTGAGGACTTTGCTGGCATAGTATATCACATGGACCAAGTTATCTTTCATCTGTCCTAACACTGCCCCAATTGCGAAATCAGATGCATCGCACATCAGTTCAAATGGTAAATTTCAATTAGGTGGGGAAATGATAGGGGCAGAGGATAGCCTCTTTTTCAAGTTTTCGAATGCTAGCATGCACTTTTCATCAAAGATAAATGGTGTATCAGATACAAGGAGATTGCTTAAAGGCTTGGCTATCTTTGAAAAATCTTTAATAAACCTTCTGTAAAAGCCAGCATGTCCTAGAAAACTCCTAATTGCCTTAACATCACTTGGTGGGGGTAATTTTTCAATGAGTTCCACTTTAGCTCTGTCCACCTGAATGCCTTGGTTAGAAACCTTATGGCCAAGAACTATTCCTCCTGTCACCATAAAGTGACATTTCTCCCAGTTCAAAACCAAATTAGTCTCTTGACATCTTTTCAATACCAGGGCTAGGTGATTTAGGCAATTAGGAAAGGAATCTCCGAATACTGAGAAGTCATCCATAAAGACTTCGATGAATTTTTCTATCATATCTGAGAAAATGGAGAGCATGCAGCGTTGGAAAGTTACAGGCGCATTGCATAGCCCAAATGGCATGCGCCTATAGGCAAACACTCCATATGGGCAAGTGAAGGGGGTTTTCTCTTGGTCTCTTGGATCAACCACTATTTGGTTATATCCTAAATAACCATCGAGAAAATAGTAATATGCATGTCCTGCAAGTCTTTCCAGCATTTGATCAATGAAAGGAAGGGGGAAATGATCTTTTCGTGTAGCTTCATTGAGTTTTCTGTAGTCTATGCACATCTGCCATCCTGTGAAGGTCCTTGTAGGGATTAGTTCGTTCTTCTCATTGGGGACTACAGTGATTCCTCCCTTTTTTGGGACAACTTGCACCGGGCTGACCCAAGGGCTGTCTGAGATCGGATAGATCACCCCTCCTTGCCACAACTTCATGACTTCTTTCTGTACCACTTCCTTCATGACTGGATTCAGCCTCCTTTGGGGTTGAATGGATGGTTTGGCATCATCTTCCAACAGTATCTTATGCATGCATATGGCAGAACTGATTCCCTTCAAGTCAGCAAGGGTCCATCCAATGGCCTCCTTGTGCCTTTTTAACACTTGGAGTAGCTCCTCCTCTTATTCTTGGCTGAGAGATGAGTTTATGATCACTGGATAACTTTTATTTTCCCCTAGATATGCATACTTGAGAGTGGGTAGTAGTGCCTTCAGTTCAAGTTTGGGTGCTTCTTTCTTTTCATTCTTCTCCTCTATTGTGCCCTGAACCTGAACCTCAGCTGTTGCAGCTTCTTCGCTTGATGCTGATTCCTCCTCTTCTGTTAACTCCTCAAGTTCTTCTTCTTCAAAAGTCTCTTGTACTACATCTTCCAGTGAGTCCAACCTCATACATTCTCCCAATGGTTCCTGTGGGTAGTTCATGGCCTTGAACACATTGATCATCATTGTTTCATTGTGTAGTCTAAGGGTAAATTCGCCCTTTTGGACATCGATGACAGCTCCGGCAGTAGCTAAGAATGGTCTACCCAAGATGATAGAAGCCTTAACTCCTTCCTTCATGTCTAACACTACAAAGTCTGTTGGAAAGATAAAGTCTCCTACCTTCACTAGCAAGTCTTCCACTATGCCGTGAGGAAACTTGAATGATCTGTCTGCCAGTTGCAAGGCCATTTTTGTTGGTTTGGCCTCCTCAATCTTCATTTTTCTCATCATAGCTACAGACATCAGATTTATGCTGGCTCCTAAATCACATAGAGCCTTTTCCACTGTTATTTCTCCTATAATACAGAGAATCTGCAAGCTCCCAGGATCCTTCAATTTCTGGGATAGTTTATGCTGAATGATAGCACTACATTCTTCAGTTAGTATCACAGTATCGTTGTTCTTCCAGCTTCTCTTCTTGGTCATCAACTCCTTCAAGAACTTGTCATAGAGCGGCATTTGCTCTATTACTTCAGCAAAGGGTATGTTAATCTGTAGTTTCTTAAAAATTTCTAAAAATCTGGAGAACTGGCTGTCATCCCCTTTTTTCCTCAATTGTTGAGGATATGGGGCCTTCGGAATATATGGCCTCATCTCTTCTCCCTTTGGATGTGCATTGGAGGTGGGGACATGAACTTCATTTTGTTCCTCCTTTCTTCCAATTGCATCTTCCTCTTGTGGTTGCTTGGAAGTCTCCTTCAATTCCTTTCCGCTTCTGAGGGTGATAGCATGACACTCCTCCCTCCAATTTGGATCAATGTTACTATGAAGGTCATGGCTGGGAGCTTGCTGAAATAGGTAGCCAATTTGTGTCTCAAGTTTCTTGATGGCAGCGTCTTGATTTTGCATGTTGGATCGCACTTCCTCTCGGAACACCTTACTATCTTGGATTTCCTTACATATGCCTTCAAGTATAGTCTCAATCCTTGATAGTCTTTCTTCCGATGATCGAGAGTTGATATTGGAGGGATGAGAAGGGCCATTTTGGCTTTGGTATGGATGTTGAGATGTGTTGTTAGGTGAGTGCTGATATGATCTCTGTGTGGGATGTTGGTGAGCTGCATTGTTGTTGGGGTTGTGGCGTCTCTGATCTTGGCCTTGGTCTTGTTGATTTCCCCACCCAAAGTTTGGGTGGTTCCTCCAGCCAGGATTATACGTTTTAGAGTATGGGTCATGGTTCTACCTATGTGAATTTTCAATGTAGTTGGCTTGCTCCTGACTACCCTTTGCTTCTTCATTCACTTCTTCTTGAGTTGCTGCTGAAGTGGTGATTGCTGCTACTTGATTCCATTCCATCTTCTTGGTGAGGTCAGCCAATTGCTTGGTAATCATCTTATTTTGAGCTAGCAGTGCATTCACATTGTTCAGCTCCATTACTCCTCTAGTGTTGCCTCTTTCAGAAGCAAAGAAGTAGTCATTCTCAGCTACAGTCTAAATGACATCTATGGCTTCTTCAATGGTCTTCTTCTTGTTCAGAGATCCCCCAGATGAGTGGTCTACTGCCTTCTTTGATTCATAAGAAAGACCTTCATAGAAAATGTGCAACTGCACCCATTCATTGAACATATTTGGTGGGCACCTTCTTGTCAAGTCCTTAAACCTCTCCCATGCTTTATATAGAGTTTCACCATCTTGCTGTCTGAAGGTTTGTACCTCAGCTCTCAACCTGTTGATCCATTGAGGAGGATAGAATCTTGCCAAGAATTTGTTCACCACATCTTTCCAGGTTGCTAAACTCCCCTTTGGAAAGGATTCCAGCTATTTAGATGCTTTGTCCTTGAATGAGAAGGGAAACAGAAGTAGTCTATAGGTGTCAGGATGAATACCATTAGACTTTACAGTATCACATATCCTCAGGAAGGTGGTTAGATGTTGATTGGGGTCTTCTTGGACACTTCTTCCGAATGAACAATTGTTCTGAATAAGGGTGATGAGCTGTGGCTTTAGTTCAAAGTTGTTGCCATGTATGGTTGGCTTTTGGATGCTACTTCCACAGTTTCCTGGATTTGGGTTGATGTAAGAACCCATAACTCTTCTCTCTTGTCCAGCCTGATGCGCTGGACCTTCTCTGCCATGGTTGTGAGCCTCTTCTTCATGATGGTTCTCCATATTCTCATCCATGTCTAGTTTAAAGTACTCTTCCTCTTCCTCAGCACCAACTACTCTCTTCCCTCTTGCTTCTCTCCTTAATCTAAGGAAGGTCCTCTCAGGTTCAGAATCAAATGAGGTTGAAGCCCTGCTTCTTCTACCTGTCATACAACCAATAAGGCACAAGCAAAAAGGATAGATGCAGACAGTATTTTCTACAAAAATGTTGTTATTGTGAGTGATGCAATATATCAAATAGTTAGTGGGTCAGTTGACTAAATAGTAAAAAAAATAATATGCAGATAGCACCACAAATGGGTGAGAGGTAAAGGGAAGGAAATAACTAAAACTGAAAGTAAATTACTCAGATGGAATTAAATCAAACAAAAGAAAAGTGCTCAATCTAGTTATCCACTAATTTAATCATTGTTGATACAAAATCAATCCCCGGCAACGGCTCCATAAACTTGATGCACGAAAACTTGTCTCGTAACAAATGTCCCTCGGCAAGTATACCGAATTGTCGTCAAGTAAAAACTCACAATAGAGTGAGGTCGAATCCCACAGGGATTGATTGGTTAAGAAACTTTAATTGGAGGAATGTTCTAGTTGAGCTAAGCAGAATTTGGTTTGAGAGTTGCAGGAAATTAAATGGCGGAAAAGTAAATGGCAGAAAATGTAAATGCTAGAAATAAAGAGTTAAAAATAAATGACGAAAAGTAAATTGCAGAATCTTAAATGGGGAAAGGGAGTTCAGCATGAAAGTAAATGGTAGAAACTAAAGAGAATGGGTAAGATCAAAAATGGAGAATTCATCGGGCTTAGGAGATGTTGCATTCTCTGGATCAAGTTCATTTTCATCTCTTCCTTAATCAATGCATTCATTGATCTCCTTGGCAATCTTAAGTGATTGAATTCCAATTCCTTGGTAACTCAATCTCTCAAATCTTGATCAATAGCCAATTCCTTGGTCTAATTGCTCATGAGAAGAGATGAGGTGTGGTCACTGATTATACCACATGTATTTCTAAATCAAAGTATTGGGAGAATTATATGTCACCATATCCGCCCAAACCCCAATTTGGTCCAACATGAGAAAGCATTTCTAGCATGATCTCTTCATTCCTCTTCCAAGGTTCAGAAGAGATCCAAGTATGAATAGTTTCTTTTCCAAGACAACTATCCAATTGGATGAAGATTGAAAGCTTTCAAGTAAAATCAAGAGAAAAGAAAGAAGAAGAATAATGAAAACTATTATTGATCCATCAAATTACAACAGAGCTCCCTAACCCAATGAAAGGGGTTTAGTTGTTCATGGCTCTGGGAATGGAAAGCAAAGATGGAGAGTACATTCTGAAGTAAAACTAGAAGTTGTAGAGAAAGTAAAATTATACAGAGAGTAGTCCTCTCAATCCCCAAAAGCTCCTCTCTAGTTCAAAACTACCCCTATATATACTACTTTTCTGATCTTCCAGTTGGTTCTTCAAGTCTTGGATATGGGCCTTTGGATATTGAGTTGAAGCAGTTTGGAATCTTCAGTGGGCTCAGCTTTACTTGCAGAGAAAGTGTGAAGTAGGCATGGACTTTGGCTAGGACGTTAGTGGCGTTAACGTTAAGTGAAAATGTGGGTTCGAGAACGTTAGTGACAATCACCTTTTGCACTAACGTTCCTAGCCCAAGATGAGTTACGTTAACTTCAACGTTAGTGGCACTAACGTTGCCTCTTGATCCATCGCGAGCGTTATTGGCGTTTACCTTTGCCAATAACGTTGCCCTTGGCCCCTTCTTCCTTACATTAGAGTCCACGTTAGTGTAGCTAACGTGACTCTTAACATGGGTATGCCTCAACTTCGAGAGTGTTAGTGACACTTACCTTTGTCACTAACGCTCCAAACACCCTTCTTCCCACGTTAGAGTTCACGTTACTTAGGTTAACGTGACTTCTAACGTGGTAGTGATAGCCATCTCCAACGTTAGTGACAAAGGTGAGTGTCACTAACGTTGGCTCATCATTCCTTTCCTCCACGTTAGCTTCCACGTTAATGCAATTAACGTGGCAACTAACATGGCTAATAGAGGCTTAGTCCAACGTTAGTGATGATGACAAGTCATCCTAGCCTATTTTAGCTAGTCTCTTTCTTTTGTTTTCATTAGAATTATGCACTTTCTTGAGCTATAAGCAAGCTAATTGAGTAGATTTTCATGTTTCCCTTGATTGAACCAACCATATATGAATTCATGCCATTTCATGAAGTTTTATGCTATATTTGTTGCATATTATGAAAGAATGAATATCTCATGATTTTGAGCATAGCTTTGATGAGTTTGGTTGATTAATGATAGGTGAAGAAAGCTTGGAGAAGGGTTGAAGCAAGAAAGAATGGCTAGGAGTGAAGAGAGGACAATGGAATAAGTGAAATTGAACCAGGAAGCAAAAGCTGGACCTAAAGTTAGCATCAAACTTTTGCACAAACTTTTGGTTGAAAAGTTAGCTCCAACGTTAGCCCCCTAACTTGAAGGCTAACGTTGGAACTTGAAAATTCTCCCCTGGGCTCCAAAAGTTTGCGCCAACGTTAGCCCCCTAACTTTGAGGCTAACGTTGGCACATGAATTTCTCCCCTGGGCACCAAAAGTTTGCGCCAACGTTAGCCCCCTAACTTTGAGGCTAACGTTGGCACATGAATTCCTCCCTGGCCATCCAACGTTTGCGCCAACGTTAGCCCCCTAACTTGGAGGCTAACGTTGGCACATGAAAATTCAATGGGGAAGGAGCAAAAGTTTGCGCCAACGTTAGCCCCCTAACTTGGAGGCTAACGTTGGCGCCACAAGCACTAGGCAAGGCCAACGTTAGGGTCAAAGTTAGACCCCTAACGTTGGCACCAACGTTCATACCAGCAAGTTTTGTGGGCTGCTATGAAAAGTTGGAGCCAAAGTTAGACCCCTAACTTTAGCTCCAACTTTTGGTCCAACTTTTGCAAAACTCAAACCCGGTTCAATTGGTTCACTTTGGTTCTTCTTCAAACTTCAAGAGCAATCAACCAAGGCCTCTTTCAACCCAATTCCACCAAGAGCAAAGGCCCAACTCAAGGCTTGAAGATCATTGGAAGAAAGTGTATAAATAGGATAGAATTCAAGTTCTTTGGAGAGCTTTTCTTTTGGAATTTTCATAAGAGTTTTCAGAGAGTTTTTGTTATTGAGTGAATTTTAATTTCTTTGTCTTGGGAAGGAGAATTCACTTCTCTTTCTCTCAGTTTTATTGCTTTCAATTTCAATTACAATTGTCTTGGATTTTGGGTTGGAGAATTGAAGAAATTCTGTTTCAATCTCAACCTTGGATCTCTCTGTTTATTTACTGAATTTGAATTTCTGTTTCCATCACTTGCTTCTCATCTAATTTCTTTGCAATTTACAATTTCCTTGCAACTGTTCTTGTTGGATTTAGGAAGGCATTGAGATCTAGACTTGGTTTTCTAGTCTCTGGGTCCTGAGATCCAAATCTCCAATTTACATTCTGTTTCTTGCTTTCCATGTTCATTTACTTTTCTGCTATAAGATCCGATCCAATCCCAATTCCCTTTTACTCTTTTGTTTGATGCAAGTTACTTTTCTTTGTTTAATTTCTGCAAATCCACTTCCCAATCCCCTTTACATTCCGAGTCATTTACATTTCTTGCACTTTAAGATTCCGCAATTTACATTTCTTGCACTCTAAGTTTCTGCCAGTTAATTTCTTGTCCTTTACGTTTCAGCAATTTATTTCTTGTTCTCTTTACTTCAATGCAATTTAATTCTGCAAGTCACAAAACCATCAACCAAATCTTGATTCGCTTGACTAAATCAACCACTAAGCTAAAATTGCTCAATCCTTCAATCCCTGTGGGATCGACCTCACTCCCGTGAGTTTTTATTACTTGATACGACCCGGTACACTTGCCGGTTAGATTTGTGTGTTTTGGGAGAGATTTATTTTTCCTCCAAAATATCTCATCAAGTGACAAAGGTGAGTGTCACTAACGTTGCTTCTTCATTGCTTCTCCCACGTTAGAGTTCATGTTAATGTAATTAATGTGACTCTTAACGTGGCTAAGTGTGCCCCTCTCCCCAACGTTAGTGGCATTCACTTTTACCACTAACGTTGGAGCTCTACTTCTCTTCCACGTTAGCCTCCACGTTAACGTAGTTAACGTGGACACTAACGTAGGCTATGATGGCTCACGAAAGCGTTATTGGTGTTCACTTTTCTTGTTAACGTTGTAAGCTAGCCTCTTTTCCACGTTTATGGTCACGTTAGTTGGACTAACGGGGCTATTAACGTGGCATCTTCCTTGCTTCCTTTGTCCTGAAATCAAGCAAATAAAGTGCATCAAAGCTAGGTTCTAACCCATGAGATCATGCATCATTCAATTTATCATTCAATTCATGCAAAATTCTCATGAAATCATATAAAATTCACAATGTTTGCTTGAATCAAGATGTAAATGATTATTTACCCAAAACTTGCTTATTTCCTTAGAAAGTACATGAAACTACCCTAAAACCATAAAGAAAAGGTCAGTGAAACTGGCCAAAATGCCCTGGCATCACTACCCACTTTTCACTTTTTCACATACTCATGCATTTCCTTTTCATTTCACAACACTTATGCATTGATTTTTATTGGACTTCACTTTGCTTTGGGTCATTTTGTCCCCTTTTTATTTCTTTCTTTTTCTTTTTCTTTTCTTTCTATTTTTTTCTTTTTTTTTCATTTGTTTTTCCATACTCTTCTTTTTTTTTCTTTTTTTTTTCTTTCAAACTATATACAAGAACATCAATGCATAAGGTCTTACATTCATTACACATGAGCATGTACCCAATTCCCAATATTTATAACAAAAATACAAAACTACCTTTTATTCAACCAATGTCCCAAGGTTCCCACACTTGAATGATACACACACTAGCCTAAGCTAATCAAAGATCCAAATAAAGGACATTTATTATTTTCTGCTTTAAGGCTTGTAATGTGCTAAATTAAGAACAAGTGGGTTAATCGTACGCTCAAAGTTGGCTAACAAAGGATGATAAGAGGTAAGGCTATTTGGGTAAGTCAGTTAACGAAACAATAGCCTCAATCATATAAATGCATGAATACATAAAATAATAGACATAGAGAATCAAACAAATCAAATATTACAATCATAGAAAGAGAACAATTGCACACAAGAAGGGAAAATAAGTGGTTATAAGATGTAACCACACCATTAGGCTCAAATTTCACTAGGTTGTGTGTTCTTATCTCAAAGACATGATCAACAATATATATAATTCAAGCAAGATCTATGAAAAGTTTTCACTCAAATCAATTGGTGCCCTATAGATAATTTCTCAAAAAATTTTATCATTTTGACTAAGCTTATTATGTATATATATGCAAAAATAAGAAAATGAAACAAAAATCCTAAAAGACCTAAAATGAAATGCAAAAGTGTTGGGATTAGAAACTTGTCACCCAAAAACGCCGAACAGTCGGACGACCTCCCCACACTTAAAAGTTTGCACCGTCTTCGGTGCACTCAAAGATGAGCAAGGGGGTACGGCGACTTTCCGAGTTGCTACCTTCAGCTGGTAGATCAACCGGTTGCTGCGTGTTCTTTCTTCCGCTTCCATTTTTACTTGTGGTGCATCAATCATGAAAAACAAAAATATAACACCGTAAGATGAGAAAACACAAGAGCAAGGAAGCATGCATTGTTGGAATGAGGTAAATCACTAGAATTGAGTGAGTGAATTAGTGTGACATTAATGAAAATAGGGATGTGAGTCCTAAATTAAGCGCCTTCTAGAACACACATTAGCATAAAAAGCGATGTCACAAAAGAAGCATGCACTTCACTTATCCTAGTGTGCTTGAGATGCTTTAAGTAAACTTGTAAGGTAAAACAAGCACTAAAGAAGCATGAGAGCATTCAAGCTATAAACATATGGATGCATATGATCATGAAGCACAATGCATTAAGGTAAATGTGCAACATCAACCATCAAGAAATTGCCTAATCGAGGAAAAGGATTCCAATTACATGGTGGCTAGCTACAACATGAAATTCACGAAGAGTTACAAGCTCGAAGGCGATTCTCATCACTTGGTATTCTCAAAAAGGTAGGCATGAAGAACTCAAAACCAAGTAGCAAATTATGACCTCAATCAAGGAATCCAACAATGAATATCCAAAAATAATCATGCTAAGATAGCATTCAATTAGTAATAAGCAGCAATATATATCAACAAAAGTAATAATCCAACACTTATGATGAAAAAGAGAAAATGAAATGAGAACTAAACTAACCAACTAGTCAACTAACTAACTAAGTAATTAACTAACAAAAAGAAATGGTTATCAATGGTGTTTAGAAGTGTTGGATGAGGGGTAGAAGAAGGGAAGAAGAAAGGAGAAAGAAAGAAATGGGAAGAAGAAAAGAAAAGAAATGTAGTGAAAAAAGGGCATCCACGCGTATGCGTACATGGCCTGTGGGCATCAATGGCTTATTTCGAGAGTGACGTGTATGCGTCAAGTGTGCGTACGCGTGAGTGGTTTTGTGCCAAAGGCACAAAGCACGCGCAACATTCGCACAACTCTCGGGTTTTTGGCTTGGGGGTGGAATTTCTCAATCCACGTGTACGCGTGCATGGCGCGTGCACGTGGGTAGGCGAAAATGCTTGATGCACGCGTATGCGTGGATGGTGCTCTGTTTTTCAAAATTTTTTCTGTGTTTTTGCACTAATCCATGCATTCCAAACCTCCAAAGAGCTACCAAAACACCATAAAACCTTATTTAACATACTAGACTACCAAATATACTCAACAAACTAATCAAAACATGAAATTAAACTAATTCTACCAATATTTACAAAAGAGAAAATGTAAAGATTTTGCCATGGTGGGGTGTCTCCCACCTAGCACTTTTGTTTATTGTCCTTAAGTTGGACTTATGGGGAGCTCCTCTCAAGGTAGCTTGTGCTTGAATTCATCTTGGAACTCCCACCAATGTTTGGTTCTCCATTGTGCCCCAAGATTTCCTATTTGTTGTACCAAGTGTTGATAGAGTTCTTCAAAAGCTTGGGGCTCCCAAAATTGATTCTCCTTGCACGATCCGGGATCCCACACTTTATTTTCACACCCGTCTTGAAGTTGATCATCATTATTGGTCCATCTAGGTGGTATGGCCTTAGAATTCTCATGTAAGCGACCAAACATCCTCCTAGACCCAAGGGATCTGGCTCTATACCAACCGTTACAATGCCAACCACTAATCATCTCCCTCTTGCTCTTGAAGCCACATATATTTCTAAGTTGACCATCCGTCTTAAGCAAACCATATTCAATGGGAATAATAAAGCTTAAGTATAAGGAATTTACCCACTTGAATGAAAGAATGGATGGTGATGGCTTGGGGAGAGGTATCTCCAATGTCTTTGCAAGCTCTACTCCCTTATGTTCTTCCTTGTCAATCTCCACCTCTTCATAAACTTCTTCAACTTCAATCCCTTGTTCATCAATTTCATCTAACTCTTCTCCATCACTCAAATCATATATGGGAGGATTAGAGAAATCTACCTCCACATTGCTTTCTATCTCATTAGGAGAAGGTTCTTCAAACTCAAAGGATTCACCACCAAGAAGGTCGGATACATGATCTTCATCACCAAGGGAACTCAATTCTTGCTCCATTCCCTCCAAGTCTTCATTCAAAAATTATTGTGGAGGTTGTGCACTCTCCTCCTTAACATCAAATTCAATCTTCTTGGAGATATATTCTATGGTTCTAAATTCCCATGGAGGCTCCACATCTCCTAAGTCTTCAACCACTTCTCCCTCTTCTTCAATGATCATAGGCTTCTCCAATTGTTCTAACACAAAGTGGCATCCCTCATCACCCACCGGGGTTTCCAATCTCTCCTTCATGCTATGCTCTTCAATTAATTCTCCACATGTGACCATGGGAGTGCTTTGAGTGCTCAAGCATTGGGAGGCTAAAGTGCTTACAACCTTGGTCAAGGTAGCCACAAATTCTAGTGTCTCCCTTTGTATTTCTCCTTGCCCTTGAAGTATAAGGCTAAGGATTTCATCCATTGAGGATTGGAGTGGATAAGAGGGTTCATTCTTTTGGAGAAAGGGTTCATGATAGGAAGGTGGTTCTTCTTGATAAGGATGTGGTGGTGTGTACTGAGGTGGTTCTTGGGAGTATTGATATTGGAATGGTGGTTTCATGTATAGCTCATGTGGTTCAAAAGGTGGTTGGTATGGTGGATATGGGTCAAGGTCACATGGAGGTGTTTGGTGAAAAGAGGCTTGTGAGTATGGTTGAGGATTATGTTGAGGATATGGCTCATAGGCATATGTTGGTGGTTCTTGAAAGTCACAAGGAGGTTTACCATAGCCATTGGGTTGATATGCATCATAGAATGGCTCTTCTTCATAGTGCGTTGGTGGTGGTTGTTGCCAAGAGGATTGATCATATACATATGGCTCCTCCCACCTTTGATTGTTCCATCCTTGATACACATCCTCATTGTAGCCCTCATTTCCTACAATATAGTAAGAACCAAACTCATAGCCAAAGTGAGAATTCATGATAGCAAGAGAAAATGAAAACAAAATCAAATAAGAAGCAAGAAAATTAGATCCTAAAACTAGCAAGAACTAACAAGCAATTCAAAAATAAAGCTATTCACAATATTCACATAAATACAATAACCAATAACACAACACCATTGCAATTCCCTGGCAACGGCGCCATTTTGATGAATGGAAAATTGACGGTATAGAGTTCACAAATGAAATCTCGTTGCAAGTATAGTTTCTAAACCAATCAATAATCCTTTCATACAAAAATTTTGTTTGTCACAAGTACAAACTCCTAATAATCCTAATAACCGAAGTATTTAAACCTCGGGTCGTCTCTCAAAGGAATTGCAGGGTAGTGCTCTTGTTATTGGTTATGAGTTTGTACATTTTGGGGTTTTGAGATGAGAAACATGAAAAGTAAATGCTAAAGGAAATCAAATGACAAAAAGGCCTTGGCAAGGGTTAGTGGTCAAGGATCTCTATCCTAATCACTAACCACAACATGAGAATTGGCAAGGATCAACCCCATTATGTCATCCTCTAACTAGTAGTAAAGGAAAGTCAAATGAGCTATGTCAATCCAAGTCCATAAGTCCTAGTTCTCCACCAATTCAATTAGTGAAATCTAGAGTTAATGGCTCCCAATCATCAATCACTTGGACATTAGTAACTCAAGAGTGATGCCAGGGCATCTTAGCCAGTTTCACTGACCTTTTCTTTACTGTTTTTAGGTTAGTTTCATGCATTTCTTTAGGAAATAAGCTAGTTTTGGGTAAATATTCACTTATGCCTTGACTCAAGCATACATTGTGCATTTTACATGATTTCATGAGGATTTTTCATAAGTTTAGTGACAAATATTATGTTGCATTACTCATGACTTGGACTAGAGCTTTGATGCACTTTGTTGCTTGATTTCAGGATGATGAGCGGATAATTTATACGCTTTTTGACATTGTTTTTAGTATGTTTTTTAGTAGGATCTAGTTACTTTTAGGGATGTTTTTAATAGATTTTGTGTTAAATTCACATTTCTGGACTTTACTATGAGTTTGTGTGTTTTTCTGTGATTTCAGGTATTTTCTGGCTGAAATTAAGGGACTTGAGCAGAAATCAGATTCAGAGGTTGAAAAAGGACTGCTGATGCTGTTGGATTCTGACCTCCCTGCACTCAAAGTGGATTTTCTGGAGCTACAGAACTCGAAATGGCACGCTTCCAATTGAGTTGGAAAGTAGACATCCAGGGATTTCCAGCAATATATAATAGTCCATACTTTGGCCAAGAATTGACGACGTAAACTGGCGTTCAACGCCAGCTTTCTACCCAAATCTGGCGTCCAGCGCCAGAAAAGGATCCAAAACCAGAGTTGAACGCCCAAACTGGCACAAAAACTGGCGTTCAACTCCACAAATGGCCTATGCACGTGCAACACTTAAGCTCAGCCCAAACACACACCAAGTGGGCCCCGGAAGTGGATTTATACATCAAATACTTACTCATGTAAACCCTAGTAGCTAGTTTATTATAAATAGGACCTCTTACTATTGTATTAGGCATCCTGGATTGTATTTTGATCCTGTGATCACGTTTTAGGGGGCTGGCCATCTCGGCCATGCCTGGACCTTTCACTTATGTATTTTTAACGGTAGAGTTTCTACACTCCATAGATTAAGGTGTGGAGCTCTGCTGTTCCTCAAAGATTAATGCAAGTACTACTGTTTTCTATTCAATTCATCTTATTTCGCTTCTAAGATATCCATTCGCACCCAAGAACATGATGAAGGTGATGATTATGTGTGACGCTCATCACCATCTCCCCTATGAACACGTGCCTGACAAACACTTCCGTTCTACATGAAATAAGCTAGAATGAATATCTCTTAGATCTCTTAACCAGAATCTTCGTGGTGTAAGCTAGAATGATGGCGGCATTCAAGAGAATCCGGAAGGTCTAAACCTTGTCTGTGGTATTCCAAGTAGGATTCAATGATTGAATGACTGTGACGAGCTCCGAACTCGCGATTGCAGGGCGTTAGTGACAGACGCAAAAGGATAGTAAATCCTACTCCGGCATGATCGAGAACCGACAGATGAATAGCCGTGCCGTGACAGGGTGCGTGAGCATATTATTCACTGAGAGGATAAGATGAAGCCATTGACAAGGGTGATGCCTCCAGACGATTAGCCGTGCCGTGACAGGGCATTGGATCATTTTCCCGTGAGATGACCGAAAGTAGCCATTGACAGTGGTGATGTATCACATAAAGCCAGCCATGGAAAGGAATAAGACTGATTGGATGAAGATAGCAGGAAAGCAGAGGTTCAGAGGAACGAAAAGCATCTCCATTCGCTTATCTGAAATTCCTACCAATGATTTACATAAGTATCTCTATCCCTATTCTATTATTTATTATTCGAAAACACCATTATCACTTTATATTTGCCTGACTGAGATTTACAAGGTGACCATAGCTTGCTTCATACCAACAATCTCCGTGGGATTCGACCCTTACTCACGTAAGGTATTACTTGGACGACCCAGTGCACTTGCTGGTTAGTTGTATCGAAGTTGTGACAGACAATAAAACTAGATCAGAGCACCAGGCCTTTGAAGCCATGGATATGCATCACAATTTCGTGCACCAAGTTTTTGGCGCCGTTGCCGGGGATTGTTCGAGTTTGGACAACTGACGGTTCATCTTGTTGCTCAGATTAGGTAATTTTCTTTTTGTTTTGTTTTCAAAAATTTTTCAAAAATCTTTCAAAATTTTCTCCTTTGTTTTCGAAAAAAAAAATTTAATTAAAAATGTTTTCAAAAATAAATTATTCTATGGTTTCAGAATTTTTAAGAATGAATTCTAGCGTTTCATGAAGCATGTTGAAGCCTGGCTGGCTGTAAAGCCATGTCTCAATCCTTATACCCAAGAGAAGAGCTTCTTTATCTTTCTTAGCCAATTGGCTGTTGAATGTAAGGAATGTCAGGCATGTCATGTCTGAGTTACATACTAAAGCTTGGCTGGCTATTGAGCCATGCCTGACCCTTTGATTGGAGCTTTAGAGCATAAGATTCCTGGAATTCATATTGAAAATTTTGGAATCCTTATTTTTCTTTTCCAAAATAGTTTTTCGAAAATATAAACTAAAAATCCAAAAAAAATTAGAAAATTATAAAAATCAAAAATATTTTTCTGTTTCTTGTTTAAGTCTTGAGTCTTGAGTCATGTTATAAGTTTGGTGTCAATTGCATATGCATCTTGCATTTTTTTCGAAAATTTCATGCATTCATAGTGTTCTTCATGATCTTCAAGTTGTTCTTGGTAAGTCTTCTTGTTTGATCTTGATGATTTTTTGTTTTGTGTCCTTTCATGTTTATCATATGCATTCTTGAATTCTTAGTGTCTAAGCATTAAAGAATTCTAAGTTTGGTGTCTTGCATGTTTTCTTTGCATTAAAAAATTTTTTAAAATTATGTTCTTGATGTTCATCTTGACATTCAAAGTGTTCTTGGTGTTCATCTTGACACTCATATCATTCATGCATGCATTCATTGTTTTGATCTAAAAATTTCATGCATTGCATCATTTTTAGTGTTTTTCTCTCTCATCATAAAAATTCAAAAATCAAAAAAATATCTTTCCATTTTTCTCTCATCAAATTCGAAAATTTGAGTTGACCTTTTCAAAAATTTTTAAAATCAAGTTGTTTCTTATAAGTCAAATCAAATTTTCAATTTGAAAATCTTATCTTTTTCAAAATCTTTTTCAAAAATCAAATCTTTTTCAAAATTCTTAGTTATTTTCGAAAATTCCAAAAATATTTTTCAAAAATATTTTTCTTATTTTTAGACCAAATTTTCGAAAATAACATAATCAATTAATGTTTTGATTCAAAAATTTGAAGTTTGTTACTTGCTTGTTAAGAAAGATTCAAACTTTAAGTTCTAGAATCATATCTTGTGATTTCTTATGAATCAAGTCATTAATTGTGATTTTAAAAATCAAATCTTTTTTAAAAACTAATTTCTATCATACCTTTTCAAAAAAATATCTTCTTATCTTATCTTTTTCAAAATTTGATTTCAAAATATCTTCTCTAACTTCCCAACTTCTTATCTTTTCAAATTTGTTTCAACTAACTAACTAACTTTTTGTTTGTTTCTTAACTTTTTCAAAACTACCTAACTAACTCTCTCTCTCTAATTTTCGAAAATATCTTCCCTCTTTTTCAAAAATTTCTTTTTTATTAACTAATTATTTTTATTTTTTATATAAAAAAAATTTCGAAAAAAAATACTAACCTTTTTCAAAAACTATTTTCAAAAATCACTAATTCTTTTTCAAAAATTGTTTTCGAAAATTCACTTCCCCCTCTCATCTTCTTCTATTTGTTTATTGATATACTAACATCTTTCCTTCAACTCTCCAAAAATCCGAACCCCCTCTCTCTCTGAGTTCAGATTTTCTTCCCTTCTTTTCTTCTACTAACACAAGGATCCCTATACTGTGGTATAAAGGATCCATATTATTATTACTATTTTTTCTGTGCCTTCTTCTTTGTCATATGAGCAGGAGCAAGGATAAGAACATTCTTGTGGAAGCAGATCCAGAACCTGAAAGGACTCTGAAGAGAAAATTAAGAGAAGCTAAATTACAACAATCCAGAGATAACCTTTCAGAAATTTTCGAACAGGAAAAGGAGATGGCAGCCGAAAATAATAATAATATAAGGAAGATGCTTAGTGACTTCACTGCACCTAACTCCAATTTACATGGAAGAAGCATCTCCATTCCTGCCATTGGAGCAAACAACTTTGAGCTGAAACCTCAATTAGTTTCTCTGATGCAGCAGAACTGCAAGTTTCATGGACTTCCATCTGAAGATCCCTTTCAGTTCTTAACTGAATTCTTGCAGATATGTGATACTGTTAAGACTAATGGAGTAGATCCTAAAGTCTACAGGCTCATGCTTTTCCCTTTTTGCTGTAAGAGACAGAGCTAGACTCTGGTTGGATTCTCAACCTAAGAATAGCCTGAACTCATGGGATAAGCTTAGTAAAAGGATCACTGAAATCCCTCCTAGTACCCTCCCAAGCAATACAGAAGAGAACCCAAAAGGAGAGTGCAAGGCCATTGACATAAGCGCCATGGCCGAACCTGTGAGGAGAGGAGAGGACGTGAATCCCAAGGAGGAAGACCTCCTGGGACGTCCAGTGGTCAATAAGGAGCTTCCCTCTGAGGAACCAAAGGACTCTGGGGCCCATCTAGAGACCATAGAGATCCCATTGAACCTCCTTATGCCCTTCATGAGCTCTGATGAGTATTCCTCTTCTGAAGAGAATGAGGATGTTACTGAAGAGCAAACTGCCAAGTTTCTTGGTGCAATCATGAAGCTAAATGCCAAATTATTTGGCATTGATACTTGGGAAGTTGAACCTCCCTTGTTCATCAATGAACTAAGTGATCTGGATCAACTAACATTGCCTCAGAAGAGACAGGATCCTGGAAAGTTCATAATACCCTGTACCATAGGCACCATGATCTTTAAGGCTCTGTGTGACCTTGGTTCAGGAATAAACCTCATGCCCCTCTCTGTAATAGAGAAACTGGGAATCTATGGGGTGCAAGCTGCTAAAATCTCATTAGAGATGGCAGACAACTCAAGAAAACAGGCTTATGGACAAGTAGAGGACGTGTTAGTAAAGGTTGAAGGCCTTTACATCCCTGCTGATTTCATAGTCCTGGATACTGGAAAGGAAGAGGATGAATCCATCATCCTAGGAAGACCTTTCCTGGCCACAGCAAGAGCTGTGATTGATGTTGACAGAGGTGAAATATTCCTTCAATGGAATGAGAACTCCCTTGTGTTTAAAACTCAAGGATCTCCCTCTGCAACCATGGAGAGGAAGCAGAAAAAGCTTCTCTCCAAGCAGAGTCAACCAGAGCCCCCACAGTCAAACTCTAAGTTTGGTGTTGGGAGGCCACAACCAAACTCTAAGTTTGGTGTTGAACTCCCATATCCAAACTCTAAGTTTGGTGTTGGAGAGTTTCAACAAAGCTCTGCCCATCTGTGAGGCTCCATGAGAGCCCACTGTCAAGCTATTGACATTAAAGAAGCGCTTGTTGGGAGGCAACCCAATGTTTATCTAATTCTTATTTGTTTTTCATGTTTTTTTAGGTTCATGATCATGTGGAGTCACAAAATAAATAGAAAAATTGAAAACGGAATCAAAAACAGCAGAAGAAAAATCACACCCTGGAGGAGCATCTGTCTGGCGTTCAAACGCCAGAACAGAGCATAGTTCTGGCGCTGAACGCCCAGAATGGGAGCATCCTGGCGCTGAACGCCCAGAACAAGCATGGTTCTGGCGTTCAACGCCAGAAATGGCAGCAAAGGGGCGTTGAACGCCCAAAATGGGCACCAACCTGGCGCTGAACGCCTAGAGTTGTGTGCAAGGGCATTTTACATGCCTAAATTGGTGCAGGGATGTAAATGCCTTGACACCTCAGGATCTGTGGACCCCACAGGATCATCTCAGGATCTGTGGACCCCACAGGATCCCCACCTACCTCATCATCTCTCTTTCCATTCATGATCATCCCTTCTTTTTTTTTTCCATTTACCACTCACATCCATACACCCACTACCTTCAAAAATTCAACATCTCTCTCCCACCCAATCCCACCCATATGGCCGAATACACACTCCCATCTATCTCCTCCATATCTTCTTCTTATTCTTCTATTCTTTCTTCTTTTGCTCGAGGGCGAGCAACATTCTAAGTTTGGTGTGGCAAAAGCATAGCTTTTTTGTTTTTTTTCCATAACCATTGATGGCACCTAAGGCTAGAGAAACCTCTAGAAAGAGGAAAGGGAAGACAAAAGCTTCCATCAAGGGTCTATAGCTCAGTGGAAGAACATTTGACTGCAAATCAAGAGATCCCTGAGATACCTCAGGGGATTCATTTTCTTCCACACAATTATTGGAAGCAACTAAGGGTGGAACATTAGGAGCACTCCATCATCCTTCATGAAATTAGAGAAGATCTAAAAGCAATGAAGGAGGAGCAGCAAAGACAAGGAAGAGACATAGAAGAGCTCAAGGACATCACTAAGGTGGACTCATTCCTTGTTCTTACTTTCTCTGTTTTTTTTCGTTTTATATGTTATGTGCTTATCCATGTTTGTGTCTTCATTACATGATCATTAGTAGTTAGTAACTTTGTCTTAAAGTTATGAATGTCCTATGAATCCATCACCTCTCTTAAATAAAAACTGTTTTAATTCAAAAGAACAAGAAGTACATGAGTTTCGAATTTATCCTTGAACATAGTTTAATTATATTGATGTGGTGACAATGCTTCTTGTTTTCTGAATGTATGCTTGAACAGTGCATATGTCTTTTGAAGTTGTTGTTTAAGAATGTTAAATATGTTGGCTCTTGAAAGAATGATGACTAGGAGACATGTTATTTGATAATCTGAAAAATCATAAAAATGATTCTTGAAGCAAGAAAAAGCAGCAAAGAACAAAGCTTGCAGAAAAAAAAATAGGCAAAAAAAAAATATAGAAAGAAAAAGAAAAAGCAAGCAGAAAAAGCCAAAGCTCTTAAAACCAAGAGGCAAGAGCAAAAAGCCAAATAACCCTTAAAACCAAAAGGCAAGGGAAATAAAAAGGATCCCAAGGCTTTGAGCATCAGTGGATAGGAGGGCCTAAAGGAATAAAATCCTGGTCTAAGCGGCTAAACCAAGTTGTCCCTAACCATGTGCTTGTGGCGTGTAGGTGTCAAGTGAAAACTTGAGACTGAGCGGTTAAAGTCAAGGTCCAAAGCAAAAAAAAAAAAAAAAAGAGTGTGCTTAAGAACCCTGGACACCTCTAATTGGGGACTTTAGCAAAGCTGAGTCACAATCTGAAAGGGTTCACCCAATTATGTGTCTGTGGCATTTATGTATCCGGTGGTAATACTGGAAAACAAAGTGCTTAGGGCCACGGCCAAGACTCATAAAGAAGTTGTGTTCAAGAATCATCATACTGAACTAAGAGAGTCAATAACACTATTCGAAATCTGAAGTTCCTATAGATGCCAATCATTATGAACCTCAATGGATAAAGTGAGATGCCAAAACTATTCAAGAGGCAAAAAGCTATAAGTCCCGCTCATATGATTGAAGCTTTGTTTCATTGATAGTTTGGAATTTATAGTATATTCTATTCTTTTTATCCTATTTTGATTTTCAGTTGCTTGGGGACAAGCAACAATTTAAGTTTGGTGTTGTGATGAGCGGATAATTTATACGCTTTTTGACATTGTTTTTAGTATGTTTTTTAGTAGGATCTAGTTACTTTTAGGGATGTTTTTAATAGATTTTGTGTTAAATTCACATTTCTGGACTTTACTATGAGTTTGTGTGTTTTTCTGTGATTTCAGGTATTTTTTAGCTGAAATTGAGGGACTTGAGCAGAAATCAGATTCAGAGGTTGAAAAAGGACTGCTGATGCTGTTGGATTCTGACCTCCCTGCACTCAAAGTGGATTTTCTGGAGCTACAGAACTCGAAATGGCGCGCTTCCAATTGCGTTGGAAAGTAGACATCAAGGGCTTTCCAGAAATATATAATAGTTCATACTTTGGCCAAGAATTGACGACGTAAACTGGCGTTCAACGCCAGCTTTCTACCCAAATCTGGTGTCCAGCGCCAGAAAAGGATCCAAAACCAGAGTTGAACGCCCAAACTGGCACAAAAACTGGCGTTCAACTCCACAAATGGCCTCTGCACGTGCAACACTTAAGCTCAGCCCAAACACACACCAAGTGGGCCCCGGAAGTGGATTTATACATCAAATACTTACTCATGTAAACCCTAGTAGCTAGTTTATTATAAATAGGACCTCTTACTATTGTATTAGGCATCCTGGATTGTATTTTGATCCTGTGATCACGTTTTAGGGGGCTGGCCATCTCGGCCATGCCTGGACCTTTCACTTATGTATTTTTAACGGTACAGTTTCTACACTCCATAGATTAAGGTGTGGAGCTCTGCTGTTCCTCAAAGATTAATGCAAGTACTACTGTTTTCTATTCAATTCATCTTATTTCGCTTCTAAGATATCCATTCGCACCCAAGAACGTGATGAAGGTGATGATTATGTGTGACGCTCATCACCATCTCCCCTATGAACACGTGCCTGACAAACACTTCCGTTCTACATGAAATAAGCTAGAATGAATATCTCTTAGATCTCTTAACCAGAATCTTCGTGGCGTAAGCTAGAATGATGGTGGCATTCAAGAGAATCCGGAAGGTCTAAACCTTGTCTGTGGTATTCCAAGTAGGATTCAATGATTGAATGACTGTGACGAGCTCCGAACTCGCGATTGCAGGGCGTTAGTGACAGACGCAAAAGGATAGTAAATCCTACTCCGGCATGATCGAGAACCGACAGATGAATAGCCGTGCCGTGACAGGGTGCGTGAGCATATTATTCACTGAGAGGATAAGATGAAGCCATTGACAAGGGTGATGCTTCCAGACGATTAGCCGTGCCGTGACAGGGCATTGGATCATTTTCCCGTGAGATGACCGAAAGTAGCCATTGACAGTGGTGATGTATCACATAAAGCCAGCCATGGAAAGGAATAAGACTGATTGGATGAAGATAGCAGGAAAGCAGAGGTTCAGAGGAACGAAAAGCATCTCCATTCGCTTATCTGAAATTCCTACCAATGATTTACATAAGTATCTCTATCCCTATTCTATTATTTATTATTCGAAAACACCATTATCACTTTATATTTGCCTGACTGAGATTTACAAGGTGACCATAGCTTGCTTCATACCAACAATCTCCGTGGGATTCGACCCTTACTCACGTAAGGTATTACTTGGACGACCCAGTGCACTTGCTGGTTAGTTGTATCGAAGTTGTGACAGACAATAAAACTAGATCAGATCACCAGGCCTTTGAAGCCATGGATATGCATCACAATTTCGTGCACCACAGGACCAAAAAGAAGCAAGAAAAGGGTAGGTAACTTGCAAGATTAATGAGAAAAGTGATTGCCAATAACACTCTCAAAAAAAAAGCCATCAATGCCCACGTTAGAGAGTCACGTTAACCAAGTTAACGTGAACTCTAACGTGGAGAAGAGAAGTTGAGCCAACGTTAGTGACACTCAACATTGTCACTAACGTTGGCAATTACTCATAAATGGCCACGTTAGAAGCCACGTTAACCTAGTTAACGTGGCCTCTAACGTTAAAAGGGGGAAGAGAAGCCAACGTTAGTGACACTCAACATTGTCACTAACGTTGGCCTATGGTGCAAAGTACCACGTTAACTCCCACGTTAACTTGGTTAACGTGGGAACTAACGTAAAAGATGAAGAGTTGTCGACAACGTTAGTGACACTCAACATTGTCACTAACGTTGAAGCAACCACACAACCCCCAAGAGTCACGTTAACTTCCACGTTAACTTGGTTAACATGGAAGCTAACGATGAGAAATGAAGGATGAGCCAACATTAGTGACACTCAACATTGTCACTAACGTTGGGATGGCTAAAAGATGGCCACGTTAGAAGCCACGTTAACCTAGTTAACGTGGACTCCAACGTGAGACCTAGGGGCACATTGGAACGTTAGTGACAATGTTGAATGTCACTAACGTTCTCGAAGGATGGCAAAGGCCACGTTAGAAGCCACGTTAATCTAGTTAACGTGAGCTTTAACGTGAAGCAAGAAGGGGCACACTGGAACGTTAGTGACAATGTTGAGTGTCACTAATGTTCTCGAAGGTTGACAAGGCAACGTTAAAAGCCACGTTAACCTAGTTAACGTGGGTTTTAACGGGAGGCAAAAGGGGTGCGTTGGAACGTTAGTGACAATATTAAGTGTCACTAACATCCCCGAACTTGGATTTTTACTAAATGATTAACACTCCTACGCCCTGAGCTTAAGTCTCTGCCCACTCCGCACTTTCTCTCTGCAAGTAAAGCCAAGCCCAAATAAAGAAAGGAACTGCTTCAAACTCAAGATCCAAAGGCCCAAGACTTGAAGAGTGAACTAGAAGCTGAGAAGAGTAGTATATATAGGAGTAGCTTTGAATTGTAAAAGAGTTCGGGAGGCTGAAGAACCACTCTCTGTATTTTACTTTCTTTGCAATTTCTAGTTTCAGGATGTATTCTCCATCTTTGTTTTCATTTTCAAGAGCTATGAACAACTAAACCCCTTTCATTGGGTTAGGGAGCTCTGTTGTAATTTGATGGATCAATACTAATTTTCATTGTTCTTCTTCCATCTTTCCTCTTGATTTTACTTGAAAGCTTTCGATCTTCATCCAATTGAGTAGTTATCTTGGAAGAGAAGCTATTCAAACTTGGATCTCTTTTGAACCTTGGAAGAGGAATGAAGAGATCAAGCTAGAAATGCTTTCTCATGCTGGACCAAATTGGGTTTGGATGGGTATGTGACTGTAACCCTCTCAATACTTGGTTTGGGAAATGCATGTGGTATAATCAGTGACCATACTTCATCTCTTCTCATGAGCAATTGACCAAGGAATTGGCTATTGATCAATATTTGAGAGATTGAATTGCAAGGAATTGCAATTCAATCACTTAAGATTGCCAAGGAGATCAATGAGTGCATTGATTGAGGAAGAGATGAAAATGAACTTGATCCGGAGAATTGCAACATCTCCTAAGCCCAATGAACTCCCCATCTCTAATCTTACCCATTCTCTTTAATTTCTGCGATTTACTTTTATGAGCAAATCTCCCATTCCCATTTATAATTCTGCAATTTATTTTCAGTCATTTACTTCCAGTCCTTTAATTCTAGCATTTACTTTTCTGTTATTTAAATTCCCGCCATTTTATTTTCTGCAACTCTCAACCCAATTTCTGGATTCGCTCAACTAGAACATTCTTCTAATTAAAGTTGCTTGATCAATCAATCCCTGTGGGATTCGACCTCACTTTATTGTGAGTTTTTACTTGACGACAACTTCGGTACACTTGCCGAAGGAAGATTTGTTGAGAGACAAGTTTTCCCCGCATCAAGTTTATGGCACCGTTGCCGGGGATTGATTGTGCATCAACAATGATTAGATTGGAAGATCACTAGATTGAGCATTTTATTTTGTGAATTTCATTTTTCTGTTTGAGTGATTTACTTTTTGTTTTAGTTAAACTTCTTCCCTTCTCCATCTACTCTTTTGTTTTTCTTTGTTATTTTCAATTCTGTTTGCTAACCCACTAACTGTTTGATATATTGCATCACCCACAACTAACAATAACTCTGACACAAATACTGTCTGCACCTATTTTCTTTGCTTGTACTTGTTGGTTGTATGACAGGGAGAAGAAGCGGGGCTTCAACTTCCTTTAATTCTGAACCAGAGAGAACCTTCCTTAGACTAAGGAGGGAGGCAAAAGAAAAACGAGTAGTTGGTGCTGAAGAAGAGGAGGAACAGTTTGAGGAATACTTTGAACCAAACATGGAAGAAAACATGGAAAATCATCATGAAGAAGAGACTCACAACCATGGCAGAGGAGGTGGAGCAAATCATGCTGGGGAGGATAGAAGAGTTTTGGGCTCTTACATTAATCCAAACCCAGGCAATTGTGGAAGTAGCATCCAAAAGCCAACAATCCATGCCAACAACTTTGAACTTAAACCACAGCTCATCACCCTTGTTCAGAACAACTGTTCGTTTGGAGGAGGTGTTCAAGAAGATCCCAACCAACATTTGACCACCTTCCTAAGAATATGTGACACAGTGAAATCTAATGGTGTTTATCCTGACGCCTATAGATTGCTCTTATTTCCCTTCTCACTCAGAGACAAGGCAGCCAAGTGGCTGGAATCCTTCCCAAGGGAGAGCTTGACAACTTGGGAGGATGTGGTGAACAAATTCTTAGCAAGATTCTACCCTCCTCAACGAATCAATAGGCTGAGAGCTGAGGTTCAAACTTTCAGGCAACAGGATAGTGAGACTCTGTATGAAGCATGGGAGAGGTTCAAAGACTTAACAAGGAGGTGTCCACCTGACATGTTCAACGAATGGGTCCAGCTGCACATTTTCTATGAAGAGCTCTCTTATGAGTCAAAGAAGGTAGTAGACCATTCATCTGGAGGGTCCTTGAACAAGAAGAAGACCATTGAGGAAGCCATAGATGTTATTGAAACAGTAGCAGAAAACGACTACTTCTATTCTTCCGAAAGAGGGAACACAAGAGGAGTGATGGAGCTAAACAATGTAGATGCTCTGTTGGCCCAAAACAAGCTCATTACCCAGCAGCTGGCTGACCTCACCAAGAAGATGGAGATGAACCAAGTAGCAGCAATCTCCCCTTCATCAACAACACAAGAAGGAGTAAACCAAGAAGCAGAAGGGAGTCAGGAGCAAGCCAACTACATTGGGAATTCACCAAGGAAAAACTATGATCCATACTCCAAGACTTACAACCCTGGATGGAGAAATCACCCGAACTTTGGGTGGGGAAGTGAGCAAGATCAAAACCAAGACCAGAGACGTTACAACTCCAACAACAATGCAGCTCACCAACAATTCACCCAGAGGACATCTCAACACCCCCACAACAACACTTCTTCACACACTTATCAAAACCAAAATAGCACGTCTACTCCGAACCACTCATCAATTGATGATAAGCTCTCTAAGATCGAAACCTTCATTGAAGGAATATGCAGAGACATTCAAGACAGTAAAGTATTCAGAGAGGAAGTGCAGTCAAACATGCAGAATCAAAATGCTGCCATCACAAAACTGGAGACACAAATCAGCTATCTTTTTAAGTAGCTTCCGAACCACAATTTTTGCTATGATGCTCATTCAAGCAAAAGGGAGGAGTGTCAAGCTATCACACTTAGGAGTGGAAAGGAACTGAAGGAACATACCCAAAAACCACTAGAAGAAAGCTCAATTGAAAAGGAAAAGGAGCAACATGGAATGCAACCCCCCACGCCAAGTTTGCAGAAAGAGAAAAAGATACCCCAACTCAACGTCTCAAGAGCTCCATACCCCTAGCTATTGAAGAAAAAGGAAGATGACAACCAGTTCTTGAGATTTTTGGAAATCTTCAAAAAGCTACAAATCAACATACCATTTGCTGAAGCCATAGAACAAATGCCACTTATGCCAAGTTTTTGAAGGAGCTAATGACTAAGAAGAGAAGCTGGAAGAACAATGAGACTATGATACTAACTGAAGAGTGCAGTGCTATCATTCAGCATAAACTACCTCAGAAACTGAAGGATCCTGGGAGTTTTCAGATCCCTTGCATTATAGGAGAAATCACAGTAGAAAAGGCTCTTTGTGACTTAGGGGCCAGCATCAATTTGATGTCAGTAGCTATGATGAGAAAGATGAAAATTGAGGAGGCTAAACCAACAAAAATGGCTCTACAACTGGCAGACCGATCGTTCAAATTCCCTCACGGGATAGTGGAGGATTTGCTAGTAAAAGTAGGAGATTTCATATTCCCAGCAGATTTTGTGGTGCTGGACATGCAGGAAGACGCCAAAACCTCCATCATTTTGGGAAGGCCATTCTTGGCCACTGCTGGAGCTGTCATTGATGTTCAAAAAGGTGACCTCACCCTTAGATTACACAATGAAAAGATGACATTCAATGTGTTCAAGGCCATGAGTTATCCACCGGAACAATTGGGGGAATGCATGAGGTTAGATGCACTTGAGGATGAAGTGCAGGAGAATTTTGAAGAAGATGAACCTGAAGAGAACGAGAGATTGGTGGAGGAAGAATCTGAATCAAGTGAAGAGGTAGCTACAACAGAAACACATATACCAGATGCACCAAAGGAAGGGAGCGAAAAATCAGAAGCACCCAAACTTGAACTCAAAGCATTGCCACCCACTCTCAAATATGCATATCTAGGAGAAAATGAAAACTACCCAGTGATCATAAATTCATCCCTCAGTCAAGATCAAGAGGACGAGCTACTCAAGGTGCTGCGGGAGCATAAAGATGCCATTGGATGGACCCTTGCTGACTTGAAGGGAATCAGTTCAGCCATATGCATGCATAAAATACTGTTGGAAGATGATGCCAAGCCATCCATTCAATCCCAAAGAAGGCTGAACCCAATCATGAAGAAAGTGGTACAGAAAGAGGTTATGAAGCTTTGGCAAGGAGGAGTCATATACCCAATTTCGAATAGCCCTTGGGTTAGCCCCATACATGTTGTGCCAAAGAAGGGAGGGATCACGGTGGTTACCAATGAGAAGAATGAGCTCATACCTACAAGGACCGTCACAGGATGGCGGATGTGCATAGACTACAGGAAACTCAATGAAGCTACACGAAAGGACCATTTTCCCCTTCCATTCATGGATCAGATGTTGGAAAGACTTGCAGGGCACGCATATTATTGTTTTCTCAACGGTTATTCAGGATATAACCAAATAGTGGTTGATCCAAGAGACCAAGAGAAAACCTCATTTACCTGTCCGTATGGAGTGCTTGCCTATAGGCGCATGCCATTTGGATTATGTAATGCCCCTGCAACTTTCCAACGCTGCATGCTTTCTATCTTTTCAGATATGATAGAAAAATTCATTGAAGTTTTTATGGATGATTTCTCGGTATTCAGAGATTATTTTCCTAGTTGCCTACATCACCTCGCCTTGGTATTGAAAAGATGCCAAGAGACCAATTTGGTCTTGAACTGGGAAAAATGCCACTTCATGGTGACAGGGGGAATAGTCCTTGGTCACAAAGTCTCTCACCAAGGCATTGAGGTTGATAGAGCTAAAGTGGAACTTATTGAAAAAACTACCCCCACCCAGTGATGTCAAGGCAATTAGAAGTTTTTTAGGGCATGCCGGTTTTTACAGAAGATTTATTAAAGATTTTTCAAAGATAGCCAAGCCCTTAAGCAATCTCCTTGTGTCTGATACACCATTCATCTTTGATGAAACCTGCATGCTAGAATTTACACATTTGAAAATGAGGTTATCCTCTGCTCCTATCATTTCCCCACCTGATTGGAACCTACCATTTGAATTGATGTGCGATGCATCTGATTTTGCAGTTGGGGCAGTGTTAGGAAAAAGGAAAGATAACCTAGTTCGTGTGATATACTATGCTAGCAAAGTCCTTAATGAAACTCAAAGAAATTATACCACTACTGAAAAGGAGTTGCTAGCAATAGTTTTTGCATTTGACAAATTTAGATCATACCTCATTGGTGCTAAAGTGATCATTTTTACAGATCACACAACACTTAAATATTTGTTTGCCAAGCAAGAATCGAAGCCAAGACTAATAAGGTGGATCTTACTGTTGCAGGAATTCAATATTGAAATCAGAGACAAGAAGGGAGTGGAGAACAAGGTGGCAGATCACTTATCTAGAATCCCTCATGATCAAGGTGGAGAAAATGATACAAATGTTAACGAGCTCTTCCCTGATGAGCAGTTGATGACAGTTCATAAAGCACCATGGTTCGTAGATATTGCAAATTTCAAGGCAACTGGAGCATTACCCCAGGGATCAATAAACATCAAAAGAGGAAGCTCATGAATGATGCAAAATACTTTGTCTGGGACGAGCCATATCTCTTCAAGAAATGTTCAGATGGAATTCTTAGAAGATGTGTCTCGGAAGAGGAAGGGAGAGAAGTCCTGTGGAACTGCCACGGTTCATGCTATGGCGGGCACTTTGGAGGGGACAGAACTGCAGCAAAGGTGTTACAAAGCAGATTCTTTTGGCCCACTCTTTTCAAGGATGCCAAAGAGCTAGTAAAAAGCTGCAATGAATGCCAAAGATCTGAAAACCTGCCCAAAAGAAACGCCATGCCACAAAATTTCATCTTGGAACTTGAACTGTTTGATGTGTGGGGAATTGATTTCATGGGACCATTCCCAACCTCATATGCAAACAATTACATCCTGGTAGCAGTAGATTATGTTTCCAAGTGGGTAGAGGCTATTGCAACCCCAACTAATGATAACAAGGTAGTCATGAACTTCCTCAGGAAGAATATCTTTAGCCGGTTTGGAGTCCCAAGAGCCCTCATCAGTGATGGAGGGAGCCACTTTTGTAACAAACCACTAGAAGCTCTCCTCTTACGATATGGGGTAAAACACAAAGTAGCCACACCTTACCATCCTCAAACAAGTGGGCAAACTGAGATATCCAACAGAGAGCTGAAGAGGATCCTGGAAAAGACTGTGGGCGCATCTAGAAAGGATTGGTCGAAGAAGTTGGATGATGCTCTGTGGGCATACAGAACAGCATTCAAAACCCCACTTGGAATGTCTCCATATCAATTAGTCTATGGAAAAGCTTGTCATTTACCACTGGAGCTGGAACATAAAGCTCTTTGGGCTATCAAGATACTAAATTTTGACAGCATTGCTGCTGGTGCAAAAAGAATCTTGCAGCTGCAAGAGATGGAGGAATTCAGGTCACAAGCCTATGAAAACACTAAGATGTATAAAGAGAAGGCAAAAAGAAAACATGACATGCATTTGGCACCCAGGAGTTTCGAAAAAGGGCAGCAAGTACTCCTTTACAATTCTAAATTAAGGCTGTTCCCAGGGAAACTCAAGTCAAGGTGGTCCGGACCTTTCTTGGTTACAAAAGTATCACCATATGGCCATATCGAAATCACGGATGAAGGTTCAAAGAGGACATTTACAGTGAATGGACAAAGACTCAAGCATTATCTGGGCAACATGGGGGAAGACCCCAGAGTAAAGTACCATCTCAAATAATTAAGAACTCGTCAAGCTAGCGACGATAAAAGAGCGCTCTGTTGGGAGGCAACCCAACCTCAGGTAGTTTCAATTTCATCTTTATTTCAATAAAAGTCACAAGTGGTTTCCCCTGTATTGAATGGAGCTAAGTTTGGTGTTCCACACCAGAACAATCCAAGAGTGATGGTGTAATTCTAAGTTTGGTGTTCCACTAAAGGACATTGGTTAGAATTACGCCCCACTCCCAAAAGAACATTGCTAGCTCCATCCAACCAAGAGAAACCACTTAGGTGTAGTTAGACTATAGGTGATCATTGCTTTGTTGATAACAAGATATGAGGGTCTCTGCATATATGCAATGTTGTGTACTGGGCAAAGAACTAAGTTTGGTGTTCACACACCAAACTGAGTTCAAGAGGCACAAGCATACATATAAGCTAACTATGTCTCAAGTGCTTTGGGAACAAGCAACTTTCAGTGACCTTGTAGGAATCTTATAAGGAAATGGTGCACCTTCATCCAAAGAAGCGAGGCAGCAAAAACTAGGAGGATGACAAAGAGAGAGGGGGACCAGAGATCATCACCCGAAGGTTGTATTGTTACCTGATTCCATTGTACTTAGAATTGTTGAAAGTTGGAGTTCCGAATTGCACTTTTGATTTGTAGTTACTTGCAGTTGAACTTTTTTTAAAAAATTCTGTCTTTTAAGTTTGTCCTTCTGAATAGGTCCATGATTACTGGTCTTTATGTCACTGCATCATTACTTCCCTTTCTTGTAAGCTTGTCCCTTTTTAAATCAAATGAAGAAGAGAATGATTGTTTTCAAAAGACCAGGGTAGAGTTCATATTGTTGAAGTGCATTCATGAATCTTTGGGGTAGTCATAAGTTAGCTAAGTTGGTTCAGCCACAAGGCTAGGAGGACAACTATCTATCCTGAATACTTGACTTTGGATATACTCATGAGACTAAGATAATAACAAGATCCTAAGAAAGAAAAGGGAAAGAACAATGGAAGTGAAAAACAAAAGAAAAAGAGTAAGCAATAAGGTTAGGCATCAATAGTTTAATCTTGAGGCAAGTGTCTGTGGTGCTCCTGTGTGAGGGATCTACTTGGATGAATAAGCTCTTAGGGGTGCCTTATCACTTGGTAACTTGGGTTAACTAACTCGGGATTATCAGCTGAAAGTCCACTATCAAGAGTAACCTTCACTACAGAACACTTAGTAACCCAAAGAGGTGCTGGACACCAAGGTCTCAAGAAAAGAAAATAAATAAACTAAATGCCTGTGGTGTGTATGTATGGGGGAGAGACTTGAGTGAGTAAGTCCTTAGGGGTGCTTCAACACCTAGCACCTTGAACCAACTGGTTCAGGAGTGTTGGCTGAAAGCTTATCTTAAAGAGTTGCCCCCTTACAGAGCACTTAGCCTAAATAACACAAATAACCCTTGAAATAACAATAAAAGGATCAATGAATAAAAGTCTCATGAGATATAAACAAAGTAAGTGTTTAGGGACATGATAAAGGTCTGAAAGCCAGTAATAGAATGAATCTAAGTTGCTATGCATGAAACCACCATAAAATCAGTAATATGACTTCCACAAGAATGACTCATTCCTCTGGATATTCCATTCATCATTTTCTTGTTCCAATACTTGCTTAGGGACAAGCAAGCTTTAAGTTTGGTGTTGTGATGCCAGGGCATCTTGGCCAGTTTTACTGACCTTTTCTTTACTGTTTTTAGGTTAGTTTCATGCATTTCTTTAGGAAATAAGCTAGTTTTGGGTAAATATTCACTTATGCCTTGACTCAAGCATACATTGTGCATTTTACATGATTTCATGAGGATTTTGCATAAGTTTAGTGACAAATATTATGTTGCATTACTCATGACTTGGACTAGAGCTTTGATGCACTTTGTTGCTTGATTTCAGGACCAAAAAGAAGCAAGAAAAGGGGAGGTAACTTGCAAGATTAATGAGAAAAGTGATTGCCAATAACACTCTCAAAAAAAAAGCCATCAATGCCCACGTTAGAGAGTCACGTTAACCAAGTTAACGTGAACTCTAACGTGGAGAAGAGAAGTTGAGCCAACGTTAGTGACACTCAACATTGTCACGAACGTTGGCAATTACTCATAAGTAGCCATGTTAGAAGCCACGTTAACCTAGTTAACGTGGCCTCTAACGTTAAAGGGGGGAAGAGAAGCCAACGTTAGTGACACTCAACATTGTCACTAACGTTGGCCTATGGTGCAAAGTACCACGTTAACTCCCACGCTAACTTGGTTAACGTGGGAACTAACGTAGAAGATGAAGAGTTGTCGACAACGTTAGTGACACTCAACATTGTCACTAACGTTGAAGCAACCACACAACCCCCAAGAGTCACGTTAACTTCCACGTTAACTTGGTTAACGTGGAAGCTAACGATGAGAAATGAAGGATGAGCCAACATTAGTGACACTCAACATTGTCACTAACGTTGGGATGGCTAAAAGATGGCCACGTTAGAAGCCACGTTAACCTAGTTAACGTGGACTCCAACGTGAGACCTAGGGGCACATTGGAACATTAGTGACAATGTTGAATGTCACTAACGTTCTCGAAGGATGGCAAAGGCCACGTTAGAAGCCACGTTAATCTAGTTAACGTGAGCTTTAACGTGAAGCAAGAAGGGGCACACTGGAACGTTAGTGACAATGTTGAGTGTCACTAACGTTCTCGAAGGTTGACAAGGCAACGTTAAAAGCCACGTTAACCTAGTTAACGTGGGTTTTAACGGGAGGCAAAAGGGGTGCATTGGAACGTTAGTGACAATGTTAAGTGTCACTAACGTCCCCGAACTTGGATTTTCACTAAATGATTAACACTCCTACGCCCTGAGCTTAAGTCTCTGCCCACTCCGCACTTTCTCTCTGCAAGTAAAGCCAAGCCCAAATAAATAAAGGAACTGCTTCAAACTCAAGATCCAAAGGCCCAAGACTTGAAGAGTGAACTAGAAGCTGAGAAGAGTAGTATATATAGGAGTAGCTTTGAATTGTAAAAGAGTTCGGGAGGCTGAAGAACCACTCTCTGTATTTTACTTTCTTTGCAATTTCTAGTTTCAGGATGTATTCTCCATCTTTGTTTTCATTTTCAAGAGCTATGAACAACTAAACCCCTTTCATTGGGTTAGGGAGCTCTGTTGTAATTTGATGGATCAATACTAATTTTCATTGTTCTTCTTCTATCTTTCCTCTTGATTTTACTTGAAAGCTTTCGATCTTCATCCAATTGAGTAGTTATCTTGGAAGAGAAGCTATTCAAACTTGGATCTCTTTTGAACCTTGGAAGAGGAATGAAGAGATCAAGCTAGAAATGCTTTCTCATGCTGGACCAAATTGGGTTTGGATGGGTATGTGACTGTAACCCTCTCAATAATTGGTTTGGGAAATGCATGTGGTATAATCAGTGACCATACTTCATCTCTTCTCATGAGTAATTGACCAAGGAATTGGCTATTGATCAAGATTTGAGAGATTGAATTGCAAGGAATTGCAATTCAATCACTTAAGATTGCCAAGGAGATCAATGAGTGCATTGATTGAGGAAGAGATGAAAATGAACTTGATCCGGAGAATTGCAACATCTCCTAAGCCCAATGAACTCCCCATCTCTAATCTTATCCATTCTCTTTAATTTCTGCGATTTACTTTTATGAGCAAATCCCCCATTCCCATTTATAATTCTGCAATTTATTTTCAGTCATTTACTTCCAGTCCTTTAATTCTAGCATTTACTTTTCTGTTATTTACATTCCCGCCATTTTATTTTCTGCAACTCTCAACCCAATTTCTGGATTCGCTCAACTAGAATATTCTTCTAATTAAAGTTGCTTGATCAATCAATCCCTGTGGGATTTGAACTCACTCTACTGTGAGTTTTTACTTGACGACAACTTCAGTACACTTGCCGAAGGAAGATTTGTTGAGAGACAAGTTTTTCCCGCATCAAAGAGTTCCTAAGTTACCTTCCCAAGCCAAGAGCACTAAAATCTACTCTAAAATCCAACCAAGTATTTTACCAAACACTTGGAAGGCAAAAGAATAAAGCATAGTAAATCAATCAACAAGAATAAAATCTAACAACAATTGAATGTAAGAAATCAACAACAACAATTAAAAGGAACACAATTATTATGAATTACCTCTAATTGAATTGAAAGAGAATAGAAGGAACAAGAGTAGATCTACAATAAAGCATAGAAATAACATAAAGGAAATTACAACAAAAGAATAGAAGAATGATGATTGCAACAACAAAGAATTGAGAAGAAGAAGTAGAAGAAAGCATGAATTAAACCCTAGATCTAAGAATTAAACCTAATCTGAATCCTAATCCTAGAGAGAAGTGAGAGCTTCTCTCTCTAAAACTAACTCTAAACTAATCCTAATGTGTAAAAATGAGCTAATGATGTGTGAATGATGATTGATCCCTTCAATCATTGGTCCTTTTATGCATTTTGGCACCAAAGTTGGTTGTAAACTGGGCCCCACAGCTCTCAGAAATCGCTGGGCACGTTTTCTATTTAAAAATCACGTGCGGCCACCGACGCGTACGCGTACAGTACGCATGCACGTCCCTGAAGATTTTGCGATCCACGCGTGCGCGTCCATTGCGCATGCGCGCGAATGAAGATATCCAAATCTTTGGCTTTTTCATGTGTTCTCCACTTTGCATGCTTTCCTCTTCACTTCTTTGATTCATTCCTAGCCTTTTCAACCTGAAATCACTTAACAAACACATCAAGTCATCTAGTGGAATCAAAGGTGAATCAAGATTAAACAATTAAAGGCCTAAAAAGCATGTTTTCACACCTAAGCACAAATTGGGAGACAATCATGAAACCATGCTATTTCATTGAATAAATTTGGGTAAAAGGTCATAAAATCTCCTAAATTAAGCACAAGATAAACCCTACCAATGGGGTTTATCAGGCTCACATCCACATTCAGTTGAATTAAACCCCCTTCCGGAGTGAGTAATTCACAATCAAAACAGAAGATATCCTATAGCTACACAATTGAATTGAGAAGAAGAAGAATTTCATTAATTCATTGAGATTACATAGAGCTCCTCCCCCTAATGAAATTGGAGTTTAGTTAATCATTGCTCTAGTACAAAACAGAAAAAGAAAAAGTGCAGAAGATGAAGAACAGAAGGAATAAAAATGAAATTAAGTGCCAGGTTTCCCAATCTTCTAGCTAACCTCTTTTGAAATTAAATTTTTCTCTATTTATAGACTTTCCAATTCAGTCATCAAGTACTTAGAGTGGGCTTTTTGGCCTTTGTTGAAGTGGGTCAGAAAAGGTTCGTATTGGTGCTTCAATTCAGCTTCAGGAGAACGTAGCATTCTCAAAGAGAGCGTAGTGCTCATTCACCGACAAGTACGCGTCTTATGTGCGTGTGCGGCCCTTGTGTTTTATGCACATCGATGCGTACGCGTAACATACACATGCGTGTCATCGCCATCTCCAGCCTCTATCATGCATACGCGTATCATACATGCGTACGCGTCCTTTGGTAGCACTCTTTAAATGAGTGTAGCGTTCGCGCCACGAGCGCTCCTCACACGTGCGCATCCTCTACGCATACATGTAGATGTCAAATTATCAACTCCCTGCTTCTGCGCTATCCACGCGTATGCGTGCTTCTTTACAGATTCTACACCTACGCATACGCGTCCCTCACGCGTACGCGTCGATGGCCAAAGTTGAGTTCCAGATTTTGAAATTGTCGCAGGTGCTCTTTGAAAGAGAACGTAGCGCTCTTGGCCTGAGAGCGCTAATTACACCCACACGTACGCATGGATCTTCCAAAATGCTTACCCTATGCGTAAGCGTTCGGTACGCGTGCGCGTCGCTAGAGACCGTACCGTTATTTGAAATAGAGCGTGGCTCCAATGTTCATGTTGCAGGGGAATGTAGTGTTCTCTAAATGAGCGCTACGTTCTTCTGTCATGCCTCTTTCTATGCTTTTTCTTTTCATTTTTTCACTGCCATCAATCAAACATGCAATCAAAGTCTCACCAAAATCATAAGCTTTTGCATCATTTCATAATAATCAAATAAATCATGCATAAATCTCATGATAATGCATAAAATCAACAATGTTTGATTAAATCAAGACAAACATAAAATTCTCACTCAAACAGTTACTTACTGCCTAAGAAATGCATGAAACCTAATGAAAACAAGTAAAAAATAGCTAGTAAAACATGCACAAAATGACTTGTCATCACCCACCTAGGTAGTAGCCGCAGTAGTGGTTATTCCACTGGCTCTGGATTGAGCGGATAGTAGCAAGGGGGTTGTAGCTCAAACTTACTTGCTCCGCGATGGGTGTTTCTATCCATGGTTAGCTACCAGGACGTGTCGGGTTGGCTATATAACTGACAGATGATATCATCAGCCATAGGGCAGGCATACATCATTTGCATATGTTTGAATTGTTTGGGTTTGCCTATTTATTTTGGATTGCTATATCATATATGCTATGATACCTGACTATGTGCTACTTGTTCTACTTATACCTTATTGTGTATTACTTGCCTGTATTGCTTATGTTTGTACAACTGAGAGGTCCCTCATGCTGGTGTCGATTGACGCTGAGGACTGTTCTTGTTGAGATGGAGTAATGATGTGCTTAATTTAAAATGATGATTATTGAATGAGATAGTTTGAGCTCTCTGGGTAGACGCAGTGAAGTGATTTCACTTGCTCCAGGTGAGGATATGAAGTATTGATATAGAATTGTTGAGACAGAATAACTGGTGATAGTTTTGTTTATGATTCTGATTCGTTGGAGAGTTAGAAAGTTGGGAAGCATGATGAAGATGAATTAGATTTAGCATTCCCTTATGACAGTTGCCTATTTATGGATTAGCGAGAATATAGGATGAATACTGGGTGAAAGGAAGTTTAGGATGCTTAGTGAGTTTTTATTATAATGTATTGTATTTATTTGGCACTTTTACCATACTGGAAACCCATAGGTCGGGGGTTCTCATTCCATATATATCTCTTATTTTTTAAATGCAGGTCCAGGTGCTCAGAAGTGAGCTGTGGTTCATCTGAGAGATGGCAAAGATCTTTGTATTCTCTACTTTATATTTAGCTTAGAATCTCTCCACCTTTATTTTGAAAATCCTATATTATGTATTGAACTCTTTTGAACTTGCCTATATAGGCCCTTGTGCATCTTTTATGAGAGATTAGGAGATATGGTTGTCAAACTTCTTTTATAATGTACCCTAGCCGGCCTGAACTTCGCAGGTCGCGACTAATGGCTAATGATTTATGTTGCCTATCTATATTTTGTTTTATCTTATTCTTCTCGATGGAATTATCTTTATATCGTCTCAGTTCATGCTTTACCTTCATTTTGTCGATACGTGAGTGTTACGACTTCGCGATTTTATTTTTACTCCTTTCACGCTTCTCGATTAATACTCTTTTCAATTATACTTATAAACTATGTATTAAAAATCTACCTTAAGAGTCATACCACCTTATTATCATTGACTTATGACTCGAGCATAAGGATTTGAATATTAGGGTGTTACAGGTTGTGGTGTCATCTCATTTTTTACTTGATTCCTCTAAAATTTTTTGTGGTGTCCATATATGAATCTCATAATTTTCTTTAAAGAAAAGTGTATGTGGCCAAAGTCAATGAGAGTGTTTTCTCTGTATTATTACCAAATGTCAAAGGGAATCACTGTTATACTCTGTTTGTAGTGGTCAGAGGATGATTAATAACTTGCCTAGGCCCTATATATAGGGAAGTGATACTAATTAAAATTAATTATAGAAGTCTTATATAAAACTGGTTTAATGCAGATATTATTTATTATGATAAATCTTTGTTGTGTCATTCTAATTGGGTATTAATTTAGTTCTGTTATGCAATGAAGGAATTGGATTAATTAGGCATTAATTTTTATAGTAAACATTTTATATTCATTTTTACATATATTTTTATTGATTTTATAGGTTGATTTGATCCCTTTTAGGATTTACTTAAGGAATTATCATCTCAAGTAAATGAAGGAACATTAGAGATGAATGAACATGAGGTTATAGTGGGAGTATTTGGATCTGAACGACATGGACGAGTTCTTGGTTATGGAGGTTCATGGTTTTGGAGCTGGCGTGACACTTACACAGTTATGGGGTCCTAGATCATTCATATTTTTTGATCTCCAAACAAAGCTTCAATATGGAGAAAAAAAATATGAAGTCTCTAAAATAGAGGTGGAAGATTTAAAAAAAAAGGTAGATCATATGGCAGAAATACTTGAACAACTATTGGATGGAAGGTTACCTATAGTTCAAAGTGATAACAATCCAACTTCACTTGATTAATGGCTCAAGACTTTAATGAGTTTATAAGTGTGATTCATATAGTACTATACAAAAAAGAACATTAATATGATATTATGATATTGAGTATTGATTTTGGTACTTGGTGTTAATTGTTGTTGATATACTTGTTAAATGCTACATAAGAAATGCTATTTATACTAGTTTTGAATCATGATCAATGATCAAAATTGCAAAGATCTTGTTTGATTTTATACGATGATTATATATGATAAAGTGAAAGCATATTCATGTCATAGTGGTAGAACAGTAGAACTTTTGTTTTGTCTATTGTTATAGTCATTTTTATTTAAAAAGTCAATAATAGGTGAAACTTTAACTTTTATAGTAATGAATGTCAAAAAAAAATATGATTGAATTTTTTTTATGGTAAAACATTGTCAAAAAATGTCTATGATATAGTATATTTCATGGTTAATAATTGTAAAAAATTTTTGTTGAGAACTTTTTATGGTCAATAAGTATCAAAATAAATAGTATTTTTGACGGTTAATAAGTATAAAAAAAATATATTCTCAAATTTTTTTAACATTATTTTTTACGGCCAATATTTATCAAAATAAGATTAAACTTTTTCACAATTACTTATATGTTAAAAATACTATTTTTGATAAAACTTTTATTAACATATTTTCATAGTTAAAATAGTGTCAAAAATTATTTTTTTTTGACAAATTTTAATTCTTTTTTGACATATATAACCCTAAAAAATAATCTATGTTGTTGTAGTGAGTCTTTGTTAATATAAAAAAATATTTTAATAAAATATTTCTCAGCAAAATGCTTACAATTAAAAATCTAATTAGATCTTTAACTGCATATTTTTAGGAAGAATATTTCGTTAATTTTAATGTTCTTAATACAAAAATGACCTAATTACAAAATTAAAAACAGTGTAGGGACCAATTCAAAAAGAAAAAATACAGTGACCTAATTGTAAATTTGGTAAAACTATAAAGACTAATAGAGTAACTAAACCTAAACATTAAGTAATGCTATACGACCAACAAAACTAATTACTTTTTGTCAGTATTTGACCAACAAAAGTATTTTATACTAAATTATAAATTTTAAATCCTAAATTCAAATAGTATAAAAATAAAGTGTTAGTCTAAAGTATTACCTAATATTAAAAAAAATGTTGCCCCTAACATTTTTATTAAATATTTATGTAAAAAGTTTTTATGCTAATACACTAGCTATGATGCATCGACACTTATATGACGCAGACATAAGATACGACATAATATGACACGCTCATTCTAGAATTTTTTAGACATACGGACACAACACATATATAAAATATAATAAATTATTTAGATCTATGAGAAGCATGGCAGGACACTTTCTGATTTGTCGTGTTCGTGTGTCGAATATATTTTGGATACGACACTCATCGATGTGCGTGTCTTCTGTGTCTAACCGCGTCTTAATAAAAAAATAAAAAATTCATCTCCAGATATGCTTGGACACACCTAAATACCATCACGTGATAACGTGTCCAGTCTTATTCTTAACATGTATTCTTGAAATGAGTTTAGAAATAGCATATATTATTAATTGTTAAAGAAAAAATATTTTAAATACTTTATATATTTTTCAAAACAATATTAAAAATAATTAAAAAATTAATTTATATTTTAATATTAATAAAAAATAAAATATTATTATAATTTATCTAAAAAATACTTTATATTCACAACTAGAAAATTGCTTAATACAGATAGATTTAGTCTTTATTATAGACAAATTTTTGGTTACCGACGAAATTACCAATGGATTTTGTCATTCTGTAAAAGCCTCGTCGGAAATTAGTTACCGACGGATTTTTTCCGTCGGAAATTACTGACGGATTTTTACCTGTTTCCGACAGATTTTTCCTCGGTAAATTCTCCCCTCTATTTCCCTGGAACGTCAAACTTTTCGACAGATTTTCTGTCGGAAATTGGCAACAGATTTTTCGACAGATTTTCTGTCTGTAATTTGAACCTTGAAAAATCATCCCACACTCTGAATACAGACAGAAAATCTGTTCGTAAATCCGTCAGTAAGGTAAAATAGAATTTTTTTTTTAGATTTTTCTATTGCAAAATAAACTTGTTTTCATACAAAATAAATATAAATTTAATACAAATTTTTATCTAATTTGTATTTGAATATTTATAATATTTCAAAAAAAAAATAAATTCATCGTATTATCAAACTAAAAGAAAAGTACTATAAATAAGCAAGTCAATATAATTCAAAACATAAATAAAGTGTATTGATACATCAACTATAATTCAAAATAAATACCACTAAAAAAAAACCTGTCAAATCTGTACTGTAGCATACACTAAATGTAATACCCGGTCTAACCGAAATTAATTAAATAATAAGTTAAATGGGAGCGAATATGGTTCGAAGATTTGGCAATTGGAATTTGATGATTTAAATATGATATTTGGATTCAGTGAATTTTTCCGAGTCGGAAAATATAGTTTTCTGCACAAAAGCGCGCAGTGGAATTTTGACCGGCAGTACCGGCTGAGATCTGTCTGGTACTACAGCTGAGAAAATTGATTATGAGTAAATAAGATTAAGAAATGAGGAATTATAATTAGGGAAGGTAGAAATATTTGAAGTGCGATTTAGAGCGCTAATCTTAAAGGTTTTGGTCCAAAATTGGGCCAACGGACAAAAATAAGTGAACCGGGCCTAAGTGGGCCCAAGACCCAACATATATAAACATTAGTTATGAGTATTTCAGCTCATTTTTCCCTAAAGAAGGGGTGTTGGGCGCTGATTTGAGAAGAGAGAAGAGAAGAGAGAAAACCTAACTCTCTTTGATCTTCAAACCACCATAACTTGAGCTACGGAGCTCCGATTGACGAGCCGTTTGCGGCCACGCGTCGCTCTTCTCATCCTCTACAATTCTATCTAAGTTTTGTGGTGAGTATTCCATTCATCTCTGCCCAGTTTTCGAAATTCCTCACTGTTACACGTTTTTGGGTAATTAGTGTTGAAATCTTATGATTTTGGGTGTTTAGGGATACTCCAACATGGATTCTAAGTGGGTTCTATCCCTACTTCATATGGGCTGAGGTAAAAAGTGCTCAAACCCTTGTGATTTGTCATTTTTATGAGCCCTAGGTTGATGTATGTATGTGATATTGGTTATGTTAGTGTATTTGGTGATGTTGGTGCACAATTGGGAGATTGGTATTGCTTGAGGAGCTTTGGTGAGGCTTGGAGCTAAGGTTGGTGAAGACTTCCATAGAAGAGGCTCAATTGGTTTGGCTACAAGAGGTACGGTTTAAGTTTCATTTAAGTACCGTGTGTTGTGATGAGAATTCCTAGGCTAGATGCCCCTAGGATTAAGTTTGGATTGTGTAAATGATTGGTGCTAATATGCATAGTTGGTATGTAATGTGAATTAATGATTTGGGTTGAGAATTGTGTGGCCTTGTATACTTGGTGTATTGAGAATTTGATGTACTGGGTAATGAGTATTGATTTGTGGTTTATGCATTTAAATTATGAAATTGGGCCGGAGGCCGTGAATTTTGGGCCGGAGGCCGGAAAAAGGCAAGAAAGGTAAGTTGATGTGTGCATTGTATGATGACACAAGTGATTGGATGAATTTCAGATAATGAATATATGAATGATTGGATTGGTTATTGAATAATAAGGTTTGAGGAGTTGAGGTGTGGGATTTGGTAAATTTGGGTGCAATTATATAGATGAGGTATATTTGGTTTTGGTTGAGATATATTATATGGTCATATATGTGATTATGATTATTGATGCCTTGATGGTATGATGATGCACTAGAGATATGTATGTCGTGATATATGCTTGAGGAATGATTAATGTTGATTTGTGGGTGAAGCCGCGTGATAGTGAGTACAATATTGATTATGTATAATGATGGTTGATTGGAAATAGTGTTGTTGAAATTTGGCATGAGAAAGAGTATATGATATGTAAATGTGTTTGAGTTTGAGAAAGTGTCAATGTGCGAGTTGAGGAGGTTTGATGTTGATTTTGGTATATTTTGATTGATTTCAAAGAAAAGGCTGAAATTGGCATGTTTTGATTGATTTTGAAAAGAGTTGAAAATGGCTTGTTTTGAAAATGGCACTTTGTGGTTTTGTATGAAAACATGATTTTTGGGCATGCTTTGACGGGACATAACCTGGACTACGGATCTCTGTTTTCTGCCAAATCTGTTTAGAAATGAAATTGGATCCGAGATGTCCATGCCGTTCGAAGAACGGGTGAAAAATGATTTAAAATGAGAGAGTTATGTCCGTCGGAAGATTTGGGGTTGAATCTGTAAATTCTGCAGCTTTTAACTTGGAAAATTTTTAGCAGAACGACCCTACGCGCGTAGGCGCACCTGGCGCGTGCGCGCCGTTCTTCCAGAAAGCACCATCCACGCGTGCGCGTGGTGTGCGCGGGCGCGTCGATGCGCTGTACCAAATGCCCAGCCATTTTCCAGAGAGTTGTGCCAGAGTTGTGCCAGTTTTGTGCCTGGGCGCAAGAGCACCCACGCGTACACGTGGCTGACGCTTGCGCACCGTTTGGATATTTTTCAACCCGCGCGTATAACGCTTGCGCGTCGATGAGTTTTTGGCCATCCACGCGTGCGCGTGGAGTACGCGTGCGCGTGGCTCTGTTTTCATGCCAAAGTTGATTTTTGAGTTTTAAAGCCAAACCTCATACTTTTAAGCCTCCGATCTCACCCCTTATGTATTAAATCATTATGGTATGCCTAGCAATGAGGAAGGAGCTAGGGGATGTGGTAACTTGCGAGTGAAGCAAGGGAAAAAGGTTATGATCAATGATGATCAGATATGATTATATGAGATATGGAGGATGACGGTGGAAGTACCGTGTAAGCCATGAGCCGAAAGGCTATAATTATTGATAAATGGCCGGTTCTTGATTGAACCATGGGCCGGATGGCTGAGTTATTGTCGGGTTACGACAAAGCCATTAATGTTTATGGCAGAGTATAAATGCATATACGATTAATGAATGAATGTGTTAAATGGATAATAATGGAAAATGTTGAAATGTGATGTGTGACCCCGGGTAGTAGGCAGTGGCGTTGTCCACTTGCTCCGGTTATGAGACAGAAAAGGATGTTTATGATAAATGAGTTTAATTATGGAGTTTTGAATGAATGCATTTGTGATACCTGGGTAGTAGTAAGGGTTGTGGTTCGTCCCACTTGCTCCAGGTTAATGTTTGAGATTTGATAACAATGAGGATCTATAATATGAATTGAGATTGAATGAATAATGATGAAAGATGTCAAATGTAAGCATGCTTGTATTTTCTCTCTGGTTGTAAGGGTGACAGGGCACCGATACCCTCTAATGGCGACAGGGCGCAGATACCCTCTAATGGCGACAGGGCGCAGATACCCTCTAATGATATTAATACGCAACAGAGAGACTGTGCCCGGGTTAGCTACCGGACATGTCGGGTTGGCTTGATAACCGACAGATGATATCATCAGCCATAGGGCAGGCATTCATCATTTGCATATGTTTGAATTGTTTGGGTTTGCCATTTGTTTTGGATTTCTACATCATATATGCCATGTTACCTGACTATATGCTACTTGTTCTACTTGTACCATATTTGTGTATTACTTGCCTGAATTGCTTGTGTTTGTACAACTGAGATGCCCTCATGCTGGTGTCGGTGGGTGTGAGGGCTGTTCTTGATGGGATGAACTGATGATGCGATTGCATGATGATGATGATTATTGAATGAGATAATCGGAGCTCCCTGGGTAGATGCAGTGATGTAGTTTCACTAGCTCCAGGCGAGGGTATGATGTATTGATATAGAATTGCTGAGGCAGAACAACTGGTGATGGTTTTGCTTATAATTCTGAGTCTGATTCGTGGAAGAGTCAGCGAGTTGGGAAATATGTGAAACATGAATTAGATTTAGCACTCCCTTATGACAGTTGCCTATTCATGGATTAGCGAGAACCTAGGATGAATATTTGGTGAAGAAGTTTAGGATGCTTAGTGAGTTTTTATTGCAGTGCATTGTATCTATTTGGCACTTTTACCGTACTGGGAACCCATGGGCCCGGGGTTCTCATTCCGTATATATCTCTTGTTTTTCAGATACAGGTCCAGGTGCTCAGAAGTGAGTTGTGGGTCGTCTGAGAGACGGCAAAGATCTTTATTTCCTCTACTTTGTGTTTTGATTAGAATCTCTCCACCTTTGTTTTGAAAAGATTATATTATGTATTGAACTCTTTCGGAACTTGCCTATAGAGGCTCTTATGTTTCCTTTGGGAGAGATTAGGATATGCTGTTGTCATCTACTTTCATACTGTATCCTAGCCGGCCTAAACTTCGCGGGTCGCGACTAGTGGCTATTTACTTATGTTATATATATCTATCTCTTAATCTCCTTTATGCCTTGTCCGTATATCGCGTTTGGCTTAGCAGTTTAACTTTTCGTTGTCGAAGCGTGAGTGATACGCCTTCGCGATTTTATTTCTACTCTTTTCAGGCTTCTCGATTAATACTCTTTTCAAAATTACCTATATTTATATATTAAAAATCCACCTGAGAGTCGTACCACCGTAATATCATTGACTTATGACTCGAGCATAAGGATTTGAGTATTAGGGTGTTACATTATGGTATCAGAGCAGTTCGTCCTCGTGAGCCTGAGGGATGGAACTGCTTATGCTTCAATGCATACTCTGAGTCTGTGCCTGTGCTAGTTAGCGTATCTAACTGATACATCTAGCATGAAGTCCATGAGTGTACCTTTGGTACTTGAAGCATTATACTTTCGATATTGAGACTGATCAACTTAATATCGATTGTTTAGTGTGTATAGGAACCAGATGGCGCCTCGTGGACCCGATCGTAGACGTGAAAGAGACCGTACTAATACGCAGGAATCGGAAATTAACCCGAATAACCCGGTAAACCTTATGGCTGCGTTGGAGAATATGACTGCTGCTATGCAGGCCACTACGGAGGCTCTTGGGCAACAGATAAACAATAATGGCAATAGCGGAAGGGAAGCTCAGGGCCTGATGACACTGGCGACTTTCTTAAAGGTTAATCCACCTAAGTTCAAGGGAACCACCAATCCGACTGAAGCTAATACTTGGTTTCAGGCCATGGAGCGAGCACTGCAAGCGCAGTTGGTACCTGAAGAGCAGTGTGTTGAATTTGCCACCCATCTACTCACGGGAGAAGCATCGCATTGGTGGCAAGGGGTTCGACGCCTCCTATAACAGGGGAATGATCTTATCACTTGGGATGCCTTCCAGGTGGAATTCTATAAGAAGTACTTTCTGAATTTCGCCAGGACAGCCAAGGAATAGGAGTTACTGCAGCTAAAGCAAGGTGCTATGTCCGTATTTGAGTATACAGACAAATTTGAGGAGCTATTCAGATTTTTCCGCATGTGTCAAGGAGCTCTGGGAGACTTCGAGGAATGAAAATGCATTAAGTATGAAGGAGGGCTCCGGAGCGACATCTTAAGTTCAGTGGGACCAATGGAGATCCGAACTTTTTCAGAGTTCGTGAATAAGAGCAGAATTGCTGAAGAGTGTGTGAAAAGGAGGGTTGCAGAGAAAGGAAGTCATAGAAAGCACAACCAAGGATTCGCACCAAGGGGTCGAGAGTTTAAGGAGAGAGGATAAGTACAACACTTTCCCCAAGGACAGACTAACTTTGCGACGAGTGAGGAGTCCCAAAGGAATGGTAAGGAAAAGCGGGCAGCGGCTGCTTCTGATGCTTCGAGCTGTCAGAGATGTGGGAGTCATCACCCAAATGGGCCGTGCCGATTGGGGTTAGGTATATGTTACAAGTGCGGGTTACCAGGGCATGTATCAAGAAATTGCCAACAAGGAGAGAGTCAGGATGCGGGCCGATTGCGACAGTAAGATTGAGGTAATTGCAATAATCAGGCTTAAAGGACAGTGCGTGATTTTATAATACCGCCTGTACAGTAAAACTGGGAATGTCAAGCTTAATATTAGACTGAGAAGCAAACCGGATGGTCCGAGTAAGGATTTGCCTTACTACAAATGGATAAATGCCTGAGATGTAAATGATTTTCTATTGAGAATGATGTGTTGTGTTTGTTATGTAGTTGGTTGATTTCTGGATTTTTGGTGAAACGGATTGAACCCGTGACTTTTAGTTCCTTTGATTTAAATAGATAAAGAATGGTCCTAAATGATGGATTTGGAAACGTTGGTTTGAAATGCCAGTCATGCTAAGTTGTGGTTGTGAGGAAGTAAGTGATAGAACTCGTACTAGACGAGAGATCAGAATAAAGCAGCGGAAACTTGTGGAAGCAGTAACACAGGATAGCTACGAATAAGAGCTGTAAAAGTTTACTATAGTATCTTATGTTTAAATACTAGAAGGGTTAAGTGGGTTACTGCAAGTAATGATCCCCAATAGTTGGAATTGATTGCGGCTGCGAGCTTTGATAGTTCTAAAGCGGATGAGGAAATTATCATTGATGCATAATTAGATTTAGATGATGAGAGAGTGCAAGTTGTCGTGTTTGAGAGATGAGTACCATGATATTTGGTCATAGTGACCTTGGAATTAGATTGAGATTTATAATGATTAGTTTTGAAGGACGAATGTGAAAACCACTAAATTAGAATGTTGATGCGGTACTGAGATTGGTTTGAGGGAACCCGTGACGGGTGGTAAACCCCAATTTTTGGGGAGGTACTGTTGAAAATTATTCCCCAACAATTTGAAAGAGCATTGGTTATGGTTTTGAAGATGATTTTTGATATGAGTAACTTTAACAAAAGAGATGTGTCTCGAATGCTTTTATAGATTGTTAAAGGAAAGCGGATTCTTATGATTTTGTTAAATTGTTAATTCCAACTCATTTGCTTTCTAGAAATGAAAGGGGTTTCTGATTGATGAGTCAGAGACTTTATAACAGCAAGTCATGTGGAAATTCGAGGGTTTGAGAATAAGAAAGTAAGTTTAGAGGCTATGCTTGGAGTTGAGCTGTGATTAGTGGTAATTGGCTTGGCAGAGAGCGAGGATAGTGATGGAGTATCATTAAGGTGTGGTGATGATCTTTGATTGATTACAGTGATGTGGGGCGATGGCTGTGATTAACGACGATGGTAATATTATTGATGACATGATTTGAGATTTAATAGGGTGAGTTGATGAGACGATAAAAGTAAGGAACGAGACTATTGGTCGGCGTTGGACAAATGACCGAAGACCTTGAATATAGAGAAGTCAGAGCGCGGCAACGGAAGCGCGTAGAACAAAAGGACCTTGGGGCTATTATGCGTTGGATATAGAGGCAGACTATGCTCGCGTACTCGCAGTGATGGATGGAATTTTCGAGGGCGAAAATTTCTGTTAGGGGGGTAGAATGTAATACCCGGTCTAACCGAAATTAATTAAATAATATGTTAAATGGGAGCGAATATGGTTGGAAGATTTGGCAATTGGAATTTGATGATTTAAATATGATATTTGGATTCAGTGAATTTTTCCGAGTTGGAAAATATAGTTTTCTGCGCAAAAGCGCGCAGTGGAATTTTGACCGGCAGTACCGGCTGAGATCTGTCTGGTACTACAGCTGAGAAAATTGATTATGAGTAAATAAGATTAAGAAATGAGGAATTATAATTAGGAAAGGTAGAAATATTTGAAGCGCGATTTAGAGCGCTAATCTTAAAGGTTTTGGTCCAAAATTGGGCCAACGGACAAAAATAAGTGAACCGGGCCTAAGTGGGCCCAAGACCCAACATATATAAACATTAGTTATGAGTATTTCAACTCATTTTTCCCTAAAGAAGGGGTGCTGGGCGCTGATTTGAGAAGAGAGAAGAGAAGAGAGAAAACCTAACTCTCTTTGATCTTCAAACCACCATAACTTGAGCTACGGAGCTCCGATTGACGAGCCGTTTGCGGCCACGCGTCGCTCTTCTCATCCTCTACAATTCTATCTAAGTTTTGTGGTGAGTATTCTATTTATCTCTGTCCAGTTTTCGAAATTCCACACTGTTACACGTTTTTGGGTAATTAGTGTTGAAATCTTGTGATTTTGGGTGTTTAAGGATACTCCAACATGGATTCTAAGTGGGTTCTATCCCTACTTCATATGGGCTGAGGTAAGAAGTTCTCAAACCCTTGTGATTTGTCATTTTTATGAGTCCTAGGTTGATGTATGTATGTGATATTGGTTATGTTAGTGTATTTGGTGATGTTGGTGCACAATTGGGAGATTGGTATTGCTTGAGGAGCTTTGGTGAGGCTTGGAGCTAAGGTTGGTGAAGACTTCCATAGAAGAGGCTCAATTGGTTTGGCTACAAGAGGTACGGTTTAAGTTTCATTTAAGTACCGTGTGTTGTGATGAGAATTCCTAGGCTAGATGCCCCTAGGATTAAGTTTGGATTGTGTAAATGGTTGGTGCTAATATGCATAGTTGGTATGTAATGTGAATTAATGATTTGGGTTGAGAATTGTGTGGCCTTGTATACTTGGTGTATTGAGAATTTGATGTACTGGGTAATGAGTATTGATTTGTGGTTTATGCATTTAAATTATGAAATTGGGCCGGAGGCCGTGAATTTTGGGCCGGAGGCCGGAAAAAGGCAAGAAAGGTAAGTTGATGTGTGCATTGTATGATGACACAAGTGATTGGATGAATTTCAGATAATGAATATATGAATGATTGGGTTGGTTATTGAATAATAAGGTTTGAGGAGTTGAGGTGTGGGATTTGGTAAATTTGGGTGCAATTATATAGATGAGGTATATTTGGTTTTGGTTGAAATATATTATATGGTCATATATGTGATTATGATTATTGATGCCTTGATGGTATGATGATGCACTAGAGATATGTATGTCGTGATATATGCTTGAGGAATGATTAATGTTGATTTGTGGGTGAAGCCGCGTGATAGTGAGTACAATATTGATTATGTATAATGATGGTTGATTGGAAATAGTGTTGTTGAAATTTGGCATGAGAACGAGTATATGATATGTAAATGTGTTTGAGTTTGAGAAAGTGTCAACGTGCGAGTTGAGGAGGTTTGATGTTGATTTTGGTATATTTTGATTGATTTCAAAGAAAAGGCTGAAATTGGCATGTTTTGATTGATTGATTTTGAAAAGAGTTGAAAATGGCTTGTTTTGAAAATGGCACTTTGTGGTTTTGTATGAAAACATGATTTTTGGGCATACTTTGACGGGACATAACCTGGACTACGGATCTCTGTTTTCTACCAAATCTGTTTAGAAATGCAATTGGATCCGAGATGTCCATACCGTTCGAAGAACGGGTGAAAAATGATTTAAAATGAGAGAGTTATGTCCGTCAGAAGATTGGGGGTTGAATCTGTAAATTCTGCAGCTTTTAACTTGGAAAATTTTTAGCAGAACGACCCTACGCGCGTAGGCGCACCTGGCGCGTGCGCGCCGTTCTTCCAGAAAGCACCATCCACGCGTGCGCGTGGTGTGCACGGGCGCGTCGATGCGCTGTACCAAATGCCCAGCCATTTTCCAGAGAGTTGTGCCAGAGTTGTGCCAGTTTTGTGCCTGGGCGCAAGAGCACCCACGCGTACACGTGGCTGACGCTTGCGCACCGTTTGGATATTTTTCAACCCGCGCGTATAACGCTTGCGCGTCGATGAGTTTTTTGCCATCCACGCGTGCGCGTGGAGTACGCGTGCGCGTGGCTCTGTTTTCATGCCAAAGTTGATTTTTGAGTTTTAAAGCCAAACCTCATACTTTTAAGCCTCCGATCTCACCCCTTATGTATTAAATCATTATGGTATGCCTAGCAATGAGGAAGGAGCTAGGGGATGTGGTAACTTGCGAGTGAAGCAAGGGAAAAAGGTTATGATCAATGATGATCAGATATGATTATATGAGATATGGAGGATGACGGTGGAAGTACCGTGTAAGCCATGAGCCGAAAGGCTATAATTATTGATAAATGGCCGGTTCTTGATTGAACCATGGGCCGGATGGCTGAGTTATTGTCGGGTTACGGCAAAGCCATTAATGTTTATGGCTGAGTATAAATGCATATACGATTAATGAATGAATGTGTTAAATGGATAATAATGGAAAATGTTGAAATGTGATGTGTGACCCCGGGTAGTAGGCAGTGGCGTTGTCCACTTGCTCCGGTTATGAGACAGAAAAGGATGTTTATGATAAATGAGTTTAATTATGGAGTTTTGAATGAATGTATTTGTGATACCTGGGTAGTAGTAAGGGTTGTGGTTCGTCCCACTTGCTCCAGGTTAATGTTTGAGATTTGATAACAATGAGGATTTATAATATGAATTGAGATTGAATGAATAATGATGAAAGATGTCAAATGTAAGCATGCTTGTATTTTCTCTCTGGTTGTAAGGGTGACAGGGCACCGATACCCTCTAATGGCGACAGGGCGCAGATACCCTCTAATGGCGACAGGGCGCAGATACCCTCTAATGGTGACAGGGCACATATTCCCTCTAATGATATTAATACGCAACAGAGAGACTGTGCCCGGGTTAGCTACCGGACATGTCGGGTTGGCTTGATAACCGACAGATGATATCATCAGCCATAGGGCAGGCATTCATCATTTGCATATGTTTGAATTGTTTGGGTTTGCCATTTGTTTTGGATTTCTACATCATATATGCCATGTTACCTGACTATATGCTACTTGTTCTACTTGTACCATATTTGTGTATTACTTGCCTGAATTGCTTGTGTTTGTACAACTGAGATGCCCTCATGCTGGTGTCGGTGGGTGTGAGGGTTGTTCTTGATGGGATGAACTGATGATGCGATTGCATGATGATGATGATTATTGAATGAGATAATCGGAGCTCCCTGGGTAGACGCAGTGATGTAGTTTCACTAGCTCCAGGCGAGGGTATGATGTATTGATATAGAATTGCTGAGGCAGAACAACTGGTGATGGTTTTGCTTATAATTCTGAGTCTGATTCGTGGAAGAGTCAGGGAGTTGGGAAATATGTGAAACATGAATTAGATTTAGCACTCCCTTATGACAGTTGCCTATTCATGGATTAGCGAGAACCTAGGATGAATATTTGGTGAAGAAGTTTAGGATGCTTAGTGAGTTTTTATTGCAGTGCATTGTATCTATTTGGCACTTTTACCGTACTGGGAACCCATGGGCCCGGGGTTCTCATTCCGTATATATCTCTTGTTTTTCAGATACAGGTCCAGGTGCTCAGAAGTGAGTTGTGGGTCGTCTGAGAGACGGCAAAGATCTTTATTTCCTCTACTTTGTGTTTTGATTAGAATCTCTCCACCTTTGTTTTGAAAAGATTATATTATGTATTGAACTCTTTCGGAACTTGCCTATAGAGGCTCTTATGTTTCCTTTGGGAGAGATTAGGATATGCTGTTGTCATCTACTTTCATACTGTATCCTAGTCGGCCTAAACTTCGCGGGTCGCGACTAGTGGCTATTTACTTATGTTATATATATCTATCTCTTAATCTCCTTTATGCCTTGTCCGTATATCGCGTTTGGCTTAGCAGTTTAACTTTTCGTTGTCGAAGCGTGAGTGATACGCCTTCGCGATTTTATTTCTACTCTTTTCAGGCTTCTCGATTAATACTCTTTTCGAAATTACCTATATTTATATATTAAAAATCCACCTGAGAGTCGTACCACCGTAATATCATTGACTTATGACTCGAGCATAAGGATTTGAGTATTAGGGTGTTACACTAAAGGTGTATAAAACAATCTACTCTTGTAGCTAACCACTATTAGAATTAGCCTAAATATAAACATAAACCTAGTCTAGAATTAAACTAAATATAGAGAGTATAATCCCCAAGCAACATTGGTTTACAAGGAAATACATGAGCACAGACTGGACATTAGTTGTTCAATTCTTCTAAAATCCATTCAACGTTTTCTCTTTCTCCTGGCGGCTTGTTCTGCTAAGACCTACAGAATGGTTAATGCTTAATCAAGTCACAAAATTGTCATGTTGGCAGATCTTATGATTGTACCTATGTTTTAATTTATTGTTCCTTGTTTATCAACATTTAATTCTTCTACATGATGAGTTTTGGCCTTGTGTCATGAAAATTAAGTGGGGTGTTTTATAGCATTGTTAATTTGTTATTTTTATGTTGGGTGAAATGAGTATCCCAATAACTTAATAAAGAAATATTATATCCACACTCAGCTTCTTTATATATGAACATTAACTCTTTCTCTTTATCCTTCATGATTTAATGAGTGAATATTACACAAAAATTCTTGTTGTTTCATACAAGTCAGTATAGCAGATGAGAAATGAAAGAAATCATAGCTTGCATTAAATTAATGCAGAAGTTAATAGGTATAAATGCATTAATAGTGGGAAAGTTAGTTAATGGAAAGTAAGGACCAACTTATCCCGTACTAATTCTGAACTAATCAACTCTAACAATTCTAATAGAATTCTAACTTACTAAATAAGTCATATAAATGTGTAATAGTCCGAGACTGATGAGGGAAAAAACGATTCCACACAAACTCACCGGCAAGTGTACCGGGTCGCATCAAGCAACTTTAGTGAGCGATCAGTTTAGTCAAGCAGATAGTGATGAATTGAATGAAAATTAGATAACCGAATGTAAATTTGCAGGGAATTTAAATTGCAGAATGTAAATTGCAGAAGCTTAAATGACATGAAAAGTAAATTGCATCAAATGTAAAGGGAATTGGGTGCAGAGAAATTAAACAAGAAGTAAATCAGAACTCAGAACAATTGCATAAGATTTAAATTTCATGAAAAGTAAATTCATATCACAGCAAACTCAAATGTAAAGTTGCAGAAAGTAAATGTGTATAAGAGAATTGCAGGAATTGGAATGTCTTTGAAATAAAACTGAATTCAATACTGGAATGTAACAATTGCAGAAAGATAAAAGTGTATTCAACTATGCTAAGCTCTCTGGAGTCTCTAATCCTCCAAGAGAGATCTGGAGTCTCTAATCCTCCAGTCTGGCCCTCCTATTCTAATCCTACTCCTACTGTGCGTTCTGCTATTGCATCCTAACTGAGCTCTCTCTTTAAAATGAAAATGATGCCTTTATATAGGCTTTACAAAATGAAAATGAAATTAAAATTGAAAACAAATTACAGTTCAAATGAAATTCCTAGTCTAACTGTTTCTTGTGCCTTTGAGTCATGTCAATGGGCTCTGCTTGCTTTGGAGCTTCAATGGGCTTTAAATCAGATGAATTGAGCCAAAGTTCTACTCCCAGGAGAACGTAGCGTTTTAAAATTGAGCGCAGCGTTCATTCACCCATGCGTACGCGTCCCTCACGCTTGCGCGTGCTTTTGCAATTTTGCCCATCGACGCGTACGCGTCACCCACGCGTACGCGTCCCTTGCAGCTTTAACTTAGTGAGCACTACGTTTGCTTAATGAGCGCTGCCCCACATGTGCGCGTCATGCACGCGTGTACGTGGGTAGCAAAAATCTCAATTCCATGCTTCAGCGCCAGCCATGCGTGCGCGTGCTTTGTCCCAGGTGCACCATCGACGCGTGCGCGTCAAGCACGCGTGTGCGTCGTTTACAAAACTTTGCCTTCAAATTTTAACTTGCTCGAAAACGCTGGCTTAGTGAACGTAGCATTCTTTGTGCAAATGAATGCTGATTGTGAAAACGGAGCACGCTTTCTTGATTTAGTAATGGGCCACGCTTTTAAAAGCGTGGCCTAAGGCTCCAAAGTGTGCCCAAACTCCAAAATGTGCCCCAGAATCTTTCTTTTCTCCTTTTTAGCTTATTTTGTGCTTTTTCCTTTTTTCCCACTTATTTTCTACAAAATTTATAAAATCAAAAGATTAAAGAAATATACCATTTAAGCACAAAAGCATTCAATATTTAAGCACTAATCATTAATTTCTTGTATGAAAAAGCATAGAAAAACATGACATGATAACATGTCATCAGAGACTCAGATTGTTAAAACTTTAAAGTTGCAATAAATTGTGACCATTTGCATAAAAAATGGATTTCTTTTTTAGAGATAGATAACTCATTAATGTTCAATGGCAAATGAAATGTACCTGCTAGATCCTGAAAATGTTTTCATGCCTTGGATAAAGGTTTGTACTTACTCATCAACATGGTGCTAATTGTTACTCATTAATTTTGAGTGCATTAAATTGAAAAATAAGAGTGCAGCTAGCTAGCAGAAAGATATAAATGGTTGCTGCAAGGACTATGGTTGGAATTGGAGAATAAAGCCAAAAACGGTACTATTCAATGGAATATTGGGATGGAAATTGAGTTTCTTTAATGTTGATGGATTGTGACCCATTAAAATTCCCTTCCCTCTTTTTGTTCCTATTCTTCTCCTTTTTTCAAAAAATAATTAATTAAATGCATTTTTCTTGAATTGGAATATTCTCTCCTTCAAAAAATTTCCTCAAATTAAAACAAGCAAGTAACCTCAAACAAACAAGTAACCTCAAACAAAGAAAGCTTATACCTTCTTCTCTTCTTGTCAATTTTTGTTCAGTCAACTATCAAACAAGAACACATTCAAATAATTAGAAGAAAGCAACAAAATTTGGAGAGAAGAATGTTAGAGAGAAGAAAATTTAACTCAAAAGGTAAGGAATAAAGCTATAGAAATGAATATAATAATAATAATAATAAAATCATGATTTATTATTTGTAGTGAATGCACACGTGTGTACATATCATATCCATTTTGCAACTTGCATCACAAAATGCACAAAATTTTATGAAACTAATAGGGAACATGTAATGTAATGTGAGAAGAGGCGTATCCCTAAAGTTATAACTAAACTTTGGTGGTTAATAAGCTCTGACAATTAGAAATATTAAGCAGCAATTTATTTGGAAGATACTGCTTGCAAATTATTGAAAGGGCAAAATGGGTTATCAACAATGTCATTGAGTTCCATTGTGTTCTCATTTGTGAATGGTGGATTAGAGGGACGTGCAATATTCTCTTCCTTCTTTGTTAGCATCTGTAGTGCCCTTGACATGGTTGGCCTCAAGGAAGGGTTCTCTTGTGTGCATAGAAGTCCCATGTGCACCACTCTTAAAATCTCATCTTTTTTATTAATATTATTGTTATCAGAAACTAGATTTGGATCAAATAGCTCTTCTGCTGTCCCTAATTGGAAACGCCTCCATGTCTAATTTTATTACAATATATTAAATTGGATCAATGGAAGAAACAAAAGTTAGTTCATTATGCACATGCAGTCTTGGCTCATTAGACATTCTAGAAAATAGTTACCAGTATAACTATACTGTTTGAGTATTCTGTTGATTTGCTTCTGTTATTCTGTCTCTCAGTAACTATTTCTAAGACTAACACACCAAAATTATATACATCTGCCTTTTCTGTTAACTGACCATGAGTGAGGTACTCTGGAGCCATGTAACCCCTGCAGCACCACTTAAGAAAATGAGATGTTGCTGGCTTTTATATCTCTGTGAATTATCCTAGTTTTTGAATTCTCATGCAGGTAAACCAATCCTTCAGTTGTCCTAATGATAATGTCATATCTCTTATCCCAATTCAGTTCTCTTCCCTTGACTCTATCTAAAACAAGAGATTGGGATAATATTTTATGACACTTGTTATAAAATGGAGGCATTTTTAAAACCATAGTTTAGTAGTTACCAAAAATAAATTGATGAAGACTTTTGTTTGGTAGAAATTCATATATGAGCAAGCTTTTGGGTCCAGAACAGTTGCATCCTAACAACCTCACAAGATTCTTATGCTCCACGCTACTAATTATGTTGATTTCATTGTTGAAATCTGCTGCTCTATGCCTGTTGTTGAAGTACAACCTCTTGATGGCAATTTTTCTTTCATCAGGCAGAACACCCTGCAACATGGATTCGTAAGAGTGGTTTTGATATGCAAAATGGTGGGGGAGGGGAAGTAGGTGTTATGTGGAAGAGAATTTACTCTATAAACCGATCCAAATCCTCTTTGTCCAAGCTTGTTTTCTTCGTTGAAAGAGTTGGTAGCCTTCTCCAGTATAGAGTACTTGAAATTTAAACTGTTGCGGTGAAGTGTCTTAGCCAACTTCTCTGCATCATTTGAACCTAGAAAAGGAGAACAATTTAGATAATAAACAAAATTTGTGAATCCTCAATAACTTATGAATACATAGTAAGAGCAAATTCAGCTTTGTATCCCTTAGAGGATTTGGAACGTTGTTGTTTTCTATTTTTTGAACATTCTTTAAAGAAAATAAGTCAGTTACCTCTTCTTTTTCTTTGAATGTATCTATCTTTCCTTATATAGACCCCAATAGCTATTCCAACTACCAAAACAATCACTGCACTAACTACTGCAACCACTATCACTATAAGAGTACCTGCACAAACCAGCAAAATGAACTACTCGGGAATGTAAATATTTATCTTTATCAGGTACAAAATAAGTTTCTCACAACATTAGAAGAGTAACATCAATTCATCATGATATGCAATAATTGAGACAAGATAATTTTAGCCTTTAGCATGTTGGTCCATTAGGGACAATTGAAATTAGGTAGCACAATAGGATTAGATAAGATTAGATAGAATTAGTTAATGACTGTTTATTAGATAAGAGTATTATTGTAATGGATATCCTTAGATGCTCAGTCAAATTCCATATCTAGACACTAATGAGTTTTTAAAGATAATCTAATTATCACAACAATAAAAAACAAAGTGAAATTATCTTTCAAATTACATGATCCCAAAGGTAAAATTTTGTGACAGAAAATGAAAAGCTTACTGGATATTCACTAGTAAGATTAGGCTTGTAAAAATCATAAGCATGAGACATGTGGCTTGCCCTCAATTTGCTTTCAAATGCAATGGGAGCATCAGGACCAACAAGCATGGCAATAGCAGCAGCTCCTCCAGTAGGCCTAGCAGGTCCTTCGCCATAGACCTGAAAAATAGAAACATCCATTTCAGATGTCAGAGAATAACCCCCAACAATATAACACGTATGTTTGATTAGGAAATGATCTTACAGCACTGTCAGTGCAGACAACAAATCCATAGCGTCCATCCCACGAAGAAAACAGAAATGATTGATAGTTAAAAAAATTCATAATCAACTAATAATCAAGTGTTTCACAATAATTATGTGCATTGAATTCATCACTGTATTACTATTATTGGCCACTTAGAAAAAAGTAATAGCATTAACTAGTTGCAATCCAGAACAAGAAACATAGAACAAAAGAAATCAAATTTTGGAACATAAAAGATGTACGTTTTTTTTATAAAATAAGCGTATAGAAAAAATTTTTATGCTGCTGTTAGGCTCTGATTCCACCTTCTATGGGTTAATTCTAGTTCAGATTTTGGTAGGTTTTTATGATTTAGGAAAATTTGAAGTGGTTTATGAGTTGGAATAAAAAGAGCTTATGTCAACAAAAAAAAAAAAAAGAAAAGAAAATTCATAGATTAAATCAAGCTATCACAGATCGGAAAACCTAGATAGGAATATATATCACAGAAAATATGGATACTTGAATACATGGATGCAATAGTTGTTGAAAAGATAACCTGTGTGGCGAAGAGAGCACTGCGACAACGGCGATGAAGGGAGCAGACGCGCGACGAGAGCGGCGGAGAGGGCTCTGCGACGATGGTGACGAAGGGAGCAACGCGATGCAAGCAGCGCCGAAGGGGCTCGTGCGAAGCGAGCAGAGGCGGCAGCATCAGAGAAAAGAAGTAGCTCGTTGATGCCTTGACGGAGAGAGGAGAAGCTAGTTCGATAATGTGTGGTGTGAATGGAGCTCGATAAGGTGGGGACGTTTAACTCAATATTTCCGACGGAAAATTTTAAATTACAGATAGATTTTTTGTCTGTAATAATTTAATAAAACGCAGCGTTTTTGTCCATTTAATTACAGACGAATTTTCCGTCAGTAACCATTTCTCTCGAAAAAAAATTAATTTTTCCGACAAAATTATCAATGGATTCTCTTTTCTGTCTGTAATTTATGCTAATTCATTTTTTTTTGTTTCCGACAAAAAATTCCTCGCAAATTCTGTTTATATTTTCGTGGGATAAAATTCATCAGAAATATCCGTCTTAGTTTTCTAGTAGTGATTTATATATATGTCGTGTTAATGTGCCCTACAAAAATTTTAAATTTGTGTGTCTGCATATTCCATATTCTGCATCTTGTATTGTATCGTGTCCCATGTCCATACAAATCAATATCGTGCATTATAGATTTGAACAAATTATATTAATATGTTGACATTTGATATAAATCATTTTATATCTTTTTTATATTAATAATACATATTCTTTTTAAATTTATTTAAAAATATAGATAAAGAACAAAGTTATATCTACACTCTATTGTATTTAAGTAGATTTAAGTGTGTCTAAAAAATATATATTTTATTTTTTTAGATATAGTTAAATATAAAAGAAAGTGTATCGGATGAATATCTTCATTGAAATATATCCAACACGTATATACGATAATTTTATGAAATGTTTGTGATTCGTAGCTAACATATATATAAAAACTAAGTGATAATAATGATGGAAACTCACTCTTAGTAATATATATAAAGAATAAGTATGTGCTTTAGACAACAAAAAAAAAAAGTATGTGATGCTTAATTGCATGAAGAAAATATAAGATTTCGAATGAATACAAAATTGATACTCGTAATGATGAGCATATGCAGATTTGCACGACAATGATCACGAGCTAATAATCTTTCTGTAGCTTTCGTTATGAATGGAGTTTATTCAAATTAAATTAGGATGAAGATGATCTGATTCATAATATTTAAGATTTTTTAATTATAAATTAAAAAAATTACTTTCCAAAAAGATTATTAAAATTTTAATTTTCGAGATTCAACTTTTATTTTTGGGCGGGGACAAGTTCACGCACGCTTGGCGAATTTTATAAAATTCATAAAATTGGTCGCTTTCGCTGAACTTCAAATTCCTAAGTTTTTCTACGGTTGGAGAACATCATACTACACCACGGGTTTGTATGCATATGATTTAATTTCATTTTTCTTATGAGTTTTTAAGAGTATGTATTCTTAAAAAAACTAATGTGAAAGTACAAAAATTCCAAGTCATTTTTAAATACGGCTTATAGTACTCTTGTGTACTCTTGAAAACGATAATAAAAGTTATCATGGGTGGTGACGATGTTGAAGAAGCCATACTTGTTTGTTTAGTATTCAACTCCCCAATTTTTCTTCTCACCTAAATTAAACCAAATTAAAATTTTTTAAAATTAAGAGTTTTGATCATAGTATTTTTTTCCAAATTAAAAGCATAGAGGCGGTTGCGAAGCTTAGGAATTTGAAGTTCGCCAGAGATACAGTGACTTTTATAAATTTTATAAAGTTCGCCGGGTGCGACAAACTTGCCCTCATCCTAAAAAAAAGTTGAATCTTGGAAATTAAAGTTTTAATAACTTTTTTTGAAAAATAATGTTTTTTTTTTATTTTACAATAGAAAAAATCCTAATATCTAACATTGATACATTACAAATGGAATATAAACTTTTAGTACTACTTATTGATATCTTTGGTCATTAGTAAAGAAAATAAATTTCTCCTGGACAAGAGCGAATAATTAGAAAATCGACTATCCGATTACGAATGTTACACAAAATAATAAAGACGTTGGCAAAACATAAGATCGTTATGATCAAAACTTACATCTGAAGTGGCAAAGTAACTTAACAGAAGCCAGAAAAAGGGATATAAAACTAAAACAAGGAAAAAAGGGGATCATCGTGATTTCGTGCAAGCACTACCAACTTAAGCATTGGAGTATCTTTGAAGGTAGCCCTCCGGCCTGGTATGAACATATTTTGAAGTCGGAATCTCCAAAACTACTCATTTGTTCCAACACAAAAGGTACGAACATTGGCGCCGTCTGTGGGGATTCCCTGAATATCTTCACACCATAGTTGATCACAAAATACATTCAACTATTAATCCAAACAATCCACTCAAATAAATACTTTATGAGGATAGTCATAAAACTGATCCAAATTCTGTTGAAGAACACCAAGTACCCCAGGGTTCAACCACATGGGAGAACGCCATGTCATGGGCCTTGAACCGCAGATTATGACCATGCAATGCAAGAGTTGCATCACAAGATGCAAGAGATACAAGAAATGCAGAATAAGATAAAGGAGTTAGAGTATAAGTTGAAAGAATGCTCAGGTCCCGGAGAACACGATCTTGCAGTCGTACGGCCCGAGATCAGCAGTATAGTCGGGAGAGAATGACTCCAGAGAAGTACTGGGCTCACCGACGTGAGGGCGATCACCAACGAATTTGAAAAAAGTCTCCTCGTCATGAAGAAGTGCACAATGATCATGACAGACGAAGAAGGTCTAATTCTCGATCTGCCCAATCTAAAAGGAAATGGACTTCGAACAAGAGTCCAAGTCTTGGGTGGTATACGGATTCTAGGGAGCATGTGATCATGGGATAAACTCAGTTTGCCTCACATGTCCTACAAGTTAGGTTGCCCAAGCACTTTGATAAACTAACGAATTTGAAGTATGAAGGAAAGTCTGACCCTCAGGAACACATAGATGCTTTTGAAGCACGGATGAATCTAGAAGGGGTAGGCGACGCCATAAGATGCAAAGAATTTCCAGTCACACTTTCTGGGCCAACCATGGCATGGTGCAACACTCTGCCATCTTGCTCCATATCCTCATTTCACAATATCAAGATCAAGTCTCTTACTAATTTCACAACCAGGAGAACTCAAGATAAACACCCGATCTGGCATAGAATAAAGGGCCGGGGAGAGCATGCAGGACCACTTGGACAAATTCAACAAAGCGCTTCTGGAAGTCAATACCTGAACTCCCAAGGTTGTTTGTCTCTATCTTATAGCAAGATTGCTCGAAGGGGACTTCAGAAGGCACCTTACTTCAAAGGATGTGAAGTCCATGGAAGAAATCTACCAAATCGCTCTGGAGTACATAAGGGATGAAGATGTTTCGAGGTAGTCTCAACAAAGCGGAAAAACTCAACTCCCTCACCTAGCAAAGCCAAAAACTTGGGACAGAATACCCCGAGAAAATTCTTTCCTCGTGTAGGAAAATTCTCCACATATACAGCGTTAGTGGCATTGCTGGCGGAAGTTTACCAACAAGTGTCACACTGGGGCATATTACCCAAAGCTAGGCAGATAAGACCAAGAGCCTCTTTGAACAAATCACAATTTTGTGATTACCATAAATCTTATGGTCATAGGACAGAAGATTGCATAGATTTGAAAGATGCTTTGGAGCAAGCCATCCAATATAGAAAGCTTCTGAAAATCGTCCAACACGTTAGGCCACCCCGACGGCAAAACGATGACGAAGACAAAAGCGAGGAACCCCAGAAGTACTAAGACTAGCAAAAACTAAGATGCCACTGTACAAGTGGTCGTGAATATTATAGTAGGAAAGAATGGCTTAGCAAAAACAAAAAAAGCAGTTAAGCAGGATGTCAAGTCTATAAGTTCCGAGGTCCTGAAGATACAAAGGTTCCCGACCGTCCAATTCACAGCCAAGGATTACCAATATACCACATTGGAAGATGACAAGCCCTTCGTGATCACGGTCAGGTTAGGAAACAGGATTGTGAAGAGGATATTGATAGACACCGGTAAAGATTCAAATTTGTTGTTCAAGAATGCATTCGATGCTCTAGGACTCAAAGATCAACACCTCAAACCACACATACCTGGGGTTATGGGTTTGAGAGATCACTACATTAAGCCTGATGAAGCTATCGACCTCTTCTTTACAATAGGAAAAGGATCCGAAGCTAGTGTCGTGCAAGCAAAATTCATGGTTTTGAAGGATTCAATGGCATATAATGTCATTCTCAAACAAAATACCCTCAATGATATTTGTTTATTCATTTCAACAAAGTTTTCAATTATGAAGTATTTAACATTCGAAGGGCGGGTTGCAACCATTAGAGGAGATCAGGTAGCGGTTGTCAAATGTAACAATGTGAGTCTGACCCTAAGGGATAAAGCGAAGGAGTCCATGGGAAAATTTCTCGTGGACTTGGATTCTTGAGTTTAGGAGAAACCAAGGCCCAAGCCCAATGGAAATTTGGAAGAGTTTCAAATTGGGGATGATATGGAAAAATACACACTGATTAACAAAGACTTGCCCTATCCTCTGAAGTCGAAACTTCAATATTTCTTGAAAGGTAATGTTGATTTGTTTGCATGGGAACCATCCGATATGCCAGGTATTGATTCTGAGTTCATGTCTCATCGATTGGTAATTGACCCTACTCATAAGTCAGTTGCACAGCGTCGCAAGCTGTCGCAAGACCGAGATGACGAGGTCAAGAGACAAGTCCAAGGATTATTGAATGCTGGTTTTATTAGAGAACTCACATATTCAACATGGTTGTTGACGTTCGGGTTTTCTGCTAAATTAGAATTTTGTAAAAATATACTCGCGTTGCAAGTATAGTTTCTAAACCGACAGTGAATCCTTTCGTACAAAAGTTTTATTTGTCACTAAAGCAAACCCAATAAAAATAAATAACCGAAGTATTCAAACCTCGGGTCGTCTTCTCAAGGAATTGCAGGGAAGTATGATTTATTATTGGTTATGGAAAAGGTAGAATTTTTGGGTTTTTGAAATAAGGAGCAAGTAATTTAAATGACAAGGAAAATAAATTAATAATAATAAAATCTCTTGGCAAGGTATAAGAATTAAAATTTCTATCCTAGTTATCCTTATCAGGTGTGATGAGAATTGGATTTTAATCCCACTTAGTTGACCTTTACTGAACAAAGGAAAGTCAAGTGGACTGATTAATCTGGTCCTCAAGTCCTAGTCAATTCCTATGGAAAGACTAGCCTTAGAATGATCCAAATCACTCAGCAACTCCAATCTCAATCAACAGCTGAGTTTGATAACTCAAGTATTACCAATTACTTAACCAAAGCAAAAGGGAAAATAAATCTAAATTAAATTAAAAGAATCATAAATAGAATAAGACAACCATTAATCTGAAATACCTCAAATAATATTAAATAGAATATTCAAATCTTGACATGAAAAGGTTCATAAGCTAAATTGGAACATTAACAAGTAAAAGCATTGGAATAAATAAAAATAGAAGAGAAACATTAATTAAAGGAAATATTGAACCTGGCATTGAAGTAATAAAAATAAAAGGAATCCTAATCCTAAAACCTAAGAGAGAGGAGAGAACCTCTCTCTCTAAAAACTACATCTAAAACCTAAAAGTATGAATTATGAATGTTGTATATCGTCTCTCTGTTGTTGTTTGATTCCCCCATTCTCTGGCTTATATTCTGTGTTTCTGGATTTGGAATTGGGCCGAAAAGGGTCCAGAAATCGCTGGGGGCATTTTCTGCAGATTCTTGTACGTAGCGTCTGTCACGCGTTCGCGTGGGTCACGCGTTCGCGTCATCTGGGAGTTTTCCTTGTCACGCGTACACGTTATTTGCGTTCTGATCAAAGCACGCATCCGCGTCAGTCACGCGTTTGCGTTGATGCCATTTTGCGCTAGGAACGCGTTTGCGTCATCCATGCGTTCACGTCGCTGCCTTTTCTTCAAAACTCCATTTTTGTGCTTTCCTTCCATTTTTGTATGTTTCCTTTCTGTTCTTTAAGCCATTCCTGTCCTATGAGACCTGAAAATACTTAACACACAAATCACGGCATTGAATGGTAATAAAGGATAATTAAAATTAATATTTTTAAAGCATAGGAAATATGTTTTTCACATATATCATAAAATAAGGAAGGGAAAGTAAAACCATGCAATTCATATGAATAAGTGGGTGAAGAATTGATAAAAACACTCAATTTGAGCACAAGATGAATCATAAAATAGGGGTTTATCAACCTCTCCACACTTAAACAATAGCATGTCCTCATGCTAAATCCAAGAGAAAGGGTAAAGTTACAATGGTGGAATCTTATGCAATGCAATCTATTCTAAATGCAATCTACCTACATGAATCATGCAATTCTAATTATTATCCACCTATATATATAGAGCTTACATGTGGTTAATTTAGTTCATATTTTCAATGAATCATATAGCCAAGCCTATATCATCTTAAAGCATTTTCACAATTGAGTTGGATTAAAATATTTCACAAGCTTGCAAGACAGTTAAATAATTAAATCTGGATATATGGAGATGAACTATTGAACCCTCACAGGATTTTGTGTTTACTCTCTAGTCACTCAGTGTTTGGGGTTAATCACTCTATTCTTTTCAAGGTTGTAATGGGGCCAAGGTAAAGGTAAGGGTATATATATATATATAAGGCTAAGTGAGCTATAAGTTGAATCCTTAATTAGTCTAAGATCTCACCTAACATATACATACTCTTTCTATAATTAAAATTATGCTTAGCTTCCCATAATTTTTCCCACTGTGTCACATACTCACGTACCAATTTTATTCTTGATTTTACTTCCATGTGCATTGATTTCTCTACTAAACTCATTATTGGGGTAATTCTGTCCCTTATTTATTTAAAAAAGATTATTATTTTTTTATCTGAAATACAAACACAACATTTTCAATGCACATGGTGTTTTCATTTATTTTGGTTTCATATGAGTATGCTCCCAAAATTTTGATTATTTTATTAATTTAATCCTTTCCTATCAACCCATATTTCTACGTTTCCCCACACTTAGTGTGCATCACAATTTCTATCTTAAGCTAACCAAGGATTCAACTTGGGATTTTTAATTTATTTTTCTACTTAAGGCTAGTAATGTGGTTATAGAACAAGAGGGGATTAAAAGGCTCAAGGGAGCTAGCAAAGGTGATGTAGGAGGTAGGCTTATTTGGGATAAGTGAGGAGAAATTCAAATAACGGCCTCAATCATATGCGGGTATGTATCTATATTCTATATTGGACATATAAATTAAAACAAAGTAAAGATTACAAGCATAGAAAAGAAGTGCGAAACACACATGAATGAAATTTATGGTTGAATGTAACCATGCAATTAAGCTCAAAGACTTACGGGTTGTGTGTTCGTTGGCTCAAAAATTATATATCAGTTATGTATGTCATGCAAGTAGAAATCAAGAGTTCCCATTATTCTCAATGTGAATCTTAGGATGGCTCTTAAAAACTTAGTGTTCTTCTTTGAAGAAATGTTGTTAACTAACTCACATTTGTTGCTATATATATATATATATATATATATATATATATATATATATATAGTGTATGGATTGTTGTGATTCTATTATACTAAAGTCTCTAGTTTACTCTTTTTTTATTTCCAATTAATCCAAGCTATCGTATGCTAAAAGGGTAAACTAAACTAAGTAATCCATATATTCTATATCACAACTTAATAAGCTAAAAGTGCAACTAAACTAGATATCTAAGATAAATATATAAACCAAAGTGCGAAATGCAGAAATAAAATAAAAATACAGCAAAAGAAAAAATGTGCAAGTACTGGAAGATAAATAAGATAAAGTAAAATAAAAATACAGAAAAATAAGCAAAATAGGATAAAAAGAGAGTCTGAAAGGTGGTTCACCAAAATAAAGTTCGCCAGAGATGGCGACCTCCCCACACTTAAATAATAGCATCGTCCTCGATGCTCACTCAAGTTGGGTGTGAAGAAGTGTCATCTCCGGAAGGATGTGCAGTAGGTGTCTCTGTGGTGGTCTGAGGCTCTGCGGTCTGTATCAGTGTCGGAGGGTCTGCCTGCTGAAGTGGAGGCTCTGCCTGAAGAGGGATCTCGGGATCAGCCGATTGTATCTGATGGGGTTCCTCATGGTGTGGCGCAGCTTGCTCAGGTCCTGCCTGCTCAGCCTCTGCATGTGCCTCCTCCTCAAGATCATCCGCCTCCGCATCAGATGGCTCAGAAGCGGTGTCAGGCTTAGAGGGGATGTCGCTGCCGGATCGGATCATCAACTTTAAGTGCTCATAGCGTCTCTTGTTGCGACGCTCCATACGATCCAATCGTGCGAAGAGTCGGTACACGAGGTGATAAATAGGCTCTGAGGCAGGTGGGTCCGGCGAGGTTGGTGCGATGGCGGGGGTGTGGCGCGGCGGGGCTGGTTGGTGGTGGCAGAGGGTGGCTGATGAGCGGATATTTTATACGCTTTTTGGGGTTAATTTCATATAGTTTTTAGTGTGTTTTAGTTAGTCTTTAGTTTATTTTTAGTAGTTTCTAGGCAAAATTCATATTTCTAGACTTTACTATGAGTTTGTGTATTTTTCTGTAATTTCAGGTATTTTCTGGCTGAAATTGAGGGAGCTGAGCAAAAATCTGATTCAGGCTGAAAAAGGACTGCTGATGCTGTTGGATTCTGACCTCCCTGCACTCAAAATGAATTTTCTGGAGCTACAGAACTCCAAATGACGCGCTTCCAATTGCGTTGGAAAGTAGACATCCAGGGCTTTCCATCAATATATAATAGTCCATACTTTTCTTAAAGATAGAGGACGTAAACTGGCGTTCAACGCCAGTTCCATGCTGCTGTCTGGCGTCCAGCGCCAGAAACAAGTTACAAAGTGGAGTTCAACGCCAGAAACAGGTTACAGCCTGGCGTTGAACGCCCAAAATAGCCCAAGCACGTGAGAAGCTTTAGTCTCAGCCCCAGCACACACCAAGTGGGTCCCAGAAGTGGATTTCTGCACTATCTATCATAGTCTACTCATTTTCTGTAAACCTAGGTTACTAGTTTAGTATTTAAACAACTTTTAGAGACTTGTTTTGCACCTTATGATATTTTAGATCTGAACTTTGTACTCTTTGACAGCATGAGTCTCTAAACTCCATTATTGGGGGTGAGGAGCTCTGCTGTGTTTCGATGAATTAATGCAACTATTTCTGTTTTCTATTCAAACACGCTTGTTTCTATCTAAGATATTTATTCGCACTTCAATATGATGGATGTGATGATCCGTGACACTCATCATCATCCTCAATCTATGAACGCGTGCCTGACAACCACCTCTGTTCTACCTTCGATTGAATGAACATCTCTTGGATTCCTTAATCAGAATCTTCGTGGTATAAGCTAGAATCCATTGGCAGCATTCATGAGAATTCGGAAAGTCTAAACCTTGTCTGTGGTATTCCGAGTAGGATTCAGGGATTGAATGACTGTGACGAGCTTCAAACTCACAAGGGCTGGGCGTAGTGACAGACGCAAAAGGATCAATGGATCCTATTCCAGCATGAGTGGGAACCGACAGATGATTAGCCGTGTGGTGACAGCGCACCTAGACCTTTTTCACTGAGAGGACGGATGGTAGCCATTGACAACAGTGATCCACCAACACACAGCTTGCCATAGGAAGAACCTTGCATGCGTGAAGAAGAAGACAGGGAGAAAGCAGAGATTCAGAAGACAAAGCATCTCCGAAACTCCAACATATTCTCCACTACTGCAGAACAAGTATTTAATCCATGCTCTTTTATTCTTCGAAATTCATACTGATAATTATAATTGATTTCCTGACTAAGATTTACAAGATAACCATAGATTGCTTCAAACCAACAATCTCCGTGGGATTCAACCCTTACTCACGTAAGGTATTACTTGGACGACCCAGTGCATTTGCTGGTTAGTTGTGCGGAATTACATATTGTGAAGTAATTTTCGTGCACCAGTGGCGCGGTGGTAGGGAAGAGGGAGAGTGTAGAGGGGAGGAGAGGGTGCTTTTTTGGGACGCGAAGGGGTTGGGTTTCGCGTGGGTTGGGGGTTAGTGTATTTAAGTCCACGCGAACGCGTGGGTCACGCGGTCGCGTGATTCAGGCGAAAAGGGCTATGAAGCGAGCGCGTCATTGACGCGATCGCATGATTGTGGGATAATGAAAGTGACGCGTACGCGTGGGGCACACGTATGCGTCGCTCAGAATTGTGCTAAACGCACAATTCCAGCGTTGTTTTGGCGCAACTTTCTGTTTCCAATAGGGTCCATAAAATCTATGCGACGCGTACGCGTCGCTCACGCTTTCGCGTGGGGGTGTGTAGTGCAAGTGACGCGTTGGCGTCAGGGATGCGAACGCGTGGGTCAATTTATGCTAAACGCACACTAGCTGCATGATTCCAGCCCAACTTTCTGGGTGTTGGATCTTTACGCCGATTTCTAATCGTCGCCCACGCGTGGCCTGCGTGCTCGCGTTGGGTGATTTTTTTTTGCTAATGTGGATGCTATGAATAATTCCAGGTTCAATGGAAATAGAATAAAATAAAACTCAAAAACAAACAAAACAAAATAAAATTGAAATTGAAAAAGGAACGATCAAACCATGGTGGGTTGTCTCCCACCTAGCACTTTTAGTTAAAGTCCTTAAGTTGGACAATTGATGAGCTTCCTGCTATGGTGGCTTGTGCTTGAATTCATCCAAAAATCTATACCACTGTTTAGAATGCCAATAGCCTCCGGGGTCCCAAACTAGGCATGTAAAGCCCTTGAGCAATTTCAAACAGGTTTTCAGGCTCCTGGGGTGCTGAATATTAGAATAGATTCCAAGATCCCAAACCTTGCTTTTATATCCGCCTTTGTCTCGATCTATACTTTTCCAGCCGGGCGGTTTGGAAGTTGTATTCTCACCAAGACGACCAAACATCTTCCGAGACCCATTCAATCGAACTCGAAACCAATCCTTACACTTCAAAGTGAAGCGTGGAACCTCATTGAATCTTGCATACCAGCTCTGAGCACGAACCATTTCCCTTTTACTCTTAAAGCTGCAAAGAGCTCTAAGCTGGCCATCTGTTTCAAGCAAACCATATTCAAGTGGAAAAGTAAAGAAAAAGGCTAAGAATTTTACCCACTTGAATTCTGTATTGGGCGGTAATGGCCTTGAAAAAGGTGTTTCCAGTGGTTTTGCAAGCTCTACTCCCTTGTGTTCTTCTGTGAATTCCTCCACTTCTTTGCAAACTTCTTCAAATTCAACCACGTCTTGATCCAAGCCTTCGATATCTTCCTCATCACTCAAGTCATAAGTTGGAGGTTGAGAAAAATCTACCTCAGCATCATCTTCCTATTCACTTAGAAAAGATTCTTCCATCTCAAAGAATTTACTTGCGGATGCAAGTTCATCACTAGGAGAACTTGACTCGTGATTATCACTATCAAGGAAACTTGCTTCTTGGGTTGTTCCATCCAGTTCTTCATAAGACACCTGCCTTGGGGGCTGTGCACTATCCTCCTTAGCATCAATTGCAAATTCCTTGACGGAATTCTCCACAATTCTGGATTTCCATGGAGGTTCAACATCTCCTAAGTCTTCAACCAATTCTTCTTCTTTGAAATTTCAGCTTCCTCCACTTGTTCCAGTATAAAATCATGCTCCTTACTATCCATTGGAGTTTCTAGTATCTCCTTCATGCTGCGTTCTTCATTAGATTGCCCACATGAAGCCGTGGGGGTTCTTTGAGTGTCCGAACGTCGGGAAGGTAATCGATTTATCGCTTGATTCAATTGGTGAAAGGTTGAATGAAATTTTTCCACTGTTTTCTTGAGACGCTCCCTTGATTCTTGGGGTGATGGATATGGACATGGTGCATAGGGAAGTGGTGGTTCTTGGGAGTAATTGGGTTGGAATTGGGGTGGATAAGGGTTGGGGTCATATGGAGGTGAATGATGGTAGTTGGCTTGTGAGTGTGGTGGTTCAAAGCTGTGTTGAGGAGGTGGTTCATAGGCATATGACAGGGCTTGTCGGTAATTACAAGGGGGTCCACCATATCTATCATCTTGGTATGCACCTCGGAATGGTTTTTGACCATAGTAATTTGGTGGGTGTTGGTTGTCACGAAGGGGTCTACCATAACTATTGTCTTGACATGCATTATGGAATGGTCGTGGTCAATGGTATCTTGGAGGGTGTTGTTGCCTGAAGGGTTGATCAGATCCTCGTGGCTCCGTCCATCTCTGATTGTTTTGACCTTGATGCATGTTCCTGTTATAGCTTCCATTCCTTTCAACAACATTAGAACCAAACTCAAAGCGACGGGGGTGAGAACTCATAATAGCTAATAAAAATTAAAAACAAAAATAAAAACAAATAAACAAGTAGAAGAAAATATTTACAATAACCAATAATAAGGCACATAGTTGTAATTCCCCGGCAACGGCGCCATTTTGACGTTCGGGTTTTCTGCTAATTTAGAATTTTGTAAAAATATACTCGCATTGCAAGTATAGTTTCTAAACCGACAGAGAATCCTTTCGTACAAAGTTTTGTTTGTCACTAAAGCAAACCCAATAAAAATAAATAACCGAAGTATTCAAACCTCGGGTCGTCTTCTCAAGAAATTGCAGGGAAGTATGATTTATTATTGGTTATGGAAAAGGTAGAATTTTTGGGTTTTTGAAATAAGGAGCAAGTAATTTAAATGACAAGGAAAATAAATTAATAATAATAAAATCTTTTGGCAAGGTATAAGAATTGGAATTTCTATCCTAGTTATCCTTATCAGGTATGATGAGAATTAGATTTTAATCCCACTTAGTTGACCTTTACTGAACAAAGGAAAGTCAAGTGGACTGATTAATCTGGTCCTCAAGTCCTAGTCAATTCCTGTGGAAAGACTAGCCTTAGAATGATCCAAATCACTCAGCAACTCCAATTTCAATCAACAGCTGAGTTTGATAACTCAAGTGTTACCAATTACTTAACCAAAGCAAAAGGGAAAATAAATCTAAATTAAATTGAAAGCATCATAAATAGAATAAGACAACCATTAATCTGAAATACCTCAAATAATATTAAATAGAATATTCAAATCTTGACATGAAAAGGTTCATAGGTTAAATTGGAACATTAACAAGTAAAAGCATTGAAATAAATAAAAATAGAAGAGAAATATTAATTAAAGGAAATATTGAACCTGGAATTGAAGTAATAAAAATAAAAAGAATCCTAATCCTAAAACCTAAGAGAGAGGAGAGAACCTAAAAGTGTGAATTATGAATGTTGTATATCGTCTCTCTGTTGTTGTTTGATTCCTCCATTCTCTGGCTTATATTCTGTGTTTCTGGATTTGGAATTGGGCCGAAAAAGGGTCCAGAAATCGCTGGGGGCGTTTTCTGCAGATTCTTGTACGTGGCGTCTGTCACGCGTTCGCGTGGGTCACGTGTTCGCGTTATCTGGGAGTTTTTCTTGTCACGCATAATCGTCAGTTATGCATACGCGTCATTTGTGTTCTGCTCAAAGCACGCGTCCGCGTCAGTCACGCGTTTCCGTCGATGCCATTTTGCGCTAGGCACGCGTTCGCGTCATCCATGCGTTCGCGTCGCTGCCTATTCTTCAAAACTCCATTTTTGTGCTTTCCTTCCATTTTTGTATGTTTCCTTTCTGTTATTTAAGCCATTCCTGCCATATGAGACCTGAAAATACTTAACACACAAATCACGGCATCGAATGATAATAAAGGATAATTAAAATTAATATTTTTAAAGCATAGGAAACATGTTTTTCACATATATCATAAAATCAGGAAGGGAAAGTAAAACCATGCAATTAATATGAAAAAGTGGGTGAAGAATTGATAAAAATACTCAATTTGAGCACAAGATGAATCATAAAATAGGGGTTTATCAGTTGTCAATGTTGTAATGGTAACAAAGTCTAACGGAAAGTGGCAAATGTGTGTAGATTAGACTGACCTAAATAAAGCCTGCCTTAAAGACTATTTTCTTCTTCCAAACGTTGATAGTATGGATTGATTCTTCATCTGGTTATCAGATATTAAGTTTTTTAGATACATATAGCAGTTATAACCAAATTTCGATATACCGACTAGATGAGGATAAAATTGCTTTTATTACTTCGGAAGGAATTTACTGTTACATTGTAGTGCCATTTGATTTGAAAAATACAGGTGCCACTTACAAGAGATTGATAGCCAAAGTGTTCAAGGAGCAAGTTGGAAGGAATTTAGAGGTTTATATTGACAATATGTTAATAAAAACCAAAACAGATACCAACTTGATTAATCATCTGCAAGAAACCTTCCATTCTCTCCAACTTCACAAGATGAGATTGAACCCAGCCAAGTGCGCATTTAGGGTGTGGGGAAGGAATTTTCTTGGATTTATGGTAACCCAGAGAGGTATTAAAGCTAATCTTGAAAAATACCAAACCATTTTAGATATGTCAATCCCCAAAAACCTCAAAGAGGTACAGAAGCTTACAAGTCGCCTGGCTGCTTTATCAAGACTTTTAGGGGCCTCTGCGGAAAAGGCAAAGCCTTCCTTCAATTTAATGAGGAAAGGAGTTTCTTTTGTGTGGATGAAGGAATGTGAGGATGCTTTCACACACTTCAAAACTTTGTTATCCTCTCCTCTCATTCTGGCAAAGTCGAAACCTGAGAAACCTTTGTATTTATATTTATCTGTAACTAATGAATCTATTGTTTCAGCTTTAATATTGAAAGGAGAAAGCAAACAACAATGACATGTGTACTTTATTAATAGGGTCCTCCAGGGGTCTGAAGTAAGGTACTCAAAGTTGGAAAAACTAGCTTTTGCCTTGTAATGTTGGCACGTTGGTTAAGGCAATATTTCCTAAGTTACTTAATAATTGTGCGAACCGACCGACTGATAAAAAAAGTTTTGCAAAAACCAGATCTGGCAGGTCGAATGATGAGCTGGTCCATAGAGTTATCAAAATTTGATATACAATACAAACCATGCTCTGCTATAAAAGTGCAAACAATGCTAGATTTTTTGGCTGAGATGACCTATTCTGCTCCTGAATTCTTGACCTGGGAACTCCATGTGGATGGGGCTTCAAATACAAAATTCGGAGGCACAAGAATCATCCTGACTAAGGGAGATGATTCTGTCATCGAAGCCTCCATTAAATTTAATTTTCTAATTTCAAACAATCAAGCTGAGTATGAAGCTATGATTGCGGGATTGGTGTTAGTAAGTCGGGACAATGGAGATCACGGTGTTCAGTGATACCCAAATTGTAACCACCCAAGTTAATAGTAAGTATCAAGCACATGACCCACTCTTACAACTATATCTTAAGAAGGTACAAATAGAAATCTCAAATTTTAAATCATTTTGCATTAAGCATGTGCCCCAAGAACAAAACACACGAGCTGATGTTCTGTCAAAGTTGGCCAGCACTAAGTCAGGTGGTGGTAACTGAAGTTTAATTCAATAAGTACTCTTGGAACCATCCATGGGTATTCATAATGTTAAGATATTCCATGTAAGGGACAATACTACCTGGCTAGATCCCATATGCATGTACCTAAAACATGGAATTCTCCCAGATGATCCAAAAGAAGCCATGATCAATGCACAATTATATAAAAGGGGCGTTTCACAACCTCTACTTAAATGTCTCAAACTTGAACAAATAAATTGTGTTGCAGGAAGTACATGAAGGGTGTTACAGGCACCACGTGGGAGGAAGGTCACTAGCCCAGAAGGTCATAAGGGCAGGATACTATTGGCCCACAATCATAAAAGACGCAATGGTTTTCATCAAAAGGTTCTTAAAGTGCCAAGTTCATGGCAATCTTCACCAATCTCAACCACAGGCTAATCTTTGGGAGTTCTTGAGCGGCTTTGGTATACACTAAATGTTCGTGTCAGTGGAACACCCACAGGCTGATAGGCAATTTAAGGCCGCGAATAAAGTGATACTTCAAGGATTAAAAAAAAAGATTAAATGGCTTCCCGAGATCATGGGCTGATGAGTTGTGGATGGTGCTATGGTCTTATCGCACTACACCTCAATCTTCCACAGGGAAAATGCCATTCTGACTTACTGATAAATTCATATTTGATGATAAATTTTAGTTTGAATTAGATGGATTTCATCATATAAACTCAAACTTAATAACCAAAATAGCATACTTTTATGATTTCTCCCTAATTTGGACATAAATGTGAAAACATGCATTTTTCTGCTTAAATTGAGCATTTTAATTTCACTTTTATTCCATTCGATACTGTGATATATTTTGTGAGTGATTTCAGGTCCATTAGGCAAGAATGGTTTGGTAGAAGTAGAAGAAAGCATGTAAGAAGGGAGAACACATGAAGAAAAACAAGGAGAAGCACACAGTCAAGTGTGCGTACGCACAAGTGCAAAAACTAGCAAGTGTGTGTACGCACAGGTACCAGCGCGTAACATCATTAATGAGGCACATGGCTCAAAATTTTGGGGGCCTTTTGGCCCAGTTTTGAACGTGCTGAAGCTGAAATCGAGTGCTATATGAAGGGGACTTCATTCCTTATCAAGGCATTAGGTTAGATTAGATTAGAAAACATTATTAGGAGTAGGAGTAGGTAGTGTAGAATTGCTCTCTTAGGATTTTTCTTAATTTTCATTGTATAAGTTTTGATCTTGGATTTTGCTCACCTTCATTGTAAGTACTCTTTAATTTCTTCTTTAATTTCACTACTCTTGCTACTTTGTTTTATGGTTCAAGTTATTTTGTTAATATATGCAATTTTAGTTTCTTGAATCTTTTGTCTATGAATTTAATGTTTTACGCTTTATATATGCTTGGTTGAATGGTTATTGTTGATTTTGTGAATAGTTTGGTTATAGTTTTTATTTTCCTTTGCAATGGTTATAGTTTTCATTTTCCTTTGCAATTTTTTATGTTTTAGTTTTATGCCCACCAAGTATTTGTGAAAATACCACTTGGTAATTTTGAGTAGCTTTTCACACCTTGGCTTGGGAAATGAGTTCCTAGGATACTAGAGTCATAATGTCTGATATTTAGTGGTAATTCTTGGGTAGTTAGTTGACTCTTATTTCCATTGACGCTAGCTTTTTACTAAGAAATTAGTAAGTTAGCTAGGACTTATGGATTAAGGTCAATGATACTTGCTTGACTTACTCCTCGATGTTAGGGGTTGACGAAGTGAGATTGACTCATTATAGTTTCCATAGTTGTAGTTATGACGATGATAGGATTCCTTAATTCTCATTTCCAAGTCAAGACTCTTTATGTATTTACAGCATTTTCATTAGTTTTGACCTCATTTCCCTTTTAGTTGCATTAATATCCTTTTTTATCATTTCTTAGTTATTTTATTTCTTAAGTCTTTTAATTTTCCATTTTATACTTGAAACCCCCCTTTTCCTCACAATCAAAAGAGTGACACCCTAATTGCATTCCTAGGGAGAACGACCCAAAGTTGAATTACTCTCGGTTATATTTTAATTTGAAAATTAAACTTTGATGGTGGGAGTTAGTTGTTGATTTAGGCTATACTTGCAACGAAGAAATTCTATTTTGTGAAATTCTAGATCAACATAAACTCTTCGCATCAAGGTTTTGGCGCCGTTGCCGGGGAATGTAATTGGTGTCATGTTTTTGGTTGTTGTGAATATGTCCATAGTGTAAATAGCTTACTTTTTGGTTATTTGGTTGTTTTTGTTAATATTTAGGTTCTTGTTTTTCTTGTTTATTGATGTCTTTTGATTTTATTTTCTACTTTCTCTATGAGCTATCACCCTTGTTGCTTGGAGTTTGGATGTGATTGTATTGTAGGTGATGCCAAGGCATCATAGGCTAGTTTCACTAGCATTTTTCTGTTAGTTTTAGTTGTTTTATGCATTTTCTCGAGCTTAAAGTAACCAAAAATGGTTAAATGAAGAACAAAGTAATGAACCATCCAAACAATATGATTTTGATGCAAATTCCATGAGTTTTAGTTATATTACTTAAATGCTATGAATGAAAGATTTCTCATGAAATTTTGCAAGACTTTGATGCAATTGTTTGGATGATTTCAGGGAAGAAGAGGCTAAGCAAGGAAGCAACAAAATCAATAAAGGAAGCTTGAATATCACATGTGGAGTTTAAGTTCCAGTTTAAGCCTAAACTGGAGCTTAAACGCCAAAATCATGAAGGATAAGAAATGCTGGGATTGAAGTTTAACCTCCAGTTTGACCTCAAACTGGAGGTTAAACGCCAGAATGAAAAGCCTCACTTAAGGAGCATTCCACGTTTAACCTCCAGTTTGACCTCAAACTGGAGGTTAAACGCCAGAATGAGTATGCCACCCAGGGAGGAGTTCCACGTTTAACCTCCAGTTTGACCTCAAACTGGAGGTTAAACGCCAGAACCAGGAAGAGTACCAGGGAGCCATTCCACGTTTAAGCTCCAGTTTGACTCAAACTGGAGCTTAAACGTGTTCGATAGCTTTTCTACTCCAGGGTTGCTCTCTCCATCTCCACGTTTAACCTCCAGTTTGACCTCAAACTGGAGGTTAAACGTGTTCGACACCTCCAGGGCCACCATTCCAAGCTTCCACGTTTAACCTCCAGTTTGACCTCAAACTGGAGGTTAAACGTGTTCGACCTCCAGTATGCCTCCACCCTTTTCCACGTTTAACCTCCAGTTTGACCTCAAACTGGAGGTTAAACGTGTTCGACCTCCAGGGCTGCCTTTCCTATCTCCACGTTTAAGCTTCAGTTTAACCTTAAACTGAAGCTTAAACGTGTTCGACTACATGACTCTCCAGGGCTACCTTCTTCCATTTCCACGTTTAAGCTTCAGTTTAACCTTAACTGAAGCTTAAACGTGCTTCTACAAAAGGCCTCACTGGAAGTGTCTGGCGTTTAAGCTGCAGTTTAAGCTTAAACTACAACTTAAACGCCACTCTTGGAAAAGGTTTCTGGGCCAAAAATATTGAGATTTAAGTTAGTCTTTGAGCACAAATATTAACTTAAACTTACTTTGGTATGAAACCCAATTGAATATCATGGTTTATGGGATTGGGCCTGAAGGATTGATGAGTTTGAAATCTCAATTTATTGAGTCATGTGTCATTATTTGATTATCACTAAATTGGCTCAATAAATGTTACAGGATTTGGATCAACAACCTCATCAAGGTTATGGATCATAAACCCAAGGCAAAAGGAAAGCAAGGAGAGGCCTCAAAGCCCAAGAAGCACAACTGAAGCTCAATATAGAAAGTGTATAAATAGGATAGAAGTTAAGTTAGAGGGATTTTTACTTTCACTTTTAGCTAGTTTTCCTTTTCTTTGTAATTGAATTCAGAGCTATGATTCACTAAACCCCCTTTCATTGGGTTAGGGAGCTCTATTGTAATTCAATGAATCAATAATAGTTTATCTTCTTCTTCAATCTTTTCTCTTGAATTTTGTTAGAAAGCTTCTCGATCTAATTCCATTGAGTAGTTGTCTTGGGAAAGAAACTACTCATACTTGGAATCCTTCGGAGCCTTGGGAAAGGAATGGAGGATTCATGCTAGAGAAGCTTTCTCACAGTGGATTGGATTGGGGTTTGGATGGATATTGTGACATGTAATCCTACCAAATTGTGGTTCATGAAATTGTGTGGTATAATCAGTGATCAAGCATCATCTCTTCTTATGAACATTTAAACCAAGGGATTGGGAATTTGTTTGTTTTTAGAGAGCATTGGTGAGCCAAGGAATTGGGATCCAATCATATAAGATTGCCAAGCAAAATTCAATGAATGCATTGGTTGAAGAAGAGATTTACATGTTTTGATTCGGAGATTTCAATATCTCCTAAACCCAATGAATTCCCCATTTCTGATTTCCACTTTCTCTTTACATTCTGCAATTCAATTCTTGCAATCATCCCCATTCCCTTGTAATTTCAGCAATTTACATTCTGCTCTTTAATTCATGCAATTTAAGATTCAGCCATTTAATTTTCTTGTCATTTACTTTTCCCGCCAATTTTACATTCCGCAATTCTCATCTCAAATCTTGATTCCGCTCAACTAGAACACACTTCTAATCCGAATTGCTCACTCAACCAATCCTTGTGGGATTCGACCTCACTCTATTGTGAGTTTTTACTTGACAACGATAACCGGTGCACTTGCCGGAAGGAATTTTGCCGATCGTGCAATTTCCTAAATCGTAGCATAACACGTTTATGCGCATCAAGTTTATGGCGCCGTTGCCGGGGATTGGTTTTCGATTGACAATTCTCAAATTGGAAGCTAACTAGATTGAGCAATTTTCTCTTGCTTTGTTAATTCTGTTCAAGATACTTGTTGAATTTTAATTCCTGCACTTGGTTACATGCTTTCCTTCTTTATGCCTTTAAACTCATGCAACTAACTCACTGACTCACTAACTGTTTGAATTAATTCCTCAATTGAGCTAACCATACTCTTCCATTAACCAAGAGTATTTCACTTGTTTGTGTTTGAGCTGTGTTCTTGTATGACAGGTAGGAGAGGAGAGACATCAACTCCTCCATATACCGAACCAGAGAGGACCCTTCATAGACTTAGAAGGGAAGCAAGAGGGAAGAGAGTAGTGGGAGAAAAGGAATCTGAAGGAGAATCTGAGGACAATTTTGAGGAAGCTTTAGATCTCAACATGGATAGAGAAGTTCACAACCATGAGAGAGCTGATGGAAACGATGCCATCCCTGAGAGGAGGGTTCTTAGTTCATACATAAACCCAACCTCTGGGAATTGTGGTAGTAGCATCCAGAAACCACCCATTCAGGCCAACAATTTTGAGCTCAAGCCACAGCTAATATCACTGGTGGAAAATCATTGTTCCTTTGGAGGAAGTGCTAATGAAGACCCAAACCAACATCTCACAAAATTCCTGAGAATTTGTGACACTGTGAAGTCCAATGGAGTCCAGGAAGATGCCTATAAACTGCTCTTGTTCCCATTTTCACTTAGGGACAAAGCAGCTAAGTGGCTGGAATCATTCCCAAGGGGGAGTCTAACAACATGGGATGAGGTGGAAAGCAAGTTTCTGGCACGTTTCTACCCTCCACAAAAGGTCAATAGGCTTCGATCTGAGGTTCAGACTTTTAGACAATAAGATGGTGAAACTCTCTACGAGGCATGGGAGAGATTCAAGGACTTGACAAGGAAATGCCCACCAAACATGTTCCATGATTGGGTGCAATTGCACATCTTCTATGATGGGCTTTCCTATGAATCAAGGAGGGCTGTAGACCATTCATCAGGAGGTTCATTGAACAGGAAAAAGACTGTGGAAGAAGCCATTGAAGTGATCGAGACAGTGGCTGAGAATGAGTACTACTATGCATCAGAAAGACACAACACTAAGGGAGTCATGGAGCTGAACCATGTTGATACAATTCTAGCCCAAAACAAGGTGTTTGCCAAGCAACTAGCAGAGCTTACCAGGCAATTAGAAACAAAGCAAGTGGCTGCAATACACACACAAGATCAAGAGGAAGTAGGCATTGAAGGAGGTGATTGGGATGAGGCTAACTATGTGGGAAACCAACAAAGGCAATCATATGATCCACATTCCAACACTTACAACCCAGGCTGGAGAAACCACCCAAACTTTGGGTGGGGAAACCAACAAACCCAACCACAAAACCACAAACCTTACAACCACAACCAACAAAACAATTCCACATACCAAAACTCCAACCAAAGATCATACCAAGCCACACAAAACACTTACCCCCAATCATCATATCATGGCCAAGATAATCAACATACCCAACCTAATCCGAACCAACAATTTCAAGATCAATTAAACCGAATAGAAGGAATTATGGCAACCATGAGTCAAGACATCATTGAACTGAAGAGCTTCAGGGATGATGTGAGAACTACCTTAAGAAACCATGGTAAAAAACTCAAAAGGATGGAATCTCAAGTAGGAGAGCTATCTCAACAGGCACCCAAATCAACTGCAGTGTTCCCTAGTGACACAGAAAAGAATCCTAAAGGGGAACAAAAGAGAGTAAGATGGGAAGAGTGCAAAGCCATCACCATAATGAAGGAAGTCTCAGAAGAAGAAGGAATCAGGCCCTCAGAGCAGGAACCAGAAATCTTGAAGGAAGGTGTGGAAGAAGTTAAGCAAGAAGGTGGAACTGAGCAAGCCAAGGAACTACAAAAAGGCATGATGGAAATATACCAACCAAAAGCACCATTTCCTGAGAGGTTAGGAGGAGGTGAAAAAAGGAAAACCTACTCAAGGTTTCTAGAGACATTTAACTCTCTTCATGTCAATATTCCCTTTCTTGAGATTCTTCATCAAATGCCCACACACATCAAGTATTTAAAGGAATTGTTAAGCAAAAAAAGAGTTTTGAAGGGAGGACAAACAGTAACAATGAACAAAGAATGCAGTGCTCTCATCAAGAAGGACACACTCTCTAAGAAAACGGACCCAGGAAGTTTTCATATCCCTTGCATCATAGGAGAAACAAAAATTGACAGAGGATTCTGTGATCTAGGAGCTAGCATAAATGTGATGCCTCTAACTCTTATGAAGAGGCTACAACTGAATGAGGTGAGATCCACTGATGTAATCATATAACTGGCTGACAAAACTCAGAAGCAAGCTGAAGGGGTAGTTGAAAATGTGCTGGTGAAAGTGGGGGATTATTATTTCCCCACAGACTTTGTCATTGTGGACATGGAGGAAAGCTACTTACACCCTATCATTCTGGGCAGACCATTTCTAGCCACTACTAGAGCACTCATAGATGTAGAACAAGGAGAGCTAATTCTGAGAATACATGATGAACAGCTCACTTTCAAAGTCTTCAAACCTGCATCTGAGCCTGAACCAGAACCTGAAAAGCCTAAAGATGATAGTAGCCATCCGTGTTTGGAGGAAAGTAATCCAGCAGCTGAGACTCTAAAACAGTCATTGGAAGGCAAACAAGAGTTGCAAGAGTTAGAGCCACAAGAATCAGTGGAAACAGATCAGAAGGATCCTCCTGACATAAAGGTCAATGAAGAAATCCTCAAGAGAAAGGGAAGAGTGATAGGGAGATTGCCAAGAGGATGGAGAAACAAGAAAATTCCCACTGAAGGTTTTTCTCCGGGAGATAACGTGATATCAAGTCATTATCTGCCAATCCCACCTGGCCTCAAAACCATTCCTTCCCAGCTCCCTCAAGTGTTCACAATCAGGAAAGTTCTTTCTATGGAACATTTAGAGGTCATGAATGAATCAAGTGGGGACGTTTTCATAGTGAGAGGAGAGGACGTCAAGCACTACAATCCACCCTAACAAGGGACAACCGTCAAGCTAGTGACGTTAAAGAAGCGCTTCATGGGAGGCAACCCATGTTTTTAGTATCCTTAATCTTTAGTGTTTTGTTTTACATCTAATAAAGCATGGTTTCTTATGCATGAACTTGAATCCTCAGGACAACTATTGATTAAGTGCACTAAACCTTGCATGTAAATTACGATGGGTCTCTAAGTTTGGTGTGCTTGATGGCACTCCCAAATCTTACTCGAATTGAATTCCATCTTTCATTCAAGGTGCACAACCAAACATTAAGTTTGGTGTTCTTTTTGAACACAGTTTATGAAAAGCAAGAAGTTCCTCTGGATTTCAAAATTCATGACAAGTATACCATTCACATGTTTTAATACTTTGGTTTCAATTACTTAGGTTAGTCACTTTGTTTAGAATCAAAGAGCCAAGGTGACTATGATTTATTAGAATTATGCACACTCATTAAGGACAACCAATATGGATTTCATGTCATCAGGAGACTTAACCAAACACTAAGTTTGGTGTCCAAATAATAAGTGTGCATACATGTAGAAGTCACGGCTATAAGCTCATAAAGACAAGCATTGATTTACATGTGCAAATACTATTCATAATTCACATGGACCGAAAAATGATAGCAAATTTGTTTGTTTGTGCAGGTACAAAAGAAAAGACAAAAATGGAGGAAAAAGACAAAGGGAGGTACGTGCTTGGTCAAAAAGAAAATTCACAAATCTTTGAAACTAACACATGGGAAAAGGAAGTTTTGCAAGAAAAGAAAGCTACATGTACAACCTAATGCATCCAGAATACTTCCAAGAAAATGAAAAGCCAATCGTCCTTATCTACAATTCATATATTTACCATCAAGCCACCCTTCACAAACCACCCTAGCCGTTCATTTTTCACTCTTGGGCACTATAAAGAACCACTTGGGGAACGAGTCCCACACCACCAATTCTCCTTCATACACATTTTCCTTCATCACAGCATAACTATCTCTTGCCGAAAACAACCTCACCACACCTCCAACAACACTTCTTGCTTCACCTTGTCAACTTTAGCTTGTCACTTACCAAAACTAAAAAAAAAACCAATGGCAGCTTCATCTAGCCACAAAAGAAGAAAAGACAAGCAGCCAATGGAGGAAAACAGGGAATTCGATGCATGGAGATACAGATCAGTGTTCCATGAGATTCAAGCCGAATGGATGAGACCTAAAACGGTACTAGCTGAGGTTCCCTTTGACCTTGAAAAGGATGAGTTCCCAGGTGTTTGGGAAAAGATCAAAAAGAGGAAGTGGGAGCTCCTAACTAAGCCAATCACTAGAATCAACATCAACTTGGTGAAAGAGTTTTATGCAAATGCAGTAAGGGAGGATCAAACCAAGAACCCCACATACAAAAGCTATGTGAGAGGGGTGGAAGTTGACTTCAGTCCTAAAGCAATCATGAAAACTCTTGGCCTGAAAAACATACATTTCAGCCAAGCAAGTTATGAAGAAAGGATGATAGGAGAACCTGACTATACAACTATTGCTGAAGACCTTTGTGCCATCAGAGCTGAATGGGTGAGAAAAACAAGAGGGGCTCCAAGAGTCTTGAGAAGGGGAGACCTAACACCTGAAGCTAAAGGGTGGTATGCAATAGTTAGGAGATCCATCCTACCCACTGCAAACTCTTCAGAAATAGTCCCTAAAAGAGCCATCTTGCTACATTGCATTATGGTTGGAGGAGAGATCAAAGTTCATAAACTCATTGCTGAACAGATACAAGAGTTTAGTGAGAAAAGTGACCCTGAATCCTGGCTCCACTTCCCTAGCACTATCATTAGACTATGCATCGATGCCCAAGTACCACTTGAGGATGAAAGACCTAATTGGCTATATCCTGGACTGGCCATAACTGCGCACAGAATGACTCTTGGCCCAACTCCTCCAAGACATACAAGAAGAAGAAATGAAGAAGGGCAACAAGTGGAAGCCGAGCAAGAAGCAGAACAAGAAAGACAGGAAGGAGAAGATAGAGAAGAAGAGCAAGAAGAGCGAGCAACTCCTGAAAGAAGACAACGAATTCCCAGAGACCCCATGGATATGAGCAGAATGCAGGAAATCATGGAAGGAATGTCTCAACAATACATGAGGTCTCAGGAGAGACAAGAGGACTTTCATCTAAAAATGATGGATATGCAAAGGAACTTTGAATCAAGATTCTTCGATCTGCAAAGGGAACAAAATTTACACTTACAGGAATCCTTCAGCCACATATGCCAACACCAAGATACCAATGTCTTGGCAATCAAGGAAGCCACCACTTTACAGAATGCAAGATACTCAGTCCAAGCTGATTACAACATCAGTTCGCAAATCAAGCTTAACTACATAGGGGAACATCTACACAAGATGGACCCAGCATTCCCAGCTTATGATGAGTATTTCAAAGGGAGGAAAGAAGGAGAAATAAACAAGGCAATGATCCTTGAAAAAGGAGTGGAAGAAACGATGAAAAAAGCTGGATTCTGGAAAAAGCTCATAAGAAAAGACAAGGGAGGCACAAGTGGTCAAAAAGAGGCAGGAAGCAAGAAGAAGCAGGATCCCAAGAATTAAGAAGAACCAAGCAATAAATAAGAGGTGGTCTCGTTCCTTAATAATCAAATGATAATTGGTGAATTGTCTTTATGAACGTGTTTTCATCATAAGTCATTTAAGTGTTATGTGGAGTTTTTTTTATGAGTCGTTTTTTTTAGTATGTGTGTTTGTTAATTGCTTTGAATAAAGTGAATGCCTAGATGTTTGGATATAACTTCACCTTCTTAAACAAGTGCGTGCCATGCTTGTTCTGTTTCCAAAAATAAAAGAAAAGTTTGAACAAAAGTAACTTGGCTAAATTAGTGACAAATCAAGTAGAATTAAGTGGTGGTATGCATGCTTGATTGTTTAGTCAGATCACTAAAATTAGAGTGTAGAATTATCATTTTTTTTTTATGTAGAAAGTGAACATTGTCTATGGATCTTGATGAATAAATGTCTTTGGCCATGAAAAAGAAAGAAAAAGAAAAAGAAAAAGCCACGGAAAAAGGCAACCAAAAAGCAAAAAAATTGAGAAAATAAGCTAGGTACCAATGGTTTGAACTTCTGAGACAAATGCCTGTGGTGTTTATGTATTAAGGATATGCTTGGATGAATAGGTTCTGAGGAGTGTTTCAACACTTGGTAACTTGGGTTAACTAACCCGGGATTATCAACCAAAAGTCCATTATCAAGAGCAACCTAAATACAAAACATTTAGTCACACAAAGAGGTGCTGGGCACCAATGTCTCAAGAAGAAATGTGAACTAAAATGCCTAAGGTGGATATGTGTAGTGCACTGATAAGAAAAAGAAAATGCCAAAGGCTTGTGCAACACATGACACTAAGCAAACAAGGAGCAAAAGAAGCTCTAAGAAAAAGAAAAGAAAAACAAAGAAGAGAAAAGTGCCAAAGACATCAGAATAACAAGAGGCCATAGCAATTTTTGATGGATGCAATGAAAAAGTGATAATCCTACCTGATAAGTATGAAAAAGTGATGCTGCAACTTTCTGCATAAAACCCTTCTGATGAACTTCAAATGCTTGCTAATATAGCCAATGTAATTGCTTTCTGTTTCATACTTTCTTCTCAAATAACTCAGGACTTGCTTAGGGACAAGCAAGTATTAAGTTTGGTGTTGTGATGCCAAGGCATCATAGGCTAGTTTCACTAGCATTTTTCTGTTAGTTTTAGTTGTTTTATGCATTTTCTCGAGCTTAAAGTAACCAAAAATGGTTAAATGAAGAACAAAGTAATGAACCATCCAAACAATATGATTTTGATGCAAATTCCATGAGTTTTAGTTATATTACTTAAATGCTATGAATGAAAGATTTCTCATGAAATTTTGCAAGACTTTGATGCAATTGTTTGGATGATTTCAGGGAAGAAGAGGCTAAGCAAGGAAGCAACAAAATCAATAAAGGAAGCTTGAATATCACATGTGGAGTTTAAGTTCCAGTTTAAGCCTAAACTGGAGCTTAAACGCCAAAATCATGAAGGATAAGAAATGCTGGGATTGAAGTTTAACCTCCAGTTTGACCTCAAACTGGAGGTTAAACGCCAGAATGAAAAGCCTCACTTAAGGAGCATTCCACGTTTAACCTCCAGTTTGACCTCAAACTGGAGGTTAAACGCCAGAATGAGTATGCCACCCAGGGAGGAGTTCCACGTTTAACCTCCAGTTTGACCTCAAACTGGAGGTTAAACGCCAGAACCAGGAAGAGTACCAGGGAGCCATTCCACGTTTAAGCTCCAGTTTGACTCAAACTGGAGCTTAAACGTGTTCGATAGCTTTTCTACTCCAGGGTTGCTCTCTCCATCTCCACGTTTAACCTCCAGTTTGACCTCAAACTGGAGGTTAAACGTGTTCGACACCTCCAGGGCCACCATTCCAAGCTTCCACGTTTAACCTCCAGTTTGACCTCAAACTGGAGGTTAAACGTGTTCGACCTCCAGTATGCCTCCACCCTTTTCCACGTTTAACCTCCAGTTTGACCTCAAACTGGAGGTTAAACGTGTTCGACCTCCAGGGCTGCCTTTCCTATCTCCACGTTTAAGCTTCAGTTTAACCTTAAACTGAAGCTTAAACGTGTTCGACTACATGACTCTCCAGGGCTACCTTCTTCCATTTCCACGTTTAAGCTTCAGTTTAACCTTAACTGAAGCTTAAACGTGCTTCTACAAAAGGCCTCACTGGAAGTGTCTGGCGTTTAAGCTGCAGTTTAAGCTTAAACTACAACTTAAACGCCACTCTTGGAAAAGGTTTCTGGGCCAAAAATATTGAGATTTAAGTTAGTCTTTGAGCACAAATATTAACTTAAACTTACTTTGGTATGAAACCCAATTGAATATCATGGTTTATGGGATTGGGCCTGAAGGATTGATGAGTTTGAAATCTCAATTTATTGAGTCATGTGTCATTATTTGATTATCACTAAATTGGCTCAATAAATGTTACAGGATTTGGATCAACAACCTCATCAAGGTTATGGATCATAAACCCAAGGCAAAAGGAAAGCAAGGAGAGGCCTCAAAGCCCAAGAAGCACAACTGAAGCTCAATATAGAAAGTGTATAAATAGGATAGAAGTTAAGTTAGAGGGATTTTTACTTTCACTTTTAGCTAGTTTTCCTTTTCTTTGTAATTGAATTCAGAGCTATGATTCACTAAACCCCCTTTCATTGGGTTAGGGAGCTCTATTGTAATTCAATGAATCAATAATAGTTTATCTTCTTCTTCAATCTTTTCTCTTGAATTTTGTTAGAAAGCTTCTCGATCTAATTCCATTGAGTAGTTGTCTTGGGAAAGAAACTACTCATACTTGGAATCCTTCGGAGCCTTGGGAAAGGAATGGAGGATTCATGCTAGAGAAGCTTTCTCACAGTGGATTGGATTGGGGTTTGGATGGATATTGTGACATGTAATCCTACCAAATTGTGGTTCATGAAATTGTGTGGTATAATCAGTGATCAAGCATCATCTCTTCTTATGAACATTTAAACCAAGGGATTGGGAATTTGTTTGTTTTTAGAGAGCATTGGTGAGCCAAGGAATTGGGATCCAATCATATAAGATTGCCAAGCAAAATTCAATGAATGCATTGGTTGAAGAAGAGATTTACATGTTTTGATTCGGAGATTTCAATATCTCCTAAACCCAATGAATTCCCCATTTCTGATTTCCACTTTCTCTTTACATTCTGCAATTCAATTCTTGCAATCATCCCCATTCCCTTGTAATTTCAGCAATTTACATTCTGCTCTTTAATTCATGCAATTTAAGATTCAGCCATTTAATTTTCTTGTCATTTACTTTTCCCGCCAATTTTACATTCCGCAATTCTCATCTCAAATCTTGATTCCGCTCAACTAGAACACACTTCTAATCCGAATTGCTCACTCAACCAATCCTTGTGGGATTCGACCTCACTCTATTGTGAGTTTTTACTTGACAACGATAACCGGTGCACTTGCCGGAAGGAATTTTGCCGATCGTGCAATTTCCTAAATCGTAGCATAACACGTTTATGCGCATCAGTAGGGTATGATGATTTCAAATTAGGATTGCATCATGGAATGGGAGAATCAATTGAGGGAGGAACCATTTACGTATGAGAAACACTCATGACAACTACCTTCCCCATGCTACAACGAGCCAAACCCTCCCCAATGTGCATACCAAACCCAAAGATATGAGCAGTACCCCCTACACAACCCTCAACCACCAAACCTTCAAGCACCACGCCATCCACCGCCATGGAATCAAAATGTTTATACACTTTGCCACCAACCACATGAACCACCACCTCCTTACACACCACCTTAATACACTCACCCACATAACACACTTTTCAACCATACAATCTTTCTCCAAACTATTAAACCTTCTTTTTCACCAAAATATAAAGTTTTTCAACCCTTGCCCCAAGAACAACAAGACCTTTAAGCATTCTTCCAAGAGCAAGAAGGGTTCCGAATGAAGCAAGGAGAATTCATGGCTACCATAGCCGAAGCGGTGAACCGCTTAGCCCTACTACGCTCAAGCAATCAAGACATCCTCCTTGAAAAATGTAGAGGATCAACTAAGGAGTATAGTGAGGAGGAGCACATGGAGCCTAAAATAGAAGAAGAGGAGCTAAGGATTGGGTCACAAGAGGAGGAAGGTGAGATGAGTGCACCAAAAGAAGTAAATGGAGAGTTGAGGGAATTTGATCAAGAAGTGGATTCCATCATCCATAATTTTTTGTCCACATTGGTCAATTCCCCCAATGATCTTGAGGAATCCTTCTCCTTTGAGTTTGAGAGAGATATTGAAGTAGACTTCCCACAATCTCCTAAGTATAGATTGAATGATAGTAGAGAGAACTTGGTGGAGGTTGGTGAGGAAGAGCTAGAAAAGAGTGGTGAGGAAGAGGTAGTCACTCAAGAAGTGAAGGCATTCATGCAAGAGTCCAATTGAATTACTCCAATCCAAGAGCAAATTGAGTGGGTATCAATATCCTCAATAAACTTTATAGGCCCACATCAATTTGCTTTCTTGGAAATGGATCATCAATTTAAGATCCTTCTTGGAGCGTTGAATGTTGAAGGAGTGGATGTTGGTTGCCAAAGGAATTCAAGGCATAAGTGGTGCAAGGCTCAATTAGGAGGATTCCAAGGTTTATTTGGGTGCTTCAAGAAAAATTTGGGCAGTTGTTCATCCAACTGCAAGAATAAGAATCAACAAGAGGATGATCGAGAAACTAGAATTTGGGATCCCGACGGATTTTTAAAGAGCAAACATGGGTGGCGACTCAAGGATGAGTGGAAGCATAAGCCACCATGACACAAGCTTCACTCAAAAAGTCCAACTTAAGGACTTTAAACCAAAGTGCTAGGTGGGAGACACCCCACCATGGTAATATCCTTCCAACCTTTCTCTTCTTTTAGTTTTTGCTTATTGAAATTTGTCTCTTTGGTTAGCTTAGTTTGATTGAATTCTAGGCTTAATTTAGTTGTATTTTGGTGTTTAGTAGGTAATCTTAGTGGAATAATATGTTTTTGGGTTTTAAAATGTTTTGGGGCTTGAAAAAACTATTTCGGAAGTCATGTTAGTGCCTTAGAGGCATTAAAAATTTTGCAGAAACAAGGCAGTGTGTGTACGCACACACCTGTGCCCACGCATACTTTTCCCAGATTTTGACTTCTGTGCGTATGCACAGAGGTGTGTGTACGCACACTCACCAGCACCCCTTCTGTTAGGAGCATTTGCACAAGCTTGTGCGCGCGGACCCCCAAATTTTTTGGCTTTGTGCGTACGCACACATGATCCTTTTGCACTGTTGAAAAAAAAAGTCTTATGTGCGTGCACACAGCCTTGTGTGCACGCACACCCTGTAACACCATTCTTGTTGGGAGCACTCGCACACCCTTGTGCGTCTGCATCCCCTACTTTCTCACCTTTTGTGCGTACTCGATCTGGGCAGCAATTTGAAACAGAACCCAGTCGTGCCAGAACCCATCCTCATCCCTTTTTTCTTCTTTGTTCTGCCACAACCCTACCCCAACCCAGACCCTACTCCCGGTGACACCACCACCGCTCCACCTTTTTCCCCTTCTTCCTTCTCTTCTCTTTTCTTTTTTCTTCTTCTTCTCCTCTCTTTTACTCTTCTTTGTTTTGTTTACTTGCTTGCTTAATTTTCATTTTCCTTATTTAACTTTGGTAATCTGGCTTATGTTTTACGTAATTAGTTGTTGATGATTGCAAGTATTCAATTTTTTATTTGTGGGTTGTTGATGCTTGAATTTTTGCTTGAATTTGATGAATATATGCATCGCATACCATGTGTTCGATATAATGCATGAATGAACTTTTGGTTTAATGCATGTGTTGTAGCTACCATATGTGTTCAACTATATCCTTGAGTGCCATTTGATTCAAGAATTGTGCACTTTTGAATGTTTATGGTGATATTTAGAGTTGAAATTCAATAATGTTCTTATTTCTTGCCTTAAGTTGTTAGCACCAAATTGGTTTTAAAATTTAAATTTTACCACTTGTTTGGTGCAATGTTGATAAGTACATATTGAATTTAGTGAATTGAATTGAATTGCTTGTTCATCGTGGTTTTTAAATCAATATAATCACATAACAAGGTATTTGTTTCTTGTTAATGCTTTGCATTTGTTTGAGTTTACTTGACTAGGTTCTTATCAAGACTTGCCATTTTTTGTAACAAGCACCTTGTATATGTGATTATTTCATTATTCTTGAGGATGAATAAGTAAATTTCTTTTCATCATTGAATTGGTTATTGATTGTTGTGCTATTTCATATTAATCTTGTGCTTTCACTTGCACAATTTCAATATCTAATATTTCCTAAATTCAATTCACTCTTGTTATAATTGCCTAAGCTTGCTTGAGTCTAACTGATGATTATTCATTGTGTACAACTTAGGCCATTTAATTGAGGAACTTATGCTTACTTTTTGATTGTGTGGATGCCGTTTCAACCGGCCGCTGTGTGTATTCTAACCGCGCGCATAATTGGAATACGCACATGGCCTATTTTCATCATACCACATCACTATGCAAAATTTCTCAATTAAATGCTTGTTTATTTTCTTTTAGCTCCAAGTATACAATGTATTTGCTCCCTCCTTTACATTTTTGGGCCACTTGTCCTATGATTCTTAATTATACTCTATTCATTCATTTTGAGGATGAGTCGTAAAGGCAAGGAGCCGGTAGATGAGGAAGACACTGAGAATGGAGATGCCAAGAATGCATTGGACTTGGCAAATTCTATGCAACCCAAGCCCCCGCATCCGCCAGCTGAAGGTGAAGTACTCTAGAGCCATTCTCCCCGGATTGTGTTCATGCAGGGAGGACCGTGCAAAGCTTAAGCGTGGGGGAGGATTTGCGAGTTTGGGGCGTAAATTTTCTTTTCCGAACACTTTGTACTTTACTTTTGTTTTCTTTTAATTATGTTTCTTGTAGATATTTGTTAGTATTTTTTACTATTGCATCTCTACTTTAGTTAATATATATATTGCATTCGCATTTTTGCATGGTATATATTTTATAGATAGAAGCTGTGATTGAATGATGTGAATAGTATAGCACCTAGTTCAATGTTATCCTAATTGTTCATAATGGTTTTTGGATATTGAAAATTAGGAATAGAACTAGAAACTTTTTTATAAAATTGCATCTATCACATCGTACATACATATAGAAAATAATTTTGGTAAAAAACAACAAAAATTTTCAAGAATTTTGCTTTTAGGGCATTCTATTGAATTGCTTTGGAAAATCCTTTTTTAAACTTGCTTGAATGCTTTTTGTGGAACTTAGAAGAGAGATAGAACAAACAACCTTGTGAGCTGTTGAGCCTATAATGTGTGGTTGCATATTCTAACCACTATTTTTGTTCATTGTGTACTATACTCCTTCTATGATTGTGATCTTAGTATTTCTTGACTCTTGTTGTCCTATAGTTGATATTTGAATGCATTTAGCATGACTGAGGCTATTTTTTGAATTAAACTCACTCACACATATAGCCGAACTCTTATATCTACCTTTGTGAGCCACTTTTGAGCTTTTTAATCTCCTTTGTTCTAATTGTAACCACATCAAAATCTTAAGCGTAAAACCATGGAATAACCTTGAATTGCACCTTTGATTAGCTTAGGTTGAGGTGTGTGTGTCATTTAAGTGTGAGAGAAATTTTGGAAAGTATTGGTAGAGAAAAATTTTATTTTAGATATTCATTGAAAATTTTGGAAAATGGGTGCACATTCATGTATCAATTTTCTTTAACCATATGCATTTGTCATAGAAAAAGAAATAAAAAAGAAAAAAATGAATTGAAAAAATAATAAGATGGGACAAAAGTTATCCCAAAGAAAAAGAAAAAAATGAATAAGAAATGCATATGTGGATTTGGATGAAAAAGATACATGAATGTGTATAAAAAGAGAGGAATGGGAAGTGATAAATCCATATTTTATGATATATTTTGTGCATAGTTTGAGTGATTTATTCAATCCTTCACCCACTTATTCATATTAATTGCATGGTTTTACTTTCCCTTCCTTATTATATGATGTATGTGAAAAATATGTTTCCTATGCTTTAAAATTAATTATTTTAATTACCTTTATTTCCATTCGATGCCGTGATTAGTGTGTTGAGTAGTTTCAGATCTTCTAAGGCAGGAATGACTTAAAGGATGGAAAGGAAACATACAAAAATGGAAGAAAAGCACAAAATAGAGTTTTTGAAGAAACTGGCAGCCACGCGATTGCATGGGCGACGCGGCCGCATGCCAGCGCGAAAAGGCATTGACGCGGCCGCATGACTGACGAGACCGCGCACCTTAAGCAGAGCACATATGACGTGGTCGCATGACTGACGCGACCACGTGACAAGAAAAAAACTCCGAATGACGCGACTGCGTGACCCACGCGGACGCGTGACAGAGGTCACGCACCAGAAATTGCAGAAAACGCTCATAGCGAATTCCAGAAGGCATAGACCAGAGGTTATGAAGTGGAGGAATGCATCCATTCAAGGAGAGTCTCCACTTTAGTTAGTTTTCATGATTTAGATTTAGTTTAGAGAGAGGTTCTCTCCTCTCTCTTCTCTCTTTAGGATTAGGATTTAGAATTAGAATTTTATTCGCTTTTCAGGATTATCTCTTTATCAGGTTCAATATTCCTTTTTATTATTTTCCCAATTTTATTTATGAATTCTTCTATGTTACAGATTACTCTTTGAATTAATGTTATCTAAGGTATTTCAGTTTAATATTGCTTTCTTTTATTTACATTATTGTTATTCCCATCTGAAGACATTTTTATTCCAGTAGATTTACTTTTCTCCTTTCGGTCTTGGTTAAGAAATCAGTAACTCAGGAGTTATCAAACTCAAACATGATTGATAATTGTTATCTTTGTTAATTAAATTGAACTTCAATAATCCCAATCTTTTCTTAGGAAATAAATAGGATTCGAAGATCAAACCAATTAATCCCTTGACCTTCCTTTATCTTAGTAAAGGTTAACAAAGTGGAATTAAGATTCAATTTTCATCATCATTGATAAGGATAACTAGGATAGGACCTCCAATTTCTCATACCTTGCCAAAATTTTATTTACAATCATTTATTTATTTTACTTGCCATTTAAATTGCTTGTTCTTCATTTACTTTATTTGCTAATTAAACTATTCACTCCTCATTCTCAAAACCCCAATTTACAATCTCCATAACCAATAATAAGAACATACTTCCTTGCAGTTCCTTGAGAAGACGACTTGAGGTTTAAATACTTCGGTTATCAATTTTAAAGGGGTTTGTTACTTGTGACAACTAAAAACATTTGTATGAAAGGACTTTTGAAGGTTTAGAAACTATACTTGCAACGAGGATTTATCCGCAAATTTCTAGACCACGCAAAAGTTCTCTCATCAGGAAGTTAGGTTGCATTTTTGTGATTTGGTTGATATAGGTTGAGTGAGATACTTGAGCTAATCAAGGATATAATCTTTTATTCCACTTAGCCATATTTATCCCACCTTAACCCTAACCCCATTACAACCCGATAAAGTCCTTATGATAATTGTATTCATGCATCACATGTTTGTTGATTGTTAGATGAAAAGCAAATCCTTGAAAGCATGATTAGAGGAGACTTGAGTGATTAAACCCTAGACACCAAGCGTTGAGAGTCTATACACACCTAGTGAGGGTTCGATTACTCAATTCTATGTCTCCACCTCTCTTATAATGTATTCTTGCAAGTTGCTTCATTTTGATGAGTTGAATCAATTCTTTAGTTTGTGATTGCATTGAATTACTTCCTTGCTTAGCCCTATATGTTCATATACTTGCTTGGAAATTTGTTGGTTTGTTTTCACCAAATCAATAGGACACTATAGTATAGATAGATATAGATAGTATATAGTATATTTGCATGCATATAGATAGTTGCATTCAATAATTTGTTATCCTTTGATCATTCTCCTTGTTTGTGTTTAGCATGAGGACATGCTATTGTTTAAGTGTGGAGAAATTCATGAGTCCATATTTAACGATAAATTTTGGCTTGAATTAGATGGATTTTATCATATAAACTCACACTTAATCACCAAAATAGCATACTATTGTGATTTCTCCCTAATTTGGACATAAATGTGAAAACATGTGTTTTGTGCTTAAATTGAGCATTTTAATTCCACTTTTATTCCATTCGATGTCGTGATATATTTTGTAAGTGATTTCAGGTCCATTAGGGAAGAATGGCTTGGTAGAAGTGGAAGAAAGCATGTAAGAAGGGAGAACACATTAAGAAAAAAAAGAAGAAGCACACAGTCAAGTGTGCGGGCACACAAATGCAGCAATCAGCAAGTGTGCGTACGCACAGGTGCAAAAACTAACAAGTGTACGTATGTATAGGTACCAGCGCATGACTTCATTAATGAGGCACGTGGCTCGTGATTTGGGGGCCTTTTGGCCCAGTTTTGAATGTGCTAAAGCTGAAATTGAGTGCTATATGAAGGGGACTTCATTCCTTATCAAGGCATTAGGTTAGATTAGAAAGCATTATTAGGAGTAGGAGTAGTGTAGTGTAGAATTGCTCTCTTAGGGTTTTTCTTAGTTTTCATTGTAGCATTTTATAGTTAAGTTTTGATCTTGGATTTTGCTCACCTTCATTGTAAGTACTCTTTAATTTCCTCTTTAATTTCACTACTCTTGCTATTTTGTTTTATGGTTCAAGTTATTTTGTTAATATATGCAATTTTAGTTTCTTGAATCTTTTGCCTATGAATTTAATGTTTTATGCTTTATATATGCTTGGTTGAATGGTTATTGTTGATTTTGTGAATAGTTTGGTTATAGTTTTTATTTTCCTTTGCAATGGTTATAGTTTTTATTTTCCTTTGCAATTTCTTATGTTTTGGTTTTATGTCCACCAAGTGTTTGTGAAAATGCCACTTAGTAATTTTGAGTAACTTTTCACACCTTTGCTTGGGAAATGAGTTCCTGGGATACTAGAGTCATAATGTCTGATATTTAGTGGTAATTCTTAGGTAGTTAGTTGACTCTTGTTTCCATTGATGCTAGCTTTTTACTAAGAAATTAGTAAGTTAGCTAGGACTTATGGATTAAGGTCAATTATGCTTGCTTGACTTACTCCTCGATGTTAGGGGTTGACGAAGCGAGATTGACTCATTATAGTTGCCATAGTTGTAGTTATGACGATGATAGGATTCCTTAATTCTCATTCCCAAGTCAAAACTCTTTATGCATTTATAGCATTTTCACTAGTTTTGACCTTATTTCCCTTTCAGTTGCATTAATATCCTTTTTGATCATTTCTTAGTTCTTTTATTTCTTACTTCTTTTAATTTTCCGTTTTATACTTGAAAACCTCCTTTTCCTCACAACCAAAAGAGAGACACCCTAATTGCATTCCTAGGGAGAACGACCCGAGGTTAAATTACTCTCAGTTAAATGTAAAAGATGTTTAGCCAGATTATTAATTAATAATTTAATAATTTTTTTTATATATAAAAATCAGTTCTGTTTTAAATTATTATCAAGTTATATAATAATATTGTATTTTTTTGGTAACTCACAATATAAAAACAAATAGGGTTAAGATTGAGATATTTTCAACCCGTAAATAAGATAGAGTTGAATTTATATAAAAATCTCAATCGATCAATCTGCAGGTAGATTTAAAGTTAAATCCAAATCCTACTGTATACCCTATCTATTGCCACCCCTAGAATAGATGTTGAAAATAGTTAGTGAAAATTAAAAATATAAAATCTCAATCAATTGAGCTATTTTTTACTTTTTAAATAAAATTACTAATTATTATTTTATAAAATCTTTGGGGTTATGGCCCCATCCTTCTATCCCCTGACACTAAATAACAAAATTTGATTTTTAAAAAAAATTGATTTCATTGTCATAATTTTTCAGAAACTAAAATGGTATGTGGTATATTTAATTATAAATTATAATTATATTAAAAATATTATGTACACAATAAAAATTAATTATTATATATTTATATATAAATATATATTATTTAATTTATTTTTAATATATATTATATATTTTAATATATATTCTTTTTGAGAGACTGAATAATTAATTTTTAATATACACTTAACATAATTCAATCGTGCATTACCAAATTTATAGTAGTGGAGTCTCTTCTTGAAGTCCAAGGGCTATAAATAGGTTTGGGGTTGGGGTGATAAACCAGCTCCCCTCTTCCTCCGTGTCAACCGTGTCTTTTATACTTTCTTGTCTCCACCACCACCTTTTGTCTTCTCTTTTCTAAGAACCTTAACCCATATTCGAATTAGCCAATTACCATTAATCGGCACTTGCCATCATCACGGTCAGAAATTACATATTTTTCTTACACAATTCCTTCTTAGTGTTGTAAAATAAAGCTATACCTTAAAATAGCGAAAGGTACTTTTAAATTACAATTTTCCACTAGTGACGACAGATGCAAATAATACAATAAGATAATGATTATGATGTGGATATGCTTGTGAGTTAGGCAGACAGCAGAGGAGCAAAATATTCTCTTTCCGACAAAAAGGAGTGTGAGTGAATAAGTGAGTGGGTTAGAAAAGCATATTGTCACACTTCGTATGAATGTTAGCATAGTTTGTGAATGCTGCTTGGTTTTTTTTATTAATCATTTCTATCTGAAGTTTAAGCTGGAATAGAGAAATATGAATAATTTTATATAATATAACGTGTAAAATAAGTGGCTATTTCCACAAAGATAACATTATACGAAAATAATACTGCAAACCTATAGATAATTCAAATGTATGTATTCAGTTAAATATATCAAATTATTTAACTATTTATAATATTATTTTTATATAAAAATATTTTCATAAAAGTAACCACATTATTATTTCTAAAATTTGACTTTTACATTATGTTCAGTACGGAGTAAAATGAAGTAAAAATAATTATATCAAATTCTAAAATTTTTTATCATAAAAATATTGTTTAATAAAAATTCCCTGTCGTCAATCTTATGAGCTTTTTTTTTTATCTATTTTAAATTCTCATTCGATTACGGTATTTTTTTTTTTTGATATTTTATTTCTATTTTTTGCATCTCCTTTGCTTTCATGTTACTTTCTTTTTCGCAACAATATAATAGAATAGATATTGATGTGAATATTATATAGTTTATGATGCAGAATTTTTTCAATTCATCTTATTGGTCACACCTGTATTCTAATGGCCTATAAAACAACGTAGAATTGAACCACCATTTTTTTATAGAATTTTTTCTCTATTATCATTAAAATACAATAGATGAATAGTCATTCGAAGAAAATTCCACCTATAGGTCAAATGGAATCCTATATATAAATCTATTAAAAGAATGAAAAATATTTTTTGGATAAAAGATGTAAAATATATCTTGGACATTTTAAAAATTCTAAATTAAAATAAAAGTATTTTGCAAAAATTAAAAATCCATTAGGTTTTTTTCTTTTTTTTTATGACAATTATTTTATATTTAGTAGTTTTAATATTAGTGAAAGATATCTAAGGTTGAAATCTTCAGTTATCAAGTTATCAATAAAAATTATCCATGATTGAAATCTTCATTTTTCACTAATTTGTTAAAACTAACTAAATTATCAAGCACTAAAGGAGCAATGTTATATTTAGGGATAAGTATGGTTTTGGTTCCAAAGGTTTTTAGTCAGAATCGAAATTGTTCCTTGTCTAATTTTCGATTTAGAATTATCTTTAACGTTTTTTTCGTATTAAAATCGTCCTTTTTATTTTTTTTGGACAAAAATACCCTCACTACTACCAACACAATTACATCCTCCTTCACTACCACCACCAACACCAACACCACCGCCATAACCTCCACCAACAGCACCACCACCACCACCACCACCACCACCAACACCACCACCAACGCCGCCGCCGTCCCCCTCCCCCCTTTCCCCTTCCCCATCCCCCTCCCTGCTTCCCCCTTCCCCCCACCCCGCGTCCCCACCCGTCCCCTCCCCCTCCCCGTTCCCTTCCCCCCACCCCCACCATCCACCTCCACCTCCACCTCCACACAGAGAAGCTGAAACAGAAAATCAACAAATTCAAGCACAAATTTAACACAAACAGAAACAGAAAACAACAAATCAACAAATCAGCAACAATAATATTTCACAACAAATTTCACAAAAAATCCAGAAATTTCACAAAAAATCCAATTCACAGAATTCACAGAAGAAGAAGAAGAAGAAGAAGCGGCGAGCGGCGGTGCGGCGGTGGGTCGGCGGTAAGAAGAAGAAGAAACGGGCGACGGTGCGACGGCGGACGGCGGTACGGCGGTGGGGTCGGCGGTAAGAAGAAGAAGAAGAAGCGGTGGGCGGCGGGCGGCGGGCGGCGGCATGGCGTCCCCCTTCTCTCCACCCTCCACCCTCCCCGCCTTTCTCGCCCCCCTCCCCCCCTCTTTCTTTCTCTCCCCCACCCACCCCGCTTCTTGCTATCCCCCTTTCTTTCTTTTTTTTTTATTTTATATTTATTTTATTTTAAAATTTTATTTTTTTATTAAAATAGGGGTAGTTTAGAAATTAAATTAAAAATTTTATTTAAAAGGACGATTTTAATACGAAAAAAAATGTTAAGAATGATTCTAAATCGAAAATTAGATAAGAAACGGTTTCAATTCTGGCTGAAAATTTTTAGGACCAAAACCATACTTAACCCTTGTATGTATAGACCAATCCGAGTGCTGATTACTTAGTAATTAGTCCTACAAAAACCCGGAAGGGGAACACATGCCCTCAGTCCAATGTATGCATTTTAACCGACCAAATAATTGTGAGAAGGGCGTGCAGTTTCGATTAAAAATTCTAACAACGGATTCTATATAATCTTCATATTGCTGTGAATGACATTGACACCCAGCTACAGTTGTTTCTATTAACCTTGTTTTATATTTATTTTTTTAGTTAGATGCAGCCAGATTTTACTCGTTCTTGTTTCAATGGAATTTTGAAGACACCGGCAATGATCATGGAGAGAAATTATCCAATGTTGATTCGAAACCACTGTTTCACTAAAACGAAATGATATAATCATTCCAAACATAGGATTGACTTCTCTGCTCCTAGTTGCTAGGCAGTAGCTTAAATAGTTAAATGGAAGAAAGGAAATAAAATTGATGAATGCTATAGTGTCTAAAAAATAGTATCTATTTACTAAAAAAGGTTAAAAATTAATATTTAATTTAAAAGATATAAAAATAAATTATTTTTAAAAATTTAAAATTTACTACAAAAAAATAAGTTAGGCAAAAATTAGACAATTAATAGGTATCATAAAATTGGCCAATAAAATTACATACGGGGAACAAATGGAATGATTACAATCACTTCGTTTTAATAGTTGTTTTTTCTTCAAAAACGTTTGACAAAAATCTGCATCCTTTTTCCATTTATTTAAACGGAGTTACTGACAAGTCCAAAAAAAATAACGGAGTTACTAAGCTTTTGTTCATTATTACTTTATTAGTAGCCACAATAAATATCATGTTCAGCAGACCTTGTTGAAACCCAAGTGTAGAACATGTTCACCATTTTACACTAACAACTTTCTTTAGATATGGTTCAATATAATTACCAAAAAATAAAAGCTCTTGCACATGCGTGTTACACTCTTTTTTTAAGTATACAAAAGTCAAGAGTTTGCCGAAAGATAAACATAGGAAATTTTCGTAAATTGAAAATTAACCTTTTTCTTGTACCTTTCCAGCATTCCGAAAAGGTAGATACAAGGTTATCAATTGAGGCCAAAAGATAAAAGGATCCATATATAATATTAACAAACCTAAAACATGGTCAAAAGATTAGATTTTTCTTTCGCACGTAACACAATAACGCATGGCTTCTGTTCCCATGAGCAACAGATGCCTCAGTTTTTGAGGTATTTTTATAATCTTTTTATGTAGTGCCCAAAGCAGAATTAAGACATGCTGAGAAATGTCCATACTGCCACTAATACATCATAATTGAAAATTTAAGAGCTTAAAAGAACGTTGAACAAGATTAATTCAGGCACTAAACAAAACACAGCTCGCAAAGGAAAGTATATCGCTCATTTTCTTTCAAGTATAACAGATTACATGACATTTCATAAGTGAAGGCTACACTATGGCCTTTGACAAAATAAATGAAACCTAACCAAAAGTATATTATAAAATTCTGATATCCGAGTTAACTAGAAAATAACAACGGCGGAAAAAATAACAACGGCGGAAAAAATAACAACAACGGGAACCTTTTCAGGGGAAAAATAAAGAGCTTGTTGATTCGAAAAACGTAAAAATCACAGAATTTGAGCAGCCGTGTTCAATTTTTCGGCCAAGCTAAGCTGTGTCCTTGTGATGCTAGATAAATATAGCAAGAGCAAGTGATCCTGAAATGGGCAAAACATCATTATAAGCTCAATAATAAACTAGGAATGGAAAGCAGAGAAGGCATGCTCATAAACAAGTAAATAACCCCAAAAAATAACCACGATATCTTTTATTTTACAATTGGTATATAAAACTATAAAACCCGCAATTGGAAATCAGTGGCCATAAAAAAGTAGGTCATAATCATACCTGCAAGCTGTCATTAATAAGCTTATCAAAAGCATCTGGGGGTAATTTGGGAAGGGAGCCTACAGCATCTGATATATATCGCCCAATTTTATTGTCTGGAGCAACACGCCCTTCCTGAGATGAAAAAAGGGTTAACACAGTCTCATAAGAAAAGGTGAGTGATTAGAGAAACTGAGAGCAAATCCATGTTACCACAACGTCATCAACATATCTGTACATGTCATCGATCAAGTCTAGTAGATGTTGCATTGACATTTCCATCCCTTCTAAATCAGAGGGAATTTTGTCAACGTTGGTTGACTTCAGAGTATCAACTGCCATTAACATGGAATAATCATGCAATTAGCTTCAACCAATCGATGTTACATTTAGCTGCATAAGCTTACACACTACTTAACTATAATGTTATCGCAAGAAAAAAAGCAAATGATAAGCTGAAAAAGATATTCACAAGGCATTGTATAGCAGAAGTAAGAATCAGAATGACCTCGCACTAATGTAAGAGCATTCTATACTATAAAAATATAATACGGAACAGCTTATCTATATGTGAATCTCAAACAATTCTTTCAAAACAGAGTATGGAAACACTACATTTTGTGGAATCTCTTCATACATGAGTACAGATAGAAAACAGTATGTGGGATTTTTTTTATTTTGGCAAAACTCAAAGCAATATATCTATTAAATAATTTCAAAATATTCATAGCCACTTAGGGTCCGTTTGGGAAACTTCAAAAGCTACTTTTTTTAGCTTTTGACTTATAAAAAGTTATATTAATAGTGTTTGGTACAGTTTTTTAGATAAACTTTTAACTTTTCAAAAAGTTATTTAAGAGCTTTTGAATAAGTTAAAAAATATGACTTCTATTTTCAAAAGCTATTTTATCACTCCTATTTAATGCACAACTTTAAAACAAGGACTTCTATAATAACTTTCCAAACACAAAATAACTTATTTAAAAGTTGTTATTAATAAAAGTCCTTATATTTTAAGCTCCTTTTTTCAAAAGAACTTATTTAAGAAGTTTAGCCAAACTAGTTTTCTTCAAAATACAACTTAGAGAAATAGTGGCTATTGATTATGTAACAAGGAAATTTGAAGCACTAACTGTCTACAGATGTATCAAGTATCCATGAAAGAAAACACATAAATCTTTGGAAATTAAAAATTCATCGAAGGAGAAAAAATGCATGAGCTTTACAACAGTCCATACTTACATCCAACTCGCTCAGCCTCAACCATACGAAGATCCAATGGAATTTCTTGAAACTGTGCAGCAATTTGGCGGTCTCCGAGAGATAAATTGTTTGAAACATATGCCTTTATGGTACCCTCTCCATTTGTGAATCCAGTATCAACAGTCAAATGTATGGGATTGGGTACTTCTCTAGAATAAAATTCATGGATCAATGCACTACCACCAGTAACTCCAAGACCAGTTGAATACCTGTATGGATCAACCAAACACATAAAAGGGCAGGGAAGAAAAACAGAAGAGAAACATTTAAACACAAACAAACATCATTGCAATTAATTAGCGAAGATCCCTTGGATAAATCATTTGCTTTATAAATTCACTAAGACGTGATAGCACCGTATTCATCAAATAGAAGTTTCCAGTAAACACATTTTTCAGATAACTTCTTGCATAACACTGTACAAAAATTGACAAACACTCGGCCCTGCAAAAACCAAAAGACAAGAAACTTTTTTCACCTAGGCCCTAAGAGTTTCAGAGCATTATTGGTGAACACCTCAACAATAAGACTATTGCATAGCACTTCAGCAACAAGTTTAAGACAATCCATATTAAAGTAAATTTTCTTACCATCCGACTATGACTTCCTTTGGATTCACTTTTTGGTGGGATATTAACATGTTGTGGTGATACTCAATATCCAGGGCAACCTGAAAGGAAAAGAAAAAAAATTATAATATCTATTTGAGAGTAAATGTTTAAATAGTCACCAGAAGAGGAAATCAAAAGGTCAAAAGTAGATTTCTTGTTTACAACTATTTCCCCTGATTCCATATGATAATGGCAACTACCCGTGCACCAAATATCTGTGCTCCCACATTTTCTTGAAAACCAAATTTATGAACACTTTTGTTTATTTGGTAAAAGAAATTAGAACTCATACTTTTGATATGTGGAGGCCCAATGGAGCAGATGTGAGCACTGAAAACAATCACATCTGTAACGATGGACTCAATTAATTTTCCAGACTTGTAACGGTATCATCAATAATGCATTGAAGAGGATACCTGACTAATGTCTGGAGAACAAATTTATAATCATGCACTTCAAGCTTCCTTTCTAAATTCTATATAATTCAGTGATACTAATAGCTTTGGGAAAAAATTATTAGCCCTATCAACAAGAAGTTAAAAGAACTGCCTTCAAAAGGAAAAACAGAAGTAGAGAATGCCATCATCACCTAATAGAACCTAGTCGGAGGGAAAACTCGGGAAATGCAATTATAGGATACAATAGAAGTAAACTAAGAAAACATTCAATAACAAGATTAGCCGAAACTCTTATCTACTGATGTTTGTTACCATAACTTCCTCAGTTTCAGCAAAAAAAATCCACCATATTAGCCTAAAAGTCTATTAGACAGACATCTGACTTTCTTTGGAAAAAGTTCGGGTACTACCTTCCCTTTCCCTTCCAGGATGTCTCAATAATGGGGCCTACCTATAAGATAAAAGAAGATTGGGGCCGCACTCGAGGCTTAAACCGGTCAGGTTGACCCTCATACCACATGAAACCTCTCTCACCAGTGTTGATTGTTCAAAAAAAAATGTATCAACATCATCATAATCATAACGAACTATAAGTTTAATATTTCACCAATATGAAGCCACATCGAGTGCGAGGCACATACATACACTGCTACAGGCTACGATCTATGATTATGAAGAAACAATTGATAACAAGAATGAAGTAATAAACCACACAACAAATACCCAGCAACATTACCTACCATATTGTTCAGCACAAGCATGAAATACAATGGAGCAAATTATACTCTTTTTCAAATAAATCAAACCATATACTGAAATAATAAATCGAATAAACATGAAAAAGAACTGAATATAAACCTATAAATAAAAATCCAATCGCTTGATTCATATCCAGATTTAGAACAACTGATCTCCAATCACATGTGCGGCTAACAAATTTCCATTCACAACAGTTCCCGAAATAAAAAAATAAAGTGGTGATTTGGATGGGTGAAGGGACCTGATCGACGGACTCATTATGAGGAACGGCGTAGGAGTTGCGAATATCGACGGTGCCATCGGGGAGGACGGAGCCGAGTAGGGTTCCAATGACGCGCTCAGCTTGGTCGGGGCGCCGAACGTAGCAATCGCAGATGTTGAACACAACCAGAGGATGCACCCTCGCAGACAAGCTCGTCGAAGAAGAGGACGAAGAAGAAAACTGCAAGACTGTGCGATCGCTCGCCGCCATGTTCGTAGCTCCAATATGATTGATTCGCTACTCGATACTCACTGCTCAGCTGCAACAAACGAGTTACGACGGGGACAAACACATTGCTATTTGTTAGGGTTTTAGGAATGGGCTTGGATTGGGCCTTCGGCTAATTTATAATACGGTGTTCGTTTTTCAAAAAAACAATAAATGTAAAATATGATTATTTTTTCTAAAATAATAACGCATAATTAAGTGTCCGTATAAAACAGTGTTTAGTTATTTAAGGGTAATTTTATCAACTTAAACTGTTTTAGATAATATTTATAAAAAACTATTTATTATTTTTTTTATCTTATCTTATCTTACTATTTTAGATGTAAATAGTTTGTTTATTATAGTACTATATCTTTTTTCATAAGTTTCGTATTGTTTTCTTTTTATTTAAGAAATACTAGTGAATCAATATTTTATCTTTTGCATCTTATATAATTTTTAAAAAGTAGTTGTCTTTTTCTTGTTATTATTTTCTGGAAGACAAAAAAAATATATTCTTAAATTAAGATATATCGAATGTGTAAGAATTTTATGGTTAAAATAATGATAAATTCAATTTAGATAAGGAGATCACGTAAATAAATTCGGTAATGTTAAAAAGAAAAAAATTAAAATTTGTCTTATCTAATATTTATTAATTATTGATAATAATTAATAAATATTAAATAAAAATAATAATTAATAAAATAAAATAAATTTTAATTATTTTTAATTAATTTTTTGGTTATTAAAATTCAAAATTTGAACCATTTTAATAAAAAATTATATTCTTAAACTGCATATTATACCAACTCCCCCTTTCCAACCCAAAAAAAAAAGGGGAGAGGGGGGTTTCTTAAAGAATTGATAATTAAAAGTAGTAACTAGGAGTGAGTACAGGTAGCGGGTATTTGATTATCTGTTCGAATTCGAACTAATTAAATTGATTTTGGAATCAACGGTTAATTGGGTCCAATTCGAACCAAACCAATAGCCTTTGTTAGTGATTGGTTCGGATATCGATTTTGGGGTGCGGAATCCGAACCAACCCGTGAATTCGATCATATATTAATTAAATAAAAAAGTAAAAATATGTATATGGCTTTTAGTGAGATTATTCACTATTAATATGTTTGAATTTTAATGAGTTTAGTTTTTAATGTATTTGGTGTTTAACATGTTTAGATTATTTATATTAATGTTATATGTTTATTGTACTTGTTGAATCTTTAAGATAAAAATTTGGTTTTTTTTATGAATTTCAAAGTCATGGGGTACCCAATTACCTAACTAAACCAATCCGTTCTTAATCGGTTTGGTTTGGTTCAGATACATGCACAAAAAAATGTAAATTCGAACCAAATCGAACCAATTACATTTTGATTGGTTCGGTTTCTAATTTCACCTTGAATCCGAACCAAATCGACCCGTACTCACCCCTAGTAGTAACCAATCACCTTATAATTTACTAGCGGCTCAACAGACACCACTGTCCAGTCGTTTTTCTATTGTTTTTAAGAAATTAATTTTATTTTTTTGTCAATATATTATTTATTTTTCAAATTTATTTGATAAGTATTTTTTTATTTTAATATTAATGTGATCTTATTTATATCATATTTTGTTGAAATTAAAATTATTATAAAATTTTTTTTTAAAATGTTAAATTATAAAAGTACACAATAAAGAGGTAATATAAAATTGTCCTAATTTAAAGTTCTAAATAATATATGAGGTGAGATATTTTTATTCTCAATTATGCTTAAATATATAAAGAATATTTTCAAAATAATAATGCTTCTATTGTATTTCTTTAAAAGCTTTGAATGTCATCTATTAATTTATAATATTTTTAATTTAATTTTTTCTGTCATTTTTTTATTGAGTTAAAAAATTATTTTTATATTTTTATTTTTTAAATTTTAAATTTAATATCAATAATTAAAAATAAATTATAAAAAATAAAATATTTTAAATTATTTAATATACGTAAAAAATATAAAATAATTAAATTTAAATTGAAAAAAGTAAAAAAAATTATATTATTATTATGTATAATAAAATTAAGATAAAAATTTACTAACATTGTTTACAAATTAGTTATTCATATATTAAATTTATTTATTTTTTCAATCTTATTTAATTTAAAAATTTATATTTAAAACACTTTTTATCTTTATGCATAATTCTGATAGATAAAAAAATTATTTCTTTAATTTTATATTAAACATATTTAATTATTTTTAATTTTATTATTATTTTAAATTATTAATTTTTATTTTGATTATATCCAGTTTTTATCATTTTTTTTACATGTATAATAACTATTATTGTCTCATCGTCACTTTGCCTTGTTTTATTTTCTTTCCTTATTTTTCTTCTTTTATTAACCACAACCGCAATCAGTTACACCATACCATTATGATATCTCTCATTTTTGTTCATTACTTTGATCTATAACTATCCATTATGTTAACTTTTGAGTTGTTAAAAATTTGCGAAAAGAATTATTTTCTTATTTGATTTAGATATCTAGATGTATAACTATTATATAGATATTTATTTTTCATATTTTATCATTTTAAGAAAATATTTAAGATATCAAGCATTCAAAAATTTTGTATAGAATAAATAAATAAAAATAAAAAAATCTATAAGTTATTTAATTTTTTTAATATATAGAATAATTAAATTTAAATTAATTTAGGTATAATACTAAAATCATTAAGTTGTTATTATGGGTAACAATGAAAATAAATATTTATAAATATTTATAAATTTATTTATTTCTCAATTTTATTTAATCTAAAGTAGATATAAAAATTTATATTTAAATCACTCTTTTATTTTGCATAATTTTAATGGCTAAAAAATTTTTATTTCTAATAATTTTATATTCAACATTTTAAATTATATTTAGTTTTATTATTTTTTTAGAATTTTTAATTTGTGTTTTCATTATTCTTTTTTCTTACCATTATCTATCTACATATTTATCGTTGGCTCACCGCCACTCTTATATTAGCTTGTTCTCTCTTCTTCACCTTCTACCTTCTCTTCAATCACAATTAGTTATGACCATATATTAATTCGTAATTATTACACTTAAAAATGAATACTACTTTAAAAATAAAGTAAAAAAAAGATCTTGTAACACTTGTGTGAATCATTTACACTTCTATAAATATAACGAAAGAGTAAACTTAACTTTTACTGTTATGAGTATTTTTTTTATTATTTAATACACACAAAGTCATATATTTTCATTTATGATAAAAGTTAAAAACTAAAGTTAAATGATATTAGTATTTTTTTATTTAAGAAAATTAAAATAAAGTACAAAAATAAAGATAAAAATTAAAAAATAAATAGTTCTAAAAAAGGATAATGTCAAATTTTATGTCATTATGTATGAAAACGATGATTTATTTTAGGTTTAATTATTCTATTAGTCCCTATAGTTTCGCAAAATTTTTAATTAGGTCCCTGTACTTTTTTTTCTTTTAATTGAGTCCTTGTACTAAATTTTTTTTTTTAATTTGGTCCCTACACTTTTCTTTTTCTTTTATTTGAGTTCCTACACCATTTTTTTTGGTTGGGTCCCTATAAAATTAAGCCAATTACTACTAAGAGAGACCTAATTAAAAAAAAAAATTAGTGTAAGGATCCAATTAAAAGAAAAAAAAAGTATAGGGATCTAATTGAAAATTTCGCAAAACTATAGAGACCAATAGAGTAATTAAATCTTTATTTTATTATATTTATTTTTATACTAAATGACAAAAAAATTAAATTTTATGTTCATTTTTTGTTACTTATTTTACTTATTTATAATTGTTTTAATTAGACTTTATACTTATTGAGTCATATTTTCTCCTAACAAAATAATAGTTATGAAGTCATTTTTATGTTTTTATAGGAGGACATTTGTTATATCATAATTTTAATAATTAATATAAATTTTAAAAAATTAAATAAATTTATATTTTTTATTACATTCAAGAATAAATGATATGTATTCTTATAGTCGAGAAATAGACTTAACTTCTTCTATAATAAGTAAATTTTTCAATAATTTAATTTATAAAAAAAAACCTCATCTTTTTATTTAGCCTACAAATTAAAAATTAAAATTAATATTCATAATTTTGATTAACAGAATTAAAATAAAATATAAAAATAAACCTTGAATAAAAATAAAAATACAAAATTTTAGATCCTAAAATATAAAATAGTTAAAAGATACAAAAATTACTTAAATATAATTTTTTTAAGCCACTCCATGAACTTAGATGAATAAATATTACATGCAAAATGAATCATGATATATTGACACAAAAATTATTGTGTATAAATCTTTTAAAAAATAATAAACCTCTCTCATTAGTAACAATATTGAAACTTAAATTTGAACGTTAATTGATAATATATATTGTGTAGGTATTTAGAGTATATTAAAAGAGTACGGTAATAATTTGAAGAGAAAAATTATTCTGTGTAAATTTATTTTTGAGAAAGATTATCGTTGTTGAACTATTTTACTTTTATTCCTTAAAAATATATCCTAATAAAAAAATATGTAACAATAATTTAGATCTAATAGGAATATCTTAATGAGATTACTGTACAAAAATGGGTAGAAATTTTTTTTATTTAATACGAAAGAATTTTTTAATAATAAATTTCTCTTTAAGAGTAATATTGGAACTTAAATTTAGACACTAATTATCATTATATATTATATAAGTATCAAGAGTATATTAAACTAAAATAATATGATAATGATTTAAAAAAAAGTATTTGTTCTACATTTAATTAAAAAAATTACCTTATTTAAACTATTGTGCAAGGGAAGCCATTTTTATAATCTTACAATTGAAGGTGAGCAATTTTTTTAAATTGTTTTGAAGGTGAAAAGTGAAGGCAGTTATATCATTTAAAGAACGTGAGTATGAGTCTGTAATTTTAAATTATAAAAACGAGGGTAGAATAGAAAAAAAGATTTGGATACTAAATTTTTCGTATTTCTATTATATATTGTTATAGATAAATTTATTAATATGTGAGAAGTTTTTAAATTGTTCAAATCAACAATGAAATTGGAACTTGTTGGGTATCAAAGTCAATAAAAAAGAATATTATCATTAAAATTTGTAGATAAAAAATAATTTAGATTAATAATAAAAATAATATGATTAAGTAATAACTATAATTTTTAAAATATAAAAAATTTTATAATATTTTTGTATATATAATAAAAATTACACTTATATAAAGAGATTACACATATCAAAAACGGTTAAATTTTTTTCATTCGCTAATTTTTACGCAAATCCTTTTATATACTAGAAAATACCTTAATCACTTCTATAGAGTTTGTAAATGGTGGTAATAAGAGAAACAAAAAAACATTCTCGACTTATTTAACTTTATTAAGTTGCATGATATAATGATAAATATCAATTTGAGCTTTATCATCTTCTTCAACTTTATCAAATTACATGATAAGTTGATAAATATCATATTGAGTCTTATAGTATAACTTGTTTACAACATATGATTTACTAACAAATTATTGATTGACCAAGATAAAGATTGTAACTAATTAACTTATCTAATTTGGCTAAGTAAAATATTGCAATTAGCTAAATTTTTTAATTTGACTAAGATTTTAAGTCCCTATTTAGTAGAGTTTATATTAGGATTCAAAAGACGATGGGAAATTCTTTTTATAATAAGTGGATCATTGATGTTTGAGTATTTATTTTTATTTTTTTATTATTTTAAATATAAATTTATTGAGTTTTATTAAAATTATAGTGTTTGAAATCTATTTGGATGCTATTTTGAGACGCATTGTGGTTTTATTTATTTCAGAAAAAATTCGGACAAATTTAGCAGAGTTCGTGCAGAACAAAAATGAAGAAAATTGAAGCTGTCAAGCTGGCGCAATGGACGTTTGGCGCCAGGCATCTCGTACTGCATGCAAGGTCTCTATTGGGTTGGTACTAAATGTCCTGACCTAGTGTTTAGCGCCAGGAGTTTTGTAAAATGTGCCCAGAGTTATATGCTAGTGGCGCTAAACACCGAACCTGACATTTAGCGCCAAAAAGATCGCAACACATACAAAATTCTCTGCCTCAGCGCGGTAGCGTGAACATGGATCCACAAGGAGGGCTTCCTTAGATGAGGATTTTAATAATAATTAGTTTTATTTTATTTTGTTTTGTTTTATTTTGATTACAAAACACAATCTTTTGGGCTTTGATAGTTATTATTTTATTTCATTTTAAATCAATTAGGTTAGATATAAAAAGGGAAAAGATTCAGTCCTTCGAGTTTCTTCTCTTCTCTATTCCTTATTCCGCACTTTACACACTTTTGAAATCCTAGATTTCTCTGAGACATGAACAACTAAACCTCTTCTGTTAAGGTTAGGAACTCTGTTTATTCTATGGATTAACATTATTGTCATTATACTTTCAATCAATGCACTGATTTATATTTAAGGATTACTTTCGTTCTTCATCTTATGAATTTGAGTATATTGGAAGATAGCTCTTTTTCTACATGAATTCTTGTTGATTCTTAGAAAAGTTAACTCACTTGAATAACAGCTTGAAAGTAACTTGATGAATAGATTTTTGACGGTTTAGAATTCACAAATGAATCCTCGTTGCAAGTATCAACATTTATTAAAATGTAAACTATCTAAATGCAACTACCTAAATGCAATTATCTAAATGAATGCAATTGCTTGGTCAAAATAAATCAATTCCCAAGAAAACCAATATAAGCATAAGGGCTAAGGCAATAGCAAATCTAATCCACAATTGAATTGAGTTATTAAATATTTTTGTAAACTTTCAAGAAAAATGATGATCATAGGTGGAGACATGTAATTGAGCAACCGAACCCTCACCGGATGTGTTTGCACTCTATTCGCTCAAGTGTTTAGGGTTGATTCACTCAATTCTCCCCTAATCATGCTTTCCAAGATTTGTTTTTCATCTAACAATCAACAGTTATTTCGTGCATACATACAAATATCATGAGGTCTTTTCATAGGTTATAATGGGGTTAAGGTCAAGGTAGGATGCATATTTGGTCAAGTGAGCTTGAGATTTGAATCTTTGATAAGCTTAGACTTCCCACCTAACCTATGTAGCAACCTATACAATTTTAAAGCTATCTGAACTACCCATTCTTAACTTTTTCACATACTCATGCATTTTCTTTTCACTTCACAACACATATGCATTGATCTTTATTGAACTTTACTTTGGGGTATTTTGTCCCCTTTTTATTTCTTTCTTTTTCTTTTTCTTTTATTTCTATATTTTTTTTCTTTTCTTTTGTTTTTCCATACTTTTTTTTTCTTTTTATTTTTTTCTTTTGTTTTTCTCATTTTTCTTTCTTTCAACTATATACAAGAACATCAATGCATAAGGTCTATACATTTAATCAATACATGAGTATGTACCCAATTTTCAATATTTTAAATAAAAATACGAAACTACTCTTTTACTCAACCAATGTTCCAAGATTTTCCACACTTGAATGTTACACACTCACTAGCCTAAGCTAATCAAAGATCCAAATAAAGGACATTTATTATTTTTCACTTCAAGGCTTGTAATGTGCAAAAATTATCAACAAGTGGGTTAAGCGTAGGCTCAAAATTGGCTAACAATGGAAGATAAAAGGTAAGGCTTTTTGGGCAAGTGAGCTAAATGAAATGATGGCCTCAATCATATAAATGCATGTCTACACAAAATAACGGACATAAAGAAACAAACAAATCAAAGATTACAATCATAGAAGGAAAAGTATGCACACAAGAAGGAAAATAAGTGGTTATATAATGTAACCACACCATTAGGCTCAAAACTCACTAGGTTGTGTGTTCTTAGCTCAAAATCATGTTTCACAATATATATGTATATTTCAAGCAAGTTCAATGAAAGATTTTTACTCAAATCAATTGGGATGTCAATGCCCTATAGATAATTTTCTCGAAAAATTTCATTATTTTAACTAAGCTTATTGTGTATATATATATGCAAAATTAAGAAAGTGAAACTAAAAATCCTAAAAGACCCAAAAATGGAATGCAAAAGTGTTGGAATTAGAAATTTGTCACCCAAAGACGCCGACTTGTCAGACGACCTCCCCACACTTAAAATTTTGCACCGTCCTCGGTGCACTCAAAGATGAGCAAAGGGGTACGACGACTTGCCAGATTGCTACCTTCAGCTGGTAGGTCAACCGGTGCTGCATGTTCTTTCTTCTGCTTCCGTGTTTGCTTGTGGTGCATCATGCATGCAAAATAGAAAATAACACCGTAAGATAAGAAAACACAAAAGCAAGGAAGCATACATTGTTGGAATGAGGTGATAATCATTAGAATTAAGTGAGTGAATTAGTGTGACATTAATGACAAATAGGTGTGTGAATTCTAAATTGTGCGCAGTTTAGAACACACACTAGCATAAAAAGCGATGTCATATTTACACAAAAAGGAGCATGCACTTCACTCATCCTAGTGTGCTTGAGATGCTCTAAACTTGTAGGTTAAAACAACCGAACAAGCAGTAAAGAAGCATGAAAATATTCAAGCCAAACACATATGGATGCATATGATCATGAAGCACAATGCATTAGGATAAATGCATAACATCCATCAATTAATTGCCTAATCAAAGGATAGGATTCAAATCACATGGTGGCTAAATCATGCAATTTAGAAAGATTTAAAAAGCTTGGAGGCAATGTCATCCACTTGGTGTTCACAAAGGTTAAGCATGAAGAACTCAAAACCAAGTAACAAATTTAATCTCAATAAAGGATCCAACAATGACAATCCAAAAACAATAATGCTAAAATAGCATCAAGTTAATAAGCAGCCATATATAGTAAACAAAATCAATAATCCAACACTTAGACTGAAAAAGAAGAAATGAAATGAAAATCTAACTAATTTAACTAACTAACTAATTAAAAGAATTGGTTATAGGTGGTGTTTGGAAGTGTTGGATGAGGGTAGGAGAAGGAAAGAAGAGAGGAGAAGGAAAAAAATGGAAAGAGGAGAAGAAAAGAAGTGTAGTGAAGGAAGGACATCCACGCGTACGCGCACATCACGCGTGCGTGTGGGTGGTGGTGAAATGGGTTTGACGCGTACGCGTAGGTCACGCGTACGCGTGCATGGCAAACCAGAGAGGGGACGCGCACGCGTCCATCATGCTTACGCGTGGGTTGATGTTTGTGCCTCAGGCACAAAATTCGCACAGTGCAAGCGCAACTCTCGGGTTATTGGCTGGGAAGTGAGAATTTGGTATCTACGCGTACGCATGCATGGCGCGTGCGCGTGGATGGGCGAATATGCTTGGGGCATGCGTACGCGTGAGAGACGCGTACACGTGGGTTGGTGCCCTGTTTGTCAAAATTTTTTCTAAGTTTTTGCACCAAACCAAGCCTTCCAAACCTCCAAACAGCTACCAAAACACCATAAAACCTTATTTAACATATTAAACTACCAACTAAACTCAACAAACCAAGAAAAAAACATGAAATTAAACTAATTACCCATATGTACAAAAGAGAAAAAGGAAAGATTTTACCATAGTGGGGTGTCTCCCACCTAACACTTTTTTTTATTGTCCTTAAGTTGGACTTATGGGGAGCTCCTCTCAAGGTGGCTTGTGCTTAAATTCTTCTTGGAACTCCCACCAATGCTTGGTTCTCCATTGTGTCCCAAGATTTCTCAAGAGTTGCACCAAGTCTTGATGGAGTTCTTCACAAGCTTGAGGCTCCCAAAGTCAATCCTCTTCTTGTAATCCGGGATCACACACTTTATTTTCACACCCGTCTTGAAGTTGATTATTATTAGTCCATCCGGGTGGCACGCAAGACGAATTCTCAATGAAGTGACCAAACATCCTTCTAGACCCATCTAGTTGAGCACTATTCCAACCCTTATATTCCATCTTTGATGTATCAACCATAATGAGCCTTGATTTACAACGCCAACCACGAAACATCTTTCTTTTACACTTCATCCTACAAAGCATCCTAAGTTTACCATCTGTTTCAAGCAAGCCATATTCAAGTGGGATAATAAAGCTAAAAGAGATGAATTTTACCCACTCAAATGAAGGAGTAGAGGACAACCTAAGCAAAGCAATTTCCAAGGATCTTGACAAAGCGTGTTCAATTCCCATCCTTCTATTTCTAAGGGCTTCCACCTCTTCACAAGATTCCTCAAATGAAATCCTTTGTTCAACAATTTTATCTAAGCCTTTTCCCCTATGCAAATCATAATTGGGAGGATGAGAGACATTTACCTCCACAATGCTTTCAAATTCACCGGAAGAAGGTTCTTCAAGCTCAAAAGATTCTTCACCACTAAGATTGGATGCAAGATCTTCATTGCCAAGGAAATTCGATTCTTGCTCTATCCCGTCCAATTCTTCATATGGAATATACCTTGGAGGTTGTGCACATTCCTCCTTAGCATCAAATTCAATATTCTTGAAGGCATTTTCATCAATTCTAGATTCCCAAGGTGGTTCCCCATCTCCTAAGTCTTCAACCACTTCTTCTTTTTCTTCAACAATTGTAGCTTCCTCCAATGATTCCAACACAAAGCAACTTCCCTCATTTCTCACCGGAGTTTCCAATATCTCCTTTATGCTATGCTCTTCATTTGATTCTCCACATGTTGACATGGGAGTCTCTTGAGTATTCAAGCATTGGGATGCTAACCGGTTTACCACCTCATCCAAGGCGGCCACAAAGTTTTGTACATCCCTTTTCATCTCCTCTTGTCCTTGAAGTAGCAAAGTGAGAGAATCATCATCCATTGGGGACTTGGGGTGGATAAGAGGGTTCATTATTTTGGAGTAAAGGTTCATAATAGGAAGATGGTTCTTCTTGGTAGGGTTGTGGCGGTTCAACACTCTCCACTTTTTCCGCTTGTTGCACAACACGTTCCATGGTTGCTTGAAATTGATCCAATGCTTCTTTGAGACGATCCCTTGACTCTTGTTCTGCTTGGATAACATGATTAGGATCGTATGGATCTTGGATTGATGGACATGAATATTCTTCCATGGGAGGTTGTGGTGGAAGGTAGAATTCATCTTGTGATTGAAGATTTTCATACATTGGAGGTGGTTCATCTTGGTAATAATATGGATGGGGTGGTTCTTAGAAGTGGTGATGTTGGGATGGTGGTGGCTCTATATGTGGTTCATATGGCTCATATGGTTGTTGGAATGGTGGATATGGATTAGGGTCATATGAAGGTTGTTGGTAAAAAGGGGCTTGTGAGTGTGGTAGATGGCTATGTTGAGGATATGGCTCATAGGCATATGATGGTGGTTCTTGAAAGTCACAAGGGGATTCACCATAGCCATTTGATTGATATGCATCATAGAACGACTCTTGTTCATAGTGTATTGGTGGAGTTGTTGATAGCGAAAATCGTTGTCGGTCTAGATTTTCTTCCTAAAGAAAGGAATTACTTCGTTGTAAGCATAGCTCCAAACCAACAAACAACTCTCACATCAAATTAAAATATGGTTTTGTCACATGTACAAACCCCAATGAAAATTAACCGAAGTATTTAGACTCCAGGTCGTCTCACGAAGAATTGCAATAAAGTATATGCTTATTGGCTATGAAGGGGTAAAAGGGGTTTTGGTTGATAAAGGGCGAGAAATTAAATGTGCAAGAAAGGTAAATCAAGCAAACAATTAAAGGAAGCAAGTAAAGAAGAGAGACATTCATGGCAAGGGTTGAGATCATAAGCTTTCTATCCTAGTCATATAATGATCAATTCATCTTATTTAGTCAACTCCAACAAATAGAAGAAGGTATCATGTCATCTTTACATAGGGAGAATGTCAAACAAGACTAATCAATCATATCACAATAATAAACAAGAATTTATCTCATTTCGTCATCCCCAACATTGGAAGAAGGAAGTTATCTTCCATGAAAGAAAGTCAAACAAGACTAGTTAATCTCAATCTAAATGTCCTAATCAACTCACTAATTGGATTAGCAAAAGATTAGAATCAATGGAAATAATATTAACTAACAACTCTAGATCACCAATCTAAATTGGGTATTAATGACTCAAGATTGCCCAATTACTCTTCTCAAGCCAAGAATGCTCAAAATCTACTCTAAAGCCCAACCAAGCATTTTGTCAAACACTTGGTGGGTACAAGTGGAAAGCATGGTAAGAATGCAAGAATAATAAATCTACCAACTACCAATTGCAAGAAAAGAAAATCAACAACTCAAATCATCAACAAAAGAACATCAAACATTCAATTTCATTAAATGTAAACAAATCCAACATGAGCATTCATAAATATAAAAGAGATATAAAAGTAAAATTAACAAGAGAACTAAGAAGAATAGAGTAGTAAAAACAAGAAATTGTAAAAGAAACAAGATGAGAACAATAATCAAAATCTAGATCTAAGATGGATTAACCTAACCTAATTCTAGAGAGAAGAGGGAGCTTCTCTTTCTAGAAACTAACCTACATGATGCTATACTACCAAACAATTACTCTCCCCTTTCCCAAGCTTGAATTCTGCATGAAATAGCATTAGAAATGAGTTGGGTTGGGCCCAAAGTGCTTCAGAAATCGCTCCCAGCGATTTCATCTTTAGTGGGCCACGAGCAGCATCGGTGCTCACGCGTACATGGCGCATGCGCGCCCCTAAACGCAAAGTAACATATGACAAATTTTATATCATTTCGAAGCCCCAGATGTTAGATTTCCAATGCAACTGAAACCGCCTCATTTGGACCTCTATAGCTCAAGTTATGGTCGATTGAGTGCGAAGAGGTCAGGCTTGATAGCTTTACGGTTCCTTCATTTCTTCATGAGTTCTCCCACTTTGCATGCTTTTTCTTCATTCCTTCAACCCAATCTTTGCTTTCTAAACCTGAAACCACTTAACAAACATATCAAGGTATCGAATGGAATTAAAGTGATTTAAATTTAGCTATTTTAAGGCCTAAAAAGCATGTTTTCACATTTAAGCACAAATCAAGGGAGAATTGCAAAACCATGCTATTTCATTGAATAAATGTGAGAAAATGTGATAAAATTCCCCAAAATAAGTACAAGATAAACCACAAAATTGGGGTTTATTAAATCTCCCCACACTTAAACCAAGCATGTCCTCATGCTAAGAATAAAGAAGGACAAAAAAAGGGGTATAAACATTTATTCAATGCAAAGAAACTATATAAACCTATCTACATGCATGCAACTAAATGCAAAATGCTTTTGCCTACTTGGTTAAAAGTAAATCAATCTCCAAGAACATATATAAGCAAGTAGGGCAAAGGTCATATGACAACTCACAAACTCTACCAATTCAAATATCAAAATGAAGTTCAAATAGACTTGCAAGAAGAAAGCTCATGAAAGCCGGGAACAAGGAATTGAGCATCGAACCCTCACCGGAAGTGTATCCGCTCTAGTCGCTCTAGTGTATAGGGTCGATCACTCAATTCTCTTCTAATCATGCTTTCCATGATTTATTTTTCATCTAACAATCAACAATTATTCAATGCATGCATACATTTATCATGAAGACTTGTTCATAGGTTGTAATGGGGCTAGGGTAAAGGTAAGGATGCATATGGTCAAGTGAGCTTGAAATTTGAATCTTTGATTAACCTAGGCTCTCACCTAACCTATATAACAACCTATAAAATTCTAATATAGTACCTAGCTACCCATGATTCCCACTTTTTCACATACTCATGCATTCTTTTTTATTTACATTCCATATGCATTGATTTTTATTGAACTTTACTTTGGGGCATTTTTGTCCCCTTTTTATTTCTTTTTCTCTTTTTTCTTTTTCTATTTTTTTCTTTTATATATATGTTCTTTTTCTTTTTCTTTATCATCATTTTTTTCTAAAGTATATACAAACGTATCAATGCATACGGTTTTACATATAGTGCATGAATATGTACCCAATTCCCAAAAATCTTCAACAAAATACAAAACACATTTTTCTCTCAACCAATATCCCAAGTATCCCATACCCAAATGATACACACCCTCACTAGCCTAAGCTAATAAAAGATCCAAATTAAGGACATTTATTGTTTTTCACTTAAGGGTAGTGATGTGCTAACATTAAGAACAAAAGGGATTAAATAGGCTCAAATTTGGCTAACAATGGTTGATGAAAAGTAGGCTATTTGGGTAAGTGAGCTAAATGAAATGATGACCTCAATCATATAAATGCATGTATACATGGAATAATGGACATAAAGAATCAAACAAATCAAAGATTACAATCATAGCAAGAGAATAATGCACACAAGAATGAAAATAAGTGGTTATAAGATGTAACCACACAATTAGGCTCAAAACTCACATGCTTGTGTTCTTAGCTCAAAAACCATGTTCCAAAATAAATTCTTCAAGCAAGTTCAACAAATTTTTTTTTTCAAATTGGTAGGTGCCCCAAAACAATTTTTCTTGGAAAAGAAATCATCACCCTAACCAAGTAGTCATAACATAAAAAGAAGTGGTAAAATATGTACAAATTCTAACTATCATGCAACCTATCATGCAATGCAACAACTAACTAACAAAAAAAAAATCAAGAATTGGTGTTGAAAAAGGAAGTTGTTACCCATGGAGGTCGGTCGGACGACCTCCCCACACTTAGAAATTTGCACCATCCTCAGTGCATGCAAAGAAGAGCAAGGTGGACGGGTTGCTACAATTGATGAGCTCCTTCTAAAGGTTGTGCGGGTGAACTTATTTGTTGCCTCATTTAGAAGCTTTTCCATTCCTTCTTGGTGGCCAACCTAAAAGGAAAGAAAAAGAAAGAAAATTAAGCCTACAATAAAGATATGAAAACAATTAGAACATAGGTGGGGGTTAATGCCAAATAAAAGTAAGATTCTCACTACATGTTAGCTACGCATGTAAGTGAGAGAGCAATATAGGCAAAGGGCATATCAATTAATACTTGATGCAAGAGGAAAGTCAAAGCATAAGTGAATAACATGAAGAGTATGTCGAGTATCAAGTTCAAACAACAATTAACACAAACAAGATTAGTGATAAGCATGAGAGCATTTGGTCCCATCCTAACTCACTGATGATGAGGTATAAAAACAAGCTAAGGAATCATGAGTTAGGAAGGACTAAAGCACTAATCTTGTGTGTAGAGTGAATATTACAATTAATGCAACAAGTCACAGAGCACCAATACTGACCAAGAAAGTCTCAACAATTGAGTAAGAGAATTCAACACCATTATTAAAATAAGAAGCTAAAAAAAAAGAAAGTAAAAACAGGCTATAAAAACAAAATGAAAATGAAAAGAATAAAAGTATGTGAATGCAATGGACAAAAGAAAATGAAAGATGAGAAAAAAAACTCTTTTTTTTACCGGCGCGGATGCGTCATGCACGCTTACGCGCCGATGCACAATTGGCCGAAGGGCGCGTACGCGCCATGTACGCTTACGCGCGGATGTGAAGATGGCGATCGACGCGTACGCGTCATGTACGCTTGCGCGTGGGTTGCAGGCACAGAATAGGCACAAACTGGGCATAACTCTTTGGTTTTAGGCTGGGGGTGGAATTTTTGCATTCACGCGTACGCGTACATGGCACGTCTGCGTGGATGATCGAAAATGCTTGAGGCGCGCGTACGCGCCAGGTGCGCGCACGCGTGGGTTGGTGCTCTGTGTTTTTAAAAAATTTTCCAAGTTCTTGCACCAAACCAATCCTTCCGAACCTCCGAACAACTACCAAAACACTATAAAACCTTATTTAACCTACTAAACTACTAGTCATACTCAACAAACTCAACAAAACATGAAATTAAACTAATTACCAATATGTACAAAAGGGAAAAATGAAAAGAATTTACCATGGTGGGGTGTCTCCCACCTAGCACTTTTGTTTATTGTCCTTAAGTTGGACTTATGGGGAGCTCCTCTTAAGGTGGCTTGTGCTTGAAGCTATCCTTGAACATCCACCAATGCTTGACTCTCCAATAAGATTTAGTCTTCAAAGATGATAACTCCAAGCCTTGATGGAGTTCTACACAAGCCATGGGATCCCAAATTTGATTCTCCTTGTGCGATCCGGGATCCCACACTTTGTTTTGAGACCCATCTTCAAATTGATCATCATGATTCCAATTGGGTGGCATGACCTTAGAATTCTCAATTAAGCATCCAAACATTCTCCTAGACCTATGCAATTTGGTTCTACACCAACCATTGCTATTCAACTTCGAGCATGCAACCATCATGAACTTAGAGTGATGTGTCCAACCACTACACAACTCTTTCCTACTCTTAACTCCACAAAGAGCTCTAAGTTGACCATCATTTTCAATCAAACCATATTCAAGTGAGAAATCAAAGCTTAGGGATAAGAATTTTACCCACTTAAATGTTGTGTTGGATGATGGTGACTTAGGAAGGGGGATCTCCCCACACTTAGCCAATGCGAGGTCCATTCTCTTGTGCTCTTTCTTGACTACCTCCACCTCTTGGCAAGCTTCTTCAACTTCAATTCCTTGCTCACCAACTTCTTCTATACACCCTTCATTGCTCAAACCATGTATCAGACGTTGTGCACGATCCTCCTTGTCATCAATTTCATAGCATAATGAGGGAGATTCATCAATTCCAAAAGACTCATTAGTTGGTTCGGAATCATCTTCAATGATGGAGTTTGCTTCTTGCTCAACCTCCTCCTCTTGGTGGCTTCCTTATAATTCAATCTCTTTTTCATTGCTTACCAAGGGTATGTGAGGTGAGGTATCTTCTTCCTTACCCTCTATGTCAAACCTAATTGGAGAGGATTCAATTGTACATAATAATTCTTCAATGATTGAATCCATTTCTTGGTCAACCTCTTCAAAGGCTTCAACCACTTCTTCCGGCTCAATTATCTCGACTTCCTCCCCTTGTGGCAATCCTTGTTTCACCCCTTCTTCTACACCTTGAAGCTCTAAACTCACTCCCTCACTATGTTCCTTGATTGCTACTCCACATTCAACAATGGGAGTTCCTTGATCGCATAGGCTTAGGCGGGAGGAGACCATATTGCGAACGGCTTCCGCTATGGTAGCTATCTTGGCTTCTAACTCCTTGAACTCCTTTTGGTTCTCTTCTTGCCTTCGAATGTAAGAACTAACACATTCTTGGAGAGAATCATCCATTGGAGGTGGTGTAGAAAAAGAAGGTTCATTGTTTGGGAAGGAAGCTTCATAATTGGAAGTTGGTTCATCTTGGTAAGGGTATGGAGATGGTGTATATTGAGGTGATTCTTGAGAGTAATTGTGTTGGAATGGTGGTGGTTCCATGTGTGGTTCATATGGTTCATAAGGTAGTTGGTATGATGGATAAGAATTAGGGTCATAATGAGGTGTTTGGTGGTAGGGGGCTTGTGAGTAAGGTGGTTTAAAGTCATGTTGAGGGGGTGGTTCATAGGCATGTGGTGGTGGTTGTTGACAATTACAATAAGGGTCACCACATCCATTAGATTGATATGCATTAGGATTAGAATTATACCCATAAGAAACCGGAGGGGGTTGTTGCCAAGAAGGGTGATCAATCCTTTGAGGCTCCCTCCACCTTTGATTCCTAAATCCTTGATGCACATCCCCATTGAAGCTTCTATTCCCTACAACATAGTTGTAACCAAACTCATAGCCAAAGGGATGAGAATTCATGATAGCAAATAAAAACAAAAGCTAACAAAATAAGCAACAAAGTCCTAAAGCTAACAAAAAATAACAAATAAGCAAAAGGCAAACATATTCACAATAGTCACAATAGCCAATAATGTAACACCATTGCAACTTTCCGGCAACGGCGCCATTAATTTGATAGCAAAAATCGTTGTCAGTCTAGATTTTCTCCCTAAAGAAAGGAATTACTTCGTTGTAAGCATAGCTCCAAATCAACAAAAAACTCTCACATCAAATTAAAATATGGTTTTGTCACATGTACAAACCCCAATAAAAATTAACCGAAGTATTTAGACTCCGGGTCGTCTCACGAGTAATTGCAATGAAGTGTATGCTTATTGGCTATGAAGGGGTAAAAGGGGTTTTGGTTGATAAAGGACGAGAAATTAAATGTACAACAAAGGTAAATCAAGCAAACAATTAAAGGAAGCAAGTAAAGAAGAGAGACATTCATGGCAAGGGTTGAGATCATAGGCTTTCTATCCTAGTCATACAATGATCAATTCATCTTATTTAGTCAACTCCAACAAATAGAAGAAGGTATCATGTCATCTTCACATAGGGAGAATGTCAAACAAGACTAGTCAATCATATCACAATAATAAACAAGAATTTATCTCATTTCATCATCCCCAACATTGGAAGAAGGTGTAAGTTATCTTCCATGAAAGAAAGTCAAACAAGACTAGTTAATCTCAATCCAAATGTCCTAATCAACTCACTAATTGGATTAGCAAAAGATTAGAGTTAATGGAAATAATATTAACTAACAACTCTATATCACCAATCTAAATTGGGTATTAATAACTCAAGATTGCCTAATTACTCTTCCCAAGCCAAGAATGCTCAAAATCTACTCTAAAGCCCAACCAAGCATTTTGTCAAATACTTGGTGGGTACAAGTGGAAAGCATGGTAAGAATGCAAGAATAATAAATCTACCAACTACCAATTGCAAGAAAAGTAAATCAACAACTCAAATCATCAACAAAAGAACATCAAACATTAAATTTCATTAAATGTAAACAAATCCAACATGAGCATTCATAAACATAAAAGAGACATAAAAGTAAAATTAACAAGAGAACTAAGAAGAATAGAGTAGTAGAAACAAGAAATTGTAAAAAAAAACAAGATGAGAACAATAATTAAAACCTAGATCTAAGATGGATTAACCTAACCTAATTCTAGAGAGAAGAGGGAGCTTCTCTCTCTAGAAACTAACCTACCTGATGCTATACTACCAAACAATTACTTCCCTCCTTACCCAAGCTTGAATTCTGCATAAAATAGCATTAGAAATGAGTTGGGTTGGGCCCAAAGTGCTTCAGAAATCGCCCCCAGCGATTTCATCTTTAGTGGGCCACGAGCAGCATCGGCGCGCACGCGTACATGGCACGTGCACCCCTAAACGCGAAGCAAGATATAGCAAATTTTATATCATTTCGAAGCCCCGAATGTTAGCTTTCCAACGCAACTTGAACCGCCTCATTTGGAACTTTATAGATCAAGTTATGGTTGATTGAGTGTGAAGAGGTCAGGCTTGACAGCTTTACGGTTCCTTCATCTCTTCATGAGTTCTCCCACTTTGCATGCTTTTTCTTCATTCCTTCAACCTAATCTTTGCCTTCTAAACATGAAACCACTTAACAAACATATCAAGGCATTGAATGGAATTAAAGTGAATTAAATTTAGCTATTTTAAGGCCTAAAAAGCATGTTTTCACATTTAAGCACAAATCAAGGGAGAATTGCAAAACCATGCTATTTCATTGAATAAATGTGAGAAAATGTGATAAAATCCCCCAAAATAAGCACAAGATAAACTACAAAATCGGAGTTTATCAGTTGTTGCCATGAAGATTGACCATATGCATATGACTCTTTCCACCTTTGATTGTCCCATCCTTGATACACATCCTCATTGAAGCTTCCATTTCCTACAACATAGTTAGAACCAAACTCATAGCCAAAGTGAGAATTCATAATGAAAAGAGAGAATAAGAAACAAAAGCTAATAAGAAATAATGAAACAAAGTCCTAAAACTAGCAAAAACTAACAAGTAATCCAAAAATCAAGCTATTCACAATATTCACATATATACAATAACCAATAACATAACACCATTGCAACTCCTCAGCAACGGCGCCATTTTGATGAATGAATTTTTGACGGTTTAGAATTCACAAATGAATCCTCGTTGCAAGTATATTTTCTAAACCAACAAATAATCCTTTCATGCAAACATGTGGTTGTCACAAGTAACAAACCCCTATAAAAATAACCGAAGTATTCAAACCTCGGGTCGTTTTCCCTAGGAATTGCGATAAAGTGTTCTTGTTATTGGTCATGAGGTATATTTTGGGGTTTTTGAGTTAATAGACAAGAAATATAAACGACAAAGGAAATAAACTAACAACTAAAAAGGCTCTTGGCAAGGTATGAGAACTAGAAGTCCTATCCTAGCTATCCTTGTCAATTGTGATGAGAATTGTCCATTGCTCCCACTTAGTTAACCTCTAACCATGGAGGAAAGTCAAGTGGATGGATTAAATTAGTTCCACAAGTCCTAGCTAACTCCCAAAGGAAAGACTAGCTTTAGTGGCATTCAAGTCAATTAGCAACTTCTAATTATCAATCAACAAAGGAATTAGATAACTCAAGAGTTACTAATTACTCTACGTAGGCCAAGAGGAACAAAATCTATACTAAAATTCAACCAAGCATTTTATAAAACATTTAGAAGGCATAGAAAGGAAATAAAGCAATTCAACAATAAAGGAACCATAAATTACATTAAGAGAGAAATAGAAGAACAAAAGTGCATCAACATAAAAGTAAAGAATTACAAGAATTAAATGCTAAACTAGAGAGAAGAGATGTAGAAGAAGAAGAATTACAAAAGGAAAAGTAAATCAAAGCATGAAATTAACCTAGATCTAAGAATTCTAATCTAGATCTAACATAATCCTAATTCTAGAGAGAAGTGAGAGCTTCTCTCTCTAGAAACTAACTTTTCCTCCAAAACTAAACTAAACTAATGTGACTAGATGATGTGATTCCCCTTCAGTCCTTGGGTTAAATAGCATTAGAGATGAGTTGGATTTGGGCCTGGGAAGCCCAGAAATCGCCCCCAGCGGATTCACTTTAAGTGGGTCACGTGCGAGACGCGTACACGCACGTCACGCGTATGCGTCGCTTGGCAATTTTTCATCCACGCGTACGCGTCATGTGTGCGTACGCGTCACCATGCGACCTCATCATTTCACGCATGCGCGTCTGCTGTGCGTGCGTGTGGAGTGAATTTCTCCCAATCCTTGATTTTCCATGATTTCTCCACTTTGCATGCTTTTCTCTTCATTCCTTTGATCCATTCCTAGCATTTTCAACCTGAAATCGCTAACAAACATATCAAGGCATCTAGTGGAATCAAAGGTGAGTTAAAATCAACCAACTAAGGGCCTAAAAAGTATGTTTTCACATTTAAGCACAAATTAGGAGACAATCATGAAACCATGCTATTCTAGTGGATAAATGTGGAAAAAGGGTGATAAAATCTCCTAAATTCAGCATTGAATGCACCACCAAATAGTGGTGCATCATAACTCCTCCTAAATCACTAATTGCCTAGACTTAACATGATACATGACATATAATCACTTATATTTGGGTAATTAGAACTTTTGTGGCTAATAAACTAGAGTTAGACCTAACCCTTTAATCTTAATTAAGTGACCAAGGAATTGTCGGTTGATTAGGTTAGAGCAGATTAAATCACTAAGGAATTAGGATTTAATCAATTAAAGTTTGTCATGAATTAAATCTTGCATGATTAAAGTAATTGGTAAGAACCATTAATCCGGGAAAAAAATATCTCTAAAACCTTAATGTAACACCCTACCATACTTAATATTATGCTGAAGTCATAAGACTGAGATAGTAAGGTATTACGACCTCTAAGAATAAAAATATATATAAAATAATAGGGAAAGAGATACTTAACTAGGTGCCTTGAAAAATGGGTAAAACAAAATCGCAAAATAAAAAGCGCAACGCTCAGGAAACAGAATTACTCGCGTGCTAAGAAACCTAATGGTTATAGATATGAATAAGCGAAAGAGTGAAAAGAGAGTTAAGAATACAATGAAACTAGCTCCTGACTCAGCCTGCGAAGCCAAGGCTGGCCAGAGAATATATACATATATATACTAGTATCCAAAAATACCCAAAATACAGAAATAAAATTCTAACTCTTCTGTAACCTCTATGAGGAACAAAATAATCAAGTTTCTTGGAGAGAAAGCTAAGTAACTAAGTACATATATATATAAGCTGATAAATCAAAATATCCCAGGGACTACTCCGCTTCAGGAATCCAGACGCCTAGCGAGGAGTCGCTCGACCTGCATCTGAAAACAACAACACAGTATGGGATGAGAACCGGAGGTTCTCAGCATGGTAAAGGTGCCACACATATAATATATAAAGTCCTGGGAATGCTAGAGGCAATCCTAGAATGCCAACACTCAGATTATAATCTTAAAATATTAAACAGAAACCATAAGAGGTAGTCTTCTAAGGGTTCCAAAACTTAACTAAATGTTGACCTAAACACTAAATCCTTCTATCCTTCCTCCGTTCCCCCATCTTCAGTGAATATGCACAAACAGATAAACAAACAAGGCAAATACAGGAAATTTACAAGTATTAGTTATTACAGATAAAAATTATAATAGGTAGCAGATTATAACCATGTAGGCAATCCCAAGTAACTCACAGGCAAGCAATTCAAATAATATGCACATGATGCATGCCTATCCTATGGCTGTTGATATCAACTGTCGGTTACGTAGCCATCCCAACATATTCTCAAGGTCAAAAATACACCATGGGAAAAATCACCAGGCTGACATGGGAAAAAATGCCCCAAACTCAATAATATCCATGGGACGAATCCCAAGCTAACATGGGAAGAAGAGACAACACCCCAAGCTGACATGAGGGAGATAACACCCTCAAGCTCAATATATATTCCATCATGAGGGAGACAACACCCTCAAGCTTAATATATTCAATTATTTCTCATAATTATCACTTTTATTTTTGATACCAGTTCATATCTCATTTCATCATTATCAATTCCTCACATTACTCTCTCTTACTTGCCTCATACATTTCATAATGTAGAAAATCAATCATTCAAGCCTTGACATCATAATTCATTCATATATACACCTTTCTCATATACAATCCATCATTTTTAGTCTTAACTTCACTCCCAAGTTATCTCTATTTCCTGGCTTCAACTAATTACTAGGCTTAATATCACTTTTTATGACTAAGAGAATGAAAATAGAGGTTTGGAAGTTTGAAATTGATTTTAAAACACATAAACCAGTTTGAAATTCTATGCCACACGTACGCATGGGCCACGCATACGCGTGGATGTACGTTTTTCTAAAAAAATAACAGATTACCCAGAAAGCTGTTGTATCCACCTGCATGTTACATAATTCACACCTAAACTTCCGACGTTCATAACTTTTTCTACAAAGTTCCGTTTTTCACAAAATTTATACCGTTCAAATTGCAAAACCTTCTTTGAGTTGAAAAAATTCCACCTCCAACCAAAATTTGAGGATCCAATTATGAACCGCCGAACTTCGGCCAAAAACCAAGTTTTTCAAAGACTCCAAAACCTCATTTTCTTTTCAAAACTCATTCCCACTCAATTCAACATATTCATAACCATCAATATAATTACCCTTAACAATCTTCACAATTCTACCATTTCTCCATTCAACAACATCATACTCCAACCTCTCAATTCATCAATAGGATATCATTTTGTCTATTCAACACACACACACACACACACACACACACACACACACACACACACACACACACATATATATATATATATATATATATATATATATATATATATATATATAATAGCATCATCAATCCGTCTTTCATAATTCATCCAACAAGCACCAAATTCATCATCAACTCATCATTCATTAACTCATCATTCACATCATATTCTTACCAATTATAATACCAAGGCTTCCATCACTTTTCTTTAGTCAATTACACACCAATACATACATAAACTCTTTATCAACAACTCATTAATCTAGTCACAATAATCACCATCAAACCACTACAATACATATTCGTTCACCTTCTCCACTTTACAAGCACCAATAAATCTTTAATTAGCATTCCAAGTTCAGCAATAACAATTTAAACCAAAATCCAACATTTATCATCAAACATTAATCAATTTTACATGCTTGTACATTCATCCCTATCTTATAGTTCACTAGCCTAAGTCTTCATAGAACATTATATATTAAATACGTGAAACCTAAACCATACTGTTTATACCCTGGGCCGAGCTACATGATCCGGATTAATCGAAGACAAGAATGACCGACCTCACATAAAGGTTGGTCGACACCGACCTCTCCCTAAAGAGCTCGGCCAACATCTCCACAGAGGCCCAAGCAGGCCTAAATAGAGGGAGGCAGCCCACTCTAAAGGTGACTGGCCTAAAAGATAGGTGACCTCGCCCAAAGATAAGATAAGATAATCAACTTATCTCAAAGAAAGGTCACTCAACACTACTATAAATACACTGGAGCCCCCAGGTATAACTCACATTCTGATTCTACACAAAAACCTGCCTAAAGCACGTGTTAACTTAAGAATCGGAGTCTCTTACAGGTACCACCACCCTCCGGTGATCAAGGATCAGCAGCACTACCAGATCCAGCAAGTCGGACATGACAGCTCCGGCTACAACAGCAGATCTTATCCGAGATCGACCTTCAGTTTCAGGTAACCCTCGGAATATTGGCACTGTCGCCAGGAAACCTGGAAGTCATCCCATCATCATGGAGGACAACCTTGACAACGATCGCAACTTTGGTTTGGAGGACAGAACGCCGCATAAGAACATGGATACCACACCGAAGGATATACCTCAAAACAAGGGAGACAAACAACCCCCAAATACAGAAATTTTGGAGGCCATCCGTGAACAACAGAATCACCTTAAACAGCTAGAACAAGAAGCCGACCGATAGCGGGAGGCTAAGCGACATCTCCGAAGAGAAACCAGGAGGCGTCGAGAGTTGGAAGGTAAGCTCCTCAAACTTGAGGCAAACTTCAAAACAAAAGCTACTCGGTCCAATCGCGAAGATAGCCCCTGCAAGGACCAAAACCCATTCATAAAGGAAATCATGAAAGCTAAAGTCTCAAAAGACTTTAAAGCTCCTGACATGACTCCCTACGATGGTATGTCCGACCCAAGTCATCATCTCAGCAACTTCAGAAGTTGGATGTATCTTACAGATGCCTCAGATGCAATTCGTTGTAAAGCCTTCCTGACTACCTTGACCAAAACAGCAATAAAGTGGTTCGACAGCTTGCCGCCAAGGTCAATTACAAGCTTCGATGACCTCGCCAAGAAGTTCCTGGCTAGGTTCTCCATCCAGAAGGATAAAACCAAGCACGTTCCAAGCCTGCTAGGGATCAAACAAGGAGATCGGAAGAGCCTCCGTAGTTATATGGAAAGATTCAATAAAGCATGCTTTGACATACAGAATCTCCCAATAGAAGCAGCAATTATGGGACTTATCAATGGTCTGCGAGAAGGACCCTTTAGCTACTCTAAATCTAAAAAACACCCAACATCTCTGAATGAGGTACAAGAGTGGACAGAAAACTACATCAATATGGAGGAGAACTCTCGATTAGGAGAAACTTTAAAATCAGGATTTTCCTACCCACCTCGGGATAAGGATAAAGAGTCCAGGAAAAAAGAAGACCAACCTAATGAGAAACCTAGAAAGTACTACAACTACACCCCTCTTTGGGTGTCCCTTGTAGATGATTACCGAGAGATATGCAACACTGAGAAGATCCTACCGCCTCGCCCGATTAAACACAAAAAAGGAGGAAGTCGGACAGAGTATTGCGAATACCACCGAATCTACGGGCATCTTACCAACGCCTGCTTCGACCTAAAAAATGTTATAGAAAAATTGGCACGAGAAGGGCGACTATATCGGTTCTTGGCCAATAAAGCGGATGAATCGAGAAAGAGAAGAAAGGATGGAGAGGTTGGACGAGTTGAACGTCCAGCTCACACCCCTGAGAGACATGTCCATATGATAAATGGAGGATTCACAGGAGGAGGGATCTCTAAGCCATCCCGCAAGAGATACCTTAAAGAGGTGTATCATGTCGGAGAAGGGGGTGAGTCACCCGACCTCCCCACTATTACCTTCACCTGAGAAGACGCCACAGGTATCATCCCGGGGCATGATGACCCCATGGTCATTACCATCATACTCACCAACGCTAATCTCCACCGAACGTTGGTAGACCAAGGGAGCTCCGCAGATATCCTATTCAAATCCGCTTTCGACAAGCTCGGTCTACAAGAGAAAGATCTCAGAGCTTATCCAAATAGCTTGTTCGGACTCGGAGATGCCCCAATCCAGCCGCTTGGGTATATCCCACTTCACACAACATTCAGAAAAGGAATACAGTCTAGAACGATGAGCATAGACTACATCGTAGTTGATGAGCGGATAATTTATACCCTTTTTGGCATTGTTTTTACATAGTTTTTAGTATGTTTTAGTTACTTTTTATTAAATTTTTATTAGTTTTTATGCAAAAATCACATTTCTGGACTTTACTATGAGTTTGTGTGTTTTTATGTGATTTCAGATATTTTCTAGCTGAAATTGAGGGACTTGAGCAAAAATCTGATTCAGAGGCTGAGAAAGGACTGCAGATGTTGTTAGATTCTGACCCTCCTGCACTCGAAGTGAATTTTCTGGAGCTACAGAAGCCCAATTGGTGCGCTTTCAATTGAGTTGGAAAGTAGACATCTTGGACTTTCCAGCATTATATAATAGTCCATACTTTGCCCGAGATTTGATGGCCCAAACTAGCGTTCAAACACCCACTAGAGACCCTTTTCTGGAGTAAAATGCAAGAACTGGCACTAGAACCGCCCAAACTGGCACCCAAGCTAGCATTTCACTCCAACAATGGCCTATGCACGTGAAAGCTTCAATGCTCAGCCCAAGCACACACCAAGTGGGCCCCGGAAGTGGATTTCTACACTATCTGCACTTAGTTACTTATTTTCTGTAAACCTAAGTTACTAGTTTAGTATAAATAGCACTTTTTACTATTGTATTCGCATCATCTTTTGATGAACTTTATCATCTTAGGACTTGGAGGCTGGCCATTCGGCCATGCCTAGACCATTTTCTCTTATATATTTTCTACGGTGGAGTTTCTACACCTCATAGATTAAGGTGCGGAGCTCTGCTGTTCTTCATGAATTAATGTAAGTACTATTGTTTCTCTTTCAATTCACACTTACTTCTTCTCCAAGATATACTCTTGTACTTAATTCAGTTAAGTCAGAATGAAGGGGTGACCCATGACAATCACCCACTATCTTCGTTACTCGCTTAGCCAAGATCCGCGTGCCTGACAACCATAAGCTGTCTACATGATGTTCAACATAGTCATTGGACGACAGTCGGAGTATATTCTCTTGGGTCTCTGATCTGTGATTCGCATCGTCTCTCCTGATAACAGAGCATCTGAATCTGAGATCAGAACCTTCGTGGTATAAGCTAGAACCATTGGCAGCAATCCTGAGATCCAGAAAGTCTAAACCTTGTCTGTGGTATTTCGAGTAGGATCTGGGAAGGGATGAATGTGAAGAGCTTCAAACTTGCGAATGTTGGGTGCAGTGACAGTGTGCAAAAGGATAGAGAGACCCTATTCTGACGCTAGTGAGAACCGACAAATGATTAGCCGTGCGGTAGCTGTACTTGGTATTTTTCATCCGAGACGAGAAATCTGACAGTTAATTAGCCGTGCAGAGATCGTACCTGGTATTTTTCATTCGAGAGGATCATACAGCTTTCCATGGAAGGGAGCACGCATGATTGGAAGAAGACAATAGGAAAGCAGAAGTTCAGAAGCAACAAAGCATCTCCAAACGCTCATCTGAAATTCCCACCAATGAATTACATAAGTAACTTTATTTTATTTTATGTTTTATTTATCTTTTAATTATCAATAATCATAACCATTTGAATCCGCCTGACTGAGATTTACAAGATGACCATAGCTTGCTTCAAGCCGACAATCTCCGTGGGATTGACCCTTACTCACGTAAGGTATTACTTGGACGACCTAGTGCACTTGCTGGTTAGTTGTGCGGAGTGTAAAAAGTGTAATCACAATTTCGTGCACCAAGTTTTTGGTGCCGTTGCTGGGGATTGTTCGAGTTTAGACAACTGACGGTTCATCTTGTTGCTTAGATTAGGTAATTTTATTTTATGTTTAAGCTTTTTATTTTTTATTTTCGAAAAAAATACAAAAAAAAAAAAATAAAATATGTGTTTTTGAAAAATTCATTCAAAAATTTTTAAAAATGAATTCTAGAGCTTCATGAGATATGTTGAAACCTGGCTGGCTGTTAAGCCATGTCTAATCTTTTGGACTGAGGTTTCCACTTTCCATTGTAGAAAGGACATGTCTGTATTTGTTATGCTAAAGCTTGGCTGGCCACTTGGTCATGTCTAATTCTTTTGGACCGAAGCTTTAGAACGCATGAGCCTTTGGATTCTGAGTTATAATTCTGTGCTAAAGCTTGGCTAGCCATTGGCCATATTTAATCTTTTGGACTGAAACTTTAGACTAACATTGCACGAATCCTGGAATTCTTATTAAAAATTTTGAATTTCTTATTTCTTTTTCCAAAATAATTTGGAAAAAAATATAAAAAAATTAATAAAACCATAAAAACAAAAAATTTTGTGTATCTTGTTTAAGTCTAGTGTCAAATTTTAAGTTTGGTGTCAATTACATGTTTTAATTTTTCTTTAATTTTCGAAAATATATGCATTGTGTTCTTCATTGATCTTCAAGTTGTTCTTGATGATTTTCCTTGTTTGATCTTTAAATTTTCTTGTTTTGTGTCTTTTCTTGTTTTTCTTGTGCATTTTCGAATTCATAGTGTCTAAACATTAAAAATTTCTAAGTTTGGTGTCTTGCATGTCTTTCATTTCTTAAAAATTTTCAAAAATATGTTCTTGATGTTCATCATGATCTTCAAAGTGTTCTTGGTGTTCATCTTGACATTCAAAGTGTTCTTGCATGCATTATTTGTTTTGATCTTAAATTCTTATGTCTTGTGTCATTTTGTTGTTTTTCTCTTTCTTCATTAATTCAAAAAAATAAAAAATAATATCTTTCCCTTATTTTACTCATAAATTTTGAAATTTTGGGTTGATTTAGTAAAAATTTTTAAATTTTAGTTGTTTCTTGTTAGTCAAGTCAAAATTTCAAATTAAAAATTCTATCTTTTCAAATCTTTTTCAAAATCAAATCTTTTTCATTTTTCTTTCATGTTTTTTTCAAAAATTATTCAAAATAAAATTTCAAAATCTTTTTCTTAATTTTTATTTCATAATTTTCGAAATCATTGCTAACATTTAATATTTTGATTCAAAAATTCAAGTTTGTTACTTTTCTATTAAGAAAGGTTCAATCTTTAAATTCTAGAATCATATCTTTTAGTTTCTTGTTAGTCAAGTCATCAACTTTAATTTTAAAAATCAAATCTTTTTAATTTCCTTTTCAATATTTTTCAAAATAAATTTCAATCATATCTCTTTCAAAATTTAATTTCAAAATCTTTTTCTAACTTCTTATCCTTTTAAAATTGATTTTCAAATCTTTTTCAATTATCCACTTGATTTGTTTGTTTTAATTTTAAAAAAGTTTACTATTTCTTATCTTTTTCAAAACCACCTAACTACTTCTCTCTCTCATTAATTTCAAAAACAACTAACCACTTTTTCAAAATTCTTTTTAATTAACTAATTATTTTAAATTCTAATTTTATTTTATTTCTTTTCTTAAAATTCGAATTCTAACTTAATTAATTAAATAAAAATAAAAATATTTTTCTTCTCCCTCTTTTTAATATTCGAATAACTCTCTCTCTCTCATTTCTTTCTATTTATTTATTTATTTACTAACACTTCTCTTCTACTCATAATTCAAACCCTCTCCCCCTTTCTGTGTTCGAATTCTTCTTATTCTCTCCCTACCTCATTCTTCTATTCTTCTACTCACATAAAAGAATCTCTATACTGTGACATAGAAGATTCCTCTTCTTTTTCTGTTCTCCTCTTTTTCATATGAGTAGGAACAAGGATAAGAACATTCTTGTTGAAGCTGATCCGGAACCTGAAAGGACTCTGAAGAGGAAGCTAAGAGAAGCTAAAGCACAACACTCTGGAGAGGACCTTACAGAAATTTTTGAAAAAGAAGAAGACATGGCAGCCGAAAACAACAACAATGGTGGAGATGCCAGGAAGATGCTAGGTGACTTTATTGCACCAACTTCTGACTTCTATGGAAGAAGCATCTCAATTCCTGCAATTGGAGCAAACAACTTTGAGCTTAAGCCTCAATTAGTTTCTCTAATGCAGCAAAATTACAAGTTTTATGTACTTCCATTGGAAGATCCTCATCAGTTCTTAGCTGAATTCTTGCAGATCTGTGACACTGTTAAGACCAATGGGGTTAATCCTGAGGTCTACAGACTTATGCTTTTCCCTTTTGCTGTAAGAGACAGAGCTAGGATATGGTTGGACTCACAACTTAAAGAAAGCCTGAACTCTTGGAAAAAGTTGGTCAATGCCTTCTTGGCCAAATTCTTTCCACCTCAAAAGTTGAGCAAGCTTAGAGTGGAAGTCCAAACCTTCAGACAGAAGGAAAGTGAATCCCTCTATGAAGCTTGGAAAAGATACAAGCAATTGATCAAAAGGTGTCCTTTTGACATGCTTTCAGAATAGAGCATCTTATGTATATTCTATGATGGTCTGTCTGAATTGTCCAAGATGTCATTAGACCACTCTGCTGGTGGATCTCTTCATCTGAAGAAAACACCTGCAGAAAGCCCATGAACTCATTGAAATAGTTATAAATAACCAGTTCATGTACACTTCTGAAAGAAATCCTGTGAATAATGGGATGACTCAGAAGAAAGGAGTTATTGAGATTGATACTCTGAATGCCATATTGGCTCAGAATAAAATATTGACTCAGCAAGTCAATATGATTTCTCAGAATCTGACTGGAATACAAGTTGCATCTGGCAGTACTAAAGAAGCTTCATCTGAAGGAGAAGCTTATGACCCTGAGAATCCTGGAATGGAAGAGGTGAATTACATGGGAGAATCCTATGGAAATACCTATAATCCTTCATAGAGGAATCATCCTAATTTGTCATGGAAGGATCAGCAGAAGCCTAATCAAGGCTTCAATAATAATAATGGTAGGAGAAATAGGTTTGGCAATAGCAAGCCTTTTCCATCATCTTCTGAGCAACAGACAGAGAATTCTAAGCAGAGCCTCTCTGACTTAGCAACCATAGTCTCTGATCTATCTAAGACCACTCTCAATTTTATGACTGAAATAAAGTCCTCCATCAGAAATTTGGGGGCACAAGTGGGTCAGCTGAGTAAAAGAGTTACTGAAATCCCTCCTAGTACTCTTCCAAGCAATACAGAAGAGAATCCAAAGAGAGAGTGCAAGGCCATCAATATGTCCAAAATGGCCGAACCTATAGAGGAAGAAGAGGCAATGATTTCCAGTGAGGAAGACCTCAATTGACGTCCACTGACCACTAAGGAGTTCTGATGAGTGGATAATTTATACGCTTTTTGGCATTATTTTTAGTATATTTTAGTTAGTTTTTATTATGTTTTTATTAGTTTTTAAATAAAAATCACATTTCTGGACTTTACTATGATTTTGTGTGTTTTTGTGTGATTTCAGGTATTTTCTAGCTGAAATTGAGGGACCTGAGCAAAAATTTGATTCAGAGGTTGAAAAAGGACTGCAGATGCTGTTGGATTCTGACCGCCCTGCACTCGAAGTGAATTTTCTGGAGTTATAGAAGACCAATTGGCGCGCTCTCAATTGCGTTGGAAAGTAGACATCCTGGGCTTTCCAGCAATATATAATAGTCCATACTTTGCCCAAGATTTGATGGCCCAAACTGGCGTTCCATGTCAGCTTAAGAATTATGGCTTTAAAACGCTAGAACTGGCACAAAAGCTGGAGTTAAACGCCCAAACTGGCACAAAAGCTGGCGTTTAACTCCAAGAAAAGTCTCTACACATGAAAGCTTCAATGCTCAGCCCAAGAACACACCAAGTGGGCCCGGAAAAAGATTTTTGCATTAATTACCTATTTTTGTAACCCTAGGCTACTAGTTTTCTATAAATAGGACCTTTTGCTATTGTATTTTCATACTTTTACAAAGACTTTTACAAAGATACTTTTACAAAAAAGACTTTGATAGACCTTTTCACGTTTGGGGGCTGGCCTCACGGCCATGCCTAGACCCTTTTGTTCTTATGTATTTCCAACGGTGGAGTTTCTACACACCATAGATTAAGGTGTGGAGCTCTGCTGTTCTTCATGAATTAATGCAAAGTACTATTGTTTTTCTATTCAACTCAAGTCTATTTCTTCTACAAGATATTCATTCGCACCCAAGAACATGATGAATGTGATGATTATGTGACACTCATCACCATTCTCACCTATGAACACGTGCCTGACAACCACTTCCATTCTACATGCAAACAAGCTTGAATGTGTATCTCTTGGGTTTCTAATCTAAGATTAGAACCTTCGTGGTATAGGTTAGAATTATTGGCGGCCATTCCTGAGATTCAGAACGTCTAAACCTTGTCTGTGGTATTCTGAGTAGGATCTGGGAAGGGATGACTGTGACGAGCTTCAAACTCGCGAGTGTTGGGCGTGTGACAGACGCAAAAGGATCAATGGATCCTATTCCAACATGATCGAGAACCGACAGATGATTAGCCGTGCGGTGACAACGTGCGTAGAACATTTTCACTGAGAGGACGAGAAGTAGCCATTGACAACGGTGATGCCCAACATAAAGCTTGCCATGGAAAGGAGTATGAATGATTGGAAGAAGGCAATAGGAAAGCAGAGGTTCAGGAGGAACAAAGCATCTTCATACGCTTATCTGAAATTCCTACCAATGAATTACATAAGTATCTCTATCTCTATCTTTATTTTATGTTTTATTTATCTTTAATTATCAATCCTTCATAACCATTTGAATCTGCCTGACTGAGATTTACAAGATGACCATAGCTTGCTTCAAGCCGACAGTCTCCGTGGGATCGACCCTTACTCACGTAAGGTATTACTTGGACGACCCAGTGCACTTGCTGGTTAGTTGTGCGGAATTGTGACAAAGTGTGATTCATGTTTGAGAGCTCCAAGTCTTTGGCGCCATTGTTGATGATCACAATTTCGTGCACCATGTTTTTGGCGCCGTTGCCGGGGATTGTTCGAGTTTGGACAACTGACGGTTCATCTTGTTGCTTAGATTAGGTACTTTTCTTTTTATTTTTCAGAATTTTTAAGATTGAATTCTAGAGTTTCAAGGTGATGTTCTTTTCATCACAAAAGATGATTGATTCTCATCAATTTAGCTGCTGAATGTAATGTCCTGCTGAAGCTTGGCTAGCCATGTCTAATCTTTTTAGACTGAAGCTTTAGACTAACATTGCATGATTCTTGGAATTCTTATTAAAAGTTTTGAATCTCTTTATTCTCTTTTCCATATAATTTTTGAAAAATCACAAAAAAATTTAAAAAATCATAAAAATAAAAAACATTTTATGTATCTTAGTGTCAATTTTTAAGTTTGGTGTCAATTGCATGTCTTTCTTCTTCTTGCATTTTTTCGAATATATGTAATATGTTCTTCATTGATCTTCAAGTTGTTCTTGATGATTTCCTAGCTCTGATCTTTAAATTCTCTTGTTTTGTGTGTTTTGTTGTTTCTTACATGTATTTTCAAATTGTTATAGTCCTTAGTATACAAACTTCTAAGTTTGGTGTCTTGCATGCATTGTTTATTTGATCTTAGTTACATTTTTTATTGTTTCTCATCATTAAAAATCCAAAAATATTTTTAAAATTGTGTCTTTTCAAGTCAATAATACAGAGAATTGAAGATTCAGAACATTCAGCAGAGGAATTAAATAGAAAAAGCTGGGCGTTCAAAACGCCCAGTGAAGAAGGAAAAATAGCGTTTAAACGCCAGCCAGGGTACCTGGCTGGGCGTTTAACGCCCAAAAAGGTAGCATTTTGGGCGTTAAATGCCAGAATGGATGCAATTCTGGGCATTTAACACCAGGATGACACTAGAGGGAAGATTTTGTTTTTAATCCAAATTTTTTTCAAATCTTCATAATTTTTCAAATCAAATCTTTTTCAAATCATATCTTTTCAATCATATCTCTTCAAAATCAATTTCTTTCCAATTTTTTTATTTTTTTACTATTTTTGAAAATTCTTGCTACAATTAGTAATTTAATTCAAAATTTTCAAGTTGTTATTTGCCTATTAAGGAAGGATCAAATTTTAAATTCTAGAATCATATCTTCTAATTTCTTGTTAGTCAAGTAATCAACTTTAATTTTAAAACCTTCTTTTTAAAAATTGATTTTCAATCATATCTTCTCAATCATATCTTTTTAATCACATCTTTTTCAAAAATTAATTTTCAATCATATCTTTTTGATTTCTAATTTCAAAATCTTTTTCAAAAATCACTTAATTTCTTTCCCAATTTTAATTTTCGAAAATCATCAATCAAATTTTCAAAATTTCTTTTAATTATTTCAAAATCTTTTACTTTAATTTCGAAAATTCTTCCCCTCTTCTCACATCCTTCTATTTAAGGACTAACACTCCTCCACTATCAACAATTCGAACTCTATCCCTCTTGATAAGTTTGAATTCTTCTCTTTCTACCTTCTCCTTCTATTCTTCTTTTCCTCTGACACTTCAAGGAATCTCTATACTGTAACATAGAGGATTCCATACTTTCTTGTTCTCTTCTCTTTTATATGAGCAGGAGCAAAGACAAAGGCATCCTTGTTAAAGCTGATCTTGAACCTGAAAGGACCTTGAAGAGAAAGCTAAGAGAAGCTAAAGCACAACTCTCTCTAGAGGGCCTAACAGAGCTCTTCAAGGAGAAAGAAGCCATGGCAGCCGAAAACAACAATGCCAACAATGCAAGGAAGGTGCTTGGTGACTTTACTGCACCTACTCCCGACTTCTATAGGAGAAGCATCTCAATCCCTGCCATTAGAGCAAACAACTTTGAGCTTAAGCCTCAATTAGTTTCTCTAATGCAACAGAATTGCAAGTTTCATGGACTTCCATTGGAAGATCCTCATCAGTTCTTAGCTAAATTCTTACAAATCTGTGACACTGTCAAGACCAATGGGGTTGACCCTGAAGTCTATAGACTTATGCTCTTCCCTTTTGCTGTAAGAGACAGAGCTAGGACATGGTTGAATTCACAACCCAAAGAAAGCTTGAACTCTTGGGAAAAGCTAGTCAATGCCTTCTTGGCAAAGTTCTTTCCACCTCAAAAATTGAGCAAGCTTAGAGTGGAAGTCCAAACCTTCAGACAGAAGGAAGGAGAATCCCTCTATGAAGTTTGGGAAAGATACAAGCAATTGATTAGAAGGTGTCCTTCTGACATACTTTTAGAATGGAGTATCATAGGTATCTTCTATGATGGTCTGTCTGAACTGTCCAAGATGTCATTGGACAGCTCTGCTGGAGGATCTCTTCATCTGAAGAAGACGCTTGCAGAAGCTCAGGAACTCATTGAGATGGTTGCAAATAACCAATTCATGTACACTTTTGAAAGGAACCCTATGAATAATGGGACAAATCAGAAGAAAAGAGTTCTTGAGATTGATACTCTGAATGCCATACTGGCTCAGAATAAAATATTGACTCAGCAAGTCAATATGATTTCTCAAAGTCTGTCTGAAATGCAAGCTGCACCAGGCAGTACTAAGGAAGCTTCCCCTGAAGAAGAAGCTTATGATCCTGAGAACCCAGCAATGGAAGAGGTGAATTACATGGGAGAACCCTATGGAAACACCTATAATCCTTCATGGAGAAATCATCCAAATCTCTCATGGAAGGACCAACAGAGGCCTCAACAAGGCTTCAATAACAATAATGGTGGAAGAAACAGGTTTAGCAATAGCAAGACTTTTCCATCATCTTCTCAGCAACAGACAGAAGATTCTAAGCAGAGCCACTCTGACTTAGCAACCATAGTCTCTGATCTAATTAAAACCACTCAAAGTTTCATGACTGAAACAAGGTCTTCCATTAGAAATTTGGAGGCACAAGTGGGTCAGCTGAGTAAGAAAGTTACTGAACTCCCTCATAGTACTCTCCCAAGCAATACAGAAGAGAATCCAAAGAGAGAGTGCAAGGCCATAAAGACGTCTCACATGGCCGAACCTGGAGAGGAGGAAGAGGCAGTGATCTCCACTGAGAAAGACCTCAATGGATGTCCACTGGCCTCCATGGAATTCCCTGATGAAAAACCATGGGAATCTGAGGCTCACACAGAGACCATAGAGATTCCATTGAATTTACTCTTGCCATTCATGAGCTCTGATGAGTATTCTTCCTCTAAAGAGGATGAAGATGTTACTGAAGAGCAAGTTGCTAAGTACCTTGGAGTAATCATGAAGCTAAACGCCAAGTTATTTGGTAATGAGACTTGGGAGAATGAACCTCCATTGCTCACTAAAGAACTGGATGACTTGACTAGGCAGAAATTACCTCTGAAGAGACAAGATTCTGGGAAGTTCTCAATACCTTGTACCATAGGCACCATGACCTTTGAGAAGGCTCTGTGTGACCTAGGGTCAAGTATAAACCTCATGCCTCTCTCTGTAATGGAGAAGCTAGGGATCATTGAGGTACAAGCTTCAAGAAACTCACTGGAGATGGCAGACAATTCAAAGAAATAGGCTTATGAACTTGTAGAGGATGTCTTGGTAAAGGTTGAAGACCACTACATCCCTGCTGATTTCATAATCCTAGAGACTGAGAAGTGTGTGGATGAATCCATCATCCTTGGCAGACCCTTCCAAGCCACAGCAAAAGCTGTAATTGATGTTGACAGAGGAGAATTGATTATTTAAGTGAATGAAGACTCCCTTGTGTTTAAAGCTCAAGGATATCCTTCTGTAACCATGGAGAGGAAGCATGAAGAGCTTCTCTTAATACAGAGTCAGACAGAACCCCCACAGTTAAACTCTAAGTTTGGTGTTGGGAGGCCACAACCAAACTTTAAGTTTGGTGTTGAACCCCCACATTCAAACTCTAAGTTTGGTGTTGGGAGGTTCCAACATTGCTCTGAACATCTGTGAGGCTCCATGAGAGCCCACTGTCAAGCTATAGACATTAAAGAAGCGCTTGTTGGGAGGCAACCCAATCTTTAATTATCTATGTTAAATTTCTATTTTGTTTTGTTATTTTATGTTTTCTGTAGGTTGATGATCATGTGAAGTCAAAAAACAATTGAAAAAGCAAAAATAGACTGAAAAACAGAATGAAAAATAAACCACCCTGGAGGAGAAACTTACTGGCGTTTAAACGCCAGAAATGGGCACTAGACTGGCGTTTAACGCAAGGAATGGGCAAGAAGCTGGCGTTAAACGCAAAAAATGGGCAGCAGCCTGGCGTTTAACGCCAGGATTGGCAGAAAGGGGCATTTTTGCACGCCACTTGGTGTAGGGATGAGATATCCTTGACACCTCAGGATCTGTGGATCCCACAGGATCCCTCCTATCCCACCTCTCTCTCTCTTCTTCACCCATTCACCAATCACCTCAATACCTCTTCCCCAAAAAATCCCTCACCTATCAAATCCCACCATTCTCTTCACCACTCACATCCATCCTTCATAAAACCCCATATACCTCACAATTCAAATTCAAACCACTTTTCCTCCCAAACCCACCCATAATGGCCAAACCATACCCCCCTCTCCACTCCTATATAAACCCATTTTCACTCCTTCATTTTCACACAACATACACACTACTTCTCCCCCTTGGCCGAATCACTAAGCCCCCTCCATCTCCTCTATTTCTTCTTCTTCTACTCTCTTCTTTCTTCTTTTGCTCGAAGATGAGCAAACCTTCTAAGTTTGGTGTGGTAAAAGCGTTGCTTTTTGTTTTTCCATAACCATTTATGGCACCTAAGGCCGGAGAAACCTCTAGAAAGAAGAAAGGGAAGGCAAAAGCTTCCACCTCTGAGTCATGGGAGATGGAGAGATTCATCTCAAGGGTGCACCAAGACCACTTCTATGAAGTTGTGGCCAAGAAGAAGGTGATCTCTGAGGTCCCTTTCAAACTCAAAAAGGGTGAATATCCGGAGATCCGACATGAGATTCGAAGAAGAGGTTGGGAAGTTCTCACCAATCCCATTCAACAAGTCAGAATCTTAATGGTTTAAGAGTTCTATGCCAATGCATGGATCACCAAGAACCATGATCAAAGTGTGAACCCGGACCCAAAGAATTGGCTTACAATGGTTCGGGGGAAATGCTTAGATTTTAGTCCGGAGAATGTAAGGTTGGCATTCAACTTGCCCATGATGCAAGGAGATGCACACCCCTACACTAGAAGGGTCAACTTTGATCAAAGGTCGGAGCAAGTCCTCATAGACATCTGTGAAGAGGGCGCTCAATGGAAGAGAGATTCAAGAGGGAAGTCGGTTCAACTAAGAAGGCATGACCTCAAGCCTGTGGCTAGGGGATGGTTGGAGTTCATCCAACGCTCAATCATTCCCACTAGCAACCGGTCTGAAGTTACTATAGATCGGGCTATCATGATCCATAGCATCATGATTGGGGGGAAGTAGAAGTTCATGAAGTTATATCCCAAGAACTCTACAAGGTGGCGGACAAGTCCTCTACTTTGGCAAGGTTAGCCTTCCCTCATCTCATTTGTCACCTCTGCAATTCAGCTGGAATTGACAGAGGAAGACATCCTCATTGATGAGGATAAGCCCATCACTAAGAAAAGGATGTAGCAAACAAGAGATCCCACTCATGGACATGAGGAAATTCCTCACCATGAAATCCCTGAGATGCCTCAAGGGATGCATTTTCCTCCACAAAACTATTGGGAGCAAATCAACACCTCCCTAGGAGAATTAAGTTCCAACATGGGACAACTAAGGGTGGAGCACCAAGAGCATTCCATCCTCATCCATGAAATTAAAGAAGACCAAAGAGTCATGAGAGAGGAGCAACAAAGGCAAGGAAGAGACATTGAGGAGCTCAAGCACTCCATAAGATCTTCAAGAGGAAGAACTAGCCGCCATCACTAAGGTGGACCCGTTCTTTAATTTCCTTGTTCTTTATTTCTCTATTTTTCGAAAATTATGCTTTATGTTTATCTATGTTTATGTCTTTATTACATGATCATTAGTGTCTTAGTGTCTATGCCTTGAAGCTATGAAAATGAATCCATCACCTTTCTTAAATGAAAAATGTTTTTAATTGAAAAAGAAAAAGAAGTGCATGAATTTCAAATTTTAAAACAGTTTAGTTATTTTGATGTGGTGGCAATACTATTGTTTTTCTGAATGAATGCTTGAACAGTGCATATTTTTTGAATTTGTTGATTCATGAATGTTAAAATTGTTGGCTCTTGAAAGAATGATGGAAAAGGAGAAATGTTATTTGATAATCTAAAAAATCATAAAATTGATTCTTGAAGCAAGAAAAAGCAGTGAAAAGCTTGCAGAAAAAAATATATATATGCAAAAAAAAGAAAAAAAAAGAGAAAGAAAGAAAAAGAAAAAGCAAGCAGAAAAATCCAATAGCCTTTTAAACCAAAAGGCAAGGGTAAAATAAAAAGGATCCAAGGCTTTGAGCATCAGTGGATAGGAGGGCCCACAGGAATAAATTCCTGGCCTAAGCGGCTAAACCAAGCTGTCCCTAACCATGTGCTTGTGGCGTGAAGGTGTCAAGTGAAAACTTGAGACTGAGCGGTTAAAGTCGTGGTCCAAAAGCAAAAAGAGTGTGCTTAAGAGCTCTGGACACCTCTAATTGGGGACTCTAGCAAAGTTGAGTCACAATCTGAAAAGGTTCACCCAGTTACGTTCATCACATTCATATTGAAGTGCGAATGGATATCTTAGATAGGAACACACATGTTTGAATGGAAAACAGAAATACCTGCATTAATTCATCGAGACACTGCAGAGCTCCTCACCCCCAACAATGGAGTTTAGAGACTCATGCCGTCAAAAGGTACAAAGTTCAGATCTAAAATGTCATGAGATCCGAAATAAACCTCTAAAAGTTGTTTAAATACTAAACTAGTAACCTAGGTTTACAGAAAATGAACAAACTATGATAGATGGTGCAGAAATCCACTTCTGGGGCCTACTTGGTGTGTGCTAGGGCTGAGACTTAAGCTAATCACGTGCATAGGGCTGTTTTGGGCGTTCAACGCCAGCTTTGGATCATTTTCTGGCGTTGAACTCCACTTTGTAACTTGTTTCTGGCGCTGGATGCCAGACTGTAGCATGGAACTGGTGTTGAACACCAGTTTACGTCATCTATCCTTGAGCAAAGTATGGACTATTATATATTGCTAGAAAGCTCTGGATGTCTACTTTCCAACGCAATTGGAAGCGCGCCATTTGGAGCCCTATAGCTCCAGAAAATCCACTTTGAGTGGAGGGAGGTCAGAATCCAACAGCATCAGCAGTCCTTTTTCAGCCTGAATCAGATTTTTGCTCAGCTCCCTCAATTTCAGCCAGAAAATACCTGAAATCACAAAAAAACACACAAACTCATAGTAAAGTCCAGAAATATGAATTTTGCCAAGAAACTACTGAAAATAAACTAAAAACTAACTAAAACACACTAAAAACTATATGAAATTAACCCCAAAAAGCGTATAAAATATCCGCTCATCACAACACCAAACTTAAACTGTTGCTTGTCCTCAAGCAACTAGATAAATAAAATAGAATACAAATAATTTAAGAAGCAATAATATCTCAGAGTTTTTGAGTGAAGCTCAGATTCTAATTAGATGAACGGGACTAGTAGCTTTTTGCTTCTGAACAGTTTTGGCATCTCACTTTATCCATTGAAGCTCAGAGTGATTGGCATCTATAGGAACTCAGAATTCAGATAGTGATATTGATTCTCCTAGTTCAGTATGTTGATTCTTGAACACAGCTACTTTATGAGTCTTGGCCGTGGCCCTAAGCACTTTGTTTTCCAGTATTACCACCGGATACATAAATGCCCCAGACACATAATTGGGTGAACCTTTTCAGATTGTGACTCAGCTTTGCTAAAGTCCCCAATTAGAGGTGTCCAGGATTCTTAAGTACACCCTTCTTTTTGCTTTGGACCTTGACTTTAACCGCTCAGTCTCAAGTTTTCACTTGACACCTTCACGCCACAAGCACATGGTTAGGGACAGCTTGGTTTAGCTGCTTAGGCCAGGATTTTATTCCTTTATGCCCTCCTATCCACTGATGCTCAAAGCCTTGGGGTCCTTTTTATTACCCTTGCCTTTTGGTTTTAAGGGCTATTGGCTTCTTGCTCTTGCCTTTTGGTTTTAAGAGCTTTGACTTTTTCTGCTTGCCTTTTCTTTTTCTTTCTCTATATTTTTTTTTCTGCAAGCTTTTGTATTCAATGCTTTTTCTTGCTTCAAGAATCATTTTTATGATTTTTCAGATTATCAATAACATGTCTCATATTCATCATTCTTTCAAGAGCCAACATATTTAACAGTCTTAAACATCAAATTCAAAAGACATATGCACTGTTCAAGCATTCATTCAGAAGACAGAAAGCATTGCCACCACATGTAAATAATTAGAATTTATCTTATTATAAACTCGAAAAAATATTGCCTCTTATTCTAAAGAAATTCTTCTATTTTATTCATGTTTAATGATGATGATAAAATTAAATTATAGCTTAATTGGGGATAAAATAAAAAATATAGATACTAATTACTACTATATGACTCCTAAGGTAAAACTAAAATAAAAACAGTTATCACAGAGTTAAGGCTAAGATTGGAATTTAACAACCTTTGTTCTGGGAAGTGGATGCTCCTCTAATCTGCGGGGTGCTTGGTCCTTCAAGAGATAATTTCTGGCACTTCAATTCCCTTAAATCACGCCCTTGCTCCTCCTGTTCTTTAAGCAAATAGCAAAGAATGCTACTTTGTTCCTTCTGTTCTTTCTGTATTTGTTCCATAGCTTCTTGCATCTTGGTAATAGATGTTTTAAGATACTTCCAGTATTCAGATTGAGGGATTTCTGGGAGAATTTCCTGTGTTCTCTTCTTGATGGAGTCATCCTGTGATTGTTGTTTTTTCCATTGATGCTTTGGTGATTGGCCGCTCAACTGAGATATACTCAGTTATTCCCATCCTTACTCCAGCGTCCTTGCAGAGCATAGAAATCAAGCTTGGATAAGCCAACCTGGCATCTTTGGAATTTTTGTTTGCAATTTTATAGAATTCAGTTGAAATCAGTTGATGAACTTCCACTTTTTTTCCCTTCATGATGCAATGGATCATCACTGCTCTTCTAATAGTGACTTCAGAACGGTTGCTAGTGGGCAGCAGAGAATGCCCAATGAAGTCCAGCCATCCTCTGGCGACTGGTTTGAGATATTCTCTTTTGAGTTGATTTGGGACACCCTTCGTGCTAGTGGTCCACCTGGCTCCAGGGATGCATATATCCTCTAGAATCTTATCCAGGCCCTTGTCTGTTCTCATCATTCTCCTATTGAAGGAGTCTGGATCATCTTTCAGCTGAGGTAGCTTTAAGATCTCCCTGATCTTGTCAGGGTGGGTATGAACAATCTTTCCTCTGACCAAGGTCTGATAGTCATAGATAGCAGATCCAGATAGTCTTTGCCTGTCTGTATGCCACATATTAGCATAGAACTCCTGGACCATATTTCTTCCCACTTTTGTTTCAGGATTGGCTAGGATCTCCTAGTTCCTGATTCGGATTTGCTCCTGGATCTCCGGATATTCGTCTTCTTTCAGATCGAATCTAACTTCCGGGATCACTAATCTTAGACCCATTATTTTGTAATAATGGTCTGAATGTTCTTTAGTTAAGAACTTCCCTTGATTCCAAAGTGGTTTTGGAACACTCTCTTTCTTGCCTCTTGGAGTGGGTTGCTTTCCTTTAGGAGCCATGATCTTAGTGGGTATGGTTTAGTGATCACAAATAAACATACCAAACTTAGAGGTTTGCTTGTCCTCAAGCAAAAGAAAAGAAAGGAGAGGGATAGAAGGAGAGCTAGTGTAGGATGGTGGATGAGAGGGGAGGGAGGCCGAATCCATATTTAAAGGGAGAGGGGGGTGGGTTATTTCGAAAATACAAAGAAAGATAAGATAGAAGATATGATTTAAGATTGAAAAGATATGAAAGATATTTGAAAAAAGATAGATTTTGATTTTTGAAAAAGATAGTATGGAAATTTGAAAAAGATATTGATTAGTTGAGAAGATTTTTGAATGAAAAGAGATAGATGTGTTTTGAAAATTTTGAAAAAGGGTTGAATTGGATAAAAAAAAAACGATTTGTGCTTATGGATTAAGATATATTTGATATTTTTAAAATAGGGTTTTTAGAAATTAGGGATTTTAGAAATCAGGGTTCTTAACATGTTTATGCAAGAAATCATGAATTAAAACATGAAAATTAAATTTAGAATGAAAAATATGAAGTAAAAACGAATTCACCTCCTCCCCACCATCCTGGCATCTGAACGCCCAAACGCTGTTGCTTCTTTCTGGCGTTGAACACCAGGAACTCCTTTGTCACTGGGCATTTTTCTGAACGCCCAGGACACTGTAAATCTGGCGTTAAATGCCCAGAAGGAGCTTCTTTCTGGCGTTTAACGCCTAGATGGCTATCCTTACTGGCGTTCAACGCCCAGTGGATGCTTCTTTTGGGCGTTGAACGCCCAAAACAGATTTTTACTGGTGTTTTCTTGCCAGTGAGCTCTTTTTCTCTGTTTTGTGTGCAGAATCCTTCTGTAACCCTGTGAACTTATATAATTGACTCTTTACCTTAGTATCAGTGAACTTTATATAAACAAATAAAATCAAGAATAGGGCAAAATTCTTAGAGGAAGTGATGCCCCATGGCTGGGTTGCCTCCCAGCAAGCGCTTCTTTATTGTCTTTAGCTGGACCTTGCTGAGCTTTTAATCTAGCTTCAGCCTTGAGCACTCTAGCTCAACATTGCCTTCAAGATAGTGCTTGATTCTCTGTCCATTAACAATGAACTTCTTGTTAGAATCAATATCTTGAAGCTCCACATAACCATATGGTGATACATTTGTAATCACATATGGTCCCCTCCACCGGGACTTCAGTTTCCCGGGGAATAGCCTGAGCCTAGAGTTAAACAACAGAACCTTTTGTCCTGGTTCAAAGATTCTAGATGACAGCTTTCTATCATGCCACTTTTTTTATTTTTCTTTATAAAGCTTGGCATTTTTGAAAGCAGTGAATCTGAATTCCTCTAGCTCATTTAGCTGGAGCAATCTTTTTTCTCCAGCTAATTTGGCATCAAAGCTTAGGAATCTGGTTGCCCAGTAGGCTTTATGTTCCAGTTCCACGGGCAGGTGGCATGCCTTACCATACACAAGTTGGTATGGAGAGGTCCCTATAGGAGTCTTGAATGCTGTTCTGTAAGCCCACAAAGCATCATCCAAGCTTCGTGCCCAATCCTTTCTACGGGTACTTACAGTCCGTTCCAGGATTCTTTTTAGTTCTCTGTTAGAGACTTCAGCTTGCCCATTTGTCTGTGGATGATATGGAGTCGCCACCTTGTGGCGAATCCCATACCGGACCATGGCAGAGTCAAGCTGTTTGTTGCAGAAGTGAGTGCCCCCATCACTGATTAGTACCCTGGGAACACCAAACCTGTTGAATATATGTTTCTGGAGGAACTTCAGCACTGTTTTAGTATCATTGGTGGGTGTGGCAATGGCCTCAACCCATTTTGATACATAGTCAACTGCCACCAGAATATAAGTGTTTGAGTATGATGGTGGGAAAGGCCCCATGAAATCAATACCCCATACATTAAACAACTCAATCTCCAAGATTCCTTGTTGAGGCATGGCGTAACTGTGAGGCAAATTACTAGCTCTCTAGCAACTGTCACAGTTACGTACAAACTCTCGGGAATCTCTGTAGAGTGTAGGCCAGTAGAAGCCACATTGGAGGACCTTGGTGGCTGTTCACTCACCTCCGAAATGACCTCCATATTGTGACCCATGGCAATGCCATAAGATCCTTTGTGCTTCTTCTTTAGGCACACACCTACGGATTATGCCATCTGCACATCTCTTAAAGAGATAGGGTTCATCCCACAAGTAGTACTTTGCATCAGTAATTAATTTTTTCTTTTGTTGCCTGCTGTACTCCTTGGGAATAAACCTTGCAGCTTTGTAGTTTGCAATGTCTGCAAACCATGGTGTTTCCTGAATGGCAAACAAATGCTCATCTGGAAAGGTCTCAGAGATTTCAAGAGAGGGGAATGACGTCCCTTCTATTGGCTCTATTCGGGACAGATGATCAGCCACTTGGTTCTCTGTCCCTTTTCTGTCTCTTATTTCTATATCAAACTCTTGCAGAAGTAACACCAATCTTATGAGCCTGGGTTTTGAATCCTGCTTTGTGAGTAGATATTTGAGAGCAGCATGGTCAGTATACACAATCACCTTTGATCCTACCAAGTATGATCTAAACTTGTCAATGGCATAAACCACTGCAAGCAATTCTTTTTCTGTGGTTGTGTAATTTTTCTGGGCATTATTTAAAACGCGGCTAGCATAATAAATGACATGCAGAAGCTTGTCATGCCTCTGCCCCAGTACTGCACCAATGGCGTGATCACTGGCATCACACATTAGCTCAAATGGTAATGTCCAGTCTGGTGCAAAAATAACTGGTGCTGTGACCAGCTTGGCTTTCAGCATTTCAAACGCCTGCAGACACTCTGTGTCAAACACAAATGGCATGTCAGCAGCTAGCAGATTGCTCAGAGGTTTTGCAATTTTTGAAAAATCCTTTATAAACCTCCTATAGAATCCTACATGCCCCAGAAAGCTTCTGATTGCCTTAACATTGGCAGGTGGTGGTAATTTTTCAATTACCTCTATTTTTGCTTGATCCACCTCTATTCCCTTGTTTGAAATTTTATGCCCAAGGACAATCCCTTCAGTCACCATAAAGTGACATTTTTCCCAGTTTAAAATCAAGTTGGTCTCTTGGCATCTTTTCAGAACTAGTTTCAGGTGATCAAGACAGGAGCTGAATGAGTCTCCATACACTGAGAAGTCATCCATGAAAACTTCCAGAAATTTTTCCACCATATCAGAGAAAATAGAGAGCATGCATCTCTGGAAGGTTGCAGGCGCATTACACAGCCCAAATGGCATCCTTCTATAAGCAAACACTCCAGATGGACATGTGAATGCTGTTTTCTCTTGATCCTGGGGATCTACTGCAATCTGGTTATAGCCTGAGTAGCCATCCAAAAAGCAGTAATAATCATGACCTGCCAATCTTTCTAGCATTTGGTTTATAAATGGTAAAGAAAAATGATCCTTTCAGGTGGCTGTATTGAGTCTTCTGTAGTCAATACACATGCGCCACCCTGTAACTGTTCTTGTAGGAACCAGTTCATTCTTTTCATTATGAACCACTGTCATGCCTCCCTTTTTGGGGACAACTTGAACAGGGCTCACCCAGGGGCTATCAGAAATAGGATAAATAATCCCAGCCTCCAGTAATTTGGTGACCTCTTTCTGCACCACTTCCTTCATGGCTGGATTTAGCCGCCTCTGTGGTTGAACCACTAGTTTAGCATTATCCTCCAATAAGATTTTGTGCATGCATCTAGCAGAGCTTATGCCCTTAAGGTCACCTATGGACCACCCAAGAGCTGTCTTGTGTGTCCTTAGCACTTGAATAAGTGCTTCCTCTTCCTGTGGATTTAAAGCAGAGCTTATGATCACTGGAAAAATGTCACCTTCTCCCAGAAATGCATATTTCAGGGATGGTGGTAATGGTTTGAGCTCGGGTTTAGGAGGTTTTTCCTCTTCCAGAGGAAATTTCAGAGGCTCTTTCATTTCCTCTGAATCCTCCAAATCAGGCTGAACATCTTTAAAGATGTCTTCCAACTCTGATTCGAGACTCACAGCCATGTTGATCTCTTCTACCAAAGAGTCAATAAGATCAACTTTCATGCAGTCTTTTGATGTGTCTGGATGCTGCATGGCCTTGACAGCATTCAACTTAAACTCATCATCATTGACTCTCAGGGTTATTTCCCCCTGTTGGACATCAATGAGAGTTCGTCCAGTTGCTAGGAAGGGTCTTCCTAGAATGAGAGTAGCACTCTTGTGCTCCTCCATTTTCAGCACTACAAAGTCAGTGGGAAAGGCGAATGGCCCAACTCTGACAATCATGTCTTCAATCACGCCTGATGGGTATTTAATGGAGCCATCAGCAAGTTGGAGACATATCCGGGTTGGTTTAACTTCTTCAGTTAAACCAAGCTTTCTGATAGTGGATGCAGGTATTAGGTTGATGCTTGCCCCAAGATCACATAAAGCTGTCTTGGTGCAATTACCTTCTAACGTGCATGGTATCAGAAAACTCCCAGGGTCTTTAAGCTTTTCAGGAAAGCTTTTCAGAATGACTGCACTGCATTCTTCAGTGAGGAGAACTCTTTCAGTTTCTCTCCAATTCTTCTTATGACTCAAGATCTCTTTCATGAACTTGGCATAAGAAGGTATTTGCTCAAGTGCCTCTGTAAATGGAATCTTTATTTCAAGAGTCCTGAGATAATCTGCAAAGCGAGCAAATTGCTTATCCTGCTCCTCTTGGCGGAGTTTTTGAGGATAAGGTATCTTGGCTTTATATTCCTCAACCTTAGTTGCTGTAAGTTTATTTCCTACAGAAGTGGTTGAAGAAGCCTTTTTAGATGGGTTGTTATCAGCACTTGTGTGTGTCTGATCCCTCACTGGCAATTGAGTGCCAGAGTTAGAAGCTGGAGTGACGTTAGACGCCAGCTCCTCATCTGTTCCTGGCGTTGAACGCCAGTCCTGAGCATGGTCTGGGTGTTCAGCGCCAGCCTTCCACCCAACTTCTGGCGTTTTAGTGCCAGAATTATTTTTCCCCGGGCTCTTACTGTCCTCAGATGGATTTTGGGTGGTTTGCTCATTTCTTGGTTTTCTGCTGCCTTGAAGTGGGGTATTTAGTGCTTTCCCACTTCTTAATTGAACTGCTTGGCATTCTTCTGTTATTTGTTTTGACAGCTGCTGCTTTGTTTGCTTTAATTGTACTTCCATGTTTATATTAGCCATTCTTGTCTCTTGTAGTTTATCCTTGAATTCAGCTAACTGCTTTGTTAGAAAATCCATTTGTTGATTGAATTCAGCAGCTTGCTCTGCAGGACTGAGTTCAGCAGTTACTGTTTTAGCCTCTTCTTTCGTGGAAGGGTCACTGCTTAGGTACAGATGCTGATTTCTAGCAACTGTATCAATGAGCTCTTGAGCTTCTTCAATTGTCTTTCTCATGTGGATAGATCCACCAGCTGAGTAATCTAGAGAGATCTGAGCTCTTTCTGTAAGCCCATAATAGAAGATGTCTAACTGAACCCACTCTGAAAACATTTCAGAGGGGCATTTTCGTAGCATCTCTCTGTATCTCTCCCAGGAATCATAAAGAGATTTATTATCTCCTTGTTTAAAGCCTTAGATGTCCAGCCTTAGCTGTGTCATCTATTTTGGAGGAAAGTATTGATTCAGAAATTTTTCTATTAGCTGTTTCCATGTCCTTATGCTAGCCTTAGGTTGGTTATTTAACCACCTCTTGGCTTGGTCTTTTACAGCAAATGGAAATAGTAATAATCTGTAGACATCCTGATCTACTTTCTTATCATGTACTGTGTCAGCAATTTGTAAAAACTGTGCCAGAAACTCTGTAGGTTCTTCCTGTGGAAGACCGGAATACTGGCAGCTTTGCTGCACCATGATAATGAGCTGAGGATTCAACTCAAAGCTATTGACTCCAATGGAGGGTATGCAGATACTACTCCCATATGAAGCAGTAGAGGGGTTAGCATATGACCCCAGAGTCCTCCTGGACTATTCATTTCCACTTAGATCCATGATGGAGAAAGGGAGATGATGTAAAATAAAAAAAATTTATTTTTATTTATTTATTTATTTATTTAATTATTTCAAAAATAAAATAAATTAAAATAAAATAAATAAAAATAGGTGAAGATTTTCGAAAAAATGAGGAGAGAGAAAGTGGTCAGGAAGTTTTGAGAAAGATATGATTTGAAAAAGATTTTAAATTTTGAAAAAAAAAATTTGAATTTTTAAAAATAAATTTCGAAAATTTGTTTTAAAAATAGAGAGAAAAGATATTTTTGAATTCAAAGAGGAAAGAGAGAAACAATAAGATAGCCCAAGATTTAAAATTTTCAGATCTAATGCTCATTGTTTTCGAAAATTTTGGAGGAAAAACACCAAGGAACACCAAACTTAAAATTTTAAGATCAAAACACAAGGAAAACTCAAGAACACTTTGAAGACCAGACTGTAGCATGGAACTGGCGTTGAACACCAGTTTACGTCAGCTATCCTTGAGCAAAGTATGGACTATTATATATTGCTGGAAAGCTCTGGATGTCTACTTTCCAACGCAATTGGAAGCGCGCCATTTGGAGTCCTATAGCTCCAGAAAATCCACTTTGAGTGGAGGGAGGTCAGAATCCAACAGCATCAGCAGTCCTTTTTCAGCCTGAATCAGATTTTTGCTCAGCTCCCTCAATTTCAGCCAGAAAATACCTGAAATCACAAAAAAACACACAAACTCATAGTAAAGTCCAGAAATATGAATTTTGCCTAGAAACTACTGAAAATAAACTAAAAACTAACTAAAACACACTAAAAACTATATGAAATTAACCCCAAAAAGCGTATAAAATATCCGCTCATCACAACACCAAACTTAAACTGTTGCTTGTCCTCAAGCAACTAGATAAATAAAATAGAATACAAATAATTTAAGAAGCAATAATATCTCAGAGTTTTTGAGTGAAGCTCAGATTCTAATTAGATGAACGGGACTAGTAGCTTTTTGCTTCTGAACAGTTTTGGCATCTCACTTTATCCATTGAAGCTCAGAGTGATTGGCATCTATAGGAACTCAGAATTCAGATAGTGATATTGATTCTCCTAGTTCAGTATGTTGATTCTTGAACACAGCTACTTTATGAGTCTTGGCCGTGGCCCTAAGCACTTTGTTTTCCAGTATTACCACCGGATACATAAATGCCCCAGACACATAATTGGGTGAACCTTTTCAGATTGTGACTCAGCTTTGCTAAAGTCCCCAATTAGAGGTGTCCAGGATTCTTAAGTACACCCTTCTTCTTGCTTTGGACCTTGACTTTAACCGCTCAGTCTCAAGTTTTCACTTGACACCTTCACGCCACAAGCACATGGTTAGGGACAGCTTGGTTTAGCTGCTTAGGCCAGGATTTTATTCCTTTATGCCCTCCTATCCACTGATGCTCAAAGCCTTGGGGTCCTTTTTATTACCCTTGCCTTTTGGTTTTAAGGGCTATTGGCTTCTTGCTCTTGCCTTTTGGTTTTAAGAGCTTTGACTTTTTCTGCTTGCCTTTTCTTTTTCTTTCTCTATATTTTTTTTCTGCAAGCTTTTGTATTCACTGCTTTTTCTTGCTTCAAGAATCATTTTTATGATTTTTCAGATTATCAATAACATGTCTCATATTCATCATTCTTTCAAGAGCCAACATATTTAACAGTCTTAAACATCAAATTCAAAAGACATATGCACTGTTCAAGCATTCATTCAGAAGACAGAAAGCATTGCCACCACATGTAAATAATTAGAATTTATCTTATTATAAACTCGAAAAAATATTGCCTCTTATTCTAAAGAAATTCTTCTATTTTATTCATGTTTAATGATGATGATAAAATTAAATTATAGCTTAATTGGGGATAAAATAAAAAATATAGATACTAATTACTACTATATGACTCCTAAGGTAAAACTAAAATAAAAACAGTTATCACAGAGTTAAGGCTAAGATTGGAATTTAACAACCTTTGTTCTGGGAAGTGGATGCTCCTCTAATCTGCGGGGTGCTTGGTCCTTCAAGAGATAATTTCTGGCACTTCAATTCCCTTAAATCACGCCCTTGCTCCTCCTGTTCTTTAAGCAAATAGCAAAGAATGCTACTTTGTTCCTTCTGTTCTTTCTGTATTTGTTCCATAGCTTCTTGCATCTTGGTAATAGATGTTTTAAGATACTTCCAGTATTCAGATTGAGGGATTTCTGGGAGAATTTCCTGTGTTCTCTTCTTGATGGAGTCATCCTGTGATTGTTGTTTTTTCCATTGATGCTTTGGTGATTGGCCGCTCAACTGAGATATACTCAGTTATTCCCATCCTTACTCCAGCGTCCTTGCAGAGCATAGAAATCAAGCTTGGATAAGCCAACCTGGCATCTTTGGAATTTTTGTTTGCAATTTTATAGAATTCAGTTGAAATCAGTTGATGAACTTCCACTTTTTTTCCCTTCATGATGCAATGGATCATCACTGCTCTTCTAATAGTGACTTCAGAACGGTTGCTAGTGGGCAGCAGAGAATGCCCAATGAAGTCCAGCCATCCTCTGGTGACTGGTTTGAGATATTCTCTTTTGAGTTGATTTGGGACACCCTTCGTGCTAGTGGTCCACCTGGCTCCAGGGATGCATATATCCTCTAGAATCTTATCCAGGCCCTTGTCTGTTCTCATCATTCTCCTATTGAAGGAGTTTGGATCATCTTTCAGCTGAGGTAGCTTTAAGATCTCCCTGATCTTGTCAGGGTGGGTATGAACAATCTTTCCTCTGACCAAGGTCTGATAGTCATAGATAGCAGATCCAGATAGTCTTTGCCTGTCTGTATGCCACATATTAGCATAGAACTCCTGGACCATATTTCTTCCCACTTTTGTTTCAGGATTGGCTAGGATCTCCTAGTTCCTGATTCGGATTTGCTCCTGGATCTCCGGATATTCGTCTTCTTTCAGATCGAATCTAACTTCCGGGATCACTAATCTTAGACCCATTATTTTGTAATAATGGTCTGAATGTTCTTTAGTTAAGAACTTCCCTTGATTCCAAAGTGGTTTTGGAACACTCTCTTTCTTGCCTCTTGGAGTGGGTTGCTTTCCTTTAGGAGCCATGATCTTAGTGGGTATGGTTTAGTGATCACAAATAAACATACCAAACTTAGAGGTTTGCTTGTCCTCAAGCAAAAGAAAAGAAAGGAGAGGGATAGAAGGAGAGCTAGTGTAGGATGGTGGATGAGAGGGGAGGGAGGCCGAATCCATATTTAAAGGGAGAGGGGGGTGGGTTATTTCGAAAATACAAAGAAAGATAAGATAGAAGATATGATTTAAGATTGAAAAGATATGAAAGATATTTGAAAAAAGATAGATTTGGATTTTTGAAAAAGATAGTATGGAAATTTGAAAAAGATATTGATTAGTTGAGAAGATTTTTGAATGAAAAGAGATAGATGTGTTTTGAAAATTTTGAAAAAGGGTTGAATTGGATAAAAAAAAAACGATTTGTGCTTATGGATTAAGATATATTTGATATTTTTAAAATAGGGTTTTTAGAAATTAGGGATTTTAGAAATCAGGGTTCTTAACATGTTTATGCAAGAAATCATGAATTGAAACATGAAAATTAAATTTAGAATGAAAAATATGAAGTAAAAACGAATTCACCTCCTCCCCACCATCCTGGCATCTGAACGCCCAAACGCTGTTGCTTCTTTCTGGCGTTGAACACCAGGAACTCCTTTGTCACTGGGCATTTTTCTGAACGCCCAGGACACTGTAAATCTGGCGTTAAATGCCCAGAAGGAGCTTCTTTCTGGCGTTTAACGCCTAGATGGCTATCCTTACTGGCGTTCAACGCCCAGTGGATGCTTCTTTTGGGCGTTGAACGCCCAAAATAGATTTTTACTGGTGTTTTCTTGCCAGTGAACTCTTTTTCTCTGTTTTGTGTGCAGAATCCTTCTGTAACCCTGTGAACTTATATAATTGACTCTTTACCTTAGTATCAGTGAACTTTATATAAACAAATAAAATCAAGAATAGGGCAAAATTCTTAGAGGAAGTGATGCCCCATGGCTGGGTTGCCTCCCAGCAAGCGCTTCTTTATTGTCTTTAGCTGGACCTTGCTGAGCTTTTAATCTAGCTTCAGCCTTGAGCACTCTAGCTCAACATTGCCTTCAAGATAGTGCTTGATTCTCTGTCCATTAACAATGAACTTCTTGTTAGAATCAATATCTTGAAGCTCCACATAACCATATGGTGATACATTTGTAATCACATATGGTCCCCTCCACCGGGACTTCAGTTTCCCGGGGAATAGCCTGAGCCTAGAGTTAAACAACAGAACCTTTTGTCCTGGTTCAAAGATTCTAGATGACAGCTTTCTATCATGCCACTTTTTTTATTTTTCTTTATAAAGCTTGGCATTTTCGAAAGCAGTGAATCTGAATTCCTCTAGCTCATTTAGCTGGAGCAATCTTTTTTCTCCAGCTAATTTGGCATCAAAGCTTAGGAATCTGGTTGCCCAGTAGGCTTTATGTTCCAGTTCCACGGGCAGGTGGCATGCCTTACCATACACAAGTTGGTATGGAGAGGTCCCTATAGGAGTCTTGAATGCTGTTCTGTAAGCCCACAAAGCATCATCCAAGCTTCGTGCCCAATCCTTTCTACGGGTACTTACAGTCCGTTCCAGGATTCTTTTTAGTTCTCTGTTAGAGACTTCAGCTTGCCCATTTGTCTGTGGATGATATGGAGTCGCCACCTTGTGGCGAATCCCATACCGGACCATGGCAGAGTCAAGCTGTTTGTTGCAGAAGTGAGTGCCCCCATCACTGATTAGTACCCTGGGAACACCAAACCTGTTGAATATATGTTTCTGGAGGAACTTCAGCACTGTTTTAGTATCATTGGTGGGTGTGGCAATGGCCTCAACCCATTTTGATACATAGTCAACTGCCACCAGAATATAAGTGTTTGAGTATGATGGTGGGAAAGGCCCCATGAAATCAATACCCCATACATTAAACAACTCAATCTCCAAGATTCCTTGTTGAGGCATGGCGTAACTGTGAGGCAAATTACTAGCTCTCTAGCAACTGTCACAGTTACGTACAAACTCTCGGGAATCTCTGTAGAGTGTAGGCCAGTAGAAGCCACATTGGAGGACCTTGGTGGCTGTTCACTCACCTCCGAAATGACCTCCATATTGTGACCCATGGCAATGCCATAAGATCCTTTGTGCTTCTTCTTTAGGCACACACCTACGGATTATGCCATCTGCACATCTCTTAAAGAGATAGGGTTCATCCCACAAGTAGTACTTTGCATCAGTAATTAATTTTTTCTTTTGTTGCCTGCTGTACTCCTTGGGAATGAACCTTGCAGCTTTGTAGTTTGCAATGTCTGCAAACCATGGTGTTTCCTGAATGGCAAACAAATGCTCATCTGGAAAGGTCTCAGAGATTTCAAGAGAGGGGAATGACGTCCCTTCTATTGGCTCTATTCGGGACAGATGATCAGCCACTTGGTTCTCTGTCCCTTTTCTGTCTCTTATTTCTACATCAAACTCTTGCAGAAGTAACACCAATCTTATGAGCCTGGGTTTTGAATCCTGCTTTGTGAGTAGATATTTGAGAGCAGCATGGTCAGTATACACAATCACCTTTGATCCTACCAAGTATGATCTAAACTTGTCAATGGCATAAACCACTGCAAGCAATTCTTTTTCTGTGGTTGTGTAATTTTTCTGGGCATTATTTAAAACGCGGCTAGCATAATAAATGACATGCAGAAGCTTGTCATGCCTCTGCCCCAGTACTGCACCAATGGCGTGATCACTGGCATCACACATTAGCTCAAATGGTAATGTCCAGTCTGGTGCAAAAATAACTGGTGCTGTGACCAGCTTGGCTTTCAGCATTTCAAACGCCTGCAGACACTCTGTGTCAAACACAAATGGTATGTCAGCAGCTAGCAGATTGCTCAGAGGTTTTGCAATTTTTGAAAAATCCTTTATAAACCTCCTATAGAATCCTACATGCCCCAGAAAGCTTCTGATTGCCTTAACATTGGCAGGTGGTGGTAATTTTTCAATTACCTCTATTTTTGCTTGATCCACCTCTATTCCCTTGTTTGAAATTTTATGCCCAAGGACAATCCCTTCAGTCACCATAAAGTGACATTTTTCCCAGTTTAAAATCAAGTTGGTCTCTTGGCATCTTTTCAGAACTAGTTTCAGGTGATCAAGACAGGAGCTGAATGAGTCTCCATACACTGAGAAGTCATCCATGAAAACTTCCAGAAATTTTTCCACCATATCAGAGAAAATAGAGAGCATGCATCTCTGGAAGGTTGCAGGCGCATTACACAGCCCAAATGGCATCCTTCTATAAGCAAACACTCCAGATGGACATGTGAATGCTGTTTTCTCTTGATCCTGGGGATCTACTGCAATCTGGTTATAGCCTGAGTAGCCATCCAAAAAGCAGTAATAATCATGACCTGCCAATCTTTCTAGCATTTGGTTTATAAATGGTAAAGGAAAATGATCCTTTCAGGTGGCTGTATTGAGTCTTCTGTAGTCAATACACATGCGCCACCCTGTAACTGTTCTTGTAGGAACCAGTTCATTCTTTTCATTATGAACCACTGTCATGCCTCCCTTTTTGGGGACAACTTGAACAGGGCTCACCCAGGGGCTATCAGAAATAGGATAAATAATCCCAGCCTCCAGTAATTTGGTGACCTCTTTCTGCACCACTTCCTTCATGGCTGGATTTAGCCGCCTCTGTGGTTGAACCACTGGTTTAGCATTATCCTCCAATAAGATTTTGTGCATGCATCTAGCTGAGCTTATGCCCTTAAGGTCACCTATGGACCACCCAAGAGCTGTCTTGTGTGTCCTTAGCACTTGAATAAGTGCTTCCTCTTCCTGTGGATTTAAAGCAGAGCTTATGATCACTGGAAAAATGTCACCTTCTCCTAGAAATGCATATTTCAGGGATGGTGGTAATGGTTTGAGCTCGGGTTTAGGAGGTTTTTCCTCTTCCAGAGGAAATTTCAGAGGCTCTTTCATTTCCTCTGAATCCTCCAAATCAGGCTGAACATCTTTAAAGATGTCTTCCAACTCTGATTCGAGACTCACAGCCATGTTGATCTCTTCTACCAAAGAGTCAATAAGATCAACTTTCATGCAGTCTTTTGATGTGTCTGGATGCTGCATGGCCTTGACAGCATTCAACTTAAACTCATCATCATTGACTCTCAGGGTTATTTCCCCCTGTTGGACATCAATGAGAGTTCGTCCAGTTGCTAGGAAGGGTCTTCCTAGAATGAGAGTAGCACTCTTGTGCTCCTCCATTTTCAGCACTACAAAGTCAGTGGGAAAAGCGAATGGCCCAACTCTGACAATCATGTCTTCAATCACGCCTGATGGGTATTTAATGGAGCCATCAGCAAGTTGGAGACATATCCGGGTTGGTTTAACTTCTTCAGTTAAACCAAGCTTTCTGATAGTGGATGCAGGTATTAGGTTGATGCTTGCCCCAAGATCACATAAAGCTGTCTTGGTGCAATTACCTTCTAACGTGCATGGTATCAGAAAACTCCCAGGGTCTTTAAGCTTTTCAGGAAAGCTTTTCAGAATGACTGCACTGCATTCTTCAGTGAGGAGAACTCTTTCAGTTTCTCTCCAATTCTTCTTATGACTCAAGATCTCTTTCATGAACTTGGCATAAGAAGGTATTTGCTCAAGTGCCTCTGTAAATGGAATCTTTATTTCAAGAGTCCTGAGATAATCTGCAAAGCGAGCAAATTGCTTATCCTGCTCCTCTTGGCGGAGTTTTTGAGGATAAGGTATCTTGGCTTTATATTCCTCAACCTTAGTTGCTGTAAGTTTATTTCCTACAGAAGTGGTTGAAGAAGCCTTTTTAGATGGGTTGTTATCAGCACTTGTGTGTGTCTGATCCCTCACTGGCAATTGAGTGCCAGAGTTAGAAGCTGGAGTGACGTTAGACGCCAGCTCCTCATCTGTTCCTGGCGTTGAACGCCAGTCCTGAGCATGGTCTGGGTGTTCAGCGCCAGCCTTCCACCCAACTTCTGGCGTTTTAGTGCCAGAATTATTTTTCCCCGGGCTCTTACTGTCCTCAGATGGATTTTGGGTGGTTTGCTCATTTCTTGGTTTCCTGCTGCCTTGAAGTGGGGTATTTAGTGCTTTCCCACTTCTTAATTGAACTGCTTGGCATTCTTCTGTTATTTGTTTTGACAGCTGCTGCTTTGTTTGCTTTAATTGTACTTCCATGTTTATATTAGCCATTCTTGTCTCTTGTAGTTTATCCTTGAATTCAGCTAACTGCTTTGTTAGAAAATCCATTTGTTGATTGAATTCAGCAGCTTGCTCTGCAGGACTGAGTTCAGCAGTTACTGTTTTAGCCTCTTCTTTCGTGGAAGGGTCACTGCTTAGGTACAGATGCTGATTTCTAGCAACTGTATCAATGAGCTCTTGAGCTTCTTCAATTGTCTTTCTCATGTGGATAGATCCACCAGCTGAGTAATCTAGAGAGATCTGAGCTCTTTCTGTAAGCCCATAATAGAAGATGTCTAACTGAACCCACTCTGAAAACATTTCAGAGGGGCATTTTCGTAGCATCTCTCTGTATCTCTCCCAGGAATCATAAAGAGATTTATTATCTCCTTGTTTAAAGCCTTAGATGTCCAGCCTTAGCTGTGTCATCTATTTTGGAGGAAAGTATTGATTCAGAAATTTTTCTATTAGCTGTTTCCATGTCCTTATGCTAGCCTTAGGTTGGTTATTTAACCACCTCTTGGCTTGGTCTTTTACAGCAAATGGAAATAGTAATAATCTGTAGACATCCTGATCTACTTTCTTATCATGTACTGTGTCAGCAATTTGTAAAAACTGTGCCAGAAACTCTGTAGGTTCTTCCTGTGGAAGACCGGAATACTGGCAGCTTTGCTGCACCATGATAATGAGCTGAGGATTCAACTCAAAGCTATTGACTCCAATGGAGGGTATGCAGATACTACTCCCATATGAAGCAGTAGAGGGGTTAGCATATGACCCCAGAGTCCTCCTGGACTATTCATTTCCACTTAGATCCATGATGGAGAAAGGGAGATGATGTAAAATAAAAAAAATTTATTTTTATTTATTTATTTATTTATTTAATTATTTCAAAAATAAAATAAATTAAAATAAAATAAATAAAAATAGGTGAAGATTTTCGAAAAAATGAGGAGAGAGAAAGTGGTCAGGAAGTTTTGAGAAAGATATGATTTGAAAAAGATTTTAAATTTTGAAAAAAAAAATTTGAATTTTTAAAAATAAATTTCGAAAATTTGTTTTAAAAATAGAGAGAAAAGATATTTTTGAATTCAAAGAGGAAAGAGAGAAACAATAAGATAGCCCAAGATTTAAAATTTTCAGATCTAATGCTCATTGTTTTCAAAAATTTTGGAGGAAAAACACCAAGGAACACCAAACTTAAAATTTTAAGATCAAAACACAAGGAAAACTCAAGAACACTTTGAAGACTCACAAGAACACAAGAACATGAAGAAAGAACACCAAACTTAAAATTTTTAGAAAACCAAAATAAAATTTTTGAAAAACAAAGGAAAATCAACAAGAAAACACCAAACTTAAAGTTTGGCACGAGATTTAATAGAAAAATTATTTTTGAAAAATTTTTGAAAAGAAAATAAAAGACTCTAACCCAAAATACAAAAATTTCCTAATCTAAGCAACAAGATTTACCGTCAGTTGTTCAAACTCAAACAATCCCCGGCAACGACGCCAAAAACATGGTGCACGAATTGTAAATCACACTTTTTACAACTCGTACCACTAACCAGCAAGTGCACTGGGTCGTCCAAGTAATACCTTACGTGAGTAAGGGTCGATCCCACGGAGATTGTTGGCTTGAAGCAATCTATGGTTATCTTGTAACTCTTAGTCAGGAAAACAATAAAATAATTCACTTATCAAATTTGATTGCAAGGAATAAAAGGGCAGAACACAATTTATACTTGTATGCAATGATGGAGAATATGTTGGAGTTTTGGAGATGCTTTGTCTTCTGAAATTCTGCTTTCCTCTGTTCTCTGATTCACGCACGCACGTCCTCCTATGGCAAGCTGTGTGTTGGTGGATCACCGTTGTCAATAGATACCATCCATCCTTCCAGTGAAAAGGGTCCAGATGCGCTGTCACCGCACGGCTAATCATCTGCAGGTTCTCAGTCGTACCGGAATAGGATTTACTATCCTTTTGCGTCTGTCACTATGCCCAGCACTCGTGAGTTTGAAGCTCGTCACAGGCATTCAATCCCTGAATCCTACTCAGAATACCACAGACAAGGTTTAGACTTTTCGGATTCTCTTGAATGCTGCCATCTATCTAGCTTATACCACGAAGATTCTGATTAAGAGATCTAAGAGATATTCATTCATTCTACGGTGGAACGTAAGTGGTTGTCAGGCACGCATTCATGGAGGAATGATGATGATTGTCACGTTCATCACATTCATATTGAAGTGCGAATGGATATCTTAGATAGGAACACGCATGTTTGAATGGAAAACAGAAATACTTGCATTAATTCATCGAGACACAGCAGAGCTCCTCACCCCCAACAATGGAGTTTAGAGACTCATGTCGTCAAAAGGTACAAAGTTCAGATCTAAAATATCATGAGATCCGAAATAAACCTCTAAAAGTTGTTTAAAAACTAATCTAGTAACCTAGGTTTACAGAAAATGAACAAACTATGATAGATGGTACAGAAATCCACTTCTGGGGCCCACTTGGTGTGTGCTGGGGCTAAGACTTAAGCTAATCACGTGCATAGGGCTGTTTTGGGCGTTCAACGCCAGCTTTGGATCCTTTTCTGGCGTTGAACTCCACTTTGTAACTTGTTTCTGGCACTGGACGCCAGACTGTAGCATGGAACTGGCGTTGAATGCCAGTTTACGTCTTCTATCCTTGAGCAAAGTATGAACTATTATATATTGCTGGAAAGCTCTGGATGTCTACTTTCCAACGCAATTGGAAGCGCGCCATCTGGAGTCCTGTAGCTCCAGAAAATTCACTTTGAGTGCAGGGAGGTCAGAATCCAACAACATCAGCAGTCCTTTTTCAGCCTGAATCAGATTTTTGCTCAACTTCTTCAATTTCAGCCAGAAAATACCTGAAATCACAGAAAAATACACAAACTCATAGTAAAGTCCAGAAATATGAATTTTGCCTAGAAACTACTGAAAATAAACTAAAAACTAACTAAAACACACTAAAAACTATATGAAATTAACCCCAAAAAGCGTATAAAATATCCGCTCATCAAGAATCAATAACACTATCTGGATTCTGAGTTCCTATAGAAGCCAATCATTCTGAACTTCAAAGGATAAAGTGAGATGCCAAAACTGTTCAGAAGCAAAAAGCTAAAAGCCCCGCTCATCTAATTAATACTGATCTTCATAGATGTTTTTGGAATTCATTGTATATTCTCTTCTTTTTATCCTATTTGATTTTCAGTTGCTTGGGGACAAGCAACAATTTAAGTTTGGTGTTGTAATGAGCGGATAATTTATACGCTTTTTGGCATTGTTTTTAGTATGTTTTTAGTATATTTTAGTTAGTTTTTATTATGTTTTTATTAGTTTTTAAATAAAAATTACATTTCTGGACTTTACTATGAGTTTGTGTATTTTTTTGTGATTTCAGGTATTTTCTGGCTGAAATTGAGGGACTTGAGCAAAAATCTGATTCAGAGGCTGAAAAAGGACTGCAGATGCTGTTGGATTCTGACCTCTCTTCACTCGAAGTGGATTTTCGGGAGCTACAGACAACCAATTGGCGCGCTCTCAATTGAGTTGGAAAGTAGACATGTTGGGCTTTCCAGCAATATATAATAGTCCATACTTTGCCTAAGATTTGATGGCCCAAACTGGCGTTCCAAGTCAGCTTAAGAATTCTGGCGTCAAAACGCCAGAACTGGCACAAAAGCTGGAGTTAAACGTCCAAACTGGCACAAAAGCTGGCGTTTAACTCCAAGAAAAGTCTCTACACATGAAAGCTTCAATGCTCAGCCCAAGCACACACCAAGTGGGCCCGGAAAAAGATTTTTGCATTAATTACCTATTTCTGTAACCCTAGGCTACTAGTTTTCTATAAATAGGACCTTTTGCTATTGTATTTTCATACTTTTACAAAGACTTTTACAAAGATACTTTTACAAAAAAGACTTTGATAGAACTTTTCACGTTTGGGGGCTGGCCTCACGGCCATGCCTAGACCCTTTTGTTCTTATGTATTTCCAACGGTGGAGTTTCTACACACCATAGATTAAGGTGTGGAGCTCTGCTGTTCTTCATGAATTAATGCAAAGTACTATTGTTTTTCTATTCAACTCAAGTCTATTTCTTCTCCAAGATATTCATTCGCACCCAAGAACATGATGAATGTGATGATTATGTGACACTCATCACCATTCTCACCTATGAACGTGTGCCTGACAACCACTTCCGTTCTACATGCAAACAAGCTTGAATGTGTATCTCTTGGGTTTCTAATCTAAGATTAGAACCTTCGTGGTATAGGCTAGAATTATTGGCGGCCATTCCTGAGATCCGAAACGTCTAAACCTTGTCTGTGGTATTCTAAGTAGGATCTGGGAAGGGATGACTGTGACGAGCTTCAAACTCGCGAGTGTGGGCGTGTGACAGACGCAAAAGGATCAATGGATCCTATTCCAACATGATCGAGAACCGACAGATGATTAGCCGTGCGGTGACAGCGTGCGTAGAATATTTTCACTGAGAGGATGGGAAGTAGCCATTGACAACGGTGATGCCCAACATAAAGCTTGCCATGGAAAGGAGTATGAATGATTGGAAGAAGGCAATAGGAAAGCAGAGGTTAAGGAGGAACAAAGCATCTTCATACGCTTATCTGAAATTTTCACCAATGAATTACATAAGTATCTCTATCTCTATCTTTATTTTATGTTTTATTTATCTTTAATTATCAATCCTCCATAACCATTTGAATCTGCCTGACTGAGATTTACAAGATGACCATAGCTTGCTTCAAGCCGACAGTCTCCGTGGGATCGACCCTTACTCACGTAAGGTATTACTTGGACGACCCAGTGCACTTGCTGGTTAGTTGTGCGGAATTGTGACAAAGTGTGATTCATGTTTGAGAGCTCCATGTCTTTGGCGCCATTGTTGATGATCACAATTTCGTGCACCAAGTTCCTTAATGAGGAACCAAATGAATCTGAGGCTCATACAGAGACTATTCATACCCCGACCCGGGATGTTTAGCGACAAGGCGACCGACCTCGACAGGTCCGACTATCCGACCTCTTCTCAAAGAGCTCGGTCAAATTGCCAGGAAAGCCCGGTAAAGGGCCCAGATAGAGGAACATGACCCCAATCCAAAGGCGGCCTAAGCCTACAGAGATAAGGGCGGTTCCCTTGAAGATAAGATGACCTCACTCAAAGATAAAGATAAGATAAGATAACTAAATTATCTTATCTAAAAAGGTCATTCCACACCATTATAAATACACTGGAGCACCCAGGTATAACTCATACTCTGATTCTACTAAAAACCTACTTAATACCCTTGCTAACTTAAGCATCGGAGTCCCTTGCAGGTACCACTACCCTCCGGTGACAACGGATCAGCAGCGCAGCAGTCCAACAAGTCGGACACGACCGCTCCGGCCACCACCGACTAACCGGACACGTCATCTCCAACCAGTATAGAAGATCTCATCCGAGATCGACCTACAGTTTCAGGTAACCCTTGGAACATTGGCGCCGTTGCCGGGGACCCTGGAAGTCATCCCATCACTATGGCGGACGACCATGACAACGACCACGATTCGGATATGGAAGATGGAACGCCGCACAAGAACGCGGACACTACACCAAACGATACTCCTCAACCTAATAAAAACAACGATTCATCAACTGTGGGAGTGATAAACCACTATTTTATGGTTTATCTTATACTCAATTGAGTAGTTTTTATTAACTCTTTACCCACTTATTCATACTATTTGCATGGTTTTACATTTACCTTCCTAATTATGTGCTTTGATTGAAAACATGCTTCTTTGGACTTATAATTGCTAATATTAATCCTCTCTTATTACCATTAGATGTCTTGATACGTGTGTTAAGTGTTTTTAGATATTATAAGGCAGGAATGGCTTGGAGGATGGAAAGGAAGCATGCAAAAGTGGAAGGAATGCAAGAAGTTGGAGAAATTGCTAAGCTGTCCAGCCTGACCTCTCTGCACTCAAACGGCTATAACTTTAGCTACAGAGATCCAAACGACGCGGTTCCAGTTGCGTTGGAAAGCAAACGTCCGGGACTTCAATTTGATATATAATATGTTATAGTTCCTCTGACGCTAGGCGACGCAACCGCGTGATTCATGCGGCCGCATCGCAGTGACGGAAATCCAGCGTGGCAAAATTCGAAATCAGCCAATTCTGGACTGTTTCTGACCCAGTTTGCGACCCAGAAAACACAGATTAGAGGCTATAAAGTGAGGGAATACATCCATTTATGAGGAGGCTTTTCATAATTCATAATTTTAGGAGTAGATGTAGTTTTTAGAGAGAGAGGTTCTCTCCTCTCTCTTAGATTAAGATTTAAGATTTCTCTTAGTTATAGGAGTGACTCTCAATCCCAGGTTCTTTATTTTTATTTATTTTCTCACTTTTGTTTATGGCTCTCGATGTTTAGATTGATTTTCTATTTAATATATTTTTGAGGTATTTCAGACTTAAGATTGCTTTGCTCTATTTATAAGTGCTTTCAATTTAACTTACACATTTTCTTCCTTTTGGCTTTGGTTAAATAATTGGTAACTCTTGAGTTATCAAACTCATTGTTGATTAAGAATTGGAATTCTTCAAGAATTAATTCATCCACTTAACTTACCTTCATAGTTAGAGGTTAATATAGTGGGAGAAAAATCCAATTCTCATTACAATTGATAAGGATAATTGAGATAGGACCTCCAGTCTTCATACCTTGCCAAAAGCTTATTTTACAGTTATTTATTTATTTTACTTGTCATTTAAATATACCTGTGCACATTGCCCAAGCTCCAAATTTCTCAAACCCCCAAATTTACAATCTCCATAACCAATAATAAGAACATACCTCCCTGCAATTCCTTGAGAAGACGACCCGAGGTTTGAATACTCGGTTATCAATTTTAAAAGGGGTTTGTTACTTGTGACAACCAAAACGTTTGTACGAAGGGGTTTTTGTCGGTTTAGAGACTATATCTACAACGCGACTGTTTTTATGACATTCTTTACTGGCAAAAAATCCTAACGTCAAAATGGCGCCGTTGCCGGGGAATTGCAAACGTGTGCCTTATTATTGGTTATTGTAAATATTTTCTTTCGCTTGTTTATTTGTTTTTATTTTTACTTTTCCATAAATTAAGAGGTTATTTGTTTTTATTTAGTTATAAAAAAATTTTTTTTTCAAAAATTTGTTCTTAGTGTTCATCTTGATCTTCAAGTTGTTCTTTACGTTCATCTTGACCTTCAAGCTGTTCTTAGTTGTTTTCTTCGTTTTGATTTAAAAATTTGAAATTTGGTGTCATTTTATTGTTTTTCTCTTTCTTCATTAAATTTAAAAATATTTTAATTAATTTTTTCGAAAAAAAAATATTTCAGATTTTTATTTTTAAATTTTTATCTTATCTTATCTTATTTCAAAAATCAAATTTCAAAATTTTCAAAATTTAAATTTAAAAATTTTCAAATTTCAAATTTCAAAATTTAATTTTTAAATTCAAAATTTAAATAACCTTTTAATTTAAATTGATTTTTATTTTTAATTTTTATTTTGCTACTATGAACTCTCACCCCTTTGGCTATGAGTCTGGTTACAATAATGTTGCAGGAAGAAGAAATTACAATGAGAACAGGCATCAAGGTTGGAACAATCAAAGATGGGAGGAGCCACAAGGATTTGATCAACCCTCATGGTAACAACCACCTCCAATGCACTATCAACAACCACCACCATATGCCTATGGACCCTTTCCTCAACATGACTTTGGACCACCATACTCACAAGCCCCTTTTCGCCATTCACCTCCATATGACTCTAACCCTCAACCACCATACCAACCACCTTATGAGCCATATGAACCATATATAGAACCACCCCAATTCCAACCCAATTACTCACAAGAACCACCACTTCAATATTCACCATCTCTATATCCATCAATCCAAGAGCACTATGATCCTATTTATGAAAGCCGAGTGCATCAAGAGGCAAAGGATCGTCTCAAGAAAACAGTGGATCGATATCAGGCAACCGTTCAACAACTGGGGCAAGTATTAATTCAATGGGCTTCTAGACGCTTAAATACACAAGGATCAGCCACAGCCCCATGTAGATAGCCTAGTGAAGAGCATAGCATGAAGGAGATACCAGAAACCCCAGTGGACAAGACAGAGAATGAATTCGTACTAGAACAAGTAGAAGAAGCTGTCATTGTTCAAGAAGAAGAGTTGGTTGAAGACTTAGGAGATGCAGAACCTCCATGGGAAAGTCAAGACATAGAGCCTCCTTCTAAGACGGTTGAAATTGATGCTGAGGAGGGTGTACAACCTCCAAAGCATATCATAGTTGAAGACTTGGAAGAGGTTGATCAAGAGATGGAGATTCAAGAAGAAGAAGCACAACCTCCCATGCCCTTGGAAAGCAATGAAGAGAAGATTGAATTGGAAGAAAGCTACCAAGAGGAAGAGGTTGAAATTGAAGAAGCTTACAAAGAGGTGGTAATTATCAGAGAAGAGTACAAGGGAGTGGAGCTTGCAATTTCATTAAAAATACCTCCCCCTAAGTTGCCATCATCCTTCACAACATTCAAGTGGGAAAAATTCATATCCCATAGCTTTCTAATCCCACTTGAATATGGGCTACTAGAGACGGATGGTCAACTTAGAGCTCTTTGTGGCATTAAGAGTAAGAGGAAGATGGCCAGTGGTAAGAATTGTCCTACAAGGTTCATTATGGTTGGAAGCTTTAAGTTTAAATGCAAAGGTTGGTATAAAGCTCAACTGAATGGGTCTAGGAAGCTGTTTGGATGTCTCAGTGAGAATTCTGACTGTTCACCACCCAAGTGGAAAAATGATGATCAACAAGAAGATGGGTGCAAAGGCAAGGTCTGGGACCCCATAATTCAATCTAGAAATCAGTACTCTTGGGGCCTTGTCACTTGCTTTAACTTACTTGAAGGCTTTCTGCGCCTAGTTTGGGACCCCGGAGGTTACTGGAAATACAAACATTGGTGGGGATTCCTGGATCAGTACAAGCACAAGCCACCATAGCAGGAATCTCATCAAATGTCCAACTTAAGGACTATAACTAAAAGTGATAGGTGGGAGACAACCCACCATGGTATGATCGTTCCCTTTTCATTACTTAGTTTTATCTATTTTTGAATTTTATTTTGTTATATTGAACCTGGAGTTTTGCATCACATTCATATTAACACTGCATTCTGCATTTTTCAGATTATAAAAAAAAAAAGCGAGCACGCGACGCGACCGCATCAGCGACGCGTCCGCGTTGCAAGGAGAGAAGAGAAAATAAAAACGAATAGAGAGTCACGCTGGAGCAAGGCTGGAGCGTGCCAGTGGCACAATTCGTCCCACGCGACCGCATCGTTGACGCATCCGCGTCGCAGGGGAATACTAGCCTCCCACGCGATCGCGTGCCCCATGCGGCCGCGTGACCTGGATTTCGACGTCAAAAGGTGCATGGCCAAAAGTTGAGCTGGAGTTGGGCTGGAATCGTGCTGAAAGCCCAAGCCTCACCACGCGAATGCGTGCCCCACGCGTCCGTGTCATATCCCCATGATGGCCACTCACGCGATCGCGTCCCCCACGCGATCGCGTCACCCAGGATTTTGGCAATACTAAGTTTTGAACAGAGAGTTGTGCGACCGCGAGGCTGCACTCGCGCCACCAGCATAAATCAAGTCACGGGATCGCGTGCCCCACGCGTCCGCGTCGCCTAACCTTATTGCGCACCACGCGACCGCGTCACCCACGCGACCGCGTCGCCAGCGTCGCACAACCTATCCAGATTAGTGCCAATTTTCTTATCTTTTCTTCTCCGAATCCTTATTCTCTTATCTTTTCTTATTTCTTTCTTCTTTCTCTCTTTTTTTCTCTCACTCCTATTCTATTTTATTTATTTTCATACTTTCATTCATTGCATATTTTTATTTTTTTTAAATTTATTAATTTTGGTGTTCAAAAGTTCTTATTCAACTGTTACATCTTTTCTTGAATTACTTTGGTGCTTAATAACTTGTTTTACACTGTGGGATGATATTAATTATCTGCAAATGCCAATCTTTTATAATACTTGCACTTCATTTGCATTGCCACGAACTTACATTGTCTTTCATTACCCACTCTCTCCTCCCATTGTTGCAAATTTGTGCACTCTTGATCTGCCATGTACTTCTATTATTTTCTCACTTGCATGTTGTAGCTACCATGTAATTGAGACCCTTATTATCTGGCACTAACACCCACATTTTATTTATTTATTTTCTATCTTTTTTTTGGGTTACTTTTTCTTTTCCCTCTTCTTTCAGGATGGCCACCACAAAGGGAGAGGAAAAGCTTCTTAATGGGAGAGACAAACAAGTTCCTACGCACACTCCTTGATGAGAAGAGCATCAGTTGAAGCAACCCGTCCACTTGCACATCTCAGCATGCACCGAGGACGGTGCAATCTTTAAGTGTGGGGAGGTCGATACCGATCTCCATGGGTTAGTTATTTCCTGACTCAACACCAAAATTTTTATTTTATTTGTTTGTTCATTGTTGCATTTGCATGATTAATTGCATATTTGTTTGATTTTTGCATATTTTACCACTTGGTTAAAGTAATATTTTCTTTTTCCAAGAAACCTTTTAGAAAATTTCACTAATTTGAATAAAATTTAATATTGCACTTGTTTGAAGAAATATTATACTGGAACATGGTTTAGAGCTCGAACACACAAAACCTGTGAGATTTTGAGCCTATTTGAATTGGTTGCATTTTTCAACCAATATTTTATTTTTGATGTGTGTTTTTCTCTAAAAAATTGTGATCTTTGTCTTGCTTAATTCTATATTTCCATTGTTTGATGTATACATGCACTTATATGATTGAGGCCTTTGTTTCACTGAGCTTACATACCCATATGGCCTTACCTTTCATTATCCTTTGCAAACCAATTTGAGCCTATTTTACCCCTTTGTTCTTTATTTTTGCATATCATTAACTCTAAGCGGAAAACAATAATGTCCTTAAATTTTAATCCTTGGTTAGCTTAGACTAGTGAGAGTGCTCATGAATTAAGTGTGGGGAAAAGTGGGTTTGGAAACATTTGGTTTGAGAATTAAGTATGTTAGAATTTTCTGAAAATGTGAAAGAATGTTGAGAATATGTTCATGCATTTAATAAATTAATCATATGCATTGAGAAAAACAAAAGAAAAAAATAATAATAATATAAAAAAAATAAAATAAAGAAAAAAAAGAGCAAATAATAAAAGGGGACAAAATGCCCCAAAGTAAGTAGTGAAAGCAATGCATATGAGCTGTACTTGAAATTAGAATGCATGAATATGCGAAAAACATGGTTAATGGATGGTTAGATGTTGTACTATGATTACATGGATTGTTTAAGTTAGGTGGGAAAAGATTTAAGTTAATTAAGGATTCAGATTTTAGTCCACTTGACCAAATACAATCCTACCTTGACCCTAACCCCATTACAACCCTTAAAAGACCTCTTGATATGTGTATATGTGCATTAAATTTTGTTGATTGTTAGATGAAGAGCAAGCCTTAGAAAGCAAGGTTAGTAGAGAATTAAGAGAATCGAACCTTAAACACTTGAGTGATTAGAGTGTATACACTACCAGTGAGGGTTCGATGCTCAATTCCTTGTTCCCTGCTTTCATGAGCTATTTTCTTCTTGCAAGTCTATTTGTACTACATTTTCATGATTTAAATTAGTGAAATCCAGTTCATATTTCCTCTTGAAAGATTTGTTTACTTTTAACCAAGTAAGTAAAAGCATTTAGCATGTAGTTGCATTTATAGGTTACATTTCATACCATTCCTCTTCATCTTTATAGCTTCTCTTGAGCTTAGCATGAGGACATGCTATTGTTTAAGTGTGGGGAGGTTGATAAACCACTATTTTATAGTTTATCTTATACTCAATTGAGTGGTTTTTATTAACTCTTTACCCACTTATTCATACTATTTGCATGGTTTTATATTTACCTTCCTAATTATGTGCTTTGATTGAAAACATGCTTCTTTGGACTTATAATTGCTAATATTAATCCTCTCTTATTACCATTAGATGCCTTGATATGTGTGTTAATTGTTTTCAGATATTATAAGGCAGGAATGGCTTGGAGGATGGAAAGGAAGCATGCAAAAGTGGAAGGAATGCAAGAAGTTGGAGAAATTGCTAAGCTGTCCAGCCTGACCTCTCTGCACTCAAACGGCTATAACTTTAGCTATAGAGGTTAAAACGACACGGTTCCAGTTGCGTTGGAAAGCTAACGTCCGGGGCTTCGATTTGATATATAATATGTTATAGTTCCTCTGACGCTAGGTGACGCGACCGCGTGATCCATGCGGCCGCGTCGCAGTGACGGAAATCCAGCATGGTAAAATTCGAAATCAGCGAATTCTGGACTGTTTCTGACCCAGTTTGCGGCCCAGAAAACACAGATTAGAGGCTATAAAGTGAGGGAATACATCCATTTATGAGGAGGCTTTTCATAATTGATAATTTTAGGAGTAGATGTAGTTTTTAGAGAGAGAGGTTCTCTCCTCTCTCTTAGATTAGGATTTAGGATTTCTCTTAGTTATAAGAGTGACTCTCAATCCCAGGTTCTTTATTTTTATTTATTTTCTCACTTTTGTTTATGACTCTCTATGTTTAGATTGTTTTTCTATTTAATATATTTTTGAGGTATTTCAGACTTAAGATTGCTTTGCTCTATTTATAAGTGCTTTCATTTTAACTTACACATTTTCTTCCTTTTGGCTTTGGTTAAATAATTGGTAACTCTTGAGTTATCAAACTCATTGTTGATTAAGAATTGGAATTCTTCAAGAATTAATTCATCCACTTAACTTACCTTCATAGTTAGAGGTTAATAAGGTGGGAGAAAAATCCAATTCTCATTACAATTGATAAGGATAATTGAGATAGGACCTCCAGTCTTCATACCTTGCCAAAAGCTTATTTTACAGTTATTTATTTATTTTACTTGTCATTTAAATATACCTGTGCACATTGCCCAAGCTCCAAATTTCTCAAACCCTCAAATTTACAATCTCCAAAACCAATAATAAGAACATACCTCCCTGCAATTCCTTGAGAAGACGACCCGAGGTTTGAATACTCGGTTATCAATTTTAAAAGGGGTTTGTTACTTGTGACAACCAAAACGTTTGTACGAAGGGATTTTTGTCAGTTTAGAGACTATATCTACAACGCGACTGTTTTTATGACATTCTTTACTGGCAAAAAATCCTAACGTCAGGGAGCCATGGAGGCACTTCAAGATCGCTTAAAACAACTTGAAAAAGAAGCCCAACATCAGCGAGAAGCTGGGAAGGATCTACAAAGGGAGATAAGGCGGCGCCGGAAATTAGAAGATAAACTTCTAAAACTCGAAGCCGATCTCAAAACCAAAGCTACTTGATCCATCCATGAGGACAGCTGATGAGCGGATAATTTATACGCTTTTTGGCATTGTTTTTAACTAGTTTTCAGCATGTTTTAATTACTTTTTAGTATATTTTTATTAGTTTTTATTCAAAATTCACATTTCTGGACTTTACTATGAGTTTGTGTATTTTTTTGTGATTTTAGATATTTTCTGGCTGAAATTGAGGGACCTGAGCAAAAATCTGATTCAGAGGCTGAAAAAGGACTGCAGATGCTGTTGGATTCTGACCTCCCTACACTCGAAATGGATTTTCTGGAGCTATAGAAGACCAATTGGCGTGTTTCTAATTGCATTAGAAAGTAGACATCCAGGGCTTTCCAGCAATATATAATAGTCCATACTTTGCCCAAGTTTTGACGACGCAAAGTGGCGTTTAACGCCAAGTCTTTACCCTATTCTAGCGTTAAATGCCAGAAACAGGTTGCAAACCAGAGTTAAACACCAGAAACAGGCTACAACCTGGCGTTTAACTCCAAGAGAAGTCTCTACACGTGTAAAGCTCAATGCTCAGCCCAAGCACACACCAAGTGGGCCCCGAAAGTGGATTTCTGCACTATCTGCACTTAGTTACTTATTTTCTGTAACCCTAGCTACTAGTTGAGTATAAAAACAACTTTTAGAGACTTACTATGTACTTCATGACATTTCACATCTGAATTTTGTATCTTCTACGGCATGAGTCTCTAAACCCCATGGTTGGGGGTGAGGAGCTCTGTTGTGTCTCGATGAATTAATGCAACTACTTCTATTTTCTATTTAATCACGCTTGTTTCTGTTCTAAGATACTCGCTTGTACTTAACCGTGATGAATGTGATGATCTGTGACACTCATCACCATTCTCAACCTATGAACGTGTGCCTGACAACAACTTCCGTTCTACCTTAGATTGAGTGTGTATCTCTTAGCCTCTTGGTTCATGATCAGAGTCTTCGTGGTATAGGCTAGGATTATTGGTGGCCATTCCTGAGATCTGGAAAGTATAAACCCTGTCTGTGGTATTTCGAGTAGGATCTGGGATGGGATGACTGTGACGAGCTTCAAACTCACGAGTGCTGGGCATAGTGACAGACACAAAAGGATCAATGGATCCTATTCCAACATGAGTGAGAACCGACAGATGATTAGCCGTGCGATGACAGCACATTTGGACCATTTTCACTGAGAGGACGGATGGTAGCTATTGACAATGGTGATCCACCAACATACATCTTGTCATGGAAGGAGCCTTGCGTGCGTGAAGAAGAAGACAGTAGGAAAGCAGAGATTCGGAAGACAGAGCATCTCTAAATCCTCAATCTGTTCTCCATTACTGCATAACAAGTATTATTTATTTTATGTTAATTACTCTTCATAAACCCAACCATTTTTATTATTAATTTCCTGACTAAGAATTACAAAATAACCATAGCTTGCTTCAAGCCGACAATCTCCGTGGGATCGACCCTTACTCATGTAAGGTATTACTTGGACGACCCAGTGCAGTTGCTGTTTAGTGGTACGAGTTTTGAAAAGTGTGATTTTCAATTCATGCACCAAGTTTTTGGCGCCGTTGCCGGGGATTGTTCGAGTTTGGACAACTAACAGTTTATTTTGTTGCCTAGATTAGGAATAATTTATTTTTGTTGGTTTAGAGTCATTAGAATTGCATCTGCTATTTTCCTTTCAAAAATACTATTTTTCTTTATTAATTTTTAATTTTTCTTTGAGTCTTCTGTTTTAGTTTAGATTCATATTTTAAGTTTAGTGTCAATTGCATGTTTTTATTTTCCTTTACATTTTCAAAATTTGTGTTCATTGTTCTTTCTTGATCTTCAAGTTGTTCTTGCTATTTTTCTTGTTTGATCTTTAGTTTTTCCTATTATGTTTCTTTTCTTGTTTTCTTGTGCATTTTCAAATTATCAGTATTTAAAAAATTTTATATACATTAAATACCTTTTTTTAAAAACACGTTAAATTTATAGCTCAGTTGGCTAGAGCGTTGTGCTTATGTTCTTGGTAATTGGGTATCTTCCTTTTAAAACTTTTTCAAAAATAATTTTTCTTTGATTAAATCTTTTGTCAAACTTTTAAGTTTGGTGTTCTCTTGTTATTTTTCTTTAATTTTCGAAAATTTATTTTTAGTTTTCTAAAAGTTTTAAGTTTGGTGTTCTTTTTATGTTCTTGAGTTTTTGAATTTTATTCTTGTTGTTCTTGTGAGTCTTCAAGGTGTTCTTGAGTCTTCTTTATATTTTGATCTTAAAATTTTTAAGTTTGGTGTTCCTTGGTGTTTCCCTCCAAATTTTCGAAAAACAAGGAGCATTAGATCTAAAAATTTTAAGTCTTGTGTCTTTTGTGTGTTCTTCTCTTTCTTCATAAAATTCAAAAAAAACAAAAATATCCTTTCCTTTAATTGCTCATAATTTTCGAATTCATTAGGTTGATTTGGTCAAAATTTTTAAAATCATATCTTTTTCAAAATCTTATCTTATCTTTTCCAATCTCGAATTTTAAAATCATACCTTTTTCAAATCTTTTTAATTAATTACTTATTTTAATTTTCAATTTTCTTTTTATCTATTTTTCTAATTTTTGAAATTATAGTTATTTTTTTATTTTATTTTATTTTATTTTCCTTTTAATTTTTGGTATTCAAAAAAAATAATTTTAAAAAAAATAAATAATTTTTTTTATTACAATCCACATCATCTCCCTTTCTCCATCATGGATCTAAGTGGAAATGAACAGTCCAGAAGGACTCTAGGGTCATATGCTAATCCCACTACTGCTGCATATGGGAGTAGTATCTGTATACCTCCCATTAAAGCAGGCAGTTTTGAGCTAAATCCTCAGCTCATTGTCATGGTGTAGCAAAATTGCCAGTATTTCGGTCTTCAACAGGAAGAACCTACTGAGTTTCTGGTACAGTTCTTGTAAATTGCTAACACAGTACGTGACAAGGAGGTAGATAAGGATGTATACAGGCTGTTACTATTTCTGTTTGCTGTAAAAGATCAAGCTAAAAGGTGGTTAAATAACCAACCCACAGCAAGCATAAGAACATGGAAACAGTTATCAGACAAATTTCTGAATCAATATTTCCCTCCAAAAAGGATGACACAGCTAAGGCTGGACATCCAAGGCTTTAAACAAGAGGATGATGAATCCCTTTATAATGCCTGGGAGAGGTACAGAGGAATGCTAAGGAAATGCCCCTCTGAAATGTTTTCAGAGTGGGTCCAATTAGACATCTTCTACTATGGGCTTACAGAAAGAGCTCAGATATCTCTAGACCACTCAGCTGATGGATCTATACACCTGAGAAAGACTATTAAAGAGGCTTAAGAGCTTATTGATATAGTTGCTAGGAATCAGCATCTGTACATAAGTAATGAGTCCTCCATGAAAGAAGAAGCTAAGGCAGTATCAACTGACTTTAGTCCTCAGGAACAAGTTGCTGAACTCAATCAGCCACTATCTTCTATAACAAGGCAGTTAGCAGAATTTAAGGAGATGCTATAAGAGACCAGAATTGCTAACAAGGATATGAAATCATAATTGAATTAGACTAAATAGTAGTTATCAAAACAGATAACAGAGGAATGCCAAATAGTTCAATTAAGAAGTGAAAAAATGCTAAACACTTCAACTCAAAGCAGCAGAAAGTCAAGAAAAGAACAACTGACAGAGGAGGAGCAACTTGCTACCCAAAATCCCTCTGAGGACAGTAAGAGCCCAGAGAGGAATATGTCTGGCAATCAAACGCCAGAAAAGAGTAGGAATCTGGCGTTAAACGCCTAATCCATGTCCAGTTCTGGCGTCTAGACGCCAGTGAGGGATCAGACACCTGCAAGTGCTGATACTAACTCCCTCAAGAAGGCTTCTCAACCTGCCTCTGTAGGAAATCAACCTGCAGCAACTAAGATTGAAGAATATAAAGCCAAAATACCTTATCCTCAGAAACTCCGCCAAGCGAAACAGGATAAACAATTTGCTCACTTTGCAGACTATCTCAGGACTCTTGAAATAAAGATTCCGTTTGTAGAGGCACTTGAGCAAATACCCTCTTATGCTAAGTTCATGAAAGAGATCTAAAGTCATAAGAAGGATTGGAGAGAAACAGAAAAAGTTTTTTCTCACTGAAGAGTGCAGTGCAGTCATCCTAACAAGCTTACCAGAGAAGCTTAAGGATCCCGGAAGCTTTATGATACCATGCACATTAGAGGGTACTTGTACCAAGACAGCCCTATGCGACCTTGGGGAAAGTATCAATCTAATCCCTGCATCTACTATCAGGAAGCTCGGCTTGGCTGAAGAGGTCAAACCAACCCGGATATGTCTTTAACTTGCTGATGGCACCATTAAATATCCATCAGGCATAATTGAGGACATGATTGTCAAGGTTGGGCCATTTGTCTTTCCCGCTGACTTTGTAGTGCTGGAAATGGAGGAGCACAAAAGTGCAACTCTCATTCTAGGAAGACCCTTCCTAGAAACTGGACGAACCCTCATTGATGTCCAAAAAATGGAGGTGACCTTAAGAGTCAATGAGGACGAGTTCAAGCTGAATGCTGTTGAGGCAATGAAGTATCCAGACACATCAAAAGACTGCATGCATGTTGATATTATTGACTCCCTGGTAGAGGAGATCAACATGGCTAAGATCTCGAATCAGAGCTAGAAGATATCCTTAAAGATGTCCAGCCTGATCTGGAGGAATCAGAGGAAATAAAAGAGCCTCTGAAGTTTCCTCAGGAAGAGGAGAAACCTCCTAAACCCGAGGTCAAACCACTACCATCATCCCTGAAGTACACATTTCTAGGAGAAGGTGATACTTTTTCGGTGATCATAAGCTCTGCTTTAAATCCACAGGAAGAGAAAGCACTACTTCAAGTGCTAAGGACACACAAGGCAGCCCTTGGGTGGTCCATAAGTGATCTTAAGGGCATCAGCCCAGCAAGATGCATGCACAAGATCCTATTGGAGGACGACGCTAAGCCAGTGGTTCAATCACAGAGGCGGCTAAATCCATCCATGAAGGAGGTGGTACAGAAAGAGGTCACCAAGTTACTGGAGGCTGGGATTATTTATCTCATTTCTGATAGCCCCTGGGTGAGTCCTGTCCAAGTTATCCCCAAGAAGGGAGGCATGGTAGTGGTTCATAATGGAAAAAATGAACTGGTTCCTACAAGAATAGTTACAGGGTGGCGTATGTGTATTGATTACAGAAGGCTCAATACAGCCACCAGGAAGGATCACTTTCCTTTACCATTCATAGACCAGATGCTAGAAAGACTAGCAGGTCATGAATACTACTGCTTTTTGGATGGCTATTCAGGTTATAACCAAATTGCAATAGATCCTCAGGACCAAGAGAAAATAGCATTTACATGCTCTTCTGGAGTGTTTGCTTACAGAAGGATGCCTTTTGGTCTGTGCAATGCACCTGCAACCTTTCAGAGGTGCATGCTCTCTATCTTCTCTGATATGGTAGAGAAATTTCTGGAAGTCTTCATGGATGACTTTTCAGTATTTGGAGACTCATTCAGCTCCTGCCTTAACCATTTAGCACTTGTTCTGAAAAGATGCCAAGAGACCAACCTTTGTTTTAAACTGGGAAAAATGTCACCTTATGGTGACTGAAAGAATTGTCCTTGGGCATAAAATTTCAAACAAGGGAATAGAGGTGGATCAGGCTAAAGTGGAAGTAATTGAAAAATTACCACCACCTGCCAATGTTAAGGCAATCAGAAGCTTTCTGGGGCATGCAGGATTCTATAGGAGGTTTATAAAGGATTTTTCAAAAATTGCAAAACCTCTGAGCAATCTGCTAGCTGCTGACATGCCATTTGTGTTTGACACAGAGTGTCTGCAGGCATTTGAAACCCTGAAAGCTAAGCTGGTCACAGCACCAGTTATTTCTACACCAAACTGGACATTACCATTTGAACTAATGTGTGATGCCAGTGACCATGCCATTGGTGCAGTACTGGGACAGAGGCATAACAAGCTTCTGCATGTCATTTATTATACTAGCCGCATTTTAAATGATGCCCAGAAAAATTACACAACCACAGAAAAAGAATTGCTTGCAGTGGTTTATGCCGTTGACAAGTTTAGATCATACTTAGTAGGATCCAAAGTGATTGTGTACACTGACCATGCTGCTCTTAAATATCTACTCACGAAGCAGGATTCAAAACCCAGGCTCATAAGATGGGTGTTGCTTCTGCAAGAGTTTGATATAGAAATAAGAGACAGAAAAGGGATAGAGAACCAAGTCGCTGATCATCTGTCCCGAATAGAACCAGTAGAAGGGGTGTCCTTTCCCTCTATTGAGATCTCTGAAACCTTTCCGAATGAGCAATTGTTTGCCATTCAGGAAACACCATGGTTTTCAGACATTGCAAACTATAAAGCTGCAAGATTCATACCCAAGGAGTACAGCAGGCAACAAAAGAAAAAATTAATTACTGATGCAAAGTACTACCTGTGGGATGAACCATATCTCTTTAAGAGATGTGCAGACGGAATAATCCGTAGGTGTGTGCCTAGAGAAGAAGCACAGAAGATCCTATGGCATTGTTATGGATCACAATATGGAGGACATTTCGGAGGTGAGCGAACAGCCACAAAAGTCCTCCAATGTGGCTTCTACTGGCTCACTCTCTATAAAGACTCCCGAGAGTTTGTGCGTAACTGTGAAAGTTTCCAGAGAGCTGGTAATCTGCCTCATAGTTACGCCATGCCTCAGCAAGAGATCTTAGAGATTGCGTTGTTTGACGTATGGGGTATTGACTTCATGGGGCATTTCCCACCATCATACTCAAACACTTATATTCTGGTGGCAGTCGACTATGTATCCAAATGGGTAGAGGCCAATGCAACACCCACCAATGATACTAAGACAGTGCTGAAGTTCCTCCAGAAACATATCTTCAGCAAGTTTGGTGTCCCTAGAGCACTAATCAGTGATGGGGGCACTCACTTCTGCAACAAACAGCTTTACTCTGCTATGGTCCGATATAGAATTAGCCACAAGGTGGCAACTCCATATCATCCACAGACAAATGGGCAAGCTGAAGTCTCTAATAGAGAATTAAAAAGAATCCTGGAACGGACTGTAAGTACCCGTAGAAAGGATTGGGCAAGAAGCTTGGATGACGCTCGGTGGGCATACAGAACAGCATTCAAGACTCCTATAGGGACCTCTCCATACCAGCTTGTGTATGGTAAGGCCTGTCATCTGCCCGTGGAACTGGAGCATAAGGCCTACTGGGCAACCAGGTTCTTAAACTTTGATGCCAAATTAGCTGGAGAAAAAAGATTGCTCCAGCTGAATGAGCTAGAGGAATTCAGACTCACTGCTTTCGAAAATGCCAAGCTTTACAAAGAGAAAGCAAAAAGGTGGCATGACAGAAAGCTGTCATCTAGAGTCTTTGAACCAGGACAGAAGGTTCTACTATTTAACTCTAGGCTCAGATTATTCCCCGGGAAACTAAAATCCCGGTGGAGGGGACCATATGTGATTACAAGTGTGTCACCATATGGCTATGTGGAGCTTCAAGACATTGATTCTAATAAGAAGTTCATTTTTAATGGACAGAGAGTCAAGCATTATCTTGAAGGCAATGTTGAGCAAGAATGCTCAAAGCTGAGACTAGATTAAAAGCTCAGTAAGGTCCAGCTAAAGACAATAAAGAAGCGCTTATTGGGAGGCAACCCAATTTTTACTTATCTATGTTAATTTTCTGTTTTCCATTTTTATTTTATGTTTTCTTTAGGAGGATGATCATGTGGAGTTACAAAAATCAAAGCAAAATAAAAAACAACATCAAAAATAGCTCACCCTGGAGGAAGAGCTTACTGGCATTTAAACGCCAGTAAGAAGCATTAGACTGGCGTTTAATGCCAGAAAGAAGCATCAAGCTGGCATTAAACGCTAGAAACAAGCTAGAGTCTGGCGTTTAATGCCAGAAACAAGAACCAACTTGGCGTTAAACGCCAATAAAGGGAGAAAAGCTGGCGTTTAACGCTAGAAACAAGCAGCAGTCTGGCGTTAAACGCCAGGATTGCACTCTAAGGGCATTTACACGCTTAAATGGAGCAGGGATGCTAAGTCCTTGACCCCTCAGGATCTGTGGACCCCACAGGATCCCCACCTACCCCACCCTCTTTTTCATACTATCTTTACCACTCACATCCATCCATCATAAACCCCTCATACACACTATCACCCTCCCTTGGCCGAACCCACCATACATCTCCATCTCCTCCTTTCTTTCTTCTTTTGCTCGAGGACAAGCAAACATTTTAAGTTTGGTGTGGAAAAAGCCCCGCTTTTTAATTTTCCATAACCATATGGCACCTTCCATGAGATTAGAGAAGATCAAAGAGCTACGAGGAGGAGCAACAAAGGCAAGGAAGAGACATAGAGGAGCTCAAGAGCACCATTGGTTCTTCAAGAGGAAGAAGACGCCACCCTCACTAAGGTGGACCCGTTCCTTAATCTCTTTGTCTATTTATTTTTTTGTTTTCGTTCTCTATGCTTTATGCTTATTTATGTTTGTGTCTTTATTACATGATCATTAGTGTCTAGTGTCTATTCCTTAAAGCTATTAATGTCCTATGAATCCATCACCCTTCTTAAATGAAAAATGTTTTAATCACAAAAGAACAAGAAGTACATGATTTCGAATTCATCCTTGAAATTAGTTTAATTATATTGATGTGGTGACAATACTTTTTGTTTTCTGAATGAATGCTTGAACAGTGCATATTTTTTTAATTTGTTGTTTATGAATGTTAAATTTGCTAGCTCTTGAAAGAATGATGAAAAAGTAGAAATGTTATCTAATAATCTGAAAAATTATAAAATTGATTCTTGAAGCAAGAAAAAGCAGTGAATAACAAAGCTTGCGAAAAAAAAGGGCGAAAAGAAAAAAAAAAGAAAGAAAAAAAAAAAGCAAGCAGAAAAAGCCAATAGCTCTTTAAACCAAAAGGCAAGAGAAAAAAGCCAATAACCCTTTAAACCAAAAGGCAAGGGTAAAAAGGATCCAAGGCTTTGAGCATTAATGGATAGGAGGGCCCGAAGGAATAAAATACTGGCCTAAGCGGCTAAACCAAGCTGTCCCTAACCATGTGCTTGTGGCGTGAAGGTGTCAAGTGAAAAGCTTGAGACTGAGCGGTTAAAGTCGAGGTCCAAAGCAAAAAGAGTGTGCTTAAGAATCTGGACACCTCTAATTGGGGACTTTAGCAAAGCTGAGTCACAATCTGAAAAGGTTCACCCAGTTATGTGTCTATGGCATTTATGTATCCGGTGGTAATACTGGAAAACAAAGTACTTAGGGCCACGGCCAAGACTCATAAAGTAGCTGTGTTCAAGAATCAACATACTGAACTAGGAGAATCAATAACACTATCTAAATTCTGAGTTCCTATAGATGCCAGTCATTCTGAGCTTCAAAGGATAAAGTGAGATACCAAAACTGTTCAGAGGCAAAAAGCTACTAGTCTCGCTCATTTAATTGGAACTAAGTTTCATTGATATTTTGGAATTTATAGTATATTCTCTTCTTTTTATCCTATTTGATTTTCAGTTGCTTGGGGACAAGCAACAATTTAAGTTTGGTGTTGTGATGAGCGGATAATTTATACGCTTTTTGGCATTGTTTTTAAGTAGTTTTCAGCATGTTTTAATTACTTTTTAGTATATTTTTATTAGTTTTTATTCAAAATTCACATTTCTAGACTTTACTATGATTTTGTGTGTTTTTTTGTGATTTCAGGTATTTTCTGGCTGAAATTAAGGGACCTGAGCAAAAATCTGATTCAGAGGTTGAAAAAGGACTGCAGATGCTGTTAGATTCTGACCTCCCTGTACTCAAAATGGATTTTCGGGAGCTACAGAAGACCAATTGGCACGCTCTCAATTGCGTTGGAAAGTAGACATCCAGGGCTTTTCAGAAATATATAAAAGTTCATACTTTGCCCAAGTTTTGATGACGTAAATTGGTGTTTAACGCCAAGTCTTTACCCTATTCTAGCGTTAAACGCCAGAAACAGCTTGCAAACCAGAGTTAAACGCCAGAAACAGGCTACAACCTGGCGTTTAACTCCAAGAGAAGCCTCTACACGTGTAAAGCTCAATGCTCAGCCCAAGCACATACCAAGTGGACCCCGAAAGTGGATTTCTGCACTATCTGCACTTAGTTACTTATTTTCTGTAACCCTGGCTACTAGTTGAGTATAAAAACAACTTTTAGAGACTTACTATGTACCTCATGACATTTCACATCTGAATTTTGTATCTTCTATGGCATGAGTCTTTAAACCCCATGGTTGGGGGTGAGGAGCTCTGCTGTGTCTCGATGAATTAATGCAACTACTTCTGTTTTCTATTCAATCACGCTTATTTCTGTTCTAAGATACTCGCTTGTACTTAACCGTGATGAATGTGATGATCTGTGACACTCATCACCATTCTCAACCTATGAACGCGTGTCTGACAACCACTTCCGTTCTGCCTTAGATTGAGTGTGTATCTCTTAGCCTCTTGGTTCATGATCAGAGTCTTCGTGGTATAGGCTAGGATTATTGGCGGCCATTCCTGAGATCCGGAAAGTCTAAACCTTGTCTGGGGTATTTCGAGTAGGATCTGGGATGGGATGACTGTGACGAGCTTCAAACTCACGAGTGCTGGGCGTAGTGACAGACACAAAAGGATCAATGGATCCTATTCCAACATGAGTGAGAACCGACAGATGATTAGCCGTGCGGTGACAGCGCATTTGGACCATTTTCACTGAGAGGACGGATGGTAGCCGTTGACAACAGTGATCCACCAACATACAGCTTGCCATGGAAGGAGCCTTGCGTGCGTGAAGAAGAAGACAGTAGGAAAGCAGAAATTCGGAAGACAGAGCATCTCTAAATCCTCAATCTGTTCTCCATTACTGCATAACAAGTATTATTTATTTTATGTTAATTACTCTTCATAAACCAAACCATTTTTATTATTAATTTCCTGACTAAGAATTGCAAAATAACCATAGCTTGCTTCAAGCCGACAATCTCCGTGGGATCGACCCTTACTCACGTAAGGTATTACTTGGACGACCCAGTGCACTTGCTGGTTAGTGGTACAAGTTGTGAAAAGTGTGATTTACAATTCGTGCACCAACAGCTCTCGCAAGGATCAAGATCCATTCACTAGGGAGGTCATGAAGACCAAAATCCCTAAAGACTTTAAACTCCCGGATATGCCTTTATATGATGGCACTACAGATCCCGGTCATCATCTCAGCAATTTCAGAAGTAGAATGTACCTCACCGACGCCTCAGATGCAGTTCCCTGCAAAACCTTTCCGACTACCTTAACAAAGACAGCGATCGGATGGTTCGACAATCTACCTCCTAGGTCCATCTCAAGCTTCGACGACTTAGCTAGGAAATTTCTGGCCAGATTTTCCATCCAAAAAGATAAGGCTAAGCACGCCCCAAGTCTATTAGGAATCAGGCAAGGAGATCGGGAAAGTCTTCGCAACTACATGGAAAGATTCAACAAAACATGCCTGGACATACAAAGCCTACCAACAGAGGCCGCCATTATGGGCCTCATCAATGGCTTACGAGAGGGACCTTTTAGCCAATCTTTATCGAAAAAATACCTCGAATCTCTGAACGAGGTAAAAGAACGAGCAGAGAAGTACATCAACATAGAGGAAAACTCCCGACTAGGAGAGACCTCAAAATCCGGATTCACCTACCCCTCCCGGGATAAGGACAAGGAATCCAAAAAGAAGGAAGATCGACATGGGGAGAAAATAAAAAAATATTACAATTACACCCCTCTTCGGGTGTCCTGGTGCGCAGAAATTGTGATTACATTTTGATTATGTAAAATTCATTGCTCTTTCTTTCCCTGGCAATGGCACCAAAAACACGATGCCAATACCATGGTTCACAACTTCGCACAACTAACCAGCAAGTGCACTGGGTCGTCCAAGTAATACCTTACATGAGTAAGGGTCGAATCCCACGGAGATTGTTGGTATGAAGCAAGCTTTGGTCACCTTGTAAATCTCAGTCAGGCGGATATAAAATAGTAATGGGGTTTTCGAAAATAATTAATAAAATATGGATAGAAATACTTATGTAAATCATTGGTGAAAATTTCAGATAAGCAAATAGAGATGCTTTCGTTCCTCTGAACCTCTGCTTTCCTGCTATCTTCATCAAATCAGTCTTACTCCTTTCCATGGCTGGCTTTATGTGATGCATCACCATTGTCAATGGCTACTTTCGGTCTTCTCTCGGGAAAATGATCCAAATGCCCTGTCACGGCACGGCTAATTGTCTGGAGGCATCACCCTTGTCAATGGTTACATCCTATTCTCTCAGTGAAAATGGTCAACGCACCCTGTCACAGCACGGCTATTCATCTGTCGGTTCTCGATCATGCTGGAATAGGATTTACTATCCTTTTGCGTTTGTCACTACGCCTAGCAATCGCGAGTTTGAAGCTCGTCACAGTCATTCAATCATTGAATCCTACTCAGAATACCACAGACAAGGTTTAGACTTTCCGGATTCTCTTGAATGCCGCCATCATTCTAGCTTACACCACGAAGATTCCGATTAAGAGATCTAAGAGATACTCATTCAATCTAATGTAGACGGAAGTGGTTGTCAGGCACGCGTTCATAGGGAATGATGATGATTGTCACGTTCATCATATTCAGATTGAAGTGCGAAAGAATATCTTGGAAGCGAAATAAGATGAATTGAATAGAAAACAGTAGTACTTTGCATTAATCTTTGAGGAACAGCAGAGCTCCACACCTTAATCTATGGAGTGCAGAAACTCTACCGTTGAAAATACATAAGTGATAATGGAGTTCATTGGTCTCGGCCCCAGAAGGGAACCGGAGTAACCAAGACTACTATGATCCAAAGGTAAAACTCAGGATGTCTAATACAATAGTAAAAAGTCCTATTTATAATAAACTAGCTACTAGGGTTTACAGAAGTAAGTAATTGATGCATAAATCCACTTCCGGGGCCCACTTGGTGTGTGCTTGGGCTGAGCTTGAATGTTTCACGTGTAGAGGTCCTTCTTGGAGTTGAACGCTAGCTTTTGTGCCAGTTTGGGCGTTGAACTCCACTTTTCAGCTTGTTTCTGGCGCTGGACGCCAGAATTGGGCAGAGAGCTGGCGTTAAACGCCAGTTTGCGTCATCTAAACTTGGAAAAAGTATGGACTATTATATATTTCTGGAAAGCCCTGGTTGTCTACTTTTCAACGCAATTCGAAGCGCGCCATTTTGAGTTCTGTAGCTCCAGAAAATCCACTTTGAGTGCAGGAAGGTCAGAATCCAACAGCATCAATAGTTCTTCTTCAACCTCTGAATCTGATTTTTGTTCAAGTCCCTCAATTTCAGCCAGAAAATACCTGAAATCACAGAAAAACACACAAACTCATAGTAAAGTCCAGAAATATGAATTTAACATAAAAACTAATGAAAACATCCCTAAAAGTAACTAGATTCTACTAAAAACATACTAAAAACAATGCCAAAAAGCGTATAAATTATCCGCTCATCACAACACCAAACTTAAATTGTTGCTTGTCCCCAAGCAACTGAAAATCAAATAGGATAAAAAGAAGAGAATATACTATAATTTTCAAACTATCAATGAAACATAGCTCCAATCAAATGAGCAGGACTTATAGCTTTTTGCCTCTTGAATAGTTTTGGCATCTCACTTTATCCATTGAGGTTCAGAATGATTGGCATCTATAGGAACTCAGAGTTCAGATAGTGTTATTGATTCTCCTAGTTCAGCATGATGATTCTTGAACACAGCTTCTTTATGAGTCTTGGCCGTGGCCCTAAGCACTTTGTTTTCCAGTATTACCATTGGATACATAAATGCCACAGACACATAATTGGGTGAACCTTTTCAGATTGTGACTCAGCTTTGCTAAAGTCCCCAATTAGAGGTGTCCAGGGTTCTTAAGCACATTCTTTTTTTGCTTTGGACCTTGACTTTAACCGCTCAGTCTCAAGTTTTCACTTGACACCTACACTCCACAAGCACATGGTTAGGGACATCTTGGTTTAGCCGCTTAGACCAGGATTTTATTCCTTTAGGCCCTCCTATCCACTGATGCTCAAAGCCTTGGGATCCTTTTTATTTACCCTTGCCTTTTGGTTTTAAGGGTTATTCGCTTTTTGCTCTTGCCTCTTGGTTTTAAGAGCTTTTGGCTTTTTCTGCTTGCTTTTTCTTTTTCTTTCTATTTTTTTCGCCTATTTTTTTTCTGCAAGCTTTGTTCTTTGCTGCTTTTTCTTGCTTCAAGAATCATTTTTATGATTTTTCAGATTATCAAATAACATGTTTCCTAGTCATCATTCTTTCAAGAGCCAACATATTTAACATTCTTAAACAACAACTTCAAAAGACATATGCACTGTTCAAGCATACATTCAGAAAACAAGAAGCATTGTCACCACATCAATATAATTAAACTAAGTTCAAGGATAAATTCAAAACTCATGTACTTCTTGTTCTTTTGAATTAAAACATTTTTCATTTAAGAGAGGTGATGGATTCATAGGACATTCATAACTTTAAGACATAGTTACTAACTACTAATGATCATGTAATGAAGACATAAACATGGATAAGCACATAACATAGAAAACGAAAAATAGAAAAAAGAAGAACAAGGAATGAATCCACCTTAGTGATGGTGGCGTTTCCTTCTTGAGGAACCAATGATGTCCTTGAGCTCTTCTATGTCTCTTCCTTGTCTTTGTTGCTCCTCCCTCATTGCTTTTTGATATTCTCTTATTTCATGAAGGATGATGGAGTGATCTTGATGTTCCACCCTTAGTTGTCCCATATTGGAACTCAATTCTCCTAGGGAGGTATTGATTTGCTCCCAAAAGTTCTATGGAGGGAAGTGCATCCCTTGAGGAATCTCAGGGATTTCTTGATGATGAGCTTCTCTATGCTCTCTTGATTGCTCCATCTTTTTCTTAGTGATGGGCTTGTCCTCTTCAATGAGGATATCTCCGGATACTCATTTCTTTTGAGCTTGAAAGGGACCTCAGGGATCACCTTCTTCTTGGCCACAACATCATAGAAGTGGTCTTGATGGGCTTTGGAGATGAACCTTTCCATCTCCCATGACTCGGAGGTGGAAGCTTTTGTCTTCCCTTTCCCTTTTCTAGAGGATTCTCCGGTCTTAGGTGCCATCAATGGTAATGGAAAAATAAAAAGCTTATGCTTTTGCCACACCAAACTTAGAATATTACTCGCCCTCGAGCAAGAGAAGAAAGAATAGATGAAGAAGAAGAAGAAAATATGGAAAGGAGGGGGGAGGTGTGTTTCGGCCAAGAAGAGAAAAGAGGGTTGTGTTGTGTGAAAATGAGGAAGAATGGAGGGTTATATATAGGGAAGGGAGGGGGGATAAGTTCCGCCATTTAGGGTGGGTTTGGGTTGGGAATTGATTTTGAATTTTGAAGGTAGGTGGAGTTTATGAGGTAGGTTTATGGGGAAGAGTGGATGGATGTGAGTGGTGAAGAGGTGATGGGGAAGAGAGATTGAGGTGATTGGTGAAGGGTTTTGGGGAAGAGTGTTTATGGGATTGTGTGAAAGAGGGGTGAGAAGAAGTAAGTGGAGGTAGGTGGGGATCCTGTGGGGTCCACAGATCCTGAGGTGATCCTGTGGGATCCACAGATCCTGAGGTGTTCAAGGATTTACAACCTTGCACCAAATTAGGCATGTAAAATGCCCTTGTACACAACTCTGGGCGTTCAGCGCCAGGTTGGTGCCCATTTTGGGCGTTCAACGCCCAATTGTTGCCCATTTCTGGCGTTGAACGCCAGAACCATGCTTGTTCTGGGCGTTCAGCGCCAGCTCCTCTCCAGGGTGCAATTCTGGCGTTCAGCGCCCAGATGATGCCCATTTTGGGCGTTCAGCGCCCAGATACTGCCCATTTTGGGCGTTCAGCGCCAGAACCATGCTCTGTTCGGGCGTTGAACGCCAGGCAGATGCTTCCTCCAGGGTGTGATTTTTCTTCTACTATTTTTTGATTCCGTTTTCAATTTTTATATTTATTTTGTGACTCCATATGATCATGAACCTATAAAGACATATAACTAAGAAAAATATAGTTAGATAAATAAAAATTGGGTTGCCTCCCAACAAGCACTTCTTTAATGTCAATAGCTTGACAGTGGGCTCTCATGGAGCCTCACAGAGGTGCAGAGCTTTGTTGAGACCTCCCAACACCAAACTTAGAGTTTGGATATGGGAGTTCAACACCAAACTTAGAGTTTGGTTGTGGCCTCCCAACACCAAACTTAGAGTTTGACTGTGGGGGTTTTGTGTGACTCTGCTTTGAGAGAAGCTTTTTATGCTTCTTCTCCATGGATGCAGAGAGAGATCCTTGAGTTGTGAACACAAGGTTGTCCTCATTCAATTGAAGGAGCAGTTCTCCTCTGTCTACATCAATCACAGCTCTTCTTGTGGCTAGGAAAGGTCTTCCTAGGATGATGGATTCATCCTCTTCCTTTCCAGTATCTAAGACTATGAAATCAGCAGGGATGTAAAGGCCTTAAACCTTTACTAACACGTCCTCTACTTGTCCATAAGCCTGTTTTCTTGAATTATCTGCCATCTCTAATGAGATTTTAGCAGCTTGTACCCCATAGATTCCCAGTTTCTCTATTACAGAGAGGGGCATGAGGTTTATTCTTGAACCAAGGTCACACAGAGCATTAAAGATCATGGTGCCTATGGTACAAGGTATTATGAACTTTCCAGGATCCTGTCTCTTCTGAGGCAACGTCAGTTGATCCAGATCACTTAGTTCATTGATGAAAAAGGGAGGTTCATCTTCCCAAGTTTTAATACCAAATAATTTGGCATTCAGTTTCATGATTGCACCAAGAAACTTGGCAGTTTGCTCTTCGGTAACATTCTCATTCTCTTCAGAAGAGGAATACTCATAAGAGCTCATGAATGGCATAAGGAGGTTCAATGGAATCTCTATTGTCTCCAGATGAGCCTCAGAGTCCTTTGGTTCCTTAGAGGGAAGCTCCTTATTGACCACTGGACGTCCCAGGAGGTCTTCCTCCTTGGGATTCACGTCCTCTCCTTCCCTTACAGGTTCGGCCATGGTGCTTATGTCAATGGCCTTGCACTCTCCTTTTGGATTCTCTTCTGTATTGCTTGGGAGAGTACTAGGAGGGATTTCAGTGATCCTTTTACTCAGCTGGCCCACTTGTGCTTCCAGATTTCTAATGGAAGATCTTGTTTCATTCATGAAACTTACAGTGGCCTTGGATAGATCAGAGACTAAGTTTGTTAAATTAGAAGTATTTTGTTCAGAGTTCTCTGTCTGTTGCTGAGTGGATGATGGAAAAGGTTTATTGTTGTTAAACCTGTTTCTTCCACCATTATTAAAGCCTTGTTGAGGCCTTTGATCCTTCCATGAGAGATTTGGATGATTTCTCCATGATGGGTTATAGGTGTTTCCATAAGGTTCACCTAAGTAATTCACCTCTGCTACTGCAGGGTTTTCAGGATCATAAGCTTCTTCTGCATAAGAAGCATCTTGAGTACTGTTGGATGCAGCTTGCATTCCATTCAGATTCTGAGAAATCATATTGACTTGCTGAGTCAATATTTTGTTCTGAGCCAATATGGCATTCAGAGTATCAACTTCAAGAACTTCCTTCTTCATAGGCGTCCCATTACTCACAGGATTCCTCTCAGAAGTGTACATAAACTGGTTATTAGCAACCATGTCAATGAGTTCTTGAGCTTCTGCAGGCGTTTTCTTTAGGTGAATGGATCCACCTGCAGAAGTATCCAATGACATCTTTGATAGCTCAGATAAACCATCATAGAATATATCTAGGATGGTCCATTCTGAAAGCATGTCAGAAGGACACTTTTTGGTCAACTGTTTGTATTTTTCCCAAGCTTCATAGAGGGATTCACCTTCTTTTTATCTGAAGGTTTGAACATCCACTCTAAGCTTGCTCAGCTTTTGAGGAGGAAAGAACTTGGCTAAGAAAGCCGTGGCCAGCTTATCCCAAGAGTTCAGGCTATCTTTGGGTTGAGAGTCCAACCACACTCTAGCTCTGTCTCTTACAGCAAAAGGGAAAAGCATGAGCCTATAGACTTCAGGATCTACTCCATTAGTCTTAACAGTATCACAGATCTTCAAGAATTCAGTTAAGAACTGAAAAGGATCTTCAGATGGAAGTCCATGAAACTTGCAGTTCTGTTACATCAGAGAAACTAGCTGAGGTTTCAGCTCAAAATTGTTTACTCTAATGGTAGGAATGGATATGCTTCTTCCATGTAAATTGGAATTAGGTGCAGTAAAGTCACCAAGCATTCTCCTTGCATTATTGTTGTTGGGTTCGGCTGCCATCTCCTTTACTTGTTCAAAATTTTCAATAAGGTTTTCTCTGGATTGTTGTAATTTAGCTTCTCTTAGTTTTCTCTTCAGAGTCCTTTCAGGTTCTGGATCAGTTTCAACAAGAATGCCTTTTTCTTTATCCCTGCTCATAAGAAAGAGAAGAGAAAAAGAAAAGAAGAGGGATCCTCTATGTCACAGTAAAGAGGTTCCTTATTGTTAGTAGAAGAAAAGAAGAAGAGAAAAAAATCTGAACTCAAAAAGAGAGAGAGATGGCTCGGATTTTTTGTGGGTGAGGGAGAGATGTTAGTAGATGAATAAATAAATAGAATAAGATGAGAGAGAAAATTTTGAAAATAATTTTTAAAAAAGAGTTAGTGATTTTTGAAAATAGTTTTTGAAAAAGGTTAGTAATTTTTGAAAATAAAAATAAAAAATTAAAATAATTAGTTAATTAAAAAGAGATTTTGAAAAAGGGGGAAGATATTTTCGAAAATGAGAGAGAGAGAGAGTTAGTTAGGTGGTTTTGAAGAAGATAAGAAAGAAACAAAAAGTTAGTTAGTTAGTTGAAACAAATTTTGAAAAGATAAGAAGTTAGGAAGTTAGAGAAGATATTTTAAAATCATATTTTGAAAAAGATAGGATAAGAAGATATTTTTGAAAAGATATGATTGAAATTAGTTTTTGAAAAAGATTTGATTTTTAAAAAAATCACAATTAATGACTTGATTCACAAGAAATCACAAGATATGATTCTAGAACTTAAAGTTTGAAACTTTCTTAACAAGTAAGTAACAAACTTGAAATTTTTGAATCAAAACATTAATTGGTGATGTTATTTTCGAAAATTTGATATAAAAATAAGAAAAATATTTTTGAAAAATGTTTTTAGAATTTTCGAAAATAACTAAGAAAATTGAAAAAGATTTGATTTTTGAAAAAGATAAGATTTTTAAATTGAAAATTTGATTTGACTCATAAAAACAACTAGATTTTAAAATTTTTTGAAAAAGTCAAATCTAATTTTCGAATTTATGAGAGAGAAAAAAGGAAAGATATTTTTTTTTGAATTTTTATGATGAGAGAGAAAAACAAGAAAAATGATGCAATGCATGGGAATTTTAGATCAAAACATGTGATGCATGCAAGAATGCTATGAATGTCAAGATGAACACCAAGAACACTATGAAGATCATGATGAACACCAAGAACATATTTTTGAAAAATTTTTAATGCAAAGAAAACATGCAAGACACCAAACTTAGAATTCTTTAATGCTTAGACATAAAGAATTCAGGAATGCATATGAAAAACAAGAAAGGACACAAAACATGCAAATGCAAAGATCAAACAAGAAGACTTACCAAGAACAACTTGAAGATCATGAAGAACACTATGAATGCATGAGAATTTTCGAAAAATGCAAGATGAGTATGCAATTGACACCAAACTTATAACATGACTCAAAACTCAAAACAAGAAACACAAAAAATATTTTTTTTTTGATTTTTATGATTTTCTAATTTTTTTGTATTTTTTTTTCGAAAACAAATGAGAAAATTTTGAAAGAGTTTTGAAAAATTTTTGAAAAGAAAACAAAAAGAAAATTACCTAATCTGAGCAACAAGATGAATCGTCAGTTGTCCAAACACGAACAATCCCCGGCAACGGCGCCAAAAACTTGGTGCACGAAATTGTGATGTCCAGGCTCAAACTATTCCTGGCACGTGAGCAACTTGGTATGCGTAATCGTGATTACACATTTATAATCTGTCACAACTTCGATACAACTAACCAGCAAGTGCACTGGGTCGTCCAAGTAATACCTTACGTGAGTAAGGGTCGAATCCCACGGAGATTGTTGGTATGAAGCAAGCTATGGTCACCTTGTAAATCTCAGTCAGGCGGATATAAAATAGTAATGGGGTTTTCGAAAATAATTAATAAAATAGGGATAGAAATACTTATGTAAATCATTGGTGAGAATTTCAGATAAGCGAATAGAGATGCTTTCGTTCCTCTGAACCTCTGCTTTCCTGCTATCTTCATCCAATCATTCTTACTCCTTTCCATGGCTGGCTTTATGTGATGCATCACCATTGTCAATGGCTACTTTCGGTCTTCTCTCGGGAAAATGATCCAAATGCCCTGTCATGGCACGGCTAATCGTCTGGAGGCATCACCCTTGTCAATGGTTACATCCTATTCTCTCAGTGAAAATGGTCAACGCACCCTGTCACGGCACGGCTATTCATTTGTCGGTTCTCGATCATGCTGGAATAGGATTTACTATCCTTTTGCGTCTGTCACTACGCCCAGCAATCGCGAGTTTGAAGCTCCTCACAGTCATTCAATCATTGAATCCTACTCGGAATACCACCGACAAGGTTTAGACTTTCTGGATTCTCTTGAATGCCACCATCATTCTAGCTTACACCACGAAGATCCCGATTAAGAGATCTAAGAGATACTCATTCAATCTAATGTAGAACGGAAGTGGTTGTCAGGCACACGTTCATAGGGAATGATGATGATTGTCACGTTCATCATATTCAGATTGAAGTGCGAATGAATATCTTGGAAGCGAAATAAGATGAATTGAATAGAAAATAGTAGTACTTTGCATTAATCTTTGAGGAACAGCAGAGCTCCACACCTTAATCTATGGAGTGCAGAAACTCTACCGTTGAAAATACATAAGTGATAATGGAGTTCATTGGTCTTGGCCCCAGAAGGGAACCGGAGTAACCAAGACCGCTATGATCCAAAGGTAAAACTCAGGATGTCTAATACAATAGTAAAAAGTCCTATTTATAATAAACTTGTTACTAGGGTTTACAAAAGTAAGTAATTGATGCATAAATCCACTTTCGGGGCCCACTTGGTGTGTGCTTGGGCTGAGCTTGAATGTTGCACGTGTAGAGGTCCTTCTTGGAGTTGAACGCCAGCTTTTGTGCCAGTTTGGGCGTTGAACTCCACTTTTCAGCTTGTTTCTGGCGCTGGACGCCAGAATTGGGCAGAGAGCTGGCGTTAAACGCCGGTTTGCATCCTCTAAACTTGGGCAAAGTATGGACTATTATATATTGGTGGAATGCCCTGGATGTCTACTTTCCAACGCAATTGGAAGCGCGCCATTTTGAGTTCTGTAGCTCCAGAAAATCTAATTTGAGTGCAGGGAGGTGAGAATCCAACAGCATCAACAGTTCTTCTTCAACCTCTGAATCTGATTTTTGCTCAAGTCCCTCAATTTCAGCCAGAAAATACCTGAAATCATAGAAAAACACACAAACTCATAGTAAAGTCCAGAAATGTGAATTTAACATAAAAACTAATGAAAACATCCCTAAAAGTAACTAGATTCTACTAAAAACATACTAAAAACAATGCCAAAAAGCGTATAAATTATCCGCTCATCATGTCCCTTGTGGGTGTCTACAGAGAAGTCTGCCACACTGAAAAAATACCTCCAGCTCGACCACTTAAAGTCAAAAAAGAGGAGGAAATTGGACTGAATATTGCGAATACCATCAAATCCGTGGGCATTCTACCAATGAATGTTTCGACTTAAAGAACGTCATAGAAAAACTAGTAAGAGAAGGAAAATTAGATCAGTACCTGGCCACCCGAGACGATGAGCAAAGAAAAAGAAGAAGGGACGAAGATGTCGGACGAACCGAGCGATCACCTCGTACACCAGAAAGACATGTCCACATGATACACGGTGGATTTGCGGGAGGAGGAATCTCCAAATCATCTCGCAAAAGATATCTTAAAGAAGTATATCATGTCGAGGGGAAAGAGGAAGCACCCGACATCCCCGCAATTACTTTCACCAAAGAGGACGCATCTGGTATCATCTCAGGACATGACGATCCTATGGTCATCACTATTATATTGGCAAACGCAAATCTCCATCGCACACTAATAGACCAAGGGAGCTCCGCCGACATCTTGTTCAAAACTGCCTTCGACAAGCTCGGCCTGGAAGAAAAAGAACTTAGAGCATACTCAAACAACCTGTTCGGACTGGGAGACACCCCAGTTCAACCACTTGGATACATCTCACTACACACAACCTTCGGAAAAGGAAACCAGTCAAGAACACTCAAGATAGACTACATCGTGGTCGATGTGAGTTCAAGCTACAATGCCTTAATAGGCCGGACAACATTGAATCAGCTCGGCGCAATAGTCTCGACTCCACATCTGTGCATGAAATTTCCAACCACAGAAGGGATAGCTACAATAAAAGCAGACCAAAAGATGGCGCGCTGCTGTTACAACGAAAGTCTAAACCTCAGAGGCAGAGGAGAAGAATTCCACACAATCGAACTTGGTGGAGTTCAGAGGCGGGAAGAACTCCGCCCACAACCTGAAGGTGAAGTAGAGAAAGGTCAGATCGGAGACATCCCGGACAAAACAACCAATATTAGTACAAGCCTAAAAGGAGACATAAAAGAATCACTCGTACAGTTCTTACGAGATAACGTCGACCACTTTGCATGGAAGGCTGCAGACATGCCAGGCATAGACCCCAAATTAATGTGCCACAAGTTGGCGGTCTACCCAGGATCTCGGCTGATACAACAGAGACGAAGAAAGCTCGGACCAGAACGATCCCAAGCTGTGGAAGAGCAAGTACAAGCTTTACTGGAGGCAGGATTCATAAGAGAAGTCAAGTACCCGCTATGGCTAGCTAACGTCGTCTTGGTGAAAAAATCAAATGGGAAGTGGCGAATGTGCACCGACTACACTAATCTCAACAAAGCCTGCCCAAAAGATCCTTATCCACTCCCAAGTATCGACGCTCTGGTAGATGCATCCTCTGGATATAAATACCTCTCGTTCATGGATGCATATTCGGGATACAATCAAATCCCAATGTATCCACCCGACCAAGAAAAAACTTCATTCTTAACCCCAAAAGCAAACTATTGCTACATCGTCATGCCTTTTGGTCTTAAAAACGCGGGAGCTACTTACCAAAGATTAATGAATAAAGTCTTCACGGATCACATCGGAAAAATCATGGTAGTCTAAGTGGACGACATGTTAATAAAGACACAAAGTGAAGAGACATTGCTGCCCCACCTCGCCCAAGTATTCGACACCATAAGAAGGCATGGCATGCGACTTAATCCTACAAAGTGCACCTTCGCAGTAGAAGCTGGCAAATTCCTGGGTTTCATGCTCACACAAAGAGGAATTGAGGCAAATCCGGATAAATGCCGGGCCAAACTCGACATGAAGAGTTCGACTTGTGTCAAAGAAGTACAACAACTCAACGGAAGGTTAGTAGCCTTGTCCAGATTTCTAGCCGGATCGAAGTTTGAATGGACCACCGAGTGCGAGCAAGCCTTCCAAGATTTCAATAGATTCTTAGGATAACCACCTATCCTATCTCGACCACGAGAAGGAGAACCACTCATATTATACCTCGCGGTAGGAAGTCGGGCAGTAGCCTCAACATTAGTTCGAGAAGACGACAGTGGGCAATAACCCATATACTTCATTAGTAAAGCATTACAAGGATCCGAGTTGAACTACCAAAAAATAGAAAAATTTGCCTATGCACTCATACTGACATCTCGATGACTTCGTCCATACTTCCAGGCTCACACCATTAAGGTTCAGACCAACCAGCCCATAAAAGGGATTTTACAGAAAACAGACCTAGCAGGTAGAATCTTGCAATGGGCAATCGAGTTGTCCGAATTTGATCTTCAATATGAAGCTCGGACAACCATCAAATCACAATACCTGGCCGACTTCATTGCAGAATTTACAGACACCCCAGAACCCCCCACAAAATAAAATCTCTACGTGGACGGTTCCTCAAATAAAACTGGAAGCAGCGCGAGTGTGATAATTGAAAGCGACCAAGGGACCCAAATTGAACTCTCCCTCAAATTCGGGTTCCCCGCCTCAAACAACCAAGCGGAATATGAGGCACTACTAGCTGGTTTGAAGCTGGCTAGGGAGGTTGGAGCTCAAAAGCTTATCATCTTTCGCGACTCACAAGTAGTCACTTCACAAATAACAGAGAGCTACCAAGCCAAGGATCCCACCATGAAAAAGTACTTGGATAAAACCAGGAAATAACTCGGACAACTCGGGGAATATGAGATCCGCCACATACCCCGCGAACAAAATACCCGAGCTGATGTACTCTCAAAGCTAGCCAGCACCAAACCAGGGGGCAACAATAGAAGCCTTATCCAGGAAATGCTGCAGAACTCATCAATCTCGGAAGAGGAAAAGTCCTAGCCATAACAGGCTTGGATCAAGGATGGATGACTCCCATAATCAACTACCTCAAAATAGAAACGATTCCTACAGATGAAAAGGAGACAAAAAGGTTAAAACGGGAGGCACAATACTACACTATCATAAACAATACCCTATACAAAAGAGGGATCTCAATAGCATTGTTAAAATGTGTACCGACTTCCAACACAAAAGAAGTCCTAGAAGAGATACACAATGGCACCTGTGGCAATCATCTTGGAGCGTAAGCACATACCAAAAAAGTACTCCAGGCAGGGTTTTATTGGCCAACTCTACAAAAAGAAGTCACGGAGTTCGTAAAGACATGTACACCATGTCAGAAATATGCCAACTTTCACATCGCCCCGCCAGAGGAACTCATCAGCGTGACCTCACCTTGGCCATTCGCAAAATGGGGACTCGACCTTCTCGGACCCTTCTCTCAAGGATCGGGACAAGTTAAATTCCTCATAGTAGGGGTAGACTATTTCACAAAGTGGATCAAGGCAGAACCCCTAGCTAATGCCACTGCTCAAAGAAGTCGAAAATTCCTATATAGGAACATTGTCACAAGGTTCGGGGTTCCATACTCCATCACCACAGACAATGGCACTCAATTTACAGATGTAGGCTTCAAAAAACTAGTGGCCGACCTGAACATAAAACACCAGCTCACTTCCGTAGAACATCCCCAAGTCAATGGACAAGCCGAAGCTGCCAACAAAGTCATACTGGCGGGGCTCAAGCGAAGATTACAGGACACAAAGGGAGCCTGGGCTGAAGAACTCCCACAAGTCCTGTGGGCGTATTGAACGGCACCGTATTTCACCACAAAGGAATCACCATTCCGATTAGCGTACGGAATAGAGGCAATGATCCAGTAGAGATTGAAGAAGGGTCACCTAGAGTGATCCACTATAACGAAGAAGCCAACTCCCAACTTCAAAGGGAAGAACTCGACCTACTCCCAGAAGTCCAAGAAAGAGCTCGGATCAGGGAAGAGGCATTAAAATGGCGAATGGCTTTGAGATACAATCAAAGGGTGGTGCCGCGAGGATTTGATGAGAATGACCTCGTCCTAAACTGAAATGATATCGGAACAAATTGACCTGGAGAAAGAAAGCTGGCAGCAAACTGGAAAGGACCCTACCGAGTCATAGAAGTACTTGGAAAAGGCTACTACAGACTGCCCGAACTCGATGGGCGAGAGCTTCCTAGGTCATGGCACGCCTGCAACCTAAGAAGGTACTATAGTTAGGGACGATAAAGGATCTTAGGATAAGGCGCACTCTTTTTCCTGAAAAGGTTTTTTAATGAGGCGCCAAGCCAAGACCTATAAATTGCCCGACTTAGAGGGATAAAGCTCCCACATGTATATATTTGCATTTTCTTTTGAATAAAATCTATTCAGATCTTCTACAAAATGCTTAAGATGCATAATCTGAAACATTCATCGCCCGATTACAAAGCTACAGATCGGCAGAAAGTGAAAATCAAATTCACTGCACGATCACGATAAAGACCAACAGATATGAAAACCAAATTCATTAAAAGGTTGACCAAACGAGTATTAAACCCAATTTCTACAAAATCGGAAAAGATGAAAACAGAATAATGCAAGAAGTTATCAAAAGTGATCCCTAGAAAGGACCTGACGAGGTCTTAATAAAATGGATTGCTAAAAAATAACTTAAAGACTGACTGACGTAAAGAAGTCAGACCAGTCACAATAACCAAAGTTATAAATAAATCCCTGGAAAGAGGTCTGGCTAACCCTATAAAAGAGGATTGCTATAACTTAGAAGAGATCGACATGACGAAGTCGGTCTCCTACAAACAAGTTATAAAAGTAATCCCTGAAAGAGACCTGAACAAGGTTCAAGAAAGAGGATTACAAAAATAACTTATTAGGGCCCGACATGAAGAAGTCGGCCCAAAACATAAAGTTATAAAGATAATCCCTGAAAGAGACCTGAACAAGGTCCAAGAAAGAGGATTACAAAAATAACTTAGAAGAGCCCGACATGAAGAAGTCGGCCCAAAACATAAAGTTATAATGATAATCCCTGAAAGAGACCTGAACAAGGTCCAAGAAAGAGGATTACAAAAATAACTTAGAAGGGCCCGACATGAAGAAGTCGGCCCAAAACATAAAGTTATAAAGGTAATCTTTGAAAGAGACCTGAACAAGGTCCAAGAAAGAGGATTACAAAAATAACTTAGAAGGGCCCGACATGAAAAAGTTGGCCCAAAACATAAAGTTATAAAAGTAGTCCCTGAAATAGACCTAAACAAGGTCCAAGAAAGAGGATTACAAAAATAACTTAGAAGGAACCCACACAAGGAAATCAGTTCCAAAATCAACAAGTTATAAAAAGTAACACCTAAAAGAGACTCCACGAGGGTCCGAGAAAAAGGGTTACTAGAAATAACTTAGGCAAGACTGACATAAAGAAGTCGGCCTCCCCCAAACAAGTTGCAAGAGTAATTCCTAAAATAAGACCCAACAAGGTCCAAAAGAAAGGATTACTAGAAGTAACTGAAATGACGAAGTCGGCTTCCCAAAAACCTTAACGTTATAAAGGTAAACACTAATGGAGACCTCACAAAGGTCCCAACAAATAGGGCTATTAGAAATAACTTCAAGCCTACATAAGGAAGCCGACATACAAGTGGGATCCAAGCAACTACAACCTCAGAGGAATCAAGCCACAAGTATGAAGGCAATCTAAAGAGGTCAACAAAGCTCCAACACTCCGAAAAGCCTAAAAAGATACCAAGGCAGATGCAAACAGACATGATATGAAAAACATAAAGTTATAATAATAACAAGCTCAAGAGGCTGCCAAAATCAGCCCCAAGAACTTGGAAACTATTTTGTTTTTCAAAATAAAGTTGCTAAACAAGCAACCAAAAGAGTGTCAACAGTCAGCAAACTTCACAAAGAGTTTAAAAGCCCATAAGCCGGGCTATCTACACAAACATTTAGAAAACTATTTGTCCAAAGGCTTCTCGGCAACATCAACACGGGGTGAAGGAGGGCGAGTCCGAAGAGGCATTGCATCCTCTGTCCCGTCATCCCTATTCAAGATTTGGCAATCAGGATCTGATTTAGGATGAACGACCTCAGAGGAAGGAGTTGAAGAAGTCGGCATAACAGAAGCTTTGGCCATAGGCACAGAGGGAGGCTCAACATCGTCATCATCAGGGTCGTCAGGAACAATTTGGTCATCCTTTACAACATTATCCAGACTGAATAGAGCAAGGTCGACCTCGGGAGCAAGAACCCAAACCTTCTCCTTCAGGTTCTCATAAGCAGCATTTACGATGCCCACAAGGTGACCCTGGAGCTCCGCATAATCAACCCGGGCAGACTCCAACTCCTCCCTAAGACGCATCACTTCCCTGTAGGTCGTGACATAGCTGTCCTTGTGCCTCAATGCCGTATCTTCAGCCAACCTCACAGAAGCTGCCAAGGCAACAAAACTAGCCTTTTTGACCTCCAACTCCTTCTCCATCTTGGTCACCTTCGCTTGGAGTTCCTCCTTCAAACCCTTCATCCGGTTGAACTCCTGTTTAGCCTCCTCCATGAAGGCTTTGGTGGCATGAAGAGGAAGATCTTGGGCAGTTCGGTACAGGGCAGCTCCCATATGTACCATCTTAATACTACTCCGAGTTATAAAATCTAAATGGCGAAGGAGAGATACATCATCCATAGGGAGGGCACCATAAGGACCGATCTGCTGGTCGACAAAGCCAACAGCATTAAAATCAAGTGCATCCAAATTGAAGGGCTTGACAGTTCGGGGTCTTTTGGAAGGAGGAACGACCGGAGGGTAAGAAACAGCAGCAGAAGACTGCGGAGGATCAAGTACACGGATTCGAGGAGTAGGGATCATTTTCCTCGGTCAAGCGAACTTGGCACAGATGGCTTCAGCGGAACCTGAGAGGACCCTTCCCCATCCGTCCTGGTCGAGATGTTCTGGGCCGCAGTAGCCTTTCTCGCTTTCTTGAAAGCCTTCATCGATTCATTATTCTTAGCCATTTCTGAAAAATGAAGAACAAACAGCTTTACAAACCAGAAAAAGAAGAAGGCAGTAAAAAAAAAAAACAAGAAACAAAATATATAAAGTAAATACCCAATGCAGTTCGGACAAGAGAGGGGTCCCCCAAAGATTTTTTAGTGTCCAAATGAGGAGGTTCCCCCTAAATGTCCTCCAAAACAGTTACAAAGGCCTGCTCGACCTCGTCCAACATCTCCCAGGTGTATCGGGATACCACTACGTTTGAGAAGGAGTAATAGCAAATTCTCGACAAACCAACTGAAAAATCTTGATAAAACCCCAAGAGTTTGGGTGAAGCTGAGAAGGGTCAACATTACAGGACCATAACAGGTCAGTTTTGAAAGAAGTAAAGGGAAGAGTGATGTTCATTTGACTAAAAAAGAAATCATATGCATAGAAAAAGGGACGCTCCCCCTGAGTCAGAACAGGGAAGCAAACCCTATCGTCAGAATCAGGTGCTACCAACTCGTAACTGTTCTCCTGATCTCCACTGCTACAAATTCGATGATGTTTTCTAAGCTCTACGCAAAATTTAGAATTGGCTAAAGAAACACACAGCAACACAAGGGAGTCCAACCAATCAGACATCCCCTTAGGAACCTTAGAAGACGCCTCTGATTCTACTAAAAACTTGCTTAATACCCTTGCTAACTTAAGCATCGGAGTCCCTTGTAGGTACCACCACCCTCCAGTGACAACGGATCAGCAGCGCAGCAGTCCAACAAGTCGGACACGACCGCTCCGGCCATCACCCACTAACCGGACACGTCATCTTCGACCAGTATAAAAGATCTCATCCGAGATCGACCTATAGTTTCAGGTAACCCTTGGAACAGAGACCATAGAGATTCCACTGAACTTACTATTGCCATTCATGAGCTCTGATGAGTATTCTTCCTCTGAAGAGGATGAAGATATTATTGAAGAGCAAGTTGCTCAATATTTAGGAGCAATCATGAAGTTGAATGCCAAGTTATTTGGTAATGAGACTTGGGAGGATGAACCTCCATTGCTCATCAATGAACTGAATGCTTTAGTTCAACAGAAATTACCTCAGAAGAAACCAGATCCCGGAAAGTTCTTAATACCCTGTACCATAGGCACCATGACCTTTAAGAAGGCTCTGTGTGACCTGGGGTCAGGTATAAACCTCATGTCACTCTCTATAATGGAGAAATTAGGGATCTTTGAGGTACAAGCTGCAAGAATCTCACTAGTGATGGCAGACAAATCAAGGAAACAGACTTATGGACTTGTAGAGGATGTCTTAGTGAAGGTTGGAGGCCTGTACATCCCTGCTGATTTTATAATCCTAGACACTGGGAAGGAAGAGGATGAATCCATTATCCTTGGAAGACCCTTTCTAGCCACATCAAAAGCTATGATTGATGTGGACAGAGGAGAGTTAGTCCTTCAATTGAATGAGGACTACCTTGTGTTTAAGGCTCAAGGATCTTCTTCTGTAACCATGGAGAGGAAGCATGAAAAGCTTCTCTCAATACAGAGTCAAACAGAGCCCCCACACTCAACTTCTAAGTTTGGTATTGGGAGGTGTCCCAAGGGTTACCTGAAACTGTAGACCGATCTCGGATGAAATCTTCTGTACTGGTCAGAGATGACGTGTCCGGCTGGCTGGTGGCGGCCGGAGCTGTTGTGTCCGACTTGTTGGACTGGCTGCACTTCTGATCCTTGGTCACCGGAGGGTGGGGGGTACCTACAAGAGACTCCGATGCTTAAGTTAGCATGGGTATTAAACAGGTTTTTAGTAGAATCAGAGTATGAGTTATACCTGGGTGCTCCAGTGTATTTATAGTAGTTGTAGAGTGACCCTTTTTAGATAAGATAAGTTAGTTATCTTATCTTATCTTATCTTTTGGCGAGGTCATCTTATCTTCTATGGAACCGCCCTTATCTCTATCGACTTTGGGCTGCCTTTGGATCTGGGTCGTATTCCTTGGGTTGGGCCCTCTTTTGGGATTTCCTGTCGATTTAGCCGAGCTCTTTTAGGAAGAGGTCAGATGGTCTGACCTGAAGAGGTCGGTCGCTTTGTCGTCAATCATCCCAGATCGGGTAGCTCGACCCAGGGTATGAACAGTGCCCCTGCTTGAGCTCGGTCTTCTTTTTTGAGGTCGAGTCTTTGACTTCGATCCTTCTCTAGTGAAGCCAAACTCAAGCATTTAGTCGATTCCTTCCTTTGTAGAACCCTTTTGAATGTGGAACGTTTTTCTTCTAAAAGCGCGCGCTCGTGTATTAGCGCTTTATTCTTAGGAACGTGCGAGGGTTTAATACCTTCATTAATTGGTATTAATTGCCCTGTTTCCTTTGGCTTTATTTTGAATTTCTGCATTCAGAAAACGGTTTCTCTCCTTCATCTTTCTTTTGTAACTTCTCCCTTCGTTCTCTCACCTTCTGCTTTTTGCCTAAATTTTGCCTTTGCGGTGTCATTCAGCAATCCGACGATTCCGTCTTTCCATCTTCAACCCTTCTGAGGCTTTGCTTTTTTCCAGGTTGGTTCCATTTGCAATTTCTTCTCGTCTTTGTCGCTTTGTCTTTAGTTTTGTGGTGAAGTTTTGATTTTGAGAAAAGGTTGCGCCTTTGACAATTTCCGCTTGGCATGTTTGATGTTTGGCGATGCTTTTTGCTGATAGACTGTAAAAAGATAGTGACTTTTTGTGTTCTGACTTCCTTTTCCGAAATGTCTGTTATTTGAAATCTTTTCTTGTTTGAGAGATGCCGGGACGTAAGCTGTAGATTTTTCCTGAAACCTTGCTTTGTTACTGCCTCCAAAGGATGCCCCAGGACTTTGGTTTGAGTCTTGGGGTTTTTCTTTTCTGTTTGTTCTTCTGTATATTAGTCGAGTTATTTTGCCCCTCGTCCGAGATATTTTTTAGTAATCCCATCTTCTTTTCTTATTGTAGGATTAGTTGGCCTCATGTCTTCTCGCAATAACATTGTAGAGATGTCTTCTAAAGTTTTCGAGGGGATGTTTGATTGGCTGGACTCCCTTGTCTTGATGTGTGTCTCTGTGGTGGACGCTGATTTTTGTGTAGAGCTGAGGAAACGTCATAGGATTTGTGGTAGCAGTGCCCGGGAGAGGGATTATGAGCTTGTAGCACCCGACTCTGACGAGAGGGTTTGTTTTCCTACTTCGGTCGAGGGGGAGCGTCCATTTTTCTACGCCTATGAATATTTCTTCAGCCAGTTGGACATTACCTTTCCTTTTACTGCTTTCGAGACCGATTTGTTGTGGTCTTGTAATATTGCCCCATCCCAACTTCATCTGAATTCCTGGGGTTTTATCAAGATTTTTCAGCTGTTTTGCCAAGAGTTAGGCATAACACCTTCTCAGACTCTTTTCCTCTATCTTTTTGTTTCTGCCAAGCTCGGGGGGTCTTCCAAAAAGAAAGCTTCCTGGGTTTCTTTCAGGTCGGCCCAGGGGCATAAAGTTTTTGCCATATATGATGAGTCTTTTAAAGATTTTAAGAACTATTTCTTTCGAGTCCGTGCTGTTGAGGGGGCCCGCCCCTTTTTTCTTGATGAAAATGATGAGCCTGCCTTTCCTCTAGAATGGCAAAAGAATGTGAGAGTGTCTCGCTATTCATGGGAGATGCTTGACAAGGTTGAACGAGCTTTTGTAGTTGTTCTTGAAGATTTATGGGGGAAACCACCCCATCTTGATACAAAAAAGCTTTTGAGTGACCCGTCTTTGGTTCGAACTGCTTTGGGTACTATCCGACTTGTTTCTATACTTGTTTCTTAGTTTTGCTTCTTCTGGATTGTAACTCATCACTATGGTTGATTCTGTATTTTTAGAGATGTCGAAAAATAATGATTCGATGAAGGCCTACAAAAAGGCAAAGAAGGCTGCTGCTGCTCAAAATATCTCGGCCAAGGTAGCAGGAGAGGGATCTTCTCAAGTTCCAATAAAGCCACCCATGCCGAGTTCTCCTGGGCCGAAGAAGGTGATCCCCACTCCTCGAGTTCGTCTAGCTGACCCTCCACAGACTTCTGTCGCTACTTCTGGTGCTCCTCCCAACAAAAAACAAAAAACAATTGAGCCTTTCAACCTTGACGCTCCTGACTTTGATGCGGTGGAGTTTGTTGACCAGCAGATCGGTCCTTATGGTGTCGTCCCTACTGACGACGCCTCTCTCCTTCACCATTTGGACTTCATAACTCGGAGTAGCATCAAGATGGCCTATATGGGGGCTGCCCTATATCGGACTGCTCAAAATCTTCCTCTTCATGCCACCAAAGCCTTCATGGAGGAGGCCAAACAAGATTTTGATCGGATGAAGGGCTTGAAGGAGGAGCTTGAGGTGAAAGTAGTCAAACTGGAGAAGGATCTGGAGAACGAGAAGGCTAGCTCTCTTGCCCTGGCGGCCTCTTTGAGGTTGGCCTAGGACACTGATTTGAGGCATAAGGACAGTTATGTCACATCTTATCGGGAGGTAATACGTCTGAGGGAGGAGTTAGAGTCTGCCCGAGTTGACTACTCCGAGCTCCAAGGTCATCTTGTCGGCAGCGTAAATGCTGCTTATGATAATTTAAAGGAGCAGGTTCAAGTTCTTTCTCCTGAGGTTGACCTTACTCTCTTCAGCTTGGACAACGTTGTAAGGGATAGTAAGATTGTCCCGGACGACCAGGATGATGATGACGTCGGGCCTCCCCCTGTGCCTGCTGCTAAAGTGTCGACTTCTATAGCTCCTCCCGCTGGGATCGTTCGTCCGGAGTTAGATCCCGATTCTCAAATTCTAAATAGGGACGACGGTACAGTGGATGCAGTGCCTCTCCAGGCTTGTCCTCCTTCACCTCAGACTGATGCTGCCGAGAAGTCTTCTAATCTTAGCTGAATTTTCTTGGATATTTCTGTGGATAGCCCGACTTGTGGACTTTTAAACTCTTTATTTTGTAGTCTTGAATATTATGCTGACTGTTGATACTCCTTTTGGTTACTTGTTTAGCATCTTTTGATTTTGAAAAAAAAAAAACAACAAGTAGCTTTCAAGCTTTTTGGGCCTGACCCTGAAGCTTGTTATAATATTGTATTTTATATTATGCTTGTTTGCACTTGTCTTGACACCTTTCTGGGTTTTGAGAGTGTTAGAGCCTTGTTGCTCGGCCTCTTTGGATTGCTTTTGTACTTATTGCTTGTAGCTTGGATCCTTTGAGGTTGTGGATATGTGGGTCCAACTTGTATTTCCGTTTTCTCGCTTTTACTTGTATTTATTTCTAGCACTCCGTAACCGATTTCTTCACGTTGGTCCGCTTTCCAGTTATTTTTGTAATCCTCTTTCTTGGACCCTTGTCAGGTCTCTTTCAAGGACTACTTTTATAACTTATTTGTGGGAGACCGACTTCTTTGCGTCGTTCTTTTCCGAGTTATTTTTGTAGTCCTCTTTCTTGGACCTTTGTCAGGTCTCTTTCAGGGATTACTTTTATAACTTGCTTGTAGGAGGTCGACTTCTTTACGTCGTCCTCTTCTAAGTTATTTTTTGTAATCCTCTTTCTTGGACCTTTGTCAGGTCTCTTTCAGGGATTACTTTTATAACTTGTTTGTAGGAGGTCAACTTCTTTACGTCGTCCTTTTCTAAGTTATTTTTTGTAATCCTCTTTCTTGGACCTTTGTCATGAATCTTTCAGGGATTACTTTTATAACTTGTTGTTTGTAGGAGGTCGACTTCTTTACGTCGTCCTCTTCCAAGTTATTTTTTGTAATCCTCTTTCTTGGACCTTTGTCAGGTCTCTTTCAGGGATTACTTTTATAACTTGTTTGTAGGAGGTCGACTTCTTTACGTCGTCCTCTTCTAAGTTATTTTTTGTAATCCTCTTTCTTGGACCTTTGTCAGGTCTCTTTCAGGGATTACTTTTATAACTTGTTTTTTTTGTAGGAGACCGACTTCGTCACGTCGGTCTCTTCTAAGTTATAGCAATTCCTCCTTTATAGGGTTGGCCAGACCTTTTTCCAGGGATTTACTGATAACTTGGGTTGACTTGGTCCGACTTCTCAACGTCGGCCAGTCTTTAAGTTATTATTTAGCAATCCATAAGACCTCGTCAGGTTCTTTTTTTGGATCACTTTCGATAACTTCTTGCATTATTCTGTGTTCATCTTTGCCAATTTGTAGAAGGTGGTTTCTATCTTTCTTTGGTCGACCTTTAGATGAATCACGTTTTCATCTTTATTGGTCTTTTATCATGATCGTGCAGTGAATCTGCTTTTCACTTTCTGCTGATCTGTTGTTTTATAATCGGACGATGAATGCTTCAGATTAATGCATCTTGAGAATTTGTAGAATATCTAAAATATATTTTATTCAAAATAAAGTGCAAATATATACATGTTGGATTTTCATCCTTTTAAGTCGGATAATTTCTGGATCTCAACTTGGTGCCTCATTAAAAAACCTTTTCAGGAAAAAGAGTGCATCCTATGATGAGATCTTTTACCTTCTCTAGCTATAGTACCTTCTTAGGTTTTAGGCGTGCCACAATCTGGGAAGCTCTCGTCCATCGAGTTCGGACAGTCTGTAGTAGCCCTTCCCAAGTACTTCTATGACTCGGTAGGGTCCTTTCCAGTTTGCTGCCAACTTTCCTTCTCCGGGTCGAGTTGTTCCAATATCATTTCGGATTAGGATGAGATCATTCTTCGTGAAACCTCTTGGCACTACCTTTTGATTATATCTTGAAGCCATTCGGCGCTTTAGCGCTTCTTCCCTGATCCGAGCTCTTTCTTGGATTTCCGGAAGTAGGTCAAGCTCTTCTCTTTGAAGTTGAGAGTTGGCTTCTTCATTGTAGTAGACTACTCTAGGCGACCTTTCCTCGACCTCTACTGGGATCATTGCCTCCACTCCATATGCTAGTCGAAATGGTGATTCGTTTATGGTGGAATGGGGCGTTGTTCGATATGCCCATAGGACTTGTGGAAGTTCTTCGGCCCAGGCTCCCTTTGCTTCTTGCAGTCTCCGTTTTAGCCTGGCCAATATGACTTTGTTGGCCGCTTCGGCTTGTCCATTGGCTTGGGGATGTTCAACAGAGGTGAACTGGTGTTTTATGTTTAAGTTGGCTACTACCTTTCTGAAGCCCGCGTCTGTGAATTGGGTGCCATTGTCTGTAGTGATGGAGTATGGAACCCCAAACCTTGTGACAATATTCCTATATAGGAATTTTTGGCTCCTTTGAGCAGTGGCGTTGGCTAGGGGCTCTGCCTCGATCCACTTTGTGAAATAGTCTACCCCGACTATGAGGAATTTAACTTGTCCTGATCCCTGGGGAAAGGGTCCGAGAAGATCGAGTCCCCATTTTGCAAATGGCCAAGGTGATGTTACGCTGATGAGCTCTTCTGGCGGAGCGATGTGAAAGTTGGCATGTTTCTGGCATGGTGGGCATGTCCTTACAAACTCTGTAGCTTCCTTTTATAGAGTTGGCCAATAAAATCCCGCCCGGAGTACTTTTTTGGTGAGAGCTTGTGCTCCGAGATGATTACCACAAATGCCACTATGTACTTCCTCTAAAACTTCCCTTGTGTTGGAGGTCGGCATACATTTTAGTAGTGGTATTGAAATCACTCTTTTATATAGGGTGTTGTTTATGATGGTGTAGTACTGAGCCTCCCATTTTAACCTCTTTGCCTCCTTCTTATTTGTAGGGAGTGTTTCTGTTTTGAGGTAATTATTTATGGGGTCATCCATTCTTGATCCTGACTTGTTATGGCTTGGACTTTTTCCTCTTTCGAGATTGATGGATTCTGCAGCATTTTCTGGATGAGGCTTCTATTGTTGCCCCCTGGTTTGGTGCTGGCTAGTTTTGAGAGTGCATCAGCTCGGGCATTTTGTTCGTGGGGTATGCGGCAGATCTTATATTCCCCGAGTTATCTGAGCTGTTCCTTGGTTTTATCCAAATACTTTTTCATGGTGGGATCTTTGGCTTGGTAGCTCCCTGTTATTTGTGAGGTGACTACTTGCAAATCACTGAAGATGTTGAGTTTTTAAGCTCCAACCTCCTTAGCCAGCTTCAAATCAGCTAGTAACGCTTCATATTCCGCCTGGTTGTTTGAGGACGGGAACCCAAATTTGAGGGAAAGCTCAACTTGGGTTCCTTGGTTGCTTTCTATTATCACACCTGCGCCACTTCCAGTCTTATTCGAGGACCCGTCCACGTAGAGATTCCATTCTGTGGGAGTTTCCAGGGTATCTGTGAATTCTGCAATGAAGTCGGCCAAGTACTGCGATTTGATGGATGTCCGAGCCTCATATTGGAGGTCGAACTCGGATAACTCGACTGCCCATTATAAAATTCTACCTGCTAAATCTGTTTTCTACAATATCCCTTTTATGGGCTGGTCGGTTTGAACCTTAATGGTGTGAGCCTAGAAGTACGGGTGAAGTCGTCGAGATGTCAGTATGAGAGCATAGGCAAACTTTTCTATTTTTTGGTAGTTCAGCTTGGATCCCTGCAGTGCTTTACTAATGAAGTATACATGTTGTTGTCCTTTGTCGTCCTCTTGAACTAGTGCTGAGGCTACTGCCCGACTTTCTACCGCAAGGTATAATACGAGTGGTTCTTCCTTTCGTGGTCGAGTTAGGATAGGTGGTCGTCCCAGGAAACTTTTGAAATCCTGGAAGGCTTGCTCGAATTCCATTGTCCATTCGAAGTTCTTTCCTTTCCTTAGAGTGGCATAGAAAGGAAGGGATCTTATCGTTGATCCCGCTAGGAGCCTTGACAAGGCTGCCAACCTCCCATTGAGTTGTTGTACTTCTTTGACACAAGTTGGGTTCTTCATGTTGAGTATGGCCTGGCATTTATCCGGATTTGTCTCAATTCCTCTTTGTGTGAGCATAAAACCCAAGAACTTACCTGCTTCTACTGCAAAAGTTCATTTTGCAGGATTGAGGCGCATGTCATGCTTCCTTATAGTGTCGAACACTTGGGCCAGGTCGGACAATAATGTCTCTTCACTTTGTGTCTTTATTAACATGTCATCCACGTAGACTTCCATGATTTTTTCAATATGATCTGAAAAGACTTTGTTCATTAGCCTTTGATACGTAGCTCCCGCATTCTTGAGACCGAAAGGCATTACAATGTAGCAGTAATTTACTTTTGGCGTCAAAAACGAGGTCTTTTCTTGATCTGGTGGATACATGGGTATTTGGTTGTATCCGGAATATGCATCCATAAACGGGAGGTATCTATATCCGGATGAAGCATCTACCAGAGCGTCGATACTTGGGAATGGGTAAGGATCTTTTGGGCAGGCTTTGTTGAGATCGGTGTAGTCGGTGCACATTCGCCATTTCCCATTTGATTTTTTCACCAAGACGACGTTAGCTAGCCATAGTGGGTACTTGACTTCTCTTATGAATCCTGCCTCCAGTAGTGCTTGTACCTGATCTTCTATAGCTTGGGATCGTTCTGGCCCAAGTTTTCTTCGTCTCTGCTGTACCGGCCGAGATCCTGGATAGACCGCTAACTTGTGACTCATTAGCTTGGGGTCTATGCCTGGCATGTCTGCAGCTTTCCATGCGAAGAGATCGACATTATCTCGTAAGAACTGTACTAGTAATTCTTTTGCGTCTCCTTTCAGGATCGTGCCAATATTAGTTATTTTGTCTGAGGTATCCCCGATCTGTACTTTCTCTATTTCTCCCTCGGGTTGTGGATGGAGTTCTTCTCATCTCTGAACTCCACCAAGCTCAATTGTATGGAACTCTTCTCCTCTGCTTCTGAGGTTTAGAATTTTGTTATAACAGCGGCGTGCCATCTTTTGATCTGCTTTTATTGTAGCTATCCCTTCTGTAATTGGGAATTTCATGCATAGATGTGGAGTTGAGACTATTGCGCCGAGTTGATTTAGTGTTGTCCGACCTATTAGGGCATTGTAGGCTGAACTCACGTTGACCACAATGTAGTCTATCTTGAGTGTTCTGGATTGGTTCCCTATTCCGAAGGTTGTATGTAGTGACACGTATCCCAGCGGTTGTACTGGGGTATCTCCCAGTCCGAACAGGCTATTAGGGTATGCTCTAAGCTCCTTTTCTTCTAAACCGAGCTTGACGAAGGCAGTTTTGAATAAGATGTCGGCGGAGCTCCCTTGGTCTATTAATGTGCGGTGGAGATTGGCGTTTGCCAGTATGATGGTGATGACCATGGGGTCGTCGTGTCCTGAGATGATACTGGATGCATCTTCTTTGGTGAATGTGATTGCAGGGATGTCGGGAGCTTCCTCGTTTCCTTCAACATGATATACTTCTTTGAGATATCTTTTGCGGGATGATTTGGAGATTCCTCCTCCTGAAAATCCTCTGTGTATCATATGGACATGTCTTTCTGGCGTACGAGGTGATCGCTCGATTCGTCCGACATCTTCATCCCTTCTTCTCTTTCTTTGATCATCATCTCGGGTGGCCAGAAACCGATCTAATTTTCCTTCTCTTACTAATTTTTCTATGATGTTTTTTAAGTCGAAGCATTCGTTGGTGGAATGCCCTCGGACTCGGTGATATTCACAGTATTCGTTCTGATTTTCTCCTCCTCTTTTGCCTTTGAGTGGTCGAGCTGGGGGTATCTTTTCCGTATGGCAGACTTCTTTGTAGACATCTACTAGGGATACCCTAAGAGGGGTGTAATTGTGATATTTTTTAATTTTCTCCCCTTGTCGATCTTCCTTCTTTTTGGATTCTTTATCTTTGTCTCGGTAGGAGAATCCAGATTTTGAGGTTTCTCCCAACCGAGAGTTTTCTTCCATGTTGATATATTTTTCCGCTCGCTCCTGCACCTCATCCAGAGATGTGGGATATTTCTTCGATATAGATTGGCTGAAAGGTCCCTCTCGTAGGCCATTGATGAGGCCCATGATGGCGGCCTCTATTGGCAAGCTTTATATGTCTAGGTATATTTTGTTGAATCTCTCCATGTAGTTACGAAGACTTTCCCGATCTCTTACCCTGATTCCTAGTAGACTGGGCGCGTGTTTGGCCTTGTCTTTTTGGATGGAGACTCTGGCCAGGAATTTTTTGGCTAGGTCGTCAAAGCTTGAGATGGACTTAGGAGGTAAGTTGTCGAACCATCTAATTGCTGTCTTCGTGAGGGTCGTTGGAAAAGCTTTGCAGCGAATAGCGTCCGAGGCGTCGGTGAGGTACATTCTGCTTCTAAAGTTGCTGAGGTGATGGTTGGGATCTGTAGTGCCATCATACAGAGTTATATCCGGGAGTTTAAAGTCCTTAGGAATTTTAGTTTTCATGATGTCCCTAGTGAATGGTTCTTGATCTTTGCGTGAATTGTCCTCAGGGGTGGTCCGAGTAGCCTTTGCTTTGAGATCGGCTTCGAGTTGTAGGATTTTATCTTCTAGCTCTCGACGTCATCTTACCTCTCTTTGTAGATCCTTGCCAACTTCTCGTTGATTCTGGCTTTCTTTTTCAAGTTGCTTTAGGCGATCTTGAAGCGCTTTTATTACTCCCGGATGTGATGAGTTTTTGTCTCCGTTAGATTCTGGAGTATCTTTTGGTGTAGCATCCACGTTTTTATGCGGCGTTCTGTCCTCTAGATCTGAATCATGGTCATTGTCATGGTCGTACGCCATGATGATGGGATGACTTCCAGGTCCCCGGCAACGGCGCCAATGTTCCGAGGGTTACCTGAAACTGTAGACCAATCTCAGATGAGATCTTCCGTACTGGTCGGAGATGACATGTCCGGCTGGCTGGTGGCGGCCGGAGCTATTGTGTCTGACTTATTAGACTGGCTGCACTTCTGATCCTTGGTCACCGGAGGGTGGGGGGTACCTGTAAGAGACTCTGATGCTTAAGTTAGCATGGGTATTAAACAGGTTTTTAGTAGAATCAGAGTATGAGTTATACCTGGGTACTCCAGTGTATTTATAGTAGTTGTAGAGTGACCCTTTTAAGATAAGATAAGTTAGTTATCTTATCTAATCTTATCTTTTGGCGAGGTCAGCTTATCTTCTATGGAACCGCCTTTATCTCTATCGGCTTTAGGTTGACTTTGGATCTGGGTCGTAATCCTTGGGTTGGGCTCTCTTTTGGGCTTTTCCGTCGATTTGGCCGAGCTCTTTTAGGAAGAAGTCGGATAGTCTGACCTGAAGAGGTCGGTCGCTTTATCGCCAATCATCCCAGGTCGGGTAGCTCGACCCAGGGTATGAACAGGAGGCCCCCATTAAGCTCTGAGTCTTTGTGAAGCTCTCTAAGAGCTCACTATCAAGCTATTGACATTAAAGAAGCGCTTATTGGGAGGCAACGTAATGTTATTTAATTATATTTATATATTTTATTTTCCATTGTCATGTTATGTTTTCTTTAGGTAGATGATCATGTGGAGTCACAAAAATAGCTGTAGAATTAAAACGGAATAAAAAACAGCATAAAAAATAGCACAGCCTGCAGGACAAGCTTACTGGCGTTTAAACGCCAGTAAGGATAGCAGAATGGGTGTTTAACGCCCAGTCTGGCAGTATTCTGGACGTTAAACGCCAGAATTGGTAGACAGACTGGCATTTAACGCCAGAAAAGGGTGTCTGGTGTCTAGCTGGCGTTAAACGCCAGAATTGGAAGACAGACTGGCGTTTAACGCCAGAAAAGGGTGTCTGATGGGCGTTAAACGCCAGAAAGAGGCATCAGCCTGGCGTTTAACGCCAGAAAAGGTAGTAGAGTTGGCGTTAAATGCTAGAAATGGCACACAGAGGGCGTTTAAACGCCAAAATGGTGCAGGGAGCAGAATTCCTTGACACCTCAGGATCTGTGGACCCCACAGGATCCCCACCTACCCCAACTCACTCTCTCACCTCTTCACACCTCTCCATAACACTCTTTCCCAAATACCCTTGACCAATCACATCAATACCTCTTCCCCAAATACGATTCACCTATCAAATCCTACCTTCTTCTCCATAATCTCTTCACCACTCACATCCATCCATCATAAAACTCCACCTACCTCACCATTCAAATTCAAAACATTTTCCTCCCAAACCCAACCCCTCATACACGAATTTAAAATCCCTTTGGAAGCAACTCAAAATTCCGTTTAAATCAAAAGTTATAGCATCTGAAAATTGGTACTGCAGAACCAGAAAACCAGAAAATTCTGCAGCAACCACTAAACTTCAAAAACTCATATCTTCCAAACCACTTGGCCAAATTTCATGAAATTTTTATGGGGTAATCTTGACTTATAGGAATTCGTTAGGAAAATGGGTTGGTTCGAAAATCATGCCCAGATTATTCCCAGTTTTCATTTTAAGTTTCTGTCCAAATAGTTTAGAAATTTCTGTAGCAAGACTTCTCAATTTCACTAACCAAATTTAGTCCTCTAGGTTTCCAATTTATACTAATCCACCATTCCTCTTATTCATCACCTTATCTACTTAAATTATATCACAACCCTACCCTGAAATCTCAGTTCCATGTACCTATCAAAAATCACCATGATTTATATCATACAATCTCACTTTAAAGCATTAAAATTCTGCACTTGTTTTAACAATAATAAACCAACCAATCAACAGAATTTCAGCAACAACAACAATCTTATTAACTCATCACCACAACATTAATCAAAATAACCATACCAACAATTCCACATAAACACCACTCAATCTCAACCATATCATTAAATTGCCATAATCATCAGTCCTTCATCCATCATCATTATACTAACATACATACATACATACATACATACATACATACATACATACATACATACATACATACATACATATATATATATATATATATATTTGCATTCAACCCACATTATCAATTACTCAACACATGCCACATCAACTTGTCCATCAATACCATAAAGACTAATAATTTAATACAATTAATCGTTTCAACTTATCCTATAGTGCTCTTGCCCAAGCTTTCACAAAATGTTACATATTAAACACGCGAAACCTAAACCATACCTTGGTCGATTACTATTTTTAGTCCAAGGCAGCCCCCCAAGTCACCACACAACCCCTCAAGCTTAGAGAAACCAGCCGCAAGCTTAGCTTCAATCATCATCAAGCTTCCAAATGCCCACGATTCAACTCTAATGCATATATATCTACTTAATTCACACCTAAGACACATGTACACTGTAATTTCAGATTTCACGTAATAAATTCAATATTTGGCTAGGGTTTAGGTCATCCTTACCTTGTATGTGCCTCAATCAACCCAAAGCTCGCTCATTTCTCAACTCAATTTGATCCTATAATCATCAATTTAACCAAAATCTTAACATCCAAAAACATTAATATCTCCGAATTGAAGAAGAGAGAATAGGAGCTGGGATTTTGATTTCCCCACCTTGAAAGGTATTGGGCTTTGTAGAGCTCAACGCTGCGGACACGTGGCCGCAAACAGTGCGGCGATCGGAGCTCCGGATCAAAAGTTATCAAAGATTGAAGTTTAGGTGAGGGTTTGCTTCTTCTCCTCTTCCATGGCTACCCAGCAGCGTGTTTAGCATGCAAGAAGGGAGAAAGAAGATCTGAACTCACTTTATTAAGTGAGTGGGTGGTGCCCACGGGCCCGGTTTGGATTCGGTTCAACCGATTCGGCCTATTTGGCCCAATCTTGGGCCGATTTCTTTAAAATTGGTGTCAAAATTCTCGTTTTAATTAGCTCTATCCTATTTTAATATTAGATTTTCATTTCTAATTTTTCTTATTAAAATTTAATTTTTCTTTTAATTATTTGCTAAATTTGCGGGGTTTACATCCTACCCACCTAATTAGGAATTTTGTCCCCAAGATTGGGTCGTACGGGTCGAACCAGTTGAACCGGACCCAAACCGGGCCCGTGAGCCCCACCCACTCACTTAATAAAGTGAGTTCAGATCTTTTTTCTCCCTTCTTGCATGCTAAACACGCTGCTGGACAGCCATGGAAGAGGAGAAGAAGCAAACCCTCACCTAGACTTCAATCCTTGATAACTTTTGATCTGGAGCTCTGATCACGGCACTGTTTGCGGCCACGCGTCCGCAGCCTTGAGCTCTAAAAAGTCCAGTACTTTTCAAGGTAAGAAAATTAAAATCCTAGCTCCTATTCTTCTTAAATTTAGGGATATTAAGGTTTTTGGATGTTAAAATTTTGGTAAAATTGATGATTATAGGATCAAATTGAGTTGAAGAATGAACGGGCTTTGGGTTGATTGAGGCACATACAAGGTAAGAATGACCTAAACCCTAGCCAAATCTTGAATTTATTATGTGAAATCTGAAATTAAAGTGTACATGTGTTTTAGGTGTGAATTAAGTTTATATATATGCATTGGAGATGAATTGTGGGCATTTGGAAGCTTGGTGGTGATTGAAGCTAAGCTTGCGGCTGGTTTTTCTAAGCTTAAGGGGCTGTGTGGTGACTTGGGGGGCTGCCTTGGACTAAATATAATAATCGACCAAGGTATGGTTTACATCTCACGTGTTTAATATGTAAGGTTTTGTAAAAACTTGGGCTAGAGCACTATAGGATAAGTTAAAACGATTAATTGTGTTAAATTATTAGCCTTTATGGTATTGATAAGTTGATGTAGGCATGTGTTGAGTAATTGATAATGTGGGTTGAATGCAAATATATATATATGTATGTTAGTATAATGATGATGGATGAAGGATTGATGATTATGGCAATTTAATGATATGGTTGAGATTGAGTGGTGTTTATATGGAATTGTTGGTATGGTCATTTTGATTAATGTTGTGGTGATGAGTTAATAAGATTGTTGTTGTTGCTGAAATTCTGTTGATTGGTTGGTTTATTATTGTTAAAAGAAGTGCAAAATTTTAATGCTTTAAAGTGAGCTTGTATGATATAAATCATGGTGATTTCTGATAGGTACATAGAACTGAGGTTTCAGAGTAGGGTTGTGATATAATTTAAGTAGATAAGGTGATGAATAAGAGGAATGGTGGATTAGTATAAGTTGGAAACCTAGAGAACTAAATTTGTTTAGTAAAATTGAGAAGTCTTGCTGTAGAAATTTCTAAACTGTTTGGACAGCAACCTAAAACGAAAACTGGAAATAATCTGGGCATGATTTTCAAACCAACCCATTTTCCTAACAAACGAAGTGCTATGAACCTAAAACTTGTTTTTCCTAAAACTTAGTGGTGTAAAGTGTATCCTCACCAAAATCTAGGAGTAACAGATTAGAATTGAATTTCTTATAGATTTTGCAAAAACAGAGCTGCCTGCTGTATTTTTCTGAATCTTCTTAAGTGCAGCAGCAGATTATTATTGAATTTGTTACCAAATTTAATTCTAATCCAAAGGCGGTAAAACCTTGATTTAGATCCAAAGGGTATGTCCAAATTTGACTATATGCATGAACGTAGGTAAGTAAAAGTGTGTAAGTTATCTCTAGGACACATTTAAAGTTAAAAAGTGGTAACTTAGAGATAAAGAAAGATAACTAATAGTTGGAGAAGATAGTATTTGATTTGATAAGATGGAGGAAGAGAGTAATGTAAGAAATTGAGACTTGATGATATTAATTAGTCAAGAATAATAAAAATGTATGATCAATGAGTTGAGTGAAATGGAGAATGACAAGATTGAGACATGAATTAATATCGAGAATGAAAATGGTAATTATGAGAAATTATTGAATATATTGAGCTTGGGGCATTGCCCCCATGTCAGCTGGGATTTTTTCCCGTGGTTACTATTAAGCTTGGGGTGTTGTTTTCCCCATGTCAGCCTGGGATTTGTTAATGTAACATCCTACCATACTTAATCTTATGCTTAAGTAATAAGACTGAGATAGTAAGGTATTATGACCTCTAAAGTATATATATATATATATATATATATATATATAATAGAGAAAGAGATACTTAACTAGGAGCCTTGAAAAATGGGTAAAACAAAATCGCAAAATTCAAAAGCGCAACCCTCAGAAAATGTGGTTACTTGCGTGAGAAGAAAACTAAAGTTCAATAACATATATGTACAGATGATATGAGTAGAGGGCTAAGAACACATCATAACTATCTCCTGACTCAGCCTGCGAAGCCAAGGCTGGCCGGAGAATATACACGTACATATATATATTTATAATAACAACCCAAAAGAACATGTTCAAAACCCTAGTTCTCCATAAAACCACTAAGAGGTACATAAACAAAGTATTCTTACATACAAGAGGAGAAACTATACATATATATACATCAAAATAACAAAATGAGACCCCAAAGTAAACCACTTCGCCGCAGAACCTTCAGACACCTACCGAGGAGCCGCTCGACCTGCATCTGAAAACAACAACACAGTATGGCATGAGAATCGGAGGTTCTCAGCATGGTAAAGGTGCCACACATGTAATATATAAGGTCCTAGGAATGCCAAAGGCAATCCTAGAACTCCAACATACAGTTATAAAACTTAATTTCTAAGCAGAAGCCATAAAAAGGGGTAGGTGATCTAAGTATCCTAAACTTACTTACTTACTTTAAACTCTCGCATTAACACCAAACCAATTTACCTTTCCTCCGATCCCCCATCATCCATGAATCAGCAGGGACAAACAAACAAATAGTTTCACGCACAAGTAGGAAACAGGTAGTACAAGTAGCAAATATAGCAGTTAGCAGGGTATATATTCAATTAGGCAACCCCAATTAATGCATAGCAGACAAAACAAACAAATGCACATGATGCATGCCTTTCCTATGGCTGTTGATATCAACTGTCAGTTACGTAGCCATCCCGACATGTTCTCAAGCTCAAACATATACCATGGGGAGAATTCCCAAGCTGACATGGGAAAAACAATATCCCAACCTTAACAATAACCATGGGAAAAATCCCGACTGACATGGGGCAACGCCCCAAGCTCAAGTGACTCGATCATTCCTTACAATTTATCTTTCTCATTCTCAATACTAATCCATGTCTTATCTCGTCATTTTCAATATCACTTAACTCATGGATCATACATTTTATTATCCTTGGTTAATTAACATCATCAATTCCCAAATTCTTACATTACACTCTTACTTGCCTCATACATTTTATAATATTTTTAAAAATAAATCATTCAAGCCTTAGCATCATAGTTCGTTAATATATACACCTCCTTCTTATACGATCTATCATTTCTAACCTTAACTTCATTTCCAAGTTATCTCTATTTCCTAGCTTCAGCTAATTACTAGGCTTAATATCGCTTTTTATGGCTAGGGGGGTGAAAATAGAGGTTTGGAGGTCTAAAATTGATTTTAAAACATATAAACCAGTTTTGCAGAAAACCAAGGCCATGTGTGGGTGTGGACCACGCGTACGCGTGGGAGTGTAAAAAGGTAGCACGCGCGCGCATTCCCTAGCCCATGCATGCGCGTGATAAGCCAACATGTATGACCACGCGTACGCAATAAACCATACATTATTTTATAGAATTATGTAAACAGAATTATAAATGACATAAAAGACCTCCGAAAATTAAAAGCATAAAATATTTAACATGTTAATTTATTAAAACAATTGATATGAAATATTGGGGTGCAAAATACAATCAGTTATGTTCATGTCACAACTTTAATATATCCATTGGAAAAATTGAGAAAGAAAATATGACTTTCTTAAATTAAGATGTTATGGGCTTTGTAGAGCTCGACGCCGCGGATGCGTGGCCACAAACGGCTTGTCAATCGAAGTTTCGGATTAAAAGTTACGTGGAATTGAAATTTGGGGTTAGGGTTTTATGGTTTCTCCTTCCCTTCAGCGTGTTCTTCAGCTTGCTGGGGAAAGAAGAGCTGAGTCTTGCCTTATATACTTGGGCCTTGGGCCCAATACGGGCCCGGTCTAACGGTTTGGCTTGTTCGGCCCAATCTTAGGCCAAATTCTTTAAAATTAGTGTCAAAATTCTCGTTTTAATGAGCTCTATCCTATTTTAATATAAAATTTATATTTCTAATTTATTTTATTAAAATTTAATTTATTGATTAATTCGCTAATTTCATGGGGTTTACACTTAACCGTCCCTTACATACTTTTCACACTCGATTTACTAATTGCTTTCTTAATTCCTGAACTACTGTGTAATACTTTTGAACCCAAAACACTATTTTATACTTGTTTGACTAAGTGAATCATTCAATTATTATTGCTTGGTCTATCAATCCTCGTGAGAATTACTCTCACTCACCTAAGGTATTACTTGGTACGACGCGGTGCACTTTCCAGTTAATTTGTGGTTTCAAAATTCGCACCAGCCATAAATAAAAATTCAAGAGAATTTTTTATCAGAGGTGTTCCAAATTTCAAGTGCAATTGTATTACAATTATCAAGATTCTAATTCTTGACTACGAGATCAAATACCTCAAATCTAAAAAAATTTCTTTTGCAATTAAGAATTTAGTTCAATGTCATAGTAAATTTTAGAATGTTCAATTTAACGGTATTTGTATAGTATTATAGAGTATTTGAGAATGCTCTGGATGATTTTAGAACATTCTAGAATGTCCTAAAAAATATTCTAAAAGTTTTTAAATGACTTTGGAATGTCATAAAACATGCTAGAAGAGTATGGATATATGTAGAAGTCTAAAGAGTAGTGTAGAATCATCTAGAAGTATTTAGAGAATTGTGGTAGGTTATATATTTGTAAAGAATGTTTTGAATACTCGATCTGAACCGTTGATTAGATTCAATCATAATCATCTATTAAAGAGGTGGATAGCTATAAATAGCCACATGAGAGTTTGGGTTGTGAGTGTGTGAGTTATTTATAACAAACACTTGAGTAATAAAGTGTTTTTTCCACTAAAACTTTCTTTCTCTTGTGTTCTCAGTTTTCTTGCTAAGTATTGAGGATTAGGCTGACTTGGTCTAAACTCAAGAGGTTGAATAAGTCCAAGTGTTGGTACGGTAGCGTTAGAGTGTGTCCAAGGTCATGAAAATTTGGCATCAGAGCAAGGTTTGAGAGAGAGCACAAATACCATTTATGGATATGGCTTCTAGTGTAACCATGGATCATGTTGAGTCTCAAAAGGGAAGGGATACTATTTTTTTCAATGGGGAAGCAAGAAGGTGCATTCTTCAAGATGACCAAACGCCTCCTGAGACCCATTCAATTGAACTAGGTACCAACCTGTGCACTTCGAATTGAAGCGTGGAACCTTATTGAATCTTGCACACCAGCTCTGAGTACGAGCCATTTTCCTCTTACTCTTAAAGCCACAGAGAGCTCTAACCTAGCCATCTGTTTCAAGCAAGCCATATTCAAGTGGAAAAGTAAAGATAAAGGTTAAGGATTGTACCCACTTGAAGCTTGTATTAGGTGGTAATGGCCTTGAGATAGGTGTTTTCAGGGGTTCTGTAAGCTCTACTCCCTTGTATTCTTCTGTGAATTCCTCCATTTTGTTGCAAAAATCTTCAACTGCAACTACGTCCTGATCAAAGTCTTCTATGTCTTCCTCGTCACTCAAGTCATACGTTAGAGGTTGAGAGAAATCTACCTCGACATCATCTTCGTATTCACTTGGATAAGGTTCTTTAGGTTCCAGGAGTTCAGTTGCGGATGTGAGTTCGTGATTAGGAGAGCTTGATTCATGATCATCACTACCTATGGAATCAACTTTTTGGTCTGTTCCATCCATTTTTTCACAAGGTATATGCTTTGGAGGTTGTGCACTGTCCTCTTTGGCATCAATTTTGAACTTCTCAGTAGAATCCTTTACAGTTCTCGATTCCCATGGAGGTTCATCATCTCCTAAATCTTCAACCACTTCTTCCTCTATAACTATCATGGCTTCCTCCACTTGTTCCAATACAAAGCCATGCTCCTCATTGTCCACCGGAGTTTCTAGTGTTTCTTTCATGCTACGCTCTTCTTTTGATTCTCCACATGCAGCCATGGGAGTATTTTGAGTGCTCAGATGTCGGGAGGCTATTATATTTACTACCTTAGTTAAGGCAGTAGTTAGTTAAGGCAGTAGTTAGTTTCAAATCTACGTTGAGAGGATGGTCTATAAGTACAGGGTGGGGCTTGTTGGTAATTACAAGGTGGTCCACCATATCTATTAGCTTGGTATGCATTGTAAAGTGGTCCTCGTATGTGATACTGTGGAGGGTGTTGTTGCTTAAAGGGTTAATCAAGTCCTCGTGGCTCCATCCATCTTTGATTGCTTAGACCTTGATGCATATTCCTATTGTAGCTTCCACTCCTTTCAACAGATTTAGAACCAAACTCAAAGCGAGAGGGGTGAGAATTCATAGTAACTAATAGAAATAAAAGGGAAAAACAAAAACAAATAAACAAATAAAAGAAAAATATTTACAATAACTAATAATAAGGCACACGTTTGCAGTTCCCCGGCAACGGCGCCATTTTGACGATCAGTTTTTCTATCGGTAAAGAAATATAAAAATATGATCGTGTTGTAAGTATAGCTTCTAAACCAACAAAAAATCCTTTCATACAAACGTTTTAGTTGTCACAAGTAACAAACCCCTTTAAAATTGATAACCGAAGTATTTAAACCTCGGGTCGTGTTCTCAAGGAACTGCAAGGAGGTGTTCTTATTATTGGTTATGAGTTTTGTAAATTGGGGGTTTTGAAAGTAAGGAACAAGTAATTTAAATGACAAGTAAAATAAATAAATAGCTATAAAATAAACTCTTGGCAAGGTATGAAAATTCGGAAGTCCTATCCTAGTTACTCCTATGAAAATTGAAGTTAATCCCACTTAGTTAACCTTTACGAAAGCAAGGGAAAGTCAAGTGAACTAATTAGTCAGATTCCCAAGTTCTAGCCAACTCCTAAGGAAAGACTAGATTTAGTGGAATTCCAATCAATTAGCCAACATAACAATCAATCACGATAAATTGATAACTCAAGAACCTCCAGTTAATCAATTAAAGCCAAGAATATAAAAAGGCTAAACAAGAATCATAAATCTGAAATACCTCAATTGCATTAATAAGAGAAGATCAATCTAAACATAAGGAGTTCATAAGCCAATTTGGCAACATAAGTAATTAAATGAGAGCATTAAAGTATCTAAAAGTAAAAGAGAAATATAAAGTAAAAGAAATATTGAACCTGATAAAGAGTTGAAATCCTAAATTGAAATAATAAGAAATCCTAATTCCTTTAAGAGGAATCCTAAATCTAAAACCTAAGAGAGAGGAGAGAACCTCTCTCTAAAAACTACATCTAAATCATGAAAAGTGAATAATTGGAGACCTCCTGGTGAATGGATGCATTCCCCCACTTTATAACATCTAGTCTGTGCTTTCTGTACTTGGATCTGGGCCAAAAAGGGCTTCAGAAATCGCTGGGAGCATTTTCTGTACTTTCTGGTGCGTGGCGTCTGTCACGCGTCCGCGTGGGTCACGCGGTTGCGTCATCTGGGAGTTTTCCTTATCACGCGTTCGCTTCGGTCACGCGTACGCGTCATCTACGTTCTGCTCAAGGCGCGCGTCCGCGTTAGTCACGCATTCGCGTCACTGCCTTTTCGCGCTAGGCACGCAGCTGCGTTGTCCATGCGTTCGCGTCGCTGCCAGTTTCTTCAAAAACTCCATTTTTTGCTTTCCTTCCATTTTTGTATGTTTCCTTTCCATCCTTTAAATCAATACTACCTTAGGAGATCTGAAAATACTCAACACACAAATCACGGCATCGAATGGTAATAAAAGGTAATTAAAATAATTATTTTTAAAGCATAGGAAACATGTTTTTCACATATATCACATAATAAGGAAGGGAAAGTAAAACCATGCAATTTCACATGAATAAGTGGGTGAAGGGTTGAATAAATCACTTAAATTGAGCACAAAATATATCATGAAATATGGGTTTATCAACCTCCCCACACTTAAACAATAGCATGTCCTCATGCTAAATCCAAGATAAAGAGTAAGGTAAGGTTAAAGTGGTGGAATCTCATGCAATGCAATCTATTCTAAATGCAACTACCTAAATGAATCATGCAATTCTAATTGTTATTCACTTGTATAAAAAGCTTACATGTAGTTAGGTTAATTCATATCCTCAAGGAATCATATATGCATAGCCAGACCCTAGATAATGTTAAAGCACCTTTACAATTGAGATGGGTAAAAATATTTCACAAACTTGCAAGACAATTAACAATTTAAGCAGAGATATATGGTGATGAGCTATTGAACCCTTACTGGATTTTGTTTTTACTCTCTAGTCACTCAGTGTTTATTGGGTTAATCACTCTATTCTTTTTCTATCCTTACTTTCTATAACTTTGTTCTTCAACTAACCAATCAAAAATTATAGAATACAGACATACAAAAATCATGAGGTCTTATTCAAGGTTGTAATGGGGCCAAGGTAAAGGTAAGGGTATATGTATAAGGCTAAGTGAGCTAATAAGCGAATCCTTGATTAGTCTAAGATCTCACCTAACATACATACTATATATGATTTTAAAAGTTCCTTAACCTATTTACCCAACATTTTCCCTTTTGGATTACAAGCTCATACATTAATTTTAAATTTGAAATTTTTGACCCATGTGCAATGACTCTTTTTATTCTGCATTTTGGGAAATTTCTTTGTGTATTCCCTTAATTAAATAATGTAAAAATACTTTTTTTTTTTAAATCAATGCACATGGTAATCCCATTGTTTTGATCTCACATGAGCATGCTTCCCAAATTTTTGTTTTTGAAATAGCTTATTCTTTTTAAATTCCTACTTTGTTTCTATCATCCCATGTTCCCATAAAATTTCCCACGCTTAAGCAATACACAATTTCTATCTTAAGCTAACCAAGGATTCAACTTGGAATTTTTATTTTATTTTTCTGCTTAAGGCTAGTAATGTGGTTTATAGAGCAAGAGGGGATTAAAAAGCTCAAGGGGGCTAACAAGGGTGATGTAAAAGATAGGCTAATTTGGGATAAGTGAGAAAAAATTCAAATGATAGCCTCAATCATTTCTTTGGTATGTATCTATATTCTATATTGGACATATAGATTAAAACAAAGTAAAGAACATCAGAATGAAAAAGAAGGATAAAACACACAGGAATAAAATTTATGGTTTGAATGCAACCATACAATTAAGCTCAAGACTCACAGGCTGTGTGTTCTCCAGCTCGAAAATCATATATCAGTTATACATGTCATGCAAGTAAAAATTAAGAGTTCCCATTATTCTCAATGTAAATCTTAGGGTGGCCCTTAAAATCTTAGTGTTGTTCCTTGATGAAATGTTGTTAACTAACTAACATGTAATGCTATATATACAAGGTGTGTGGATTGTTTTAATTTACTAAAGTCTCTGGTTTACTCCTTTTATTCTCAATTAAACCAAACTATCATATGCTAAAAGGGTAAACTATACTAATTAATCCACATATTCTATAACTAATAAGTTTAGAATTGCAAACTAAACTAAATGGCTAAGATATGAACTAAAGTGCAAAATGCGGAAAATAGGGTAGAAATACAGCAAAAGAACAATGTATAAGTACTGAAAAATAAAAATAAAGATAAAAATATAGAAAAAAACAAAATAAAATAAAAGAGTCTGTAGTGGTTCACCAAAAAGATACGCCAGGGATGGCTACCTCCCCACACTTAAAATAAAGCATCGTTCTCGATGCTCACTCAAGCTGGGTGTGAAGGAGTGTCATCACCAGAAGGATGGGCTGCTGGAGTCTCTGTGGTGGCCGGAGGATCTGCAGACAGGATAAGGGTAGGAGGATCTGTCTGCTGCAGTGGAGGTGCTGACTGGAGAGGGATCTCTGGGTCTGCGGCCTGAATCTGATGTGGCTCCTCCTACTGTGGTGCAGCAGTAGATGAAGAAGGGGCAACTGAAGGTGTGGCTGTCTCATCAGAAGCGGTGAGGAATGGGGGTCTGTAACCCAAAGTCTGAAACTTCCTGCTGAGAGGGATAATCTTCTTGCAGTCCGCAGCAGGTGGCTTCTCATCAGCAAGCTCCCAAGGCACGTCAGCTCGACGGCCGAGCTGTGTAATCAGATAAGGGAAAGGGAGAGTGCCTTGGACATGGACTCTGACCATGTAATACCGGATGAATCGTGGAAGATACAAGTCCTTACCCTCCATCACACACCAGATAAGGGTGATCATAGCAGTAGGCAGCTCCGTCTCATGAGTGCTCGGTATAACAAAGTTGCTCAGGATCTGGTGCCAGAGCCGAGCCTCATCATTCAGATACATCAGCTTGATTCCCTTAGGCATTGCTGTGTTCTTTCCCATGACCCAGGGGACAGTAGGATCAAGGGCTATCCTCTGCTTGACAGCATCCCAGTCAAATCTCAGAAAGCGCATGTCCTCTTCAGTGTTTTGGTAACCGTCAGGCTGATCTGATTTAGGCTGAAGCTGTAGAATATCCTCAATGGCTTCCTCAATGACCAGTATCTGTTTCCCTCTGAGGTGCACTGCATCCAGGGAAGTCTTGTGATGAGCGGATAATTTATACGCTTTTTGGCATTATTTTTAGTATGTTTTTAGTAGGATCTAGTTACTTTTAGGGATGCTTTTATTAGTTTTTATGTTAAATTCACATTTCTAGACTTTACTATGAGTTTGTGTGTTTTTCTGGGATTTTAGGTATTTTCTGGCTGAAATTGAGGGACTTGAGCAAAAATCAGATTCAGAGGTTGAAGAAGGACTGCTGATGCTGTTGGATTCTAACCTCCCTGCACTCAAAGTAGATATCCAGGGCTTTCCAGTAATATATAATAGTCCATACTTTGGCCGAGTTTAGACGATGCAAAATGGCGTTGAACGCCAGTTCTACGCTGTAGTCTGGAGTTAAATACCAGAAACACATCACGAACTAGAGTTGAACGCCAAAAACACGTTACAACTTGGCGTTCAACTCCAGAAGAAGCCTCTGCACGTGTAACATTCAAGCTCAGCCCAAGCACACACCAAGTGGGCCCCGGAAGTGGATTTATGCATCAATTACTTACTTCTGTAAACCCTAGTAACTAGTTTAGTATAAATAGAACTTTTTATCATTGTATTCACAGTCTTGGTTACTCTGGTTCCCCTCTGGGACCGAGACCAATGAACTCCATTATCACTTATGTATTTCTCAACGGTAGAGTTTCTGCACTCCATAGAATAAGGTGTGGAGCTCTGCTGTTCCTCAAAGATTAATGCAAAGTACTACTGTTTTTCTATTCAATTCAACTTATTCTGCTTCTAAGATATTCATTCGCACTTCACTGTGAATATGATGATCGTGACAGTCATCATCATTCCCCCATGAATGCGTGCCTGACAACCACTTCCGTTCTACCTTAGATTGAATGGATATCTCTTGGATATCTAATACAGGGGACCGAGTCCGAGTTATTAGCATCTTCGTGGTATAAGTTAGAACCCATGGATGGCTATTCCTGAGATCCGGAAAGTCTAAACCTTGTCTGTGGTATTCCGAGTAGGATCTGGGAAGGGATGGCTGTGACGAACTTCAAACTCGCGAGTGCTGGGCGTAGTGACAGACGCAAAAGGAGGGTGAATCCTATTCCAGTATGATCGAGAACCTCCAGATGATTAGCCGTGCCGTGACAGAGCATTTGGACCTTTTTCACAGAGAGGATGGGATGTAGCCATTGACAACGGTGATGCCCTATATAAAGCTTGCCATGGAAAGGAGTAGGATCGACCCTTACTCACGTAAGGTTTTATTACTTGGACGACCCAGTGCACTTACTGGTTAGTTGTGCGAAGTTGTGAAGTTATGTTTGGACCATGGTATTGTGCACCAGTTATTGGCACAATTGCCAGGGAGAGAACGAACAACAAATTTTACAACCTCAGAGTAACAATTTCGTATACCAAGTTTTTGGCGCCGTTGCCGGGGATTGTTCGAGTTTGGACAACTGACAGTTCATCTTGTTGCTCAGATTAGGTAACTTTCTTTTCGTTTTCTTTTCATAAAAAAATATTTTCAAAAAAAAAATATATTTTTCTTCAGAATTTTTAAGAATGAATTCTAGTGTTTCATGAAGCATGTAAAAGCCTGGCTGGCTGTAGAGCCACGTCTAAATTCATTTGGACTGACGCTCCCAAGTCATCATTACAAGAGCAAGCTAGTTGTTGCTAATCAAATTTGTTATTGTATGACTGATTGGTATCTTCTAAAGCTTGGCTGGCTATTAAGCCATGTCTAACCCTCAGATTGGAGCTTTAGACTAAGAGTGCAAGATTCCTGGAATTTTCTTTTTCACATTAATTTTCGAAAAAATAAAAAAAAAATTTATAAAATCATAAAAATAAAAAATATTTTGTATTTCTTGTTTGAGTCTTGAGTCAATTTTTAAGTTTGGTGTCAATTGCATTTTTTTTTCTAAAAACAATTTATGCATTTTTCGAAAATTCATGCATTCATACTGTTCTTCATGATCTTCAAGTTGTTCTTGGCCAGTCTTCTTGTTTGATCCTCATATTTTCTTTTTTTTTGTGTCTTTTCTTGTTTTTCATATGCATTCTTGCATTCATAGTGTCTATACATGAAAAATTTTTAAGTTTGGTGTCTTGCATGTTTTCTTTTCTTGAAAATTTTTCAAAAATAAGTCTTGATGTTCATCTTGATCTTCAAAGTGTTCTTGGTGTTCATCTTGACATTCATAGTGTTCTTGCATGCATTGTGTGTTTTGATTCATAATTTTTATGTTATGAGTCTTTTTCATGTTTTTCTCTTTCATCATTAAAAATTCAAAATTCAAAAAATATCTTTCCCCTTTTTCACTCATAAATTTTCGAAAATTTGAGTTGACTTTTTCAAAACTTTTTAAAATTTAGTTGTTTCTTATGAGTCAAATCAAATTTTCAATTTAAAAATCTTATCTTTTCAAAATCTTTTTCAAAAATTAAATCTTTTTCATTTTTCTTATTTATTTTCGAAAATTTTAAAATTATTTTTCAAAAAATCTTTTTCTTAATTTTATCTCATAATTTTCGAAAATATCATCAACAATTAATATTTTGATTCAAAAATTTCAAGTTTGTTACTTACTTGTTAAGAAAGATTCAAACTTTAAGTTCTAGAATCATATCTTGTGATTTCTTGTGAATCAAGTCATTAATTGTGATTTTAAAAATTAAATCTTTTTCAAAACTAATTTCAATCATATCTTATCAAAAATATCTTTTTATCTTATCTTTTTCAAAATCATATCTTTTTAATCATACCTTTTCATATCATATCTTTTTTAAATATCTTTTCTAACTTCTTATCTTCTTATCTTTTAAAAATTGATTTTCAAAATTTGTTTCAACTAACTAATTAACTTTTTGTTTGTTTCTTATCTCTTTCAAAACTACCTAACTAACTATCCCTCTCTAATTTTCAAAAATACCTCCCTCTTTTTCAAAAAAAATTTCTTTTTAATTAATTAATTGTTTTAAATTTTAATTTTAATTTTATTTCCCCTTTAATTTTCGAAAATCATCAACTCCTTTTCAAAAATTATTTTCGAAATTTCCTCTCCCTCATCTCCTTCTATTTATTTAATTACTTACTAACACTTCTCCTCACCTCATATCTCTGCTCCTATCCTCACCCTTGTGTTTGGATTTTCCTCCCTTCTCTTTCCTTACATTACATTCTTTTCTTCTTCTACTCACACAAAGGGATCTCTATACTATGACATAGAAGATTCCATATTTTCTTTGTTATTCCCTTCTTTGTCATATGAGCAGGAGCAAGGACAAGAACATTCTTGTTGAAGCAGATCCTGAACCTGAAAGGACTCTGAAAAGGAAACTAAGAGAAGTTAAAATACAACAATCCAGAGACAACTTTACAGGAATTTTTGAAAAGAAGAGGAGATGGCAGCCGAAAATAATAATAATGCAAGGAGGATGCTTGGTGACTTTACTGCACCTAATTCCAATTTACATGGAAGAAGCATCTCCATCCCTGCCATTGGAGCAAACAATTTTGAGCTGAAACCTCAATTAGTTTCTCTGATGCAACAAAACTACAAGTTTCATGGACTTCCATCTGAAGATCCCTTTCAGTTCTTAACTGAATTCTTGCAGATATGTGACACTGTTAAGACTAATGGAGTAGATCTACAGGCTCATACTTTTCCCGTTTACTGTAAGAGACAGAGCTAGAATATGGTTGGACTCTCAACCTAAGGATAGCCTGAACTCTTGGGATAAGCTGGTCAAGGCTTTCTTAGCCAAGTTCTTTCCTCCTCAAAAGCTGAGTAAGCTTAGAGTGGATGTTCAAACCTTCAGATAGAAAGAAGGTGAATCCCTCTATGAAGCTTGGGAGAGATACAAGGAACTGACCAAAAAGTGTCCTTCTGACATGCTTTCAGAATGGACCATCCTGGATATATTCTATGATGGTATGTCTGAATTAGCTAAGATGTCATTGGATACTTCTGCAGGTGGATCCATTCACCTAAAGAAAATGCTTGCAGAAGCTCAAGAACTCATTAACATGGTTGCTAATAACCAGTTCATGTACACTTCTGAGAGGAATCCTGTGAGTAATGGGACGCCTCAAAAGAAGGGAGTTCTTGAAATTGATACTCTGAATGCCATATTGGCGCAGAATAAAATATTGACTCAGCAAGTCAATATGATTTCTCAGAGTTTGAATGGAATGCAAGCTGCATCCAACAGTACTCAAGAGGCATCTTCTGAAGAAGAAGCTTATGATCCTGAGAACCCTGCAATAGCAGAGGTGAATTACATGGGTGAACCATATGGAAACACCTATAATCCCTCATGGAGAAATCACCCAAATTTCTCATGGAAGGATCAACAAAAGCCTCAACAAGGCTATAATAATGGTGGAAGAAACAGGTTTAGCAATAGTAATTCTTTTCCATCATCCACTCAGCAACAGACAGAAAACTCTGAACAAAACACCTCTAATTTAGCAAACTTAGTCTCTGATCTATCTAAGGCCACTCTGAGTTTCATGAATGAAACAAGGTCCTCCATTAGAAATTTGGAGGCACAAGTGGGGCAGCTGAGTAAGAAGATCACTGAAACCCCTCCTAGTGCTCTCCCAAGTAATACAGAAGAAAATCCAAAAGGAGAGTGCAAGGCCATTGATATAACCATCATGGCCGAATCCAAGCTGGAAGGGGAGGACCTGAACCCCAAGGAGGAAGACCTCCTGGGATGTCCAGTGATCAATAAGGAGTTTCCCTCTGAGGAACCAAAGGAATCTGAGACTCATCTAGAGACCATAGAGATTCCATTGAACCTCCTTATGCCCTTCATGAGCTCTGATGAGTATTCTTCTTCTAAAGAGAATGAGGATGTTACTGAAGTGCAAGTTTCCAAGTTCCTTGGTGCAATCATGAAGCTGAATGCCAATTTATTTGGTAGTGAGACTTGGGGAGATGAACCTCCCCTGTTCACCAATGAACTAAATGCATTAGATCAACTGAGATTGCCTCAGAAGAAACAGGATCATGGAAAGTTCCTAATACATTGTACCATAGGCACCATGACCTTTGAGAAGGCTCTATATGACCTTGGGTCAGGAATAAACCTCATGCCACTCTCTGTAATGGAGAAACTGGGAATCTTTGAGGTACAAGCTGCTAAAATCTCATTAGAGATGGCAAACAATTCTAGAAAACAGGCTTATGGACAAGTAGAGGACATATTAGTAAAGGTTGAAGGCCTTTACATCCCTGCTGATTTCATAATCCTAGATACTGGAGAGGATAAGGATGAATCCATCATCCTTGGAAGACCCTTCCTAGCCACAGCAAGAGCTGTGATTGATGTTAACAGAGGTGAACTAGTCCTTCAATTGAATGAGGACTCCCTTGAGTTTAAAACTCAAGGACATCCTTCTGTAAACATGGAAAAGAGGCACAGTAAGCTTCTCTCAAAACAGAGTCAACTAGAGCCCCCACAGTCAAACTCTAAGTTTGGTGTTGGAAGGCCACAACCAAACTCTAAGTTTGGTGTTGAACTCCCATATCCAAACTCTAAGTTTGGTGTTGAGGAGTCTCAACAATACTCTGAACATCTGTGAGGCTCCATGAGAGCCCACTGTCAAGCTATTGACATTAAAGAAGCACTTGTTGGGAGGCAACCCAATTTTTATTTATCTAATTTTATTTTTATTTTTGTTGTTCTTTCATGTTTTATTAGGTTCATGATCATGTGGAGTCACAAAATAAATAGAAAAATCAAAAACAGAATAAAAAACAGCAGAAGAAAAATCACACCCTGGAGGAAGGACTTACTGGCGTTTAAACGCCAGTAAGGAGCATCTGGCTGGCGTTCAACGCCAGAACAGAGTATGGATCTGGCGTTGAACGCCCAAAACAAGCAGCATCCTGGCGTTCAGACGCCAGGAATGCACACTGAGGAAAGCTGGCGCTGAACGCCAGAAACAAGCATAGAACTGGCGTTCAACGCCAGAAACATGCTGCATCTGGGCGCTGAACACCCAGAACAAGCATCAATTCGGCGTTTAAATGCCAGAATTGCATGCAAAGGCATTTTATATGCCTAATTGGTGCAGGGATGCAATTCCTTGACACCTCAGGATCTGTGGACCCACAGGATCATCTCAGCATCTGTGGACCCCACAGGATCCCCACCTACCTCCACTCATACTCTTCCCTCTTCTCAATGTTCATCCTCTCTTCCCAATAAACACCCTTCCCCAAAACCCTTCACCAATCACCTCAAGCTCTCTTCCCTATTACCTATTCATCACTCACATCCACCCACTCTTCCCCATAAACCTACTTCATACACCCCACCTACCTTCAAAATTCAAAATCACTTTCCCACCCAAACCACCCTAAATGGCCGAACCTAACCCCTCTCCCTTCACTATATAAACCCCTCCATTCTTCTTCAATTTCACACAACACAACCCCCTCCTCCTCTTCTTGGCCGAAACACATCTCTCTCTCCCTCTCCTCCATTTCTTCTTCTTCTTCATCTATTCTTTCTTTTCTTGCTCGAGGGTGAGCAATATTCAAAGTTTGGTGTGGTAAAAGCATAAAGCTTTTTGTTTTTCCATTACCATTGATGGCACCTAAGACCGGAGAATCCTCTAGAAAAGGGAAAGGGAAGACAAAAGCTTCCACCTCTGAGGCATGGGAGATGGAAAGATTCATCTCTAAAGCCCATCAAGACCACTTCTATGATGTTGTGGCCAAGAAGAAGGTGATCCCCGAGGTCCCTTTCAAACTCAAGAGAAATGAGTATCCGGAAATCCGACATGAAATCCAAAGAAGAGGTTGGGAAGTTCTAACAAAACCCATCCAACAAGTCGGAATTCTAATGGTTCAAGAGTTCTATGCTAATACATGGATCACTAGGAACCATGATCAAAGTAAGAACCCGAATCAAAAGAATTATCTCACCATGGTTCAGGGGAAATACTTAGATTTTAGTCCGGAAAATGTGAGGTTGGCGTTTAACTTGCCTATGATGCAAGGAGATGCACGCCCCTACACTAGAAGGGTCAACTTTGATCAAAGGTTGGACCAAGTCCTCATGGACATATGTGTGGAAGGAGCTCAATGGAAGATTGACTCAAAAGGCAAACCGGTTCAACTTAGAAGACTGGACCTCAAGCCTGTGGCTAGAGAATGGTTGGAGTTCATCCAACGCTCCATCATTCCCACTAGCAACCGATCTGAAGTTACTGTGGATCGAGCCATCATGATTTATAGCATCATGATTGGAGAGGAAGTAGAAGTTCATGAAGTCATCTCCCTTGAACTCTACAAAATAGCCGAAAAGCCCTCCCCCTTTGCAAGGCTAGCTTTCCCTCATCTTATTTGCCATCTATGTTACTCAGGTGGAGCTTTCATAGAAGGAGACATTCCCATTGAGGAAGAGAAGCCCATAACTAAGAAAAGGATGGAGCAAACAAGAGAGCCCACTCATAGAGCTCAAGAAACACGTGAGAAAGCTCATCATCAAGAAATCCCTGAGATACCTCAAGGGATGCACTTTCCTCCATAGAATTTTTGGGAGCAAATCAACACCTCCCTAGGAGAACTAAGTTCCAACATGGGACAACTAAGGGTGGAACATCAAGAGCACTCCATCATCTTCCATGAAATTAGAGAAGATCAAAGAGCTATGAGGGAGGAGCAACAAAGACAAGGAAGAGACATAGAAGAGCTCAAGGACATTATTGGTTCCTCAAGAAGGAAACGCCACCATCACTAAGGTAGACTCATTCCTTGTTCTCAAATTTTCTATTTTTCGTTTTCTTTATGTTAAGTGTTTATCTATGTTTGTGTCTTTATTACATGATCATTAGTGTCTAAGTGTCTATGCCTTAAAGTAGTGAATATGAATCCATCACCTCTCTTAAATGAAAAATGTTTTAATTCAAAAGAACAAGAAGTACATGAGTTTCGAATTTATCCTTGAACTTAGTTTAATTATTTTGATGTGGAGACAATACTTTTTATTTTTTGAATGAATGCTTGAACAGTGCATATGTCTTTTGAAGTTGATGTTTTAGAATGTTAAATATGTTGGCTCTTGAAAGAATGATGAATAGGAGACATGTTATTTGATAATCTGAAAAATCATAAAAATGATTCTTGAAGCAAGAAAAAGCAGTGAATACAAAAGCTTGCAGAAAAAAATAGAAAAGAAAAAAAATAGCGAAAAAAAAAGCAAGCAGAAAAAGCCAAAAGCTCGTAAAACCAAGAGGCAAGAGCAAAAAGCCAATAACCCTTAAAACCAAAAGGCAAGGGTAAATAAAAAGGATCCCAAGGCTTTGAGAATCAGTGGATAGGAGGGCCTAAAGGAATAAAATCCTGGCCTAAGCGGCTAAACCAAGCTGTCCCTAACCATGTGCTTGTGGCGTGAAGGTGTCAAGTGAAAACTTGAGACTGAGCAGTTAAAGTCAAGGTCCAAATCAAAAACAGAGTGTGCTTAAGAACCCTGGACACCTCTAATTGGGGACTTTAGCAAAGCTAAGTCACAATCTGAAAAGGTTCACCCAGTTATGTGTCTGTGGCATTTATGTATCCGGTGGTAATACTGGAAAACAAAGTGCTTAGGACCACGGCCAAGACTCATAAAGTAGTTGTGTTCAAGAATCAACATACTGAACTAGGAGAATCAATAACACTATCTGAACTCTGAGTTCCTATAGATGCCAATCATTTTGAACCTCAATGGATAAAGTGAGATGCCAAAACTATTCAAGAGGCAAAAAGCTACAAGTCCCGCTCATCTGATTGGAGCTATGTTTCATTGATATTTTGGAATTTATAGTATATTCTCTTCTTTTTATCCTATTTTATTTTCAGTTGCTTGGGGACAAGCAACAATTTAAGTTTGGTGTTGTGATGAGCGGATAATTTATACGCTTTTTGGCATTGTTTTTAGTATGTTTTTAGTAGGATCTAGTTACTTTTAGGGATGTTTTTATTAGTTTTTATGTTAAATTCACATTTCTCGACTTTACTATGAGTTTGTGTGTTTTTCTGTGATTTCAGGTATTTTCTGGCTGAAATTGAGGGACTTGAGCAAAAATCATATTCAGAGGTTGAAGAAGGACTGCTGATGTTCTTGGATTCTGACCTCCCTGCACTCAAAGTGGATTTTCTGGAGCTACAGAACTCAAAATAGCACGCTTCTAATTGCGTTGGAAAGTAGACATCCAGGGCTTTCCAGTAATATATAATAGTACATACTTTGGCCGAGTTTAGATGATGCAAAAGGGCGTTGAACG